>NC_140494.1:103356196-104556196 GCF_964271855.1 Acomys minous
CTTCAAAGGAAGGGAGGGTCCCCCGGCAGTGGCAGACACTAGCAATGTGGCCCACATCAGGCATTTGACCAGCCCAGGCCTTCCCCTGATAGCTTAGGAATGGAGAAGAGAGTAGAAGCAGATCTCCGCAGAAATTATGTCAAACCTGAACTTTTACTGTATTTATAGGCAACAGAAACAAGGACGAGGCAAGATGTTCTGTAACCAACAGTAGAACAAAATGTAGAGTAGCAGAGTAGCACGGTCAGGAGAAATTTTCCAAAGAGATGGCTTAGATCATTGGAGAGGCACAGACTTCAACCAAAATATGATAGCCAGAGGGGTTTTGATTACCCGAGACATGTAAGGCAGCGCTAGGCTCCAGGTGTGAGGATGTGAGTAAACTCTCTGCCCCATCATCAATAAGGACGATGAACACTCATAACCCCAGGCACAGGCAGGATGGATGGGGTCAGGCCAGCTTAAGAAGCCTCACTAGCAATGGCATGTGAAAGACATTTTCTATCGGTAGGTGAAGAAGGGCAGAAGTGCGTGGTCCAGATAAGAGTCTGGAAAGCAGTGTGGTAAGCAGTCTACCCAACTGTTCACACATCACCATGGGTATTTCCATTACGATAATTATCAGTGATGGGTCAGAGAAACACTGGGGAAGGGTTAGGGAAGAAAGGGCATTTCTGTTTGGTTCCACATCACCAGACTCCAGAGGCTAGGGCTACAGACTTCAATATGTCACTGATGTCCCCACTTCTTGCTATCTTTCCACTCTTGTCGTTTAACACGTAGCTTACTGTTCATGGTCACAAACAGCTGTTTCTCCTCTTCGACCTGGGAAGGAAGGTCGAAGGAGCAGTGGTCTCCATAGAAGAGCAAAGCTGTCCCAGGAGCCAGCAGCCTGCAGTCCACTGGCCAGGACTGACTACATGGCCATTCTTCTCCACAAGGAAACTTGACCAGTAGAGTCAGTCTCCCAAAGACGGGAGAAGCAGTCAACTCACCGGAGGAAGAGGAGCACAGGGGATGCTTGAAGGGGACAGTACTGTGCAAAGGGACGAGGTTAGCTGCAGCTTACAGAATGAGGGAACCACAAGAGGACCAGACAGTGGGAGAGTCAGTGTAATAGGGACCATAATGAGATAGGGCTGAATATGAAGGAGCCTTTATGTCCATCAAAGATTTGGGATTCTGCCCCTCAGGCAGAAGACAATCTGTACCCAGGCATGATGGGAGTTTAAGGGTTCAGAGCAGGTATACATTTGGAGCTGTCACCAACTCCATGTAGACTGTATAGAAAGCCAGTGTAAAGTCGTGTATCTGGATGATATGAACAATCAAGGGACTTTCTGTGGAGAAGGACCCAGAGGAGGCTCCTGTTCTAACTTTTCCTGGGGAGATACAAACAAACATCTCTTTATCCTAGACAGGGCACCAATAATAGATAAAGGAATGATTCCTCTTTAGTGAGTTTTTTGGTTTTGTTTGTTTGTTTGTTTAAGGGGTTATTTACAGAAGAATGGGTGTCTCAAAAGCCAGTTGCATCATGGGAAAGCTAACCCGAGTACCAGCAACAACTCAACAAGGCTGCATCACTAAAGTCCCCTGCCTACTTGCAGGCGTGTCAGCTTGTCACAGTCTCCTCTCCCACCACTTGCTACAGCTAATGTAATCTGGAGGTGGGGAGTCGGGGTGGGTACCAGTCTTGTAAGTTTTAGGAGTTTCTTGAGGCTCCTGAGTTTTATTTTATTCCCGATCCTTGTAGGTTTAATGTAACTTTTGAATCGTAAGGAGTGTCCTTAAGACGGAATGTTTCCATTCAGAGGAAATGGCTTCAGAAGCTCACTGGCTGAGTCCTGGATGCCTGCAAGGTCAAAGGGGCTGGTGAGATGAAGGGGAAGCAGTTTAAAAGGCAGGAGATACCAGTGGAGAAAGAGGATGTCCAGGAGCCAGCAGGATCTTGGACTTTTGTGAAGGAACAGCTCCATCAATAGGACCATGTGCTAGTTAGTGCCAGGCCAACTGAGATGGGCGCTGAAGTCACTACTGAGTTAACACAATAGAGAACACTGGTGTCCCAGACAATAGAGTGACACAAGAACCTAAATAGCCCAAATGAAAACAAGAGGAAAACAGGAGACGACTGTTGCAAAGAGGATTGTTATAAATAGCTAGAGCGGGTAAATGGGCCTAGAAGGTCCTTGTCCCTTCTTTAAAGACAGGAACAATAACAGCAGGCTGAGATGATGATAGATGCGGGGCAGAGATAAGTAAACAAGTAATGATACAGGGGGAACAGGGAGGGTACCACTAACATCCTTGAGTTGGGGGAGGGGTGGCCCTGGTGCAGGGAACGGGGAGGACTGACACTGCGGGCTGGTCTTGGCTAGAAGCAAATACAGTTTGTCCACAAAACAGAGGAGACGGAAGAGTTAGAAATAGACACAAGCAGGAGGGTGACAGTGAGAGTTTCTGGAAGCTGTCTTTCTCCCCATTCGTTCAGTGACTAGATAGCAAGGTTATCAAGGAATGCAAGGACAGAGGAGGGAGGGCGTGGAGGGGAAGGTGTGATCCCTTCATCTAAGAGAGGAGAGAGTGACCGGACCACAGAAATGATGGATGATACAGCAGCCAGCAACACCCACTTGAGTTCAGGGATCATAAATTCAAAGCAAGATGACCAGTATACTTTGAGAATTCTTCCACTGCTGTATTATGCTGGCCAAGGTGCAGCCATCATCGAGAGGCAAAGGTGGATTTCACTGCTGCGGGATTGGCTGAGGTGACAGAGGCTCATCAGTGGAGGATTTTTGCTGAGAAGATGGGAATGACTGGTCAGGAAACAGCACCCGGGGACTGGAATGAGGAATAGTAAAGGACAGGGAAGGGTGACAGTGCTGACAAATCACAGTTCCAGTGGACCTGGGAGGTGATACTGGAGGTGCAAACTAAAGCTCCTAGATGTGGTATCTTGAGATGGAATATAGTGTCTTAAGATGGATTTGGGGGTTCTGAGATGAGGTGTGGGGTCTAGAGATGGAACACAGTGACTTGAGGAAGGGCGTGAGATAGGATGCGAGGTCTTGAGGAAGAGTATGGAGTCTTGAGGTGTGATGCGGGGTCTTGAGAGGGGATGGGATCTTGAAAAGGGGTGTGGGGTTTTGAGACAGGATGTGGGATCTCGAGTCGGGATATAAGGCCTTGAGATGATGCACGGTGTCTAAGACAGGAGGATGTAGGGTCTTGAAATGTGGCCTTGGGATGGGGTGTGGGATTTTGAGATGAGATATGAGGTATTGAGGCAAAGAGTATGTTTTAGAGGTGTGAGATGTGGCTTCTTGAGAGAGAGTGGGGGGGTATTTAGGGGTATGAGGTTTGAAATGGGATATGTGGTATTGAGCCAGAATGTTGGATCTTGAGACAGGGTATTGGGTCTTGAGATAGAACTTAGGATCTTGGGGTGGAGGACGAGGTCCTCAGATGGGGGTGGGTCTTAAGGCTAGGGTGTGAGGTCTTCAGATGGGGTATGGAGTCTTAAGATTGAGTTATAGAGCTATTGAAATTGCTGGCAATGACAAGGTCTGAGGTAAGAGCATGGAGGGGTAGCCAGAGGAGGACTGAAGACCAGCCCATCTCAGGTGAGGAGCTCAGGTGCCAAGGCATTGGAAAAACTCTTTGCTAATGATGCAGGAAAGGACTGGAGCGGGTCCCCATGCTCCAGGTGCCAAGATGTTCAAGGAAAGTAGAGAGGGGGCCTGGGGTGGGTAGAGAGCTGCAGCCAGGAGCTTCTGACTAGACATTCTGCTGGGGTGTTTTTCAAGAGGAGGGATGGATGCTGGCGAGAAGCTGAGCAGCAAGAGCCAGTAGGACTCCTACTCCGCCTCCACGCACAGGGACCATGGGAAGAACATATCCCCCATGTGAGAGGGCTGCGGAGGAGGAGCAGGACAGAGGGACTCCAGGCAGAGCTGCAGAATCCAGGGTGGTGGTGGAGTGACACAGAGGCCACTGAGCTGAGGCCCAGCCCTGAGACTGACTCTGTCGAGCCCTGTGTACTGCAACTTTTCCAAGCTCCATTTTGACCCAGGTAGAAAAAAGCTCAGAGATAATCATTTCGGAGGCGCTGAGGTGTTCACACGGCAGCAGATCTGACCTCGTTAATATCACAGTAACACAGCCCACGGGAAGGGCCTGGCACGGGCTGAGCCACCGAGGCGGCTTATCTTGCAATACGTCGCTCCTTACAAGGGACGCATGGATGCCAAGTGCCCACAGGATGGAAATTAAAGAGGGAAAGAGTTGGGGTGGGTGACAGAGATATTAAAAAACAAAATTCAGTATCCAGGTTTATTTTTAGGTCTACTGAAGTAGAAAATAAGTGCTCGGACTGTGAAAACGGGATCACAAGGCCAGCCCTTGGCCCCCAAGAGCGGCTTGGGTCCTGTGCTGCAGGAACCTTCCATTCGTGACTTTTGATTTACTGCGGCGCAGACAAGAGGCGTTCACATGATACATCGCTTGTATATTTTTCTATCGATCTGCAAGACTTCGTCTTCTAAACTTCCCATCCATCAGCTGTGTCTGTTCCTGATCTCCACTGACCCTCAATATGAAACAGGGGGTGGGTCACCCCACCCTTGGAACACATCAAGTTTTATGAGGCTGGAGGATTGCAAATATGGGCTTGATTCACACTTACCTCTACAGCAGGTGAGTCTTAACCGTGAAGTTGAAAGGTGAGGGAGCCACAGAAGAGAAGACACCAGAAAGGTGCATCTGAGCCCCAAACACACAGGAAAAGGGAGGTAGCATTTTGGGGAAGAGGCATGACCTCGACAATCGTCATCCCCTGTGGAGGCCATCCTGGATCTTGCTCCTGTAAACACTTTTGGAGCTGAACAACAGCGTGAACACTGCCCACATTCACCATCCCCACAACAGAAGGGCCCGGATGGTACCACTGCTGCCGGCCTGTGGGCCTGGGGGAAAAGAGAGCCTGTTTCCCACAGGCTCCCACAAGAGGTTACAGTGCCCCCACCGGAAGACATGTTGTTCTGTGCATATAAGGAAACTCGGGTACCCACGTACCACCTTAACTCCTCTTCTCCTGCCAATATTCTCAGAATGGAAAAGGCGAGCATCTGTGATGTTACATCCACCCCCAGCCCCCACCCCTCCCTCCATTTACAGAAAAGAGTCTTCTCAGTTTTTGCAAAACAGATCTCTCTGCACCTGGGGGTGGGGATAGAGGAAAAAGGCAAAACTCCTCATTGTTTCTGCTCTGAGGCTGGACCACAGAGGGCAGAAGGCAGGGCTGGGGACCCCTGGGACCCTGGGGGTTACAAATAGAAGGCTAATATTCTCTTGCAGAGGGAACCCTGCTTTTGTGGGGTATGGTGAGCCTGTGACCACCCCGAGGAGCTCAGTGGAACCCAAAGCATCCTTTAGTTTAGTGGAGGGGAGACCGCAGATCAGGAGTTGAATAAACTAACAATGTATCCGGAGCCTGTAACCAGTTCTGTCTGGGGTCTTTGCAACCTTCACATTTCTGTGTGCCTCAATTTTCCTAAGAGTGCTGGTGTTTCTCTTGAGTCTTGAGATGGATCCAAAGAGTGTCAGAAGTAACAACCTTACAAATAAAGGAATTATTGATGTAACCGATGCTTTAAATTGAGCTCTGGGACCTGTGCTGTTTAAAGGATGGATCAATAGCAATAACAACTATAAGTAGTGTATAACTCAGGAGGGAGTTTATAAAGGACCCATGGCTGCAGGACTAGATAGCTCAGCAACAGAAAGAGGCTTCCTGTCGGCCCACACCATCCCAGCCACCAAGCTTGATTGGTTGAGCCACCAGCTCCCTGACCAGGCAGCCTAAAGGCCCTGGCTGTTGCAGATGAGGAGAAGATCCGCTGTGCAGGAGGTGGAATTGGAAATGAGGGAACAGCGTAAGTTAAGAAGTCCCCAGGAATTGTGCACAGTGCTGGCCCCAGAAGAGGTAGCCCGGTGGCATATCACTAAGGAAGCTTCTAGACACTCACACAGCTGTATCAGACAAAGAGCAGATGCTCTGGGAAGGCCCAAGGCCTGAAATGTGAACTCCTTGTTTGAAGTGTTGACTCTGGCACATCCGCACTGATGGTGTGGCATAACCTTCCACCAGCTTCTTATTGGCAGCTGGGAGACAAGGCTAGCTCCATCTGGTGCTTGGGGGAAGACACCAGCTTTAAGAGAAGTCAAAAGCTCCCTGTAAAGTTTTCCAAAGCATTTTTTAAAAATTTTTTATTTTTTATATTTTATGTATACAAGTGCTTTGGCAGCATGGATGTGTACCATTTGAGTGCCTGGTGCCCAGGGAGGGCAGAGGAGGGCACCAGATCTCCTGGAGATGGAGTTTCAGACAGTTGCAAGCTGTCATGTGGGTGCTGAGAACCAAACCTATATGCTCTGCAAAGGCAACAAGTGCTTTTGCTGCAGAGCTTTCTCTCCAGCTCCTATTTTTAGTTCGTATGCATGTATGTACGTATGTATGTACATATGTACGTACGTATGTAGGTAGGTAGGTATCCTTGTGTGAGCATGTGAATACATGAGTGCAGATGCCCTCAGAGTCCAGAAGAATCCCCTGGATCTCCTGGAGCTGGGGTTGCAGGTGTTTGTGAGCCACCTGTCATGGGTACTCGGTGAGAGCAGAAAGTGTTCTTAGCCGCTAAGCCATCTCTACATCCCTGCATCCTCGGCTTTTGTTAGATAGTGCCCCACGTGGGTTGATGGAAGCTATCCCAAGATAGTCTTGCTACCCTTTAGAGACTATAGAACTGATCCATTTCACTAATCTTTACTAGGGTCGGCCCGAGGCTGGAGAGCACACTCTCAGAGAGGTGAACCGGATCACTGGCCTCCCACTCACCCTAGCGTGGACACGGCTGTGTTTTTCCTGCTTTCGGGTGGTTTGCCTCTGATTTTCCTGCATGCTCTAAGTCCTTTCTGGTCAGCAATGGGCACATTATGATCTGGCTGTATATAGTGCTTTTTCTCCCAGAGAGAGGAGCTGAAAGAGACTTCTGATGGGATGAGAAAAAAAACCTTTGAAAAGGCACAAGATTATCTAGAGAGACGGCTCCGCGGTTAAGAGTGCTGGCTGCTCTTAACAGAGGACCTGAGTTCAGTTCCAGCACTCACACCAGGCTGCTCACTACAGCTCTGGGGGCAGGGCCGGGGGCGGGGGCGGGGGCGGGGCTGACTCCTTCTGGTCTCCTCAAGCACCCTCACACTGCGGACATATACTTGTATAGACACACTCACTTAGAGATATAAAATAAAACAAGTCATTCTTTTTAAAGAGAGAAAAAGGACAGGAAACTCCTAGAGAGGGAACCTCATGGGGCTTAGGCCAAATTGTGGGTGCATTAAATTTGTTTTGGAAAAAGCACCCTGGGCAGGGTACTGATCACATGCTATTAGACCCCTCCCACAAGCCTGCCCACTAGTCCACTGCTGAGAAGAACCAAGGATGCTAAGGACCTTATTGATCCGCTCTGTCTAGTCCAGACATGACAGAACTCAGTCAAGGGAAATGCTGCTTCAGTGAAGACCCGGCCTAGGAGCTGAAGTGAACACAGCCCTGGCCACTTAGAATCTGTGCTGTTAAATGAGACGTTTTCATGCATGGTAACTGATGGCTCACAGAGTGGGGTATGGGTCCCCATGAACACATGGAGACACACACACAGGGACATATAAAACTAGAGATGTTCTCTCTCACACAAACAGACATATGTACATATACAACTATAGTTTTCTATTTTTCTCTCACATACAGAGCTAGCGTTCTCTCTGTGCGTCTTTGTCTCTGTCTCTCTCTGTCTCTTTCTGTCTCTGTCTGTCTCTCTGTGTCTCTCTGTGTCTCTGTCTCTCTGTGTGTCTCTGTCTCTGTCTCTGTCTCTGTCTCTCTCTCTCTCTCTCTCTCTCTCTCTCTCTCTCACACACACACACACACACACACACACACACACACAGATATGCCTGTAGGTACACACAAGGCAAACACAAAGAGTAATTCAAATAGAGAGACTTCTGGACCCTCGGGCCAACAGGGAATCTCAGTTCTCATAATAGATTACTGGCCCCGAGCTGGCCAGAAATCAGTTATTTCAACCTCCAACCCAGACCTCTCAACATTTCTGATGTATTGACCTGATGCTTCTGCTTAATACTCCCCATGCAGGGAACCTACTCCATGCCACGAAAGCACATGGTCACTGTAGCTAGTGCTAGTCACCATAGGCCAGTGGTTGCCAGCCACGCCTGGCACTGTGTTAAGCCCCTTGTGACACACTCCTTTCCAAGAGCAAGCTGGGCATTCTTCCCTCCATTTAGCCAAAATGGGCTGGCATTCGTCAGCGATGCATTTTAGCAGGGGCCAGAGCTGGGTTTGAAACTGGGGTCTGAGTCTTTGCACATATTGATTATTGCATAGGACGGTGCCTCTGGATAAGCCCCAGTGCTCCACTCTCGTGTCAGTGTTACTGGCTGACTCCAGACAGGAGCTCCAGAGCACTGAAGAGGCTTTCCCTCTCTCCCCTCATCCCTCTCCTCTGATGCCATCATAGAAGAAGACTTTTCCAACAGATTCTGTGTCCTCTTACTTGAGCACTAGACTTTGAATTTCTTCCCCAAGATGCCATTCGCTTTTTGGACACCCATATCACATTTTTACTGTTTTAAGTAAGCTGGGGATTTTTCAATGGATTTTAGTTAGCCCATTTTTTTTTTCAGTATAAACTGTGATCAGCTACTTCTGTAGCTGGGATGGAAAAAAAATGTGTGCTTGGCTTATTATTTCAGTTTCTCAGAAGAGCATGTGAAGCTCCAGCCTGTCAGCCAGTATTCTCGCCAGTCGAGCGGCTTTAAGACATTTGCAAATTGGCTGAGCAGGATTTCTCTGCTGAGTAGTGATCACAGTAAGGTCAAGATTCGGGGGCCAACTCTGTCCCGTTGCCTGACTCGGAAGACCACCTATGTCGTGATACTGACCCACAAAGCATGGCTCCGATTCAGTGCCAAATGCCAGCTACAACTGTGGGTTTGGAGTAAGCCCAAAGGCATGCCAGGGGTGCCGAGGGGGCATGTGATAGGAGGGAAGCCAAAGTTGAGAGCCTTTGGCCCACTGGCCAGGAAAAAGTGCAGCCATGTTGGCAGTGAGTTTGAACCATCAGCAGCCAGAGGAGGAGCACATGCCAAAGGTAGCGGAGGCTGAGGAATACGCAGACACAATAATGTGCTTCAGGTGACGTCCACACCAATTCCAGGAGACGGGTTTGGGAGGCCCCTTAAACATACAAACACCCGAACTTCTGAATGTGTACCTGGTTGTCTGAATCCCCTGGCTCCTGGTCAGCTTGGAGCCTCCTGCCATGACTGTGTCTAGCGACATCATTCAACTTTGGTTTCTCCATTTTGCTCACAAGAGTATCTTTAAGTCTGTGTGGTCAACTTTTCAAGGTTGAAATGCACTGTGTCTATGGCATTTCCCAGGAAGTGGGTGAGATTTTTTTTTTTTTTTTTTTTGTAGTTCAGGAAAATCCTAAATCACCATTTGTTTACATAATAAGGAAGCTGACGATCTCACATGACAAGACTCCCAGAGAAGGATATGGCTTCAAAGCTGGTCAACACAGTAGCTCAGTGAGGTCATCAAAGACTCCGGCTCTACCCAGCTCTCATCCTACCATCAGCAACAACAGCATAAGCTCAAGTCTGAGTCTCTCAGGGTCATTGGGTGTTTACCAACTGTGACAACATAATTCTTTGTTCCCATATGTGGAGAAGGAATGTGTCTCTTTATCTTATTGGTTCAGTCCCCTCAACCTGACCCCAAACTGAGCCAATCATCCGGGTCCAATAGGTGGAGGGGGGATGTTAGGCACTCTCTTCACGCACTGGTTTAAACCTTGCTCTCAGTAAAGTAAGTGAGCCCATTTGGACTCGGTGCATGCCAAATGAAGGCATGCCACTTCCTGCAGCTCATCGTTTGTCTTGGTGACTATAGCCATCTTCCTGTGCCGTGGCTTTCCCAAGGACGACAGAATCTAGGGTCTTATTTTATTTCTCCAGTTTTGAATCTGGAAACCGAACACACCGCATTAACTACCAGAATTCTTGAGAATGGCTGTTTTCAAATGTAAGCATAAAAGGACAAGGCTGGGGTGGGGGAGGGGGGTGGGGAGCTTGTTCACAGTGGACAAGTAGCAGCAGACCGTAGCTGACAGGAAAGGGGCTTACCTAGATGAGACGTTCATGTTCAGATGCCAGCTCTGCTGGTTCCCCTCAGCTAAGCTCTCTGGGTGTCAGCTTTCTTGTCTTTAAAACATAGTCACTGCCACTTGAACATCTCTAATCCCCAAAGAGCAGAAACACTCCACACTGAAGTCTTTTGACGGTTCTGCTTCAGATTTGGGGTTTTCAGATTGGAGATGCTCTAACGTACCTACGGACACTTCCATATCTTAAAAAAAAAAAAAAACCCAAACTGGAAGTACTCTGGTCTCAAGACTTTCAGAACTACTTAACACGAAAGATTGTCATGGAGATGAAGGAAAACAGCGTCCACGAGTTTGCTAAATATGTGCATTTCACCCCCAGCCTCAAAGCCTTACGTTATCAAGTTGGACAGGGAGTTGGGGGAGGCTGTGGGCAGGAATCTGTGCCCTTGCCAAGCATTTCTGGGGGATCTTGACGTAGACAGATGGACACCCCTGAGAAACATCACAGTGAGTAACAGTGTGCCCGCTGTGCCCATGTCTTGTGTGAAGTTCCAAGATGAAAAACACTTCGGCTACGGAATGAAAATGCCCAAGCCATGTGCACCACGCCAGCCTTGTCTTAGATGAGCTTAAATCAGCTTTTAGTTCTGTTTTCTTCCACTTCCTCCAGACTTGGGGTGTTTTCGTTGATAGGAAGCAAACAGAGGAGACTCTTTTCTCTTGAGCCTTTCTCAGCACCCCAAGGCTCACCATAGGGAGTGGGATCGCCTCGCCCCTTGCTCTTGCCCCGTGTACAGACTGTGTCCTCTCCATTATCCCTGCAATTCCCAGCTGACTGGGGACTCCTCAGCCAGTCTAGGTCAGGCTTAGATTTGAGGAACGACACCCTTTCCTTCTCCGTCCCTTTACAATCAGAGCTCATCATGGGACTCCATCCACCCCAATGGTTTCTTCCTTGGCTGACAGCATCAGAATGTCACATCTGAAAAATTTCTCAGTCTCCCCAAGCCAACTGCTCTTCTGGAGGCCCTGTCCCCAGGATAGTGATAGCCTTTTCTTTGTACCCAGACAGTCCTCCTGCCTGAAGCTTTATAGTCCACATTGGCTGTGCCTGTATTTCCCTCCTTTGTCTCTTAGGAACACTGAGATGACTTGCTCCCAAGTTTCTGGTCTCATTTATCTGTTGCTGAGGGAAAGAAGAAAAAAAATGATACCCTAAGATTAGGTGACTCCATTTGCTGTGGATTCTGCTGCTGGGGCAGGACTTTGGGGTCACCTTCCCAGCTGTCATCAGTAAGGTGAGCTGGACTCTAGTTCTTCTCAGGCACCTCACTCTTAGGCCTTAGTGTGTACCTAGGGTGGCTGTCATAAGTCCACAAGCCTCTCACCCTCGGCTATGGGTGAGGCTTCCTTCTGTGGCGGCCACGGCAGCAAGAGACCAAGAGCAGGGCAGAAAAGTCTCTTAAGTCCTGCACTTGGCGATCACGCAGCATCATCACCTCTATGGCCTTCCACTGCTCAGAACATTCTGGTGGCCTGCTTAGACCAAGAATGGAAAGCACTTACAGTAAAGAGCTGCAAATCGAGGCCTCTATAATCTTCCAGACTCATATCCTTTAGCCTCTTGTGAGGCCTTGCACTGATCGAGCATGAGGAACACAGGTCTGGTCTCTGGAAAATGACCTCAGAGCCAGTGGAAGACATAGCAAAGGAGAGCCCTGCAATGTGATGTGATAAGTAATAATAATGTCATCATCTTTGAAATATTCACTACATTCACCGTGCTTCATCTTGCTGAACCATCACTGTTATGCTGGGGGGGGGGGGAGGCGGGGGATGAAAGGGGGAAGGGGGCACAGGTGTGTAAAGTAACACCGTAGCCATTTGTCGGATGGCTATCTTAATTAGCTTTCTATTGTTGTGAATAAACGCCAGGACCAAAAGAAACTTGTGGAAGAAAGGGCTTATTTCGGTTACACAGGACCTTGGGGTAAGAACTTAGAAGCAGGAACTAATGTCAAAGCGATGGGGGCATGCTGCTCAGTGGCTTGATCCATTTGTTTTCTTGTGCTTGGGAGTGGCACATCCACAGTGGGCTGGGCCCTCCCACATTAACCATTAATCAGGAAAATGCCGCCCTTTCCCCCCCCCCCCCCAGACTTGCCCACAGGCCGACTCAATGGAGGCGTTTTCTCAATTAAAATCCCCCTTCCCACGTTAACAAAAACCAACCAGGACAATCAAGGCACAGTGTTAGGTATTGAAGAGAGATGCAGATTATGCCCTGGAGTCTCAGAAGCCGTGACTTCACTGTGCGCCTTTGAAATAGCTCAGCTAATAAGATGGTGGCAGGAGAAGGTAGGGGCACCGCAGAAAACTTCCCTCCGTGGCGGAAACCTCACGGCTGCTCTCCTGGTCCCTTCTTAGGCTGTCTGTACCTCTTCTGTAACTCTGGACAGAAAACACAGCCCAAGGTGTCCTAGGGCTTGAGAACAAAGGAGTCACCTGCTGCCCAAGTGTCCCAGGGTCACGTGCTCAAGGAAGACTTCATTCCCCTAAGCCACACAGGAAACCGCATCTCTGAAAACTCGCCCATGACGTCAACAGTGCATCCAGAAAGGCCCTTGCGCCTTCCTCCCACGCATTCCCCGCATTTACCAATTACTGAAAACAGCTCAAAATAGCACCTGTCCCTCTGCTGGGGCTGCTGCAAGAATACTGCTTATGATCGTTTTCGGGAGGAAGAGAGTCTGCAGGAAGTCAGTCCTGCGAGAGGATTATTATCAGGCATGTGTTTCAGTGCCAGGCTCTGGTTTTAACTGCTTGGATCCAGCCCGCACGCACTTTGTGCTTTCGACTGCAAAGCCTTCATGGATGGGTGTGGCTAGTTGTGCCGTGGGAGGCCTTAGTATCAGCAAGGACCTACCTAGAAAAACGAGCCCTGAGGTCATCTGGAAACCCGTTCAGTGGTCTGTTTGCACTTTAGCCCAGTTTCTCCACACGACAGGACTATCCCAAAGACCCCAAGGGACTCCTGGTTCCCCCTAGACACTCACAGGCTCATTTAAAAATCCACCAAAGTTATGGAGAAAGACGCTTTTTGCAACACAATAAATAAAAACAAACAGAACAAGATAAATATGCGTCAGTAAGTTTGCATGGTGGTGCCCTTTGTGGA
The DNA here is from genome assembly GCF_964271855.1 of Acomys minous. Taxonomy (NCBI): domain Eukaryota; kingdom Metazoa; phylum Chordata; class Mammalia; order Rodentia; family Muridae; genus Acomys; species Acomys minous. The sequence continues at coordinate 103,369,631 of NC_140494.1, forward strand.
TGAAGCTCCACATACCAATTAAATGAACAAGTGGATCTCTCCATAATGGAATTGGACGTGCACCAAGGAATATTGTCAAGTGATTGCTAGCCACACAAATATGCTCTCCCCCCCCCCCTTCTCTCTGTAGTTGTCTATCCATTGTCTCTCTATCTACGTATCTCTCTACATGCTAAATCATTCATTGTTACTTCTTTTAAAGAAGGTCCAAGAATTGGGGATGGGGAAAGGATTGAGATGGAGGAAAAAAAAATCTGAGTTTGACTTTACTCACATGATTTGAATGCTTATAAGATTGTGTCTGCACGCTAATATAATTAAACAACAAAAACATTCTAGCTGCAGTAGCGTGGTCTGTGGTTCCTACGCTTGGGAGGGATCACTTGAGCCTGGCAGTTTAAGACCAGAGACCAGCCTGGGCAGCATAGTGAACCCCTCTCTCAATGACAACGGCCGCGCAATAAATTCTCAAGCCAAACGAAGCTGGAGAGAATACGCCACCAACAAATCCTAATGCAATTCATGCCTAATTTGAGTCTGGGTTTATTTGGGTGTCTCTTCTTCCTGGGCATCCGTCCTGCTCTGAAATAGATTGTCTGGCACCTTGCCTCTCCCCTATCTGTCTCCCTCCGCCCTCTTCAGCATTCATTTTACCTTCAGGCCCTGCCTTGCCCAGCAGTATCCCAGGCTCTAGGAGGCAATAGCTACAGTTCAGTAGTCTTGGGTTCTGGATGAAGGTTTGTCCTGGAGCAGCGTTTAGTGCCCCCAACCCCAGGCCACTCCCTACATAGGCCCTGGGTGTCTTTGCTTAATATTCATCCCCAAGGGACTTTTCTAATAATGTATGATGATGATGATAATGATGATGATGATGATGATGATGTCATTTTCTCCTTTTTCTGCCTGGTGAGCTCAGTTTCCAAGGCCTCCTGCAAAGCTATCATTAGGAGCAGGTATGTGAAATGGAAACTCTTGGGACAGGTGACAAGAGATACTGGAGTTGTCCCACAGGCCAAGGCTTGGTCTGTAAAACCCATAAGTGGCCTCTTTGTCTCAGACTAAACAGCCTGAGTAACCCTTTCCAGGAGCTGTGAGGACTCCGGGGTCCGACACTGACAAGTGGCTGAGATTTGGCTTTAGTCTTCCTCTGGGACATCCTGGGAGCAGAGCTAGTGAGCAGCTTAGGTAGGGGATGGGGAGCCAGCATGAGGCCCCTCCATTGAGCATCACCACCTTTCACCACCTCTTCAGACCACCCTGACCACCTGGCTTTTCTGGTTGAATCTACAGGGCTACACTCTAGAGAGGGCTTCCAGAGGGGGAGCAGAGACTGCCAGCGCTGTAGCGTAGGATTGTAGGAAGCTGTGCCACGTTCTTGCCCAGAAAACTCTAGAAGAATGAGAGATAGTCACCCCAAACTAGTTTTTCAGACCACTTTATCTGTGGCTGGGCCCAGAGGCAGGAGGATGAGTGAAATGACCCCTGATTGTGACCCTGTGTGAGGACCCCTCAGTGCCTGAGAACAAATGTTATGACTGTAATCAGCAAAGTCCCTGGAGCCTGTTTTCCCACAGTGTGTTGAGAACCCATAGCTTACCAGAATTACACGAGGCAGTTCCTTACGTCCCAACCCCTCAGGTTGTCACTTGTTCTTCAGTGACTTGGGTATGACCACCCTGCTGGCTACCTGCAGAGTAGGTCCCTCTCCAGTGATTGTGATGAACTTTCTTTCCCACCATTATTAAAGCGCAGCGTGCTTAGAATTCACACAGACCCCTTGTCTCATCCTTAGTGTGGCCTCTTTGGCTATTTGGTTCTTTGGCTTCTCCCAGATTTTCTGGCTATCACCACTCACCCAGGGCTCTGAATATCAATTAATAACCACCCTAGAGATGATGCAGTCCAATGTGCAAAACCATGGTATTAAGCACTGTGGTGGGGTGGGGCACAGATGTGTACACTATTGTGCTTGCTAAGTGGGGTGAAGGTGCAGAGCAGCATCGGCTGAGAACCCTTCTGAGGTCATTAAGACCCTCATCAAACAGGAATCAGCTCTGGGGACACAGAGAGCTGAGAGGGATTGTAACAAAGACGCTCAGAGAGCTGAGGCGCTGCCTGGGTTATCAGCAGCTGCCAATATCTCTCTTACGTAAGTACTGGTAGGTGGGTGTCTGGTCAAAGCTGATATGTGGGTGTTGGAAGAAACAATCAAATTGACGTGATTTAAGAACCGAGGGTTATTTTGAACTCTTTCATTCTCATGTGAACATCCTCCTTTTTCTTGAAGAAAAGAAGTTGTTTTTCGTGGATAAACCAGGGAAGTGGAAAGAGGAAAATTGGTGGAGGAAGCCTCAATTTGCTCTTGTTCTGTTTCTGTCCTTGGAATCTTGCCTGGATGCAGGGGCATGGCCAAAATGACCCCCGGCATCTTCTCCCACGGCTGGAAGAATCTTGGCTAGAGGTTTCTTGGAGGCAAGAATGATGCCCCTGAGGCTTGAGGGGAAACTTGTAGTCATGGTAACCATGCAATTCAGTTTCCCCATGTGAGTGGGTGGTCCTAGTTTATGAGATGCAAAAACTGGGGTTCGGAGAAATACTCAAAAGCCAGGCACCAAAACGACCAAAAGAAACTAACATGGTAGTTCCCATTCTTGAGGCAGGTGAAGCTCCCTTGCCAAGCAGAAGGTCACACGGGTAAGAAGGGGACTTTGAGAGAGTGTGTGTGCCAAGGAGGGAAGAACCGTGAGGATAAAAGGGGACCAAAAGAAGCCCACTTCACAGAGCTGAAGGCTGGAAAACAACCATCATTGAAAAGATAAGTTCGATTTACCACTGGGCATATTAAGCAGATTTAGGGTATCTTGGAGGGCAGAACAATCTAATAAAACACTTTCAGAGACCCTGAGCTCCTTTTGTAGTCTATGCCAACTGTTCCTCATTTTTTGACAGCCCAACTTAGGCTCCAAAGACGCCACGCTATCTTTCTCATCTTCTTTGACCAAACAGAGTAAATGCCAGCAATATCTCTTAGATGTGGGTGATTCCTCCTACACCAGGACTATCCTGGACCTTTGTGACCCTAAACACAGCTGCTGTGTAAAGCCTAAGAGCCCCTTGCCCGAGTCTGTGTACTCAGAAGAAATGCCACTGGTTCACTTGGCAGCCAACGGAATCCTCCAATCCCTTGCTGGGCACGGAAGCCAAATTTAACTCACACAGTGTTTAAGACACCCAGGAGCAGAGACATGTTACTGTTTGCATAAATGTCCTCCCACTGAACTTCCTCCCTGTCCATCTGTCCCTTAGCTGTCAAACTGCTCAGACCGCCTTGTGGATAAACAAGAGAGTCCCAGGAGCAAAGTGGCACAGAGCCCTTCATCCTGCCAGGCTCTCTGCTCCACATCACCAGCCTAGCTTTGCCCTGGTCCTCTTCCCTCTACTCCTGCTCCCATGCTTTCTCATTCCCTTTATCTCCTTCCTCTACAGTCCCATTTCTGGCCCAGCTTAGCCCTCTATAATGACTTAATCTTGCCGACAGGGTGACAAGCGGATGAATCGAAGTCTGGGGCTTTTTTCCTCCACTCTAGATTCATTGGAAGATTTCTCCCAGATGCGGCACTAAAACCCCAGATTCAATTTCCCTTTGACATAATAACCGAATTAGTCTCATATTGTCATACATAAATTACTAGCCAGTCAGGGTGCCACCAGAGGGAGAGCGAGCTGGAGAGAAAGCAAGACATGAGCATCCGAAGGGGTGTGACTGTGACAAGCAGGGACCTGAATAACAATGGGACCAGAAGGGTAACAGGTAATCATAGCTGACAAATGAGGAGAATTCCCAGGCTGCAACAAAGGTAAAGAATATTTACCTTCCTCTCTATGCCCCTGGCCATTAAAATGTCACCATGGGGAGCCGTGCACCTTACAAGTGATTCACAGGATCTAAATATCTACTCGATTAAGAATGCTCTGTGGGCAAAGGCTGTTTTCCAGGAGGAAAATGAGGCTTCGGTGAGACTCTGCTGCAGCTTCTTGGCCCGCTGATGGAGCTGAGCTGAGCGGAAGACTTGTATGAGTCTCAGCTCCGTGGAAAAGTCCTCATCCTGATTGCAGGGGCATGAACGCAGAAGCATCCTGGCCCTGCCTACCTAGGCCAGGCATCAGATCCTGGCCAGAAGTGTGTCCAAATCTGAACCAGCTGAAAATGGGGCTCCCTACCTATCCACCAACCGCTCCCCTCAAGCTGGAGTCCCGAGGGCTAGCCTTATGCCTTTCCCTTTGTGCCCCCAGCCCAGCTGTCCAGCCTGTTCGATTGCTCCTCTGGCCCCTGGCTTTACTTCTGTATCCTAACGTCACATTAAGCCCTGTTGAGGCCATCCCCACACTGTCCCCATGGCCTGCACTTCTCATGCTCCTTGACAACCCATGCTCTGAAGCAAGTGCAAACTTACCAACAGCATTTCCCCTAGCTAAAATCTTTCACTGACTCCCTAAAGAACAAAGTCTAAGCTTTTTGCCATTTGCCAGTAAGATGGTCCACGACCTATTGCTCTCTGCAGACCCTTCGCCAGGCTCCTTGTACCCACTATGTCCAAGCAGATCCCTGGCATTGCCTCTTGCTGCTGCTCTGGTTTGGAGAGTCAGTCTCCTCTGCTTCGGGACTTTCCACAGCAAGCATCCTGTGGCTTCTGAGGCCCTGGGACAAATGACCAATGCACACAGGCTTCTACTGCCCCTGTCTGCTAATATTATTGCTTCTAAAATGTGTTACTGCTCTCAGTGGCTTTACTGGTTCAACCTTAGTGCTATATATCAAGTCCTTCAATGATAAGCCTGAGATTTGGAGATAGGGAACACCACGTTGTCTAAGGAAAGGTGAACTGGCCCAGGCCGGAAATAGAGCAGGTCAAAAGCCCCAAAGTGGAGCATGGGGTCTGACTCGCTGCTGCTTTCTTCCATAGCTAGCACACAGTAAGAGCTATGCAGATGTTTAGGAAATAAGCCTCAAAGAAGTGCAGTGAAGCCAGTCCAAGCAAAGCAAGGGCTCAGTAGGTGTCATGCCTCTCATAAGATAACTGCCTCGTATGCATACCTGGGTATGCAAGCCCATGCGGGCATGCGCAGTGGTCCAAGGTTGCCACCCAGCATCTTCCTCAATTTCTTCTTCAACTTATGTTTTGAAATGGGCTTTTCACTGAGCCTAGAGCTCACCATTTCACCCTCGGAACCTGCTTGTCTCTGCTTCCCAGCTCCGAGGTTACAGGCACTCACCACCGTGCCTGGCTTTAGCGTGGGTACTAGGGGATTGAACCCACATCCTTAGGCTTGCACGAGGGGCATTCAACTCATAGAACCATTTTCCCAGCTCTAGAATTTGCTTTTTACTGCTTGCCCGCCATGAGTCCAGCAGGGTCTAGAAACTATGGGACCTGGAACACGTCAGGTCTCTCAGTGGCCAACGCAGAGCCGGCCCTATAGTAGGTCCTCAGGAAATGTCTCAGAGACAATCATCTGTGGCTTCCGCTCTCAGGAGCTGAGGATTGAGGGGATCTTAATGAGCAGGATATGGCAGACTGTCCCACTAGACCACGAGCTTCTTAAGCAAGAGCTGTGCCCTCTTCAGCTCTGCATCACTGTCTGTGACAAACATCCTCCAGGAGTGCGTGTTGAACACAGCCCTGCTCAGGAAAGGTGGGGAGACATCTGGAAGCTTCGTCTTCAGTGTCTTCAGGAACAGCCTGTGACCTGTCCATTTCCTTCTAGCATTTTATTTCTCTGCTGGTGTCACCGTGACCTGCTCTACTTGTTTTTAATCTGTATATTATTTTGCTTTCATATTTTTACTCTATCTGTAGACCTGCCGAATTCCAAGGACTTAAATGGATCCGAAAGTCAATGCATTAACTAGCTGGCTCAGTGGGGGTGAAATGAGGAAATAGCCTTTCCCTCCATTATTGCAACCACCATTCACACCTGCTCTCTACACTGGCCTCCTGGGCCCCCACTCACCGCGTGAGAACCCTCCAACCCTTCCATCAGGGATAGAACCCTTCCGTCCGGATTTGCCCCTCCAGTTATTAAAAGTTCAGTTCCAGACAAAGGCAGCATGCTCTCACTTATATGCGAAGCTAAAAAAAAGTTCATCTCAGGCATGGAAATGGTTTTCCAGACTGGAAAAGAGAAGGCAGAGAGCGGGGAGGGGCTGGTAGGGGTGGTTTACAGGTGCACTTGGATAGGAAGAATAACTTCCCAGCATTCTATGTCACAGTAAGATGACTGTAGTGGGCTATTAATTGAATATTTTCAAATATCTAGTAGAGAGGATTCGGAATGTTCTCATCGCAAGGAAACAATAAATGTCTGAAGTGATGGATCTGCCAATTACCAGATCTGATCATTACAAGTGGTACACATGTATTGCGATATCACACTACCCATAAATATGTACAATTACCATGTGTCATTTACAAAAGAAGGCAGGCTCAGCCTCAGAGTTCACGCCTCTCACCAAATGGGAAGAGTCTCCCAGCCCCCAGCTTGACCCAGAGCCAGAGCCCCCGCAGCTGGACAGGGCCAGCTTCCTCTTTGCCCCTCCTTCCAGCCCCCCCTCTGCTCTGCGTTCCCTTGCTGATGAGGGCTGAGGCAGGAGAGAGAGGATCTTTGACCCAGCTCCAGCTTCTGATTAGTTCTCTGCGGCTATCAAATGGCCTGGGAGATGCCCAAACACAGCTTGCAGAGGGATTTTTTTTTGTGCTCTTAGAGAAGCTACCTGGGGACCCTCCGCCACACAGTTTCCTGATAGGACAGTGGCTCCCTCCTGTCTCTAATGGTTCCTTCACAGTCAACTCAAAAGCAATCCACATTGCCTCCTTAGTTTGCTCTGACTGATTCTCAGGGCAATGGTGGAATCTCTGGAGGTGACTCAAGTATAGTCAACCTCTTAACAGTCCATCCAACCTTCAGGATCTCTCTCTCTCTCTCTCTCTCTCTCTCTCTCTCTCTCTCTCTCTCTCTCGTGTGTGTGTGTGTGTGTGTGTGTGTGTGTGTGTGTGTAGATCGCCAGAGGTCAGCTTCTGGCATTACAGAATTTTAATTACAGATTGCTATGAGCCAGCATGCAGGTACAACATTCTCTTTCTATAAGAGACTTTTTCTTTCCTTTATTTTATTTTTGAGGCAAGGTCTTTCAGCATCCATGGGTTTCCTAGAACTCACTATGTAATGCAGGCTGACCTCAAACTCAGAGATCCACCTACCTCTGCCTCGAAATTGCTGGGATTAAAGGCATGCATCACCATGCCTGGCTGTAAGCGACTTTCTTAAAACTTCTTTCACTGGTCTAAGGTGGTACAGAGAAGATATCTCAGCTCTCACTTTACCCTTCTCCTCCTTAGTTGAGATTTTGGGTCTTGGGGCCTAAAGTCTATCTTGTGCTCTAGGTAATTCTACAGCTATGTTTGACACCTACTGGGCAGAGTCCTGACAGACACAGATGGCATGCCCAAGAAGATGGCTTGGGAGAGCAGAAAGGACCATCCAATGGCAAGGGCAGACTATAAAAGCCACCATCTTGAGTAGAGAAGGTGAGGGGAAGGAGATGTTTCTAGAACCTTGGAAAATCCAGCTCTGTTGGGCAGAACAGTAGCTTTCAATACATGGATTATGTCATTCAAACTATGGTTAAGCAAGGAATCAGAGTAATAAACCTCCCCTCTCTCAAGCCTTTAACTCTCCTGCAGGCACCTCTAGTGGCTGAGTTTAGCCCAAAGCCCAAGGTTGACACTGCTGGTACATGCTTGGCAGTGCCAGGATGGAAAAACAGTGTAAATAAAGGGATGTGTTGGGGTGTGCCCAACACACAGTTGGTGAGAATTTGCTATACGGTCTCCAAATCAGTCCCTCAATGAAACACCAAGGAAAGTCCATTTGACAACCAGGCCACCCATCACAACCTTGCCTTTCTCAGCTGTTCTCCTCTGCCCCTGATGGCAGGGCATCTGCATCCCAGTGTGGACTGCAAGGCAGGGTGACAGAAAGGTCTGGGGCTGGAGGATGGTCTCTCTCACCTTCTGCCAAGCCTGACTTCCCTGGAGTTTGGACACTACTAAGGAGGCCGTATCAAAAAAAAAAAAATAATAATAATAATTTAAAAAAGCCCACCACCTGGCTACCACGTGAGGGGCGTCTGGGTGAGCAATTACCTGCCATTTCAGGTCCTCTGGGCCACTCCCTTTATTGGCATGTACCCTTAGAACTGGCTCAGCATGGCTGGCTGAGAAGCCTTCAAGAGGCTGCAGGCGGGAAAGAAACAACTGGGTCCGTGGTGCCCATGGCAGCGGCAGTGTTTGGATCTGGCTTTGGCCACATGGGATGAGATAATGGCTCTCTCCCTGCTTTGCTTCTCCAAGGACCGGTTCAGACAGGGTCCAAGCAGGTGATGCAACCATGTGAGCAGGCCTGTGCATTCGTGTCGGCACCCTCGCTCCCCACAGAGCACGGACTAACTTTGAACCGCCCATCCATCAATGTCAGGGCTCCCGCTGACAGGTCCAAGCCAGCTTCGCTTACAGTGAGAGGAGGAGGCTTGCTGACACATTGCTTTCTTGTCACACAGACAAGCAGCTTGTCTTCGGGTTTTCCTCTCCCGCAGTCAGGTGGGAGGAGGTGGGAGTTTGTGGGAACACAGAAGAGGGAGGAGGGGGCACAGGGTACCTCAGTCACCACTAACTGCCTATGAAGATGCTTGTGGTCTGGCTCAAAGCCTGCTGGGGTCCAGACTTTGCTTGGGATGGTTGAAGATGAGTGTGCGGGGCCATGGTATAAGACATCCAGAGCCATCAGGCACCTGTCCGCAGCTCACCTCTGGCTGCTACAAGTTGCTGACCAAGCACAGATTTTTTTTTCAGTTGTGTCTCTGCTCACATCTCTAATCAGCTACTTCCCCTTGTCCCCTTCCCCCGCCCTTATACCGTGAGAAAACCAAACCTCTGTTTCCTGACCTGTGAAAACAGAATGACAGATCATACAGGCCCAGGCTGAGGATTAACAAAGCTAATATATGTCAGCTGCCTATCACCATACCTGGCACCCCATTTGCAGGAAATACATGGCAGCCATTATTGTTACCGTTGGCAGGCTCTCATTATTCTTACTAGGCCAAATCGTATGTGGTAGCAACCTCTGCCCATTTATTTATTCAAACACTATTTACTCATCGCCTCTCATATGCCACCAGAGAAAAAGGGCCACGAAGAGCTCCTAGTTCCGTGGTAAGGCGTGGCAGGGCCAATGGCCACGACCTGAGGGACATGTGGAAGGCCTTGGAAGTGCCGACTAGGTGAATCAAAGAGGCCAAGTCCCTAAAGCTGAAGCAGGTTAAGCTGAACTGAGAAGAGAAGCAGATGACACAGCCACTATTGATCACAGAGACGAGGCAGACACAGTCAGGTGGCTGAGGGTCGGGGACCGGAGGAGGGAGGAGAGTGAGCTACAGGGAAATCCAAATGCTGAACAGAGGTATCTGGATGGCCAGCTGTGGGAGCAGGCGTTCCATCGAAGGAGCTGGTGTCATCTGAGAGACCTCATGGATGTGGCCAGGGTTACCGAGAGCTGTCGCCCTGGGCTGACTGAGGAGGACCCCAGGCTTGACCCAGAAAGGCTCCTTTCTGTCTGAACTCCTGTATGCTGTTCTCTGGTAATCAGCCAGGGGGTGGGAGCAGCACCTACCCCATTGCTGGAGCTGCTTCTACTGTGGCTTAGAAGAAACAGCCCCCATCCCCTCTGCCCCTGTAGGATCAGGAAGCCCAGCATGGGTTGCATTCTGGGCTAGGCTACCCAGGACTGGCACATCTTCCAGGGCTTCCAGATAGCCCATCCCCGCTGAGGGCATTGCACTCCCCCAACCCTCCCCCAGCCCCTAGCATAGAACACTGTCCTCCTTGGAGAGAGCAGCTGAAAGCACAGTTCAACTATCCGTTTGGGAAAAACATAGGCCACACCCCTTTGAGCTCATCACTTGGTGACAGAACAGCTGTGTGCCATCACTGGTGCTGTGGAGACATGAGTGGGGGGGGGGGAATGGGGACCTTACTTACCACACTTTCCAAAGTGGAATGTCCTGGGAAGCCTTCCAGTCCAAAGTTGCTTCTTCAGGTGACAGAGCTACGGGCCCACATTAAAGGCAGAGAGATCAATGGAATGAGAAAAGCAGGCATAAGAGTTGGAAAGGAGTTTTGAAAATCCAGGTCTCAGGTAACTCAAAAAAGTAATTTAACTTTCACAGCCTCCTTTGCTTTTTCCCCTCTGCTTCATGGAGCCAGACTGCATTATAGGTGAAAATTGATCATGATAATTAATGTCATCATGCCTCAAATAGAGAACTCTGGGACATGACCAACATGGTGCTAAGGTGTGTGGCATGTGCAGTCCCAGATTTTAGAATAAACAGTTAAAACAAATAGGTTTACTGGAGGTTTACAGGTTTACAACTTGGAGAAGTACAGAACCAGATAGATAGATAGATAGATAGATAGATAGATAGATAGATAGTAGTAAAACCAGTTCTATCCCTCTTATAATCTCTTTGGGCTCTAGCTAGAACCCTTGGTCCTGCTTCCTTCTTCCCTGTCACTGGGAGTATATATCCTTAAAGCCACATATTAGGCACAGTGTGGAGAATGCCTTTCTTGGCACACATCACAGAACAAATGCCTGGGTATGTGCCATTCCAAGATTAGTTTCTTTGAGGTATACTCCGCCTTTAAGTTAAACTTTTGAATATAACCTCATCTATCTACTCATCTATCCACCCACCTACCCATCCATCCAGCTATCCATCCATCCACCCACTGACCTACTCACCCTTCCATCCACCCACCCACTCATCCATCCATCCATCCATTCACCCATCCATCCACCCATCCATCCATCTACCCATCCATCCACCCATCCATTCATCCATGCATCCACCCACCCATCCATCCATCCATGCATCCATCCATCCACCCACCCATCCATCCATCCATCCATTCACCCACCCATCCATCCACCCATCCATCCATCCATCCATCCATCCACCCACCCACCCACCTATCCACCCATCCATCCATCCAACCATCCATCCATCCACCCATCCATCCATCCATCTATCCACCCACCCACCTATCCATCCATCCATCCACCCATCCATCCATCCATCCATCCACCCACTCACCCACCTATCCATCCATCCATCCACCCATCCATCCATCCATCCTCCTACCCACCCACCCACCTATCCATCCATCCATCCTTCCTTCCATCTACCTTTGATACAATCTTAGAAAAATGCTTAGGTGGAGAATATCCAGGCAACAGCCCAGAGAGGCAGACCAGAAGAAAACAACAGACGCTAGGTGAGTGAGCTAAGGGGAGGGACAACTGCTGTGATGAGACACTCAGAACAACAGAAGCTAGAAGTTCAGGACTGAAGGGCTTCATGGGTGGAAAGGATGCAGAACCACCAAAAGCTGAGACCCATGCTGTGGAGGCTAGAGAGGAAAGGACTGCTGTGACCAGGTAGTCACTGTGGGTCACAACCCCTTTGGTGGGGGGGAGCGTCAAACAACTTTCATAAGGGTCTCCTAAGACCATCATGCCCATCAGATATTTATATTACAATTCATAACAGTAGCAAAATCACAGTTATGAAGTAGAAACAAGAATAATTTTATGGCTGGGGGTCACTACAACATGAAGAGCTACATTAAAGGGTTGCAGCGTGAGGAAGGTTGTGAGCCAGTGGGCTAATGAGACATGGTGGCCATTGCTAAATAAGCAAATGAGCTGTCACTGCTCCTGAGACTGGCTCATTCCTGTTGCTCTTTTTCAGACAGGATTTAACAGTCTGTCCTCATGGCCCAAGGACCTTGCTCTGCCAGGTTTGAGACAGAGCCTCCTCTCAGCCTTACCTTATGACTGCTCCCAACCCCCACACCAAGCTTAGCACAGAGCCATCTGCTCACTGGCAGCACATTAGCCTAGACATCCCAGATTTTCAGTTGTGTGATCGAAGGTATAGGTTGAATGTAGTTCTGATGAATAACAACAGTGGAGTACGTTTTAAAATATAGATTTTTAACCTCACACTACCGTTCATTAATTTTCTCCCTACCGAAATGCACAGTTATAGGCCTGGTGCTTGCCATCGATCAGGCTTGATCTGAGAATACTCTTTGTTAATGCCTGAAATTATTAAAAAAAAAAAAAAAAAAAGACCTGCAGGCTGTGTTTAGCTGGAGCACCCACATCATTTCCACCTTGAAGGTGTTTTCCTTGGATAGGCAGTTGCCCCAAGGTGAGCTTCAGAGGCACAGATTCCGAGGATTCAGTGGGGGGAGGGTCATAATGATAAGCTTTGGCATCTCAGAACATCCTTGGACCCCAAACGACAACCCCCAAACTTAAAACTCACACTCATTCGAACACGTGAATTGCCCCTCAAGCTCTGTCACAGACGGCAGCTGTCAACTGCTCAAGCCATCTTCCTGTCTCAATTGAGTCTAAATGTCTGTGTGTTCTAGAACAAACCGGTTCTCCCTCTGCTCCACAGGGCTTTAGGTTCTCTGTGTTCAGATTTCTTCCGGAGGGGGAAAAATGAGTCACAGGGTGTTCAACACATTGCTCTTCTAAGGGGTGCAAAAGCATTAAAATGAGTCTCTGGGGCAAGTGCCTACTACCCGGCCATGGCAAGGATGGAGGGCGAAGGAAATGTGCGAGCTGGGAGCCCCTCCCCTACTGAGGCAGGCAGCGCACCCATCTCACAGTGTGCTCAGAGTGTGGAAGAGAGCGCAGGCCAGGGGATAAGGCAGCTCCTTACATTCCTTCAAAGCTCCTCACACTCGACCAGCAGGGAATAAGGCCTCACCAGATGAAGCATGCGAGATCATTAAGGAAAAAACAAAACATTTAATTAAAAATGTCAAGTGGGAAGCGTTAGGTCAAGTGAGGGAGACTTGGCCTAAAGGCCGCGGTGTACACTTAAATAGAACAGAATTCACAAATGAGCCTGGCTGGGAAGTGGAAAACATATGTAATATAGGTTACAAGTCTCATGGGGCCACAACAAAGTTTTCATTGCCATGTATTTGACTTCTTCCAGGTCCAGCAGTCACTACGATCAGCACTTCTTCTTTGCCTGGCCTAATCTGAGCTCCCATTAGGGAATTCTTATATTCCATGCACTGAGCTCAGAACTTCCCTTAACCCCTAGACAGCCCTCTGAAGTGTAGATTGCACCCCCTCCCCGTTTTATTGATGAGTAAGTGGAGTCTTATATAGGCTCGGGTGATCAACCTCCAATGCCTGCATTTCTGCCTTGGAATCTTAGTCACTTCCTCAGCTGAGACTAAGATGTTCAGGGCACAGTTTCCTTGTGGCCGGGTGTCACGCACACTGTGCCTACTTGAGAAATACTACCAATGAGAACATTTTGGCGTTCTCTAACTCAGCAGGACTGCAGATGAGGGCTAAGCACTTACATTTCATAAAACTGCCCCTAGGGACTGTTACAGGGGCCTGCAAGACCGCACAGGGGACTTCTCTAGGGAGAGACCCCCTCCCTTGCCATTCCTCTGGCCCTGGGCAGATACACACTGCACCCAGGGCAACTTCCAAGAAAAAGGTGAGTTAGAGAACCTTCTCCTGAGATCTTCTGCTCCGGGGCTGGTCCTCACCGTCCCCCTGGCCCATCAAGAGAGAGGCAGGAATTGAAGGACAAGCCGAGTATGTCTGCTGCACCCTCATCCGTCAAGCAGCAAGTGTAGCCTTTGCGAGTCTAACCCATACCCACTGTCTCTGCGGCGCCCCTGGACTCAGCTCCCCTCCACAAGCAGGGATCTGGCCACAGTCTCACAAGAAGGAGAGTTTAAGATTTCTGTCTCTGGCATTTAAAATTAATACACTGATTAAGAGAGCAAGACAGTACGTAAGGGGAAATGTCTTTGGATTTTTTTTTCCCCACTAAGGTGAAGGCCACTTAGCTCAAACTCAAAGTCAGCTGCCTCTATGAGACCTTGAAATGTCTGGGGCTTAGCTGTTCAGGAAGAGAACATTGTATACACAGCCCTCTTGCATTTTTCCATGCTGGGCCTAGCTGACACTCTGTGGGAGCCGCAGGCAAGAACTGCAGTGTTCCTAAGGTCAGGAGCCCAGCCTCTCCCAGGCACGTTGTCAGCCTTGTGTAATATATATATAGATATGAATTTACCCAGCTACCAACCCCTCACCCACCATCCTCCCATTTAGCCAGCCAGCCAGACATGTTTCTCATGTGTTCATTCATTAAACGCTTATTGAACAGCTTTGGTTTACAGGCTTTGTGGACACACGCGTGAGCTATATTTCCCACCATTAATAAAATTTCAGGGGGCTGGAGAGATAGCTCAGAGGTTAAGGGCATTGTCTGCTCTCCCAGAGGTCCTGAGTTCAAGTCTAGGCAATCACATGGTGGCTCACAACCATCTATAATGTGATCTGATGCCCTCTTCTGGACTGCAGGTGTACACACAGATAGAGCATGCATACACATAAAATAAATAAATGGATCTTTAAAATATTAAGTAAACAAACCAACAAACTTTGGAAATTCTTGGTCTAAGGTGGGGAGGCAATGTGTTAAAGTGACAGCTCAGATATCTTCCCCTGTCCTGCTATCAAAGGCTTACTCTTAAGTCAAAACCTAGTTTAAGTACTCTCAGCTCCAAACTCCTCCCGTTCCCCCAAATTAGATGCCCCCATGAGTTATTAAAGCATTTGTTTGTGCCTGGATCCCAGGTGCTGTCTTTACTATCAACATCATCTTTCCCCACCCTGGGGAGAAAGTCACCAGTCTTCCTGAAGTGCATGCCACGCATTGAGCGCAGTGCCTGCAGAAGGAGTAGTTAGTGGCTCTTGAACTTCTGCAAATGCAGGAAGATCTGGAAAATTTGCTTAGGATGCCAACTCCCCAGCTCCCAAGCTCACTCTCCTGAGGCCTTATGAAGACTGTCTAGGACAAGTGTTCTGGAATTTTTGTGGGGGGTGGGGGTCGGGTAGAGTGGGGGAGAGTCATTTGTTTGTTTTAATCTGTTTACTTTTATTTTATGTACATTGGTGTTTTGTCTGTGTGTGAGAGTGTCAGATCTTGCAGTTACAGACAGCTGTGAGCTGCCATGTGGGTGCTGGGATTTGAACCCAGGTCCACGCCCTGGAAGAGCAGTTAGTGCTCTTAACCACCGCCAAGCCATCTCTCCAGCCCCTGTTTGTTTTTGAGGAAGAGTCTCACTATGTAGATGAGGTTGGTCTTGAACTTGTGCAGTCCTCTTGCCTCTGCTTCCTGGGTGCTGGGATTGCAAGCATGCACCCCATACCCAACTGGTTTGTTTGTTTGTTTCGTTTAGTTTAGTTTTAATCACAGTTTTTCTCTATAGCCTAGGTTGGCCTTGAACTTACTCTTTGACATATGCTGGCCTGGAACTTTAGATCTTCCTGCCTCCGCCTCCCCAGTGTTGGGATCACCATGCCTGGGAAAACAACTTAAAAACTTAATACTTTTCATGTGTCTCCCAGCTGACTCTGACACAGATGGGCTGTGGCTCGCTTTAGACTAAACACTGTGCTCTGGTGGCTCACTGCAAGTTATTTTGAGTGAATGAAACACCAAGGAAATGATGTTAACAGAAAGTCTGATTTCCATAAGGGCTGTGGACTGGAGTGTCAATGTTACCTTCCTAGTTTTGATATTGTATATAATTATATGAAACGTGTCCATCACTCTGGGTGCAGGGTACAAGGGACCACTCTGTACTGTTTCTGGTAATGCACTATCAATCTGTAATTGTTTAAAGCAGAAAAACCTGTGGTTTCCCAATGCTACAAGGATATAGAGTAGTAATTTGCTTTAGATCATCGATCAGCTGCCCTTTCACCCACAGTGACATCAGCACTCCACAGACACCAATTGTCTCTTGGTGTAATTAATCCTGTACTCAATTATTGCACAATTACTCTTCTGCAACACCTTTCCTTCTTTGCTTAGCTTCCCAATGTCCTCTGAAACAATCTTATGATATTTACTTTCGAATTAAGGCTTGTTAAACTATTTGAGGAAGCGAAAGACAACTTTAGAAGCGAGGCAGACTATCTGGCTGGTTACAAAACCAGAATGCAGATCCAGGGCCATCCCATGTGTGGACCCACTCTGGCTGTTCTCAGGTTTGCCTTTGCCTATATGTCACTCGGGGTGGGGTGAGCGAGGAGTCGGGGGCTTAAGGGGGTGGGGTTTGAAACATCTCAGAGAGCCAGGTATGGCGGATCGCACCTGTAGTCCTAACACTTGGGGGACTGAGGTAGGAGGAGGAAGAATGGGTTTGAGACCAGTTTGGGAATCATAGTGATATAAAATCCTGTCTAAAGATACAAGTAAGAATGACCTCAGCCTTCAGGCTGTACTACCCCCTGCCAGTGGGGCTGTCTGGAGTAGGACTTCGCCATGTGTAGTGGCCAAAGCTCAGGTGAGCTCCATGGGGCATCAGTGAGGGGACACTGACCCAGCAGAGCATGGGTGCATCTGTGGGTGGCCTGTCCACATGGGAAGTGTATCTCTCCCTGGACTGCGGGTTCGAAACTCAGTCTCCAAAGTCCACGGCCCCACCCCCACTCTGACAGTTTCTGTGTTCTCTGCTCTTCTTTTGTCTCGAAGTCAAGCCCTGGAGGCTGGAAGGGCCTCTGGCTGCCCTCTGATAGAGGCCTTTGTCTGTTTTCAGCACTGTCCACGCATACAGGTACCTTCTTGTACGTGTGCCTGCCTGGATGATTTCTTTCCAGGCGCATCACATTTCGCCTGGTTTGGATGACTCTCCGTGTCCTCCGGAAGCTTACCAGGCCTTTACCTCCTCTTCTGACTGGCCCAGTGCCTGCCGTGGGCAGAGCATGCTGTCAGTAGAGCATGATGCTATGAGGGTAAAGGGGTCATGCAGAGGGATCTTAGATAAACATCGAAGTGGCACGGCACCAGGCAAGGGGCTAATGGGATCCTACCTGGTCACAGCCTGGACAGGCCCACGGGTGCAACCATGCTCTGCTGGAACAATGTCCCCTCACTGCTAATTCCCTGTGGACCTCATCTGGTCTTTGGACTCTACACAAGGTCAAGTCTGACTCCAGAAACAGATGCGGGACCCCTCCAGGAGCATCCATCTCTCACTGATGCTGTGATCTTATCCTCTGTGGAAAGGAATGCTTTTCCAGACCAGATCCTGGTACTCAGGATTCTAGAGTAGGGTCTATGGTCCCTTGAGTGAGCAGATGGCCTGTGTTCCTTCCTATGTCACAGAAGGCGCTCCACTCTTTTTCCTCTCCAGACGAGTAAGGCAAGGGGAGTGTGAGAGAGAACAGTGCCTCCATTCTGCAGAGTACCGCTAAGGGCGAGAAGGATGTGCTAGTGTCCAGAGGATGCTGTGAGTGGGCCCAGTGACCCCTGGGAGTCCAGCAGAAGCGGCTCAGTTACTTAGCCAGCCAGACACAGGGCTTCCAGTGAGTCCAGGGTTTGTGCATTCATCCGGGGCCAGCAAAGCTTCTTGACCACAAGGCCAGTTTAGCACCTACACTCAGATCTGCCGTAGGAGGCCAACCCCTCCTCCTTTCTGCCATACTTTTGCTTCCCATAGGTCTGCAAACCAAACAGGGAAGCAAAGAGTAGTCAGAATGGGGAGGGGCACAACAGCAACTTTTTTTTTTTGCGGGACTAAGTTCTGCGGGGTCTTTATCCACACAGTAAAGCAATGGCAACATCTAGTCTTCAGTCTGGCTGGGTCGGGATTAATGTTTTATTTCAGATTGTGGATTCTGCACACTGAATCCCCCCAGCAGCCTGATTCACAGAGGAGGCATGTGGGTTTTGGTGCTTGCTGCTGTCGCCTTTAATCTTGAGCCTCTCCGTGCCTCTGCTGCGTTCACCTGTATGGCCCCTAGAATCTGTGTCACTAAGTCCTAGAAGCCATTCTCATCACCCCTGGAAGAGCCCTGCCCTGTCCCCGGAGGTTGCAGGAATGCCATTGTAGTTGCCTGGAGCATCACCCTCCGCTAAGAAGCAGGTGTCTGAGAGCCTTGGTGATGCTCTTGAGTGCTTAGATGGGCCTGCCTGATGGACAGGGTCTCTCAGCTGAGATAGACAGGCCTGGGCCTGTTCCCATCTGGAGGCTTCCTCAGGCCCACCAGGAAGTATAGGAAGGTGCTAAGGTCCTAATGGGCTGGCCTGGTTTCTGCTCACATCTCACCTGGGGGATGAGAGAGTGAAGAGAGTGGATCACTTCTGTAGAGGATGAGGTGCAGCCGAGTCCCCACTGTGGCCCCAGCTATGAGGAAAAGCAAGGGAGTCGGCATCTTGGATTGGGAAGAAGCGTCTTCCCGGGGTTCCCTTGTTGTCATTTCCTACATCCTCTCATCCTGTCTCTCTCATCATGTCCCTCAGTCTTTTCATCTGTAAAGTGTGGTAGCTCTACGCAGCAGCAGGGTCATGGTGAAGCTTAAGTCCTGTGCTGAGTATAAAATACTTAGTGCCTAGCGCCGAGGCAGCACTCTCTCACTGTGGGCTTTTTGTGATCAAGGGAATTAATGAGTTCCTTCCCAGCAAGGGGCAGTGTGGATAGATGAAGGAATTTCCCTGCAGTTGTACGGGTAAGATACACCAGAATGTTCCACAAAGAAAACCAATAGCATATCCTTTCCCGGGTTCTTAGAAACAATGCTGGGGTTAAGGTTGAAAATAAATAAATATTTATTGATTGCCTACTATGTGCTAGGAGCTTGGCAGGCACCATCCCATTTAATCCTCACATCAGCTCCAAGAAGCACCTCACTTTCATGGAGAAAGAAGCCAAAGCTGGGGAAGGTTAAAGAACTTGTCCCAAGTCCAAGCATGGTCTAGCCCCCTCCCACCTCCCCTCCCACTCTCCCCCCTACCCACCCTCCTGCCACCAATGCCTGCACACAGTGACAAAAGATGGACAGACACCGTGACCTTCAGAAAACTCAAAAAGTCCAAAGCGTCTCATCTGTGCTGGCTCAAGCCATCAGCAAAACAGAGATCTGAAAATAATCGTGCTGCATTCTGAGTGTTTCTCTCTTCTGCTGTAATAAATTCTCCCTGCATTCGCCAACGCACAGGCCCGGTCAGCCCAGGGCGCTGAGTGACAGCTCTGGAGCGTTAGTGGAGCCGCTCCGCGGATGCGAGCCCGATGGTATTGGACTGCAGAGGCCCCGTGGGCAGGGTGATTGCTGGGTTCCCGGGAGAGCAGGCGGTCCTCGGAGGCTTTTGACTTGCTTGTTGTAAATTGGTTTCATGCATGGGCTATCAATGGGGGCCGGCTAGATAATAGGATTTTCCAACACAGCTCTTCCCACTCCTCTCTGCAGCCACCCAATCTCAGGGCAGGTGACCTGAGGGGCTGTGGTGTGCTTGGCAGGACTCGCCTTGTCAGGCTCCACGGTGTGGGCTGTGACCTGAACGGCTCTAAGAGGTCACATCCCAGAGCAGTCTCTAGGAGTGGCTCAAGCGTTCCCAGAGTGAGGAGGGCCCCCAGGCAGCCACTGCCAGGCAGCCGCTCTAAGTTGAGCTTTCCAATGGGATGGAGGCTCAGATTGTGTTCAAGCAGCTAGCTGTTGCTCAGGGCCTAACCAAGGGTCCCACCAGCCTCGATGTCCAGGGCAATGCCATGTGTGACAGCCTGGCTACAAGAGTGCCCAAGAAAGCTTGTGAAAGTGTCATGGGGAAATTGTGTTGAGGTGAGAGATTACGTCCACAATGTGGCCTGGGGGTGGAAAGTGGCTTTTGCCTGGTTCCTGGGGAGCTGATAAAAGGAATTACACCTCAAAGCCAGCTGCACTCCAGACACTGGGACCTGTCTTTTGTAACCTCCTTGTCTGTCAGTCATTAGCTGTTAGCTTAAAAAAAAACAGATTAGAACAAGCGAAGGATAGGGCACACCCTATCTGAGTATCTGGGTGGGCACCCAAGGCATCCACCATACCATGCTATCATCACTCAGCCAAATAAATCAGAAGATTCCATCAGGAGCCAGCCTAGTGATTCTGACTTATAGAAAGCTAGATAAACAAAAGCTAGATAAACAAAGAGTCAAATGCCATCACCCCTAAGATCCTTTCACAGATACCCCAAAGACAGGACTCCATGCATCTGCCTTCTCTGTGCTACCTAGTAGGCAAGGAGTTAAAAGGGACCAAGGAAAACTGTACTGTGTCTTGGGAGTTGCGTGCCCTAACTGTGCCACTGAGCTTTCGTAGTTGGACATCCTTGAAGCGTCCATTAGGTTGTTCCTACTCCAGAAGAAACCAACTTGCCACCGCTGCATTCTCCCATATAAGAGCACTAAGGGTCTGCATTCTCACAAGACTTGATAACACTATAATATAGTTGTGTTGTGGTTTTACACACACACACACATACACACACACACACACACACACACACACACACAAACATTTTGTGGCCTTTTCTAGAGGCTCAAAGGAGAAAAAAAAATGCTGTAGGTTCAGCCCACCATGATTTGGGAGGGCAACAGGGTCATTTTGCCCCGCAAATAGGCTACATCATTAATATTCATAAACATCTTTGAAATCTACAACACAGAACTCACCTGACTGCTCCCCCACCTTGGGGTGGTACTTCCGATCTCTCTTAGGAGTGCTTGCTTTGGCTGGGGCTTCGTTAAGTAAACTGCTGTTCAAACAACTCACAGAGAAACCCCTGCCACATCCACCCCAGCAGGGCTGCAGGCTGTGGCCCTAGCAAATGGAAGTGTCTAGGCCTTTGGCTAGACTCCTGGCAGGCAGGGTCAGCCCGGTGTGCTTCCTCACACACAGGGCCCTCAACGGAAGAGCTCTGTGACAATCCAAAGCCTCTGTCCCCAGAGCCTTTAGCACGAGTTTGTTTCGAAATACAAATATCCGCCTCCAATGAGGAGGAAGAGAGATTAAATTAGGGGCGGCCTTAATTCTTTCTGGCAGAGAGAAGCGAACGAAAGCTGTCAGTTCTCCAATGATAGATTGTTAAGGAAATCCAGGTTTAAAGGTATTTCATAAGTTTGTCTTTGCCTGCTAATAAAGAGAGTCAGCTAACGGAATCCGATCACCAGGCGAGTCCGTAATGAGATAATATGGTGTACTCCACAGAGACCTAGGCAGCTCCTTGAAATTCCATGGAGAGACCTTCTGAAGTAGCTCGGTGTGACAGGAAAGGGAGAGGATTCAGAAAAGAGAGAAAGGAAAAGGGCGTTAAGTAGCCAATTAGGTGAGGAAGCTCTACAGAGACCACAGCCTCCGCGGGCTCTGAGGCCTCATGTTTACTGATCTGCTTCCTGCATGCTTCCTGCGTGCTTCCTGCATGCTTCCTGCGTGCTTCCTGGTTTCCTGGGGTGAACACACAGCAGGACACACAAGTTTAGAGCTGTCCTGAGCATCCTGAGAGCTGGACTATCACAAGTAAGAAAGTTGACTGACCTGTACACAGTTGTCCCCCTGCCAGCCCCAGATGATTAGTCCTTGGTTTGTTCCAATGATGGTGATATTTGGTCCCTGCCCTGGACCTTGTCCCCAGTTTGAGCTATGCCCTGTGTTTATGCTAAGATCCGGATGACTGAATTCTGTGTGTGGAAAACTTGTCTGGGCTGTTTAGCCATCCAGAAGAAAGGACCCATGCACCTGCAGAGAAGATGTGAGGTGATCCAGTAATCTCCACACTCTGGGGCTGGAGCGACCAGCAGCTCAGCTGTTCCAGCTCTTCCGAGGCCCTGGTTTCAGTTCCCAGCACTCACATGGGATGGCTTCCAACCACCTCTAACTCCCACCTCAGGAAAACCCAGTGCCCATTTCTTGCCTCTGGGCACATCTGCACACATGCAACAAATACCCACACGCACAAACACATACATAAAAATGAAAAATAATTATTTTTGAAAAAGAACAAAAACAAACCCACACTCCAAGTAACCATGGAAACATGGCCTCCGTACCCACCCTGCCTTCATCCCTCGAAGGTCTGAGTGGCATTTTTGTTATAAAGGCCTTTAGTGCAGGTAAAGTGCACTCATCCAAGTCATCCTATGGGGAGACTGAGTCCCTGGCTCTAGGCAGGCTAGCAGGAAGACAGGCAGACACAATGGTTCAGGGCAAATATGCCAGAGAGGAGTGGAGGGAGCCCCTTGAGTCTGGAAGTGCCCCCGCACCCCCACCCCCACCCCCGGGCAGGAGGGCAGGGGCCAGGTGTGGCTAGGAGTGGGAGGAATGGTGAACTGTCCCCTCTCCTGTGTTAGCTGCTTGCATTTATCCAGGAACCTGGGCCCTGAGCTGCCAGCCGTCCTAGTTACACTCTGGCCATTGGCTCTGCTGTCCAGACGGCCTTCTCTCCCTCCGTGATCAGTGATGTAGCGCGTCTACATAATTGTGTATTGTATTTTGGCAGTGGTGTATCCAGAGGAGGTTGGAGATCCAGATCGAACCCTCCCTCCACGGCAGGGCATCCATCACACACATGAAAGGAGAAGGCGGTATTGATGGAGGAAGAAGGGAGTCAAGGTTCTCAGATACAACCAGATGGATGCAGAGGTGAACTGTGTCTCCCGGCGTAGGGTAGTGATCCCTTGCTCTTAGAACCCCTTATTGTCTCTCTGGGCGTAGTGGCGCATGCCTGTAATCCCAGCACTCGGGAGGCAGAGGCAGGCGGATCACTGTGAGTTCGAGGCCAGCCTGGTTTACAAAGTGAGTCCAGGACAGCCAAGGCAACACAGAGAGACCCTGTCTCGAAAAACAAACAAACAAACAAACAAACAAAAAGAAGCCCTTAGTGTGCAATGAGCAGGGTCCCCAGAGTCAAGACCCACACAATGTTACTGTACGTACTCGGGCTAGGCAGCTGGCATGACAGCACCAGCACATGGAGCTGTGCAGCTAGGAGGGTCCCCGGTCTGTGTCCCTTACAGGGCAATGTGGCCCCCTCCTCAGACTGACCGGGAACCCCACTCTCCACGTTCTGTCTCCTGAGTTAATAAGGCTGGCGTCAGCATCTCTAGTTCTTTGCCTGGTCCTGGCTGCATGTTCTGAGCCACCTGTTGTTAGTCACTTCTCTCCCCTTGGGCTTGCTAGTTGGAGCTAAGGGCACTGGCTCCAGGTATCAATCAACCCATCACCAAAAGAGGAAAACTTCCGGCATTGGAGCCCAATGGCCTCATTTCACAGACGAAGACACCAAGGTACGGAGTGGTACCCACTAAGACATTGTTTCGGAGACATCTCCTTGTATGTGGAGACCACAGGTAAACGGAAAGAACTTTTGTGGATTTGCTTGGTTTTTATAGCCAGGGTGTATTCAAGCTGGCCTCAGACTTGCTTTGCAGTTGAAGGTCACCCTGAACCCCTGATATTCCTGCCTCTGCTGCCTGAGTTCTAAGATCACACGCAGATACCAACACCTCTGGTTTACGTCATGCTGGAGATTGAAGCGAGGGCCTCTTGCATGTTAAACCCTCTCTCTGTTGACTTACTTAGCAGAGGTCCCAGCCAGATAGGAGAGGTTTGGGGTTTTGTTTGTTTACTTTGAGCCTTGGCTTGTGTGGGTCCATCCTGATCACTGTGTCAGTCCTCAGGAGGCCCACTGATTGGTCTCCTGTGGTGGGCCAAGCAGGAAGCTGAGCAAGAGTCCCCTCCACAGGTCCTAAGACCTTCATTTGCCCTCAAAGACCTCACTGGCCGCAGGCCACTCACAGCCCCTGCTGTGACCCGGAAGCTGTTTATTACTTTCTGGCTTAGTGGGAGAGGCTGGCGTTATAGGCTAATTAAACCACACACAGACTCCACAGCAGTTGGCAGGGACGGGAGTGCTGTTATAACAGGAAAAAAGCCGGGGATGACAGATGGAGGCCTTTCAAGAGTTTGTCACCATCTCCCCCAAAACATGACTTCCACTCCACCCCCTCACTTTGGGGGCATGCTCCACTGGATGGCCACTCTGCATTAGAGGCACCTAAACAGACGGAGGTGGGGGGTGGGGGTAGGGGTGGGGTGAGGGGGCAGGTTGAAGGAACCCAGAATGACTCAACCAAAATACAACAGCAAGAAATACAACCTAACCCACTTCAGGGTCTCTCCAGAAGATGATAAACCAGTCTGAGATCCCTGTCAAAGGACAAATAGGTAAGTTCTTGCCAAAGTCTAATTGAAATCTCTTCTGCTGTCAAGGGTTGAGGAAAAGAGAAAAGATGGCTTGCCCAAAGGTGGGGGTAAAAGAACTAAGAAAAGGAACCTTCAGGATGACACCAGGCCTCTCTTAGGCAAGCCCTTGACTTCCACTGTACGTGCTACGATCAAGAGTCCTACATGTTACACATCTTCCTCCTCTTCCAGGAAGCTCACCTTGATGAAATAAAATTGACACTTGACTGACAGAGAGGGAGGAAGAGTCAGGCAAAGAATTTGTCTCATTGGATAAGACTCACTGTGATCAGAGTTCAGTGGTAGAATGCAGGCTTAGCTCATATGAGGTCCTGGGTTTGACACCGAACACTAGGGGGGAGGGGGGGAATTAAAAACTGTGGCTAGTTATCACATGGGTCCCACTGGCTCTGAGTCTCCTTCCTGCCAGCACACAGGAACCTTAACTTGGGTAGCTGCTTCAAGCGTCCTCAGCTCAGCTTCTTCCACTATAGGAAACACTTTAAGGTTCCTGCTTTGCGGGGGGCAGGGGAGAGAGGGGTATTGTAAAGCTCAAGAGACTCAACATTTCCCAATGCCACAGCATAGCTTGTCATCTACCCTACAAGGGCATTTGTTGCTCCCCCCCAAAGCAGACCACCCCCACCTTCTGCCCACTGAATTCTTCCCAGCCTTTAACATCAGAAAGGAGGGTACTGAGTTCCAGCTCAACTCCCCAGATGCTTGAGGGCTACTGGTGTGGAAAACCGCACTGCCACCGCAGCAAGTGGGGTGGCTAGAATCCCTCCTCCCTCAGTGGGGAGGTGCTGCTGTTTAGTCAGAACCCGTCTGTTGCTGGGTTCCCCTGCTCCCTAGAACCCACAAGGTCATTTGGCCCTGCTGGAGTCCCAGCTGGAGGCTGACATGATGCAATGTGACAGCCTGTGTCCCTCTACCCAACCAGTCTACTCACTCAAGCTGGCAGGCTCCAGTGGGGCTGGACAAGGAATGTTCCACCCTCGGGGAGCTGAGGTGTTAAGAGAGAGAGGAGGAGGAGCCAGTCAGAGCACTGTAGTCAGGGGCACTTTCCTCACGCTATCCTAAGGCTCAGAGGCTAGCTGTGCTACTCAGGAGTTACCCTCCTGGGATTGTCTACTGGACCACACCACAGGATGGAGACTGTGAGAGATGGGAAGGAGGAGTGGAGGGCAGTTTCATGCCCCAAGTCAAGTCCTTGCTTTGCGCAGAGGGCTATGTCTGTGCCACTGAGGTTTCTCCATCACAGCCAGTCTCCTTACTGCCCCTTTCCACCACCTGTGTGAAAGAAGGGCGCTAAGTCCTAGAGCTTCCACTTTGAACCAGGACTGTGCCAAGTGCCAAGGAGACCTCACTGAAGCTGAATCCTAAAAGCCACAGTGGCAGCCAGGGACCCCACAGGGACAATGACATACTATGGAAAAATTTTGGAATTGTTCACCGAGTTAAGGTGAGGCTTAAGTGAGAGAGCCCACTATCCTCAGCGGTGACAGCAGGTGCCTCTCTACTCCCCTGGGCTTAGAGGAACCAGCAAAAGTGTGGGTCCTGTCACTGGGCGACAGCAGCTGTCTGGGGACTGCTGTCCTGTGGAGCTGTGGCCCTTGATCAAGGAACATAACTAGCTTGAGGCGACTCTGGAGGGAAAGAGCAGGAAGATGAGTTCCTTGACTCCCATTCTCCTGTCCTTCAGTGTCCTGCTGGTCACCCACGAACCTGACCCAACTAGGAGGCAGAGAGCAAAGGAAGCTGGCTGGCCAGCTTGGGAAGCTGGAGGGCTTGGGGGTTGGGCCAGAGCAGCGGCATGCCGAGAGTGACCTGAAGAGGAGGCAGCAGATGTCAGCTTGCAGAGCCCAGAAGCAAACCCTCTTCCTGGTGCCCAAGGTCAGCACTGATGGCGGAGCCAGGCTGCACACACATGTTCTCACTAACGTTTTTTGGGCTGATGTCTCATCTCTGAGAAGAAGAGACAGGAGGTGACTAAGGATGGTTACAAGGTCTTTTTAGCTGCTCTGGTCCCAGCGTCCCATTTCTGACAGCTCTCTAGTCCTGACACACTGAGTCCCTCAGGCCTACATGGGGGACACCTCACCGTTGACTGGCCCTGACCTTGAGAAATCCCTTGAGCCTTCTGAGATTCAGTTTTTGGATCAGTGATGGAAAAAAAAATGTTCTGTCTGTATTTCCATTGCAAATACCTTTCGAATGATTAAAAATTACAACGTGTGTATGTATGCATACACAATTCTTTGGTATTTAACCCAACCCACAAGTGTAAGGGGAAAAAATCCTTTGATTCACCCTGTTTATGGAACAACCTCAAGGCTGCTCATTAATTTCATGGAGGTTATATTTTGACGAAGGGAGACTGAAAACAAACAAACAGATACAATCTGTCCCATAGGGGGGGAAAGTGCTCTGAGGAAGGGGACAGCAAAGTCCTGAGGAGTGCCAGAGGCCAGGGTTACAGTTTCCTACAGTTTGGTAGGGCAACGCCTGAGCATAAAAAATTCTGAAGAGAAACCCAGAGGGAGGCAAAGAATCCTTAGCTCCAAGGAGAGCAAGCAGTATGTGCAAATGGCCAGAGGCTACAGCATATTGAACGTGTTTGAGGAGAAGAAGCAGGGAAGCCAATATGGCTAGAAAAGAGTGGAGCGCCACACAAAGAGCTCAGAGCCTCCCCCATGTCAATAAATAAGAGCAGAGAGGGCAGCGAGCCCTGTTAGCGGCGACTGTCATGATGGGCGGGGAGGCTTAGTCAAAGGCTGGATGGGGACCGAGAAGAAATCAAAATCGGCCGGTAGATTGGATGTGAGATATAAAAGACACAAAGATGATACAACCGATGCCGGAGTTTGGGGACCAGGCATTGGAGGAGCGTGCTGATGACGGCAGAACTAAGCCGGATAGTTTTGAGGAGGTCCTAGGACTTTGCTTACGATATTGTCAGCAGGGGATGGTTAGTCATGAGGTGTGGCACCTGGGAGCCAGGACTGTGCCACAGTGATGTGACTGGTCACTTTTGCATAGAGTATTGACACCACAGGTCTGGGAAGGGCCCCCTGGGAGCAGATGTAAAGATGAATGTCAGGACGATGACGCGCAAGCCCTCCAGTGCACCAGGTTAAGAGAAGAAGAGATGACTGGGAGGCAACGGTTGAGGAAACAGAAGCACCAGACAGGGAGGGGGCAAAACCAGACGAGCAGGGCCCAGCCCTCATCCAATTGCTGAGCACAGCTGCGCAACTCTAAAATAACAGATGAGGAAATCGAGCTGGGCAGCATGCTGAAAGAAATGTATCTCATGATGAATCTGAGCTCATTTCGTCCAGACAGGCTGATTCAATGTTATAAAATAGATTCTACAGCTTGCAGGATACTCCAGGAAGATCTCTGTGGTTATCTCACCATATGCCCCCCTCCAAAAGAAAAGTTGGATAAAAGCTATACATTTTACACACACACACACACACACACACACACACACACACACACACGCTGAGGAGCCATCTCTTTAGCCTGAAACAACCTTGAGCAAACAAAATTTATTTATTTATTTGTGTATTTATTTATTTATTTATTTATTTATCTGCTTAGTGTGTGTGTGTGTGTGTGTGTGTGTGTGTGTGTGTGTGCGTGTGTGTGTGTGTGCACGCGTGCGCGCATGTGTGTGTGTGTGTACACAGATGTGTTCAATGTTCACACTATAAGGATGTCACTTGTCCCCAAATTCAAATCAACCCCTGTCAAAAACCCCCAACCACAGTAAAGCACATAGAGTGACCCAAATCACAGCCAATCAACTAGACAGTAAGATGCCAGCCTAAGAGTAGACAGATAGGTGAAAGACCTTGTCTGTATACCCGAGTGTATACCTGGGTACCTCCTGCCATTTCCAATTAGTGATTCGGGGTGAAGACTCTGACAGCACAGTACAGGACCATAGCTTGCTGTATTTATTGGTTACTCTGTGGCAGCCCATCAGGGAGCATTTGGCTCAACTGGGCACCCATACAAGAGAGGTTCAGAAGTATATAAAGTAGCACTGAGGAGCAAGGAAAACCAAAACCTGTAAGAGAATGAAATGGATACCTCGACTAACTCGAGATTGATTGTTTCTGTTTGAAAAAATGAAACCTATAGGCAAAGCTAAAATGTAACTTACAGACTGGGACACATAAATGAAACATGCACAGCAGACATGTATCAACATCCAGGAGCGAGCCAGGTGTGCTAGCCTTTAATTCCGGTGCTGAGGAGGCAGAGGCAGGAGGATCTCTGTGAGTTTAAGGCCAACCTGGTCTACATAGTGAGCCTGAGCCCAGCAAGGAAAAATGTAATAAAAATTTGTCTCGAATACTAACACTAATAAATAAACCACAAAACATTTCTACAAAATGTGCGAATACTATGAGCAATTAATTCACAGAAGAGGCACACCAAAAAAAAAAAAAAAAGTGCACCATGGAAAATGCTTCCTAGATGTCAGGAGAAGTAAAATCAGATAAAAAATATTTTAATTCAGTTTAAAATTTCGGTATTGATAATGTCTACTATTTAAAGGAGTATATGGAAATAAGAGGTCTGATCCATTGTCAAGAATGGGGAGATGTAGCCTACAACATGTGAGACTCTGGGTTAAACCCCCAGTACTGCTAAACAAACAAACAAAACATTTAAGTTAAATGTGCCTTTACCTTTTTATCAGGAATTTTACTGTACTTGCTTTTCAGCCTTTTGGCTAAGATTAAGTGAAGAATTACGTTCTAAGTCATTCCCTATACTTACAGAAAAACACAGACAGAGATGCTCTTTGAAATTATATTTCTAGTAGTGAAACATAAGCAATCCAAATGTCCACGACAGGGGAAGAATTAAACATATATGCAAATATATAAATGCATATGTAAATATACACTATGAATATGCAATAGAATATTATTTAGCAGTTAAAATGAGTTAGCTGCAGGGAAAATCACTTGAAATAACTTCAACTCCTATTTTTAAGTGAAAAGCAAGCCACACATATCGTACATACCATATTTTGCCATTTATGTTAAAAAAGCATCCCACATTTCTATTTGTATTTATATGTAAAATGCATGTGCAGCTGTCTGGAAGGACCTGCTGCAAACCACTAGGAAAGGACCTAGCAAGAGGTGGAGAGAGACTTTAGAATATATTTATGCCACAGGGATCTTTCAGATGCTCCTATGCATCTTCTATGAGGTTGAAGGCAGCTTTAAACCTCCAGTTTGCCCATCATGCTTGGGGTGAGGGGATGGGGAAATGCACACCATGGTTCACCCACCTTTGATTCCTCCATCTCAGATGAAGAGAAAAAAAAAAAACAGATTCCAGCCTCTGGCCAGAGCTTCCCTGGAAACCTGGGCCATGCTGTGGACTCCTGGGAACCCCAAAGGCCTAGCCCCTAAGCTTCTGTATTCTTATTTACAAAGACTGCTAACTACAGAACAGTCATCTTGCCCATTTCCTCTAGAGTGAATGAACGTTACAATTCCTGGGGCTTGCCAGGGCAGTGGTGGCACACAACCTTAAAAAAAAAAAAACTTTGTATTGATTCTTTGTGAGTTTCTCACCATGCCCTCCAATCCCACTCGTCTCCCTGGCCCTCTGTGTCTGCCCTCTGCCCTTGCCATCTCTCCCCCAAAATAAAAGAAAACAAAAGAAACAGAGCAAAACAAAAGCCGTCTGGTCATGGAAGCTGCAGTGTGCCACAGTGTGTCACACAGAATACTCTTTGGCCCACACATGTTTCCTTGCAAATGTTCATATGAGTCTGGTTCAGGGCCTCTGGCTTCTGCTACCCGATCAATACGCGATCCCCCCCAGGCCTTTCTCTCAGTTATCCTGTTGTCGCCCTGTGCCCTGTTGTTGCCTCACCCACTGATGGCACACGTCTTTAATCCCAGTACTCAGGAGGCAGAGGCAGGTGGATCTCTGAGTCTGAGGCCAGCCTGATCTACCGGAGTAAGTTCCAGAAGAGCCTGAACTACACAGAGAAACCCTGTCTTGGAAAAAAACCCAAAAAATAAAAATATAAAATCCCTGGGACTAAGCTGAGGAGGTAGGTGGTTCAGTGGGTAAAGTACTTGCCACAGTAATCATAATGGCCTGAGTTTGAGCCCCTGGAAACTACGTAAACCTGGGTGCTATATGACCGTCTGTAATTCCAGCAGACCTACTGTGAGATGGGAGGAAGAGACAGGAGATTCCCCGCCCCCTCCCCCGAAAGCCAGGCTGGCTTCAGAAGGCAAGGCTTCACCTTTGGCTCCCATCGCTGCAGGTTAAGGGTTTCTGCTCTCCCCAGACAGCTTGAGGTCTCCCCTGCACAACCTGGAGAGCAGAGCAGGTCCCTGCTCTTCCTCTGCTCCATGTTTCCATCCTCCCACTGACTGAGGAATAAACCCAGCATCATCCCCTTAAGCCTTTGTCTTTTTGGTCCCAGTCTCACACCTGTTAGCAAGCAGCACAGGCTGCCTCTGCCTCAGGGAGGCTACAGTCCCCAGGAGTGGAGCTAGACTGGCACTTGCCCTGTCTGTTAGAAGGTAGCTAGGAAACATCCTCTGAATCAGACGTTTAGGGATGCTTTGCCCCTCTCTTCTTTTGGGGCTGGGCCTCTCTTTCCACCTTCCCTAGGAAGAGCGAAGGAGTCAGACCTGCCTTCCCCTGCCACAACCCTGGAGAACAGGGAGGGAGGGAGGGAGGGAGGGAGGGAATAGAGAACCCCTCTGCCCTCTCCCTGTCTGCTGGCCAGCAGAGCCATCATGTCCCATCTCAGGAGATGCTGTTGTGATGGGAAACCAAGAAGCAATCTCCCTGCCAAATGCTCTCCTGCCGCTCTCTGCTCTGTTTATCAGCCTGCCGGGTGCTTCTCTCTTTCTCTGCTTGGGACTGAGGGAAACAAAAAGGCCAGGAATACTGAGTGCAAGTTCCTTCTGTCTTCTCTGTCCCTCCATCCTTCCTGCTGCACAGGAGGCTTCAAAACCACAAGCCTAGCAGTGTGTGCAAACAGGCAAGCATCTCCCTCCAGGAGCCACCCACCGCGTCCTAAGATTGCTCTGAGGTTCTGCTCTGCAGCCCCCGCCTGCCTGGGGCCTGAGACACCTGGATCTTCACTGCCTTGTTTCTAAAGATATCCAAGAGGAAAAAAAAAAAAGATCCAGTCACCTTCCCTGGCCTTTAAGACCAGCCCAAGGCCTCCGAGCAGCATCTCCTCGCCCATAGCACTGCTTCCTTACACTTCCGCCAACGCCAAGGAGGACTGTCTGTCACGGAACCATCTTCACAACACTGGGGTTTCTATTGCACGCTTAGCACCGCTGCTACACTGTACCGCCTGCACCTGAAGTTTCTGCCCCTGGCACAATATGGACACATATTAGCTATGCATGAATGGGAAGACGGACAGATGGACAGAAAGCCTCCTTACTGAGGACCAAATGCTCACCACCCCTCAGAACTCCTATGGGGAAATGACAATCTGCCAGGCTGTGGTATTTGGAGGTAGGGCCTTCTTTAGGTGATCAGCGTCATGAGAGGAGTGGCTTCATGAATCAGAGTCACGGCCTGGAGAGACCTTCCCCCCACCCACTCACGACTTCCGCAACACGTTGATGCACTGGGGAGATATTGGTGTGTACTGGGAAGCAGGCCTTCCCTAGACAGGAAATCTATCAGAACTGGAGTCGTGGACTTCCCACCTGCAGAACCGCGACTTGTACATCTTGGTGGCTTCTAGCCCTCCGGCCTCCAGTGTTCTGCAGCGGCCCAGACGAACTGGAACATCTTCCTTCTTCATCCTGCCCAGCTCTAAGAAGTCAGAGCACAAGATCCCTCCTGCTTCCGAGAGTTCAGCAATCATAGCCCTGCTGGCCTGTGTGTTATTTATAGCCAAGCGTCTTCATGACCATCCATGCGTTTGAAAGGCTCCTCTTTTAGGGACACCCAGGCTTCTGAGAGCAGAATGAAAAATTTGAACTGATGCACACTTTCAGTTTCTCTCTCCCTACCCCATTTTCCCTAGCATCCTGGGCAAGGTAGGCACGCTGCCACAGAGGAACTGACACAGCCAGCCTCACGTGGTTCTCAGGATGTGACTTGCCGAGACCACTGAGTGCAGCCATGAGTCTCTGAGCCTTGAGCCTCACCAGAACAAGGGGCAGGTTAGCACCATGATAGTTTACAAAGACCTGTGCGATGGTCTACACACGCGTCCCTGCCCCGTGCACACAGAGTTCACTGCGATGTGACAATGCTAGCCATCTGCGCGACACTGACTCTCAGGGGCTGAGGACTATTTCCAAGATTCTCTTACTACATGTTTCTCCTGTATAGTCACGCAAACGGGGTCCCCCTGAAACTGATCCCTCGTGGGTTACTTATTCTGTCTTGAAAACAGGGTGCCCAGCGGACACGCTCAGGAGTCTCTGAAGAGCGACCTCCCCAGGCTGGTAGGACAGAACACTGTTAAGGGTCACCACGTGCCCTGAGAACAGGAGGAGAAAGAGCTCTGAGACAGAGGAAATCTGCTGGTGATGCACAGCGGGCCAGAGGCAGCACGCAGAAGACATGAGTGGGAAAGACACTGGGCTCTGCCCTTCACAGAGGCCAAAAGCAGTGAGGTTGGCCATTGTTTACATTGTCATTTCTAACCAAAGTTCCTCTACCTCTCTTGGCCAACTTCACTACCCTCGGTCATTCCCATGAGCACACTTCTCTTTCAGGGACTGGGCTGTTGTGAGCTGTGAGCTTCCCCTGCCCCCTTGTCTTTCTCTCCTTTACCCTCCATCCCAGAGCCTCTTCATCACAGAAGAATAAAAATAAAATAAAATAAAATAAAATAAAATAAAATAAAAAAGGGAGTGGTCTAGAAGGAGTTAAACTCACCCAGGAAATAAATATTGTGCATTCTCAATTTCTATGGCCTATTTGAGGAATAAGCTGTGATTAAATGACAGATAATTTATTTTAGCTTTTGAAAGAGTTGGGGGTCTTCAAAATGCAAATGGAAAAGCAATCACACGCCTGGAATTGTGGACACTGAAAATAAAAAAATTTTTTAATGAACATTCTAAGGAAAATAAATAATGAAAGAAAAAAGTCACTGCTCAAAGACTAATCTTCCAAAGGGTCCTTCCTCTGCCTGGTCCAGACCGCATCATGCTGGGAGGAGACCCCAGGCGAAGGCTGGTAAAAAAAGGGAGCAGCCTAATAGCTGTGCCCTCTCTCCCTCTCAACTCTCTCACATCTGACTTAGCTTCTAATGAGGGTAAAAATGTGCTGTGTCTTGATTAGAGAGAAATCAGAAGGCCCCTTCCATGTCACACTGAACTGAGTTAGACTACACATGGGGGAGTGGAAGGCCACCTCCTTAGGAGTGGCCGTGGCACTCTCCCTCATTTCTGGAAGCACACAGGTAGCGTGCGCGCACACGCGTGCGCGCGCGCGCGCGCACACACACACACACACACACACACACACACACACACACACACAATTACCCAGTGGGGCTGTGTGGCAGAGGGTACAAGTGGAAAACGGCTGTGGTCCTCGTCAATGTGGGAGTTACTCTTTCATTTATAAAATAGAACTGAGAACATGACTGGGTGTCAGGGCACTTAGATCACATGAGACCTTAGGGTTTGTTTCTGGGGCAGACAAACAGACCTGGATCTCGCCCACTATCGAAGCCTCTGGTTCCTGTCTCACAGAAAGCCCCAGGCCTCCTCAGGCTGTATCCTTGAGGAGCCTGGTAGCAGGGACACTGTGACTTGTATCATTCTTCTTATGCCATCTTCTCCCTGACACGTTGGCTTTTTTGTGGACCTCCTCTGAGCGTAAAGATGGGGAAACAAAGTCCAGGGAAGGCACTACTGGGGGGACCAGTGACACAGACATCTGTGGGTTCTCTCTCCAAGAGTTTCCTCGGTGTGAGCAAGGTTCCTCATGAATGCTCACCCTTCTTGGCTCTCTGAGGAGGGTACCCCTCTCCCTCCAGCCCTGATGTGACGCCTTCAGCCCTGCTGCCTTTCACTGAAGGCCTCCATTGTCCCCGAGTGATACCTGCTCCCTCCTTGCTATCTAAGGCCACCTGCCTCTCTCTGCCCAGCCTTCCCTGGCCAGAGTTCCCAACTTCCATCAAACTCTCTGAGCTGGTCTCCTGAAGTCCCTTCCCTCTATAATGGGGACAGAAAGTAGCCTCCTACTGTCATATGCGCTTCAGAGAGTCCCACCGGAGACCCTTCCTTCTCACCTCCACACACATGTACACACACATGTACGTACACATGCACTCACACGCGCCTCTACACAAATGATATGTACGGCTGGGACTCTGCACTCAGGAAGCAAACCCTCTAGGCCCCAGAGGAGACTTTGTGTTTGTTTGAAGGGAGTCGGCTCGTGCCTTTAATCCTTGACACCCAAGCTGTTTCCACGCCAACCTTTTCCTCGAAATTCTGAAATACTGTGAAGGAAAGTTAGTCTAACTCCAGGCTCTTTGCATTCTGTTTAGAGACAGATAAAAACACGCTCATTATCCCATCTGCGGCCGCTCGCGCGAGAGAAAAGAGCCTCTGTATTAGGCAAGGCAATCCACCCAAACCTTTCTACTTCCATTTAAAAAGTGTGAAGGTAATTTACCAGGCTGCGCCTGTCAGCGCTTGAAAAGCAGAAAGCCGCCTTTTATCTTGTTTTATTTACAGGTAAAACCCCAGAAGAGGCAAGAAACTTCCAGTGCAAGGAGTAGGAAGAGCCCTGGGAAGACAAAGCAGCCATCAGACACTCGCTCAATACAGGCAGGACATGGTCACCCGTCCCTGTTAGGGGCAGACAGTCCTGGGGTCCTGTCACTGCGCTCACCCACAGAAGTCACTCTGGCAGCCACACTCCCACCTACTTAATGCACCAGCTAGGTTTACACTTTCTTACTTGAGCCAGGTGGAGGTCAGGGAGCAACGAGGGGAGGAAAAGAAGGGATGCTGTTTGGAAATGGGGCAAGCAAGCAGGAAGTTCTTGTAGACATGCGGACTAAGGGCATTCTGACACTATTTCCTTTTCTGGAAATTTCCATGACGTGCCACTCATTTCTGTGTGCTTCATGGAAGGCAGCTCCTGTGCTGTGTCTTCATTCTTCTGGAAACTCTCCCTGTCCCTAACCCACTGCCATAACCTTTGTCACCCCCATCACTCGTGGGAGATAGGTAGACATTGGCAGGTACAAACAGCAGGTCAGGATCTAATGGGACATCAGCCATGGAGTGCACTTGGTGCGTTCTGGGTGAAGGGCACATCCCCTGCCTGTGGTGATGATCAGGTTCAGCCACAAGGCTGGAGATGGCTGTGCCAGAGAGGACCTTACCAGGCTGGCACAGGAGACAACTCACCAGCCAAGGACACCAGACAGTCTAAGCAGGGATCAAAAGCATCCCCGTGGGACAGCCTCATGTGGCTGATCTCAGCAAGGGCTCACAGAAGGCTGAGTCTCCTGGAGGGAAGTCACTGGAGCTGTGCTTTCAAACGGGATGTCGGGACCCAGCTCCCGCCAGCCTTTGTCTTGTTGCTTCTCAGCCACCATGAGATGAACCCTTTGCTCCCACCATGACCGACTGTGCCATCATAAGTCCAAGTGGGCAGAGACAGAAATCCTCAAAATCTCTCCTCCCTTAAAGACCTCTTGGGTCTTTGTCATAGCAACAGAAAATTGACTGACACCAAGGCAGTGTTTCAGCAGAAGTCTGGATAGAGGACAGCTGGTGGCAGAAATAGTGGCACCGAGATGCCATCCTGTCCAAGGTCTTGGTCCCCCATCCACTGGGCTTCCATACAGTCCAGCCTCCCTCTTCTTCACCGTGATGACCCGATCTGGTCCCAATGACAAGCGTCAGTCGCTGTGAACATCGTCTTAGCTCACCTCCAACAGACTCTGGCAAACTCCACAAGGAAGCTGCCTCAAAGGCATCCTTCAGAGTGCAGGCTGAGGGTTGAGGGTGGGGTAGACTCTGGCGGGGGTCATGGGCACTGAGGTCCATTTCTTGTAGTCCCTTTCTTTCTTTGTGAATATCAGCAGTGGGTTGGGACTTATCTCCCTCCCCCATGCCTTTTACTTTTCTCACTATGCAGCCCAGCACTGAATTCCTGATTCTCTTGCCTTTGTCTCTTACGCTTGGGAAGCACAGTCTATACTGCTCAGCTCTGCCCTCACAGCCCTTGGCCATCCAGGTACCTGCCTGCCTTTACTAGTATGCCCTGCACTCTGGCCCCACTACTCTAACCACAGGGGCCAGCTTCCACTTCCCTGAACACATTCTCTCTTTCCATTTCTGTGCTGTCTATTCATGGTGACTTCCCAGATTGGGTAGACGCCTGCTCCTCGCTTGACACTTTGTCCTTTGGGAGACACTTTCCTTGTGCACATGTGCTTGCATATGTGCATGCATGTGTATGCATGCTGTGCGTGTGTGATATGCAGGTGTATGTCTGTGCACACACAAAGAAGGACATCTGGTGTCTTTATCTATTACTCTCCACCTGATTTTCTTGAGACAACAAATAATCTGGAACTAGCCTGGCAGGCAGCAGCCCCAGCAATCCTCCTGTCTCTGCCTCTCATGTCATTTGGGTAACAGTTGTATTCACCAGACCACACTCAACCTTTAATATGGGTGCTGGGGATTTGAACTCAGATCCTCATATTTGTGCAGCAAATGCTCTTGCCAACTGAGCCACCTCCCTAGCCCCAAGAGAAACACCTTTGCTACATGTGATCCTTAGGGAAGGTATGGTGGTTGTCACCTTTCAGGAGAGATGAGCTTACCAGAGCTAGAGCCATACTGCGTCTCTCATCTCCTAAATTCAAGCCCAGAGCTCTTTCCCCACTGTGGGGGTTGCAAGCTTTTAACTTCCCAGGGTCCCTTTTTATTGTTTTTCCTTCCACAGCCCCTGGGGACTCCTATGATTTCATCCACAGCCAATCTTAGCTCCCAACTAGCATGAGCTAACCAATGCTAGCATGCTGCTGAATTGACACGATCCCAGCTTAAAAAGCAGAGAAAGACGGTGCTTTAGTTCAGCTGTGTAGCCCGGGCGCAGATGACAGTACAATTTCCTCAGGGCTATTTCAGACATTGTCAGAAGCCCTCAGAGCCTTATTACTGCTTTCCCTAGGGGTCCAAACACCTGACACTGTTAGCTACTGTACTCTTTCTGCAGTGACCACAATTTTCAGGAGAAAACCAGGACCCATGGTGTGACAACTATGGGTACTTGTGGGGGAGGGGACAGGCTGGACAGCATCCATGCTGTTTCAGAAACCTGGGGCACATGATGCTGTGGTCTGATCTGAAATGCTCCTCTCCAGGTTCCCAGCATGGTACTCCTGAGCCATGCTGGGGCTTTTAAGGGGTGGGGCTTAATGGGAGGCTTGAGGTCATTGAGATGTGCGCTTCAGAGGGATTATGGGATGTAAGTCTCTTCCCCTTCTCTCTTTCAGATCCCCAGCTATAAGGTGAAATCCACCCCACTTCCTTATGCCCCTGCTATGATGTTCTGCACACCCAACACAGACCAGACCCAAAGCACTTAAGCCAACAGCCTATAATGTGAAACTCTGAACCCGTGAACCAAAAATGTTCCCTTTTCCTGCAGTGACAAACAGTGAAAACAGTGGCCATTCATGAACTCGCCCATTCATCCATTTAATAGGCACCTGCTGTATGCTAAGTGCTTTGGCAGTTGCTAGGGGCACAGTGAAGACTGGGCTTGGCTCCTTTCATAGACTAGCTGGCTTATGCACTACCTTCCTTTACCATACAGAAGAAGAGGAGGAGGGAAAGTCTTGGGGACATAATGGAAGACGACCAGAAAAAATAACATCTGGATTTAGTTTTGGGAAATAAGCAAAAATCCCTCACAGGTAAAGACTTAAGGTAAAGAAGGAAAAACATTAATAAAGTCTCAGGGATATGAAATAATAAACCACCTAAGAGGCATAAGCATGGACCATAGGACATAGACAGAGGTGAAGGGAGCGATTGAGAGGATTGAGGGCTAGGGGTCAGGTGTCAAAGGTCACAGATGACAAGAGTCCCTGTGAAACCTCTCCAGTCTTCACACATAGACTGACACATAGAGCTATCTTTGTGGGTGCTCTCATGTACGCGCAGGCACACCTGTGCCCACATTTGTAAGGAGGCCAGAGGACAGTTTTAGGCGTCATTTCCCAGGATCTGGGCCACCTTGCTTTTTGAGGTAAGATCTCTCATTGCCTTGGAGCTTTCTGATTAGGTCAAGCCACTGACCAGGGAGCCCCCAAGGATCTACCCATTTCTGCCTCCCCAGTCTGGAACCACAAGCAAGTGCCACCACATCCAGAGTTTTCGTGTGGGTTCAGGGGATCAAATTAAGGTCCTGGTACTTGCAAAGGAAGCCGCTTTCTGATTGGACCATCTCCCCGGCCCCCTCCCCCTTACTGCCATGAGTGTTCAGACGTGGACAGTGTTGAACAAGAGTCCCAGGCACTCGTTCCTGCCCTCAACCACTCTGTGCTATTCTTCCTTCACCTCTGGGATTCCTGACACTTGTTAATCCATTCATTCCTTCCTCAGAGCTAAAAAAAAAGACAGAAGTGGCCCCTAACCCTGCTTTTTTAGTCTAAACAAGGAGAGAGGCATTCATCTAGTAGTCAATTGTGTAAATAACAGCTCCCAACATGAAATGTAAATTATAAGTACTAAAAAGGTGAGCTGTGCACCTGGTGGCTGTGACAGAGAGACTTAACCTATGCAGGGAAGTGGGCAAGGCTTCTGGAAGAAATAAAAACAAACCTGGGAACTGTTGGACAAACAGAAATGACTGTAGTAGCATTGGTTACTTGTGCCTTGTTGCAACAAACTACTGGACGGAAACAACTTCTGGGAGAGCTGTGATGGGCATGGCTTGGTCCTGGAAAGCTGACTGTGGGTAATCAGGAAATAAAGGGCAGACACACAGACACAGGGGCAGAGAAGCTGAGATTGAGTGGCCTGTCTTCGCCCAAGCCAGTTTATTCTGTAAGGTCTGGGATGGAGGCATTTGCTCAGTCTCATAGGAGGTCTCTGAGGGAAGCCATCTCAGGCAGCAGTCTTCCAGGAAGATCTGCCCACTGACCAGAGGGAGGCTTTGCCAGTTCTCGTGGGTCAGAGGTATTGGTCCTTGTCAATAATACTCACTCAGGACTTGACCTGCTCCTTACCCGTTCACTCAGGACTTCCTTAGCTCCCACATAGGAGCAGAGGTTTCCTTTGGCCCATAGTTTTAGAGGGTCTCAGTCCATCACAACAGGACAGGCACAGCAGAGCTCACAGGAAGCAGAGCCTGTGGCTGGGCTATAGTCCTCCAAGGCCCACTCCTACTGGCTATCTTACCAGGTAGGCCTTCCTCCTCCAAAACTGTTCACAGCCTAGCAGAATAACTAACTAAGAGCTGAAAATATGAGCCCACAGGAATGTTCCAGATACAGCTAACACACTTGCTTTGGGCATGTTTGGTGTCCACAATCTGTTCGACCCCCTCCTTCAGTTTTGGCCTTTGCTTCCCACTAGGATCCATATTTTACCCAATCCAGACTTTTCCAATTTCCCCAGCCTGGGCTATGACAACCTTTTCTCCTGACCCACCCTCCCACATTCTGCTCCCCCAGGGTAAAGCGATTATAGGGTAAAGGGGCACTGGAGGGCTTTTTAGCAAGACTGCAGTGTCCAGACCCAAGTCTTCCCCACACTCCTTTCAAGGTCTCCAGGTACACTTTGGTGGGCCTTGTTCTCATCTCTAATGTCCCATACTCAAACTTTTTCATGGCCCAGGCCCATTCACTTGGCTGACCCTTCATCAACTCTACCCAACTCTTACTCAGACAATGGTCCTCAACCTTCCTAATACTATGGCCCTTTAATACAGCTCATGTTGGGG
This sequence comes from Acomys minous, assembly GCF_964271855.1. Lineage (NCBI taxonomy): Eukaryota > Metazoa > Chordata > Mammalia > Rodentia > Muridae > Acomys > Acomys minous. The sequence continues at coordinate 103,409,855 of NC_140494.1, forward strand.
TAACCCCTCATCCATAAAAAATTATTCTCATTCCTACTCCATAACTGTAATTTTGCTACCGTTATGAATTATAATGTAAATATATGACATGCAGGATGGTTGTAGGTGACACCTGTGAAAGGGTCATTTGACCCCCAAAGGGGTCACGACCCACAGATTGAGAACCACTGTCCTAGAGGCAGAAGCACTTGGGGTTGTTGAGTCTAGAGTCTGGCTCCAAAGCCAAGGAGCCAGGGACACCTCTGGCCTAGAAGCGGGAGGCAGGATCAAGTCAGTTTGATGGTAAGATGGTTCAGGAATGCCAAGTTCCTCCAAGTGTCAAAGTCAGCCTGGGCTAAGGGGGACTCTGTCTCTGTGGGGTAGTGGGACCCAGAGTGTAATGCCGGTAAACAGCCAGGAGGAGGCAGCCAAAAAGCAGCTGGATAAATGGGCCTGGATCTCAGCCATCTGCTGGAAGTGTCATCAGTGCAAGGTTGCCACCTCATACAATCATACAACTGGTATATATATATATATATTGTCTGGGAAGACAGATGGCTCCAACCCACAGCAGCTGGACAAAGCAACAAAGATGTTGGAAGAGACAGAGGAGAGTTTGACACTGGCCGGTCTGAGTGGGTCAGTGAAGGGAGTCTTTCTGAAGGAAGGGGAATTTAAGAAGGATACCGAAGAACGCAGAGTTCTAGAAAGGACCTTCCAGTCCAGAAAACTGGTATTTGGAGCCTTAGAGAGACACGGGGGTGGGGGTGGGGAGTATAGGAAGCCATGCTTGACATGAGACACCTAGACATGGAGGGAGCATCCAGTGCAGATATAAGAATATGAGGCATGAAGGAAAGGTGCCGAGTTCACATCTGGCACAGTTGCCATCCAGATGTGTGACTTGGGCAAGTGGTTTTTAGTGTCTTGGTGCCTCTGGTTTTTGTTTGCTTGTCGTGTTTTTTTTTTTTTTAATAAAACACAGATGATGATGCAGGGCAAGTGGTTGGCACCATGACTTTTAGGCACTTGCTGCATTACTCCTAAGCCAGTGAAGGTGGCCTCGTGAACCAGAATGTGTCCCAATAGACAGACAGACAGCTACAGTTAGAGATGCAAGCCATGTTCATCACCTGGTAACTGTTTCCCATTTTAGTAAGAAACACAATGTGGCCACTTTTGTCTCTGAAGCAAGAAACTGGTGCTGCTGCTCCTTTCTGAAGTCTCTATCCTCAAATGTGGGGCATCCAGGTGGCTGCTTAGCCTGTGGGAATGGAAGAGATGACAAAGGTTCCAAGTGCTATGTATCTCAACTGTCACTTTCCCCGCAAGCCTTTGGCTCAAAGAAAGGCAGTAATGAAGGGCTTGGAGATGTAACAGAAAGACACGGGGATCCTAGCCAACCTCTTCTCCTTTCCCATCTCCCTTCACTCCCCGTGGCAGATGCTGTTTTTCCCCCTTAGTGCTTTTTCCCTCTCTTCCTAAAACAATAGAACTGTCATAAGCACATATGGTCACTTAACCTACCCGCATCCCTTGCAGCTAGGTGTGCCCTCGGAACCGGGCTCTGACCAATGGTATGTAAGCAGACACGTGTAATAGGCTTCCTGGCTGGTGTAAGCTTTGCCCTTTCTTGCTTGCTCCTTTCCCTCAGAGGCCACATGGAACAAGGATACCCCCAAATTTCAGATCGGAGATTTCGGAAATGAGTAATAATCCCAGTTTCTTGTCTCAGAGGCAAAAGTGGCCAAACTATGTTTCCCTGATGATGGTAGGCATCTTGAACGCTGGGGACAAAGAGGTAGCATGGAGATTCCAGAAGTGTTGATTGGCAGAGCTATGGATCCCCGAGGAGTGTGTGGGCCATCACTTCCCTCCTCAACATTCCCTGCTGCTTCCAGATGTTCGTGTGAGAGCAATGCAAACCGCCATCTATAGAAGCCACTGCTATTTTGGGTACTTCAGCTGAAGCCATTCCTAAATACAGCCCCCCTCCCCCAGGCGGCCCACGTTCCCAGTTACTTTGTAGAACTATCTCAATTGCTACTAATTTAAACCAAGTGAATGAGAGAGGTTCTACTGCTTCTGACCCCGGTCTCCATCTGGCCAGAAACTCCACCAGAATCATAATGACAACCTGTGTTTATGAAGCGTTTTCTTCAAGGGTGAGCTCATCAGAGTCTCACAGAAGCTCTGTGGTGCAGCCAGGGCTGCTAGCTCCACGCACTCCATTTCGAAGATAAGAAAACTCCGGGGGAAGAGGTACAGTCATTTTTGCAAACATTACACAGGTGCAGAGACAAGAGAGCTGCAGCTCAGGGCTCTTAAGAGAGCACAGGGCTGCCAGCCTGCAGATGGTCCCAGGGCAAGGAAGGTATAAGGCTGGATGGGGCTGAGGGCCCAGGTTTTTAAAAACAGACAGGTGTGTTTTAATTCCTTTATACATGCTACTATGTTTTTACTGGGAGAGAAATCCCAACACATAGCATGGGCCTTTGTCTCTTAACATTTTTTAGTACACAGTGCATTGCCAATGGTAAGCACACTGGTGCTGAGTGGCTCTCTAGAACTTAAACCTTGTCTGACAAAATCTAAATACGTTGAGCAGAAACTTCTCCTTCCCTCCTTCCTGACCCCTTGGAAGGCACCATTCTGTCCCTTTCTAGCTCCTGTGAGTTTGACTACTATAGATACCTCACTCAAGTGGGACCATGCTTACCCTTCAGTGACCGGCTTATTTCACTTGGCATAGTCTTCTCAAAGTTCACCCGTGTCGTCGCATAGAACAGGACTTCCTTCTCTTTTTAAGGCTGAATCATAGTCCAGTTCAGCATCATTCCCATGGGCCAGGATGTGGATGCTACCCCATACCACCCTCACTGAAAGCTTGCTGTATACATGTGTTGTGAAGAGGCTGTTGACCCTGCCCTGGGCATGTCCCATCTTGCATTCCTCCTGTGGGTTCTCCTTGGTAGACAGACTCCTAAGATGGCTCAAGACTTCATCCGGGATCATCGGAGTGCCTGGCATTTGCAGCAGGTGCCCTGTGAGATGTTTGCTGGGGAAACAACCCTCTAAAGCAGGCTACAGGGTGAGCATGAGAAGACCATTCATAACACAAGTCAGGAGGCAGCGCACGACACTGAGGAGGAAACAATGGAGTCCAGAGCAATCTGACGCGGCCAGTATCTTTTGTCCAGTCTACGCCAGACTTGGTACAAGAGCCTAAAACACAAGGACAGTGTGGTCCTTGCCTCCTGGCTTTTACTTAATTCTGTTACCTTCCCAAGAGTCAACAGGTCCGGGGGTGGGGGTGGGGTAAGCGTCAGTACCTGACTCCTGGACTCCTGAAAATGGGTCCAGAATAGGAACACGATGCAAACCATGCATCAGAAGAGGAAAGAGGAAGGAAGAAAGCTTCCAAGTCCTGCAATGAACCTGGCAACACAACACTAGCAACGTGCCAAGTGTCCGGAGATAGTTCAGCTACAGCACACATGACCAGAGCCCTAGAAATGGAGACTGTGTTGGAGCGGTCAAGGAGGGGCTTCATGGAGGGGGCAAGAGTTCAACTGAGACCTGCAGAGGGGAAAAATGGAGAGAAGAGGTTCAGATTATTATGAGCAAAAAGCCGAAATAGACAGATGGTAGAGGGCAGGGAGAAGACCCAGACAACCTGAGCCAGGGTTTTGGCCTGCCAGGTCATCTGGGCTTGAAGACCAGGCCAGGAAGCTTGGGCCTCATTCCCTGTGTGACCGGGAACCACTGGAAATGGATTTGTGCCCAAAGGAATGCAATCAGGGTGGTGTCTGTCCTTCAGAGAGGCCTCTGGCAGGATGTGTAGGCAGGGCTGAAGAAGGACAGTGAGTGACAGTCTGGGAGGTTGGGTGTGTGGGTGGGGTTCCCTGAGTGGCTGGCAGCAGGGTTGGGTATGGGAGGTGGCAGGAAGGATAAACCCACAGGCCTCAGGATATTTCCATCAAAGGAGACATCTTTGCTGACCAGACAGCTTCCAGCGGGGGAGGATTCTGTGGGGACAGACTTCTCTAAAGCTTGGCTTTCAGCGCTTGGCAGCGCTCCCCCCCCATCAGCAGGAGTCACACGAGCCGGCATCTCTGTGTTCTCCATGGGTTTGCATCTATGCCAACTGCATCAAGCACATCTCTACAGGGCTCCTGCTGCGGAGTTCGAATCTGCCTAGGATTCCTCCACCTCGAAGGCCTGGAGGAGTCCGAAAGGAGTAGTCTTTTAGGCATGTACAAGAGAGACACCAACCTCCTCCCTCAACTTTGTTACTCTCTCCCACCCACCTGCCTCCACCCTAGGGGTGTTCAGCTTGGTGAGGTCCAAGTTCAGGCACAAGGAGATGAGGTGCAAACAGCCTGAAAGGCTCTGCCCAGAGTAGTAGCCCATCCATTCATCTCTGCCAGGAGTCGACACTGGGAGCCCTAAGGAGGGTCCCCTGTGATGGATGATGTTTCCAGAGCTTATTAACTGAGCTGGACTGGGCCTCTTCTGGCTGATCTATGATCCAGGGACAGTTTTAAAGTATGTGGCTTTCCAGATCGGCATTATCGAAAAGAGTTAAAATTGAAGTCGTCACTCAAACCACTGCCATCTGTCACACACTGCCATCTATGCCAACTCAGGGCAGGATGGGAAAGTAGGTAATGAGCCTTACTCCTGTGTCACATCTTGGAACATTGTGGGCGCTAGTTTTTAAACTCTATTTTACTTGGGGTTCCTTACTGCCTCTACCTCCCTCCCAAACCCCGGCCTGAGGTAAGAGAGAAAGAAGGTAGGAAGGGACAGGGAAAGCAGACCTCTTCAGACTTAGTTCCGGCTGGCTGTCATCAGGCTATCCAGCAATCCAACAATAGCAAACGGCAAACAGCAAATGCATCCATCCATCCATCTCCTCGAAGCAATCCTTCCTCTCTCTGGGTTCTGGCATTTCTATCCTCTCAGAGTCTTCAGAATTAAACTAGCTGCCACTGGCAAAGACCACACCCCTCTCCGAGCTGAGCTGAGTGGGGCTGTTATCAGCTGCGGATAAACTAAGGCAGCCCCATATCCCACACTTGGGATTAAAACAAAAATATATTTAACGTAACATAACTGAGTTTTTAAAGAAACCAGTACTTCCACTACAGAACATTAAGAATTTCTGTTGTCCTCTCTGCTCCCCCAGGGTAGGTATGGTGGCTGGTTCATTCCTGGCAAAGGCAGAGGCAGCGCCTGGCAAGGTGCAGGAGTGGGCACCTCAAGCCAGATTTCTGTAAAACAAGTTCTTATCTGAGCATCACTGAGGTCATTCTCACAGGTCACATGGTATCCGTGATGCAGTCCAGGTTAGCACTGACTGAGAACCTGTTCTTTGCCTGTACTTGGAGGCTTCCCCTGAATCCAGGTAGCCCTCACAAGTCGGTACTATGATAGTTTGTGAAGGAGGAACACGAGGAATGGAGCTGAGGTAAAAGAATACATGTAAGTCACACTGCCGGAAGACAGCCAAGGTTTGAAAAAGAGAGTCTAGTTCTTGGAGTCTGGATTCTGGACCACACTGATGACTGGCAGAGGTTGGGGGCCTGGACTTTATGTGCACACATCACACATGCACAAGAGAAGAGAGGAGAATGGAGGGGAGGGGAGGAGAGGAGAGAGGCACCTCCCACTGGTCCCCTTCAGTTGCTCCAGAAGGCTACCACCTCCCATACCTGGTCCTGCAGCTCACACACAGCCTCTGCCTCTCTCCCTCTCTCTTCCCTCTGTCACACTTCATTCCTGGCCACACCTTTAGTTATCTGTGTATTTGTTACATCTCTGCCTTCCCCATTGGACTGGACCTCAATAGATCATCATCAGCACACACATGGGGCTCACATCACAAAGGTGAAACTAGGCAGCCTTTGGGCCCAGCTGAACAGAGGCTCCCTTGCCGTCCTGCTCCCTTGTGTGTACAGCACAGGATACTGAGTCAGGAGCAGCAGGTGGGTGATGGGAACTGAAAGCCCTGGACCCAGTGTGGTCCATGAAAGACTCTGGAGCTTATTGTCTATAACAGTGGGGCTGGGCATCTTCTCCAGGCCCCAGGGGACAGACCCAAGCAAGCACAGGCCTCTTTGTCACCACACACACACACACACACACACTTCCAGCAGACTCAGGAAATATTAACTAGGGATTAGCACTGCAGGCTGCTCATCTCCACACTGGGAGCAGGGCTAAGACCCTGTGAGGAGCAGTGGGGAAGTCAGGGGCCCACAGGGAACAGAGACCAGGCTGACTACTAGTCGCTGACAGTTTGCACAGGTTAAGTGGCCTTCTGCAGTCATTGTCATGTTTCCTGATACAGGCTGTGCCCTGGGATGGCCACTGGACAGCTTCAGGCCCTGTATAAGCTTTATCAGTTGCCATATCAAAGTGCTAATACGTGTTCCCTGGTGCAAGCAACTGACAGCCCTCAATCTTAGGCGAAATGGGTGAATGAGAGCAATTTGTTTTTTTTTTCTTTTTCTTTTTTCTTCTATTTAGTTTGTCTATTTATGAAAATCAATCTGTTTTTTACCGCAGCTGTGTTACCTGGGATGTGGCTATAGCTTTGAGACAGGACAAGGGATTCCAGGCCTCCTTCCCAACCCTGGCCTTCCCTCCCCGACTCCAACCTTCCCCACTCCACCCCCAATCCTTCCTACTTACCCCAACCCTCCCCACTCCACCTCCTAGCCCTCCCTATCCACCCCAACACTCCCCACTCCACCCCCACAGCCCTCCCTGCCCACCCCAACCCTCCCCACTCCACCCCAACACTCCCCACTCCACCCCCACAGCCCTCCCTATCCACCCCCACACTCCCCACTCCACCCTCAGCCCTCCCTGCCCACCCCAACCCTCCCCCTCCGCCTTCAGCTCTACCTGCCCATCTCAGCTTCAGCAGGGGAGGCTGCTTCTGCTTGGCTACTCCACCACTTTGTCCCCTGCTGGTGAAGGGCCACCCAGGACCCCAGGACCCCAGGACCCTTAGACACTTGCTCTTGAGAACAAGAATTCCAGACAGCAGTGACCCTGCCCTCAGCATGACAGGAGTCTCAGACCTGGTGTCCCCCTTCCCTCCTATTCCTGGCTGCTGTTCCCTTTCTGCTTCTTCCCTCCCCTCTCCATGTCCCCTCTGGCCTCTCTCTCTCTCTCTCTCTCTCTCTCTCTCTCTCTCTCTCTCTCTCTCTCTCTCTCTCTCTCATCCTCTCAGTTCTTTTTCCCACCTCCCAAACTTCCTCACAACTCCCTGCCTGGTTTGGTTTGGTTCAGAGGTGACTGGTTAGACCGGATGAACTGTCTTTGTTTTTTTGTCAAAGCCCAACCACAGCTGTTGATGGAAATCTTGCATCTAATTAGTTTTTAAGCTAATTTTCAAAACAAAAATTATAGAAAACATTGCCAAAAAAAGCCAAGTAGAACGAGTTAAAATAAATTATAAACATTTTAAAAGAAGGGAGAAGAGTCCCAAATTGAATGTTTTTCATATCTTTATAGTTTTTTTCATGGTTTTGTTTTATATTTTTATCTAGTAATTTTACTGTTAAAATGAACATTATAGAGAATAAATGAGCAAAAATGAGGGACCCACCCACTAACAGCCACTGGCAACACCTTGAGATCCACCCTTCTAGATTCTTCTCTGTGTGTATGTGTGTAGTTTATGTCTTCCCAAATAAAGTTCCAGAACTTTAGTCCCTTGAGCTATAAAACAAGAACATGAAGGAACTTCAGTCCCTCGGGCTGTAAATCAAGAATGCTAACAGCAACAGAATCTTGGTCACATTTTTCAAATTATTACATAGTCTCCATCTTCCTGGGGTTTCAGATATCCATGCTAATGAATATTTATTGTAATATTCATTGTAAATGAATTTGCAACCTTGGAGAGATCATCAGTTAAGAAACCTGATAACTTTGTTGTTCCTTTGAATCATTGATTCCAAAGCTATGTGTTCACCTGCCAGCTATTCATGCCCATACTCGTGTTTCTGGAAGAAAAACAAACAAACAACTTGCCAAATAGTGAGGGATGGCTGCCTCTGTCTGTGCCTACAGATGTAGTTTACAAAAATGGAATCCTCTCAGCTGCTGAGTGGCTCTGTTTTCCACTAGTCCCTAGTTCTAGATATTTGAAGGTGTCCCACACTTTGTTACCCTTCAGATGGTCATATCCAGCAAGGGTAGGAATAAGAGGTGGAAGGTGAATTAGAAATTTAAAAGCATAAAAGGATGTGGTGGTGGCACATATCTGTGATTCCAGCACTCAGGAAGCTGAGGCAGGAGGATTGAGAGTTTGAGGCTAGTCTGGAATGAATGACAAGACCTTATTTCAAGAAAGAAAAAACAAGAAGGGAATTAAAAAGATTTAGAGAGAGGAGAAAGGGCATAAAAAGTTCTAAAAAACAAAAAATGTTTAAAACTGTACAAAGCTTGCAAAACCATCCTATGGCTCATGGAAACTTTATGAGCCAAGACAAAAAGAGCATCCATTTTGTTTAACAAATGTATACTCAGCACCCTCAATACGCCTGCCTCTCCATGAGGTTGAGGGGCACTCTATAAGTATGAAAGAGAAATGCCTGTTCCCATAGCCCTCATAGGCAGGAAGGAGGCTGTGGTAAAATGATTCGATGCAGGAAAGGAGTACCAAGGGAGAGGGGGTGGCTGGTGGAACAAGCTGGAGTAAGGCTTCTCACTAACAGCATTTGGGGAAGAAGAGGAGTGTGCCCCCAATATCCTAGAGGAGTGGTCCAGACAGAAGGGCAAGAGCCGATCTTATATGCCAGCCAGGCTCATGCTATCCCCAAGTCCTCCTGAGATCCAGGGTCCTTAGAAGGAGGATGGAGAGGAGCTTGTTTGTATCTGCTGCTGTCAGGCAGTTGCAGGGTGGGGCTGAGCCTGACCATCTATTGGGGACATACAGAAACACAGCAATTGCATCCCGTCCTGAAAAATGGAGCAAAAATGGTGATATCTGACTGATCGTTGTTTCAAACCAGAGTTTTATGGTTATTATCTCATTTTGACTAAATTCCTTCTTGTAGCTCTCCAGGCCATTGTCCCTTTCTTCCCTCGTTGAGTTCCTGTGGCTGTCACTCCATGATGCTCAAGCGTTCTGCAGACTTTGGTTCCATGTTGATGGAGCATGTTGAAAGCCCTTGGTTCCCAGCATAGAGACTGCAGGGCGGAAGTGCGGGTACCGAGAGAAACACAGACTGACCAGGAAGCAAGTGGAGCCAGGATGTCCGGGGCGAGATCAGGCAGAGGCTAGATGCTGGGTCCATGTGGTCCAGGAGGAAGGACTGAGCCAAATGCAGGTGACAGAGGGGCTGAAAACAGTTATGAGTTCAGGAACCAGAGTTGCTTCCCTTGGTCCTTCCTCTACCATCCCAGCCCCCAGCAGCCTCTTCCTGAGAATGGGGACATGCTGGGGGTGGGGTGGGGGAGGGGGACCTGGAGCCTGTGGTCTGGGGTGGGAGGAGGAGAGCTAGTGTGCAGACAGCTGAGATCTGTAGGCGCTAAGGAAATAGCACCATAAAGCCGTAGGTAGCCATCTGAGAATGGAAAATCTAGAGAGCCCAAGGGTCTTCCTTAGACAAAGATGACATGATGAGGAGACCAAGGCTTCATGAGCCCTTGCCAACAGATAGAGTCCTGCCCCTGATGCCAAAGCCCTCTGGTCCTAGTTGTCTGTGTCCCTCCATCACACAGGACAACTGTCACTGCAGTGGCCTGTACAGGATGCTATCCATGGGTTCAAAGCCCTCGTGGGACTTGGTAGAGCCTCAATCTCCACTATTTAGAGTCTGTTTCTCCACCCGAATAAGAGGAAGGCTCTGCTATGCCTGAAAATGGCAAGGGGAGGAGGCCACTGGGTGCCAGCCTGGGTTACATCTACCCCTAGTTGGTCTCTGATTCTTCTTTCTCCATACTCAGATTGTGGGGGGCTGGTTGGAGCCTGCTCAGCGATCAGCCCCATCAAGGAAGACCAAAGATCTCCACTGTTCAGCATTTGGCCAGCAACATTCTGTGCTGTTATCTTCCTTTGCTCCTGCTTCCCAACAGCCCTAGGTTCCTTCCAGGAAGAGGAAGTCAGTGTTTCTCTACACAGGGAGCAGAAGAACCCCAGAGTGAAATAAATAAGACTCCCTCTCGTGTCTGTCGGTCTGGGCGTCCTTCTGACCCCTCGGTGTTTCTCAGGGCTTCACCATTCCTCCTGGAGTCCACATGCCCCCACACCTTCGACTGTCTCCCGCTGTCCTCCACACCCCCTCGCCCCAAGTTGCGGCGGTCAAGTATTTCCGCTGTCAGCACTTGCCGAGTGGAACTGGAAGTTCTTCCACTTGCGCAGCGAGCCGCGTGGGCAGGTGGGTAATGTCTGTTTTACTCTCTGTAATGAATGCCATCTTCTTCTCTCTGCCGTGATGGCTATTGATTCTGTCTTGACACCTTGGTTTGTTTTCCGCCAGCTCCTGCCTTCCCTTCATCTTGCTGTGGCCATTTCTCCGCTCTTATCTGTAATTTCCTCTCTTGTTGCACTGTCTCCCTCCTGGGCAGCCGCTGCACCAAGACGGGGGCTGTGTATTAACTCTACAGTGAGGTCCAGCAGCTCTGCTCAGATGGGTGATTATTCATGGGCAAAAGATGATAGGAGGAAGAAAGGCAGAAGCTACAGATAGGTTTACTCATGCTGAAGCAGAGTCTGGACCACTCCTTAGAGACTCCCCTCAAACCTCTTAATCCCCACCCCCAACACACCCAGGAAGTGATGCTCAGTGGGTACATAAGGCCCTTAACAGCCTCGCTTCACTCTGCCTCACCCCTTGCCTCATCTCTCCAAATCAGGAATGTCACATTCCAACTGCACAGGGCTTTTCCTGTGTACATCCCTAGGCTCACAGTGTAAGCCTGACAGTTGTACCCGTCCCCATCTCTCACTCTACCTTTCGCCTAGAAAGCTCCTATTCATGCATCAAAGCTCAGTTCTTTTTTTTTTTTTAATTTGTTCACTTTACATCCTGATTGTAGTAGCCCCTCCCTCGTCACCTCCCAGTCTCACCTTCCCTCCCTCATCCTCCCTCCTCTAGTCCTCAGGAAGGGAGGAATGCCTCCCACCGCCTAACATCTGACCCCAGCCTATCAAGTCTAATCTGGACTGCCTGTATCCTCTTCCTCTGTGGCCTGGCAAGGCCGCCCCACCAGGGGGAAGTGACCAACGAGAGGGCAACAAAGTCCATGTCAGGTGCAGCCCCTACTCCCTATATTATGGGACCCACAAGGAAACTGTGCTGCTTTCGACTACATCTGAACAGAGAGTCTAGGTCTTTACCATACATTGTCCTTGGTTGGTGCATCCGTCTCTGCAGTCACCCCCTCCTCCCAGCAGTTCTTATCTCTTCTGGCAATCCACTCACGCCAAGCCCACACTGACCCGAAGCTGACTTAAGTGTTCTCTTCACTGAGCCGCCACCAGTCTTCATGCACAACAGCCCTCGTTTACTTGTTTGGCTCTGTCAGAAACATGCTGAGACTTGTTCACAGAGCAGGGACTAAGGAAAGTGGAGGACAGAGTTGAACCAGAATTTCTGAGTCACCACAAATATTCTCCTGAAGTTAGTTCCGACTGACATTAATGTGCTGAGTCACAGATGTGGACTGAGGGGACATAAATGAGGCTTCAGCCAGGGCCTGGGAGGCCACCAGGGGCTCTGCTCCAAGGCACTTGTGGAAACTAACAGCTCATGCAGAAGCTGGCTTCGTGTGGGGCTGGACCCTGCCAGAGGCAAGAGTGACCAGTTCTGAGTCCTCTGCAGGTTCCAAGAGCCTGTGGCAGAAACCGACAAATGGGTCACTAAGGAAGAACTTGACCCTTCAGTCCCTAAAGTCAAAACCCAGCGAGTCCCCCAGCTCTGCCTGGCATAAGACCCTAGGGCCTGGTGTCTGCCTCCACTATTTCCAGTCTCCTGTCTTCTGATAACTCTTTCATTCTCCACGCACAGCCTCTGCCCAGTGGGATCCTTCTGGAAGGGTGTTGTTGCTGCTGACTCAGGGCCTTGACAGTACATGCATGGAGGTGAACCAGTTAGCCAGGCAGGAGTTCTCCACCCAGTGAAAGCAGAGGGAAGGAATCTGGGCTCTCTGGAGAACCCTAGGGCACACTCACCACACAAAGAGAAGGAGAATGTGCCTTGTCCCTGATCCCAGGCCCTGGGGCCTCTGTGCATGGCTGGGGGAGCTATTGAGTCGCTTTCTCCTGGCCAGTGGCCCCAGAAAGTGGAAGATAAACAATAAGAGAGCTGTGGGTTTCTCGAGGTGCTGGAATGGGAGGGTCCTGCACAGGAGGGATGGTTGCTCTCACAACTACAGGCGAGGTGTCCGTGGGGCATGCGTCTCCTATAGCAGACGATGATGCTGATGGTGAAAGAGATGGGATCCAGTCTCAGGTCTCTGCATTACTAGATCCAGGCATGGGGTTCCTCAGCAGGATGACAAAATGTTTAGGAAGGTATTATGAAGAAGGCTTCCAGTGAGGCTAGAAAGAGCACCCATGCTATAGTTAGAAAGAGGCCGATATCCCAGAGTCCTCTCCAAGACCATAGCCCAGTGGGCTGGCTTGCTCCTACAAGGCCCCACCTCTCACAGGCTTTGCCACCTCTAAGTCAGATCACAGTCTGGGGACCAAGCCATCAAAACATGAGTGTCACTAATGTTTCCAGAGCCTCACAGGCTGAGGGGTGGCTGGCTCCTGGATTCTACTGGGGTTTCCTTGTCCAGTATAGCAAAGCTGCAGGCTAGACACTGAAGTCAGATGCCCTCCGCCTGGGAATGCCTTCGTGAAGACCTTTCCTCTTAATGAGGGACAATGACTCAAATGTCCCCAGGGTCTCAGCCAAACACCTGCCCATTGCTGCAGCTATGGGGTGGGAGAGAGTAAAGGTGACATTGCCCCTCAGACCTCACCTGGGAAAAGTCTCACTAAGTTTCTAATGAAGACAAATCCCATGCCGAAGGATGCTGAGGGATACAGATGAGCCCTGTCGGGTGGATGGATGCTCTTCTCCAGATTTATAGCCAATGGCATGTGGATGTCCACCTCTGCCAACATGTCCAACATGTCCTCCAGAGCCCAGTGGCTCTTCCAGGAGAATCCATCTTAAAGAGGCTGTGCCCAGTGATCCCTGGTCTAGCTGGAACCCTAAGGGCTGTCTCGGGCCACTGTGCCACCCAACGTGATAACAAGTTTGAAGGTGAACACTGGACTGGTCTGCACCCTGCATACTATTAAGCTTCTTTGGTTTCCACCAGGCAGAGAAGACCAACCCCCTTATTCAAATGACGCCCTCATTCTCTGGTGGAGGCCAGAGGGAGATTATTGTAGGTGGGTAAATGTGATTTTATTTATTTATTTATTTATTTATTTGTGCAGGCTACCTTAGAAAGAAATCATCCGACAGGCTGCTTGCTTCCTGGTTGGATGATCACTGTGGCTGTGACAAGCACCACAATCAAAAGCTACTGAGGAGGAAAAGGTTCATGTGGATCCCAAGCGGTTGATCATCAAGGGCCATCGGGGCAGGAACTCAAACAGGAACAGAGACAGGAACCATGGAGAAAGGCTGCTCACTGGTTTGCTCTCGGGCTCACGGTCAGCTACTTTTCCTAAACCTCCCAGGAGCACCTACCCAGGGGTAGCCCCACCCAGACTGACCTGAGCCATCCCACACCAACAGTCAGGAAAATGCCATACAGACGTGCATACAGGCCCATCTGATGAGGAGCAGTTCCTAAACTGAGGGTCTCTCCTCCCAGGTGACTGTAGAGTGTTGCCGGGTTGGCAAAAACTACACAGACACATTCTCTGTTCTCAGTCTTTTATTAATGAAGTTTCTGTTTGTCTTGTGACAGGGGAGGTCTGGGTGAGACTCCCCGTCAGCTTCTAAGGAGGAGACGTTCCCCTCCCCCATTCTGGGCCCTTTCAGAACAAAGAGCTATGGGGGTGACAAGCTTAGAGACTGTACCCCCCTTCATCTCACAGCAGAAAGACAGTTCATTGTTTCTTTTCTATGCCTGGACCAGTCTCTCAAACAGTAACTTTCACAACAGCGCACACATAAGCCTTGGCACGCCCCCTCCACGGCGTGTTCTCCCCTGCACCCTGTTCAGCACCTGCCTGCTTATTGACGTTCTTGCTTCTCCGCTTTGCAGCTACCTGACAATGCATTATTTGTCCTTGCTCAGGTTGTCCATATGGCTGTCCCAGTATCCAGCCTGTCTCACTAGCCCTTTGCCCTCCTAGAGGGACAGTGGGGGCTGCCCGGAAGCCTGTTCTTTGATATTTCCCATCACAGCACCCATGTCTCTGAAAACACATGGAGCCTAGGCCAACAGTCCTAGAAGAGTCCAAGGTCACTGCTGGTCTTGTCTTTAAAATCACCAGGATTGTCCCTCACTCTGGCCCTTTTCCACCATTATCTGCAATCACTATGGATCATTGATGCACAGTTCAGCCTCACAGTAGGAACCCGGAGGACAAAGTGGTCAGGCTTGCATTGCGGGGTGGAGGAGAATTCTGGTCCAGTGCACAGAGCAGCATGGCTAGGCATAGCAAGAGTGGCTTTGGAACTAGGGGCAGCTGCTGTGATGGCGGCAGGGGTTTGCCATCCGGCGGACCTCAGCCTGCATTGAGAAGCAGAGAATGGAAGAAGCGGAGACTCCCACATACTACAAATGTAGCTAAGAAAGCCCCTCACAGGGAAAGGACAAACTTTGGTTTCCCAAGCCAGACAGAATCCTGGGACCTCTGCTTCTAGTGCCCCACCCCCACTTTGATGATCAGATAGATTACAGACCAGCTCCCATGAGGCAAGGACTGGTTTGAAGTCATGCATCCGAGTGGAAGCCTATGTGACCTCCTAGTCTCTGGCTATTTGTGTCAGCGTGAGCTCTGGCACACACGCCAAGGTCAGCAGGACAGGGCCATCACTGCCATCAGGAGGGGAATGGGAGACTTCTGTGATAATGCTTCCTAAGTTGGTCTGTCTCCCTAGGCCAAGGGCTGGAGCCACTGTTTGACTGAGACACTATGGCTCCAAGATGAGGTCACTTGAAAAGAAAGCCGCTCCCAGGCCCTTGGCTTCCTGCCTGCCTAATGTAGGGCTGTGGGCCTATCCCTGATATAAAATCCACTTTCTCTCATAAAGGAGAGAGGGTCAGAGAAGTGTGACCTTGGGAGGAGAGGGACTATGTCTCCATCCAGCTGCTCTGGGACACAGAGCTTAAGAAACCTCAGGCTGCAACTCAAGGATCTGATGCCACGTGAGAAAGGGTGGCCCTCCTCGTAGCATCCCATTCTCCCATCAGCAGTTTAATGTACCTTGGACTTCATACAGCCCTTCGTACCTGTACTGGAAAGGCACTGAGACACCCCCTCCCCCCCTGCACAGTCACACACAGAGTGGCCTTTTTCACACTCAGTCAATAGGAAGGAATGCTCAATGGAGCTGAGGACTAGACAGAGGACATCAGAGTCATACTCCCATGGTGCTTAAGAGATACCATGGCAGTCCTTGGTTCTAGCCAGGACAGGGAGGGACCAAGGCAGCTCAAGGGCCCACAGATGGCAATCTTGGGATCAAGAACAAAGATATGATCATCAGAAAGGGACCCTTGACTTCCATACCCAGACACACTCCCAGTGAGGATGCAGCCTGGGGACAAAGCACTCTCTCTGTCTTGTGATGCATGTAGGTCAAACACTGGGTCTTATTTTGCAAACAAGGAGACCAGAGTCCAAGCTGATTAAATGGTTAGCCCAAGGTCACCCAGATGTTCAGTCTTTCCTACTGATTAGTTGTATCTCCCTCTGGCTTCATAAATAATTTGAGGAAGTTTGTTCTAAAGCACGTGCCAGTAATAAAGTTCTTTGAACATGGTCTTGCTGTCACATTTGGTATTCTCTCTGTGCCTAGCATCATTCTAGCTTCGCAGGTGGATGCAGAGGGACTCCCAGCTTCCATGGGGCTTCAACGTGGCAAGTCATAACCTCATGTTAAACACTGTGAAGGAATTCTGGACCTGGGGCAGTTATGAGAGTCCAGAGTCGAGGCTCTACAGAGCTAGCATTTAAGCAGGGTGAATCCTTAGGAGATCTGAATTGGGTGTGTTCATCCTGCAGGAAAACAGAACGGCTGAGGGTCGCGGGAGAGGCCTGGGAAGACCTGGCAAGCTGAGAGGGAGGCGAGGCACAGCCTGGAAACCCTCTAAGACAGGAGTAAGACTTCAAACCTAGCAGGAAGGGAAGCTACTAGGGAGACTGACAAGACCCGTGGACATTTTAGAATGACCTCTTCTGCTGCAGTAGGGAGAACAGGCCACTGGGAGGCGAGAGTGGAGGGGGCTTTGAAAGTGAGGCAGATGAGCTGCTGGGGGTGGACCAGGTATGTACCGGCTCTGGAAAAGAGAAATAAGATGGCAGTTCCAGGACTTGTAAGCCTGCAAGGAAAGACCAGAAGAGAGAGAGAGAGAGAGGCAGGGGGTAGAAGGGGTAGGGATGGGGGGTAACTATCTCAGTAGCCCCTGGACAACCAGCCCATCAAGGTTAGGGATGAACCCCCACTGGAGATAAGACAACAACTAAGGGCACTTCTTCAGAGACCCATGTCTGTTCCTGAAGAGTGATAACTCCATTTTGCAAAGCAGGAAGACCTGAAGAGCATGTTATAAGCCAAGGAGGACACGTACACATCACCTCCACCAACCCGTGACCATGGCAGACATCAATAATCAATTCTACTACCCCTTGCCGAGCACAGATGCTGCCTCAATATGGTTCTATAGGCAACTACTCCCAACTCACTGGTAAGAGGAGTTAACCCACTTCTCACTCACAGTAAAGATAAATGAGTACCAAATTTGGTGCTCAAAAGTTTCCGGGTTCAGCCCAGCTTCCACAGAGAGGCTGCATTAGTGTATCTGTGGTTGACTTATTTAGCCTAAATTTTGCTTTTCCATTTGTTAAAGTGAATTGTTATCCCAATGTCACCTGTTTACTGTGAGGACTAAATGAGACAGTGCATGAACGCAGTTAGCTAGCTGGTTTTTTGATGTAAGTAGGCATCTGTAAATTATAAAATAAATAAGATAGCCTTAGTCTCCTTTTCCCCTACCCACAATTATATCCCCAGCTGAACACATACGCTATGTAAGCTTGCACAGTTTCAGTCACTGTGTGTTCAGATACGCGCGTATACAGCACACACTCACACACATGCCTCAGAGGACAGAAAAAATGTATTCTAACAGCTGGCACTGGAATTGATCTCAGAGAAGGAACTGTCTTTTGTTCGAGAAATTACCTTGATAACTCTCTAAGGATATGGATTTGGAGAAGTCAAGGAAACGAAAAGATAGCTGGCCTGCTCTGCATTCAAATGAGACAAAGTGGAGGGGAAGACTGAACAAAACATAGACACCAGGAGTGTGGTTGCAGCAGAGCGCTGGAGTGAAGGGTGGGGATGAGGAAGACTCAGGTATGAAAGCTTTGAACATAGGACATGAAGTTGTCAGAGGTTTTCTGTTGTTTTCTGTTGTTTTTGTTTTTGTTTTTGCCATGAACTCTTTTTCAAGGAGTCCATACAGCAGGATCCGTTCATATAAAAATCCCAGACACTAACCTATCCCAGCAAGCCCTGGTTGCTCAGTCTGGGGGAGGAGGAAACTTCCCGAGCCTTGCGCTTGTCACTGTCTTGACTGAGGTGATGGTCTCACAGGTGCATGTCTGTATCTCTATACAGTTATGTCTATATGTCAAAACTCACCAACGGGAACACTTCAAACATGTCGCTTTTTGTATGTTAATTATACCTTTAAGAGCTGGTAGGATGTTTTTTTTTTTAAAGAGGTTTATATCAATTTGATCCAAATATTTTTATCTCTCGTGTTCTCAGGTGATTCATTTCCCCACCGTTCTGCAGACACTGACCCCTTCCTTGTCTGCTCTCCAGCTCCCGTATTTTGGTCGCCTAGCACAGGGAGCCTATGGAATTAGTTAAGAGTTGAAATGAGTGTGTATGAGAAGGCCAGAAGTTAACCTCGGATGGTGTTCCTCAAATATGAGCCTTTTTTAAAAGACAGGAACTTGCCGATTAGGCCGTACTGGCTAGCCTTCAGTCCCCAGGGATCCTCCTGCCTCTGTCTCCCCGGTGCTGGAATTGCAAGCATGCCTCACCATGCCTGATTTCTGCGCCTGGGCAATAGAGGTCAACGTAGGCCCTCGTGCTTGGGTAACAAACACTTTACCGGCTGAGCTATCTTTTCAAACATGGTTTAAATTAAATTTGAAGGAGGAAATTGAATCCCACTTCTATACCCAAACCACAGAGCACTGGTGGGGTTGGAGTACAATGTACATATCTAAGCAAATTATGTGCCGGGTGGGTGGGTGCCAAGGTGCTCCTAAGAGTTTAAACTTACTCCCTTCCTGGGTGTTCCCAGAAGCCTTAGGAGTCAGCACTGAAGAGTGATGTCAGAGGAAGGTTCAGGTGAGCATCTCAGATGTAGGTCAGATCTTGTTCTTTGCCCAAACAGAAGCACCTGCAGGCAGGCAAATCCTCCCTCCCCCCCCCCCCTGCCCTTCCGTCTCTCCCTGCGTCCCTCGCTTTGGTTACATCCCTTTGTGTTACAACTACCTCTTAGGACTGTGATCAACAGGTTCCAGAAGAGGTGGCTTTCGACTGAACCGAGATGGAACAGAGATGAAAAGACTTGGCCAGGGTGGGAGGTTAGCCTTCTCGAAGCGCTGAGCCTCTTCCCCCACCCTTTCATGTATGTATATGTGTTTCTGTGTGCGAGGGCATGTCTGGGTGTCCAGGTATGTAGTAGATTGAGGACTATGCCAGCTGTCGCCTCTTGGGTGCTGTCAACCTTGTGTAGACTGTCTCTCACTGAGGCATGGCTCACAGATTAGGTCAGGATGGCCGGCCAGCAGAGGCCCAGGATATACTTCTCTGCCTTCTTAGTGCTGGAATCACAACACTCACAACCATGCCCAGCTTCTCTTAAGATATGGACTCTGGAGATCAAATTTAGTTTTTGTGCTAGAAAGGCGAGCACCTCACTGACTGAGCCATCACCTCAGCCTCTGGCTCCTCTCAGGCCATGGAGGTAGCCCACCTAACCAGCTAGAAAGAGTCCCTCCAAGCAGAAACAGACATATAACCATCCAAGCCAGACGTCCGTCTTCTCGTGGAAAAACCTGGCACAGAGTTTCCTGGGCTTAGCCAGGTGTTCCTCCCCTGATAGGCAGAGCTTCCTGCAGCCCTTGGCCTCTCCCCGCTCCACCTCCCCTGCCTCTCAACACCCCTGCCCGAAATACCAGTAACCAAATCAGCTGCTCTGCTCCTTCCAAGGGGATAATCAAAAGTGCAGCATCTCTGGAGAAGACCTGGCTCGCGGAACAAGTCTTTAATTTCAAGTTGACAAGGTTGGGAGCATGTGCTGCAGGCACTGGATAGGCAAGATGGATGGATGACCAGGGAGTGCGGATGGTGAGCCAGCCAGGAGGGTGGAGGGGGAGAAGAGGGAGGGAAAGGGGGGGGGAGGAAGCCTCCAGCAGCAGTCCCAGGGCTTTCCTGTGGAGGTCTGCCTAGTGCCTGCATCTCTTGTCCCCTGCTGACTCAGGAGCAGATTCCATGGAGGTGACAAACCACCCAGAGGATAGAACCTAAGTACAGGCTTGGACAGAGCTGCTTTTCCCTTCCTGCCCCTGTCGGGGCTTGCACTCAAAATGGGAAGCTGCTTTGAAAATGGTCCCTGCTGAGACAATCAAACAAACGACAGCAGCAAAATCAAATCTAAGACTAGATTGGGAAACTCCAGGTGCAGGTATCGTAACATCGTGACCTCCAGAGAAAGCTGGCTCAGAGAGGGTGAGACTCCTGCTCATGGTCACCAAAGCAAGTCCGCCATACGCCAAGAGTAGAGTAGGATACAATACAAAAGACACCGCCCCCTCCCCCGCATCCATAAGTAGTACAACGCAGAGCCTCAGTGCAGTCGCCAGAATTGGTTAGACAACACATCAGCGTCCCCTGTTGCAGCAGCAGAGTGGCAGCAAGCCCTGCCACCTGTGACTTCCAACACACATCACTCAATGGCTGGAATCGGTGCCTCGGTGGCAGGACAGATACTTTCTGGCTGGGATAGCCAGGAGGAGCTGAAGTGGTGACTCAGAAAGGCAGGACTCTCTTTCACAGTTCTCCTCCGTGATCCCTGTGGCTGGCCCTGGCTGTGTTGGGCTCCAGGAATAAGGAGGCTTCTGTAGGCTACAGGAGGAAAACCAGCCCCCCAGGGAGGACAGCTCCAGCCCGCAGCCCTGCGGTGCCACCCAGACCCTTCCTTGCTCCATTGACTGACGCTGGCTCTGGGCACTGGGCACCTGAAATCAGGTCCCTGGATGTTAGCTCCTTTTGAAGGAGTCCCCTTTTGCCAGATCGCAGGGCTCTGCAATCCCATTCCTCAGCAGCCTGGCTCCCTGAAGCCTGCATGAGCTAAAGAGTGTGGTGCAGTGCCCAGCCCTTAGTGGATGCTTCAACATAGGTGGGAAACAAACTACCCACCTCCTGCCTCTTCTGAGATCAGAGCTCACCTGCTCTGGGCAGGTGGGTACTAACACAAGGCATAAGCACTGGGCAATAGATAGGGGGCTATGGACCAAACTGTGCTCCCCAAGTTCATATGCTAAAGTCTTAACCCCCAAAAGTAGAGGTACTTGGAGGCAGAGCTTAATCGGAGTGGTGGGTGGGCGCTAGCTGGTCAGGTGTCTAATGCCTTCATGAGGGGGACTAGTGACTTTTAAAGAAGAACCCAGAAGGCTTGCTTTCCTCTTCTCCACTCGAGGACACAGTAAGATGACCTCTGGTAAACCAGAGCCCCATCAGCCAGCACTTTGGCCTTGGACCTCTCAGCCTCCAAAACTAAGGTAAATAAATATTTGCCATTTAATCAGGCCAGTCTATGGTATAGGCAGATTTCTATGCCCATGATTTCCACACCCATATTTTTGAGCATTTTTTTATTAATTTATTCTTGTTACATCTCAATGGTTATCCCATCCCTTGTATCCTCCCATTCCTCCCTCCCTCCCATTTTCCCCTTACTCCCCTCCCCTTTGACTGTGCCTGAGGGGGACCTCCTCCCCCCTTTATCACACCCATATTTTAAACTAACCAAAGACTGAAGATGTTTGAGAGAAAACTGTGTCTATATGGAACGTGCACAGACTTTTCGCTCCATTGCTATTTTCTAAATAATATGGCCTAGCAACTACTGATACCCTGTTTAAACTGGAGATCAGGCCCAAGACCCTGTGCATGCTGGGAAAATCCTCCATCACTGAGCTACACCCGCAGTCCACCATCTACTGTAATACGTGTCACAAGTAGCCTAGAGGTGTTTCAAAATATGGAGGAAGAAGCCCAAAGATTCTATGCAAACGCTATACCACTTTAATTTTGTTAATGTTTATTTGGTTGTGTGTGTGTGTGTGTGTGTGTGTGTGTGTGTGTGTGTGTGTGGTGTTATGTCTATATGATTGTACATGCCACTGTATGCATGTGGAAGTGAGAGGACAGCTTGAAAAAGTGGCTTCTTTCCTTCCATCCTGTGGGTTCCGGGGATCAAACTCAAGTCTCCAAGCTTGGCGGCAAGTGCCTTTGTCCACTGAGCCGTCTCATTGGCCCACTAAGCCATTTTATATAAGGAACGTTGAGTACTCAGGGACTCGGGTATTTACAGCAGTCCTGGGGTCTCCTTGCAGGCCTAGGTGCCAAACAATGACCATATTTTGTGGTAGCAGATTGAACTGGCAAACGTGCAAGGGTGATAGGTTCACCCTTAGGCCATGAATGAGCACCCTAGGTCATAAGCATGGATGGACACAATCCTATGTTTCCACAATGTTAAAATGTATTGAACAGGCCTGGAGAGATGGCTCAGCTGTGAAAGGCTAGGCTCACAACCAAAAAAAAAAAAAAAAACCAACCAAAAATGTATTGAATAACAAACCACGGTGTCATCTGTCACCTAAAGTGTGGAACAACACGATCTCAACACTTTAAATACCTTCTGACACACCCCACAGCCTCCTTGGCTGTACTTAAGTAGTACTGTGACTGGTAAAACAGGAAGGTACTGAGCCAGGTACCTAGGACCTGTCTTCTAGACCTAGGGCTCCTGTTGACTGCGGGCAACAAGTGGACGTGAACTAACACCCACTACATATTGTTTTCCCGCTTGGAAATGGAAGCAGGAAGTCACCCCTATTGCACTCCTTTCTTGGAGATGCTGTGAATGAGGCTCCTATGGGATGATGGGAAGAGAATGCCTGGAGAGATCTGTTCTTTGGAGGACTCTTTCAAAAGGAAGGGTGTGCCGGCTGTCAATTGCTGGCCGAGGGTCCTGAGGTGCTGTGAAAGCCATCCTGGCACAGTGGCCAGCCACCAGCCCTGTAGAGTTCTTGTCTGCCGTTCTCTGTCTGCTCACATTCCTCAGACCCAAGAATCCAGCCCTGTCGATGGCGTGTTCTGGCCTGTGCACTTCGCTGTCAATGGACTCTGGAATGCCTGCCTGTCTCCCCCGGGGCAGATTAAGGTTCGTCTTTGTTTCCTGGACGCATCAGCCCCTTCTCTCCGAAGCTAGGTCATTTAGAACAGAGGCTAGCTGGGTAGTGGTGGCGCACACCTCTAATCCCAGTACTTAGGAAGCAGAGGCAGGCAGATCTCTGTGTGTTCAAGGCCTGGCTGGCTACAGAATGAGTTCCAGGACTGCCATGGCTACACAGAGAAGCTCTGTCTCAGAAAACAAAAAGGGGGGAGCTATAGGAATCCCCTTCTACTCACCCTGGCATTTGGCACTCCCAATGTGGCAAGAACAAGAGAGGAGATTTGGAAGTGGGTCTTCAGTGCCCTGCTGCAGGCTGGCCCCTCTGCTGTTGCCCTTAGGCCAACGAGCCTCTGCACCAGCCACACTGTGAAGCAGGGTGGTGATTTGCTGAGTAAGAATGGTGGTTTTCGGTGACACAGGGCTGCTGGGGCTGCAATGAATCCCCCCACCCAGGGACCCCAGATGCCCTCATCCTGTGCCCACGTGCCTAGTCCCCAGGGAATCAGGCAGGGTATGAGCTGGCCTCCTCCTGTCTCTTGCCTCCATCCTTGTCCTTTAATATTCATGAGCCCTCCCTGCAGGGGAGCTAAAAATGTTCCGCTCCTAAATCTAACTGCTTCGTGGAAGCCTAATTAAATTCATTGGTGGAAAGGGGAAAAAATGACCTTCAAAACTGCCAAAACTAGTCAGAATGGTGAGCCCCACAATCCCTTCACTCCTCTGCCCTCCCCCTGCAGGGGTCCCCTCCTCTCTGATAAGGCCCTCCACTAATCCCTAGGGCTAAGTGTCCAAGGTGCTCTAGAGGGATGCCCCCGTGGCTAGACTGCCTCCAGTGAGAGAAACAGAAAAATGGGCCTAGGAGATGACTCAGTGGGGGAATGCATTTGACTGACAAGCTGAGTTCAATCCCTGGGACCCACACAGTGGAAGGAGAAAGCCAACTGCTGACGGTGGCCCTCTGACGTCCACGGCATGCTCACGGTGGCTTGTAGGTTGGGCATGCATGTGACCCCACACATACACACACGAATCAGTACACGTGATAGACAAAAACAATGGTCCTGAGGCCTCAAGGGACTGGATGGCCTTAGTGCTCCCTAGAAATATCCATCTTAGCCAAAGGCTGGGATTAGGAGGAAGAGGATTGGCCATAGAAAAAGGCGCGTGCAGGAGAAGGAAAAACACAGCCATCCTTCCACAGACATACTGTGTTGCTGAGTGCTCTGGAACTTTCTGGACACGTCATTTATACATCCTGGGGAATGCGCATAGACACAGGGTAGAGAAGAGCCCTAGGCACACTTGTAGTCAAGAGCCTGGGATTGATATTTGCCTGTTTGCTTAGAGCAAAACAGTTTGCTCCAAGCAGACAGAGAATTCACTGGACTCTCTACTCCTGGCCTCACTCAGTCTGTCCCCTCATCCCGACTCACTCCTAGCTGACCCCTTTACTTCCTGTTCTTGGCCTGGAGACCCCCATCCACCACCCTCCCTTCCTCACCCCTATGCACATCCTCCTCAATGGCTTCATAGTACCTTCCCTAGACATGGTTTTCAGATAGGCTGGACCCCCTCATTTTATCTCTGAACCCCCACAGTCTGGAGCTAATTGTAAACACTTCTATGTGTTAAAAAAAAATCTTAAGCCTGCAACTAACTTTTTAATCCCCAAGAGGCCAATGTCCCTGGTTTCGATGCCTTTGGGGCCTCCAGTGTACAGCAAGGAAGAGCCTTGGATGTTTCCTGTAAAGTGAACAAGGGATGCGCGGCTGGATGGACGGGAATTGGTTAGATAAATGAGGAGACAAGGTACTTACGGTATTCATGCCGGCCAAGGATGGGTGATGAGGATGCCAGGAGACTGAGGTGACCTGGTACCACCTTTACACTCCTTGGTCTGGGTGAGGACCAGGGTGAAGGAGTAACTAACGGTGAAGATGAGAGCGGTTGGGCAAATCCATATGTGCACAGATGGGCCATGGCGATCCCATCAGTGGTCCCCCATCCGAATAGCTCCTCACCCTGCCCACTGTCCAGCTCTTCCTGCAATGGCTACCTCAGAAGCTGGTTCTCTCAGGGGAGGAGCACACCTCACCATCAGCAGCTTTACCTCCACCAGCCTGCATACGCAGTAGTGTCCCTGCACCTCAGCGGCTGAGGCCACCTAATGCTCACACTTGATTTCCCTCCGGTGCCACTTTTAAAAGCCTTAACGCAATGGTGAACACACAGGGTCACCCCACCCCACCCCCCATCTCAGAATGAGACCCAGACATCTCTGGCCAGCCCATATGGAAAGACCACGTGACAGCATGTTCACATCCTTGGAAATCAAAGGCACTTGGATGACAAGCCTGCTGATCCATCCATCCGGCCTCATGCCAGGGTGCATGTAGATGTCCTAGAACAAATGGGGTCTTCATAGAGCCATCATCAGATGGAAACAGAGGCACCATATTCTTCAAAAGCCCCCCTGGACGCTCTTGGACATGACCTAACAGCTGCCCAGATGCTACTCTGAAGAATAAAAATAAAGCGTGTTTCCGATGTGTGGACTAAGACAAAGGGGTGCGTACTTTCTATTCTTTTACAACAAATTAAATACTGGAACAAAAGTTTCATTGGGGAGGATAGGACTTGTTATGTGACCCAGGCTCTCTCAAACTTGTGATCTTCCAGCCTCTGCCTCCCAAGTGCTAGGGGTGTCAGAGATGAGCCACCAGAGCCAGCATGTCTTAATATTGGTGTCATGGCCCATCTTTGCAGACAGTTATTTCTGTAACTCTAGGCTCAGCTTTCCCATCTTCCCTTTACGGCAGTTGCTGAGGTGGGCCACCTAGAACCTTCCAGAAATCAGGCCACTCCCCCCACCCAGCTGCCTGGGCACTTCCAGCTTCTGGTACCCAACTGAGTCCTTCTCCACAATGCCCTTGGAAGCAAAGAGCTACCCTTCTCCAAAGGCAGGCCACCTCTGTCAAGGTAAGTACAGGGCAACCTGTACCCAGTCTGTCTGGCTTATGTGAGAGGGAGGACAGAGGCTTCACTCCCCTGCCTCTGTCAGCCACCTCAGAGGCTGTTAGCGATCTCTCTGGCCCACTCATGCCTCCCTGTCTCCCTTCCAGGCGTTCTCTGAGTGCTGCCCACAGGTCTCTGTCTTGGAGCCCTCTTTTTTGGGACCCCAAACTAAGATAGCCGCCAAGGTGTAGTCAGCAAAATGTCTTACAGCACAGGGCCCTAACGTATAGAGCTCCGTTAGTGAGAGCTGCTGTGGGTCTCCTTGGAGGTCATTGTCTCCCAGCCCTGGCTGAACATTGAAATCAGATATGGGGTTTAAAAGGCAGGAAAAGGCCCTGATGCCAAATCCAGTTCCCCTGTTCTGACTCATTGCGGATTCCCTCAGTTTATGAACTCCATGTTGCTGATAGACAGACAGGCCTGAGAACCACTGACTTTCTTCATGACCGTCATTGTCCTTGAAATGTGCAATTTTGGAACCACGAGCCCTGGAAGGGCAAAGTAAGTGTCCAAGGGCAGGTGATAGCTTAGTTACCCAAAATGGTTTCAACTCTGTCATCTTGACTTGACTGGCAGGGCCATTGCCTCAGTGGGACATAAAGACCTTGATTACAGCTCTCCCTAACACAGGCACGAGGCCATTACAGTTGTTAAGCAGATGCAGGAACATCAGGCAGATGTGAGCAGGTGGTACAGCTGTGGGTATTTGGGAGAATCCTCAGTTCACTGTGGCAATCTGGGAGGACTTCCAGGAGGTGGCAGGCCCTGAACTAGATGTTGAAGAACAGAAAGGCTTCAGATAGGGAGCACTTGAAAAAGATGCCGGACCCTAGGATGGTCGTCTCACTCCGCGTTCAGCCCGTTTCTAAGGAAACCAGTCCTGATCTGTATTCTCATCCTCTTCCTGGCATGGCTGGGGCATTTCAGGAGCTTTCAGACTCATGGACCAGCAGGCAGTGATTGCCTGGTTTTTACAAGAGCACATTTTGTTCTAGAGATTAAAACGTAGGCAGATTGGTTGGAAATTTGTTTAATCTGCACTTCATTAGCTCCTCTTTTCTCTAAAGACAGGAGTCTCACAGCTATGTGGCTTTGCTACTTATTAGCTATGCAATCTTAGCCAAGTTACTTGACCACTCTGAACCTCTATTTGTTCAACCTTAAAATGGGCACAAGAATTCTTATCTTTTCCCGACTCTGTATTATTATTTTTTAAATGATGTAGTGGGATTGCAGTCACAGTGGGGCTCTCCATAAAGGGCAAAATGCAATCCTGGCACAGCCCGCTGAGATTTTCCTCACTTCTCCTTTGAAAATCCAGATGCCAAAGCCATCAAGGCTGCTGCCACTGCCCAGAGCATGGCCTCAAGCTCACCGGCACCAGGCCTGGAGCACAGACAAAACCCGGAGTCCCCACATTCGACTCAAAGGCTTCCTCTAACATGGCAGCCCCTCTTCTTCAGTGTCTCCACTCTCATTTCTCGGGCTCTGAGAGGAATCGTGTATTTTCTCCTAAATATGTACTCTTTGATGCACGTCACACTCCATTTCCTCGGTAGCAGCCTGCTAGCCTGTGCGGTTCCTACCTCCATGCCATCACCAGGCCTTTATCTCTGTTCTTATCCCTCTGGCTGTCCTAACAGCTTGAGGTCAGCCCTCCCAGCTATCACCTGCTACCTAGGAAAGAGGTAGGATTCTCCTGCTCAGACCCCCCCACCCCCGAGGAACAGCCCTTTCTGATGCATTTGGAACAAGGAACTTAGCCCAACACTGGGGATAGAGTCACATACACACTGCAGAAGAATCCTTGACCACAATCACTGTGCCAGTCACAACGGAGGGGATGGCACTGCTCATAGAAGCCCCGCTCCTTCCCTCTAGTTTCATGTCTCCACCTACAAACTGAATCTCCTGCCCACAGAATCTTCCTGCTGCTGTGTTAGTCACTATGTCCCCAGGGCCAAGCCCTAGAAGACCCTGACACTCCCTACCCTCCCCCCTACCTCTACTTCATCCCTCCCTGAAGCACTCTAGGTCCAAAGGTTCAGCTAAGGCTCTGGATTCTGGGAGACAGGTCACGTCTACCACCCCCTGAGGTGCAGTGCGAGCCAAACTAATCAATGGCAGAGTGGTAGATTAAGGGGCCTTGCTCAAAGCCATCCATCACTGTCGTTTACCCGGGCCTGTCAGGCTGCAAATGGAAAAGGAGATGATGTGAAACAACCCATCTGCAGGTTCTTAACGCTCTTTACAAATTGCCGTAGTGAATAACTTGTTGCCTGTATTTATCCCTTTTCAAATTGTCTCTTAGCTACAGTCATCCGTCTTCATTCTACACCCTGATGGCGTGCCCACTGCCAGTTGGGCAACCTCATTATTTTGCTGATGTTGCTGCCGGAAGGAGGAAGGGGAGGAAGAGAAGGAAAGGAGGAAAGAGGAGAAAAAGAGAGAAAAAGAGAAGGGGAAAAGGAGGAGGGCGAGACAAGAAATGAGGGGAGAGGGAAGAAGGTGGTGGTGTGTGCAGCGATGGTGGGGAAAGGGTCTCCGCAGTAGAGGCAGCTTGGGCAAGGACCTAGTCAACTCGGGCCTCTCCTCCAGGGGTCCCCACTCCCCCAGGTTCACGGTGAGAGAAGACCTGCTTCCTCCTCCAGGGAGTTTGTGAACAGGGAAGGTCTCCCCTGCAGGTCCCCGGTAGCTTGAACTGTGGTTACAGTCGAAGGTCAAGGCCACAAAGTATGACCGTTCTCTGTCCTGCTCTCCAAAAGCAGAGCCCCTGTGTGGTATGACAGTAAGCTGTTTCCGTCCGTCTCCTTGTTGTTGGTATCTGGTGTGTGTGTGTGTGTGTGTGTGTGTGTGTGTGTGTGTGTGTGTGTATGAGGTCTCACTCTGTAGCTCTGGCTGGCCTGGAATTCTTCATATAAACCCAGCCGGCCTCACCCATGATGAGACTCCCCATAGCTTTATTTTCCAAGCACTAAGATCACTGGTTAAACCACACACCCTACTCCAGTGGTAAGCTTTCTACTTACGCCATCTTTAACACTTGTCTCCCTTCAAACTGCATGTTAAAATGTGATAGTTTGTAGCCAGGTGCTGCAGTGCACACCTGTAATCCCAACACTCTGGAAGGCAGAAGCAGGTGGATCTCTGTGAGTTTGAAACCAGCCTGGTCTACGAAGTGAGTCCTGGACAGCCAAGGCTACACAGAAAAACCCTGTATCGAACAACCAAACACACACACACACACACACACACACACACACACACACACACACACACATCTTGATGGTTTGGGATCTCCAGTGAGACCCTACAGTGGGCTTTGATTCCTATGCCCTGGGTCTGGCTGGCATTCTTTCTCCTCCAGCTCAGAGCAGTAGCTTTCAGCTATGTAAAGAATGCTTATATCCCCCTAGTTCTATGTGGGAACCCACCCTCAGGTGATGGTATTAGGACATAGAGCCTTTCTCAGGTTCTTAGATCATGAGGATGGAGCCCTTACAAACAGGATTAGTGCCCTCACAAAAGGGTTCTCAGGAAATATCTCATCCTGTCAGCCTGTGAGAACACAGCAAGAAGCCATTGTCTCTAAACCATAAACCCTTATCAAACACAGAATCTGGCAGCACCTTGGTCTTTGACTTCCCAGCCTCCAGAACATCAAGAAACAAATTATTATGGTCTGTATGCCCCTCAGCTTAAACCAAGTAAGATACCTACTCTGCTACCCAGTCTCCCATCTGTCCACCTTTCTCATTGCCATAGTAAATAGAAGCCTCCGTGAAAGGCCTCAGTATGGCTTCTCTCTGTTGGGGCTCTTTGATGACCCCCAGATCAGAGCCACTCTGCCACCCTGCCCAGGTGTTGGGGCAGAAATGTCTTCCCATTAAGTAGTGGGCACTGTAAGGTCAAGGGTGATGCTGTAGAGATCCTAATTGAATCGGAGATACTCTAAGCTGGTAGAGTGCTTGCCTAGCATTCGCGAGGCCCTGGGCTTTGTCCCTAGTACCACATAAGCCAGGTGCAGCAGCTCATACCTGGAATCCCAGCGCTCTGGAGGCCGGGGCAGGAAGATCCGAAGATCATGGTCATTCTCAGCTACGTAGCAAATTTGAGGCCGATCTTACTTACACGAGACCTTATCAACAAACAGACTAATTAACTCCGGTTGACACAGGCACCTGTGGAGCACAGAGACCAGCCACCATTTACCCTGCGTCACACAGTTCCTTGGTAGGACCCACAGTGAACAGGCTATGGCCTCGCCATCCTATGCTGTTCCTGTTAGGCAGTAAAAGCCCTGCATCTAGGCATGGGTCCACCTCCCCTAGTCTGATAGAGGCCCTCAAGGCTAGAGTCCTATATTGTGTCCCTGTAATCTCCTCCAGGCTCAGCACAAGCCTGGGGTCCTTAATAGAGAGCAGGAAAGAGCAGAGCCCTGCAGTCAGCTTTTCTCGGGGAGGAACTCTCACAGGCTGAATAATGCAGCTGGGCCCACAGCAGTGCCAACTTGCCCTTCGTTTTACTGGTTACTGTGGCTCAAACCAAAATCTGCCTGGCTGTCAAGCACTGTGTTCCTAACATTGCAGCTAGGCCTACCATTCGGTACCCCTCAGCAGACCTTAAAATGCTTGAAAACAGCTGTCAGGATTCACTTAGCCGGTCTGTCTCCTAGGTTTAGGCTCCCTGGCAATCTCAGTCACTCCCCCTCCCATGGCACCACGTAGTGACCTTGGGCCATCCCATTTCCCTCCTCCAACTGCCACACCATTTGTCAACATCCTCACTCAACCGTTCCTCCTGGAATGAAATACAAGGCTCCAGATGTGGTCCAGCCACTGCCAAGCTCAGAGGAAACTGACTATCACTTCCCCTCTCCTGCGCTTTGATTAATTTAGCCCAAGACTGTGCTCCCCGACTTGGCAGCTCCTCGCCCCCCCACACGGCTGGCTCACATGGCAACGTTGTCTGCTAATCCATCTAACTCCATTACTGTCTGTCCCCACAAGTCTCCATCTTGTCCCAGAGGATAATATAGTCTTTACAAAACACCTGCCGAAACCCAGATTTGCCACGTCCATGGTGCCCTGCCTGTCTGGAAGCAAAGAAATCCATCAGCCGGAAGGAGGAATTTGTTTCAGTTGAACTTGCACTTGGTGAACCCAGGCTAATTCTCGGGGATCACTTTTTTTTTCCTACAGACCCATGAGCCATCTACTCGGTAATCTTTTTTCCACTGCCCTCTATGGAGCTTTCTTCGCCCCAGGTGCTTTCTCAGTGTCTGGACTGAGCAACGGCGACAGGTTGCCTGATCGATCACCATGGTGTGAGCATTTATGGTGGTGTACTGAGGTTGCCCAGGGAAAAGCAGAGAGGGCAGTGCGTCCGAGTGCCAAAGACTCGGGGATGCCCAGGGAGGCTGTAAATAGCAGGGCAGAGGGACTTCGAGCTGCTGGGTTGGAAGATTTGTTAACAGTGATATTCTATGGCACTCCCTTACACAATGCTTGATTCAAAGAAGGTCAGAAAACATAACTGGAATCCCAATTCCACTGAAGCACGTCCTCTCTCCTATAATTAGGCACTCTGGATTTTTAGTATCATTTTTTGTATGTGTTTGTTTCTTCTGATTTCCACAGGCTATTTTTAGGCCAATCATGACTCACTTTTTGAAAAGCTTTAAAAAAATTAAAATAAAAAACCGGAGACTTTTTCCCCCCAGCAATCAAATGTTCCTGTCCTCTGGGTGACATGCATTTAGGTAAGTCATAGCTGAGTGACGAATGTGGGGGACCCAGAAGACACACAGGAGGAAGGCTCTGCTGTGGGAGGAAGGACAGTGAGGAGAAAGATCCATATGGGGACCTGCCACCCCTTGCGAGCCTCACTGATAATCAATACCCAGTTCCCCCCCCCCAAAAAAGCATTGTACTGAGGTCTCAGGCCAGGTCACAGGAAGAGCCTAGAAGACTCTGGAAGGTTATGTCACCCCTGGTATTCTGTGGACAGAGCCCAGGAAGCAGTAACCAGGAGATGTAATGGGTTTGAGGCAGGAGAGGACGGACTCTGAGCTGTTCTTTGGCATAGGATGTCCACACTAACAACTGTGTGCCCAGGTTATCTTCCAGTGCCGACTGTGAAATCAGCCAAGAGAGCAACTGGAAAAATCCCAACTCCAAGGTCTCCTCCAACACCAGGAGTCTGAGAAGGGAGGAAATCTGGAGCTACAGCTGCACTTGTTCTCAAAGCAGACAACACAGAGGTGCAGGGTCCTTCCTGAAGGGATCCATCCAGAGAAGGAAGTCGGGGGACCTCTCCGGAGCCCCTGCCGGGGTAGCATACATCTTCTCCTCACATTCCACACCAAAGGGACTGCGAGTGATGCGGGATAGCTAGATATGGGGCCCTTGACCACTTCCCTTAAGTACCCAGACTCCCCCAGAGTTTTTGGCAGGCTCGGTCGTTTCTTTCTCTGAGTTTAGATTCCAAGTTAGACAGGCAGTCATCAATGCACGTGTATGACATGCCCTGTCACACAATAATAACCTACTGAGGGAGAGGATGGGTGAGTGTGTACATGTGTCAGGAGGAGGAAGCCACCTCTAAACTACATACACCCACCTAGACCGCATTACAGTCCCCCTGTCTCCATGTCACCAGGACACTTCAGAATCGGTCCCCACGCAAGAACCATGTGATAGATAAAAGAGGCTCCAGAAAGTCACAGTTTGCCAGCCCTAGTCTCCTGCATTCATTCCCGGAAGCTCCTACTGAGCGCTGGACACTGAAGAGCAGGTGTAGTGCCTGACTTAGCATCCAACTCATGTGGAGCTCATAGATCTGAGAGGTAGCAGCCGACATTAGCAGCCAATCAGAAAAGTGTGCGCTCACATTCCCCAGGTGAATCACATGATGGTCTAGGTGTGTGATTTTTGGGGACTGGGGACTCCTGAAGGAGTTGACATATGGCCAGGAATCTGAGGGATGAGGGTCAGGTGACTGAGTAAGGGGTGGAGAAATGGAAAAGGTAAGAGGAAGTCCAGTGTTTCAGAGGACTGAAATGTGTACTCCTTGAACAGGGGCCCTAGTTCCCTAGATCAGCGTGAAGCTGGTGCTTGTGTTGGGTGTTGCTAGGCATTGGATTCTCAGCCAGCCCTGCCTTCTTAGTCCTGCTGTCTAGAAAGGGAGGTAGACAGTGAAAAACTTCATAAATAACCACATGGGGAAATCAGAAAAGCTCTTCCAAGGAAAATTCCAGCATTGGGGGAAATAGGAAGAGGACCAAGTTAGGGCATTCTTAAGAGTTAGAAATGATCAGACTTGGTGGCTAGCTGAATGGTGGGACTGAGGAACCCTGGGGAAGTGAGAAGGGTTTTGACTTTGGGCATCAGATGTGTTGGGGAACCGTTCACAGACATGGGAGATGGGGGAATGTTGAGCATGGTCCTTGAGTGTGACTCAGGAGTGTCAGGTTGTCTCCCTTGGATAGAGTGTGACAAGAATTAAGGAAGGGTCTCAGGAGAACCTGCTCTGAAGTGTGACCTTGAAGGGCACCCAGCACGGGAGGGTGGGAGGAACCAGGAGAGGCCATGAGCAAGTGCAGGAGTGAGGCACTTAGAGTGGCTTGCTTATGGGACTGCAATGGGCTGAGCTTGGCAAGGTAGGGTGGTACCCAGGTGTAGTGAGGAAGAAGGATGAAGAGCCAGGCAGAGGCAGGAATGCCAAGGGAATTCAATTTGCTAGAAGCACAAGATGAGTAATTAAAGAATTTGGGGGAAGAAAATTAGATGGTTCAATTTGTTTTCTGGAGGAAAAAAAGTTCAGTGGGTCTGTGGGGCAAACGGAGGCTTGATAAGAGTGGGAGAGGACCAGTGAAGGGACTCAAAACTTAGGAGTTTGAACTGATGGGACTTTAAAACCCAGGCTGTGGTGAAGAGAAGGAGGAAAAGAGGATTAATCCAGGGTTGGTTTTCAGGTTGACTAATTCACTTTGGGGATCTTTCGAAACACACTTAAAGATATCCAGGGGGTGGCAGGATGAGCGATCGAACCTGGAGCCCAGGAGCACAGCAAGGATGAGGCACAGGCTTGAGGCACTTCAAGCTTGGGGCGTAAAAAAGGAGGTTGGAGCATCTGTGTGCGCCTCTCCAGGGGCGACAGCTCTGTGCTCTGCTCAGTGTGTAGTCAGCCATGAGTTCTGTTGCGATAGGACGATCCAGAGCTATCCCTTAACCTGGCTTTTCCCCTCACACCCTGCTCCTCACAGCCAAGCCACAGTGGGACCTGCCTGCTCTTCCAGGCCTCCATAGCTCCCATACTGTAATAGCCTCCCTTGCATCCTGGTCCTTATTCACCCCCCGCATCTTCCTGCCCATCTCCCCACCACAGCTTGAGTGCACAGATCATGTCTTCGTGGAGTAAAACAGTCCCTAGAAGATCCTAGCCCCATCAAAACAAGACGCCAGCTCCTGGCCCAGCTGGCTGACTCTGCTGAAACCTCTCCCATAACCCATCTTCTTGCTTCTGTTCCCCTCTTTCCTTCTTCAGCCTTACAGCCTGGGGAAAAATCCAGCGCCAAAAATCTTGCTAAGGTTTGCCTCTTATGTCATGGAAGTCACCTTCTTGCAGAGGTTTCCCTGACCACCATTGGAAACAATCACTGTCCTCTCCTCAACTCTCAATGTCACGGGCTACCCTTCAACACAGCGTTTCCCTGCTGGATGCCTGATGTTTCTGTAAAGCTGCTTATTGTGTGTTGTGAGTGCTAGCGCTCTCTCTCTCTCTCTCTCTCTCTCTCTCTCTCTCTCTCTCTCTCTCGTGTGTGTGTGTGTGTGTGTGTGTGTGTGTGTGTGTGTGTGTGTGTGTGTTTCTGTAAGCAGAGATCTCTCTCCGTCATGATACCACAGGACGGACATCCTGGTGGCACTTGGTGCCAACAAATATCTGCTGAAATGAGTAAAGACATAAACAAGGCATCAACACAAGGTGGGCCCTCGGTGCTTGGACTTAATAACACCAAGCTATCGGGAGACTATGCAATCAAGAAGAAAGCCTGCCTGGAAGAGAGGAAAGAGAATGGACGGCCACCTTAAGGAACAAATCAAGGGCAAGGAAAGTTTCGAAAGGAGAGCGTTCTGGTTTCACGGCTGTTGCTGTGATAAAAGACCTTGAGGGGAAAACAGCTCACTGGAGGAAGGCTTTATTTCAGCTCTCAATTCCAGTTTACAGTCCACCGCTGAGAGGGATGTCAAAGGCAGGAGCTCCAGACAGCTGGTCACATCACAGCTGAAGTCAAGAACAGTGGCTGCGTACACCTTTAACCCCACTCACCTGGGAGGCAGAGTCAGGTGGACCCCTGTGAATTCCAGTTCAGCCAGTTCAGCCTTTCTGGGGGCGCGGGCAAAGAGAGGATGAATGTATTCCTGCTTCGTGAGCAGCTAGCCTTCTCCACCATTATACAGTCTAAGGCTCCAACCCAGGGAATGGTGCTACCCACTTTCAGGTTGAGTCTTTCCACATCGGTCCTGAGAGTTAAGACAACCCTTCCCCCATAGCAATGGCCACAGGCCAATCTGATGGAGACAGTTCCCCCCTGAGACTCTTCTCAAGTGATTCTAGGTTGTGTTAAGTTGACAATTAAAGCTAAGCATCACAGAGGGATTTGGGCATCAAATGCTGCATGCTAGAGACTGGGGAAGATGAAGTCTAAAGTCACTGCTGTATTCCAAAAGAAAGTGTTTGCTAAGGACCTTGCTGTGGACAGAGGAGCAGTAGCAGGTGGTACCAAGGGTATGTGGTAGGGTTCTAGTCCTTTACATAAATCTAGGGATCCATTTCTCCTGGCTGCTGCAGGTGCCTCCATTTCTCAGCTGTTCCACCCAGTCCCCACTCCCAGCCAAGAACAGCTATAGGTGATATGCAGAACAACAGCTACAGGAGATATACAGAACATTTATAGGTGATATGCAGAATATCCTATAGGTGATACGCAGGATAACCTATAGGTGATATGCAGAATAACCTATAGGTGATGTGCAGAACAACAGCTATAGGAGATATGCAGAAGATGTATAGGTGATGTGCAGAATAGCCTATAGGTGATTGCAGGATAACCTATAGGTGATATGCAGAATAACCTATAGGTGATGTGCAGAACAACAGCTATAGGTGATTGGCATACCTTACCCCTAGGCTCCAAGCAGTTTGAATCTAGTCCCCAGAGTGTGCCATATCCACCCTATAAGGCCCTATGGCCCAAGGACTACCTAGACCACTATTCTAAAAGCTGGCTGGGGGATCAGCCATTGCTGCTTGAACCTTGAACCCCAGGCATGCGCTCATCTTCCCCTCCAGCCATACCCCACCCACAAGAGGGACAAAGAGCATGTGGTACACCTCTGCTGTCTTGTGGTGCCAGCTGAGAGGGACATCCCAGCAGCTGCCTGTCTTACCTCAGACCCAGGGAGGTCCTTGACATGGGCCTGGCACTCTGTGAAACCCTAAGAATCCAGCAGACAGAGGGGATAGGTGAAGCTGGAAGGGGAAGTCAAGAGAAAAGACATGAATTTCCAAGACCTGGAGGAAGGGAGGAGCAGGAGCCAGGAGTCCACTTAGTGCCTCTGACATCACACTTCTTTGCTGGCATTTGCTGCTGCATTAAGATGCAAAGGAGGCAGGTCTAAATCCGGGCACTGTCCTTCACCACCTCTGTGATTTTAAGTAGGTCATTCACCACCTCTGGGTCAATGAAATGAGGAGGGCAGAGGGACCTGACTCCCGAACTCTCAGTCAGGACAGTCCCAGCTTTCTCTGAGATTCTGTTCTGAATGCCTGGGTCTGAGAAGTCCTTACCTCTCTCAAGTTCAGCTGCCAGCTCTCGAGTGTCTGACTGCTCAGATGTAGCTTGACTGGTAGAACGCTTACCTAACTAACACCCAGCAAGTTTGGCCTAAGTCCCCAGAGCCACATAAACCAAGTGCAATGGCAAAGCCCTATCTATAATCTCTGTCTGTACTCAAGAGCGTTAGCTGTTCAAGGTCATCCTTGAACACATAGGGAGCTAAGGCTAACGTGGAATACATGAAATTGTCCCTTAACATAAAATGTCTGCTCATGGGGGACAAAGAGGTATCCTTGATAGGTGCTTGGGGCAACCTGAGCCTCTTGAGCTGGCGCATGGTGACAGGCGGAAAGAGGTCTACGGATACCTACTAAAAAACATTTGTTCTCAGATCAGGGATGTGACTCACTAGAATCAAGCATCATGGGAGAAAGGAATTGGGTTTTTCCTTCAGTTTGGTTTAGATGGGTTGTGTTGGTGGTGGAATATGCTGCCATGCCCAGCTAGGAGCCATGCCTCAAGCACAGGATGGAAGAGGAGGGGAGAATCTACACTCCAGGAGAAAGATGACACACGAATAAAAATCCTATCAACAACGGGGCTCCAGGGGTGATGGGAGGTGCCAGCGGCCTCCACACTACACACAGCTGATCCCAAATAATTCTAAGAAGGTCCACTTTGGACAGAGTTTAAGGCAACTGAGGCTATTAATCAGTCACAAAGCAACTGAGGTTTATCTAGGTTGCAGTAAGGACAAGTCAGCAACAGAAAAAAAAAAAAAAAGAAAGAAAGAAAGAAAAAGAAAGAAAGAAAAGAAAAGAAAAGCATGCCCAGTAGTTGACACTGGCATCAGGAACAAGCCTAATCTAGTATGTGTGGATTGCCCCTGGAATTTTCATGCGGTGGGGGGAGGCTGCAACCCTGTCACCTTGTCCATTTCAAAGCAGATGGCCAGGGCCCTGGAACATGTGGCCAACAGCACTGGGAAGAAGCTGTATTTACATTTATCTGGGGAGATCTGTGATATTCAGTGAATTCTGGACTCTGTCATTTTTCCACGCCCCAGCCAGCCCACATCAGCCCAACCAGGACCCCTCAAACACTGGCCCCAAGGCTCATTGGTTTGTTTTCATGACTGTTCACTCCTTGTCTGGCCCAGGGTCATGAAGAGTGACTTTGGGAAGTCACATGGGACTCTAGCTGATTCTGCCCAGTGCCTTTCTTTTACAGTTGCAATGTAGAAACGCCATCAGGAACACCATATAGAGTGCTCCCTGTGTTCCCAGAAGACCCTGGGCCATGGCCTCAGCTCTACACACACAGCAGAAAGCATCCACATGGCACTGCCCACCCCCCCCCAGGGCCCCCTGACCAGAGCCACCCTAGACTGGAGAGGCCAGGTCAGGATTCAGCAGCACTCTCTAACCTGTGAGCCAGGCTAAGCCAGTCGACTCTCCCCTGACTGTTGACTGAAGTTCATCTGCCTTACCCTACAGGAGCCCTGCAGTTTTGATCCCAATCTGGATCATTTGCTTTCAAAGCAAGATCGAGGCGAACGTGAATATCTGCCTGCCTTTTCCTTAGCCTTCCTTCCTAGGTCTACAAAGCTATTTGCCCCACACCCACAGCTCTCTCCTGCCTCAACACTAGCTTTTGCACAGTAGCCCTAGCACATGGAGAGAGGTGTGCCCCACCCTGCTGGCCTGCAGCTCTTCTTGCGGGTGCTGCTCTTTGCTCTTGCTCCAACTAGTTGAGGTTGGTGCGCATGCGCAGCCCCTAATGGGCTTCCTCTGTGTGCTCTCCGATGGAAGGGACGTGACTGCCTTCTTTCTGGGCCATTAAGTGAGTAGCCAGCATCGTGCACTCGCTCCTGATGAAGCAGCAGGGCATATGGACATCCATCCCTGCTCAGATGAATAAAGGTCTGGAAGCCTCCTTGAGGTGGGGCTGTTGCTTGCTAAGAGATGAAGAGATCACCTCCCAGGGAGAACAGACTGTCAAGATGCCTGGCCAGGGGATAAGACTGCCCACTCTGAGACTTTCTGGAGGAGTCTTCATATAGGATGAGGAGTGAAGGTTACCCACCCTCTCTCTGCGCCCTGAGAGAACACTGTCTTCTCCCTGCACCCCACTAACTCCTGCCTGGGTCTTGGGTTTCACTTAAATATTTACGTCCTCTGGGGAGCCTTCCTTGAACTCTCTAACGAGGTCAGCTTTCCCAGTACACGTTCTCACGGCACCCTGAAATTTCTTTCAGATAGCCATCACCATACCTTCACACCCCCACACCTTTAATGGGCAAGAAAAAAAATATCACCTTTTTATGGCTTGACCCTCCCATCCAGGCTCCCTATGCCTGCAGAGCTCAACCGGTGTGGGTGTTTACTGCATTGGCAGTGAACAGTAAAGCTTGTCTCCCCTCATAATAGTCAAACCCATGCCCCAGGAACAGAACTGCAGCCCCCTCCATCTAGAAGATTCCAGAGAGACACACTTCACCCCCCAAGTAAAGCCCCTACTGGAGCTATTTCTTCCATCTTCTTTGCTTGGATGACCTTGGTGTGGCCCCAAGGCTGTGTGCAGGCCTCTGGGTAATTTGTTCTTTCCCCCAAGGAACATTCAGAACCACCTCTTCCTGGGTGTCCAACCTGGCATCTTCTAACCCTCCCTGACCTTTCGTGGGGTCCCAGTGGCACCACCAGATGAAGCCACAGACACTGCCACCACCACCAGTCCTACCACTGCCTTATTCTGACCTCAGGGCACTTCTATCACA
Source organism: Acomys minous (assembly GCF_964271855.1). Taxonomy (NCBI): domain Eukaryota; kingdom Metazoa; phylum Chordata; class Mammalia; order Rodentia; family Muridae; genus Acomys; species Acomys minous. Next base: position 103,449,160 of record NC_140494.1, read on the forward strand.
TAATTTCTTTGGGCACTTGTGCATCCCCAGCCAGGGGGCCCCAGGGGAACCTTCTAGGCCTCTTAGACTAGAGGCCTCGATTCAGATCACGCTAATACCTTTCCCTGTCAGCTCTGCACCAGGTCTAATTCTGGGCCACACCAAATTGCACATGCTCTAGAGGCTCGCTCGCTCAAGCCAAGGACTACATTCAGAAAGCAGTGTGTGTCTCTATGCATCCACAAAACCAGGGAACACCAGTTCTCAGTCTCTGCACTCTGAATTTGCCCCCAGTGGGAGTGACACCGAGGAACAAGGACACTGCTCACTGTCCAGCTGGAAAATCTCCCCTTCCTGGGCCAAGAGTTGACTTCTATGTCTCCTCACCAGCTCTGATCTGTGCTCAGATTCCCAGCTTTGCCCTGGCCATCCATAGTGTTGCCTCATCAATGTGGAAATGCATTTTTATCTCTACAAATTAGTCTGTCAAGACCATGATTCCACTAAAGTCTTTAAAAAGCGGAACACTGACCTTTTGTTCCACAGCCATACTTTTTTTAAAAAATCCTTTCCTGAGTATAAAAGAAAGGTGAAGGTGATACCCTTCAGAGCCAGACTTTTAAATACCATAGGCGCTCTGCAAAGGTGAACCCAGCTTCTGACGACTCCGGAGGTTGCCCATCTCCCCAGCCCCGCCCATCTCCCCAGCCCCGCCCATCTCCCCAGCCCCGCCCACCTCCCCAGCCCCGCCCACCTCCCCAGGTTCCTCCCATCTCCCTGGCGCTGCTCCCTCACCCCAAAGCCCAGCCTTGCAGGAAAGCGGGGTCCTGGCAAGTCAGAATAATAATATAAATAACTGCTGCAGAAGACAAGACCTGGAGAGTGCCACAGAAAAGGTGCAAGGGCCTCAAGAAGGTCACACAGGAAACAAGGCTCATCAATTAGAGTGCAACTTCTCCGCGTGTCTTTTAGCCTTGGCCCCGACGCTGCTGTCTCTTACCATCCACTATATAATTTTACTAGTTAAGAGCAGTTTGTTAACTTTGCTCTTGGCAGTTTGATGTATAGAAAGGACAGGCAGGTTACTGAGGATTTTCAAGCTACACGTTCTCGGGCCATCCCCACCCCCCTCACCCCTGGCCATATCTCCCACGCCTAGTTCCTGCAGCTTCTGATGAGCTTCGGTGGGAGAAAGATGTTGGAAAGTTAAATTAAATTAAAATCAAGGAGGTTTTATGGGTGTTACTGAGGCTGGGCTAAGACCAAGAGACAACACTGAGAAACCCCCAAGCAGGACAAGGTGGCACAGACTTGTAATCCCAATACTTGAGAAGTAGAGCCAAGAAGATGGGTGGCTCAGGTTTATGCCTAACCACATAAGGAGTTCCATGTGAGACTACGCTACGTGTGACCCTGACTCAAAATTAATAGTAGTTGTAGTAGTGATGGTGGGAGGGCCCTGAGATGTGCAGAGAGGGGAGGGTGGGTGTGCTCAGAGAGGATCCAAGGCTGTTCCTGCTTCAGTGGGAGATACATCAGAGAGGCCAGCCTTGGATACAGGCCAGGGGGCCAGCACTTGGAGCTGAAAAGGGCTGAGCAGGAAAGTGCTTGCACATCTATAGAGTGACCATACAGAATGCTGATTCTCTGGCCTTGGGCTCTTCTCTCCTTCCTTCCCTCCACCCACATCCATGCTCTAGGGACTGAACTGAGCTTCTAGGAGAACGATCTTTCCACCTGGAACCCTGCCTAGCACGGCCCGTAGACACATTCTGAGGGAGGTTTCATGGGGCCTCTAATTGGAAGGACAGAGATATCAGGTTTAAAGAATGCCACCGACTATGTTTAGAACAGAAAATCCAACTCAAAATTCTTCAGCAACTTGGCTAGGGAGTAAGATCCTATTTCTAAAGACATCACACACTTTGGTTGCAGGGTATAGATAAATCAAGCTGGAATTGACCTGGAAACTTCCTCCCTGCTGACTAGCTTTTGTAGTGAGAGAAGGTCTTATGCAGGTTACTCAAGGGGGAAAAAAAAGCCATGATCAGCCATAACCACCTGGGACCCCCGCAAGCTACAGTAACAATCAACCAGGCAAGATGTGCCTACTGGTGCAATGGTGGCACGGCTGTTGTGGGAGTAAACAATCACCTACTGATTGGATTTGAGGCTGGATCCACCAGAGGGAATTCGTGCCTGATTCCGTAAACTTACTCAAGAGCCTATGACCGAGGAGGTCCGAGAACCTAAGAAAGACTCGATGCTGTTGTTTTGCTAAAGGTATATGGTATCAAACTGCCTTCTCAGCCTCGGTCAGAGAAGTTTGGTTCTCTGGTTGGTTGGTTCTTGGTTGGTTTGGATTGGTTGGTTGGTTTTGCTTTGTTTGTTTTTTACAATGTGGGGTGGGGGCTGGTTAATGAAGATACTAACTTGTTGAAGTGCTTAAAATAAGTGACTGCTGAGTACCTGGCCCTAAACAGAACATCTATACTCACTCAATGGCTCAGGCAACATTATAGACGAGGAAGCAGAAAAAAAAATGAGTCAGAGGATGGAGAAGAGTGCTGTGAAATGCTGTCTTCTGGACACCAGGTGGCCATTGCACTTGTGAACACACAGCAGCTATGGTTACCTATATACGACTTCCACAGATTGGGCACATCAACATTTTATCATTGATAGGAGTGGGTCTTATGAGGTCCCACCCTCTCCTGGGGGGCTACTGACAGTTGTTGGTTCTAGGGAAAAGAAGTGGGGAGAAAGAGTGGAGGGACTGTGAGAAGATAAAGTGTGTGTGTGTGTGTGTGTGTGTGTGTGTGTGTGTGTGTGTGTGTGTAACAACCAAAACTCATTATATATTGACCTGAAAAATATGAAAAATTAAAAATATTAAGCAACATGAACTATTATTACCCATGTAACTGGGATGTCCATAGGAAATGTGGGTTTGATTGAGAGGTTTCTGCTGCTGTCAGTAAGATGCAGCTCTGCCCTATGTGATTGTCTATGCTCTGCCCGCCTCATGTATCAGCCCCATTCCCACATGGCAGAGCTGCCTCCCGCATGCAAGCAGCTCTGGCTCCATGCTTCACTTTCCACAACCAGAAGGGTTTGCACAACTCTGAACAGAAATTCCAGTTCTTCCCTAATTGGACCAACTTGAATCACAAGGGAGCTCTTGTGATGGCTATGGACAAATCCCGGGCACTGATTGGCTCGGTGCTAGGTTACATGTCATCTCCTTAACCCATCACCAGAGCTGGGATGAAGAGGGATAGGAATGCTGTGATTGCTTCATGCCAGCTGGGGACCAACCTAGGAATCATCCTGCTCATAAAACATGTCTGTCGTTACACATTGAGAGACAGGGATGCGGACACATGTTCGCTAGACTTGGAAGCCTAACTTGCCTCCTTCACAAAAGCTTGAGTGGCAAAAGGAGGGGGCTTGTTTTCCCTCATTGCTATGACCAGACACCCAACAAGAAGCAACTTAAGGGAAAAGGGGACTTGTTTGAGCTCCCAGTTTAAGGAAATGGAGCCCATCATGGAGAAGACATGGTGGCTGGTGGCAGGGAGGCAGCTGGGACTCCCTCATGTCTTGGCAGGACAGGAAGCCAAGAAAAAAAAAGACACAGGAAAACTTAGGGTCTGGCCCCAGTGACCCAGTTTCTAAAGCAGGGCTCTGCCCCATTGCCCTCTTCCCCCCACCCCCACCCCCATAAAGGTTCCACTCCCTTCCAAAACAGCATTTCCCAGCTGGGAACCAAGTGTTTAAACACACTAGCCTATGCGGGACATTCCACATCCAAGCCACAACAGAAGGTGGCCGGTCGACTTAACCCACACATAACCCCAGGTCACACAAACTTACTAGTGGCTACACTGTAGCCATTTGCCCTCCTGCCTGCCTGCCTGCCTGCCTTTCCCTTTTCCTTTCCCCTCCCTCTACATTTCTATGTTTCTCTCTTTTCTCCCTTGCCTGCCATCTTTTCCTTCATTCTCTCCACCTCTCTATACCCACAAGGCTGTTTTGCTACGGCTCTTGCCCCTCCCACCTCCTACTCTTTCATCTGGAGCCCATTCCTCCTCTGGCTCACATCTCCAGCCACTCTCTCCCCCACGCCTCTGAGTTCAATTTCATCTCATCCAAATTGCTTTATTGCTGCTGCAGAAAAACAAGGCTAGCTAGAGCCATTATGGGTACATACGGTGTGCATTAGACTCAAAAAATATTTAAGGAAAATACTTCAGCAAATGGAATCAATAAACTCCAAACCAAACATTCACTGGGAAGAAGTGTACCTTATAGTCCATGGTGCCCGGAAACGACTTGCCTTTCTTCAGCACAGGCTGAGGTTGCTTCATCACCCCACCCACAAGGCACCCAGGTCAGAGCAAGCCCTGGATACCACATCCCTCCACCCCACCCCGCCCCCACCCCACCTCCACCCCACCCCCACCCCGCCCCCAGCTGCACTTGCCTACATCCCACTTCTCTCAGTTGCTCAAGAGTCCAGTGCCTTTCACACCTGTCCCCAGTGCAGTGATCAGCAATGCCAGCTAAGGACAGGGAGAGAGAGAGAGAGAGAGAGAGAGAGAGAGAGAGAGAGAGAGAGAGAGAGAGAGAGAAAGACTAAGTTCAGAAACATTTGTACTGCGATATTTTTAGACCCAAAGATTAAATCTTTAATAATCATAATTTCTTGAAAGAAAATGAGAGTTTGGTGTGTGGCGCCTGTGTCCCCCCCCCCCCTCCCCTTTGTGCTTTCCCTGCAGCAGAGGCAAAAGGCAAGATGGAAGAGAGACACAGAAAGGGAAAAAGGAGGAAGGGGAGGGGCGAATCTCAGAGCAGAATCACTGTCATCAAACCCAGTCTGGGTCCCCAAGCTTTGGTCTAGAGGATTCCAGGAAGTGATGAGCTAGTCTGAGGCCCACTGGGAAGTCAGGACTCTCCCCGAGCCCTGGGTTGTTCTGGAGACCTGAGGATGTGGAAGAGGGAAGGAACATGGCCCCATGTACCCCTGCTAAAGCATCATCCTGTCAGATTAGGAGCCCTCACTCTTTCCTACTGATTTGGTTGCTAATAACAGCTAGTATTGGCCTATCAGGCTCCCTAAGGGCAGGGTCCCTTCCTTAGAAGAGTCACTATTCATGAAGACTACTCACTGATGTCCCTTGTAAAGACCCCAGGGGTCCCCAACAAGAAACTTCTTGGGTGCTCTCTACCACCCAAGACTCAATGCAAGAGCTGTCTTTCCCATCCAGAGCCCAACAGACCCTCTCCACCCAGAGTTTTAGGGATGGGTATAGTCTTGAATTTCAGTGGAGAATGTTGTTTGTCTAGACACTTTCTTAATAGAGATCATCATATTCTCAATGGTGTCTGAGAGCTGCAAAAGCTGAGCACTATAAGGGAAGCCAGTGGCCATGTTTGCTTGCAGCTTAAATGTCCCTCTGGGTAGGACAGCAGGGACAAACCTAGCTCTGTCCTCCCTGGTTCTCACTGCCACCTTATATGTGGTCTCCAGAGGGTTGCTGTGTTACCTTCTCTGTAGCCCACTCCATCACACAAAACCCTCTCTGTCTTTCCCTATAGCAGAGTGAGGCAGTCCCTACTAGCACGTTAGCCTTTACTGATGAATTAAATATGAACACTGAGTGGGTCTGGATCCTGGATACGCTGCAAAGCCTGTTTGGATTATCAAAGACTTTGTTTGGATCCCAGGTTTCCTTTCGTTGCCTCTCTTCACAGTTAGGCCAACAACTTCTCAGGCACTAGTTTGAGTCATTTCCCATCCTACTTCCTGCACCCCTAAACCTACCATAGTCCTGTCACCACAGACCTCCAGGGATCATCTCACTCCCGGGTTCCTGGACACTCCATCCCCGAAACACGTTCACTTTTCACTTTCTAACCAGGTGGCGTTGTAGTGCCTTAGCAAACAGGCAGTGAACGGATAAGTAAGTAAGTGTATCCATGAGCAAATCCTTGCAATAAGCTAATGAAAACTCTGTTCCCATCCCTTTCAAAGCCAGGTTCTCCTTAGGTGAGAATCGCTGACTCAATTCACTTCTAGTCCCAGGAATTTCCAGCCTGCTTTTGACCCTCTGAGGCAGCGGGTGATGGATCCCTCCTGTGTCTGGGTCAAACCCACTTTTGGAGCCTTTGTGAACTGTAGACTGACTTCATCCCTTCACATCAGAAAATGCCAATATTTCTCCCATCCTGTACTCTCTTTGCCTCTTTCCTCCTCACCTCTGAGACTTCAGTGAAAATGCAAACACGCCTCCCTTGTGTTCTTCCTCTCTTCTTGTTCCTGTACTTTGTCACTTTATTTCTGAACAGCTTCCTCCAACCTACATTCCAGTTCAGTAATTTCCTCTGTGACTGTGTCTAATCTGTTATTAAACCAGTTCATCAAGTTCATCAGCAAACGTATGTTTTAGTTCTGAAATTCTTTTTTGCTATATTTATTTATTTTTTTTAATGTGTGTAAGTCATGTCTGTGTCCAGTGCCCAAGGAGGTCAGACAGAAGGTGTTATTTGATGCCTTGGAACTAGAGTGAAGGATGGTTGTGAGCCACCATGTCAGAGCTGGGAACTGAGCCCAGGTCCTACGCAAGAGCAGCCAGTGTTCTTAACTGCTGAGCCATCTCTTCAGCCCCTTGGTAATCCTTTTTAAAGACTTACCTTTAGTGTGTGTGTGTGTGTGTGTGTGTGTGTGTGTGTGTGTGTGTGTGTGTACACACATGCGCAGGTGCCTATGGAGGTCAGAAGAGAAACATCAGATCACTTATGAGCTGCCTAATGTGGGTACTTGGGGTCCAAACTCTGATCCTCTGGCAGGGCGTGGAGGTGCATGCCTCTAATCCCAGCACTCAGGGAAGTAGAGGCAAGGCTGATGGCTGTGAGTTTGAGGCCAGCCTGGCCTACAAAGCTAGTCAAGTCCAGAATAGACAAGGTTACATAAACTCTGATCCTCTGATTGGGCAGTAACTTTTTTAAAAAAAAGATTTTGTTTATTTTATGTATATGAATGTTCTATCTATGCAGGCCAGAAGAACGCCCTAGATCACATTATAGATAGTTGTGAGCCACCATGTGGTTGTTGGGAATTGAGCTCAGGACCTCTGGAAGAGCAGCCCGTGCTCTTAACCACTGAGCCATCAATAACTCTTAACTATTGAGCCATCCTTCCAGGGCTCTGGAATCCCCTTTTTAAAAGCTATTATGTATTTTTAGTTTCCATTTCAATGATGAAGTTTTCAAGCTGAAATTTTGTTTACTTATTTCTTTGAGCATGAGAAACTCGTGTTTTGTATCCAGGGTCTGATAACTCAGTATCAGAAGTCACATGACTCTCTCTTTCCTATAGGTTGTACTGCCTCTGTCTAGCTCATGACAATTGCTTCTTGCTTGTTTTGGTTTTTTGTTGTTGTTGTTTTTGGGTTTTGTTTGTTTGTTTTTTTTTTGCTTTTTCAAGACAGGGTTTCTCTGTGTAGCCTTGGCTGTCCTAGGCCCACGTGCTGGGATTAAAGGTGTGCACCATCACACCTGTCTAATTGGTTCTTGCTTGTTGCTCACATTCAAACATGGCAGACATACACCTTGCCCAACTACTAACTCTCCAATCTTCTTGGAAATTTTTGAGAATACAGGATATTCAAGAGGTGCCTCTGTCCCTAATAGAGTGATATTTTACACTGCTGTTCAAAGTGCAGTTAGAAAACAAGCCAGGGCAGCCTGAAGCTGGAACTCACTCTGACCTACACCCACTCCACCCCTGGCTGTGCTGAAGTATATTTGGGAGGTAGTGGGGTGTCAGGGGAGAGGAAAGGAGCTTCTGGGAAGCTCCCACTTCACTCCAGAAAACCACACATTCATTGAGGAATCAGCATTGCATCCCAAGTACCACAGCACAAGTGACTTTCACTCCAGCTTGCCTGGGCCTTGGCAAGGAAGAGACCTGTCACAGTCTATCTATTTATTTATCCACATGCTGTTTCAAGTACTGCTGAGAACAAATCAGTTTGGACCAATGTTTTAGAAATCAAGAGTTTTTAGCTTCTCTTGAGACTTGAAAGATCAGAGCCCCTTACCACACTGAGCCCCAACTTCAGAGGTGGCGAGTGGCCCGAGCCAAGAAGCAGCTGTTTCCAGAGCATTCAGTGCTCCACAGGAGCAACAGTTGCTACCACTCTGGCAGCAGATGTGTTTGCACTGGCTTGGCCACTTCCCACTCCACTTAATGACCGCCCAGCCCTGTGGGGATTTTCGGTCCTTGACCTAGAGAAAAAGATAGTGTGCAATTCTGGACCATGAGACTTCCCAAGGCCAAAATAGCCAGAGCCGGAGAGAGCTGAGCCAGAGATCAGAGAGGCCAAGACCACTTCAGAGGATGTGCTACTGGGTCCCTGCTCCCATACTCAGGTAAGGTCACTGTCAACAGCTCCCACAAGACATCCTTGAGTGACTCACCCACTGCCCATAAGCCTCCATTTGTAAAGGGAGCCAGTGACAGTCCCTGTGGTTGTTTGTGGGGTTCATGACCTCATAAGTATGGAAAGGGGCTATCAGAGCACCCTGTAGACCGCAGCTTTGTGCCATATTGCCCGGGTTGACCGCTGCCTTCACTGGCCTACCTGTTTTCACAAGTCCTAGGCACTCCAAGGACCACAGTTACCCTCAGCCTTGTTGGCCTGCAGGTGAAGAAACCAAATCTCAAAGAGGGTCACCCCAGCCAACTTGGCCTGATCATAGGCCAAAGGCAGGATGGAAGAGAAGGCTTCTGGGGGAAACAGCAGGCCTCAAAGAGGGTCGGGTAGAAAAAGTTGCACACACACACACACACATACACACACACACACTGGTAGGGAGAGAGATTTGTCTTTTGTGATATTGCCTCATGTATGAACAATGAAAGCATGGGGGAATTTTGTTGTTGTTTTTCTTTTGTTCTGTTTTTGTTTTTACCATCTTTTAGCACTCCCAAAATAATCCTGACCTTATCTTATATGAGCCAGCTCAGAGCAGGCCCTGGGCTCCCTGGTCTGCCCACAGCCACCCCACACACACAAGGGCATATGTGCACAAGAGTTATGTTTTCTATGGAGCCCTCCCCCACCAGCTCATCCTCATTGGTTTCCTGCTGTGAAGATGAAGGCACACAGGACCTCGCGATGAATCAAACCCCTTACTCCTAAGACTCCAGCATTTGTCTTTGCTTGCCTCATAGGCTGACCCTAGGCTCCACCCCGCTGGGACATTAAGGAGACACCTCAGCTTCCTAAAGGCACTCCTTCCCCCCTCACCCCATTTTACTGTCCACTGGCTCCCCACAGGGCATTCAGGAATCTCCCCCAATCCGGAGCTCCCCCAACCCAAATCTTCCGAACTTCAGCTCAAGCTTTTCTCACCTCAACTGTCGTCTCTGTTACACACACACACACACACACACACACACACACACACACACACCCCTACACACCTGCATGAGCATGCATGTACACACACAGTGCTGCGCCATCCCCACTTGTGGGACTCTCTGGTCTCCCTGGACAGTCGGCCTCCTTTCCCATCACTCTTTGGAACCTGTGGCCAAAACTATGTTCAATTTTCCATTCTTATACTATTTTCCCCTCTCAGAAGCCTTGGCTGCCTCTCTGCTTGAAGCATTCCCCTTTTCTGTCCTCCATAACTCCTATGGATGGGCTCACTGTCCCCTCTCCAAGGACCCTTTATCAGACTCCTGGTCATATGTGTCTCTCTTGGACCTTATCCTAACTGGAGGAGCAAGAGGTCCCCAGGCTAATCTTCCACTGGAATATTTCCCCTGCAGCCATGGTTCAGTGTTGCCTCTGGAGTGACATGTTCTAACGGTCATGTCAACAAGTCCCTCTGGCTGGGGAGAAGGCACTATGCTTAAGGGAGACGAAAGTTGAGATCGTCGTAGCCACACCAAGAAACCACGCTGGCACTCTGGGCTTCCCCCAAGTACAGGCAGGTATTGACAGTGGCCAATTCCACAGCTGGGACCACTGAATCAAGGAGATGCATGCTGGAACCCAAACTCCAACCCACATGGTCTAGCCAGAACTCTTGTTCTTAGGAGCCACACTTAGGCCCTCTGCTGAGGAAGGCTGAGCTTTTGAAGGCAGAAGAGGGAGGAGGGAGAACCCTGGGGTAGAAAGTGTTGGAGCAAACCCCAGGCATTCAGACACCGAAGTCCCCAAGAGCTTCCCACAGGCCTGTACCTAACACCCAGAGACCAGTGTTCCCCAAAATCATGTACTAGGAATGGAATCCTTACTGCAACCGCTTTAAGACCTTTGAGAACTGGCTGTACCACAACGGCTCTGCCCTCACTAACTGATTAGCATCGCTCATAGAAAGGCTATAGCTATGAGTTTGATCTCATACTCTTACTCTTTCCCATCGTAGCCTCTTAGAGGTTCTGCCTTCCATCACGGGATGAAGCTGCACAGAGGCAGCCTCCTCAGTCTTGAACGTCTCAACTTTCAGCATTGTAAAACATACATTTTTTTTTCTTTAAAAACAGTCCAGCCTGTGATATTCTGTTGTGACCACGACCCTTGTTTTCATTAATGTCTGTCACTGCGATGAGCCTGAGGACAGTGACTCAAAGAAGACCAACTTTGGCTGACAGTCGCAGAGGTTTTGGAACAGTCGACTGGTGCCATCGCTTTTACGTGATAGAAGGCAGAAGCGTAATGGCGGAGGGGTGGGGAGTAGGGGAAACCGCTTACCTCACAGAGGTCGTGAAGTAGAGGCAGATGCGGGAAGAATCCAGGGACAAGACAAACTCCTCAAAGGCATGTCCCAGTTACCTACTTCCTCCAGCCAGGGACCTCCTATCAACACCCCATTCAGCTCTGAAGTCAGCAGCGGATAAAGTCATGGTGGTACACACAATCCAGTCACCTCTCAGTAGTGCCAAGTTGTGGGGGCTAAGCCTTCCGCATGCGAGTCTTCTGGGAGGATGCTTTACATTCAGACTCTAACGTACAGGGTTTGGTACTTTCTCATTGCGATAAAAATCCCTGACCAAAGCAACTAAAATGGAAAAGAGTTTATGTTGGCTTGAGGTTTGAAAGGACACAGTCCATTGTGATGGGGAAGGATGGCATGGTGATGGGTGGGCTTGCTGCTGTGCCTGTGGAAGCAGATCAGGACGCACAGTGGGTAGGAAACAGGCCTCCAGGACCAGAATGGAAACATTAGAGGCCGCTCACAGAAACCGGTTCCTCCAGCGAGGCTCTACCTCCTATGGTCCCACAACCCCCCACAGCAGCAGCAACTAGCTGGGAACCAAGTGTTCAAACACTTGAGCCTGTGAGGGGCACCTCACATTCAAACCCTAGTGTGTACCTTATTATCGAGGCCCAGGGGAAACAAGCAAAGAGGAGATTGGCAGGAGTAAGAGAGCTGAGAGAGCCTTCGGATTCACCCTGCAGCTCAGAAGGGGCTCGGCTGGGAGGTGGCTGTTCAGGCCTGATGGCTGGAGAGGCTCATGTGAAGCTGGCTTTGCCCCGCTCTTCCCTTTCCTTTACCTGTGTCTCTTTTTCCCCACTTGCTCTCCTGCCTCTCTCCTCTTAAGAAAGATTTGCTTACTGTTTTCTAAGTGGCTTTTTTGTTTTTCTCCATTGTAAAGTGGTGTACCTATTATAAGACATTTGGAAAACGCTGAAATGCAGAGGGAAATTAAATGGCACGTAGGTCACCCCAAGAGTTACCAGTGACATTTTGGTGTTTATTTTAGACAGAAAGAAAAACATTAGCTTTTTCTTCAAATAGCTCGGGAAGGCTAAGAAGTTAGATCTGCCAGTAAAGTGCTCACCACGCAAGCATGAAGGCCTGACAACTCTAGTGCATGCGTGCACAAACATGCACGCACACACACACACACACACACACACACATACACACACATACACATACACACACACATATACACACACACATACACACACATACACACACATACACACACATACACACACACATACACACACATACACACACACACACATACACACACACATACACACACATACACACACATACACACATACACACACACATACACACATACACACACACACACACACACACAAACCTGGAGATTTCACCGTAATCCCAGTACTGGAGAAGCAAAGACAGGCAGATCCCTGGAGCTGGGAGCTGGCTGGCCAGCCACCCTAGCCTAGTGGGTGAGCCTCAGGTTCCAAATAGAGACCATCTCAAAGCAATAGGTGGGGCTGGGCATACAACTCAGTACAGCACTCGCTTAGGCCTAGCATTGATTTCCAGTTACAATGAGTTTGATCTCATACTCTTTCCCATCATAGCCTCTTAGAACTTCTGCCTCCCGTCACGGGATGAAGCTGCACAGAAGCAGCCTCCTCAGTCTTGAACTGCTCAACTTTCAGCGTTGTAAAACATGATTTTTTTTCTTTTAAAAACTGTCCAGCCTCTGCTCAGTTCATCTTCAGATCTCTTGCCACAGGCCCTTTGCACGTGCTGCTCTAAATTCCAGCCCAGCATTCCTCCTCTTCCTGTGGCTGGCTCCTTAGTGCTTCCCCATGAGTCTGCTCAAAGCCAGCACCTGGGGAAAGCTTTCTCTGACCACCGTTTCCCACCCAGCTCCCACTTTCTTTCTTTAAAAAAAAAAGCTCTTCATATCTCATAAATGTTTAGTTGCTCTTTCGTTTCCTTATTTTCAGGTTCTTCTTCTGAATGGTGTGTTCGTCGAGGGCCAGCACTGGCTCGTTCTGCACTCTCCAGGAGCGCCTCACCCCGTACCACCATCTTGTCTCCTGAGAACATAAATCCAGACGCAGCCTTTGTTCTGCCCTTCCCTCACACAACTCTGTCCCAATTTTAAAATGAATTTACATTTTTAAAAAAATAAATATTTCAAAAAGAAAGGGTTGTCTTCTTCCGCATCCATACAGGGCTTCAGGGACTGGCACCTGACTCCCCCCGCCGCCCCCCTACCTCCACACACACAGAGCGGAGGAGGGCGAGGACAAGCCAGGATCAGAAGCTCAGTGTGTTTAGTATATCAAGTTGAACTGGGAAGCGGGGTTATTGCTACAGCTAGAGAAGGAGGCGGGGTTACTGCATGCAGATAAACTAGGAGGTGGGGTTACTGCATACAGATAAACCAGGAGGCGGGGTTACTGCATATAGATAAACTAGGAGGCGGGGTTACTGCATACAGATAAACCAGGAGGCGGGGTTACTGCATATAGATAAACTAGGAGGCGGGGTTACTGCATACAGATAAACCAGGAGGCGGGGTTACTGCATATAGATAAACTAGGAGGCGGGGTTACTGCATACAGATAAACTAGGAGGCTTGGTTACTACATACAGATAAACCAGAAGTACTGCACACAGATAAACCAGGAGGCGGGGTTACTGCACACAGATAAACAGGGGGGGGGGGAGCGCCAGGGGGGTGTTTATGGCATAGAGCTGAATCAAGGAGACAGGTTTAGCTAGACTCCTTAGATCCTTAGATGTTGGGGAGCAGTCTTTAGGCTATAAACATTCAGTGGGGAGAAAGCTATGCTGGGCTATTCTGCGCACTGTCAACACTGGCAGTCAGTCCCCTGAGGGAGGTTTTGTCACTGAGCCTCACCCCATGGGGAAGGCTTTGCACTCCTCCATGGGCCTAAGGCTCTGAGGTCCTTGATATGGCTGTGCCTGTGTCAACAGCACACACTGCCCCCCTCAGGACTTGACTCATTCAGGGCTTTCTCTGCTCTCTACAGCCTCATTTCCACCTTCCAGAGGTAACAGGAGACAGCAGGCGCTAGCACAGCAGCCATGCCAGCACTGCTTGCTGATGTTTCTTTTTAAAGATTGCTCACCAATATGATGGCAGTGTTTTTAATTGTTTAAACTGAAATTTGCATTATTGTGACTACTGACATGGGAAATCATTGAGTGAGTGATTCGTGATGTTGTTGTTGTTGTTGTTACTATGCCAAGGAACAAAGCCAGGATCCTTTGCATGCTAGGCTAGCCATCTACCTCAGCCCAAGGACAAACTTCTTTTGCTTGCTTGTTCTGTTCTGCATTGCATTACTTTGGGGTTTGTTGTTGTTGTTGTTGCTGTTGTTGTTTGTTTGTTTGTTTGTTTGAGACAGGAACTCATGACGTAGCCCTTGCTGGCCTGGAACTCACTATGTAGCCCAGGCTGCCCTCAAACTTATAGAGACTCTCCTGACTCTGCCTCTCTGTGCTGGGATTAAAGGTGTGCACCGCTGCATGCCAACGGCAAACATTTTTTAACGTTTCTCATTTTCTCTGAGCACCAACAATATCAAGGCCTATTTATGACCCTTGACTGTCCTTCAGCTGTCCCACCAAAGGTGCTGGGGCCTCAGCTTCAGCACTCTCCTACAGTTGAGCATTAGTCCCAAAGTCTAACTCCCATCCTTCCTGCTGCTGTCACCTTTCAGTGGTCCCTTCTCTGAGCCCTGTGTGCAGCTTCAGAGTGGCAAGTAAGTGCCTCAGCCCTTCTCACACGGCACCCCTCTCCTGTCCACTGCCCGGCATGAAGGCTCAAAGCCCTCCTGTGCCTCCCGCAAATACACCTTGGTGCTGAGAGCAGATTAAATGCTTCGACTCAGGAAGGAAGGCTGCTGCGGTGAGCTGCAATCATCGCTGACTGAAATCTCTTTTTCAGATATATAATGGTCTAATCAATATTAATAGAGAGACTTATCTGTTTTCCTCATCTCCCATGTCCTTAAGAGTAGATAAAATGCTTGTAAAATGGGATCCTATTCAGCATATACTGATTGCTTCCAAAACGCATTTGCTCGAGATCTGTCATCAAGAGCGAGTCATTACTGGGCAGCCAGGCCCGGTACCACCGTTGACAAATTTGGGAAAGATCCTTTGATTATTTGGCCCAACATGTGATTTAAGGTCTGCAGCTTCTCTTGCTTCCAAATCTGTTCTCGCCTGTCCCGAAGGGGCGCCTTGGAAACTGAAAGTGTTTTAAACAAATGAATGCTTCGGGCAGGCTGGAGAAGTGACTCTTCCTAGGGGGAATGAGGGATTTCAGGGAAGGAAGTAGGAGAGGAGGAAGCCAGCGAAGCACTGGTTAGGAGAGGGGGGAGCAGGGCAGGAGGACTGGGCGGCATCAGGAATTTGGTGGTCTGGGTGGTCAGCTGTGGACTGGGCAGGACAGAGGCCTAGGTCTGGCAACCGGGGACCTGGCTTGACCCTCCTCCTCTTGGCTATTAACTAGCTATGTGAGTCTTCACTAACAAGTCTCTTAGAGCCTTTGTTTGATCTCAGTCCAAGAAGAGTCTAGAGCCTTCCAGACTCTAAATGGTCTAAGGTGTTCCTCACAGAGGCTCTGTGTTACAATGACTCTATCTGCATGATGGCGCGATCCCCCAAGCGCTGAGCGAAACCATCCTGGCAGCAAAACTACAATCAGAGCCAACGTGGAAACCTAATGAGCTGACACGATCGTGTGTTCTAACCGTTTACCTCATGTGCCATAGGTGATGTAGGTGACCCATAATCCTTAGCTGTTTAAAATAATGGACAGCTGTGCAGCAGCCCAGGCAGGGATCTGAGATATACTGTAGAGTGAAGAGAGTAAAGTGAGTCTCACATTGTGGACAGAGGAGAAAATAGGTCATAGATCTAAGATATATATGACTGTTTAGGAAAATGGAAACACTGTTTTGAGGCTGGTCCCTTCAAGAACATATCCAAGGAGTTAAAGAAGATTTTAGTATTGGTGTTAGTACCTTTCAGTATCTTCTGGGGTTTGTTTGCTTGGTTGGTTGGTTGGTTGGTTTTGTTTTGGTGTTACCTGGTCATTTGTATATAAGCAAGTGGAGGCCAGAGATTAATACTTCAGTCTCTTTAAATACCTTTCAGTATCTTCTTTTAAAAATTGTATTATAGCCAGGTGGTGGTGGCACACACCTTTTCTCCCAGCACTTGGGAGGCAAAGGCAAGTTGATCTCTATGAGTTCAAGGCCAGCCTGGTCTACAGAGAGAGTTCCAGGACAGCCAGGGCTACACAGAGAAACTCTGTCTCGGGGAAAAATTGTTTTACGTGTGTGTGTGTGTGTGTGTGTGTGTGTGTGTGTGTGTGTGTGTACATGCAAGGGCCACCTTGTACATATGGAAGTCAGAAAACAACCTATGATCAGTTCTTTCCCATTCTCTCTTTCCACCATGGCTGCCCCAGAGATCAAACTCAGGTCCGCATGTTTAGAAGACAACAGCTGAGACGTCTCACTGGCTGACCTCATTATTTTCTGAGTCAAAGTCTTTTGTTGAACCTGGGGCTCACAAATGAGGCCAGAGTGACTGTCCAGCAGATACCGAGGATGCTCCTGGGCCTGATTCCCCGGATATCGGGTTCCAGACACACGCCACTGGGCACAGATTTTTATGTGGGTTCTGGGCAATCTCACTCAGGCCTTCATGCTTGCTTGGCAAGCACTTTAGCAACGGAGCCATCAGCTCACCTTCCTCACTGTTTATGTGTTTTGTTTATGATATCGTGTGTGTGTGTGTGTGTGTGTGTGTGTGTGTGTGTGTGTGTGTTTGCATACAGAATACAGACCACAGGTTCGCAGGTTACTCTCTTCTATCGCTCGCCACCTTATTCTCGTGTGACAGGGTCTCTCCCTGAACTTGGAGCTAGACTGGCAGCCAGAACACCCCATTATTCCTTCTGTCTCTTCCCTTTATGTCACCGGATTCTTTTTACAGGTGCTAGGATTTGAACCTAGGTTCTCCTGCTTGCACAGTGCTCTTACCTGCTTGGGCAGTCACCATTTTGGTTTGTTGTTGTTGTTGTTGTTGTTTGCTTATTTGTTTTTTGATTTGTTTGTTGAGTCAAGGTCTCATTCTGTAGCTCAGGCTGGCCTGGAGCTCACTAGGTAGCCTAGGCTGCCCTCAAACAAGTAGGAATCCTCCTATCTCAGCCTCCCAAGTGCTGGGGTTAAGGACGTGAACATGTCCTGTATGAGTCAAATTTGTTGGGCGGATTGAATTTCTGTATGGAAAGTTCATCTTGACATCTGTCTTGGTCCATTTCTCTCATACTAGAATAATATAGGCTGGATGGAACAAGCAGCAGAGGCCCATTTGACTTACAGTTCTAGAGGCTTGGAAGTCCAAACACATAGCCCGGCAGGGACCTTAGAGTGACCTTCCTAATGTGAAGGTAGATGGCCAAAAGAATGTTTGAGATAGGCTGGGAAGGGAGACAAACTTGCTCTTCTTTAAAACCAGAAACTGACCCACTTCTAACACAACTAACCTACTCCCTCCTCCTCCATGACTAATTCAGAGCCCTCCACCCCCCAATGCGCGCGCGCGCGCGCACGCGCACACACACACACACACACACACACACACACACACACACACACACATAAACACACCATGATTCGATCATGGGACCTTAAGGGCCCACCTATTTTTTTATTTTGTTTTTGTTTTTTGAGAGAGGGTTTCTTTGTGTAGCCTTGTCTGTCCTGGACTCAATTTGTAGACCATGTTTCCAAAAGGGGGACACATTCAATCCAAAGCAACTCCTGTCTCACAACACAGACTGCAAAATCCCAAATGTATAAGCCCTCCTGGCAAAGGTCCAATACTAACAAGTTCAGAAGAAGACAAAGGAGGGTATTTTCAAGAGAATGAGGTAAACAAAACTTCTATCATCACAAAGTAAAATATATCAAAAAGGAAAAAATATAAAGGAAAATTCCATCATGTTAGATTCTACTAAAATTCAGATCCTCTCAGAGCTAAGTGTGGAGGCTCAGACTTGGGAGCCCCTGGGAGGTGGAGGCAAGGGGGTCATGAGTTCTCAGCCAGTTGGCAATACAATAAAGAGACCCTGTCTCAAAAACCTAAAGACAGATAGGTGACAGATATATGGGTAGGTGACAGATAGATAGATGATAGATAGACGGACAGACAGACAGACAGACAGATGATAGATACATAGAAATAGATAGACAGACAGACAGATGATAGATAGAAATAGACAGACAGATAGATAGATGATAGATGGACAGACAGACAGACAGACAGATAGATGATAAATACATAGAAATAGATAGACAGACAGATGATAGATAGAAATAGACAGATAGATAGATGATAGACGGACAGACAGACAGACAGACAGACAGACAGATAGATGATAAATACATAGAAATAGATAGACAGACAGATGATAGATAGAAATAGACAGACAGATAGATAGATAGATAGACAGATAGATAGATAGGTAGATGGTGGATAGACGGCAGATAGAACAGGTTAAGCTGCTTCAAAGGGAGGATTTCTGCTCATGCGTGCAGCTGACAGGCTGGGCAATAGTGGAGAGGGCGCTGGGGTTAGAGAATGTCCAGTCTTCTGAAAACATCATGATAACATTTGAGTCAAACAGGAAAGACCAACAGATGCTAAGTTGGGAGATACTTCAGTGGCAAGTAAAATATTTGCATGGTCCCAGCCTGCAGAACCCTAGAGTTTGTTTATTTCAAGGAGAGAAAAATGTCCCCATTCAAAGGACTGGACACGGCCTTAGCCAGGTGACAAACTCAGCATCACATAGCAGGGGCATTGAATAGCTCCAGGTGCGTGACCCCTAAGAAGGACACGAGCCTGTTCACATGCAACTCCAGACAACAATACATGGTTTCCTCTAGTCATAATAAAATATCCGACGAATAATGAATAATATTCTGTTTAAGAGGGAAGAGGGGGAGGAACTGTATGCTTCAAGACGTCAATGTCATAAATGACACACACACACAAAAAAAAGGCTATGGGAATGCTCTCAATTATAAGAGACTAAAGAGACATGTCAACTGAATACAATGCCTGATCCTAGACACTGGAGGGGAAAATGTCATAGGCATATTATTAGATCAACTAAGGAAACGGTTACACAGATAGTAGGTTAGGTTGGGGTACTAAATTGGATACTAAATTGACTGGTGCTGATAACTCTAATGTGCCCATGGAGACCGGATCTGAAGGACAGACACTTGAGCACTCACCTGTTTGGGAGTAAAGACCCTCATGCAAGTAACTTACTCTGCAATGGTTCAGAAAAGCTGTGTGTGTGTGTGTGTGTGTGTGTGTGTGTGTGTGTGTGTGTGTGTGTATGTGTAGAGGCTACAAATAATAAACAAGGCCACATATGAACAAAAAGTGTATATATGAAAAGGCTATAGTAAAAACTCTCATATTAGCTCTATTCTATTATCTTTTCTAAAAACTTGAAACTATTTTAACATACTGTTAAGACAAAAAAAAATAGGATAAAGCTGTAATCCATAAAATGAAAAAGGATATTTCAAAACAGATGTTTGACACAGAACTCATAACCAGAATATAAAAAAAAATCATTCCTACAGACAAACAAGGAAAAGATAAATTATGTGTTAGAAAGAAACGGGCAAATGACGTGGAAGGACACTTCACAAGTGGGGTGTATGAATGACTGATTAATGCGTGGTGCCCAACTGATCTGTCATCAGAGAAAGGCAAATTAAATCCATAATGTAATATTGCCACACACCCATCACCACAGCCAGAATTACAAAGACAGGCAATACCATGTGTTGGCAGGTACACAGAGCAACTGGGACTTTTGACGTCTCTGGCAGAAATATAAATGAGTACAGTCCTGCTAGACAAGAGCTTTGGCGGGGCGTTAGCCATCTATTACCATGTAACAAATTACCCCAAACACAGTGACTTCAAACAACACGTGCTTATTACCAAACAGTCTCTGTAGATCAGGAACCCAGCCAAGCTAAGCATGGTGCCTCTGGCTCGAGACTGTCCACTCAATGCTGTCAAGGCTTGAGGGGGGGAGGGGGCGCAGGGGGGGGCGTGGTCTCGTCTGAAGATCTGATGAGGAAAGGGTGAGTTTGTACATTCACTCACCTGGTTGCTGAAAGGATTCCATTCCTCATGAGATCTTTGGGGTCTTTACCACGGAGGGTCGTTCCTCAGCACAGTTGCCAGTACCTTACAGGGCTTTCCTCAGAGTAGGTGAGCCAGAGGCAGTGTAGAGGCAGAAGTCATCTTCCTATAGCCATCCCAGAAGCGACGCTCTCTACTTCTTTTCTGTTTTTAAAGGTGAGCAGGTAAGCCTAGCAAATGCTCCTGAGATAGGTGACGAAGGGGGCAGATTGCTGGAAGTCACCAAGGAAGCCTCTCCTTGGGCAGTATTCCTAGAGCTGACACAGGCAGGACCCCGTGACCCCAGCGTCCTACTCTACAGAGCGTACGTCCGTGCACCACGTTATACACGAAGCTTCACAGGCACTATTCCTAATGGCCCGACTGGAAGCAATCCAAACACCCATCAACAGAAGAATGGGAAAATAAGTTGTGTATAATCATACAAAGAAATACTACATATCAGCGAGAAGAAGGAGCTACAAGCATGCAATACAAATAAAGCTCGGAAAGAGCACGGAGGTAAATTTTGTCAAACACAAATGAGTACGTACTGTACCGCTTCATTATGTAAAGTTCAACAAAAGGGAGAAAGTAATTTATGGAGTTCGGATTCATAGCGGTAGTCGCCCTCGGTGGAGAGAGGTGAGAGGCTGAATAAAAGCAATGCCACTGCTGGACACGCGCGGTGCTGGGTCCAGATCCAGTGCTGTCTCCTAGGCGAGCTAGCCTTGTGAGGATTCGGGTTTGCATGTCTCTGAGTCTGTGCTTTAGGGATGTGTTGTGCAATGAAAAGTTTCCATTGAAGAGGGCTATCTCTAGGCCCGTTAATATGTAGCCTCTCTCCTGTAAGTGGGCTGGCAAGATGGCTCAGGGGTAAAGACACCTGCCACCAAGCCTGGGTTCTAAGCTCCTTCCTTAGGATCCACATGGTGGAAGAAGAGAACCAAACTGCAGCAATGTATCCTGTCTCTGTCTCTATCTCTACACACACACACACACACTAAATAAATAAATAAATACATACATACATACATACATAACCATTTTTAAAAGTCATAATCATTGCATCACAGCAAGGTGAGTGGGCGTGGTCAGGAACCAGAATCTGCACAGTGGTCCTCAACCTTCCTAATGCTATGACCCTTTACTACAGTTCCTCATGTTGTGGTGACTTGCCTCAACCACAAAGTTATTTTCATTGCTAGTTCATAACTATAATTTTCCTACTGTTATGAATCGTAATGTAGATATCCGATATGCCTGATATCTGATATGTGACCCCTGTGGGGTTCGCGACCCACAGGGTGAGAACCACCACTAGAGCATGCTCCTGGGTGTGTGCTCTGGGTCCAGGGTCACACTGGAGCAACACTAATTAATTATTTCCACTTAATAACAACACAAAGCTTGCATGTGCACTGAGAGCGTTGAAACCCAAGGCGGCTCAAGGACAGCCATCTATTCAGACATCTTCCATCCCACAGTGGACCCTAGGATGCACAGCATGCTTCCAGAGGCCTCTGCTAGAGGATCCTTCTTCAGGTCTTTATAGAAAATCATCAGGCGTCTAATTCATACAAAAATGCAAATTCCACAGGCAAGGACCTTGTCCGCTTTAACTCACTATTAACATACCCAAGTGGGTGCCTAGCTCATGATAAGAAAAGAGATCAGGCCGGGCGATGGTGGCGCACGCCTTTAATCCCAGCACTCGGGAGGCAGAGACAGGTGGATCAATGTGAGTTCGAGGCCAGCCTGGTCTACAAAGCGAGTCCAGGACAGCCAGGGCTACACAGAGAAACCCTGCCTCGAAAAACCAAAAAAAGAAAAGAAAAAAAAGAAAAGAGATCAGTTGGCACACTGAATGAATAAAGAGATGAGTGAACTACAGAGTAACACACACACACACACACACACACACACACACACACACACACTGCAGTCCCACAGTAGGCGGTCAGATGCACACAGGAAAGACAGAGAGAGAGGCTGGGGTCTCATTTCCTGTGGGAGGGTTTTTCTCTATTTCTTTCCCGGAAGCCCTCTTGCATCTGGTTTCATACTGATCCCTCTCCCGAGTGCCATGCTAAGCCCCACTTCTCTGAGGTGGTGTAGATCTGGTATCGACACCAGAGCCCTAGTCTCCTCCTTGTCACCACCAGATCCTCAGACAGTGGCGACTTCCTCGAGGAGGCACTTCCCAGCCTTCCCTAGTTCCGACCCTCCAGCCTGGGCTCCCCACTCATGACAAGGATGTCCTGGCACAACCTGCAGCCATGGGTACACACCACTGGCTGTGCCCCAGCTACTCTGTGACGATTTCCACCACAGTGTTGATTGACAGTGTCTGTGGCTGTATGTATTATGTCCCATCTGAGACCCATTCCCTTGGGGCTCGGCACAGCGCCTGGCATTTCTTGGGTCCTTTGTAAAACTGTCACAGGAGAAGGAACAGAGATGACAGCCCAGCCCTTGCCGAGGAAACCTTGCTTTCTAGTCTGTTCAGGGATGTCTTTGCTTCAGCTGACAAGGCCACCTCCCTTTTCTAGGAGGGACTCCTCACCGCTGGGTCCCCTGAAATTTAGCTCTTCCTTCCCTTTACATTCAGTGCAGGTAGCCAGGTCTTTCTCTTGTATAATTTTAGGCTTCATTGACACTCGTAACATCAGCTCCTGCCCACAGACTCAGCTCTCCCAACAAGGCATCTTCCCTGGTCCTTTCTCTAAGTTCATGCCTGCTTTCTCCTGCTCTGTCCACGGGAAATGATACTTGTCGTGTGCACCTCCCCTGTCAGGGCCTGAGACTCACATCTCTCCTTCCACCCACTAGACCCTAAAACCTCCGTAGAAGGAAGAAGCAGACAGAGGAATGACCAAGGCCGGGGTATGTCCAGGGCTTGATTACAGTCAACCCATGGTTCACAGTTGCATGCCTTCCAACCTTACCTGTGTGTGGTGGTACACACCCATAACACTGGCACCTGGGAAGCTGAAGCAGGAGGATTGCTACAAGTTCAAGCCCAGTCTGAACTACATAGCAAGAATCAGGCCAACCAGAGCTGTATACACAATAAGATCCTGTCTCAAACAACACATTGAGACAAACAAAAGAATCACCTTGCCAAAATGTATCAAATGGAACACATTAAATATGCATTATTCACTCCACAGAATTGTTTTTAAAACTTGGAGAATGTTGGAGTCTGCAGACTGGGATTCCCAGACATGGCTTTGCATCAGAGTCACTGGAAAGCATAAGATGACAGGGATTTATCCCATGAATGGGATCCAAGTCTTTAGGGAAGGAGCCCAGGAGCCAGGATGGGCAATGTGCAAACAGGTCAGCATTTGGGAAGCAGCAGTTCCCAAAGCGGCATCTGGACCACCAGCAGCACATCACCTGGGACTCACTGAATGAGTGGTACCCAGTGACTGTGTTCTCACAAGTGCCCTGTTGACTCTCTCGGTGGCTGAACCCTGAGTCTTGCGATACAGATTGAAGTCTCACTCAACAGATGATGTTAACACAGTTCAGGAAGCAGCTGTGACTGGCCCAAGGTCTTCACAGAATTCAAGCAGGACAGAGCCTTGACCTCAAGCCTCCTCTCTCCTTGGCCAGTAGCCATGGCATGTGTTTGGGGGGCCAAATAGAAGGTTTCAGGACTTTTTACTTTTACCATTTAATCAGCCTAAAGAGTCATGGATCTTGGCAGTGGCCTTGACTTGGCTCAGTTACCGTGACAAACCCACCAGTGGCCTCATGCCAGGGTCATTCTGGCACATCAATTAGTGAGAGTTAGTCCCACTCCCAACAAAGAACTAAGCCCTTATAATCCAAGTGGGTGTGAGTGGCTGGTGGCTGCCATACCGGGGACTTGGAGATCACCTCCTGAACAGAAGGTAGGTCTGTGGTAGAGAGACTGTAAGGGGTGGACACATCTGTCTGGTAATAAAGTCATGAGTGCCAGCCCCAGTGGTACATCTAATACAGATTTGACACGTCTCCCTCTCTCTCCCGTAGCAGGAAGAAGAGGGAGACAGTAGCCAGGAGAGTCTTGTGGGATAACCAGAGACCACTGTGCATGGCATCATGGGTAAGGGGAGGTAGTGGCTTGAGCCAGGGGCACATTTCCAGACAATGCAAGGTTTGAGAGAGATTCCAACTGCCCCAGGATGGTCAGGCCTCAATCCATTCAAGTCACAGGCAGAGAACCACTGGGTCAGGACCTCACCCCACTACATTTGAAGAAGTTGCTTCCATTAAGAAGTGGGGCATCAGCACGTTTGGGCAGTAGCCTCATGTCATCCCCTCGCCCTGCCCCCACCACTGCCTTTTGCTTTCCATCCTCAAGACCAGAGAGCAGCGCCCCAGACATTCCTCAGATTTTCTGAGAAAATTGGATGTTAATGGTGTTCTCAGTTCCCTCCTTCCCTGCTCATCGCCCTCCCTCCACTCCCTTGGAGCCCATCCCCAGAGCTATTAATATCCGACTTGAACTAAACGGCAACTGTATTTCAACTTTTCCCATTTTATTTGCCACAGGCCGGGTTGTTTATCCGAGGGCTGTGATAGGCGGGCTCTTGCTCATTCCTGCCCCGCGCTCTGATGGCCCGTGATATGCAATAGTGCGACCATTACTGTGTCGAAGAGGAAACTGAGTGATTTGTTTTCCTGCATGTTTTATGATGGCAGTTCTTTATGCCACCAGGAGCCCGCACGCACATTTTACAGGGCCATCCCAATGGCGTCCTATGCCACCAGACCAGTGGAGTGCTGAGACTCAGCCTCTGAGCCTCCTGCCACAGGTTGGTGAGTAGGATAAGACAAGGAGGGGAGGGCAGACAGACATCAGGAGCAAGGTGGGTATCCGCATCCTGCAAGGAATAGTGGAGGTCACACTCGCCTTTTAGGGGAGAACTTCTGTCATTACCTCTAACTCTCCACACACCAGTCAGCCCTTTGACAACCCTCAGGGGAATGTTGGGGCTCACCCCAGTTGACAAGTGAGGAAGCCAATGGCCATAAGTCCTCCTATGTGATCTCTCTAGTGGATGAGTGAGCTATGAGTCCTCACCCCAAGCTCCATCCCCTGATTCCAGATAAAAATAAGCCTTAGCTTTCCAAGGCTGAATTTAGCTTCCCTGAATACCTCTTTCCTCCCAGACTAGCCCCATCTGGGGTTCCTGCTTCTGGCTAAGGCTCTTAGCCTAGGACCCAGAGGCTCTGTTTCCACAGTAGATGGCAGGTGGGGAGCTCAGCCGACTTCAGAGTCCCAGAGCCAAACATCACACAAAGTACCCTTCCCGGTCCAGGAAACCAGTCTCATCAGATCCCCAAACAGTAATGCTGGGGACAGCTCTGTCCAAGAAATAGTCTGACCTCAGTCCCAACAAGAAGTTACTCAGAGGCTGACTTACCTAAGAGACGAAACACCCTCAGACATCCCTAAGAGGAGACAGAGCAGTCTGCCAGGGTAAGCAGCATTGGCTAGCTCACCTGCATGAGAAGGCCTTATGATGACAAGAAGCCCGCCGCTGTGTGCCACATACTGCCAGGGGCTTCACGGTGTGTGGACTTGTTCATTGTCTTGTGACAGAAGCAAAGGCCAAATCCCTGCTTCCCACATGTAAGAACATCACTCACTTGGGAGGCCCTTGCTATCAAGTGTGTCCTCTCAGAGAGATGGACCGTTCCCACCTGGCTTATTAGGGTTTTGCTGCTATGAAACACCATGACCAAAAAGCAAGTTGAGGAGGAAAGGGTTTATTTGGCATTCATTTCCAGGACAGGAACTCAAACAGAGCTGGAATCTGGAGTCAGGATCTGATGCAGAGGCCATGGAAGGATGCTGCTTATTGGCTTGCTCCCCATGGCTTGCTCAGCCTGCTTTCTTATAGAACCCAGGACCACCAGCCCAGGGATGGCACCACCTACAATGGGCTGAGCCTTCCCCCATCAATCATTAAGAAAATGCCCTATAGCTAGATCTCTCGAAGGCGTTTGCTCAATTAAGGCTCCCTCCTCTCAGATGACTATGGGCTGTGTCAAGTTGGCATAAAAACTAGTAAACCACCAGTATAGGTAAGCCTCCTGCTGCTGAAGAGGAGGGTGAGAGTTAAAAGGATACGCACTTGCTAAATGTGAGCTCATGGCCCCAGCTGTCCCAGTCATGGCTCTCATAGAGAGTACCAAGGACAGGGAGAAAGGGTGCCTATGTCCAGGACAGGGCCCACATGATGGACATTGGTCAGAGGGTCTTAAGGTCTCCTCCATCAACCTTTACAGGAGGTAATGTGGAAGAGGAGAAGCATATAGCCTTCCTACTCTCCTGAGTCTGCCCTAAAAACACATGCATCCCTACAGTGAGCATCGCCAACCGCCTCCCTGACAGACACTGGCCCAGCCCCATGCTAGTCACCTGCTGAGCCTCACTGAGTTCCCCTAGCTCAGTCTCCAGACTCAGTACTCTTCAGCCCCGACTGTGTGTCCCCTGTACTGCAAACCCCCAGATAATACACATGTGTGCATGTATATATACATACAACATCCTGTCTGCACCCAGACTCTTATGGGCATGAGACTGAACACACACACATGTGCATGAACATTTATGTAGATACCCAAGTGCAGATATGTGCACATACAATTTGTATAAAATGCACATACATGCATATCACACATTCCTGTCTGCACCCATATGCCCATGCCTATGAGAATGAGCATGCATGCATGCACAGAGAGAGGGGGGGGGAGAGCCTTCACTCAACTAGGTTAGACACTCCCACTAGAGTGAAGCTGGACAGAACAGATGGTGACTTAGGATGGTGGCCTTGCCAGGCAGAGTTGCAGAAAGGGACCCAGAGAGGAGAGGAGAGAGGGGCCCTGAGAGGGTTTGGTTTGCCTGTGGGCGGGGGGGGGGGGTGGACCATCCCTGGGGGAGAGGCAGATGTTCTCTTCAGGGATCCCTGGGTGAGACATTCAAAAGGGTAGAATTGACAACCCAGGCCAGCTTAGATGCAGCTCAGGGAGGAAGGATGAGACAATCAACCGCTCCACAAGCTGGGGGCACGGCATCAGAGGAGATAAGGGCCTCTGTTTGAAGAGGGTGGGTATCTCCCAGGATGCTCATGGTGACTACACAAGATAGAGTATGGAGTGGAGTGCATCAAGGCTTTGGCAGAATGACCGGTTCATGAGGCTATTGTATCTGCCCACTTGCCACCCCACAGGTCACAGCTACAGGTCGAGGTTAGAGTCAGCGTCCAGCACCGGTACCATTCCACGCAGAGCACATGAGTTATCTGGTTAATTTTAACAGTGCTGGGGATGGGTCACACTTGGGTCCTTGCACATAGGCGAGAGCTTCAGCTGTCTTATTGCTAATCCTCAAGGCCACATCAGTAAGATGTATGTTGTAGAGTTCAGCTACATTGCCCAGCAGGGGAGGAAGCCACACAGCTTGGCTAAGGTCGAGTCAGAGCCTGGCTTAGGCAGCCATGGATTCTAGCCTGTGTGCAGCCCACCGACTCTGCCATCTTGTCAGGACTCTGCAGGCAGCTGAACAAGCTTCGGAGCTCACAGTGTAGGGAAGCAGCCTCAAACGGCCTCTTCGTCCGGGAGTACCTCTTACTGCCCTCCGGTTTTAAGTTCAATTGTGAGATGGCATCTGTTCAACTACAAAGGGCTGTCCAGAAAGGCTCTCATCTCTCAGCAGAGAGCAGCAATACATGTTGGACAGTTCCAGGGTTGATTGACTGAAGAGAGGGGTACAGAGGGGTCTAGACAGACTTGGTCTGAAGAAGATCACAGACGACTCAGGGGCAGATGGGGACAGCATGCAGGGAACAGTTGACAAGAAGGGCTGATAGACATAGTCAGCGAACCAGGAGATGAAACCAGGTGGCTGCTGGGTAGTGCAGTAATGTACAGGGTCAGGGCTTTGACTCTATTTTTTTTTTCTGTAGAATTCTGTTTATTGCATTTTTACCCAGAGATTAAATTTGGATCAAAGAGTGAGGGGGCAATTCTGCCTAAAATGGAGAGGAAGAAGCAAGCCCTGGTCTCCCAAGTTCCCTTTATCCCCCAGTCATGTGTCCCCTCTGGCATCTAGGCCAGCCTTCGGGTCCCCAGAAACCAAGTTTGTATCCCATCTTACAAAAGCAACACTGGTCCTGGAGCAGTCATGACTTTGCTGGCTGTGCAACATCAAAACGGTCACTTTCCTTCTCTGGGCTTAGGCAGCCTTAGCTGTTGGTTCTCTTATGTCTCTCTTGGATATGATAGTCTAAATTGTTTGGGGGGCCAGGAACAAAGTGTGGGGGGCCAGGTGCACCTTCATTGTTGAGTGAGGAGCCCTGAGGCCAGTGAGAGCCACAGACACCCTGACATGTGTGGTTGAGCCTTGTAGCCGTACGTCATACAGCCCTGACCCTCTGCACGTTAGCACACATTATCTATGGAACAGTAGGCCTGGTGTGCAAAACTGGAATGAGAGAAGACAGAAAGTGAGGTGTGGTTCCAGGAACCAACCGGCCCAGAGGGTGGCCTCTCTCTCTCCTCTCTCTCTGGTAGTGTTTGCTGGTCTCTCCCTACATTCATCTATCTTTCATTCCTGCCTCTTTTTGTTTTGAGACAGAGTCTCGGATACCTCCTGTTGGCTTTGAACTTGTTCTGTAACAATCCCCACTGAGAACCCATAGAGCTGGAAGGATCAGCACGCTGGAGTTGGCATCTGCTTACACCCAGCCCTGGTAACGCCTGCCTGACCCTTCACAGGCCACTGGAAGGACTGATGAGTTTTTTTTTTTGACCCCTTGAACCCCTCTGGGGCCAGAAACGTAGAGTGCTGTTTACGCAGCTGGGCAAAGAGAGGACAAGTAACTTGTGCACAACTAAACAGCTAAGCCTTGGCAGAGTGTCCCTAGGGCCAGCCTTTTCCCAGGTAGGACCTCTGGCCTCACATGGTCTCAGCACCAGAAAGCAGGTGAGGCATAGACCACCTTTCTGAAGCTGGCAGTGTGTGCCCAGGCTCCAGGTGGGTAAAAGCAGCTGTCCAAAGACAGGCAGCAAGGTGGGGCTGCCAAAGCCTTTCAGCTCCTTCCCAGGGGGAAAAAAAAAAGTATTGGCCCCTAGCAAGCAAGCCAGAAAGAGACAAAAGTCACCACTTCTAATGAACAAAGCAAGACCCAGATCTACACAAGGAGCAAAACACTCAGCTCCCAGATGGAAGGCACAAGGCCCAGAGTAGAGGGCCAGAGGGCCAAAGCCCCATGCAGAAGGGGACAAGGTAATGACACCAACAATGAGACACAGTAAAGGGGTGGAGAGTGCATCAGGGATTTAATGTAGGCAAAAAGACCAGAAAGCAGGAGGTGGTCCCGTCTCCTGGTCCTAGCTAGCTAGATGGTGCTGGAGGCCCCTCTGCATGGAGGCAGAGTCCAAGAGGCAGCTAGCCAGACTCTGGCTCTCCCCTGAGAGGATGCTCTTTGGCATCTCCTACTGTCCCTCCTCCTCCCACCCATTCATTTATTCATGCAGTGGGGTTCTCACTAGTGGAGTTAATAATCTCTCTCCTCCTGGCAACTCCTAACACCCTCCTCCCCACCCCACCCCCACCCCCACCCCCAGTTTGGGGTAGGGAAGAAACGCTGGCGACTCATGTGGTGTTGATTAGAGTATCGATCCTGCCTGCAGCCCTCACAGATGCCCGCCTGAGCATCCATCAGTGACAGATGGGAGACTGGAGACTAGACTCCTGTGAGGCCCAAGGGCCAGGCCAGACCAAAGCACAGCTCAGCCGCTCTCCAAGGTGGGAGTAGTGACGGAGTCCCACTCAAGCCCAGCCCAGAGTTGTTTGGCTTTCCAGCACCTCCACCTCGGTTCTCTTCATCCTCTCGTCCCTCTGTCCTTTCTCTTCTCTTCTCTCCAGTTGCTGATGTGTATAGCTGGACGTCCAATCTGGTCTTCCTCCCCATTATTATAACACCAAACAGTTAGGACATCACACAGCAACTGAATGAGGTTTACATTAGCAACCCAATTTTCTTTTTTTTTTTTTAATGTATTTATTTATTATGTATACAGTGCCCTGCCTGCATGTACACCTGCAGGCCAGAAGAAGACATCAGATTGGATTGTAGATGGTTGTGAGCCACCATGTGGTTGCTGGGAATTGAACTTAGGACCGCTGGGAGAGCAGTGAGTGCTCTTAACCTCTGAGCCATCTCTCCAGCCCAGCAACCCAATTTTCAACACCCAGAAACTGAGACTCCCCAAGGTCAGGCGAGGCCAGGCTGCTGACCAGAGCTGCAGCCAGGTGGAGTATTACTGTCCCATGAATCACCCAGCTCCCCGGAAGAGCAGTGACATGAATTGAGCCACTTTGTGCCAGGGACACTGACAGTGTCTTGTGATGTAGAGGTTGGCCATTCGCATCTCACAGATGACGGCATTTAAGTAATGTATGTGTCAGGCAGCACCTCGTAGGGACTCTGGACCTCCTCTGTGGGACTCCAGACCCTGTTTCTTGTGTTTGCTTGATAGCTCCCAGTGCATGTACATGTTAGCTCTCATCTCCTCTCACATACCTACTTGAGTCCCCCTCCCCCGAGAGAACTACTTCCCATTTTACAGATGGGAAAACTAAGGCATTGGTGAGTACGTGGCTGAACATGGCAGGATCAGCACTCCAGCTCATATCAGCTGGTGCTCTTGTGTCTCTCCTTGGGCTGGACCACCACCTCCCCTCTGCCAGACATCTGTGGATCAGTGAGTCCCTAAATCCTACCTTCCTCCCCTTTAAGGAATCCCTCTCAGAAAGGGCACCCCAGAGTGGAGGCTTCCCTGTGCCATTCTGCTTCTCTCTAGTGTCCAAATCTCGGGCGGTACTGCGGTATCTTTCCACAGACCCACTTCCTCTCTAGAAGAGGAAGGCAAGTGTTCTGTTCCACTTTACAGCACTTCGCTCCAAACCCTTCCCTCTGCCACACCTCCTCCTTCCCTACCCGTAGGACCTGTGCCAGTACACTCCCCCAGGAAGCAAGCCCACTGACCGTGCCACCCATGGAATTGCCCACCACTTGGCTCAGCATTTTAGATTTCTTTTTCTACTTTGAAAGCCTCGGTTTCCCTTCCTGTCGTAACTAGCAGTCACTCTCAGGCTCTGGCTCAGCAGATCCAGGCTAGCTTCTTGGCACTCACACTGCTTTCAGGTCCATCTCCTCCTGTCTTCACCCCTAGAAGGCAGGTGGAGGGGAGGCCATGCCAGATCTCTAGACCTCAGCGTTTGAGTTAGCACCCACAGTGGAGCTGGGCCCAGGAAGCAGCTTTGATTGCAAATTGATCTGTTGTTCACTGAGCTGGTTACCAAGAAGAGAGAAGCAAATTGTCAATACAACATTACCCACTGGAATCCAGAGCCTCCTCCCTGGGCTACCAAAAGGGAGACAGAGGAGGTGGGGGAGGAGGCAAACAAGCTTTGCGGGGTCCTAGGGAGGACGCCAAGGGTGCTGGAGCTCATCCCAGCCTCTGCTTCCGTGTTCTGGTCCCCAGGCTCCTCCTCCTTTCCTACAGCCAATCTGAGCTGAGCGTGGGATGCAGGAGCCAAAACATCAAACTTCTTGGAGGTGTGCTTCCATGTGCTTTGGAGCTGAATGGCTTGGCACGCATCATCAGGAGTAAGGGGTAGACTCTTTCCCTGTGCCAGGTGGCTTCAGGGTATGTGTACATGGCTCCCGTGCTTCCAGAGTCTGGGCGAGAAAGATGCTAGCCTCTGAGGACTGATGAAGGAAAGCCTGTCTGACTTGCTTGCTTGGCAGCCCCTTCAAGATATGGCTATTCTGTGGCAAGGACACTAAATAGTGCGGTCTTGGCAAGTATACTGAGCCCAGCATCTGCAGGGGCTTTGAGGACATTCTCTTCCTGTCCCAACACTTTACCCACCAAGCTGCATGGAGAAAGCTGTAACACTGTTAGCTGGGACCCAAGGCTCTAACCCAAATCTCACCTCCTTCTGACGGATCTGTCCCTGACATCCTTGGGCTTTAGGCCAGGCCAGCTTCCCTCATGCCCGGCCACACAATCCTTAGTGACATGTGGTCCAGCAGCATACTGGCTCACTCACTGAGTCACAAGCAGCCAGGTAACAGGACTCACGAGGCACAGTGGTTCATTGTCAGAGTGGACTGCATGGAGTGCCCCCTGCTGACCCCACTTGCCTCCTCCTCACTTTTAGGGCAATGGGGAATCTGAATTTGGCTTCCCTTTAGTGTGTGGTCTCTGGAAGCTGCTTGGTCCCACTAAAGCAACACGGATGGAAACGTGCACTCTGATACGCTATGAGAACCAAAGCCCAAGTAGAGGGTTCAGCTCCCCAAGGTCAGCTCAGCACTGACCGCTATCCTGCTGGTCCAGGCAAGTTCTCACCTACCCCATGAGGAGATATTTCCCTGCTCCTCTGACCTCTCCCAGGATCTTCCTCTTCTCTGAATGACTGCAGCATCCTCTTGCTCTCAACAGTGATGCTACTTGCCTTCCACATTACCCACGTTGTCCTAACAGACATTCCATGTCCACGTTGTCCTAACAGGTGACCATTCCTGGTGAGTCAAGTGTGAAGGCAAGAACTGCCACAGACCATGTACCCCAAGATACTTGTAATAAAAGAAAAGGCCACTGCTACCTGTCTTGGTGACCAGAGTGTACCCGGCACAGTGCTGGGACATGAGACGAAGTGTTGGTGTGAGAGGGCTGTGCTGAGGACTCCTTGTATATTAATTATTTTATGTACAACTGTGGCACAAATGCCTGAAGAGGAGGAAAGGTTTATTTCGGTTTGTGGCTTCTGAGAGTCTCATCGTATTGCAGCAGGAAGATGAGACAGAGTACCTCAGATCATAGCAGCAGGAGCCTGTGGCAGGAGCTATTCACATCACTGCACACCAGGAAGCAGAGAGCCACACAGAAACCAGAGCCCAGGCTATAACTTCCAAAGGCCAGCCCAAAGGAACCGTCTTCTTCCAGCTAGGCCCTCATTCTACAAGGGGGCCCACTGCCAGCTGAGGACCAAGCCCTCAAAATGTGAGCTCATGGGGAACATTTCAAACTCAAATCACAGTTCCTTGTCACAAGGGAGAGAGCCAGGAAGGGGATGCTGGAAGGTCTTCCATGACCACCAGTGAGGACTGACTTCCAGAGGAGGGGACAGGCTGCCTTGGGCTGAGCCTTGGATGATGGGACGGGCAGGGGGACATCCTCAGCAGCTCCAGGAAGGGTGGGCACTCTGGCCTGAGGCCACTGCTACGGCAAAGTCTCATAAATGTATCATAGATGCATCACTCTAAATTCTGTCACTGAATTTAACCAAGATGCACCAAGCATCTACTCTATCTATGCCAGCTAGAGGCAGCAGCCATGGGCATGGGAGAGCCAGATGAACTCATGTATAGTCCCTCTTCCCCCAGGGGACATCAGTCAAGCACCGACACCGGCGGATAGGGCAGAGGGAAACGTGATGGGCAGGGCAGCTTTGATGGGAGAAGGTAAGGGTTTGGGAAAGCCTTGGCCACAGAGTTACTCACTTAGATCTTGGAGGAACATGGTACGGAGAGATGTTTCAGGGACACTAGATAATACCAACAAGGACAAAATCCTAGCACGCAGACTCCATGTGCCTGTATCCAAATAGTTGGATGCCACAGGGTACGCAATGGCAGTCAGCCTCTGGTGATGTCAGTGTCACACAAACAGGTAAGGGAAGGAGTAACTAAGAAAGGAATCATTTATGCATGTTTTGGCAGAGATCAAACCAGCAACCAGCCTGAGGTCCAAAGAAAGGGTGTGAGTGCGGGAGCCTGGGAAGGGGCCACCACGTGAGATGCTGACTTCCGCTCCAGGGACTGCCAAGCCAAGGCAACCAGACAGAGGAGCACCGGGCTGCATACTTCAGCTTTTCCTATATCCCTCCCATCTCCAGCTGGACCTTGCACGTTGGCAGAACCTGGTGGGATCCCAGAGGGGCAGGACGTGGAAGTTTTATGCCTTGCAGATTAGATTAGCACCTTGTGGGCAGAAAGGAGAAAGGTGGCTGACACTGCTTGTCCCCTGTAACCCCTGACTACAAGATCCCCCCTCCCTTGAAAGTGGGCCATCTAATCAGCCCAGGAGCTTCACAGGCTTCTTAAAAGATCAAGCAAGAGAGCAAAGGCAAAAAGGCTTTGTACAAAAATAATTGGTGCTCCTGATCTCGGGCCTACCAGGCATCCTTCAGTACCAATCCTTTTAGAATTCATAACAAGATCATCTTGCACATGAGGAAACTCCATCTCAGAGGGGCCAAGTCATCAATATCTGTGCTAGTTAACTCCTTGTTTTCCAGGAAACAGAAACCCAAGTCATACTGGCTTGAACAAGAAAAGCTATGAGCAGGCATAGACTGCAGCTTCGGTGCTTCAGGCATGGCTGTATCCAGGTTCTTTCTTTAGGCAAGGCTGTATCCAGGTACTTGCTCTCTGTATGTTGGCTTTATTCTCAGGACATTTTAATCCAAGGTGACAAAGCAGCTTTAATACACTTATGCCACTTTAGCTTGACCAAGAGAAAGAAAATCCACTCTTCAAATCCTCAGCAAGTATTCCTAAACCCGGCTTCCTCATCTCTAGACCAGTCCCTATGGTAAGGTCATTGGTCTGGCCGGGGTCAAGGATTCCTTGCCAAGAGACAGACCACTATGGCTGAAAGAAGGCTAGAACAGGGTGTGTCCAAGGGATGACAGAAAGTGGAGGGGGATGGATAGAGTTGGGAAGGGAAGGAGGCGTGGGCATGGTGCCCACAAGTGGCAACATGCTTGTTCTGGGCTTGAGTTTGAGGTTTGTTTGTATCTC
Organism: Acomys minous; assembly: GCF_964271855.1. Taxonomy (NCBI): domain Eukaryota; kingdom Metazoa; phylum Chordata; class Mammalia; order Rodentia; family Muridae; genus Acomys; species Acomys minous. The sequence goes on from NC_140494.1 coordinate 103,484,034, forward strand.
TCTGGGCCTCCGCCTTCCCTTTCCCCTCCTCTTTCTTCTCCTCCCGCCTCTTTTCTTTTCTCCTTGTCTCACTTCTCCCTCCTTGCCTCTTGCTCTATCTCTTCCATTGGCCTCTTGAAGAAGAGCTTGGTGACACCTCTAGGGACGGCTTTGTTTCTGAGTCCTACTAGAGCAAGGGGACTCAGGCCCCACAATAAGAGGCAGACTCAAGGCTTGAGTGGGAGGGCCGAGGACAAAATGAGCCACCAGCAAGACATTCAGCCCTTAGACTCCACTTCCTCCCCGACTCCCTTACACACAGGGAGCCCCAGCTTTTCTTTTCTTTGTTTTCTTGCAATGGCTCTCTCCTCTCCTCAGAACAGGAGGGCGCTGTACCAGAAAAGAGCACTTGCATAGCACCTGTATGTGTGTGTGTGCATGTGCACGAAGTGATGTGTGGCCGAGGCCCCTAAGTCTCTGAAGTTCTGACAGGCCATTAGGAGGCTGCAGACAGCCCTGAGAGGAACCTCAAGGCTCTGGGCTCCCTGGCCTCCCTCCAGCCCCTGCCTCTCCTTTATTTACCACTCTTCTGAGCATAGCTCTTCTCTAAAGAGAGGATGGGGAACAGGATTTAGTGTGAAGGCACAGCAGGCTCCAAGAGGGGAGAATTTAGAAGCAGAGGGAGAGGACAGGGTGTAGGGAGAGGGAGAGGAGATGGAACAGACGGAGAAGGGATGCAAGTGGCTGCTGCAGTGAGGAAGACAAGAGAGGAGACAGCCACATTCAAAAACAGACAGGAAAGGTGCAAACCCAGCACCAGCCAGGCCAGTGTGGGAGTAGATATTTCCCATGAAGCAAGTCAAGTGTGATAAGGAAAGAGGCACCCTCGGGTCTGGGGGGCTCAGGAGGATCAGGGCCACAGGGCTGCAGACAACAGGCATGGCTTGCCCTGTGTTGGGAAGATGATGTTGGCCAGCCTTTCTGCTGCTCCTTTTTCTCTAGAGGGCCAAGTTCTAACATAGACATGCACATGGACATGACAGGGCCCTGGCCTTTGAGGCTCCTCTTCCCCTCCTGCTGGCCATTATGGGACCTTCCTGCAAAGTACTCAGCATGCTAGACTCACCTTGAGATGCTGCCGGCCTCAAGTAAGATGCTGGACCAGAGACTGGGTACCAGTGTTAGAGCCAAAATGCACCACAACACCCAGGGCACAGAGCCTCGAGTCCTTGCTGTTTTTATAGGCTCAGGACCTCCTTATCCTCGTATAGAAGTGGCAACTGGAAGGCACAGGTGAACCTTCTGCTGAAGGTCCCCCACTGCAGCCTGGTGACCCCAGATAGAAGAAGCTGCCCCCACATAGAAACGTGTCTGGGCTCACTGAGGCTGCTTGTGAGGTTCCCTATGCATTCTCTCTCTCTCTCTCTCTCTCTCTCTCTCTCTCTCTCTCTCTCTCTCTCTCTCTCTCTCTCTCTCACACACACACACACACACACACACACACACACACACACACACACACATACATTTATTACCCCAAAGACACCATGGCATCTCACCACCCCCATTCTCAGCCTCCAGGATGATGGATACCCAAGACCTTTAGGAATCAGAGCGTCCACCCTATTGCTTCAGGCCCCTGATGCCTGCATTCCTCTACCTCTGAGCCAGCAGTCAGCTCTGCAGCCATGGAGGCTGAGGGTGAGGGTGGCTGGACTTTCACAGTATTATGGGGATGGTGGAAGTGAGTTAGTCAGTATCCAATAACAAGTGATCCAGTCCAGACTCTGAGAAGACAAGAGATAGGAAGAGAGCCTCCGGGAGCTCCAGGGAGAAGGGTTTCTACAGTGAGCTCCGCTCTGTGGTTCCCCAGTGAGGTTGGCTAGCAGCCTCGTGCCTCTGCTCTCAGTGCCTCTAGAACCCAGTGAATCATGTAGCAGGAATACAGGTGTAAAATAATACTGTAAAAATGCCAAACTGATGGCCTGCACTACGTATGTGTGTTTGCATGTAGGAGCACAGTAACACACAAGCCTGCCCCCACAGATGCCCCAGCATACCACCCCATGCCCTACTGAAGCAACACACTCCCACACATCCCTGAGGATCTATCCCAGTGCCCACTGCAAACTGAGGCACCGTACGCTCCCTGGCATACCCTCTCTATACATGACGGGCATGTAGTCACACTCAGACACATACACAGTCTCCCAGGCTCCCATGGCAGCTAAGGCCCCTCTGCTGAACTTCCCCAACTACACACCCACACTGAGCACTCCTCTAAACTACTGCAGACGTTCCGTGACTCATCCCACCAGACACACCAAGCTCACATGGGAACTCACTGTGTTTTCTTAAGATTCATTCACCCGCCCTTTGAAAAGCTGCTCGGTCGGGGTGGCTGAGTTGGTGGAGGGCTTGCCTAACAGTCACAAAGCCCTGGCTTGGACCTCCAATACCACATTAGCCAGGCATGGCGGCGTGCACCCGTAATCCCAGCCAGCACTTGGGGGATGCAGACAGGAGTGTCAAAAGGCGACGTAGCAAGTTCCAGGCCAGTCTGGGCTGTATGAGACCCTGTCCCAATGAAAAAGAAAGGAAGGAAGGAAGAAAGGGAGGGAGGAAGGGAGGGAGGAAAAAAGAAGGAAGGAAGGAAGGAAGGAAGGAAGAAGGAAGGGAGGAAGGAAAGAAGCCATTATTTGTTTCCTTCTCACAACAGTCTGGGGATGAGGTTTTGTGACTATAAGCATTTGCTGTAGGGAGGGGACTATTCTGAGGGGCTGGCCCTTCAGTGGGTCACACTGGCTGCATGTAGCCAGCCTGTGCTTCCATCCCTGTCTATCTGTCTCCAAATATTCCGCCTTTCCCCGTGGCTGGGCGCCATCACTATAGCACCTTTGTGCCATGTGCTGGAACATGTGCTCCTCTGAGCAGCGGGAGCCTACAATGGACCCAGCTGAAACCCTGCATCCTTGGAGCCCCTGAAACCATCCAACTCATGCTACCTTGCTCTCCCCAAACCTTGTAGCTCCCCACATCTGACCCCAGGATGCTCAGGAGACATCTTCTGGGACCTCAAAGGATGCTTACAGAAAGCTCTGGATCAGATGAGCCTGGGCGAACCCCCTCAGAAGGTCCCAGCCTCCCCCTCCCACCTCGTCCTCTGCTCTTTCTCAGCACACAGAGACTGCCTGACCCTTGCAGAGGCCTCTTGGCTTCGAAGCTCTCCTTCCACTGAGAGCTCCGTGCACTGTTTGGTAAATAAATCGAGGGCAGCAGGAATAATATACCTGTCAAACAGCAGCCAGCTTCCAATTTCCGCTGTCAGGCCTGCCTGGCTGTGCCACATCGAGCTCTCTGACATGCTGTCACAAGCAATATGCTCCGAGGCCCCTGCAGATAGGAAGGGTGGGCCACCGCTAGGGCATTCCTCGCCCCTCACTCCTGCACCCCACCATCTGGGTGTTGTAGGGCAGACATGAAGACGAACTTCCCAGTGGACAGCCTGGAAGGAAACGCCTCGGACAGGACTTGGAGCTCCTGGAAAAGCAGGATGGCTACTGAATGGCTTTGGTGGGCAAGGAGGGCAGCGGCGGAAAGTGGCTACACTGGTGGGTATTCAGAGGTAACTAGAAAAAGATCCCCAGGCTGTTCGTTTGAGACCCTGGCTGGCTGGGCTGTCCTTTCTTGTACAGGGCTAGCCAAGCCCACTGGCCTGGAGGTACCACCACTCAGGCCTCAGGACAGCTCTGCAGAGGTCCTTACCATCTGTCTGCCCTCATCTTGTGGCCAACAGAACAGGGCTGGGGGTATCTTCCCTTTCGGGGCCCTCTCTGTCTCCCCTTCCCTTCTCCTTCCCTCTCCGGCTCCCCCTACCCCCCTCCGCCCCCCCTCCAGCCTTGCCATCCCTCAGGCACGTACAGCCGTTCTTCACACTCTTCACAGTTTAAGAGGGTGTCACCTAGGAACCTCCCCGAGCCCTCAGGAAACACACCCCTCCACCCCTGTGCCCAACTGACATTCTCACAGCATCTGCTGACTCTTGCACACTCATTCTGTTGGTGACGACTCGAAGCGAAGTGTAACCCCCACTGCCACCTCCACCCCTTACCAGGCACATTCAGAAATAACATCCCCCACTGAACTTGGACACGGGGATAAGGGCCAGAGACCGGAAATGGGACACAGAGGTCCCAGGCAGATAGTCCTCTTTCTCGGTCTTGGATTCTAGTGAAGAATGGACGCTCGGTGCTACACCATGATGAAATGCTATGAGGAATGAATGTTAGGCCAGCCTTCCTCTATGGAGTTTTGACAGCAATTCAAAGGGAAAAAATCCTTTCTACAAAGGACAGAGTCTGGCTCTCTAATGAGCAAGACCCCTAGCAGTGTCATGAAACAGCCCTGCTCTGTCCTGAGCTCCTCTTAGGCCATTTCTGTCCTTCCTTCCAGGCACTGGCCATGTCTGCTCCCATAGGAAGCTCTCTCCGTGCGTGATCCAGCTCCTGGGCTGAGCGCAGGTAGAAGGCGGCCTGTAGCTCCTCCAATCTGACTTCCCACATACACAGAGGCAGAAACTGAGGCCAAAGTGGACACAAAGCATGGAGAGCAGTCCTTAGCAGAGCATGGGTCGTTTCTGTACCTCAGACTGCACATCTGCACAGAGAGACCAGAGTACCCAGCTGTGCTGTGGGAGTCAGTAGAAGGTGCTGCTCCTGTGAGCACAGAGCTCTTTTCTTTTGGTTTCTGCTGGAGCCAGGCATAACAATAGGTGCCTTTGATAGTGTGTTTGAGTGAAGGGTGGCTGAATGTTAAAAAGCGCTGGCTTTTACCATCCCATGTGAGCTAACAGGAAATCCGGGTTTCCTGGGAGCCTGGCATAAGATAATCTTCACCCTTCCGTGCCTTGCACACAGTACCCTTTGGCCCTGTGCTGTAGAAGCCAGGGAAATTCTCTTTGAAAACCTGGAAATGAAGCAGGAAAGAGAGATTCTTGAAGGGCCAGGCCTTGCTCCCCTCCCCCTCCACACACACACCTTGGCATCATGGCCACCTGTTCAAGGGCATGCAAGGCAATGAGGATTAAGCATATGTGTTTCCATATCACATAGAACCGAAATAAACATACATTTAGCACTACAAGCTAGAGTGGGGAGGACCCTCACACTCTTGCTGCACTGCTGCAGCTTGCTCCCTGCCCTACACTCGAATGTACCTAGGCAATCCCCATTCTGAGACAGTGCATTGGGGTCCTCCCCTGGCTGTGGTGTAGGAAATTTAGGTTGGCTCCAAAGGTAGACTTCCTGTCTTCTCCATGTCTTGCCCAAGCCTCCAGGGAGTTTATATGATGCCCTGTGGAGGACAAGCAGAAGGGGACATCGGTGGGTTTGCATTCATGTGTGGTGGCTCATGAACCATCCTGCATGGTGGCTGTCAATACATACATGAGCTGCTTTCTCAGGCCGGCTAGGACTGCAGGTCCAGCAAAGCAAGAGGCTCCCACATGGTCCTTGCTTGATTCAGGCCAGAAAAAGAAACCCAAAAGAACAGAAAGGTACTTGTCCAGCCTCAGCAGTGGCCATTCCCTGCATCCAAGGATGCTGTATACCCATGGGCATCATATCAAGTATTTGCAAACTGTTTCTTCCACCTGCCCCTATACTTATATCCATATACAGTCAACAGGATCATACTCTCTAGAGCAGGAAGTTGCTCCAAGGTGCCCTGGTGATTAATTGAACAGATGTTGGGGTAAGAACTTATATTATTGGGGAGTCTATGCTTTATTCCTCCCCCTCCCATTTTGTTGGAGCCTGTGAAAACTGGCAAGGAGGGTCCAGACTGGACCAGGCAGAAATCCTCAACAGTGGCTCTAACATGCACCCCCTGAGCACTCTAAAGGAAAGAACCTCTCTATCAGACCAGAAGGCCTACCTCAGTACCTCTGTCATACATCCTCACAGGCACCTGAAAGGCCAAGAAAGGGGAGGCTCCTGATTGTACTGAGGAGCCCAAGCTGAAAATGAAGCCCACAGGCTTTTTGTTTAGCAAAGACAATCTCTTAGTGGCCACACCTGAGGGCCACAAGAAAGAGCTACCTCCTCTCAGAATTCTCCATGTGTTCTCCAGCCCCCTCTCACTATGGCAGCTGTAGCTCTACATGTGGATGTAGGGTCTAATAGGAAGAGTTTTCTCCAGTCTTCAAAATGAATTTTGCACCTAGAATATCCATACATGCAGACACAAGTATAGATTTACATGTGCACTTACACACACACAGAGAGAGAGAGAGAGAGAGAGAGAGAGAGAGAGAGAGAGAACCTATCTCTGCCTTCCGGTCTTGGCTTCACTCTCATGCCTCAGCTTGCTGCCTTATTAGCAATACTGAGTGGGGGTGCTAGCCTGAAGAATACTAGTGTAACTTCAGTCATCCCCTGGTGACCCAACAGCCCCAGACTGCACGGTTGGGGTAATCAGTCTGGGTTGAACTTGCCCACAGATGTGGATGGGAGGGGGCTCCCCCTACTGCTGATGCTTTGCTGCCTGCCTGCTTCCAGGCCACTAGCCAGAGTTACTTCCTAGTGTCACCCAAAGAATAGACCAGAACAGAGGCCCAGGCAAGTATCCAGCAGCTATTTCCAGGCCTGTCTTTTCACAAAGGATTTAGAAGTGACACACAGGATGGGAGCACATTCCAGCTGCAGAGGACACGGGGTTTTCCAACATGTCCAGTCACCTCAGATAATGTCATCTAGAATTCAGGTCAAGGCAGGAGAAGCCTAGGCAGAGGCATGCCCAGGAGGATGACAGTCCACATACCAGGTTGGGTTTTGCTACCACAGAAAGCTCTTTATTCTGCATACTCTTATGTCCACAGTTGCAGAAGGACAACACTTGTCCCCATTCCATAAAGTGCCAAGAGTGACTGGAAATTCACCTATGATTGTCCATACCCATATACACAAAGCCAAGCCTTCCGGATGTGAGCCACTCAGATCCCTCAGCAAACTAGGGCTGCATGGGCTCTGTCAGCCGGAGACATCTACCCAGCTAGAATAGGAGCCATCCCAGGCATCCCAGGCTGTGAGGCAATATTTCTGCATGCCTACCGTTTGCATATACCATGCACCTATGCACACCCAGACCAGAAGCTGCTAGTCCAGAACTTCTCAACTAGACACCATGTAAAGAACCCACACATGGGAGACAGAAGCATGTGAGCGCTCCTGAGCCTTTGGGCAGGAAGAGAATATGTTGTCTTTGTCACATCTCAATGGTACCCATGACCTCAAAAGAGCTGAAAGGGTTTTGGTCTATATTATAGGTACATCTTGCAGCTGGGGAATAGAGAGAGACATTTCAGTCCCAGCCTAGGGACAGTTCTAGACTCTAGATTCAGCGTGGCAGCCTGAAAGTCCTGCCCTAGGGAACCACACACCACCTCTGCCTCTCTGTCTGGAGTGGTAAACCACCCGATTGTGACTCCATTCGCCTACCACTCCTCTATGAGGGAATGGAGTCCCCTCCTCAGCCACCCTGCCTGGTCTTTTTGTGAAGGACAGAAGAAAGGAGGGAAGTGTTCCCCATTACACTTCCATCCTGCCAGCCTGCAGGCGCCAGATGGGGCACACGAAGTGGGCACGTGCCCCTTCACACTCCCGCACCCAGGGCCTCCCTGCCTGCCTGCCTGCCTGCCTGCCTTCCAGAGTGATGAGTTTATCTGCACAGGACAGAGAGGTGCATTTGACGGCTGCGATGACTGGAGCTGAACTCCTCTGTAAGCAGGTTCCCCGGGGAAGGGATGGGAGAGATGGTATCTGCCTTGTCAGTCAGTCAGGAAATGAGTCTTCCTGCTAGCCCCTCCTCCACCTTGCTCTCCACCATGGCCCTGATCTCACCTGGCCACCCAGAAACCAAGGCAGGGAACAGTAAACATCCCACTGGCACTGGGCAGGCACCCAGGGGACACACTGAGATGAAAAATAACTCACCCAACCAGCCCCCAAGAAAAAGAGAGAGAAAGAGGAAAAAAAAAAATCCAGCCAGCAAGCAATGCTCTCTGTCCTACTTCCCTACGCCAGCTTGAGCAGGTCTCAAAAACCTGTGATATGTCGCCATTTGAAGATGGAGAATACATCTAGACTGAGAGGGACACATCTGAGCCATCTCTGGAGGTGCCCCTGGGGGTTTAGCCACACCACGCCCTCCCATATGGGCTGTCCCTGTTAGGACTGCCTGCTCCTTCCTTGGGGCCGCCCTGCTTTCTCTTCCACCCCTGCTCAGACAGCCAGGGCTGGGGTCACACTGAGTAGTTTGGGGTGCATTGTTCTTCTTCTAAATAATGAAAATAGGGCCTAGTTGCAGAGAGGGCTAGAAACTAAATCTGACACCCATCTGGCTTGTTTTCTTGCAGCGAGCAGGAGGCTCAGGGGACAGCCAGCCGCCCCGGGTTTGGAGGAAAGTAAGCTTAGATAGATGGTGATCTAGAGAGCAAAATGGAAGCCTGGCAGAGAGTGGGTGACTGAATTGGTGTCTTCCCTGTGTACATGTGGTAGTTGGGGCTTGGCAGATGTGAATGTCGTAGGGGTGCGAGGGCTGCCACAGCTGTCATAGCCAGCATCAGTGGTTCCCTGAGAAACAGCAGGTGCCCTGACCCAGCTGCCTCTGAATCTTCGGACCATGAGTCCTGTCTCCTACCTGCACCAGTGGGGACCCTGACTCCTCTTTTTTTCCCCCGGTCACCCCTAGGCCTCCTCGGAAGAGGGTGGGGAGCCTGAGAGCACTGTGCTTCCTGAGCCACAGGTAGCTCCCTCTCCACTGAGTCCTCGCATGGTAGGTGAGAGGAGGATTTTTTTTTTCCAAGACAAGGTTTCTCTGTGTAGCCTTGGCTGTCCTGGACTTACTTTTGTAGACCAGGCTGGCCTCAAACTCACAGAGATCTGTCAGCCTCTGCCTCCCAAGTGCTGGGATTAAAGGCGTGCGCCATCACGCCCGGCTTGAAAGGAGGATTCTTTCGGGTCCCCTCCATCAGGCTCCATCCTCATGACCTGATCACCTCCCCAAGTCTCACCTCCAACTAAACACACTCTTCTCGTTAGGGTGTGGACATGCGGATGGTGGTGGGGTACAAACGTCCAGACCGCAGCCAAGTCTCAGAAGCCAGGCACATGCCACCATCCTAGAAAGGCTCTGGAGTTCCCCTTACCCAACATGACTCTTTTTGACTGATCTAGCAAGAATTGGTGCCAGAGAGACCAAGTCAGCCTTAGGGAGGTACTTGTCCCAGGGAACCAGGCCCAGCTACAACAAGAAATGTGTTCGGAGTCCCAAGCAGACATCCCAAGTTCTCTGAAAGTGTTACTTGGCCTCTCCCTGCTGCATGAAAAGGACCAAAGTCCCCAGCTTGCCCTGGAGGGGACTGCTAAGGGCATCGGGATAGAGACATACCAGTGGCCTACCACTTGCACTGTTTAAAAGCCTGGCACGAGGCAAGACATCCACCACCTAAGATCCTACTGCCTCTCTACCTGCAGTGACCCGGCCACCCCTCTGGGTCTCACTTTGGATCCCACAGGTGACTTTTGACCTCCATTTTAGAACTGGGACTCTGTTTTAACAAAGGTGTTTGTATTTTTCCTCTGGCCAAAGAAAGTCACCACAAAGTAGGTAGCAGCAACAAAACTGCATTCTGCATTGTTCTTGAGGCCAGAGATCCCAAACCATGATGTCTGAAGGCAGACCCTCTGTCCCCAAGCCCTCTGGAGACTCTTCCCTGTATACTCTCCTCTCTGGTGTTGCAGACACTCTTGGGTCTATAAGCCCCAGAGCTCCAGCCCAGTGCTGTCAGGCCCTGTCTTCTCTGTGTCTCTCTCCCTTAGGACTTTTCACTGAATTCAGATTCCTCCCTGGTAATCCAGGATGATCTCTTCTTAACATGTCTACAAAGACTTTTTTATTTTGAGACTGGGTCTCACTGTATAGCTCTGGCTGGCCTTGAACTCACAGAGATCTACTTGACATTGTCTCCCAAAAACGACACACACGTTTTTCATGTGTGTGTGTGTGTGTGTGTGTGTGTGTGTGTGTGTGTGTGTGTGTTCAAGTGCCACAGTGTTCATGTGGAAGTTGCAGGAAAATGTACAGGAATCTCGCTCTCTCCCTCCACACATTTGTCCTGGGAATTGAACACATGCCGTCAGGGTTGGTGGTAAGTGCCTATACCCACTGATCCATCTCCCCTGCCATGCAAAGACCCCTTTTACAAATCAAGACATACTCTTATTTGTTCATATCACTATGTAGCTCCAAGAAGCCTGGAATTCGCTAGGTAAAGCAGGCTGGGATTTGAACTCTCAGAGATCCACCTGCCTCTGTCTCCCAGAGTGCTGGAATTAAAAGTGTATACCACTATGTCTTGCTCAGGAAATACTTTTTTATTAATTTTTTTACAATTTATTCATATCACATCCCAATTGCTATCCCTTCATTTGTATCTTCCTATTCCCCCTCCCTCCCTCTTTCACCCTATTCTCCTCCCCTAGACTTCTGACAGAAGGGGACCTCCTCCCCCACCATATGACCACAGGCTATCAGGTCTCATCCAGATAGCCTGTTTCCCTTTCCTCTGTGGGGCATCAGGCCTCCCCACCAAGGGAAATGGTCAAATTGAGAGCACCAGAGTTCATGTCAGAGGCAGTCCCCACTTTCCCCACAACCATGGAGAATGAGCTGTCTGTTGGCTAGATCTGAACAAGGGGTCTAGGTTTACTGCATGTATTGTCCTTGGTTGGTACAGCAGCTTGTGAAGCCCCCCCTGGATCCAGATCTGCCAGCCTTGACGGTCTCCTTGTGGGGCTCCTTGACCCTCTGGGTCCTTCTATTCCCCCCATTCTTCCATACCATTCTCACCTGGAGTCCGGAAGCTGGTTCTAGCAGCTGTCCTGATCCCCTGCTGAGTGGAGACTCTCAGAGACCATCCATGTAGGGCTAATAGCCACTTATAAGTGAATATATATCATGTGTGTCTTTCTGTGTCTGGGTTATGTCACTCAGGATGATCATTTCTACTTCCATACATTTGCCTACAAATTTCAAGGTTTCTTTGTTTTTAATAGCTGAATAGTATTCTATTGTATAAACGTACCACAGTTTCTTTATCCATTCTTCAATTGAGAGACATCTAGGTTGTTTCCAGACGAAGGGCTAATATCAAGAAATTAAATACCACCAAACCAAATAATAATTAAGAAATGGGGTTCAGAGCTAAACAGAGAATTCTCAACAGACGAATATCGAATGGCTGAGAAACATTTAAAGAAACATCCTTAGTCATCAGGGAAATGCAAATCAAAACAACTCAGAGTTCCATCTTGTACCCATCAGAATGACTAAGATCAAAAACTCAAGTGACAGCACATTTTGGCAAGGATGTGGGGAAAAGGGAACACTCTTCCATTGCTGGTGGGAGTACAAACTTGTACAACCACTTTGGAAATCAATCTGGCGCTTTCTCAGAAAATTGGAAATAAAGATACCTCAAGACCCAGCTATACCACTCCCGGCCGTAGACCTAAAAGATGCTCCACCACACAACAAGGACATTTGCTCAACTATGTTAATATCAGGACATATTCCTGTGCACCTTTGTTCAGAGTGTGGACTTAACTTGGGGGAAATCAACTATTCAAACCCACTGCAGTGGATTTTTTTCCAAACTCTACCATCATGTGCGACATGTTAAGGAGTATGAATTGAGAGAAGTCGGAGGTTACACCCTTCCCTTGTGTGTACCCTCCCCTTCCCTCACCTCAGGGTTCCCCGAAGGAAGCACTAGACACACAGGTATCCTCTGCCACCGCCATTGGCCTTTCTGTCCTAGCTGGAAGGTAGCCTTGCTCTTCACATGGACCCCCACAGGGCTCTGAAGAAGCAAGCCAAGCTCGGCCTCATATCACATATCCACACCTGGGTGACATTGAGGAGCACCTCTCCCTGAACCCCATGCAGCTAGAGTGCTGCACATTCTGGTTTCTGCTTCTTGGGCAGCAAAGGTGTGGGGGCTATGGAGTGGGTGGCATCTGGCACAGGAAACCCACAGAGCCTGTGGCAGGAGCCTGGATGGAAAAATTAAGGGGTGCTAGGAAGTGACCAGCAGCCCTGTGGGCAGGAGAAGTGAAGAGGCCTACCCTAATATGTGCAAGATGTCGGGGTTGTTAATGGGAAGGAAACCACAGAGCCCCCTCCTCAGACATTGGGATGCACAATAGTTACACCATTTCACCTCCCAAGTGGAGGCTGCGTGGCTTCAGGTGGCAGCTCGGTGTATGAGCTAGACTCCGACTTGATGAAGCGAGGACAGTACTCTACTCAAAGGGTTGTCTGGGGGCCTCAGTGAAATAACTACTGTAAGAATAGCCAGGTGGTAGCGGTGCACACCTTTAATCCCAGCACTCGGGAGGCTGTGAGTTCGAGGCCAGCCTGGTCTACAAAGTGAGTCCAGGACAGCCAAGGCTACACAGAGAAACCCTGTCTCTTGATCCTAGCACCTGGAAGGTAAAGATCACTCTTCAGCTTTGTCCTCAGTGTGAAGCCAGTCTGAGCTACCTGAGTCCTTGCCTCCAAAAACAGAGCAAGCAAAGATACAATAACAATGAACAGTAACAACAAAAATCCTTCCTGTTAGTGACAGTCCCACAGCAAAAAACAAGCTGCCTGGCCCCCTGGCCCTTGTCTCCAGATACACACAAAGGATAGTGAAGAAGAGACCAGCAGAGCCTGGGGACTCAGTGTGAGGGACCTCCCAAGAAAGTGGATCTGAGCCAGACGAAGGCCCATGGCAGAAGGGGACAGGCAGCATAGCGACAAGTGACAGGCAGTGTCCTATAACACCTCCTCCAGAACACAGGCCAAGACATCTTCTTACTATCAGCTTGGCTCCCTAACCCAGCAGTTTGTGTATGAGGACAGGGGCCCCCGTTTTCTCTGTTCTGCTCTTGTCTTGGTGACTAGCACACGACCTGACACACAATAGGAGACGTGGGCAAAGCCCATTGGCAAGGGCCAGGCAGAAAGGGAGCTGATGCACTCATCCAGAAAGTGCTAATTGAGCCGATTAATTGAGCCAATTACCGAAGCTTCCCAGGAGGGATAGGAGCAGGCCTGGCTCCTGGGGACCAGGTGCAGAGTTGTAGGCATGGCTGACATAGAGAAGCAGGCTGAACTCTGTGCCCCGTCCCTGCCATCTTGCCCAGGCTTGAGATGGAAGACTGGACCCCTGATGCCATAAGAACCTGGTGACTTTGGCCTCTAGAGTTGGCCAGAAGGACAGCAGGCTGGAAAGGGGGTGGGTACCGAGGACAGCACAGGAAGAGGTTTCACTGGGCAAGTGACTTGACTCCTTGGAGAAATGAATTACCGTGCCTGGCACACCCTTTGCTAATTTTGGAGTGTGAATGGGAGTGAGAGTGAATTCAATTCATGAGTCACAAGTGGAGTGCTGACGAGGTACAGGAACAGCACAGAGCCTCCCACTCTTCTCTCCACGGGTCTCCACAGACGCCATGAGGCAGCTAGTGCTCCTGTGGCTGGGGAGACTGTCAAGGAGACGGAGGCCGCGTGGCTGATGAGTGAGTGACGGAAGTCAGCACTTGAACTGGAATCCTCAGGCCTGCAAAAGCTCTGTGGAACCCAGTAGAAGGTAATGCACAGACCTGGGAATCAGAGGACTTGAATCTAAGTAGCCCTGAGACCTGATTATGTGGAAACTGTCCTGTCACACATGTTCAAGTCGGGAGCCTCAGGAGCATGCCTATTCACGTATGTGTGCCTCTGAGAACGCAGGTCCTTCCCTGGCACCCTTGCTTTGACTTGGAAACAATCTGTGCCAGCACCATGCCCAGCTGAAGGCCCCTCCAAACCCTTCTCATCAGCCCCTTCAGCCCCCCACCCTGCCTTCATGCATTTTCAGCCTTCTTCCTTCAACCTGCTCTTTTCATGTTTGTCTCCGCCCACAGGCCAGAGGGTTCGGTTTAAAAAGATGCAAATCTAATTGCCAGCCATCTCTGCCTTGTTTTGTTTGTGTGAAACGGTAAAGTCTCTTTATTTGGATGAGAGAGGCTATACTCATATTAAGGCAGAAAAATGCTCTCTTCTAGAATCAGCTTTATCAACATATAATTTACATAAAACAAGATGCATTTATGTTAAATGTATAGATAGGTTTTTTTTGTTTTTTTTTTTGGTTTTGGTTTTGGTTTTGTTCTTGTTTGAGGCAGGGTCTTGCAACATAGCCCAAGCTGATTCTCCTGGGGATCTGCCCTCAATTCTTCAAGCTTGCATAGAGAGCACTTTTCCGACTGAGCCAGCACCCCCACCCCCGCCAGCTCCCCCACCTCTCTCACCCCCAGCCTGCCACAATTTTTTGAGAATGCTCACACTCTAGCCTAGGCTGGCCTCGAACTCACTCTGTAACCCAATCTGGTCTTAAAGGCAGGTGGATCTTTCTGCCTCAGTCTCCCAAGTGTCAGGACTACATGTGTGAGCCTGGCTTCCCATCCCAGCAACAGGCGTTGACCCCTGGGCCTTCCGCTCCCATGCTCGTCGGCAAGTGCCCTGCCCATGAGCACCATCTCCAGCCTTCTTTTTAATTTTGAGACAAGGTCTCACCGAGTTGCTGCATCAGCTATTCCTTTCATTTTCACTGATGTGATCAGAGACCTGACAAGAAGCAAGTGAGGCAGAAAGATTCCTTTGCCCCCTCGTTTGAGGGGAGATGGTCCATTGAGTCAGGGAAGTCCTGATGGAGGAAGGTTCCAGAACATTTGGAGTGTATGCCAGATGGTCACATCTCAGAAGATCAGAAAGTGGGGAAAAGAGCTGGGTGGTGCTGGTGCACGCCTTTAATCCCAGTACTCGGGAAGCAGAGGTAGGCGGATCGCTGTGAGTTTGAGGCTAGCCTGGTCTACAAAGCGAATCCAGGGTAGTCAAGGCTACACAGAGAAACCCTGTCTCAGAAAAAACAAAACAAAACAAAACAAAACAAAACAAAAAACAGGAAGTGGGGGGAAAAGTGCCAGCACTCGTCTGGCTTTCTCCTTTTTCTCTTTCTATTCAGCCCTAGGCGTTGGCCCTTACCGCCCTGCCTTCCACACACACACCATCATTCAGGGTGGCTCTTCCCTTTTCAGTTAAAGCTCTTGAAACATCTTCACAGACATCCTCAGAGCTGTGTCTCCTAGATGACTCTAAGTCCCATCAAGGTGACAATGAAGTTAAGCATCACAGATGCTCTGGTTGGCCTTGAGATCTCTCCGTAGCCTGGGGCCAGGCTGCTGATCCCCCCTACCCCCCACCCCGGCCTGTCTAGTAGGTAGGATTACATACAAGGCTACTTCCTTGTTTATAAGACACGTTGGTGGGGGGTTGTTAATTGAATGCTGGTGGCCGGTATGGTTTCATATGTAATGTTCCTCTCTCCTACTTGACCACAAGCATCATACAGAAGTCATACCCCTGTCTCCTGAATACCTGGCTCAGTTCCTGACATAGGAGCCACTTGGTGCATGTTTCAGGAGACTACACACACACACACACACACACACACACACACACACACACACACACACACACACAAATGGCTGGGACCCAAAGAAGCCTGAGGCTGAAGCAGAGGCCCAGGCAGCCAGGTTCAATAGTGATCCCATCCAGAGCCAGAAAGGGAGAGGGCAGGGAAGGGCAGGAAAGAGCATGACTCACCGTCAGAGACCCATAGCAGATGAGGAGGAGGAAACCACTGGCCAGCAACTTCTTAACCTTTCTTTGTGTGGGGGAACAAATGTTCCAGCCCCCAGTGAGCTGGGCTGGAGATGACTGCCCAGAGCTGGAGGGCACTTTAACAGACCTGAAGGAGTCACCAGGGAGCTTTCAACCCAGAGAGGCATTCACAGCTTCCCCCACAGCCTCTACCATCCCCCTTGTCGCCAAGTCCCCCACAGCAGATGTCTCAACCTCACCTCAGAGACTGTGTGAATGATCTGCTCCAAGAGAGGGTGGCATCCATCCTGAAGGACTATGAAAAGCCAGACAACCTCCCTTCTCAAAAGACGAAGGGCAGGATGATCCAGGTCAAGGGATATGTCCAGGGACATGGACAGGACCACAGCGGGAGCACTGAGACTTGAACTAAGCTTACTGGAGGAAATTCTCAGAAACTCCTCCCACCCACAAAGTCAGGGACTAGGAGTATATCTTGGGAGGTAGAATTCTTGCCTAGCATGCACCCAACACTGGGTTCTGTCCTCAGTACCCCATACCATAAACTGGGTATGGTAATCCCAGCACCCGGGAGGCAGAAGTTCAAGGTCATCCATAGCCACCTAGTGAATTTGAAGCCAGCAAGAGCTACATGCATGAAACCTTGTCTCAAAGCATGTGGGGGTAGGGGAGGGAGTACTGAAGTCAAGCCTACAAAGGCAAGGGTCGCATCACCCACACTGTGTACATAGAGCTATAGCCTGTGAGGGAAGGTGCTGAGGCCACTGGAAGAGGGCTTTGGACAGCTCCCCCATACTGTTCCAAGAGCAAGTCTCCGGAATAGTAAGAAAGGGGGGAAAAAATCAAGATGTGAGGGAAAAAATTTTAGGCCACCAGGAAAGGTCCACAACCTTGCAAAACCGCAATGTTGATGACTGCGGACTTCCCTGGGAGCAACTCCCACAGCTAAGCCACAGCCTATCTGCCTTTATTATTATGCTGCCCGACTCTCCTCCCGTAAGCACATGACTATTTGCTCCTTGACCCTCATGGAGCTGTGGCTTACTGTCCCCAACAGGGTTCCAATCAGGTACCACTTGGAGCCCTCACTCCCATTCCTGCGAAGACAAGGCATGCTCAGGGTACCTCCCCTCCAAAAGCTCCAGGACTTTGCCCCTTTGAGCTGCCCCAGCAGGGGTTAGGGGCAGAGGATTGGGCTTCAGAGGAAATTGGAGCCAGGGCCCAGGACTTCATGTCCTGCCTGTCATCTCCTCTCTGACTCTTCAGGGATGAGTCACCACAGCCCAAACCCAGACTCAAAGGATAACAATGTAAGCATGTGGGGAAAACAGGGGCTCTGACTGAGCAAGGCCGAGGTTTCCTAATCTTAAGGCGGGGGAGACAGAACCACTTATACCTCCACACTGCATGTCAGGATTAAATACGATGACAGATGCAACATCTTGGCTCACAGTCAGCATTCAAAAGATGGCAGCTCCTGTCACTAAGAAAACTTCAATTTCTTAAAAGCATGTTTTTAACCTTCCCACTAGTGGAGTGCTTACAGCTTATAAAACACTTGCATGTTTATTTTTTCATTTGCTCCTTGCATAACTGTGTATGTTGTACGTGTGTGTGTGTGTGTGTGTGTGTGTGTGTGTGTGTGTGTGTATGTGTAGGCCAGAGAGACATATCAAGTGTCTTTCTCAATTGCATTCTGACTTATGTTTTCTTAATCTTTATTCAATTATTTTATGTTTATCAGTGTTTTGCCTTTGTGTCTATCCATATACCACATGTGTGCAGTGCCCACAGAGACCAGAAGAGGCTGTAGGATCTTCTACTATTGGAGTTATGGAAGGTGTGAGCTGTGGGTGCTAGGAATCGAACCTGGGTCCTCTGAAAAAGCAGCCAGTGTCTTAACCACTGAGCCATCTCTCTAGCCCATGTACCTTATTTATTTTTTTAAGATTGATTTTCCTGTGTGTGTGTGTGTGTGTGTGTGTGTGTGTGTGTGTGTGTTTGGGTACACGCTGCAACGCTGCAGCCAAAAGAGGACACCAGATCCCTTCCAGCTAAAGGGATTACACAACCCATATGGGTGCTGGGAATGAACTTCAATTCTTTGGAAGAGCAGCATGGGTCCTTAAACACTGAGCTGTCTCTGCAGCCCCTTCCATTTTATTTTTTAATAATATTTTTAATTTTTTAAGAAACAATTCTTTGAAAACTTTATGTTTTTGTCGTATTCGTCCCTTTCCCAAGCTCTTCCCAGAGCCACCCCTACCTCACTACCCACCCAACATCGTGTTCTCATTTTGTTTTTAAGTTCATCAACTTCAGTTTGAACATCCCAAATTCTGTTGGTTATTGTGGAAGAACAACAGAAAGATTTTATGAGCCAGAGGCAGTATAGTGACCATAGCAAAACCACAGTGTTTTCTAGACACAGCAGGGCAGTGGCATGAATGAACTCCCGGCTGTGTGACAACACTCAGGAGAGCCACCCAACCCAAACCCCCACCGTATTGTTTTTTAGAAAGGTCTCTCGCTAAACTAGGAGCTAGCTGATTCGCTTAGATTGGCTGGCTAGCAAGCTCCAGAGACCTGTCTGTCTCTGCCTCCCCAGTGCTGGGATTGCAGGCACGCACCTCCATGCCCAGCTTTCTACATGAGTGCTGGAGACATGAACTCAATTCCTCATGTTTGTGCGATAAGCACTCCTGCCCCATTACAATAACTTTAAACATACACAGGACAGATACCACAGGCCCATTTAATAAATATCAGATGTCCAGCAAGGCAAAATAAATTCTGGTTCTCCACAAGGCCTAATGAATAGCAAGACCAGGATAAAGCGTCCTGCCTTCTTCTCTAGGTTTTTCTCTCTTGGAGAGGTGCAGCCAGCAGTCCAAGGGTATTCAAAGGTTTTGTAGACACCTCACGAGGAGAGGACCACTTCTCCCAACTGAACGCAAGGATTTGGGGTGAACTTGGTCAGAGATCTTCAGCAAGTACATATTCCTGAGGCTTGGAGCTGAGGCTGTGATGGCATTGGGACTAGAAAAAAGAATTTTCCATGAAGGAAGGGTAAGAAATAGCTCCCGGTGCCAGAGGGCTGGAGGCCTCGAGGCCTCTGGAGGCATAAGCAGTACCATGGCTTCTCTAGCTTACCTCTAGTATGCAGATTTGAAGAAGAATGCTTGGCATAGGCTCATAGATTTGAATACTTAGGGAGTAACGCTGTTTGAAAAGATTAGGAGGTGTGGTCTTGTTTGAGTAGGTGTGGCCTTGTTGGAGGAACTGCGTCACTGCAAATGGGCTTTGAGGTTTTAAAATCTCATGCCAGGCCCAGTGTCTCTCTCTTCCTGCTACCTGCAGATCCAGTTGCAGAACTCTCACTTACCTCTCCAGCACCACATTTGTCTGCATGCCGCCATGCTTCCCACCATGACTAAACCTCTTCCACCATGATAACGGACTAAACCTCTGATGCTGTAAGCCAGCCCCAGTTGAATGACTTTTTAAAAGTCATCTTGTGGCCATGGTGTCTCTTCACAGCTGTAGAACACTGACTAAGACACTTAGGGAGAGGTATTTTTAAAGCAGATGAATGAGTGTGGACCCAAGAGTGACTGTGGGCATTGGTCCTGCCCTGAACAGAAATGAAAGATGATAAAATTCTTTCCTCAAAAATGTCAGGAGTGTACAGGGTCCACTGGTCACCTATTGCCATGTAACAAACTACGCCAAACTCACTGGGTTTGACATAAAGAGATTCACTAACTCACAGTTTGTGAAAGTCACAAGGTTGGGAGAGTAAATCTGGCTCAAGTCTTCTCTTGAGGTTACAGTCAAGACATTGCCAAGACTACAGGCATCTAAAGGCTAACTTGGGCCAAGAAGATGTTCCAAGTGACACACTCACAGGGACAGGGACAGGAGGCCTCCTCAACATATGGCTGCTGAGATAATGTCACAGCAGGGAGTCTCCAGAGCCAGGAAAGACTTCATGTAACCCAGTCTCATAAGTCAGATGTCATCACTTCTGCTGAGTCTCAGGGCTGAACAGATGGCTCAGTGGTTAAAAGCACTCACTGCTCTGGCGTAGGACCTGAGTTCAATTCCCAGTACCTAGGTGGAAGCTCACAACTATCTGTGACTCCAGACCCAGGGGATCAGTTGCCTTCTTCTGACCTCAGGTGGCACACACAGAGAATAATAAAAATGAATATTTAAAAAAAAAAACAGGGTAGGATGGCCCATGCTGTAATCTCAGCACTAGAGAGAGTGATGAGGACAGGAGAAGCAGAAATTCAAGATTATCTTTGGCTCCTGGCCTAGGACAATTGGATCCAAAATGTACACCTGACCCAGCAGGGGAGATAGAATCAACTGTTCTCTCTTAAGAGTTCACCATTCTGGGATCCAGACCTAGGGAGTCCAGTGTGGTGCTGGGGCTGGGGCTGGACGGTCAGGGTGGCTGGGGCAGGCTGGAGATGCTATTTTAAGAGCATGTGTTGATGAGCTAGCAAAAGAAGATGATCTGCAAAGCAAGGCAGTAAAACAGAACCAGCGAGCACGGGAGAGGGTCCACATGACCCTTAAAGGGGCAGATGCTGGCAGGGGAGTGCCTCATGGCCCTCCCTCACCTGGAAGGCCTTCTTTAGTCCTCTGATGAAATTCTCTTCTTATCCTGGGCCAGGACTCACAGGCCATGTCCTGGGAAGCCAAACACCCCCTGCCTAAGACCTGAAGAAGTACAAGAGAGGAGGATAGCATCGCGGCCTTTTTGCAACCCGTACCCGGGAATGACCTTGGAGTAGAAGTGTCCCATTGGTACCCAATCCCTCTGTGCCCACAGCATCTGGAGAAATGATGCGGCAATACTTAGCTCCTGGGCTGACTGCTAACCTGCTTATTCTCCCAGGGCTGAGATTAGCGGCATGGGAAGGAAAAGCTGTGACCCCAGGCAGGCAGTTGCCTTCCCTTTCCTCAAGCAGAGGGAGGGAAAGGACAGAAAAGGAAGCCCTCTGCCCCAGGCTGGCATGTGCAGTGACCTGTGTAGTGAAGGCTAAGGGAAGTGGGAGGACAGAGGGAGCTGGATCTCTGTGAGCCTACCCAGCAACCACATGGGTGTGCAGATGAGAGTCCAGGGCAGAGCCTGGATTACCCATTATTCTGATTCTCATCCTCAAATGAGCTCTTTTTTCCCCAGGCTCTTTTCCCCAGCTCCCCTTGGGAGCTCAGAGGGATGTCCAGGTGCATGGAGCATCACAAGCCTTCCTAGGGTTAAGGAATAGGGCCTCCTGGGAAGGCTAAGGAGGGCCTCTGGGATCGGGAGTGCTCCAAGGCACTCTGCAAGCTGTTTCTGCTCCTCTAAAGGACATAAAGGAAGGGACAGATACATCACGCTGGAGGAATAGCAAGATTAACCTTTTAGAGATAGCTCAGTGGTTAAGGGCACTGTCTGCTCTTCCGAAGGACCTGGGTTCAATTCCCAGCACCCATATGGCAGCTCCCAACTGTCTGTAACTCCGGTTCCAAGGGATTTGACACATTCACACTAATGCACATACAATAAAATAAAATAAATTATTTTTTAAAAGATTCATCTTTTAATAGTGTGATAAGACTATGTCATATACAGAGTTCACAGTCAAGCACGACTGAGTTACCAAAAAAAAATATTCTGGAAAAAAAACCACCCATAATATTTCAAGTTATGTTTTGTGTCAGGCCACATTCATAGCTGTCCTTGACCAAATGCATCGACAGTCAGGCTGCAGGCTGAACATACTAAACAAAGAGATGGAGGGATGAAACACCGAGAACCCAGGAGATTCGGCCGTCATTAATGGAAAAATTCCTTTTCTCCGTTCTTAGTCTCAGTTTCACCCATGTCCAAAAGGGCAGCCACTTGACAACTCAGGAAGTGACTTAATATCCGGGCTTTCAAATATCAGGAGTGAGCTGGCCATGGTGGTGGTTCTGTAATCCCAGAACTTGGTAAGTGGAGGCAGGGAGAATCAGCGGTTCAAGGTTACCCCAGGCCAGCTTGGCTACATGAGACCCTGTCCCAAGAAAGAAAAAAAGGCTAGGAGCTAAGGAAATAGCTCATCTATAGGGTGTCTGCTGTATAAATATGAGGACCTGGGTTTGGATCCCCAGCACCACATAAGAAGCCAAGCCTGCCTGTGATGCCAGTGCTGGGAAGGTAGAGGTAGGGCCCCTGAAGTCCGGTGGCCCTTCTAGCCACATCAGTGTGCTCTAGGTTCAGTGAGAGAAATAATCTCAAAAAAGTAAGGAGGAGAGCAACTGAAGAATCACCTAACGTCAGCCTCTCTCCTCTGTGCACACACACACACATATACGCACGCACGCGCGCACATGCACATACACACACATGCATGCACACACACATGCACAAGCACATATACACACAGTCAGGGCTGGCAACGGGAGCTGATAGCTAGGAAGTGGTTTCTCACATTCCATGGTTCCCCAGTTTTCCTGGGCCACCTAGTAAGACTGCCTCACCCCCTTTCAGAGATTTCACCCTGAATGCCAGCACTATGAACAGAGACTGAGCTGATGATGCCCTATGTGAACCTTGATACAGAACATTAGGCTCCTAGGCTCCTCAGAGGAAGGACATTCTTGTGTCTACCTTACCCAGTGAGGATCTTTGGGCCCAAAGATCTCAGCGTTAGCAGAGTTCCCAGGCAACTAGGTTCCCAGGGCAAACTTTCCTGTCCTGTCCCAAATTCTCTCTCCAGAAAGAAAAGGGCCCTTGAGCTCCATGAACTGTATTAACTTTCAATCTCCCTAAACTGAGCTGCCTTTACCCAGCCACAGACCTTAGGGAAATGGAGGCAGGATGCTCTGGCTGGACCATATACCAAGAAAAGATAATAACCCAATATGACTGGTTACTGAGGGGAGCTGGGAGGAAAAGCAGCCAATCTGACATGCTGGGACAAGGAATTAGGTTTAAAGGGTGGAGTTGTCACCTACCAGAGCTCAGGGTTTGGGAAATACCAACAGCAATGAGTGACATAGGTGAGTGTTAGGGGGCCAAATGGGACCTGGGTGAAGCAGAGGCTTAGAGCCTGAAAAGAGCTAGTGGGTAGGAGAGATCACCCAGGAGGTAGAGCCAGTAGGATCTGACCACACACAGGAAGTGGGAACCAGGATGAGAGGCACACAGAAGCCAAGGAACGTCCCAGCTTTCCTCCCCAGCATAGACATAACAACCTGGTAACTTGGAGTCACCAGACATCAGAAGTTGTATCTACCCTCTCAGAAAGGCCAGCAAGATGGCAGCTCAGCAGGTAAACTTGCTGCCAAACATGATGGCCTGAGTTCTGTCCCCAAGACTACATGGTAGAAGAGAACTGACTCTCATAAATTGTCCTTTGACTTAGACACATACACACACGCGCGCGTACACACACACACACACAACAAACAAACAAATAAATACATATTTTAAAAATAGGAACCTTCATATTTAGAAAGGCCCTTGTGCCATAAATCTCCAAATATGGGGGCAGCCCTTTTGTTTCTCTCCTTCATACTTGCAAAGAGTATTGACATAATGAGGCTTGCCTTCCCCCTAGCCTCCAGGGTCCCCCAACCCACTCTGCAGGAAGGCAGCAAAGAACAGAGGGGCTGGGTGACGGGGAGGCCGAGCCCTAGGCTCTCATCAGATGCCTTGCCAGTATTTTTAGCACCGCAATCAAAAGCTGGGTCCGCCTCTGGATCAGCTCAGGCATCCTAGGCTGAGCAGGGCTGTTAAAAATGGAACAAATGGTGCACACTGCAATCAGTGGTGGCAGTCCCGCCAGGGCAGCAGCTGTGGCACTGGAAGCTCTTGGCCCTTGAGTCAGGCGAGGGAAGAATGCACTGGCCTCTGCGCTCAGCTGTCCCAACCCACAGTGTGTCCAGGCTCGGGACCTATGCTATAACACCATCTGCATCCTGCCTTCCCCCTGGAGGTTGCTGTGGTGGTCATCTCTGGGCACTTGGCAGAAAGTGATAGCAGAAGCTGACACAGCCACAGTTGGGGGCAAATGGGTAGAATGGGACATGTCTTTCCTAGCCAAAGGGGAAACTGCCTCCTGGCCTCTCCACTGTTCCCGTTTCCCTGTTCTAGAAGGGATCAGTGGTCTCCTGAGCACTCCCTGAAGGACTGGGTGAAGAGGCTTAAAGTATGGCATAGGACAGGGGCCAGCTTGCCAAGCTGAGGGCCAGGAGGCCCAAGGTAGAGCCGTTTCTGCCACTATGTGACAGCTTTGGAGCCTGGGGCAAAGCTTCCCTCCTCTGGCCTCCGTGGCTTTCTCTGCAAAATGACAAGGCCAGACTAAAGCACAGACATGACAGATTCTCTAAGTCAGCAGGAGACTGAGTTTAAAGTGATGGATGCTTGACATGAGGCGGTGGGGGGGGGGCAGTAGGGGGGATGGACTGGAGGGGACGGTCTCAGATCAGAACCCTGCCAGCAGAACGGCAGCAGAGCATACGTACATACATAGCCTTGCAAGGGAAAACGGCCCTTGGTGGCCACTCCCAAAGCAGGAGGCCATGATCAGAGGATGGTTTGCCAGCCAGGAGGTAAAAAAGCTTGGCGGGGTAAGGTGAGGACAACAAGAAGATAGATAGTAAGTACAGGCCTGAGGAGTCGTCTACGCAGAAGGTACTTTGAAAGCCCAGCTGACCCATATTTTCATTTCAAAATTGCTGGAGCAAAAAGGTGATCAGATAGCGGGCACCAAGTGACCCAGCCAGACCTATGCCTGGACTGGAGAGACAGAGACAGGGTACAGGCCTGCACCCTTGGCTCTGCCCTACATTCTAGGTCATTCTACCAATGGCCCTCGATACCCAGCTGGGCCCTCCATCTCACAGACAGGCTGTTGGACTCTGCAGCCACTCACCACCCTGCCTGCACGAGGCAGTCCCTAGTGGGATAAATAAAATTCATGTATGAGCACAAATCTGTGTCAGCCTGCCTCAGCACAGGGCTCGGCCCCCTGGCATGATGCCTTAAGGATCTGCTTTGCTGTCTATCCCGGAACTCTCTGTGCTTCCAGCAGGAGAGCTCCAGGTCTGGACAAACCGGGCATCTTACATGGGAAGTCTCCTTAAAGGGTAATTCCTCTTGTCCTGCCTCCCTGCACTAACTGTACCCATGCCAACCCGGTGTCTCCCTAACTGCATTGTCTCAGGCGAGGCTGCCCCATGTCTGGTTGGCCCTGCAGATGTGCAGCAGCTGGTAGAGTCCCTGCCGCCTCCCCTGTCAGGGAGGAGCACTCAGCACTCATTGACTGTCTGGCTGCCCCGCAGGCACCCACATTCCTACACCTAGAAGACGGGGAGGGGCCACCCTGGCACCCACTCCCACACGTGCAAGGCTGGCATATGGCAGAGGCATGCACGTCACGGCGGGTGGGTAGGTGATACAGCTAGAGTTTCCTCAACACCTCAGAAGGTGGGTTGCAAACTGCTGTCTGACAGTGATGGGCCTCACAGCCTGCTGCATGCAGGGAGCTATATCTTGTACTGCAGAGGGCTGGGCTACGCCAGCTAAGGAGGCAGACCGCATGCCTGGAAGACCTACGCGTGTTCACCTTCTGAACACATCAGTAGAGCTCAGCTCTCCCGTGCTAGAGGTGGTCTGCTGGCTGGGGAATGCCTAGAGAGTCAGGTTAGGTTGTCAGAGAGTAGGGAGGAGGAGGTATGAAAAAAGTGAGAGGCAATAGCTGGGTGCGGTGGCGCACGCCTTTAATCCCAGCACTCGGGAGGCAGAGGCAGGTAGGGCGCTGTGAATTTGAGGCCAGCCTGGTCTACAAAGTGAGTCCAGGACAGCCAAAGCTACACAAAGAGACCCACACCAGGGAAGTACCTCCAAGCAAAAGAGAGGACATGGGCAGTCCCAGGAGGGCAGATGACATGGGATGGCAAAACATCAGAGACCTGCAGGAAAGAGGGATACAAAATTGGAGAGGTGGCGCCCCTCCTCCATACAGCAGTGTTTAACTCACTGAGCACCCTCACTTACTAAGAACTGAATGTGCCCCCCCCAAAATTCCTATCAAAATTAAGCCCCCAGAGTCATGGCATTAGGACATGTAGCTTTCGGGAGGTGGTTCAGTCATGAGAGTGGTGTCTTCATGGACAATATTGGATCAGCGCCCTTATAAAAACCACACCAGGGCTGGTGAGATGGCTCAGTGGGTAATGGTGCTTGCTACACAAACTTGGTGACCCAATTTGGACCCCTAAACCAATGTAAAGGTAGAAGGAGAGAACAAAATACATAAAGTTGTTCTCCAACTTCCACACTTGTGCCTTGCCATGCACACACACACACAAACACATGCACATGCACACAACATCATGACTGCTACCACTACCATCACCACCAGCAGCATCAACAACAACACTAATAATAATAACAATTTTTAAAAATACCATAGAGCTGTCTACTCCTTCACCATGTGAGCCTGCAGCAAGATGGTGGCCATCTAGAAACCCTGAACTGAGGCCTCATCAGATGTCAAACTTACTGGTATCTTGGACTTGGACTTGGCAGCCTCAACAATAAGCAAGAAATAAACTTCTGTTGCTGATAAGCCTATCAGCCCCCTGGTATTTTGTTATATGTTAAGTCGGCCTGAATAGACTTAAAACCTTAATCCATCCTCAGGAAGCGAGAATGACCACCTCCATTTCCAGGTCAGACAACTGAGACTCAGGGAAATTGAGTTACTTGTCTGGCCAGTAACCAGACATCTCTTCTAACTTGAATAAGGAACCATCAGTCCTGCAAAGGAAGTCAGCTCCCCTGTATCTGCTAAGAGCAAACAGAAAGACCTTCCCATCAGACAACCCCAGACAGTCACATGTGGTTTTCTGTTAAGAGTTTTCCCAACTGAGCCACCCTTCTCTGATGTAATACCTGAGGAGTGGCCACACCTTAATCTGCCAGTGACTGATATAGAAGCATCTTCCAAAACTGTAGGGCTACAGTGCCTAGAGTGTTCTGGATCCTAAAGTTTATATAAGCTTCATCCATGGACCATGCCAGTGATCCATTCAGGATAATGCCAGTGGAAAACCAAGCTGTGTGGGTGGCCACCTTCCCTCCCAAATGCCTAGTTTCTTTTTGTTAAAATTTGTATTTTTTAAAAGAACTATTTTTACGTATGAGTCCTCTATCTGTATGTATACCATAAGAGGGCATCAGATCACATTACAGAGGGTTGTGAGCCACCATGAGGTTGCTGGGAATTGAACTCAGGACCTCTGGAAGAACAGTCAGTGCTCTTAAGCACTGGGCCATCTCCCCAGCCCTCATATTTATTTTCACTTTATGTATATGAGCATCACATGCAAGCAGTGCACGAAGAGGCCAGAAGGGGGCATCATATCCTCTAAAACTAGAGTTACAAACAATTGTGGGTGCTGAGAACTGAATGTGAGGGTTTTTCTGGAAGAGCATTGAGTACTCTTAACCATTGAGCTCTCTCTCCAGGCCCCAAGTCCCAGCTTCTTATCTACAAATGGAAGGAATTGAGCTAGGTGGTTCCTCTACCCACCCACCTCCGCTTCTAGGATTCCAGAAAGGAGAAGACCCTGGTCAGCAACTTCACCTCCGACCGCAGTCCCAGCTGCTTTCAGATAGTCATTTTGGTCTCCCCCAGTGCTTCTAGCTGTGGCCACTGTGTCTGCTCCTCGCCAGTGGTGTCACTCCAGCTGAACTGTACTATCAGGAGACATTTCACAGACCTAGTGGGGTGGGAGAGGCCCGTGTCTCAGAGCAAGAATATAAGCAGTCTCTAGAGGTTAGTAGGGCAACGGCAGCTAGCAGAAGCAGGGGTGAGGGGCTGCCTGCTCCTCAGGGAGCCTCATTGTAATGCTGGAGATGACAGCCTTCCAGATAGCAAGACGGTAGGGCACATTTGCAGTGAACCCAGAGGTAAGGTCCAGCATTTGGGACAGGAGAAGGTAGTCAGACAGGCAGGTCACATGGGCATCCATCATACAGACTCATTGGGGGAGCAGAGACACAAATGAGGACCCACAAGCACTGGATGACCTTCTAGTCAAGGCAAAAGAAGGCTGCAAACCATTAAGGCTTTAAAAAAAAAGTGCAAAAACTGACCCAGTTTCTTGCCACATCATCTCTGTGTCAAGAGACCATGGTTGGTCTAGTGGAGTCTGCACAGTAGCCCGTGGCCACACCCTCAGATGTCCTGTGTGTCCTACACTAATGTGAAGACCCAGACCCAAAAAATCTGGGCAGTGGGATTCTCCCACAGCAGCAGACAAAAGGGAAGAAATAATGCCATCCAAAGCCAGATTTTATCTGTATGGCTTACGGAACAGATCTCTCAGAAAGCATGTGGAAAATGGATTCAAGATGTTACTGTAAACCAACTTGACCTAAGAAGCTAATGAGGCCATCAATGACAAGACAGGAGTACCCAGGCCTGGGCAGTACCCAAAGAGAGACAGTCTCCCTGTGGAGGGGGTCAAAGTCTCAGGCTTTGAAGCTTTTTTTTTACTCAGTCCTGGGTCTGCCATCATAAAGTAGATAATGATAAGCAAGGCTTCCAGCTGCTCGGGAGAACCATTGGAGCCTCAGGGGAGGCACTGGAGGTGCTGCACGCACGCATTTACTACTGCAAACACATTCGCTGCTGCGTCCCCAGCTTCCAGCATAGCTACTCACACACTCCATCCTCCTGATGATGATGTGGGCTGGCATTGTCATCAGCTCCTTGAGATGGGGGCAGGGTAGTAACAGGGAATATCAAGACACAGAAACTTAAAGGTCTTACTCAAGGTCACCCTACAAGCACGCTGTGAGGCCGTGCTCATGCCCTCCTCCATGGTGCTGTCTCCAGGGCTCCCCACTGTCCGTATCCCTCCTCTGTGTCCTACAGTGTTTCTGCTAACCCTTCATTCCTTTTAGAAATTTCCTCTGTACCTGTTTTTATCTTGCCGATCAAACTGTATCTATTCAACAGGAAGAGAATGCCTTCTGTGTCTCTTCAGACCCTCCTGTCTACCTCCCCTGTGGGAACTGGATTGAGTTAAGGCATAGAGTTACATGATAGGGAAAGACATCCTTTAAAAAAGGAAGAAGAAGAAATGAAAAGAAGCTTAAGGTGCAAGAAAAGACCCTGCCTCAAAAGAAGTAAGTCACATATTGATAGAAAAAGATATTCAAAACTCCCCTCAGGCCTCTGCACATGCAAGCACAGGTGCACGTGCCTGTACACACATGTGTATAAGCCATACATATATACAGCACACATACAGGATCACCCCCACAGCAATGGAGAACTCAGCACCATTCAAAGTGTCTCTCCTATCTTTGAGTCAGCAGTTGCATTAAAATGAGAGCTTCCCAATATTGTAGGGCACACTGGGGGAGCAGGAAGAGGGAGGTGATGCAAAGCAGAATGCTGGGCCATATAGGCTGAGATCTGTTATGCAAAAGAAATATAGCACCTTCTATTTGTGGGAAAGCTGAGATAACAGGTTAGAGCCTTCTGGGTTATAGAGAGGAAACAAAATTACCCCCCCACACACACACACACCTCCTTAGAGGAACAGGCAACAGCAGCAATGCAGACCATTCCCAGCTGATGGCCACAGAGGGAAGCACAAGATGGATGAGGCATGAAGCTGATGTGGGTTCCCTGGGTTCTCTTACCTACTGACACAGCACACAGGCACGAGGGGACACTTTCTGTCACAAGTACACACTAAATGCTGTTCTCTAACTTACGTTGGTAGGACAGGTGGCTTGAGTGGCATGGAGCTCTCCTGCACTGCAGATGGCCGAGGCTCATATTTTCTCAGTACTAAAGCTGTCTAAATGTACTGTGCAGCCCACATGGACACCTAGGGCACTATGAAGAGGGAGGAGCTGTCAAGTGTGCATGCGTGATGCAACATGGGTTTGCCATGAATGCAAATGTCTCATTCATAAGTTTTAAATATCCAGCATACATTTAATATTTTGAATATTTCAGATTAAGTAAAGTATACTATAAAAGTTTGTAGAAAACCTTAAAGTATGGTATGTCGGCCAGCGTTCTGCTATGACGTGATATCGGAAAGTAGCAAAGTTAAAGGAGGAAAAGCTGGTTTGAGATGACAGTTTCAGAGGTTTTACTTCCTGGTTTCCTCAGTTACCCAGAAGTCATTGCTTCTGGGCCTTGTGGTGAAGCAGAACATCACAGTAGGGAGCGTGTGGTAGGGCCTCCTGGTGGACAGGAGAGAGGGAGGGGAAGGGAGAGGAGATAGGCTGAGATAGAGGAAAAGGAAAAAGGAGGGGAAGGAAGCCATGATGCTTCAAGGGCACACCCCAATGACCCACTTCTTCCAAACATTCTTCATCACCTCCTACAATTCCCACTATCTCCTCAGGGGCCATTCAATTTTGGAACCATGAATGGATTAATCTATTGATAAAATCAGAGTCCCACCCCTGGGCACTGCCACAATGGGCACCAAGCCTTCGACACATGAGTCTCTGATGGTCATTTCAGATCCCAACCAGAATACAAAGCCCCCCAATGTAGACTGAGAAGCACCTACATCCACCACACAATGCTCCTTAGTGCAGGATTCAGGAAGTCAGCACCCTGGGAATTTGGGACAGAAGAGCTTGCTCTGGTGTGGAATAGGGAAGTGGCCTAGGGAAAGCCTTGAAGGATGGGCCAGGGCAAGTCAGAAAAGGAGCACATATGATGTGGGATGGGGGTGAAGTGCATTGAGGATGCAACCCTGGTGGGGGAAGAAGGTTCCTGTAAGAACAGGGTTGTAGGGGGAGAGCTATCAGCAGAGGCCCTGGTTCTGTCCCATCTAATTCCAATCCAAACTTCCCTCTCTGCAGCTGTCTCTGCAGAAACAACTATTGGGGACACTCGTCCGGAGCCAGGCATTCTCTTAGGTGTTGAGGACACACAGTGAATGAGAACTCCCCAGTTCCTGTCCTTAAGAAATTCACAGCACCAAGCCAGGCTGTGGTGGCGCACGCCTTTAATCCCAGCACCCAGGAGGCAGAGGCAGGCGGATTATTGTGAGTTGGAGGCCAGCCTGGTCTACAAAGTGAGTCCAGGACAGCCAAGGCTACACAGAGAACCCCTGTCTCAAATACAGAAGAAGGAGGAGGAGGAGGAAGAGGAGGAGGAGGAGGAGGAGGAGGAGGAGAAGGGAAGGAAGGAAAGAAAGAAATTCACAGCAGGGAAGAGAAGAAAACAGAAATTCACAGTGGGGCTCACAGACCTCAGGCAGTCCTAACTACTGTTGTCTGGCTCCTTCCAGTTTACCAAACAGTCCCAGGAAGACAAGTTTTCGTCCCTTCACTAAGTTCCAGTCTCCTGGGGAGCCTAGGGCCCATCCCCTTAAATACTTCTCCCCACATACCCCAGAGTTTTGGGCAGCTCTGAGCTGTACACCTAGGTGAGCCTGGTGACAGCACCAAGGGGCATAGCCAGCCTCCCTCCCTTCCTAGGCCTGGCCTGGGCTCTGTCCACGGTGCTGAAATCACTGCCCTGCCTGCCAAAGAGAAGAAGAGGTGTCTTGCTCATACCCAGCTTTACACTCACCAGTGCCCATGGTCTTTCCCTGCATTCTCAGGCCTGCCTGACATGGTTTATGGAACCGTATCTTCTGCCCTAACGTCTCCATCATCCAAACTCCCTGAAGTACCAAGTTATAGAATAAGGTCAGAAAAAAAATTGGGGCTGTGTCAGCCCCTTCCTGACTTCCCACCCTGGACTGGAGTAGATCATCAGAGGCAGACAAATACCGCTGAGGCCCCTGATTTGGGCTCTGTCACCCATTTGCTTGACTCCTGGGTGCCCCAGCAACATGAGAGCAGATGAAGATCTCGAGCTGTGTACCACAGGTCAGAAACTAAGCACCGGGCTCTGAGTGGGCATCAGCATGACAGCCATGCTTAGCCCGAGGTCTCCCCCACCCCACCCCCACACACGTGCACATGGCACAATGAGATGAATGTCCGTTGTGTAGAGTTGTCTCAGTGTCAGAAACCCTGTCACACAGTGGCCCTGCCCATTCTACTCGCTGTGGCTGCAGGCTCACTCAACGGGGAAGCTGCTCAGAAGGGAGTGATGGAAGAACCCATCCTTATGGTTGGAGCCTCCTCTTTCCTAAAGAGATGACCTGCAGCTAGTACAACAGGGGACCAGAAGCTGGGTATGAGAGTGGCCTCGAGGAAGAAGCTGGGTGACCTTGAGGAAGTCATTTCCAGGGATTTCCACACCCTTCCAATTCAGCGGATGTCCCTGACACTCATTTTTATGAGCTAAGCATGCTGACACCATGATGGAAACATAGGAGCCATATATATATATATATATATATATATATATATATATATATATATATATATATATATCCACCTACAGGAAAACAGCCTGGCACTGCCCTCTATGGGGACATGGGGAGAACATAGTCCAATCCCCCTGCATCCCGGCACACCCCACAGCCTCTCTATATATGTGCTTGCAAATGAGAATAAACAAAAGAGCCTGGCACAGTGCCTGGTCCATAGCATCTATCCCACAGGGCCCAATTCCTTCCCTCCGCTTTGCCCTTGAACGTTTTCTCTCTCTCCTTAGGGAATGGTGGAGACAGGCAACCAGGAAGAGGAGGGGCAGAACAAGGTCAGGGAGGCTGGGAGAGTGCGAGGGACCACAGCTGCCATCATTAATCACCTTCCCTGGCAACGTGCATGTTGTGAATCAGCATCTGTGATACTGACAAAGGAGGCCAGAGGGATGGGGATGGCACAGTAGCGGGTAGGATGGACAGTGGGGGGAAAGGAGTGGGCAAGGGTAAGCCCTGCATTCAGAACTAATCTCAGTTGGACACACACACTCATACTCACACACCCGTACACATACACACTCACACGTGGGCAGACGCACACCAACATTGCCATGGTGCAGATTGTGGAGCCCCCTCCTCCTGCTGTCACCCCATCTGTGCTCACACTGCAGCCCCCTCTGTCTCATCCCCAGAGCCAACCAGGACAGGCAAGGCAACGGCTGATTAATAATTTACACATTAAGAGTGCTGCGAAGCCAGCCCCATTAGAGGGGCAGGGACTCCGTAATGAGACAAACTGGTATCACAGAAAGGGCATGAAATGGTCTAGGTTACATCTGTCCCTCCCAGTCCTCACCCAAGACCTGCTTGCAGGCGGGTGGGCCTGTTCCAGTAAACCCTGCTACCAACCAACTGTGTGACCTTGCACAGCTCCCACGCCCTCTCTGAGTCTCAGATCTGTCATCTGTGCAGCGCCTGGATTAGATTACAGTATCCCCAAAGCCCCTTCTGGCTCCAAAGTCTGTGGCTTTCTGATTCTATAAGCTATTTGCATGTCCCAGCAGATGGCTAACAGCAACAGTCATTGGCTGAGCGGGTTCCCACCAATTCTCTGTAAGAAATGAGCACATACAGCAAATGCTCTTTTTGGTTCTGATCCATGCTACAGTCACTGTTTATAATGAAAATTCTGAATATCAACTGTTGTCATTATAAGCAAGGAAGGGAGAGCAGGGCAGAACAGAATCACAGGTGGTTCTTCATAACTCTGGTTCCACTAATAGGAGCTAGCACCCACCATCCCTTCACCTCTAAACACCAAGCATTTCTCTCTCCCTCCATCCTTCTCTCTCTCTCTCTCTCTCTCTCTCTCTCTCTCTCTCTCTCTCTTTCATTCTTGCTCTCTCGCTCTCTCCTCTCTTTCTGCATGAAGTTAAATATTGTGATACCAGAACTCTAAGACATCCCTCAAGCCCACTGTTCGCTTATGTTTTTACAAATATATACAAATACCGATCTATGTTATATATAATATACATCATCTTCCTTGTATGAAGTGCGGGTCAGGAATTATGAATATTATGGGGTGAAATTTGATATCTCAAACCATTAAAGTCAACTGGTCGACAATTACTCTGCTTGGGGCTGTTTCACCAGGTAGTGGCTTTTAAAACTGGAACTGAACCTTCCTAGGGATGGAGGCAGGTTCTCTCAGCCACTGTGATGAAATGAACTGCCACATGACAGTGCCCATGGAGGCTGAGCAGCAGGAAACTTTGATCACCACTGCGGCTGAGAGGGGCCCTGTGATGGCAGTCATCATGAGAGGAGATCTCCATCCTTGAGAATAGGGCATAAGTCCTGCCAACATCTGTGTGCCCTGGAAGGTGGATCTGGAAACAGATAGGCTCCAAGGCCAATCACGGTCATATATATAGCAGTTTGGTAACACCATGAACAGACATCCCCTCTGACTCAAGCTCAGACTCATGAGTGGCTGCTGTAGGATTGTAACATATATGTCTTTAGCTGCTATATTCCTTTGTGGTCACTTGTGACTTAGGACTATAAACACAAATACAGCTGCCAACCAAATAAAATGGCACACAAAGAACATCTTCTAATAAAAATGTGCCTGTGTCCCTCTCTGATGCCCTACACAGGTGGCCTGCCTCCTCTACCACATGGGAGCTATCCAAGATCCCCTCCCTCTGAGCCCTTCATGGAGACTGTGGCACAAAACAAAGAGCCACTGTACCGAGGAGAATCTCCTCTTTTGACATAAGGGCAATGACATCTGTCCAGCCCAGTACCAACACAGGATGGCAGAGACCACCCCAGGGGACAGGTGCCCTTCCATTTGTCCTGACCAATGTGGTGATAGCAGGCAAATGACTCTATCAGCTTCCAGGCCAATTGACAACCGAACTATGCATTATGTGACTTGCCCCTGGGAGGGTGTCCCACCCCTAGCCCCACAGCAGTGTACCTTGGCACTTGGTTCAGAAACCCACCCTCTCTCCTCCCATGTCCTTCTTCTTGCCCTCCCTCTCTGCCTGCTTCACGGGGTACCAGTCCTTGCTTCCTGTGCTGCCACATCCTCCTTACTACAGCAGAAGCCTCATCCAGCGTGACACTGTGGGCAGGGAGGGCGGCCACCAGCTGAGGCTGTAGAACTCACAGTACCAGGCCCTTGGGGACAAGAAAGAGCTGATCCCTGTGTCTTTTGATCAAATGCTTTCCCCCAGCTGCCTCCCAGCCCCATCCCAGGCATCCTAGCTCCTTTCCTGATCTGCACGAGCTGAGCGTGAGCAGTGACTATTTCCAGAGAAGAGTATAACCAATGGCAATTCCCAGGGCCTCAAGTCTCTCTTCCCTTCTCCTCTGAATATGCTAAGAGAGTGCTGTGCCCAATCTCTGAGAGACTGAGAGACGCAGACATGCCTCTACTCTGGAAATAACCCGGCATCTCTCTTTACCTGCTTCTTGTACATCTGCCCTACCTCCCCATAGAGCCATAGAAATCAGGAAACAGATTTCTAAGACCTTTCTCCAAGGAATGCCTGAAAAGCTTTGCACTCCACTAGGCACTTGGGAAAGCAGCACAGAAGGAAGAGGGAGCGTTCACAAGCCACTGGCCTTACACACAGCTTGCCCTAGGGATTCTTGCAAATGGCCCATCCTCAGGGTTAGGGTTCTGAAGATGCAGGTCTCACTCCTCCCTCCAGTGTTTCTAGGTCCACTCATACCGGATATCACCTCCCTGTGTTTGCACAGGGTGAGTCAGGCATCTCCATGGACATCATGAAGATGGATATCAAAAAGCTCCCGAGAGGCTTGTAGAGGGTGAGGATTCCCGGCTCCTTCAGTGGGCTCTCCAAGTGAGTCTCATTCACTCTGCAGTCTGAGAGCCCTGCTTAGTTTCTCTGCTACATTAACCTTTTACTGTCCTATCAAGTCAGCACTAGCCATAGGAAACCTGCATAAGGAGCTGGGGAGATGGCTCAGTGGGTAAAGGGCTCACTGAGCATGGGGTCTAAATTCCTAGCACCCCAGTCAAAGCCAGCACTACAGCATGTGTTTGTAACCTCAGCACCAGAGAGTGGAGGCAGGAGGATTCCTGGAGCTTGCCAGCCAGCTCATCTGGCTGAATAGGTGAGTTTTGGTTTCAGCAAGAGACCCTGTCTCAACAGGGCAATAGAGGATGACACCCGAAGCCAACATCTGACCTCCACATGCATGCACACAAGAATGTTTACACACACACACACACACACACACACACACACACACACACACACACACACACACACGAGAAACCTATGTAGGATCTTCATCGTGTATTTGACCCACCTACTAGATTAGGAAGTACGGAGAGGTGCTTCACCTTTCTAAGACTCAGTTTTCACAGGTATAAAATGGAAACATTACGTCACAGAATTCTTTTATGGTTCTTTTTTTATTTGTCTGAGATAGAGTCTTGGTATGTAGTCCGATCTAGCGTGAAGAAGCAATTCTTTCACCCCAGTCTCCTTGGATTACAGTTATGCAACACTGTAGCCAGCATGTTGTGACATTCTTGTAAAGATTAAGGTAACATCAAGGGCCAAGGATGCAGCTCAGATGTAGTGCCATTATTAACAACATTGTATCTAATGATGAAATTCTGATTGCTCTTCATCTAAGATCAGAAATAGGGCAAAAATCCCTGCTCTCATCACCTCTGTCTGACATTGCCCCTGGAAGTTCAAGCCAATGCAATAAGGCAAGAAAAAAAAGGGAAAGGAAAGAAGGGTAATTGAGAGTAGGAAAATTGGAGTAAACTCATATTTATTCATAGATGAGAGAATCATCTACACACAGAATCTAATAGAATCTACAAAAACCAATAAGCAAGGCACATAAGGTTATGAACTATAAGCTGAGAATATGAAATCAAATGCATTTTGTCATCAACCAGTTGGAAGCTAAACCCCTAAAAATAATATACTTTGCAATGTATGAAATATTAATTAGGAATAAATCTGACCCATGGTGTGCAAGAAGGATGCACCAAGAGCTACAAATATTGCTAAAAGAAATGGAAGAAAAAATAAATAACTGTGGAGATATAATGTGTCAATAAACTAAAGGCTCCCTATTATTAGGACATAAATTCTATCCACGTTGCTCTTCAGTTCAGTGCAACCCTGATCAAAATCCCCCCCCCCCTTTTTTTTTTCCAGAGCTGAGGACTGAACCCATGGCCTTGTGCTTGCTAGGCAAGCGCTCTACCATTGAGCTAAATCCCCAATCCCCCAAATCCCTTTTTTAAAAATCAAAGTCATCATGTATATTCTAAGATTTATTTGGAAATACAAAATCTCTAGAAGAACCAAAAAGTTTGAAAATGAATAAAATTGAAGAGCTCACGAGATTTAAGCCTTGTCATAAAGCTGCAGTTGCTGGGATATTGTGGTTCCAGTACCAAGAAAAACAAATAGGTCACTGAACAGAATAAATAGAACAGAATAACACCCATGTCTGGTCAGCTGCTATTTTTTTTTATAGGTTTAAAAAAAATAAAAAGGAACAATTATCCATGTTATAAACCATATACTCAAAATGAAAAATTATTTTGATAACTATATGAAAATCAATAAACTAACTCAAAATAGATCATAAGTGTCAATGTAAAATCATACAGTTCCTAGAAAAAAATATTCATGACCAATGGATTAGGCAAAGATTTCCTAGATATAACACCAAGGACGCAATCATGAAAGAAGAAAGTGATCAATTGGGGCTCAACAAGATTTAGAATTTCCGGAGCTGGAAAGACACTGTGAAGAGAATGAAAAGGCGACCAGACACCGGAAGGGGATATTTGCAAATCACAGAGCTGATAAAGAAAGGGCTTGTACTCAGAACGTAAACAAGCACACAATGGTAAGAAAATAACCCAATTAAACGCAAGACACAAAATATTTGAACAGCTCACCAAAGAAAGCTATATGGGGGAGAAAGAGCTTGAAAAGATCTTTAGCATTATTAGTCACCAGGGGACTGCAAATTAAAATCATAATGAGGAGCCTCGACACAGTTATTAGAATCACTAAAACCAAAAAGAGTGACTATGTTGATTCTAGCTGAAGCTGTGGCAGATTTCATGTATACATGGGTGCTTCTGGGAGCATAAAATAACGCAACTAGTAGGAAAAGAATCCAAGCTGTTCCTTTTTTTTATGTGTTTGGAGGTTTTGGTGGTGATGATAGAAGGGTTTTTTTGAGACAGAGGCTCACTATGTAGACCAGGCTGGTCTCAAAATAACAAAGATCTGTCTCCCGAGTGAGTGCTGGGATTAAACGAATGCACCACCACATCCGAGGGTGGGAGGTAATTTTGGTTTTGTGTGGGTTTTTTGTTGTTGTTGGTTTTTTGTTTGGTTTGTGTGTTTGTGTGTGTGAGGGTTTTTTTGTTTTTATTTTTGTTTTTGTTTTTGTTTTTGTTTTTTGGCCTTTGTTGAGCTGGAGATTGAACCCAGGGCCTCATATAAGCTAGACGAGTGCTCAACTACAGAGTACATAAAGGAACAAAACATACATGAGAGAACTGGTTTTGTTGTTTGTTTGTTTATTGGTTTGTTTTGGGGGGGCAGGGGCACGGCATGTGTGTGCTAGGGATAAACCCTAAAGCTGCATGCTCACCAGGCAAGTACCCTACCATTGAGCGAATCCCTGGCCTCTTTATACACTGCCACGACTGTGGTTATGTTTCACAGAGTCCATATATGTCAAAACATATACCAATGAACATGTGACATATGTGTAGTTTCTAATGTCTGTTATACCTCAATAAAGCTACTTTTGTTCAATATCACTATAGAATAGTGTTCCGTGCTACTTCAGAGTAGTCACTAGGAAAGGCCTCTCTGAGGAAGCAGGGTCTCTTTGAATCTGAAATATCCCCCACCCCACCCCCCACCCTATCCTCACCCTACCCCCACCTTACTGCCCCACCCCCACTCCCTACCCCCATTGTCTGTGTTTTAAATGCTCAGTCCCCAGCATGCAGAACTGTTTTAAAGGGTAGAGAGGCTTTAGGAAGTGACGCCTACCTAGAAGAAACAGGTAACTAGGGTCTAGCCTTTGAGGGTTATACTTACCATGGTTCCTACCTAGTCTTCTGTCTCCAGCCCCCCAAGATATGAGACACCTCCACCTCCAAGACACACTGCCACCATGGATCAACTCAACCTGTTCCCTGCTCTGATTGGCTAACGCCCCTCCACAACTGTGAGGCAAGATCAACCTTCCTTCTTTTTAGTTGCCTCTGTCAGGCATTTTGCCATAGGAACCAGAAAAAAATAACTAATATCATGACATTAAGCTGGATCTGGCTGGCTGACCGGAAGCAGCACAGCAGAAGTGTGGGAACAGCATCCCAAGCAGAGGCCACTGTAAACACAGGGCCCCTGTGGACAAGAAAGAGTGTCCTGTCTGAGAGGCACATTGTGCTAGGAGGGCTGTTGTGGGTCACAGAGGTTACCAGAGGCAGACTGACTCCAGATCAGGGAGGGATCAGCAGGCCCAGCAGGAAGTCTGGGCTTTACTCCAAGTAGGTTGGAAGTCATTTGCTTCCAAGTCTTTCACTCGCTCTGCTCTGGGTAGGTGGGTAGATGTCATTCAACAGAGGGACACAATCTGATTGCCATTGCTTTGTCGTTTCTAATCATTCAACTCTGCACCAAGGGTATGCATTATCTGTTAGAGATAAAACGTATATTGAAAAAAAAAGATTAGCTCCGCTGTCATGTGGAGTCTAGGTGGCAAATGAGTAAGAGTGGAAACCTCAAGGTAGGTGTAGCTGCGTGTGGCATGCAGAAGGCTTGGAAAGCATCAGATCAAGGCTGGTCAGGGCTTTATAGTAACCTGAGAAGACTTTGACAAGGAGAAGGAGGAAGAGGAGGAGGAGAAGGAGGAGGAGGAGGAGGAGGAGAGAGATGATGATGATTAAAAACTGGGCAGAACTCTTGCCTAGCAAGCCTACGGGCCTGGGTTGGATCCATAGCATGAAGTCAGGGGGGTTGGGGAAGCCGCTGTGGTCACTAGGTTGGGACAACAGAGGCAGCAGTGGAGTGGGAGGATGCCTTTAAGATTGACCTAGAGGTGGGGTCCAGAGTACACACTATAGGTGGGGTGCTGGTGAGCAGAAATGGGCTCCAAAGCTGGCTGCAGAGTTTATACAAGCACCTGGCCCTCGGATTATGTAGCCTCCTGACCTCCACAGGCTCGCGCCACTGTTCCCTCCCTGGAGTCACCATGGTTGGCTATGTCTCTGCCTCCCTCTCTAGGCAGAGATCTCATCTTCCTAACCAGAACTTAGAATAGCACCTGGAAGGCAAGCTGCTGCTTTTTTCGCTGAATAAAGTAGAAGAGGATGCCGGGTGCACACACCTGTAATCCCAGCACTCGGGAGGCAGAGGCAGGCGGATCCCTGTAAGTTTGAGGCCAGCCTGGTCTACGTAGTGAGTTCCACGGCATCCAGGGCTACGTAGAGAGACCTTGTTTCAAAAAACAAGGAGTGGGAAAATGAGGTTTGGGAAAATGGTTCAGTCATGTAAGCATGAGGCACCTGAGTTCAGATCCCTAGAGCCCAGGTAGAGCCAGGCAGGACAGTGAGCACCTGTATCTCTAGAAGGAGGGGGCAGAGGAAGGACCAATGGAGCTCACTCATCAATCAATTCTGCCAAATCAGTGATCTCCAGGTTTATTAAGAAACCCATGTCAAAGAATAAGGTCTCGGAGCATGATAAGGAAAGATCCCCCTGGCCTCTACATGCATGCACACAGACCCACAGACACACACACACATGCATGTGCACCAGCATGTACACATGCACAAGCAGAAACAGAAGAATGAGTAGCTGAGTAGCTCACAGGCTCACAAGCACCAGACAGCCTGCCTTGGCTGCGGCATCGTGCCTTCTGCACCATCCTGCACCACTCTCCCCTCGTTCCTGTGCCCCACTATAGCAGGCTCTGGCTGCCACCACCAAAAACTGCAACTACATGGCCAGCATGCTGGGCAGTCAGTGCTCGCTGCCCCTGCCAGAAAGCCCTGACCTAGTTCAGTGCTGGTCGAGGCTAATGATGTCATCGTCAGTGAAGCTCCAGGCTGAGGCTTGTGGATTGGACTCTGGGGCTGGCTTTAGTTCTGAATGCCAGGAGCCTGGGCAGAGTGCTACTCAGGGATGTCACAGAGTGATGAGGACAGTGCTATGAGTGTGGATAACAGCTCTCTGGAAACCCCATTCTCCTGCTGGGAGGAGGCCCATATCAGTTTCCAAATCCCTTCTGGGGCATCTGGGTTGTATGGTCTGAACCCCAAATTCCTCATCACACAGGATTGGGGTAGGAAGAGGGGGTGGGAAGGATCCTTGAAGGACCTCCCCTATGTCCCCAGTCTTTAATGAGTGTGTTAATTTGAGCAGTTTCAGCCATGCTGGCAGGGCACAGAGCTGTTGGTGAGGGTACAGGTGATTAAGATATTGTCTCAACGCTCAGTGGCTCCCTGTCAGGACTCTGAGAGAAACATCAAGCAACCAAAACACTATGAATAATTGTGAACATGGAAACACAGCTGTGACCAATTGCGTGGCAAGCTCACTGGGCTCAGAGACCAGCAGCGGTTTCACAGGGTGGGTGTATCTTAAGAAATGAAGCATCGTAGAACTTTCCTGGTGCAAACAAGTTGGCATCAATCCCAGCAGTGGCGTCGGCTCAGGCCAACACTGTGTGTCTGAGGCTACAGCCCAAACATGGGGGAGTGGGCACAGGTGCAGAGAACAAGGCTGAACTTGGCCCATGTGGGACATATATGCACGCTGTGCTCACAGGCTAAGATGCCATCCTGTCAGTGGCGGGGACCTAGGAAGAAACTTGAATCCAGGAAAGGCTTGGACATTTTAGGGTTTCAGCACCCTGTTAGGTACAGTGGTGGTGAGGAGGGTCAGGCTGGAGACAGAGGGACACTAGAAACACTGACACATTGGTAACAGTGATGGGGTTTGGGATCCTTGCCAGATCCAGAGGAGGAAGTTAGGAAGGACTCATGAGGAAGGTGGGTGCAGTGATCAGATGACAGCAAAGGCTATCTGTCCCCAATCCTCATGCCTCCACTCCTATTGCTGGCCATTGAAATCCATGACACCCACCACCACCACCACCACCAATGGCGTTTTCCCTTGTGTGTGGCTCTGTGTAACTGTACTTTCAGCTCACCCTGGAACTCCCATCTAACACTGTATATGGAGAAAGTAGGGAGACAGAGACAGGCTGCAGGTGAATGGGGCAGAGGGGAATCATAGGGGACATAAACGGTCTCCTTTTTAGGCTGGAAAATCTGAAGCGTTCATCCAGGCTTCATCCACCCTTCGTTTGGACAGCATCTGTGAGGTGAATCCATAGGGAGAAAGATCAAGTCCCTAAGCTCTGAGCTCGCCACCAACCACAAAGTGACAGCCTGGTCCTCGAGAAGCCAGATGAGACTGTCCTAGGGATGGAGACGTGCCCCAAGTTGGGCACTCAGCTGCTATGAAGTGGCCTTGACTGTCTCCCCAGGGTCAAGAGTGCCACTGAGTATGGGATTGAATGGGACAAGGGGAGGGCTGACCAGCTGATCTCCTGGCTGGAGGGAGAAGGCCCTGAGAGCCACTTAATGCAGTGTGACACCAGGGCCCCCTGGCAGCACAATATTCCATGTCATGGTAATCAAGTATGACAGCTCCTCTTTACTGCCCCAGCATGTGCCGGGGCCAAGCAAGGGAGGTCCCCAAAGCCCCACCCTTGTCACCATAGGCTATGTAGCAGGAGCCAGCTGTACTGTAGCAGTTCGGGTGGGCAAAAGGGCAGCCCTGGAGGGCCAAGAAGGAGACAGATTTCATGAGAAAACCAGAAGCAGAAGAAAAGAGACAGTCGGGTGTCTAGAAAACCCTAGAAATAAAGAGGTTAGATCCTAGCTGGGCATAGTGGCTCATACTTATTGCCCAGTACTTCTGGGAGGCCAAGGCAGGAGGATTGCCATGAGTTTGAGGCGTGCCTGGGCTACAGATAAAGACCTTTTTGGGGTAGGG
This sequence comes from Acomys minous, assembly GCF_964271855.1. NCBI lineage: Eukaryota > Metazoa > Chordata > Mammalia > Rodentia > Muridae > Acomys > Acomys minous. The sequence continues at coordinate 103,526,756 of NC_140494.1, forward strand.
GGAGAAACAGCCCCTTTGAATAAGTCACTTCAGCTCTCCAGAAGTTAATATCTATATCTATAAAAATCAGGGGCATAGCCGGACAGTGATGGCGCACGCCTTTAATCCCAGCACTTGGGAAGCAGAGGCAGGCAGATATCCATGAGTTCGAGGACAGCCTGGTCTTCAAAATGAGTCTAGGACAGACAAGGCTATACAGAGAAACCCTGTCTTGAAAAACCAAAAGAAAAACTAAAAACAAAAACAAAAATCAGGGGCGGGTGTTACTATTCCCGGCAATATAGGCTTTGTTTAATTTTTGTTGGTAGTTTTTGTTTTTCTTCATTTTGTTTAGAGAACAGGGTGTTTGTTGGGAAGCAAATGCCAAACAAAGACAAGGTTCTGGGAAAACAAGCTACTAGTGAATGGGCGGACAGTGGGGCTAAGCAGCAAAGCCAGGCCTCCCTTCCTGTGTACAGAGGCGATGGTGAAGGCCTTTCCTATTTTATCCTGGCTCCAGGGAATGTCTGCGGATCAGAACTCTGGCAGTGCACCCGCCCCAAATCCTTATGAACTTTCTCCTTCTCCACCTTGTTCAGGCCTCTTAACTGAAGGAGAAGCCAGAGAATAGTCAGGGGCTATCCTAGGGCCACAAACACCCGGTGATCGCACTCACCCTGTGACTGTCCGACAGGCAGCTTTAGACTCCACCTTGTCCTTCAAGGAACAAACTAACTGTCTTTATGGGAATCACCTTACAAGCTACATTCTATCAGTGAAACTAATAGCAACACAAAGCTCCCTTGTCTCCCACAGTAATAGCACCTGCAGCTCCCAGCATCACGACACACCTCCCGGAAATGGTTTCTTTTAGTTCTCCCCAGGACCCTGTGAAGGAAGGAGACACGGAGCCACTCTCCGTATGTGTCAGGGACAGGAAGGAAGATTCTGACAGTTCAGTTACTATGTGGTAGCGGAGCCCAGCTCTGATCACTGTCTCCTCCTCCACACCGCTCAGAGCTCCTCTCAGAGTCCAGCACATGCTTCCCACACTACAGGCCAAAAAGCATGAGGGTGGCAGACAAGGAACAGGTGGAGTCGGCAGGGATGGGCATCAGCACGGTGGGGAATTAGGGATGACCACACCCACACCAAGACATCAGCATTTCCTGAACACCTGATGCGCACATGGCTGGGGAATCAAGGATAACCACACCATGACATTGATAGTCAGCATTTCCTGAGCATCTGCTGTATACGTGTCTGGGGTGCTGATGCTGGAAGAACAGGATGATGGGGACCTTGGAAGATGAACACAGAATTACGCCTTTGTCACCCTCATGGTACCAAACCCCGGTGAGGAAGTTGAGTTACAGAAAGGATTAGAGCCGAGGAGGCAAACTTTTCCGTGATAGCTTAAGCTTTGCAGGTCATGTGTGTCTCTATAGTATGTTACTGGTATGTAGGAGTATTTTTTGTTGTTTTGTTTTGCTTGTTTGTTTGTTTTAAGGATTTCTTTCTTTCCTTTTTTTTTTTTTTTCATTTTGTTTATTTGGGGGTAGTAGGTGTATGCCATGGACTTCACGTGGAGAGAAGAGGACAACTTTCAGGAGTTAGCTCTCTCCTTCTACTGTGTGGACCGTAGGGGTCAATCTGAGTGAAGGGGGGGGCAGGGGGGAGAGTGGGGGGGAGGGGCAACAAGTATCTTTCGCTGCTAATGAATCTTGCTGTCCCTCTTTCATAGTTTTCACTACATCTCTTTAAAAACATAGACACTCAGGCAGAAGCAGGCGGATCGCTGTGAGCTCAAGGCCAGCCTGGTCCACAAAGTGAGTCGAGGACAGCCAAGGCTATCACAGAGAAATTCTGTCTCAAAAGCAAACAAACAAAACACATAGACATTCAAAACGAATACATGTATCAAAGCATCGCGTTGTACCCCCTATATACGTAAAATAATTACTTGTCAATTAAAAGTTCATTTTAAATTAAGCTGTGGAAATAACTTGGTAAAGTGCTCACTTTGAGTTTGATCCCCAGAGGCCATGTAAGAAAGCCATGTGGGGGTGATGGGCAAGCAGACCCCTGAGCCTTGCTGGACAGACATTCTGGTTTAGGTGGTGAGTCCCCACATAGTAAGGTGGACACCACCACCTAAGGAATGATGGCTAGAGTTGTCCCTTCGCCTCCACATGTTTGTGCACACAAGTGCATGCACACATCTACATGAAACTGCATGCGCACATAAAACACCACACACACATACACAAAGGCTTTAAGTATTCTCAGTTTGAGGGTCACATAAGACAGGCTGGCCACAGGTGGGATTTGGTTCACAGCCACAGTTTGTTGGCCCCTGTTCTAGGGAGTCAAGCAACCAACTGTTTCCTGAGCTGAGGTTCATCCAACCAACCAAACTAGAGTCCACAGCTGCTCTGCTCGGAACCTGTGCCAAGACCTGGGGGTGCTTATTATATAGTTTATGTCCTGGAGGTGCCTACAGCACTAGAGAAGACAGACAGGTAAGGACATACTGTCAGCTCAGTGCATGCTGGGAGGTGATTTAGGACAGGGCAGCCAGAAGCTGAAAGGTTTTTTTCTACCTATGGGTCTCCTATGTGCCCCAGGGTGGAGACGAAGAAGAGTATTTTAATCTCTCCCTCCTTACTTACATCTGCCCCCTCCCACAGTAGGAGTAGTTCATAAGGGTGGCATGTGGCCCTTATTTGATCCTTCCACCCAGGCACCTACAGTGCCTAGCAAGGGCAAGAGCACTAGCAGCACTAGAGGCGGGACGTTTGGTGAGAGCCACCGAAGGAACAAGAGCAACTGAAAGGCTGCTCACCTTTCCTGTTCCGGGATGGACAAAGCGAACAAATGAGAAATTTGGGGTGTCCCAGCATGGCACCCCAGCCCCCTCATCCCACCCTGGCCACTCTGCTGACTCACCCCCACAGCCCAGTCAAGCATGTTTAACTCATCCCAGTTAGCCACAGCTTCTCTTGGAGAGGGAGCTGGCGTGACTGTATCTTGAGTGTGTTCTATGGCAAGGAGGAATCGGGATCCCTGAGTGCAGAAGACAGTCACGGAGATAAGGATACACGACCCCACCTCTGAGATCTATAAGGTGTGACGAGGCTGGATGACAGGGGAGAGTGTGGAGGGGATGCAAGGAGCCACAGCTAGGGGTGGGAGTGGGGGAGGGGGAGGAGTTGTTCACAGGTCTTCCTGCCATGGCAGAGCACAGACCTTATTCCCAGACAACTGGAATTACTGGAGGGAATTTAAGCAAAGAGATGCTTTTCCTCTCTGTGTTAGAAAATGGCCCTGCAGGGGTGAGAAAGAGGAGAGGGAGAAGGGAAGCTCCGGCAGGCTGACCACGAGGAGACTGGAGGAGACCCCGGAGCTGAGCGTTGTAGGAGAGTGGACTGTGACGATCAGCGAGTATCAGAGGGAGGCCGAGAGTGAGAGGGAAAGGACAGAAGCAAGCGGCCATTTGGCTGTGAATAGGAAAGAGGTCATTTAAGCTCTCAGAGCCTCAGCTCGCTCTATAAAACAGGAAAGAAGAACTACCCAGCAGTGTCATTGTGAGATTCATGGAGGGAGACTGAAAGGCCAAAACAGGGTCTGGCAGGCAGAGATGGCTTTTCCTCTCTGCTCCTTGCTGTGCCTTTGTGCAACATCTTATACTACTGGGCTTTTTGTGTGTGTGTGTGTATGTATGTATGTATGTATGTATGTATGTATGTATGTATGTATATATATATTAATTTTTTACTATATATATTTTACTATATACACTACATCACAAAAATACACAGGACGTAAACTTACCCTAGCTGAGTGCACAGTCTCACAAGACTCAATGCATGAGATTGTACACCCATCACCATCCACCTCCATAATTATGTTCATATTGCAAACCGAAAATCTGTACCCGTCGAACACTGACACACACACATACACACACACACACACACACACCGATTTCCCCTTCCTCCAGCCCTGGCAACTGCAGTTCTACTTCCTGTCTCCTGTAATTTTTGACTCCTGAGGTATTTCACTTAAGTGCCACCATACATAATTTGTCCTTCCGTGCCTGGCTTATTTTACTTAGCAAAACATCCTGAGGCTCATCCCGGGTGTAGCCAATGCCATATTCCCATCCTTGCCAAATATGGTGGCTCACATCTATAATCCCAACACAGGAGGCTGAGGCAGGAGGATTGCCAAAATTACAAGGCTAACTTGGGCTTCAGAGTACCCTGTTTCAAATAGATGAATACGTAGATAGATAGATAGATAGATAGATAGTTAACAGACAGATAGATGATAGGTAGGTAGATAGATAGATAGATAGATAGATAGATAGACAGATAAATAATACTTTTTAAAGTGTGAGTAGTAGGTCAGGCATGGTGGCCCACATCTTTAATCTCAGCACTCAGCAGTCAGAGAGGTCAATCTCTGTGAGGTTGAGGCTAGCCTGGTCTACAAAGTGAGTCCAGGACAGCCAGGGCTATTACAAAGAGAAACCCTGTCTCAAAAACAAAAACAAAAACAAACAAAATGTGTGAATAGTACTCTTTTGGTTGTACCCACCACATCTTGCAGGTGATATATAGGTTACTTCTATATTTTAGCTACTATTCCTACTGAGGACATGAGTGGGCAGTAAGTTTTGAGGACTCTGTTTTTGGAGGGGATGTTTGTTTGTTTGTTTTTAAAATATATACCCAGAAGCGGAATTGCAAGATCATGTGATGCTTCTATGTTTAACTTCTCAAGGCACCACAGTAGTGTTTTCCAGCTGCATGTTCGCCTCCCCATCACCATCCCCAGCTGTGCAAGGGCTTCATTAACACTGACTCTTTGCTAGAAGTTATCCTAGTGGGTATGAGATGGGCCCGCTAGCAGTTTTTCAGCAGCGAGCAGAACCAGGCTCACAGGAAATGAAGGAGCAGTCCCAAGATGGGGAGTCAGGGTCCCCTGGGCTGTAGCTGTCATCACGTGCCAAAGGTCTGTGAGGGCTCCTCCCACCATGGCAGGCTGCGACATCAGAGGGGTTCCAGGTCCCCAGCAGATCCAGCCCACTCAAAGCTGGAAGTTCATGTAGAGTCTGTTTCCGGAGGGGGGGTGTCACACAATGTGCATACTTACTCACCCCACTGAGTCCATTGAGAAATCAGAAGCCACACAAGGCCTTTTAAACAGAGAGATTTAATTGATGGGCTTGATTCTGGCTTATGACAGAAGAGGTAGGGAGCCCACATTAGCTATGTAGGAAGCTGTTCCCTTCATGGAGATGGAACTGGGGCAATGTTCTAAGAGCTCAGCACTGAGACCACCAGACAGGGCATGGAGCCACTGCAGTCAAGCAGAAGGAACTGGGCTATGAGAGGAGGGGCTTGTTCACAGAAGCCGAGGAGGAAAGGCAGATGCTGTAGACATACAGACCCACAGAGACAGAGAGCCATCTTGGCTTCTCTTCCCACCCACCTTCTTCCAGGGGCTTTAATTGGCTGGAGCCATCCAGACCCCAGAAGGTAAGAGAGTCTGGGAAATGTAGTTTCCTTGAGACATATAAACCATAGCTAGGAACAGCAGGATGTGATCAGGAAGCAATTGATGGGCACATCCATTCGTCCTCCCATCCATCCACCCATTCGCATTTACTGAGCATCAACAAGCAGGGAGATTTAAACAAAGAAGAATGCTGGGTCCTGTCCTCGAAGTACTTAGGATCCAGCAGTACCAGGACTGTATCTTGCATCATACACCCACAGCTGGCCAGAGGCATCTGCTCACCCAGCCTGGAGCAGGAACCCTGGAGAACTACAGGCAGGGAAGGGGGTGGGGCAGAGGCTGGAAGCTTCCGCAGGGTACCAACCAAGAGGCTGGGGCTGAGATCTGCCTAGGCTAGGGATTTGGGAGGCCGGGGTTGCTCCAGCCGCTGCGCCTCCTCCCCAGCTGAAAGCTCAGCTCAGAATGAAATGACTCTAAAAAGGAAAGAAAACCCTTAAATCCCACTGTTTGTCTTTGGAACCTGGGAAGTGAGGGTGTAATGAACATGAAACGTGCAGGCTGCTCAGAAGTTGCCTTTGAAACCTCACAGGCCGGCTTTGTCAGGGAGCAGCCCTTCCTTTTCAAAGCCTCGTGGCTCTGAGCTACCCTCTCCTCCCTCATCCCTAACAGGCACTAGATAATTAGCTGGAGATGTTAAATGTTCCCTGGCTCTAAGAGAGAGAAGTCGCTGGTTTTCTGGGGACCTGGTAGTAGGGCCTCTACTACCGCTGTACCCCATGAATGCCTTGCTTCTTCACCTTGCTCATATTTAGTCCCTCTCCATACCCAGCCGACCCTGCCCCTCCCCCCACCCCCGGGCTCCTGGCACTCCCTCCCACTTGGCTGTGCCGAAACATGCTTCTGTTTCCTCAGATTTTCTCTTCCCCTAAATTCGCCTCTTCCCAGAAGCCTTCCAAGACGTATCACATGAGTGATGATGACAAACCTCGCTCTAAGAATTCACCCCAGCTAGGCTCTTATACACACCCTTCCTTGAATGACTAGGACAGGAAGTATCCCTCAGCAATCGGCATTCAACCTAACTAAAGCCCAATGTCTCCAAACACAACCGCTGCTGAATATTCATGCCAGCACGGAGAGCAGACAGGTGGATGGTCCCTCGGCCTCACCACTACAGGAACCACAGGTGGGCAACCTAGCATTGTAGTTTGTCCATGATACCCCATGATAACCTTGAGCAAGACCTGCCTTGCTCTCCAGGCTTTGGGTGCCATCTGTAAAGAGAAGGAAGGTGTTACACCAACCAAGTCTGCCCCCACCATTCTGATTCAACAGGTCTGAAGGGCTGAAATCTGCATTCTCCATTTCACTACGTAGCCCTGGCTGGCCTTGAACTTACAGCAACCCTTCTGCCTGTCTCCCGAGTCCCGGGATCACAGCTTTATATCTATTACATTATCATGCTTGACCTAAGGACCTGCATTTCTAGTCTAATGCCTCCAGATGCTGAGGTCCCTGCTGAGGGCTTGGGAAGGTGGCAGGGAGCTTAGTAAATGGGTTTGGATGTTCTGTCAGAATAAGGCTGTGTTTGTAGGACGCTCAAGCAGGGGCATGCTGGCATGCAGATGGAAAAGACTGGGCAGGCCCCACCTTACCACAAGCGTCATGGCTTTTGTGGGTTTTGCTTGCCTACATGTCTAAGCAAGACTTAATCACCACTGAGTGTCCAAGCTGGAAAAAGGTTGGAAGCCTGTCAACTCAAAGAGAGGTCAGGGAAGTCCCTTGCCTGTGACATTCCAGTCCCCTGTGGTCCCTGCATGCCCTTCCCAGGCTCCTCCAGCTTGCTTGTGCTTACAACTAAAGGGTACAGGAAGCCAGGACAAGTGTTGAAGTGTAGGGGAGAGGGCACCGGGTGGGAAGAGGGACCTGGTCATAGTTCAACAAGGATGCACCATGAAATTGTGTGGCTTATAAACACACATACACATGCACGCATGCACGCACGCACACACGCACGCATGCACGGACACCCGGACACACACACCAGGCTCTTTCTTCTGCTCAAACATCCCCTCCAGAAACAGCCTGGAGTCCAGCTGGGTTAGGCAGTTCCGGCAAAGCATGACAAGGTGCAAGGAAATATGCATGTACACATGTGTGATGTCTGTATGTGCAAAAAAGTTACCAAGAGAGTTTTGACTAGAGTGATCAGGGTGCAGACAAATTTAAACAAAAGAAGTCTCCTCAAAGCTGAGTAGAGTGGAGGACACCCTTATTCCCAGCACTTAGGAGGTAGAAGCAGGCAGATTTCTGTGAGTTCAAGGCCAGCTGGTCTACCTGGGAAGATCCAGGGCAGTCACCACTGTGTAATGAAACCCTGTCTAAAAAAAGAGGAGGGGGAGGGGGAGGAGGGGGAGAAAGAAGGAAGAGGAGGAGGAAGAAGAAGAGAAAGAAAGAAAGAAAGGAAGGAAGGAAGGAAGGAAGGAAGGAAGGAAGGAGCCTCCCCAACCCCCAGGATCTGACAAGAAGACAGAAATTCCTCTGCAAGTGGAACCAGGGTTTCCTGCTGCCTGGGTCAGAGATCTGCCTTAGCTCTACACAGATGTCAAAGGCGCTCCCCCACACCACAGTGACATCAGCTGAAATGAATGGAGCATCATGGCAAAGAGACAAAAATTTCACAAAAAAGAATCCAAAGCAGACAAATCCCTTCCAGCCGTGCCGTCCCCACCCACGTCGGCATACCCTGCTCAGCTGCTCCTTAGGGATGCCATTTCCAGGAAGAAGCCTGCCCCACTTGTGGCCAGGCTAGAGAGTGGCCCAAGAGTTATGGAGGCTTCGAGATCAACAGCAGGCCTGACAGCCTCCTCAGCAGTCTGAGCCTGCTGGGGAATCTGGAGGTGACAGAAAGAGAAACATCAGAGAACACACCCAGACCCTTAAGATGAATGGAGTTCTCCAGAACCGAGAGCTCTGTGTGGACTGTTCAGAAAGACCAGGAGAGAGACACCAAGAAGGTGTGTGTGTGTGTGTGTGTGTGTGTGTGTGTGTGTGTGTGTGTGTGTGTGAGAAATTATATGAAAATGAAAGTGTTTGTGCAAACCCAAGAAAGGCTAGCAGAGATTGCTGCAGGCCAAGGAAAACACACAAACTAGGTGTGCACATACACAAACATGTGTTCACACATATGTACATACACACACATGGGCATACATACACATGCACACACGTACATGCACACGCACATGCACACACACACACATACACACACACACACATACACATGCACACAAGCTGTGTGTAGGTGGTACCAGGAACAGGAAAGCCAGAGTGAGAGCCAAGAGTTGAACTGCTGTCAGAGTGAGTCGAGAGCAGACTTGTTTGTCTGTGACAGCAGGCTGTGACAGAAGAGGGCAGAGCATGCCTGTGCTTGTGGACCACAGGAACCTGTGGTTGTCCCTGCCGTCAGCAGCCTAGAGTGTACTCTCACACTTTGGGGGAATCAGGTACTTCCAGACAGAATCCCCTTCTCTGAGCTCTTTGCTCACAGCCCCCCATCAGCTACTACTGAGAGTCTGTCAATCCCAGGGGCTCCTCTGCCCTCTACTTCTTCCTCCCTTGGGGCTAACTCTAGGACAGTCTCCAAGTCTAGGACAAATCTCTCTGTTCTGGGGGCAGCAATGGCATCCCAGCCAGTACAGTAACCACCAAATGCCTCTTCTGTTCCCATCCCACCCACCTCATGTGACTGAATTCAAATAGTGGACCTAATAAGCAAAGACACTGAGTCACAGCCTTGATGTCAGGGTTTGCCTCTGAAGCCTTGTGTTCTTGTACAGCATACGTAGGCCTACGCAGGCCCCTCTTTCTTTTTCTTTTCTCCTCCTCCTCCTTCTCTTCCTCCTCCTTCTTCTCCTCCTTTTTCTCCTCTTCCTTCTCTTCCTCCTCCTCCTCTTCCTCCTCCTCCTCCTTTTCTTCCTCCTCCTCCTTCTCCTCCTCCTTCTATAATAAGATAAAGAATGTGAAGCCCCTGGCATTGCACCAACTACAAAGCAAACACTTCCTTTTTGGCCTCTAATCCATTCTCCCAGGAGTAAATTGGTTAGAATTCTCAGGGACTTCCCAAGTCACACCTCCTGCCTGAAACTGGAGTCTTATGTTCTAGGCCCCACCTCCCCCAGTTGTAAATGAAGACTAAGGTTCCTGGAGAGGCATGTGTACTGATAATGGTACAGAAATCAGCATAACAGGTTGCAGCCTCGCCTTGGCAGGCAGTCATAGGGTTCAGCCTTAAGCCAGAGAAGAGTCACAGCAGTGAGCTTCCATGGTCGGCTCCCTTTGGCTTGGAGGTAACATGGAGCCCTGGATGTGGGAAAGAATGGGTCAGGGAAGATATAGTCCTGGCCATCTTAGGAGTGTTGATCAGTTCTGCTCTGGCCCAAGTCAGAGCCCCTCCATTTCCTGCCTCTACCTTGCTCCTCACCTCAGCTGTGACCCATGGGACCAACCATGCTAAGGAAAGCAGGTCTATGCTGGGACTTGCCCTTCCCTTGAGCAAGAGTCCCGGAAAAGAGAAGAAGAAATGCTGTGCGGACAGCAGAGGTCATGGTCCTTCTTATGTTCGTCACACCCTGCATGGGAGGTTTCTGAGAGAGGAATAGGTGCATAAGCCACTAGTGATGAGGCCTAGGACTCACTATGTAGCCCAGACTAGCATCAAGTAGGCAGCAATCCTCCTGCCTCGGCCTCCCAAGGGATTATAGGCATAAACTACCACACATTGTGGTGTATTACAAGGTTTAATTTGATAGAGACCTATGAGGTGCTTAGAATAACAGATGACACATAGTAGAAGTTAAGTAAGCACTAGCTGTGATTATTATTATTATTATTATTATTATTATTATTATTATTATTATTATTTGTTCAGCTACCAAAAAAAAAAGTGTTGGGCTCATCTGCCAGGGGCATCGCCCACCATAGGTGCAATGTTGGAAAAGAAACCCAGGGCCTGCAACATGGCAGGGAAGCACCTTACCACGGACCACCATCCCAACCCAATCTTTCAATAATCATGTAAAAACTACATATTTAACAAATCACTATGAAGATAAAGAATCGAGCATGCTGAGGAGGCCTTTCGAATGAAACCGAATGAGCCTGGAAGGTCGGGTCAGGCTCTCTGGAAGGGCCAGGTCTCCCAGATCCCCCACTGAGTCTGTACATCCATCTGTGTGCACATCAGCATCAGAAGGCACATGAGCTGGACAAAGCTGGTCTAGCCAAGATACATGCAATTGATGAACTGAGACCCTCTCGCTTGCCTCAGCTGCTGCCGCTTAGCTTCAGAATCCCAGGGCAGCAGAGTTGGCGGTGGGGCGTGGCAGCACCAGGCTTCCTGCTCCCAGACTTCCCATTGTCCTGTGGTAAGCAGATCTTCTTCCTGAGGACATCTCGCGCCAACTGGCCTCCTTGTGGGTCACAGCAGTTCACTGCCCACTGTCCCAGGCTAATGCCCCACGGGGGAGAGGGGGGTAGGCGCGGATCGGTGTCCTGCAAGGTGTGTTAGCATTTCTCTCCTCTTCACCAAAGGGGAAAAAAATGGACTCAGAAGAGAGAAATCACTTTACCAAGGTCACAGAGGAGACAGGAAACTCTGCTTGTCTTGAAATCACCCTGCAGTCTTCTTCCTTTTCAAAAAATGTTTAAAATGTATTTTTTGACAATTTTGTATGCATACATAATGTATTTTGATCATTTTCATTCTCCTATCTACCTTCCCAAGACTTTGCAATCTTAAGCCAACATAATGTAATTTTTTCTTTTCTTCTCTTTTCAAATTTAATTTGTGTGTGCATACACATACCACAGCATGTGTGTCTCTTCCTCCACCATGAGATCCAGGGGTTGAACTCAGGTTGTCAAGCTTGCATGGCAAAGAGCCTTTACCCATTGAGCTATCTCCCTGGCCTGATAATATGCTCTTTTAAATAGTATGAGTAATAACTATTATTATAGCTAATACTTATATAGCACTTCCCTTTCTACAGCTGTACATTCTTAACTTATTTAATCTCCCTCATCACCCACGAAACAAGTGCTCTTTCTGATACACAGAAAGATTGAGCCACATACCCAAGGTCAACAAGATGTGTCTTCTTGCTCAAAATCAGACTGGAAGAACTGGGAGCCACTTAGCAAGCCTAGACCACAGTCTCAGAAGGAGAAAGGATAAGTCCAGGAGAGGGTGGGGCAGTGATACGGGGCCAGCCTGTCCAACCACAATCTGCCCCTACAAGGTATCTCCAAGAATCCAGGGACCTTGCTTTCCCTTGGACTTGACCCCTTCTCTTTCCCTCCACTTCTCCCAGGCTGATAATGGCTGGGGTACCGCCTTGCCCAGCTCCATCATCCACCAGCTTGGCCAGAATTCCGGGCTCCTCTGTCCTTGGTGATGAAAAGAGGCTTCTGACAGATGCTGCCCAAACACCGAAACTCCTTCTTACTACCTTATATGGGTTTATTTGCTCAGAAGCTAACCTCAACTCAGCACCATGCTTTGACCCAGAAATGCAGAACCCAGGGCAGAGAGAGCATGGTGCCCCTCTCAGTATCTACCTCGACACAGAGAAGGTGGCTCAACTTCATCCCACAGCAGCTGCCCACTTCCCATCAGTCCTGCCCCTTCAAGGGATCTTTTCAGAGCCTTCTACCCCACCCTCACCCCATTGCATAGCCTCAGCTCAGTTTCCCTCCACAGAGAACAGGGAGGGTCTAATGAAAGGCCAGAGCATTAGGGGACAAGAGTGAGAGTTGTAGAGGGCTTGGAGGATTAACTCAGATTTTTTTTAAGCCTCTGGCACTATCTGGCCACAGCCACACAAAAGCAAAGGGTCTGCATCCCTCCTTTTTCCTGGGAATATGAAACTGCATGACTCATTTGTCCCAAAGTCATCTCCACAGGGAAGCAAAAAGAGCCCTCCAGCTGGTGTGGGGATAGACACACCAAGGGAGGCAGCCGCAGAGGTAAGCTGACTGGGCCACAGACCCAAGGTGGTTGACATGGGCTCCCTCCCTCCTCCAGGTCCCCAGGCTCAACCCTCCAGAGGTCTGTGTGAAGGACAGAGCCTGTGTGGAGGGAAAGTAGCCTGTGGCAGGAGGCTAAGAAGAAGCTCCGTGGGATGAATGCTGGCATTAGCGGTCCCTATGGATGTTCGAGAGAGGCAGCAGGTGGAAACTGTGGATTCTGTCCAAAGGATACCCACCCCCCATCTCACACAGAGCATCCGAACATGGCCTTGTGCTGAGATGGCATGTTTCTACCTCCCAGTTGGACCACAAAATGGCAAGGAGCATCCATTAAGCTCCAGAGTTGCCTCTGTGGCCCTAAGCTCCACCAGGGCTGCCGCTTCCCCCTTTAATTGGCCATAATTTCTGTGATTTGCAGGTCCCAAGCTTACCCAGGGCCCAGTCTTTGTCATGATAGATGGCCAGAAACAGTAAGCCATTCCTGTTAGCCCAGAGCTGACCCAGCCTGGGCACTGGGGCTGATATAGCAGCGTCCCCTGGGAAACAGGACACCCCACTCTTGCCTCCCTTGAGCAGAACCAAGCCTAGACTCTGGAGCCCAGAAAGAGGTGCTACATGTTAACTTTTATCCACGAAAATCTTGCATTAGACTTCTAACCCTGAACAGTATTGTAAGATAGGAACTGGATGTTGCTATAAGCCCCCAGAGTTTGCACCATTTTTAATAGCATCAATAGGAAACACATGCTGAGCACTTTGGGAGTGTCTGGCACACAGCAAGAGCCCAGCAGACATCATCTCACTATGTAGCTCTGTCACTTTCATTATCTTTATGGTTGGTCAGGATGGAGGATGCATAGTTGCTTCCTATGTGAACTGCTCAGAACCTGTATCTCGCTCTACTGGAGAGATGAAGCTGAGTGTAATACTGCCAGTGGGTAGGGACAGCCTTGAAGCAAAGTGTCACTTGGCACAGCCACTTTGTAAATATAAGACAGATGATAAGCCAGGGCATCCCTGAAGTCCCTTTCTTTTAAAGAACAGGAGTTGTGGGCACCCGGGAGAGAGGGGTGGGCCCACCTAGCACAGACACAAAGATGTTCCTATAGTTGCCCCTGCAGAGATGACAGCTGGAGCTTAATTGTACCCCATCCCACCCCTGACAATGGTACTGGCAGGGACACAGGGTGGCTGAGAAGGCTTGGCCCTAGGTATGATTTGGCATCAAACCCTGAACTCACTGCACAGTGTGCGAATGAACAAGACATGCCATAGGAAGGACTCGGAGCTAGACAGAAGGACTTCCCTGGTCCCCAGATAATCTAGGACTTACCTTGAAGACCCGAGTAAGCGGGAAGGACTAATTAATCTTCCGTCCTTCTGTGAGCAGAAGGCAGGACTGTGGAAGGAGAGGAGATGGCCCCCAGAAGCTCAGCCTGGCTAATGGATTATGGGTTACCCTGCCCACAGAATACACTTGCTCAGTACTCCCTCCTCAGTTCCTACTCTAACCAATAAGAGGGAGGCTTCCCCCAGGACCTCCCACTGGTCTCACTTTTCCCCTCAGCAGAAGCTTTACATTGCAGCCTTCTTTTCCCTCAGTAACTTCACAACTTCCCTAGAGAGGAGAGCGATGCAGACAGCTGTCCCCTGTGGATCTTCTACTTGGTAGCCTTGCATAGTCCTTGGTTCTAAGACAAGAGGTTTCTTATATAACGAGGCTGGGCCCAGTGTAGATAGCAGAATGCTTTAGTGCTCATAGCCTTCTGTGGCCCCCTGGCACGCTGGCCCTGGGTGATATGAGCTCGCTGCTGGTAGGGCCCGTGGCTACTTGTTCAGTGCAGGATCCCCAGAGGCACTGAATTTTTTATCTGGTTGGTTTTGGTTTTGGTTTGTTTTGAGAGAGTCTCACTATGTAGCTCTGGCTGTCTTGGAACTCACTTTGTAGACCAAACTAGCCTCAAACTCCCAGAGATCCACCTGCCTCTGCCTCTGCCTCCCAGGTGCTAGAATTGAAGGCGTTCATGACTGCCCAGCTGGGGATGAATTTGAAATAGCCTAGAAGACGCACTTCCGGGTATGTCTGTGAGATTGTTTCCAGGGAAATTAACTGAGGAGGCAAGATCTACCCAGAAAGAGTGTAGATGGTGCTACCTCATGAGCTGAGTCTGGTACTTAATTTAAAATAAAAAACAAACAAACAAAAAAACAGGAAAAGCTGAGCATCAGCCTTCATCTCTTTGCTTCCCGGCTGGGGATGCTACATGGCCAGCTTCCTCAGCTTTTCCTGTCACAGCTATGGTAAAAGGGAATCCTAATACATCAGTAGAATTTGGCAACAGCATCCACGTGGTGGTGGTTTTGGAGGCACATAAAATACAAGGGTTACAGGATCGTGAAGGATTTGCACCAAGGTTCCGGAAAGCTGCTGAGGCCACGCAAATACATAGCAGGGTTGGATTCCCTAGCAAGGAAGCCCGAGAGTGATTGCATGAGGCTACAGGGATGAACCTTGGGCTGCAGTGAAGATGCCAAGATTTGGGGAATTCCAAGTATAGGACATCTGCTGAGGGAAGCTATAGGAACTGGGTGGAACCAAGCTGAGAGTAGCAATGTGTGACCCAGGTGCGGAATTAAACACGCAGGGTTGCATGCAGGCACTGGAGCCCAGGTGATGCCACCATAATCTCAGATGCTGTGTATCTGCTGGGTTTGGGGTTTGCACTGCTGGATTTCAGTCTTGCTTTGGTCCAATCTTTCCTTTGTATATTTTTGACTCTTTTTTTTTTTGCAATAGGAGTGTTGATTCTGTGTCATTGTGTAATGGAAGTATATTTCCTTAAAAAAAAAAAACAGGAGCTCACAGTTAAAAGATTGCCTTGAGTCTCAGAGGATACTTTGAACAATTTATTACGAGATTCCCATAAAGCTTTGGGGACCAGGGCTGGTATGCTATGATTTTAAAATGATGTACTTGAGTATCAATTTGACAAGGGGCGGGTTTGCAATGGTTAATCTTAACTAGGTTTAAAACAACCTAGGAAACATCTGGGAGTGTCTGTGAGGGCTTTTCTGGGGAGGTTTTCCTGAGGCTAGAGGACCCACCCTGAGCGTAGGTAGCAGCATCCAGTGTGCTGGAGTCCCAGACTGAATACAAGCGCAAAGGCAAGGAGCATGATGGGCACCAGCACTCATTTCTGTTTGACTGTGGACTCCATATGGCCAGCTCCTGCCGTTATGCACTGCCCCCATGACGGGCTGCACCGTCAACTGTCAGCCCAAACAAACCTTCCTTCCTAAAGTGCTTTTGTATGGCATTTTTCTCACAGGAAGGAGAATAGGAATCAATACAGGCCCCAAATCCAGAGGTTAGGGAAGGGAATGTCCATTGAAGAGGAGTTCTAGAAACCCCGGGGTTCCTCCAGCAGAGAGCTCAAGGGGACCCATTCTTCCTAGAGCGGCTATTGTGAGAACAGAGCAGGGGTGAGCTAGGCCGTGGAGTGGGAAACCACTGCTCTCTGGGGCATGCTGACCCCCATGTGGGATCTGCTAGTGGCTTAGGTGGCCTCTCTAATCCCAAGTGTCCTTACTTCTAAAGTTCAGCTCCAAGCTAACATATTCCCACTACCCTCGCTCTAACCCCGACTCATGTCCTACCTTCTAATAAGCTCTCTTTGGCGCCCCAACTCCACTTCCACCTGCAGGGGGCCAAGCTAAAAGAGGCTTCCCCAGGGTCACTTCCTGTCCGTATGGCACCTTTCCATAAATTAGAAAAGGAGCTCCTTTTGCCTGTCTGCTCCTAGGCCGGGTATGTGTGCACAGTATACAGCCTGCCTATCTGCACACAGTAACCCCATTTGGCAGACCTCAGGAGACATACCCACTAAAAGAGCCAGCTGACCCCTTCCAAAGACATCATCATTTATCCAAGGTCATGTGGCATTCTGGTGACAAAACTAAGGATGGGGGTGGGGGTGGGGATTAGAGACCTTGACTACAATTTCATTGTTCATTCTGTTGTCCCTCTCTATCCAAGTCTGACTCTTGGGGACAGATGGCAAAGCCAAGACAGCAGGAGAGCTCCCGAAAGCAGCGCCTGGGGAAGCCTTCCTGCACCAATTAGAGGAGAAGTGATAACCTCATCCCAAACTCTGTCTAGACATAAAATTGAACATAAAGCTCCCTGAACCATGCACAGCCCAACTTGTGGCTGGCATGGAACATAAATACAGAGCCCCTATTTATTTCCCATCTCCCAACCACAGTCATGCTGCCGCACCTCGGTGAGGACGCGCGTAATGTCTGGGTAGACCAGTGCATCTCGCTTGGCCAGGCAACTCGCAGGTAGAGTCACTGCGATTGGGAGAACCTCACGCTGAAAAGAAGATTTTCAATTTAGCTAGGCATGGCGGTGCAATGCCTGTCATCCCAGCAGAGACAGAAAGACGGTCATGAGTTTAAAGTCAACCTGGGCTACATAATGAGTTCCAGGCTAGCTTATGCTACAGAGGGAGACTATGAAGATGACAAAGACGGAGGTGGATAGAGAGAGGTGAAAAGGAGAGCAGTCTGTGGTGGGGGGGAGGAGGGAGGTGCCCCCAGGACGGACAGCATTTATCTCCCATGCATGAAACTTTGAGTTCATCCCTGAACAAGGGCAAAGGAAAAAGGAAGAGAAGGTGAAAGGGGGGAGGGGGTTAAGCAATTCCTGAAGCCTTAGTTTCTTATCTAGGGTTCCCAGGAGCCCACTAAGCTCTGCTTCTTGCAAACAGTGTTGAATATAAACATACATGTGTGTGCCTGCTTACTGAACATGCATGTCCTGCCTGTCTCAGTCCACAGCACTGGTGTGTGTGTGTGTGTGTGTGTGTGTATGACTGATTAAACTCAGACAGAGCCACACTTCCTGGCTTTGAGTTAAAGCATAGCTACTTCCTGGCTCTCAGCCTTCAGGTAAGTGCTTTCACTTCTCCGGGCCTCAGTTTCCTCTTCAATAACCTGATGGCCATCACAGGAGTGACTCTAGGTTCCTAGAGCACCAGAGTAGTAGCAGGCCTCAGTAACTTCTCCCTGTCACTCACTCCAAGTACTGTTCCTTAGCCTTTGCTTCTGTGGTCCTGTGATCCATTTTCTTGCAAATGGGAAGTTCTTGGTCAGGTAGCCTGGCAGTTTCCAATTCAGCATTCAAACCTGTAGCAGGATAGGCCTTCTGGGAAAGAAGTGAGCTCCTGATCACCAGGGATGATAGAGAAAAGAGAGAGAGAGAGAGAGAGAGAGAGAGAGAGAGAGAGAGAGAGAGAGAGAGAGAGAATGGTGTGCGTGTGTGTATATATGTGTGTATGGGGGTGGGGGGGTGTATATGGTGTGTGTGTGTGTGTGTGTGGTGTGTGTGCATATGGTGTGTGTGTATGGTGTGTGTGTGTGGTGTGTGTGTGTGTGTGTGTGTGTGTGGTGTGTGTGTGTGTGTGTGTGTGAGACATCCTTTCCAATCCTGAAAGTCTGTGAATATGCGGGAAACTTCTCATTCTCAGCACCCACGTTCGGGAAGCTTTGCTCATGAATTGGGGCACGCCCTCCACACTGGCTGTGGGTAACAGGAAGATACATTATAAACTATGTCCTTCAGCACCCCCAGCCACCTCCTGTGTACACACCAGTGGCAGGTGGCCAGCAGGAGTGGAGGGAGGGACGAAGGGGCCATGCCCAGAAGCCTGTTCCCTACCACTCCCATAGCTCTTTCTTACCCTTACCAGCTGCCTGCCCCCCACCCCCAGATGCCCAGCTAGAGGCAGTGGGGGCAGGGACCAATAACCAGGACAGCTCTTTTGGTACTTTTGTACTTTACTTATAAGGAACCAGACACACACACACATACACACACACACACACACACACACACACACACACACACACTGCCATCCTTAGGCTGTGGCAATTTTCCAATTAAAGAGGTAGAAGAGGCATGGAGGACTCCTATCCCAGCTCTCCTCCTCCTTTCCTCTTCCCTCCCCCACCTCGCCCAGCCTCAAGACTTCCTCCTGTACACAGCCTTACGGGACTCTCTGGGGAGGGCCAGGTGAGCCACAGCAGCCAACATACTTTGCTGCAACGTATTTGTCTTTGCAGCAGCTGCATAGCAGTTCCTGTTTCCTAACAGTATCGGCTTGCCTGGTATTAAAAAGGGCCCCTAAGTGAGGCGGAGGAGCTTTGCAGGGAGCAGAGAGCCGGCGCGGGAGGGGTGGGATGGGGGTGGCTAGCTGGCCCAAATGGAGGTTTAGTGCTGAGGATGTCTCTGATGACGCGAATGAGGCATGGAGGGTGGAGAGCGAGGACCGTCCCCACTCGGTCTTTCAGTCCTCCCGCAAGAGTGATGAGGCTGCAAAGAGGCACTCTGTGTGTGTGTGTGTGTGTGTGTGTGTGTGTGTGTGTGTGTGTGTGTGTGTGTGTGTGTGTGTGTGTGTTCGTATTCGTGTGTGTGTGTGTGTGTGTGTGCGCGCGCGCGCGCGCGCACGCGCCTGTCCCCTCAGCTTTCCTACCACAAGCTCGGCTACTCTTGCCAATCAATGGCCTCTTTGTGGCACAGAGGGGAGGGGAGCTAGAACATGCAGTGTTGGGGGAGGGGTACGGGCTGTCGCTGGGACTCTGGGGGAGATCTGGGCCTTCTGCCCTAGAGATACCCTCCTCAACTTCGATAGAGTTCTCTCCAGGACCATCTACACACTCTCTGAAAGCAAAGAACACGAGGCTAGCACAGGCAGTGGCCAAAGTCTCCCCGCACTGCGCCGTTCCCATAGTGGTGGGCAGTCCCGGGACCCATACACCGGGAAAGACCGGACGTGCAGTCCCTGTGCCCCATATCCGCTAGATGGCGCTGGCCCCACTGCGCTCGCCCAACTTGGGGCAGGCCCAGCAGCTTGAGGAAGCCTTTGGAGCACTTGGGAAAAGATGAGAGGTACATAGGAAGCTAGATTCACCAAGTCACTCATTCAGTCCTACGTTTGCACATGTCCACTAAATTGGACAGGGAGTCAGTTACACTTCCTTGAAGATCTAAAAGCCTTTGTCCTCAAGAAGGTCACAACCTCAGAGACTAGAGCTGCGTAGTAGAAATGACCACCCCACGTTGTGTAGGGAGAGCTGGGAATTCAGACTCAGAGAGGAATGACACATTTCTAAACTCCAACGGGTTGTCCCGTCCCATCTGCCCTGAGCTAAGCCCTAAGCTCTGTGACCTTGCACACAGTCCGTGCCTTGGAACTCAAGTGTTGTGGGAGAAAGCCCTCAGCACTCATCTCCAGGGAGATGCCCCCCATGTTCATCCTAGGCTGCCTGCTCCAGTCCCAGCCATGGTTGGAAGGAAGGGAGTCTGCATCAGGAAGAGAATCAGCCATGCCCCTCTTAGGTCAAGGCAGAGATGAGAAAGGATGCTCTGACATCCAGAACACCGTCTAGATTGAGGCGGCTCTCTTCCTCAGTAAACTGGACCAAGAAATGCAGATTCTGACTCCATGTGCATCCTTCTTTGTTGGCCTTTACTCCACTGTGGAGTGGATGTTAGGGCCACTACAGAGAAGTTTGAGGCCCCCCACCTCCTCTGCTGTAGGTGCTGTGTGATTCTGGGCCAAGACTAAATAGCTTGCTCCTGAGGGCCAGACCATTGGAAGGAGGGGAAAAATCAGGAGATCGGGGCCAGCCAAGTTAAGAAGCCTCTAGAAGGGGTGCTCTGCATCCCCCATAGCTTTCTCAAGTCAGCCCTTTCTCCGTGTCTCCTGACCATGCCACCATCCACTTAGCATTCTGCTCACTTCCCTCTGCTCCGACTCCAAATGTTTATCAACACATGCTGTAATGTAATCAGCTCCTGGGAAAATACACACCAGGTAACGGGTGCTGACAAGAGTGTCAAACAGATGTCTCCTCCCTGCCCCTCCTTCCTAACCCCACCAGGCACACCCAGGAGGCTGGTGATATGCTTCTCACCAGGCCACCTCCCAGCCTTGTCAGTGGTGGCATTCACCAGGAAGCTGGCAACACAGAGGGCAGGGACTGGCACTGAGGGGGTTCAGCAATGTGTCAGGCACCCGTCCAGGCTCTACACACCTCATCTCATCTGTCCCTCAAGGTGCCATTTTGCAGAAACTGAGGTCCACAGTGATGACCATGCAGAGTGAAACGGCAGTGACAAATCACTCTCCCTGCCCCATCATCAGGCCAACCTCCCTACTGGTCACCAACTTTGAAAGAGAGCTGCCCTCATAGACCCTTTTGATGGGACTAAGAGCCTGGCCCCAGAGAACATGGCAAACGGGTATTTGGGGGCTTGCAATTTGTTCTTCATTTTAGCCAAAATAAGTGTGGCACAAGAGAGGGCTCTGAGGGAAGGGACATCCCTTCTTTGTCCTTTCCTCCTCTCTTCCCCTGAACCAGAGAGCCTGGGGACTCACAGACAGCCTGGACAGAAGGACAAAAAAGTATGCAGAGCTGGGGAAGGCCCAGGGTGGGCACACACACACACACACACACACACACACACACACACACACACACACACACACATGCCCTTCCGGGGCCTCTGGGATCAGCTGTGTGAGGCTGGGCGTCCTAAAGGAAATCGGTATTTGCTTTTCCTTCAATTGCTCCTTTCATCTGACAGGGGTTGTAAATGAGACTTTATGGGATTTCTAATGATGGCGGTTTCCCTTTATCAGCCTCCAATTCCCACTTCGCTGCTGGCCCGGGTTGACTCCGGGAAATGTTTTGACCAGGAATCAAGACCAGGCGCTGCCCTGGTCACTGCTTTCCATAATGAGGGATGGAAACCATCAAACTGGCATCCAAGGACCATACACAGGAAGCTCACTACCAAGAAGATCACCCTGTGACAGCTGACTGCCTCCTGCATGGGGAGCTTCACCTCCCCGGTTCTGGTTCTGCAGCCATAAATGTGGAGCAATTATACCTGCTCCTCCCTCCTCCCCCAAGAGTTGCTGCGAGACCCCATTGAGGTTCCAGGCCTGAAAGGCCTTGGTTTTTACTAAGACTGTTGTTGCTGATGAGGTTCTGTATAGATGCGACAAGAGGAAGAAATGATGGCACTGGCCAGGTGAGGGTGCGCTTGTTTGTGTGCACAGAAGTGCACCCACCTGTTCTGGGGAAGGGTGGGGTTCTCATATTTGCACCTGCTTCCAAAGGCAATAGATGAAACTGTGTGCGCACACACACACACTAAAATGTCTCCACATAATTGTAGATAATGGTATTGTATTAAAATACAATACAAAACTCCTACATGCCAGGCATTAATGTGGATGATCCTTCTAACCTCTGTGATGTATCTTTAAGGACATGAAAAGGCCCACAAGCCAACATATTATACAAGCATCTACCGAGACTAATAGTGTTTTCAACATAGGTATGTCAGCGTTGGAAGAGGAATGTCACAGATGAATCTAATGTAATTTAATGTCTATTCATCTCACCCAAGTAGCAGGGATGGCCTCCATGTGCTTGCCTGAGTTTCAGTACATATGTGAACATAACTGTACATGCCCGTGTGTGTGTGTGTGTGTGTGTGTGTGTGTGTGTGTGTGTGTGCACCCACTTCCCCACTGCTGGGCTGATAAGTATAATTGTCCCTCGTCTACCAGCTGCCTGATCTGAGTGAGCCCTG
Organism: Acomys minous; assembly: GCF_964271855.1. Taxonomy (NCBI): domain Eukaryota; kingdom Metazoa; phylum Chordata; class Mammalia; order Rodentia; family Muridae; genus Acomys; species Acomys minous. The sequence goes on from NC_140494.1 coordinate 103,548,960, forward strand.
GTAGGCTCTGAACACTATTGTTGTGAGCCATCCAGCCCACACAGACACAATGTGGTGACAGCAGTATGTTTGGGAGGGGTAGAACTCAGCATTTGGGAGTCACTGTCTGTAAAGATGGCAGGACCCCTGCCAGTGGAAGGCGTAGACTGATGCACCAGGTTAGGAGCTACAGGGGTGTGCAGCAGGTGGGGAAAGCTTAAAAGCCTTCAGAACAAGACAAGCAGAGCCAGCACTGCCATGTTCAAAGAACCTGGAGATGACAGGACAAAGCAATCGTGGGGTGAGGGGCTGCTGAGTGGGCAGGCCTTACCACAGCTCCTGGCTGTCCTGGAATTCACTCCAGACTTCAGGAGGAGCCGCAGGAAACTCCCACAGTGAGGCATGGATCTCCTCAGCCCCTCCCTCATGCTCTCCTCTTGCTCAGCCCCAGTAACCATGAACTCTCACAGCCTCCCCGCCTCACCCCATCCCATCTCCAAGCAGGCGCCCAGCCTATGTGGGTTTCCTACCTTTCCTCAGCCTGCTTTGCCTCCCAGGCTCATAAGCCTGACTAAACCAGTCTCAGCCTCAGAGGGGTTGGCTCACCTCTGCAGGACATTTCCCAGCCTTACCCAACCTCCTGGACTGGCAACAAGTCCCCACACACATTACCACAGCTTCCTAATTTCCCTATTGTCCTACTTCCTCAAGGATCTCTGCCTATCTACTAGACTTTGCTCCTGGCAAGGAAAAGGGCACAGCAGCTTGGTCCTGGATGGGCTGTAACTCTTTCTTTTCTGGGTTCTAGGAATTAAACCTAGGGCCTCTCATGTCATAGACGAGTCTCTACTACCAAGCTACATCCTTGGTCCCCATTAATATAAACTCTCTATATAGAAATTATGGTGTTAATCCAAACAAACTTTTGAGCTATGAGGTTTTACAACCAGAGAGAAGCAGTTCCCCCACTCCACCCCCAACGTTCCCTCCTCCTAAATCCACCCCCACCCCAGTACTGAGCGCCACCCCCAACAAGTAGGAAAAAATGGAGTTTGCAGTGCACTTATGGAGACTCTCCCGTCATCAGCACCATCTCAGACCTGAGGATGCCGAGCAGTCCCGTAGCTCCTTAAGAAATGAATGACTGTCCTAGTTTGTCCACGACCTTCCGAGTTTTACCAAAGGAAGTCTCATGCCCTGGGACCTTCCCCACCCTCCTCAACCCTAGGCAAACCAGTACAGCGGGCCACTCTTGCTGTCGTAGGCCTCACAGTTCACACATGGCGGATCCAGGACCCTATTTCAATCGCCTTGACTCCGTGTCACATCCTCATCCCCTGGCTAGGCCATCTCCCAAACAGCAGAGCAACACATGACCCCAGTTCCTTTCAAACTCAATTGCCTTCATGGGCTCTGTCTACCCTTTGGCTGTCACCCCAGGCCACTTGCCACCTTCCTGGAACACCTCTTCTCAGAGGCATGTGCTCAAGAAGTACAGGGCACCAACATTAACCTAAACCAAATATAATTCAGAGCTCATTTCTGCAGGAAAAGCGCTTTTCATAATACAGAAAAAAAATAAAATTATTATTAAAGTAACTTCATAATGATATTAAAGTTTTAAATAAAATTAGAATAAAAAAACTTCACCCACAAATTATTTTCATTTCTCCACATTGCCTTCCTTATAGCTGCCTGTTTTTTGAGACCAGCAATACAGTGTCTGAACCTTCCTTGGTCGTTCCTGCATCGCGCCATAAAAACCCGATATGGATGCTCTTCTTGCCAGAGTCTATGGCTCACTAAGGTCTCTCATTAAGTCAGATGACAGGCAGTGTGGACATGGGGCAGCACCTGCAAAGGACTTTTTCTTCAGAGGGCTAGCTTGCCATGCAGACACTGTCCTTGCACAGATGCGAGGGCTCCTAGGCAGAGGAATATGGCTCCCCTCCATCCTTCCTGGGAAAAGTTGAGGCCAAAAAGCGTGAAAGGCCTAAATCTTGGGCCAGCTTCCACTCAGCATGCCCAGGACAAGTGTCCACAGTGTGCCCTTCTCGGCTGGACACTCCTCTATCCTTAAGAGTTCTATTGCTTAACTTCATACCGCTCTGGCAAAGTCCGCTCCCCGACTGAGAACACACCCCCTTATAATTTCCGTGACCCCTACATGAAAGGGAAAGATTTCCCAAAAATCTTTTGTCCCTTGGTCCCTGCCACCGAAGTTCAGTCCAGTCCTTCCTGTGCTCATGATCCAGGCTCACTGGTCTACGCAGACCCTCACACAACCCACTTCTCAGCACCACTGTAGAGTGTAAGAAGCCCCACCCAAGGTAAGCGTGTCACCTCCAGTCACGCTTGGAATTCCCTGGGATCCAGAACACTAAAGTGGCAAGAACGCTAGGAGGACCTCTTGACCGGTAGGAAGGAGAGCACTAACTTTCTTTCAGACTTCATTCTTTCTGGAGAATTGTATGGTTCAAGAGGGGGCAAGGTGTATGTATCTCAGTTGGTAGAGGGCTTGCCTAACGTGCATGAAGCGAAACCCTGGCTTCAATCCCTCGCAACACAGAGACCAGACACAGTGGTACACACCTGCGATCTCCGCATTTGTGGGGGAAAGACAAGAGAAGCAGAGAAGCAGAAGCTTCCAGTAGCCCTTGACTACAAAGTAAGTTTGTTGCCAGCCTACATAAACATGTCTCAACAAACAACAAGAAAAACCCCAAACAAAACCCTTGGACTTCAGTTCCACCAGCCATTAAAGTCCCTGGAACATTTCTTGAGGTTCCCTTTTGACATGTTGGATCATTGGCGCCAGGGTGGGGTGCAGTCATTTTTTTTTTCAGCTGGTCGGTCCCAAGAGCAATGGCAGCCATGGCAATGGGGAAGCTCTGCAGTGATCTCTCTAGGAATAACAATAATTAAATGCTGCTAAGCACTGTGGGATACAGAAGTACCATCGTAATCACCACAGCTACCATGGTGATGATAACAGTAATTAGGGGCTGTGGTTTCCAGCTCCCCCCAGGAGCACAGTCTAGGGTGATACTGGCCTGTCAGGTGAGGGGAGGGGGTGCGGATAGCAGGTGGGGTGTCTCTGGGATTGGTCAGAGGTTTGGGCCATGTTTTCTCCATGGGATCCTATTTTCTGACCTTGCTCGTGTTCCTCCTCTTCCTCTTCCTCCTCCCTCATCTTCCTCTTCTCACACTTCAGCCTCAACTGACCTTACACTGAGGGTTGGGGACCCCAGAAGGGGTAACCTTTTATTTAAGATAGCACTTCCAATGTATCTTCTCCTGCCATCAGATTTCAGGGGTTTGGGGAGACCCTTGGGATTTCATAAGGTCCTTCTCACATCAAAGTAAGCTTTATTAGCTAATTACTGAATGACACAGAGGGGCCTGGGAGACAGCCCCGGGAGGGGAAGTCATTATTATGTTGACTTTGGGCCTTTTCCAAGCCCAACAGCTGCCTGTCTGAAAGGGCCTGTGGAAGCTGAGAGAGTGCCTCTCTGGAGAATCTCCTAGGAGGGCGCCTTTCTCAGAGCCACTCTGGCAGACCAGTTGCCACCTTTTGTACCCCTATGGGTAGGGGTGGACTAGGTAAGAAAGGAGAGACCAGCTGCCTGTTATTGGAGTGGCCTGCCACACTGAGGCATGTCTAGTCCCAGAGCCAGAAAGGGAGGACCCACTAGTGTCCAAGCCAAAACAAAATTCCACGAAAAACAGCCTCAATGGGAAGATGACCTGGAGTTCATTCCCTCAGCACTCGGCTAGGGTCTCTAAGTAGACCTTGCCAGAGCAAATTGAATCCAACTTTGCTTAAACAGCCGTCCTGGGTCCCGGGGGTCTTGAATCCCCTGGGAAAGCCATACCCAATCACGTGTACTCCTTTCCCCTGAAGTGTTGGGAGACTGCAGATCACACTTTCCTTCCATCCTCTCCAGCCTTCCCACTTGTGAAACCTGAAGCTGCCTTCCAACCTCTCTCGGCAGGTAACTCCAGCCTGCAGTGACCCTGTTATTTATCCTTCCGGTGCTCTGTCCCCAAAATTCTCTTCACCTCCACCCTCTTTGTCTCCTCCCCCAGGCTCAGAAGCACCTGCCTCACCTTTGTTTTCTACCCTCGGCCCCACCTCACCACCACCACCCATTTCCAGGGGTGGATCCATAAAGGATTTTCACTTTCACTTCTTCCCTTTGCCTGGAGCCCACTCCCCCAACCCCCAACCTACAACCCCCAAGCCCCAAGCCCGCCCCCAGCTCTTCCTCCTGGGATGCTAAGACGCTTGGTATACTTTTGATTTCCCAACCAAAAGGAGAAAACAAGCCCCTTGACCTGTCTGGTTACCTCTCTAAGCTTCTGACTATCTTGCTTATGCCTCGCACCAAATTCTAAAAAGCAGGGCACCTACTACTCCCCCGCCCCGCCCCCCCCCCCCCGCCCTTCGCTCTTCCCCAAACCACCCCCCTCCCCCCACTCTCCCATTAGGATCTGGATTCTGCTCCTACTTGGAGGTCAACACTATTCTTTCAAAGGTCCCGGGTGTTTCAGCCACTGTTTCCAAGAGCCCTCTGATCCTTTGCACCTGCAAAATCAATATTGGTGGTGGCCTTCCCCTCCCCAAACCGCCCTCTCTCCCCTTCCTCTTCTTCAACTAAATCCCCTCCTCTTCTTACTGGCTCCCATGACAACCCACCCTCTCTGCTCCCCTCCTTTTTCATTGACCAATCATCATCTGTCTGTCCAACCCACAGCGGTTGCCAGATTCATCTCCTGAAAGCCCAGCTCCCAATAAGCACTTCTCTGTTCAGAAATCTTCAATGGCTTGCTATTGAAGAAAAAAAAAAGATTTAAACCAACCATCATGTATTTGTGAAATCATACACCTTTATGCAATCATAACATCTAATGCAATAAGTATCAGGAGTCTCAAACTTTTTTGAACATCCAAATCTTCAAACTCCATTAAGAGAAATATACTTTTCAGGAAGGCCAGTGTTTTACTGTGTGTAAAAAAACAACACGTTCTTTAAATATATGGCTCTTATTAAAGCAAGGATATGAGACCCAAAGACAGTGTAGGGCTCTTAAAATACAATTTGAAAGCCAGTGGGCGCAATAGCCTCTTCAGTCTGCAGATGAGAAAAATGAGACCCAGAGAGAGCACGTGATTGGCAGAAAGGGAACACAGGATGCAAGTGAAAAGACAACATGTTTTTATTAAGTACTTAGTGGGTACGAGGTGTGTTCTAGGTACCAGGGATATAAAAGGGAACAAAATAGGTAGGGTCCCTGCCCTAAAGTAGATGAGGCCCTGTAGCTAATCACCATGAGGCTGCAGGAATGCAAAGATGGCTGTGAGAAGACGCAGGAGGGAAGACCATTAGGACCTGACACAAGTAAACAGAGGCCAAAAGAAAAAAGTAGCTAACCAGAAAGAGTAGGGAAGAGTTCCACAGGAAATAAATTTGACAGCCATCTCTCAGCGCCCCGCCCCCCGCCCCCCATCCACCCACCCAAAGTGCCACATCTCCCACTCAAAGCCCTAGGGCAGAGGGATGCAGGGCTTCTGAAGCAGGCAGGATCCAACAGGCATTGCTGGAGCCTTGACAATGACCTTGGTCGGCCAGGCTAAGGAAAGGGTGGAACTGATCACTGACATTAGAAGGTCACTTACATTAAAAGCCATGTGGTGTCCTTACTCGGATCCTAGGAGAGAAAATAAACATTAGTGAGGAACTTGGGAAAATCCAAATAAATTCTGTAATTCATTTAATAGTGACACAGTGATGCTAGCTGTTTTGATACATGGCTCATCTATAAGCCGTTAGCATTTGAGAAAGTAAGTGAAGGGTAAATGAAAACTACATTACCATTTTGTTTTGCTTTTAAAGGTGTTTTAAAATTACATTTGTGCGTTTGCACACGCGTTTGTGCCTGTGTTAATGCAGAAAAGTACATCCGATCTCTTAGAGTTGGAGGTGGTTGTGAACCACCTGGTGTGGGCTCTGGGAATTGAACTCAGGTCCCCTGGAAAAGCATCAAATGCTCTTAACCATGGAGCCATTCCTTTTGCCTTCTTTATACTTGAAACGCACAGCATGGGAGTGCAGTGTCCGCATCACGCTGTGTGTATAGTGTAGATCCCTCTGACAGAGAAGAACAAAGCACATAGCATAGGATCAAGGAAGCCAACATGAGAACAGTTCTCTGTACACCAGGCACTGCTCCAAGTGTGTCCGCACAACCCTAAGAAGCGTGGGTCATCTACTCCTATTTTACAGATAAAGAGCCTGAGGACATAGAAATTAAGCTGACAGTCGGTTGCAGTCCTGAAGGACGGATCGGATTTGAACCAAGGGAAGCAACTGAGGGAATTATGGGTGAACGGGACAGCTTGTGCAAGTATGTGGACTGAGCTTGTCTAAACACACATAGTTGACTGAGGGCTACTGACCACAGACACACAATTACTGAAAAGAGCTGGCATTTAAGAAGTTGAGTGCAGGGCTGGAGAGAGAGATGGCTCAGAGCTTAAGAGAGAACACTGTTCTCCCCGCAGACCTGAAGTCAGTTCCCTGGACCCACTTGTAACTCAGCCAGCTCTAAGATGAGCTCTGTTGTCTCTGGCTACTTTGGGCCCTGCACTCACAGGCACATACACATAATTAAAAATAATAAAGTAAGAAAAAATTTTAAGATTTATTTATTTATTATTTTATGTGCATCAGTGTTTTGGCTGTATGCATGTCTGTGTGAGGATTTCAGTTCCTCTGGATCTGAAGTTACAGATAGCTGGGAACTGCCATGTGGGTGTTGGGAATTGAACCCGGATCTTCCGGAAGAACAGCCAGTGCTCCTAACCGCTGAGCCATCTTCCCAGCCCCATAAAGTAAGAATTTTAAAAATAATTTGAATCCAGAGTTGGCCATGGTGATACACAGCTATTAACCCAGCACTCGGAAAATGGAGGCAGGAAAAAAGTAAATGTCAACCTCAATTACATACTAAATTCAAGGTTAGCCAAGGCCACAATGAGACCCTGCCTCAAAAAACAAAACAAAAACAAAAACAACAAACAAACAACACAGTGTTGGGGACCAGGTCTTTCATTCCAGGAGGCAGAGGCGGGTGAATCTCTGTGAGCTCAAGGCTAGCTTGGTCTATATAGCAAGTTCAAGGATAGCTAAGGCTACATAAACACAAAACAAAGAAACAAACAAAATATCAAGAATGGAATCTTCTGGATTGGAGTGGGAAAGAAAAGAAGAAGAAGAAGAAGAAGAAGAAGAAGAAGAAGAAGAAGAAGAAGAAGAAGAAGAAGAAGAAGAAGAAGAAAAAACACCTCTTAAACCAGGTGTAGTGGCCCAGACCTTTAATCCCAGCACTAGGAAAAGAGAGGCAGAACAATGCTGTGAGTTCACGCCCAAACTGGTCTACATAGTGAGTTCTAGGACAGTCAGGGCCCTATCAAAAGAGGGGGGTGGGGAATGGAGGGAGAATTTGAATCCAGACATTTGGACCATCAAAGTCCCATGTGCCTGGTCAATATATTATCCTCTTAGTCCTCAGTGTGAGGACCACACAGATACCACGAGCCAAGGAAAGCAGAAGTGCAGTAGTGCCATCTATATAAGGCATAGACGCAGAACCATCACTTTTTTTTTTTTTTTTTTTTTTTAGTTTGGTTGGTTTTGGGGGTTGTTGTTTGGTTTGGTCTTTTTGAGACAGGGTTTTTTGTTGTTGTTTTGTTTTGTTTTTCTGTGTAGCCCTGGATGTCCTGGAACTCGCTCTGTAGACTAGGCTGTCCTTGAACTCAAAGATTGTCCTGACTCTGACTCCTGAGTGCTGAGATTAAAGGCGTGCAGCGCTGCTGCCAGGGCCACCACCACTCAGCAGAAACATCAGGTTTTGCTTTCAGGCTGGAACATGAGAGTTAAGTAGGAAGAGGCAAAGGTGACACCTGGGATCCTAGAGACGGCGGTACACACCTTTGATCCCAGCACTCAGGAGGCAGAGGCAGAAGAATCTCTGAGTTTGAAGACAGCCTGGTCCACAGAGTGAGTTTCAGGACAGCTAGGTGTGTATTTTGGAAGACGGGGCGTTTAGCAGCACAGCCTGTGCCCTTCTGATGCCTGGTCCTATTTTCCTTCTCATCAGCAAAAACCAAACCAACCAAACAAACAAACAAACCTTCTGGTCTTTTGCAATCCTGTTGCTCCTACCTGCCCCTCTCTCACAGTCCTTTAGATTGGAAAACAAACTAAACCACTTGCCATTCCCACAAAGGCAGAACCCTTACCTTCAAACATTTCCATACTCTTGCACAAATAGTACCACCTTCCTGAAATTCTCTCTTCTGCCTCCTGGGCTCAAATCTGAATGATCCTTAAGGGCAGCAGCTAACTGTCAGCCTTCCAGCATGTATATAGCTGACTACAGTATATACTATACTATAGGAGCTATAGTGCCTCAGCCACTTGCCGGCACATTCTCCACCTTAAGACAAATGCCCTCTTTGGATGCCTTGTTTTGTTTTTATGTGTGGTTTTTCTTTTCTTTCTTTCTTTCTTTTTTTTCTTTTTTTCTTTTTCTTTTCTTTTTGAGACAGGGTTTCTCTGTTGGCTGTCCCTGCACTTGATTTGTAGACCAGGCTGGCCTCAAACTCACAAAGATCCACCTGCCTCTGCCTCCCAAGTGCTGGGATTAAAGGCGTGCACCACCATGCCTGGCTGTTATTATTAGAAAGGCATCTAAAGCTAGGCATGGTGGCTCACAACTTTGGGGCAGAGGCAGGAAGATCTCTGAGTTCAAGGCTACCCTGGTCTACAAAAATGAGTTCCAGGATAGCCACAGAAAAACCCATTCTTAAAAACAAACAAACACAAACCAACAGGCAGGGCATGATGGCACATGGGAGGCAGAGGCAGATGGATCGCTGAAAGTTTGAGGCCAGCCTGGTCTATAAATCAAGTGTCTGGTCTACAAAGGGAGTCCAGGACAGCCAAGATAACATAAAGAACCCTGTCTTGAAAAACTTTAAAAAAAAAAAAAACCAACAACAACAAAAAGAATAACAGATCCAGGAAAGCTCTGCAAGCGTGAGAAGGGAGGGGAGTTGACAGAACTTGCTGTATCTGGAATTACCCCCTTGAACACACAACCATTCAGCTCCCGTGATATGTTAGGCACAAGCAAGAAACTCATTTTTGGCTTTGACAGGCTTAAAAGCACTTGCCAGCCAGATGGAAGATTCCTGGCTGCCAGCCTGGCCACCAACTTGCTGAATTTGACAGGGCATTCCCTGGATTAAGACCCTCCTGGGGCTACCTGGCATGATTCTGATTATAGGCCTGACCTTACTACCCCCAAGCTGAGGCTGGGGTAGAACCAAGTATTTATGAACCCCTTCCCCAACACCCTGGATGTTGCTCACCCTTTCATGGTTTCCCCTGCACTGACCCCTACCTCAGACCCAGTTGCTGAAGGACTGTGTCTGGTGGATGCCTCCTGTCAGCTCCAGTTGCTCCCTTCCCACAGAAGCCTTTCTAGTCCAGCCCAGCTAGATGCTAGAAGCTAGATGCTTCTGTAGTGGTTCTGAAAACCCACACCACGCTGTAGTGAATGAGTCTTCAGAACTTCCTCCTCCCCCTCCTCCCCAGTCCTCCACCCCTACCCAGTGCCCCCGCAGCAGCACCCCCCACCCCCCATCCCACTAGACTCAGCTCCTGTGGGGCAAGGACCAACTATCAGAATGTGCAATGTATTCCCAGGTCAGGCAGTAGTGTGGTACAAAGTCCGTCCTGAGTTAAACATGCGAAACATAAAAGACTACGGAGAGGGTTCCTGTGAGTGGAGTGACTTATTTAGGAGGCCGAGGTCATGAGGCCAATAGCGGAAAATTGTCACTCTCCTCCATCCTCATCACCCCCCTCCCCCTCCAAAGGAAAATTTACATTTTATCAGAATTTGGCTGCTTCCCTATGCATCTGTGCCCTTGGGGCTGGGCAAAGGGCAAAGGGGGGCGTTGTCAGCTCAGGCCTCTGGGGAGTGTTCAGATCTCACGACTGGGAAACCCTGTCTGTCTGCCTCTCCCAGACGAAGGATGGGGACAGAAGGTCCAGGCTTCAGGGAGCGAAGGGCCCCTCGGGCTCAGTCACCTTGGCAAGAAGCCACCCGGATGTGGTGGGTGGCGAACAGGATGGGGCGGAGAGTCCTGGCCATTCTGGGACACCGACTGGATGGGCGGCATTCGCGGGAATCCCGCAAACCGCTCAGAAACGATAGGCAGACAATGGGAGCCGACACGGTTTCTCGCTGTTTGGGGAAAAGCAGAATGCTTCTGTTTCGGGACAAGGACCCCCTGAAGGCAATGAGATTCACAGAAGTCCCACTAGAAACCTGAGTGCCCTGATCGCACCCACTAATGCCTTCCCTCCGCTTCTCCACCGCTTTCGCAGTTGGCCCTCCGCAAAGCAGCTTCTGTCTGGCGTCCAGATCTTGGGGAGCAGAGGCTTTAGCAGCTGGGTTCTAGACTGTGCTCTTCTTCTTTCTGCCCGGGACCATTCTCCACGCCCTCTTCTGGGCCTTTGTTTCCTCGTCTGCGAAATGGGCCCAGGGTTGGAGGAGAAGGTTGGAAAAGCCCTCGGAGCTTGGACAATGCCAGATACGGCATTCTCTCGTCTTCCCACGGCAGCCCCCCTCCCCATCTTAACTCCACCCCTATGGAGCCGCTTCTCCCCCTTGCTGGCCGCTAGGGGTCACTGCCTCCCTTTGTCATCGACCAAGGAGGGCAGCCCGCCCTCCCGCCCTCTCCACGACCGAAGGCGACCCAAGGGGTATCTAGCTACTAAGGGGCCCCGAGCAGAAGCCCAGGGCCACGCTCGCAGCCACAGCTGCTTAGGGTTGGGAGGTGCGGGAGTTCGGGCGGAGGCCCGGCCAGGGCTGGGCCAGGCGCGTGGGAGCCAGGAGGGGGTTAACGCTAACCCCTCCCCCCGGGCTGACATCACGGGAGAGCGGGTGAGAGGCTGGATCCGCGAGTGAGAGAAAGAGAGGGAGAGCAGCGAGCGCGGCTCGCCTCGGCGCCCGGGAAGCTCCACATTGTTGCGGATCGCCCGCACCGGGCGCAGCGGCGGCGGTGGGGACTCGTGGCGCACCCGGCTTTCTCCCTACGCTCTTCCAAGACCGCGCAGCCCCGAGCCTCGCGGGCAGCTGGCCGCCGTAGCCGCACACCACAGCCTGGGCCCCGAGCCCTCCGCACCGCCCGGCCACCCTCGGAGAGCGGCCGGCCATGGATGCCTGCAAGTTGGAGACGAGCGGGAGGGTGTGAACGAGCCCAGGGCCGGGAGCCTGCGCCTCGCTAGCCCGGCAGCCGGGCGCGCCGGGGGTGGGTCCCTCTCCCCAGCCGGGCTCTGCGTGGAAGAAGAGGGCGGGGACCGGGGCGAGGAGGAGAGCGGAGGAGGCGAAGGGGGCATGACTCGTGCAACTTGCGGCGGGCATCTGCCGAGGCTCTGAGCCGGCGGCAGCCCGGGCCGGGATTGCGGCCGCGCGGATCCCACCCAGCCCACCCCGCCCCGGCCGACGGCTGCGGCTGACCTGGATCCTCCGAGCGCCTGCCGGGCACCAGCGATCCGCCCTCGTCTTCCAGGCTGGTTTCTGGAGCGCGAGGAGCGCCCTCCTGGCCGCCCCTTTCGCCGGACCCCCGCCCCCCGATGGCTCGGATGGGGCTTGCGGGCGCCGCTGGACGCTGGTGGGGACTCGCTCTCGGCTTGACCGCCTTCTTCTTCCCAGGTAAGGCGATTGTCTCTGCTTCCCCCCCTTTGCTCCCTACCCAACCAGAACCTCCCCGGGACTGGGAGCTGGATGACGGGGCACGACTATGGGTTGTAGGAAGCGAACGGAGCCAGAAAAGTTGGGTCACGCTTGGATAAGGGGGGGCATAAGGGGGGGCAGGAGGTGGCACCGTGGAGAAAGGGGTTGAGAAGCCCAACAGCCTGCCCTGCAGGGAAGCAATCGGATGCACGTCTCTATGTAGCAAGAAAGCACTTTCTCCGCTCAGTTCTTCACAAAAATAATAATATGTAATAGGGTTCTATTTATTTAATAACCAGTTCTCAGCTCGAGAAGCAGTTTGGAAACACTGTGTGTTACATAAATGCAAAATAATCACCGTAATCACGGGCTCCGGGTATGAGACAACAGCCCCAGGGGGAGGGCGTCAGTCTCCTAGCTGGTGGGCTTGGGGGGGGGGGGTGGCGGGGCGGCCCGGCGTTGGGGGGGGGGTTGTTCTTCGTTTCTTTTGGCGGCCTCTTGTCAGACGGTTTCGGGCTCGCGGGAGCCCCCTCCTGCCCCACATCGCCCCACAGCGGGCGCTCGGAGTCCGCTCCTGCGGCACAGGCGGCTTCTTGCTCACCTGCGGTTCCTTTTCTCGAGGGTGAGGCCAGGCCGCCTGGGGATGGCAAACTCTCGACCTTGCGCGGGACTGGGCTCCGCCTTGGAACTCTACTTCTAAAGCGGCGGACTCTCCCAGGAGGAAGCTCCGTGGGCTTCATGCCAACCAGGTGGCCGCATGACCCACTTTCCCGAGAGGCCCCGAGAGTGTCCCGCGTGTCTTTCCTCGAGGTGGGAGCTGCCGGCAGAAGAGGGGTTAACTCGGCGCCCGACCCTGGGGTGGCCCACGGCAGCCCATTCTGACGGGTGGGGTGGGGGCGGAGGCTGGGACGGGCCAGGCATATTGTGCTGGGGAATGAACTGGAAAATGCGTTTAGGAGGCAAATCCTACCGAGTCCCCTAGCCTGAATTTAACCCCTTGTGTCCCCTGGGGAAGCGGCTAGGCTGCCATCAAGACACTAATTTGGGTCAAAGTGGGAAAAGTATCTCTCTAGCTACCCCTCCCCCTCCCATAAAAAAACCTGAAGTGAGCTCTGGCCCTAGCAAGATGGGGTCTTGGAAAGCTAGAGGAAGCTTGAAGGTAGCTTATGGTCATCAACTGAGGGTGGAAGAATAGGGGGCTGGAATATAGACAGCGCCTCCTGGATTAAGAATATTGGATTCTCAGCCACTGCGATTCTGCAGGCTTGCCAGGCAGTTTGTTAGGGAGAGGCTGGTCTGACTGTCCAGGTGTGGCTTGGATGCACTCCTGGAAGCCAAGAGCCTGGCCTCTGCTTCCCTTACTTGCCTCCTCCTCTTGCCAGCCAGCTTGCTGCTGGGGGCACTGCACCGCTCCATCAGTGGTGGATGCTAGGAAGGCAATTTGGGGAAGCCAGGTACATGGGCCATTGTGGAGTGCTCCCCTCTTGGGTGTCCCAGGAGGGAAAATTCCACACCACTGTCCACTGTCAACACAGGGTCGCGCTGAGCCCTCCAGCGGTGTGGTCCGGGTGAGTGTGAGAGATTCTCCGTTCACTTTCTTGCTGACGATGTCAAGTGAAGTACACAGAGAAGCTCAGCCTCTGAATTTACATCGTCAGCATAGGTTGGACTTCAGAGCAGCTTTTAAATCCCCAACTCCTCCTGGAACCCAGTGCAAGCACTTTGCCAAGAGCCCTAAGGATTCCTAGCATACTAGGGGTTAACCTAATCCTGGGATGGACAAAGGGCCAGAGGGTTTGAGAAAGGATCAGCCCACTACGCGTTCTGTTTGTTGCTCCAGTTTTGGGTTGAAGCATGATCAATTTTATCACTTTGGGTTAGAGGCCCCTTGTGCTCCATCCACCCCACCCGCACAAGAGGTGGAGACAGAGAGGCCGGTGACACCTGGCTCAAAGCAGATGCTCCCCCACCAAAAATCCAGCCGAGGGGCTAGGATGCCCAGAATGAAATCACAGCCAAGAGGTATTTAGTAAGTGCTCTCTGCCTCTGACTGTGACTGGTGGATGGGTGCAGCTGAGGCAGCCAGGGTTCCTGGACTCACCTAGACGGAGCCTCCTTCTGTGTCTCTGTTGCTTCCTCTGCCTGCTCCCTGAGGTCCACTGTGGCACACAGCTGTTAGACACAGCCACACTCTCTCAGGTCCTTGGACCAAGGAAGCTGGCAGGCCCAGTTGGCAACCCATCCACACTGTGTCCCTCCCTCTCCCTCTCCTCAGCTTTTTCTTGCCCTTCTCTGGGGGATTTGCCAGTCTTTTGCTCTCTCCTGGATTCTCGGGGGTGGGGTGGGGGTGGGGAGCATTGAGGAAGTAGAGAGGAAGGAGCCCCCAGTGTGTGTGATGGCTCCTGCCTTTATAACAGCCCACCTGGCTTTTGAAGTATGTTTCTATATGACAGATGGTACAGGCAGCGTAGAAAGGGCCCAGGAGCTTCGTCTTTGTTTCCTGAGGTGGCAGGCTCCTTCCAGGGTGCTCACTTAGAGGAGAGAGAGGGTCAGGGCTACCCACCCAGTGTTGGAAACCAGAAGAAGAAGGGGTGGAGAAACTGTGTGGGAAGTAAGTGTCCCACCTATGCCACACCCTCTCTAATTGGCTTCCCTACACCTTTGGTCTAGAAAGAAAACCCACACCCTAGGTGTCAAGCTCACTGTGCATAGACCTGCCAGGCCAGGCTGCCTGTGCACAGCACCCATCAGTCCTGGTGCTCTCCTTTGAAGCCCCCAGAGCCAAGCGGTTGGGTTCTTTTCCTCCTCCCTGTTTCTCACAGACATGGTAGGCTCGGGCTTACTGGGCCAGGCATTATAGCAGAAGCCATTCTCCTGGCCTGAGGCTTGCAGTGTAAAACAGCCATCTCTAGGCCTATTAGTCAGGCAGCCTTGTGGGGAGCATCTGAGTCAGAGTCAAAGCCTAACCCTCAAGGCGGGAGGGAAGGCTAGACACTGCAGAGCTTGGGCCCAGCAGGCCTGGCCCAGTGGCCCAGAAGGTGCTTTCTGAACCTGGACTCACAGTGCGCATGTGGGGCATGTAGTCAGCGGTTCCCTATTGCAAGCTGGGGACCATTTGTAGGCTGCCAGTTCCTTCTTTGGCCACTTGGCTCTGCACAACAAGCCCACCTGGGCAATCGCCTAGGCTGCCTGGCCTGTGGGCCCAGTTGTAGGCTGCCAGCATGGCTGTGCCCACAGCTGAGCCAGTGGGATGGGATGGAGGGCCAGAGGGTCGGCTCCCATTGCTGCATCTCTGATGCTACCATTGTTTAGCAGCTGACTAATGTTCATTGTTCAGCACAAACAGAAAACACCCAAGGGAGGTGTGACTACAGCTTCGACTCTTCTGATTGTATCTTTCCTGGTTCACTTGGCAAATTGAACACCTCCTAACCGAAGAAGGGGCAGAGAGGTGTCTGCAAAATCACCTGTTGGGCTTTTCTTTTTCTTTTCTTTCTTTCTTCCTTCCTTTTTTTTTAACCCCCTCTTTGAACATTAGCCAGCACACCAGGTGAGAATAGACAGTAGCCAGTTGTGGAACTTGGCCCCTGACACTTCTGACAGGCTCACCTTTGGTCTAGCGTGGGTGTGTGCACAGGGCTTTGTGTGATGGTGTTGGTCATCTACAATTCACTGCTGCAAGTACAGATCTGCCAGGACTAGAATTAGGGAGTATATATGCTCATATTTGCAGATTACCATGGAGCTGGAGCTTTGAGTACCAAATAGCATGTTCACACATAACTGATTTTTTACGGCATTCAGACGGGTTGAGCCTTGACGACGCCTGTGTCTGTATCAGTGACTTGAGGGTAATTTTGAGAGGAGACCCAGGATTTGCTCTTGGCTAGCTGGCTCTGGGGGAAGCTTCTGGATCCCAGTCCTTTGGAGATAGGAAACCTTGATGCTGCTTCCTGAGTCTCTGTCCTTGGCTTTCTACTAAATCCTTGCTGGGAGGAGCACAAGACCTTGACAACACCTGGAAAGCCTTCCCTCTGTCAGCCTTCTGTTGTCTCCTTGGCCAACAGAGGAATGCTAGAGCCTGCTCCATGGGCTCTCACGATTCTGAAGTGTCTGGAAGGGGCCAAGAGACATAGGTTTTCAGTTCCTCCTCAGTCACCTCTGCTCTCTGCTTGGGCACTTAGGAAGTTGGGTACCACACTACCCCACCCCCACCCCGTGTGTGTGTGTGTGTGTGTGTGTGTGTGTGTGTGTGTGTGTGTGTGTGTGTTGTTTTTCAATACAGGGTTTCTCTGTGTAGCCTTGGATGTCCTGGACTCGCCTTGTGGACCAGGCAGGCCTGGAACTCAGAGATCCACCTGCCTCTGCCTCCTAGAGTGCTGGGATTACAGGCGTGTGCCACCATGCCCAGCTGCCACGGTGTCCTTTCTAAAAGAGCAGGACTGAGACTTTGGTCCCCATCAGAATCCTGCAGGGCCAGGTGGGTGGCCAGCTCAGCAACATGAATGTACCTGACAGAATCCTAGGCTTGGGTGGCAGGAGAGAGCCCACTAGTTAGAAAAGGAGGTAGCAATGAGGGACAGGGAATAGGGAAACAGCAGTCTCAGGAGCTTAACCTCTTCTCCCAAGCCAAGCAGGCACGTATACCCCTGTGCTGCCAACCCCACTCCATAGAGAGCAGGCCTGCAGAGCCAACAGCAGATGTGCCGCCTGGCGCAGGAGGTAACTTAAGATCTGAGCTGGATCACCTTGCAGAGGGAATGCCCTGAGCTGGAGATAACACCCCTGTGTCCAGTTAACCCTCTAAGCCCCAAGAGCCTGGTGGAGCTGGAAGAAGAGAAAAGGGAAGAAATGTGAGACAAGATATCAGGCATGCTGTCAGAACACTGACCTTTCCACAAGTAGAGGCGAACCCGGGTGTCACAGAAGAGACCCAAGACAGACACCACGCTTTCGTAATAGCTGAATGTAGGGCTTTGAGACAATGGGTAGGCAAGTCATCTTCATCTGGGGGAAGGGCCGAAAAGGGACAGTTAGAGGTTTTTATTCTTCAGGGGTAGGGCATGGGATCTGTGCCTTTCCCAGTCTCTCCGTGGAGGGCAGAGAAGCAGGTCACTTAGCTGTCCCTGTCCTGTAACCAGGCGTTTACCTCATCTTGGTGGCCCAGCCTTGTAAAACTGGCCAAACTAGGTTGGAATCCCAGCTCTACAGATGACTAGTTGAGAAACCTTAGCAGAGGTGCCTCCTGGACCTCAGTTTTCCCATCTGCAAAATAGAACTCTGTTGATATGCCTTGCAAGATTGCCAGACAAGGTGGAGAAGGGTGAGTGAAAAGTGATGGTTGGCTCAAGGCTAGCCTGTGATAACACAAAATGGACCAAGAGCTGGGCTGCTTGCCCCGCCTCTTTTCTCTGACTGGCCCCTCCCCTCTGTGTCTACTCATTGGGTAGTACCACCATTATGCTCCTTTGAGAAAGCCCCCGAGCTGCCTGCTCACTTCCAGCCTCGCTTCATTTTTCTCCAACCTGGCACTGAGGGAGTAAGTCCCTGCTCCTATTTGGACACATGATGCTACAGCCACCTGGGAGCTGATGGCATGGTGGGAGGGCCCGGGTGGCCTAACTAGCTGAAGGTACCTGCCCAGGCCAGTCCTGTGGAGGCTGAGTACTGCACAGGCAGCAGGTGCTGGGCAGCCTTTGTTCTGTAGCTTGTCACTCAGGCCTCTCCAGGCACCCGCTTTGCTCCCTGGATGCAGCCCAGCTGGGACGCCATTGCCCATCTGGAGTGCTTGCAGAGGCAGCGGCCAGGGGCTGGGGGGCCGGGGGGGGGGCGGGGGGCTGGGACTCTTGGCTCCTGCTTTTTTCTTCAAACTTCTACATCTGAGGGGAGGGGAGGTAACA
The DNA here is from genome assembly GCF_964271855.1 of Acomys minous. Taxonomy (NCBI): domain Eukaryota; kingdom Metazoa; phylum Chordata; class Mammalia; order Rodentia; family Muridae; genus Acomys; species Acomys minous. The sequence goes on from NC_140494.1 coordinate 103,566,653, forward strand.
GCTCCTGGTGAGGTGCTATAGGCCAAGAAAAGAGAAAGTCTTTCCTGGGGTTGCCTCCTTCTCTTCCGGGTCTCCTGTTGCAAATGGAACACTTCGGCTGAATTGTCACAGGGTGTTGTAGATAGAACCCTTGGGTTATGTGGTCGTGAGAGCAATGTCGGTGCAACCCTGCACTCAAGAGTTGTAGCCGAAATTCACATGAATTGTGTGTTAGAGTTAATATCGTTCCCCTTTTACAGATGAGGAAAAGGAATATTAGTTCGGTGACTTGTTGCCTTTCCCACGCGGGCAAATTAGAGACAGGGCTTCTGAGGGTAAATCCTTCTAGACCAGAAAGAAGAAACAGGCAGGGATGGGCACGCAGAAGAGGTTGAGCCAAGTCATCATTGTGTCCAGGATACAGTCACTGGCATTGTCAGCAACCACCAGCTTCCACTCTCCCTGCCCCACAGCAGGTATGCCAGCTCCCGGGGGAGGTAAGTAGAAAACAGAGAAAAGTGCTGCTGGAGATGACCACAGAGCCTAGGTTGGCACAGGGTATGCCTAATGGGGGGGGGGGCAGGGAGGGAGAGGGCAGGAGAGTGAGAAACCTCCTCTGGGAATGTGGGCTGAGACAAGGGCAGGGCCCTGAGGTGTGAGCGTGGAGCCCCAGGGCATGGGCACGCCAGGACAGGGTGTGGGCTTGGCTCAGGCAGAGAGCAGGAGCCCAGAAAGCATCAGGAGGTGGATGGAGCACCCAAGAGGGGTTTGGAGATACAGTTTGGCACTTTGAGTCAACTCCCTCGCCCAGGCAACCCCTGCCACCTCTAGTCTGCACAGACCCCCAAATCACTCGCAGTTTACGAGGAGTCTCATTACCCAGCCACAGACAATAAAACCCGCCTGACCACTCTGGCCCGAATCTCATTAGAGGACATTAGTTCCGCTGGCTCGTGGCTCCTTTGGGACCCAGCTGCAGGCGTGGTCCGGGAAGAGAAATGGGCCATTGGCCATGGGCACAAGACTGTCCCATTGAGAGCTTGGGGTCAATCAATGGACTTAAATGGAGGCCATCTCTCCAGAGTCCCAGGACGCCTGCACCCCAAAGCTGGAAACCAACTGGATGCTCAGTTCTGCCCTCTGCCTATGGCGGACTAGACCTGGCTCTCTTCCAGGCTGTTCTCTGAAAGGAGCTGACTACAGGCTCCACCCGCCATCGGTCCATAGAGGAGGGTCCTTAGGGAAAGGGACAATATACCAACCCCACATACAAGGGGAATTAGAACCAGAATCCTCAGTGGCCTTTGCCTGTCTTCCATCCCAAAGAGGATAGAGACGTAGAGACCCTGTGGCAAAAGCATCTTCCCCATCTCTAACTGGAGTTTCATCCAGGCCTGAAAGAAGGAGCCAGCTGCTACCAAGAACCACCTAATAGCTTTGTCAGGGTTTCATGTCCCACCTCCCTGGAGTTGGGTACCTTGACCATAGTAACTGGTAGGGACTTTTGGAGTTCTTTCCCCCAAAGATGAGGTTGTCTGTTTCATAGCAAGCTCTAGTGTCTGTGAGCAACCAGCCTTGCTCTGCCTGTACCCTCCTCTGCCGCTGCTCCTTGCCTGAAACCCAGCATACCAGAACACCAGCATGGCTCCATGGGTGTCACAAGGGAAAACAAACAAGATCCCTCTTGGTGCCTCAGGCTTATGAGGAAAATGCAGGCCAGACCCAAATAACTGGTGTAAGCACACTTGGGCTCCCTGATCTTCCCTGCTCCCATAAGGGGGTCACGCAGGGGAGCCCACGCTTTGGCAAAGGAGATGGATGAGCTGGTATGGCTGCCCGATGAGTCAGCGGAGATGGGAGCGTGATCTGTTTGGGCAGACGCAGTCAACTTTGCCGGGAGGAAAAGGAGCAAGAGGCCACTAATGGCTCCAGGGCAAATCCCTGTGAGCCCCTTCAAGCCACTTCTGGTATATAAATGACACTGGGATGGGGAGATGGGTCCCTTCTCTATCTCTGAGGCAGAGTGTTAGAGAAGATGCCAAGCCGGCCCTATGGACACTGTGGCTGTGGGCTCTGATGACAGCATCTCCCTGGTAGGCTGCTACTGCAGCTCCTGCCTTACATCTGGCCCTGACTCCTGACTCCCACCCTCTCAGGAAACACCTGAGAAGGACACTCATGAGCCCGGGAACATGTGCTGGCCGCTCCCTCCCTGCAGTCTCACTGCCCCCGCCTGCACACTGCACGCTCCTCAGTTCGAGCCAAGTGTTTTTCCCAACCCAGTGCCTTTGCACATGCTATTCCTGAACATTGTCCACTATTTCCTTTAAATGCTGGTTCCAAACACTAACTCCTACCCGATGGCATCATGAACCCTTCATGGTCTGCCCCCTGGCTGAGGATAACTTCTCATCTTAAAGCCTTCCTATACCTCATGGGTGCCTCGTAGTTTGTTGAGCTTGGGATTTATCTTCTTTGTAAGGTTGAGAGTGCCATTGCTGATAGAGCTTGGTGTCCCCATGGCCTAACTCGGCTAAGAGGGCTGCTGTGTGGATAGGTACGGTGCATGAATAATAATGATGAAAACAAACTTGTGTTCAGAGATCTGGGGTGCCAGACACTGTTGGCAGCGTCATGTAATAACTTAATGGCTATCGCGGGTCACGTGGGATGTTCATGATAGATGTGGTTTGCCTGCTTTTATATATGGAAAGATGAAGCCCAGACGGGTTAGGTGACTTGCCTGTGGCCACTCGGCTGCTGAGTGGCAGAGCCAGAGTTCGGGTCTAGGAAGTCAGACCCAATGCCCATGATGCTTCTACTCAGCTAAGCTTCTCTTCCCAGGTGTTGTGGGCAAATGGTGGAGGCACCCCAAGCGCTCACAGACATTAAGAGCAGTCAGTTGAGTTCCTGCGCATAGCACTACACTGCTCACATCTTTGTCCCTTTGAGGATCCCCCACATAGCCCGGCTCTGTGGTTAGATGGCCTGGGAGCATCGCGTCTTCAAGAGTCCTGGTGCTATTCCAGCGACATCCTTTGGCTATATTAGAAGTTTTAGAAGCTCAGTTAATATGGTCCTGGACCATCCTGTTCCCACTGATTCTGGACCTCAGGAGTATTCATTGGCTGTGCTGGAACAGAATCGATATTACTCTGTTATTCTTCTATCCTGAGTCTACACATTACCAGTGCCAGTGTGGGGGCCTCCTACCATGCTCCATGCAGGTACGAGAAGCAGGGCAATGGCTTCTGGGAGAGAACTTGCCAAGAACTGCTCCCAGTAGGTATCAAGGTTCCTGGGTTGGGCACAGATCGTGGGTGGGTCCAGAGCTCATCCCTGATTCGGGGAGGTTATGATCTCGCTTGCTGTCTCCCAGAGATCCCAAAAGATGGGAAGGGAGGGGCCTCTGCTGGGGGCGGATTTAGGGTGTTCACCTGTGCAAGACGCTTTGATCCCCTAGGATGAAAGGGCCAGTGCTTCCTCTGCCCCAGGGAAGCTGGGGACCAGGAGTTGGAGTGGAGGCAGGGCATGGGAGTGGGAGGGGGTAGCAGCCTGGGAGCCTCAGTGTGCAGCAGGGTAGAGAATGAGCCCAGCAGAGGCAATCTTCGGGGCAGAAAAATCAGACCTTTTCCCCTGTTGTGGCTGGGGACTAATCATGGCCTCTACACATATTTGCACTCTCAGGCTCACCCAGGGCTAGAGCTTTTCCTGGCACCCATGACCCAACAGGTCACCCAGTGGACTCTAGCCCCACAGCTCCACTGGCTTAATTAGGAAGCTAGCTGGACTGAAACAAAGTCATCTGATCGGCTTCGAAGCCAAAGAGAAATTCCTCCCAGACCCTCTCTCTGATTGTCCATGCTCCATTAGCTCGAATCACGATGTGGCCCCTGTGGCCCAGACACCAGCCAGAGCCAGGCTCTGCGTTCCCCACATTGGGATCTACTTGAAAGCTCCTAGAAGAAGCAGGCTTACAACCTGCTTGGATCCTCCCCAAAACCAGGTCTTACCCAGTGATCACAAAGGGGGCCCCTGCCCAGGGCTTGCTTTTGGGTAAAGTCACTCCACAACCCCTCTCCTCTACTCCCTAGAAAGGTTTGCTTCTATGGTGGCTGTATTCCGCAACCTCTTTTGGGGGTGGGGAGGGGGGTCTCGGTTTGAGCGCAGGCGGGGATAGGCATCTCCCAGGTGTAAATAAGACACGAATGGAGGAGACACACCATGCACAAGATGATTTTATTATTACTGCCTGCCACCCCACCCCGAAGCGTCGCCATCTCATTGGCCTAGATTGCTGCATCTCTCAGAATGATGGATGGGCCTTCTCTCTCTTCCCAGGCAGGGCAGCAGCCCTGCTATCCAGATACCTCCTACACAGCCCCTTTCCTAAATTTATTCTTTGTGTCTATGGTGCCCAGAGAGTCATCAGTGACCTGAACCAGCTGAGCACTGATTATCTCCGATGGCTTGATGGATGGGCCTTTAGGGGAACTGAGGCGACAGGCCCTACCCACCCCCTGCTCCCTCCTCTGTCCTCGCCACAGCACCCTTCTCAGCCCTCCCAGGAGGCAGATAATGGGCCTGGGTCTGCGCTGAAGAGAAACAGGGGTGATAAAGGAGGGGAGGCAGTGATAGTCCTTGGCGCCCACCTCACAGCGCCGCCGCCGCAGGGATAGCTGGGAAGTCTCCATGCCCACCCCACCCTGAGCTCTGCATGTACGTATCATTCTCAGGCAGTGTCTCCCATTACCCTGTCTGCCCCCTATCACTCCATTAATTACCCCATCCCCTCAGCACTGTGGATGCAGTTTGCACTGTGGTAATAATCTGTATGGTTTATGTGTGTTCTTCACAAGTGTTTTTATGTCCTCTGTGTGTGTACTATGGAGGTTTATGGCTGTGTGTGTGCATGCGCACATGAAGTCATGTGCTGTGTGTGTGTTTATATGCGTGAGCATACTCCTGACTAGATGCTCGCCATCTTCACGGGGAGAGGGGTTCCACCCAGCTCGTGATGCTCATGCAGAGCAGGTACTTGGAGGTGAGATGTGGCCAGAGATGCTGGCTCTCCCAGCCAGGACCTGCTCGGCCCCCAGTGCCATGCGGAGACGCCAAGGTCACTGCCATAATTGTTTTGTCTATGGGACCACAAGCAACTTGTTTCACTCTTTTTCTTTTCAACGTTGAACCCACAAGTTATTTTGGTCTCAAGGTTTTTATGAGTGACTTGTGTTGGCCTGTGGATTGATGCCATATGATGTCTAAACGTGGGTTCCCTGAACTGTTAAGTTAGGGTGAAGGGTTAGAATGGGAAAGTAACTGATAGCTGAGAGGGTCTGACATCATACCATGGCCATCGTTACCTTGTCACCTAAGAGTGCTGAGTCTAGAGGGAAAGGGTCAGGCTCCAAAGGAGGAACCCCCCCTAGCATCTGTACCACACCGCATTGCCAAGAGATTCCCTCCTCCAGACTGGGAGCAAACATGTGCCCTTAGAGATGTGCCCCCACCTCAGATGGTCGCCTGGTGCCTGGTGGCTCTTTGGGGCCATGTGGTCTTTCTTAAGTGGTAGTTGGAAGCAAGGCTTAAATGAGAGAGCCTCCAGATTCTGACTCCCACATACTCCTTACCACCCTTGTGCAATAGGGGTGGGTGAGTTCATCTCTACATTCTCTCAAAGATGGCCAACATACTATTCTAGCCAGCAGCCCTCTGCCCTCTACCCTCACACACAGCATGTGATACCTCAGGGTGCCAGTTCCTTTAAGTGAGAATGCCCACAGCACAGATGCCCGGAAGGCAGTGTAGACAGTGTTGCACCCTGGCGGGTCCCGTCATCACTAACCACCCTGAATCTTCCCTATATAGAAGAACAGCTGGGGTTGGCAAAATACTGTGTTCTCCTTCAGTCTTCAAGGAGAGTCCCCGCTTCCCCGACCAGACCCAGGTCTAGAAAGAGCCTCCCAGTAGAGCCATGACGTAAGGGGTTTCCCTGCCCTGCCTCAGAGGGCAGAGCAGGTTGGTCAAAATCCTAGAGACTCAGCCTTGGAGGGAAAAATCAAATAAAGTGCTAACCACAGTCACATCCTGAACCCCTTACCCAAGCCCCTACCAGTTGGTAGAGCTCCCAGCTTCAGTGTGAACCCCTCTAGTGACAGGGAGGGTGTCCCCCACCCCCCACATTCACCATGCAGTTATGCCAACAGCTCTATCTCTGCCCCATGGAATTGCCTGGGGGCGGGGGGTGGGGGTGGGGGCGCATCTAATGCCCTTGTGATAATCTGCTCAGAGAAGCCTGAAGCCATGGCTCTTCCCCATGTGCTTCTGTGGCCAGGCGTCACACTCCTCACCATCTCTGGGTCTGTGTCTGGGGGTGAACCCATCCAGACAGATATCTAGTCACAAGTGAACTCAGCGCACCCGAAGTGGACTGAACAACCTGTGATTCTGGTCTCATTTCCCAACTGTGAGAGATGTGAGAGGAGGTGGAGTGGGCGGGGGGGGGGGGGGGGGGAGGGGCTGGCTTCACACCTCCCGCCATCCTCACCCCATCCTCTCCCAGCCCTCACCCCCTTCCCACCCCTGTTTTCTTTTGGATTAACTATAAATTGCAGTGAAAGATCGGCTTATCTCCAGTGGGAATTAAGGAATTAAGTTAGTGATGGGAGAGAGAGATGGTGGAGGGAGCATATTGCAGAGGATCAGGGTGGCGGGGGTGGGGGGGGCAGTCAGGGTGGTGGGTTAGGACCCTCTCTGCCTGCATCTGTTACCTTGGGGGTTGAAGGTGGGTGACTTGGCCTTGGGTTCCAAGCTCCCTGTGGCCTTCCTGGGGACCAGATTCCTTGACAGCCATGGAGAGTGTGGTGACTCTGTGGGAATGGGGTGTCCCATGGGTTAGCATAGATGGAGTGATCTCCCAGTGGCCTCTTCTGTTGTTTTCTGGTGTTTCATGACCCAATACAGCAACTCTGTGGCAAGTCACAACACAGGAGGGGCCAGCCCCAGCATGCACCAGGGTGGGGCATGCCACTTTTTGGCACTAGGGTACTGAAGCAAATTCTGCCGTGGGAAGTTCAAGGGCCAGGGTGGCTCTGACAGATCTGTCCTGTCTCTGAAATGAGTCCAGGTGGGCCTCACTGCCGGTCTCAGGGGTTTCTTACCAGAGAATGCCTGAAGTTACGCTGAAACCCACACAGCCACCAGCCACCCAGCTCCCCAAAGCAAAAGTTGAGGGGAAGAATCAGTTTCCCTCTACTCGCAGGGCCCCTCCGAAGCCTTTTTGAATGCCAAGTGAGAGGTGAGGGGCCATCTGGGATCTGCTCCACCTGCCTCCACCTCACCCAGCTCCTGTCCACCACCCCCCTCCCCAGGCAGCCCTGGGTAGAGCTCATACCCCAGGATATCCACTGCCGCTTACCACCCTGCCTGGTATCAGTCCCCCTGTGGCAGGCAGAGACAGTGTCCTCTCCTTCAGACTCCTAGCCTGACCCAAGCCCTGCCTGAGAAGCTGAGAGCATCTAGCCAAACCATGGGGGAGGTTGGAAAGAAAGAAACGACAAGGCTGAGGACCTCCCTGTTCCCTCAGACAAGCTTGGGGTCCTGTCCCAAACAACTGTCAATCCTGGATGTGTGTGTGTGTGTGTGTGTGTGTGTGTGTGTGTGTGTGTGTGTGTTGGGGTAGGGGTGGTGTCGCTGAATTGTAGCAGCCATCAGGGCACCAGAAGATAAGATCCAGACCAGAAATGGATCCTGACCCTGGGGGGGGGGGGCAGTTCAGCTCTGATGGGAGAAGCCAAACTGCCTAGAGGTCCAGGCATTTGGTGGGTTAATCATTGGTAACTCTGGTTAATAAATCATTGGCAGTTTTGTCCCCAAATTTCAGCCCCAACCCTAGAGGTCTCTCTGGCTATGTCCAGATCCCAGAAAAGAAGCCCCATCTGCCCTGTCCTGGGCCCCCCCACCTTCCAGGCAAGAGCTTCTCATCATGTTCCCCACCCCCACTCTGGTCTCTGGCATCCAGAACCAGCCTGCATTGTAATCTCTGAGAGAGATTAGTGGCCTGGCTTCCCTGCCCTCCCCCACAGGCCACGGATGCTCCTGGATACTTCCTGCTGGGAGGGCAGGCCACCCACAGAGGGTCTCCAGGTGCCCTAGTGAGCAGCCCACCACCACCTCATTATATGTGGGCCCTTACCTAGGGTGCCTGTAAGAGGAATGAGCCCACAGATCCTCTTTAGGTAGCTCCTTTGTGCCGGGGACCGTGTATCAACAAGAAATGCTTTAAGCAACTAGAGACAAGATTAGAGACGTTATTCAGCTGGTATGTGTTGGGAGCACCTGAGACCAGTTATACCAGGTCCCGCCATTTCAGGTAAAAAGAGGGGGCGTGTTGGGCATGGTGGCGCACGCCTTTAATCCCAGCACTCAGGAGGCAGAGGCAGGTGGATCTTTGTGAGTTCGAGGCCAGCCTGGTCTAAAAAGTGAGTCCAGGGCAGCCAAGGCTACACAGAGAGGCCCTGTCTCAAAAAACAAAACAAAAAAGAGGAGAGGGGGTCACATGTTCTTGGGTTCTAGCATTTTCTTCATCTGCCTTGTGGGGCACTTGCTGGTTAGAGATTGCTCAGGTTTCTCACCTCTGATTTATGGTCTTGGGTATAATCCTGTCCTGACGGCCATTAGAGGTCGTTTTTTGTTTGTTTTGTTTTGCTTTGCTTTGTTTTGTTTGTAACAAGACTGTCATCAGGGGACAGAATGGCAGAAAAGGAAGAATGAGAAAGGCCAAAGGTGAAGCCAGGCCACTGGGATGAGCTCTCCTACTCTCCCTCATCCCTCACATCCCCTGAAGACAAGTGCTCAGTGCTAGGTTGTCCTCAACACGTGGGTTCCTGGCTTCTGGGAGCAATGCAGAGCATCCAAGCTCCTTGAGTGGTTTAGTTGCAGAATGCAGAGGTTAGGGTGGAGGGGCAGGAGCTGGGCTTTTGTGAGAGTGGGGCCCAGAGGCTGGAGACAGACCAGGGCCACTCCACGTGGAAGACCTGTGTCTTCTGGGGTCTGTGGATGTGCATGGAGCCTCGGGAGGCTCAGGTGAAGGGGGCGGGCTAGAGAAACAAACCATCCACTTCTTCTTTCAGCCTGACGTGTTTGCAGCCCCTCTTCCCAAGACCTTCACTGACACACACCCCTTCTCAGACTACAGCTCACCCCCATTGGGACCCCCCATTCCCACCCCCTGCCCCCAGTAGTCTGTTCCCTGTCTTTCAATCTCCCCACTTTGCTGCTGCAAGACCCTGGCCCTCTACTCCTGGGGACACCTCTGAGCTTGGTACTGTTATTCTTCCCCTGTGTCTCTCCCCAGTCCTGAGCAAGCCACTCGTCACTGGCAGACTGAAGAGAAGTTGGAGCTCACTGTCCCGCTCTGAAGCTCTCCTGAGCTCTCCATTGCTGCTGACCTCAGTTCATGCTCTATGCTCTAGGCCAGGCCTTTCAGCCTTAGCACTGCTCTCTTGGAGCCAGACAAGCTTTGGTGTGGGCTGTCCTACACACTGTAGCATGTTTAGCAATGTCCCTAGCCTCTACTCACTAGAGGCCAGTAGCATCCACCCCTTTTACCCCCTGTGTACTGTGACAATAGATGTCTTCAAGCCAGACATGGTGGTACATTCCCGTATTCCCAGAACTCATGAGGTGGAAGCAGGCAGACCACTGTGGGTTTGAGGCCAGCCTGGAGACCTTGCCTCAGACAAATGAACAAAAACAAAACGGAACAAACCCACCAAAAACATTGCCGCGTTCCCACAGGCAACATATCGAGCATCTCTGGTCTAGCCTTCTGCTACAGCCAGACCTGTTTTCCCAAAGCTAACTCCCATGCTGTTACCTGAGTGCAGAGTGAACCGTGCCAGTTCCCCTCCCTGGGCCTTGCCTCCTGCTGCTGCCTCAGCCCTGAGCCCTAGCACATCTGCCTGAAAAAAACCCAGTTTGCTCAGTATGACTTTCTCTTCTCCCTTCTTCTAGACCCTTGGCTCCTTAGTGTGTGTGTGTGTGTGTGTGTGTGTGTGTGTGTGTGTGTGTGTGTGTGTGTATTGCGGGGTATTCACACAGCCCAGCTCAGTGCCTTGTAAGCAGCAGGTGCCTCATGAATGTATGATAACGCAATGGAAGCCAGCTGGCTCTGGAGCACCCCCTCTCTGTGCCATTCTTGGCACCCTTTCTCTCACCCCGTAGCCAAGAGAGAACTTCGGATGCTCCGTTTTTCCTGACACCTCTATACCCACCTCGTTTTTTTTTTTTCCACACACAGCAAACGGGATCATCTTTTTCCATTTGCTAAGCACAGGGGCACCGTGGTTGTGTGTGCAGCAAAGCTGTGTGTGGCTGGGGTGGCTTTGCCGGCGGGGAACCGAGTGGTGGCATGTTTCCGTGTGCCGGGTATTGGCGACTGCGTCAGAAATGATGGCGTTTGTGCCAGGCCTTGTCTAGGGGTCTGGGGTCTTCTCTCCCACTAATTGCTCTACACTCCAGCCACCCAAATGAGCGTATCCCCCTGCAAGCTATGTTCTTTCCCAGCTTTGCTCTGGCTGCCTTCTCTGTTTGGAGAGCCCTCTCTCGCCGCGTGGTGAGCTCCTACTCACCCTTCAAAGCCCAGTACATCCTTGGGATATCTCCTTTCATCTCCTGTCGCCTTCCCCAGATGAATCACTTCTTTCTTCCGTGGCCACAACACTTTTCGTACAGTCTGACGCAAGCAATGCCCATGTTATTAGTTCATTTGTCCTGTGTCTTTGGGACTATATCCAAGCACAGGTGTATGTTTATATCCCTATTCACAGGCTCTTGATAAGAGTCTTCCAAGATGTTAATTAAATAAATGGGAATAAATTGCTTACTTTGTTTCCAAAGCTTTTTTTTTTGTACCGTGTTAAAAGTGTGTCTCTGTAATGACTTTGCTTAACCTTTCTGCACTGCTCCTGTGTACTTCTGTTTATGTAGATGTGTGTCAGTGCACAGGTGTGCTTGTGTGTGTGTGTGAGAGAGAGAGAGAGCGCGCACGTGCGCGCACACACACACGCGTGCATGCGCATGCATGCATCTGTTTTGATGCTCTGAATTTAGAGGTGAGTCCCCCAAGTGCTGCTCCGCTCAGCTGACATTTCTTCAACCTACTTGCCCCACATCTTCAAGAACTGAAGACATAAGGGCAGGGGTGTTCAGCAGTGAGACTCACCCTCCCAAGCCTCCCGCCTATTGTAGGGGAGTCCTGGGTATGTGCAGGACGGGATGGGGGCCAGAGCACCTTCATGGCCCCATCAGATCACACCCCCTTTCCTACCTATCTCTGCCCTGTTTAATTGGAATTTGGCTAGTGGAGACCATCTGTTCTATTCCATCCCGTTTCCATGACAACCAAGTGGCTTGAGACTGAGGTTTGTGGTGAGAGAAGTGGCCTGGGGGATGCTGGGAAAAAATAGCTAGGTCCTCCCCCTCAACCTGCTCTGTCTAGTCCTCTTGTCTTTGCCGTGCCTTTACCTCCGAACTCAGAGTGACATAAAAAGCCACCCCTGCCCCAGAGCTGGAGTTCCCTGCATCACTTTGTCATCTCCCCAGCCCTTTCCCAGGCTTCTTTTGGCCTCCCACACACACTGCTCCCACCCCCTCCACTTCCATTCATAAGTACTTTCCATGCGTGCACACTGGGGCATGCAGGATTGCCCCAGTCCTTTGTCCTGGCAGAGTGAGAACCACATCTTTTGCCATCTTCTTCCTGGTACCTTTCTGTCTACCTGCCCACCCACCCCACTTCCAAGCATCCAGCGTTTCCCTATGGTATCTGTCCCTCACATTTTCTCACTCAGCAGCTAGTGTGAGGGGAACCCCACTCCCACAGATGAAGTGCCTAAGGAGTAAAGCCTTCTATATCCCCCATTGGGAAGCCAGAAGCCTGTGACTCAGTGATCTACATCAAGGACCACCTTTAGAAGCAGTCCTGGCTTCTGAATCCCTTCCCATCATCTCTAGCAAAGCCTTTCTGTGCCTGCTCTATTGCCAGGGGACCTGCCTGTCTTCAAAAATAAGTGGTGTAGCCTGTCAGGTGACCTGTATGTTACACTAGTCCCAGCCACCATGTGTGGGGCATGCATGAAATGTTTACTACAGCAGGGCACTGTTAGTGCCCACTCCACACAGAATCATCCCTGAGCTGGGGAGCGAAGGTGTCTCAGACCTTTGCAGAGATACCAACTCCTGGCTGGCTTTCTTTAAATAGAGCTCCTCACCACCCAACCTTCTCCATGCACTTTTTTTTTATTACAATATAATTGACATACCATAAAATTCACCCTTCTAAAGTATGCAACCCAGTGGCTTTTATTATATTCACTGAGCTGAGAAGCCATCACCACCCTAGCATTCAAAACATCTGTGCCACCTCAGAGAAAAACCCTAGACCTGTCACCTCTCCTGCCCACGTGCCCACTCATCCACTGTTTTCCTATTTAAACATATCCTATAGGTGAGACCACATAGTGGCTGGCCTCTTTCACTTAACACACTCCAAAGCCTCCTCAAGTGACCATGTCACAGCGTTGCCAAGAAGCACTAATGGCACCCAAGTGGCTCATAGCTAAGGTCAATACACGGACTGTTTATTTACTTACTTGTTTATTTGTTTTGGTTTTGAGACAGCGTCTCATATAAACCCGGCTGGCCTCAAACACACTATGTAGCAGAGACTGCCCATGGACTCCTTGTCTTCCACCTCCCAAAGTCACAGTTGAGTAATCAAGGTTATTTGGTGCTGGGGACTGAGCCTGGTGACTCAAGCATGCTAGCCACCCCTGTCTCCCCCCACCACTCTCCCCTCTGCCACAGATCTGCATGTGCCCCGCTTCCCCCATACACACACACATACACACACACACTTTTAAAGACGTGATTTCTCTTCTGCCCCCTCTTGAGGGATTCTCCTGAGACCCAACTAAAAGCCTCATCTTGCCTTGTAGTACCTTCATCGCACTCAGACAGCCATCCTCCCTCATTTGAAACTCCCTCAGTTCTGGTTCATACTTTACAAAACAAAACCAGCACTTGGCATGCAGTAATTGTTTGTTTTCATGTCTGGGTCTCTTGTTAGCCTGAGTTTTCCAAAGGGGGGAAAAAAAAGAAAAGGAAAGAAAATATCTCCGTCTTTCTCATTCCTCTGTCTTCTTGTGGTCATCACTGTTGTCTTCGCCACCTATAAGAAGCCGACACAGTGTTTGGCCCACAGTGTGTGGTCAGTAGTGTTTTAGGAGAACCGTCAAGGAACAAAGGACGGCTGTGGGGGTGGGTCACGTCCATAGCTTCTGTGCTACATCCAAATGGTCAGTTGTAGCGTGGGAGATGGGTTTGGAAAATTCGGCTTTGGTGGGAAGAGAATGGGGTTTAATCACAAAAGATGGGGTAAGGTGATTTTCTGCCACTAAGTCGGAGTGGTGGGCATAGGAGAAGGCACCCCCTGCTGACAGAGAAGCTGTGTAAAACCCCAGAGGGAGGAGGAGGAGAGCCAGGCCCTAAAATACACTGGCACAGAGCCCAGCACAGGAGAGGAAAAGAGCAGTGGTGAATTTGGGCAGGTGGAGTGGGACGGGGTCCAGCTGCCCTTTACACCCGCACCTGATGGGAACCTCCCTGAGAGACTTCTTGTCACACAGAACGCCTGGCAAACGCAACTCAAAGGAAGAAGGGCTTATTCAGGCTCGCAGTTTGAGGGGATACAATCCATCACAGCAGGAAAGGCACAGCAGTAGAGAAAGGAGGGGGAGGGAGGGAGGGGAAAGAGAGGCTGGCTGGAACTCTGCTTGCTGTCTCCTTTTATTCAGTCTTGGGCCCCAGAGCGGGTTTTCTCACATCAACTAGCCTAGTTTAGAAAGTCCCCCACCCCACCCCACCGCATCCCACCCCTGCCTAGATGTGCCTAGAGGTTTCTCTCCTAGGTGATTTTTAAATCCTGTCAAATTGAAAATCGATATTACCCATCACACCCTTCGTCCTTCAAGGTCATTTAAAGATGGATGGCTTGATGGAGACTACTAGAATCCAAATGGTAGATACTAACCCCTCTCCATCCTCACCTACCCAATCCTACGTGGAAGAACTAAAGGGGGTGGGGCTGGAGAGATGGCTCGGCAGTTAAGAGCGCTTGCCGAGGACCCAAGTTTGGTTCCCAGCACCAGTCTCAGGTGATTCACAACTGCCTGCAGCTCTAGCTCCAGAGGATCCAGCGACCTCTTCTGACCTCCAGCCATGCCACGTGCACTCAGATGTGCATACCCATACACATAATTAAAAATACAACTAAATCTTTAAAAAAAAAAAAAAAAAAAGAAAGAAAGAAAAAGAACTGAGGGACAAGAGTAGATCTGGGGGTCCCTGGCGCCTGTGAACCTATGCCCCTTGGACTTTATGCCAGGCCCATGGCCCTCAGTTTCTCCTTTTGAAGTACTGACCAGCTGGCCACACCCATCGCCCCAACACCTGGGAGCCTGGGGCAGGAATATCAGGAGTTCAGGGCTAGCCTGAACTACATCATGAGACCCTGCCTGTCAACTCATCTACAAAACAATAGATAACAATGCTGCCAACTCCTAGGGTTTTCGTGAGGTAAGTACCCGTGAACTGGAAGGGTATGCCAATGTTTGCCGTCTGGTGTGCTGAGGACGCCATTAACCAAATCGATGAAGTAGAGGCCACACCAAGGCCTCTGATATCCTCTTTGCCATTTCCAAAGGTTTAAAAGGTCCACTCTCCCCCCCTTGGGAAGCAGGCAGTTCTGCGTCGTGCGTTTGAAACAGACTGGAAAGCAGTCCATGCTGTGATCTCTAGGTATGGAAGGGAATGGATGTTTCTGCCACCTTTGCTCTGAGGGTACAGATGGGCAGAAAGAGGTGCAGGGCCCTGGTTTGCAGGATCTTCCTGGGCTGGGCAAAGGCCTAGAGACAGAAGTTCTCAAAGCCTAGGGAAACTTGCCTTTCCCTACTCCCTGAAGCTGAAGCAGGGATTGGTCCAAGGCCCAGGTTACTACTGCCTTAGAGGGTGACTCAGTTCCTGAGGAAGGTGTCAAACAGACCTCCTGCCCCAACGGAAGCCACTGAACTGCCTCTTAATCTGGGTGCGGGCCCTGACGTGAGGCGGAGTGAAAAGTAGAGCTTCTCTCCCTTGAGTGAAAGTTATTTGATCTCTCAGTGTCGGGGGACAGTAGAAGAAGCTGGAGGAGTGGGCCCAGGGCTCCAGACCCCGGGGAGGCCACCTCAGAAGGCTCTATTCTCTGTGTGACAGCTGACCCAGGGCCATTGTTTCTGCAGTGTGCCCCCACCACTACCCTGGTCCTCCTCCCTCAGGCCAGGATGGGTATGACAGCTTGTCTGCAGGGAGAGGGAGTGGGCTGCCAGCTGTCACCTGCACAGGTGGGAGAGGTGGGCTATGGGGAGGGGGAGGCCTCCCCAAGCCTTGTTTCGTCAGGCCTGGGGTGCTTCCGTGAAGCCCTGGGAGGCACAGGAGTTGTCCTGGTTGATACAGCAGCCTAGCGGTAGCTCCCCGCCTTCATTCCCCGTAGGCTTTTATTCCCAGCAGTTATCAGTGATCTTGTGAAAACAAGGCGGATCAGGTGCCTCCTCTGATCACCCCTTCTGTGCCTCCCATCACACTCAGAGGAACTGTCTAGGCCCTGTGTCATGTGGCTCCTGTGTCTCTCACTTCAGCAACACAGGCCAGAAATTCCAGACCTCTGGCCTCAGGGCCTTTGCACCTTCTGCTCTCGCTACTGGAATGTTACTGTCTCCCACAACTGCTTGTCATGGTTGGCGTTTTGCTGACATGTCTTTTTCTCAGTCACACCTCCCAGATAACCTATAGACGCTTCCTCCCTGTTTCTTGTCTTTTCCATCACTAGCATCCAAGCTTCCCAGGAGGAGAGAATTTTTGTGTTTTATCTAGTGCTAGATCCCTGGACCCTAATAGGATTGCGATACCAGTAATATTTTAATGAGTGGACACCCCAGAGGGCAGCCCCTGCCAGTGCCCTTGCACGCACTGGCCTTCCTGTGCAGGCTCATGTTGCACACACATGCACACATCTCCTGCTCACCTGGGCTGGATCCAGGAAACTGCCACTGGTATTGACGTGGCCAGAGTGAGTTTTCTGCCCTTTTCTTAGTCTTCTGTCCACCCCAGAGTCTCTTGTAGTGCTTTTCAAGTAGAGGGGTCCCTACTCCTCCAAGACCTGACCCTTCTCCAAGGAGAAGGCTCAGAGCGACTCGCTCCGAGCCCTCTTGACGGTTAGCCAGCCAAGTTACACATGGACACAGGACCTGTAAGAGCCTAGGGATCTCTCCCTATGCTATAGCCAAGGTCTTTGGTTCACAGCCTCTGACCCCATTTATCCTACTGCATTCCTTCTCCCTGGCTGTCACTTCTACCTCTCGGGGAACACTGATGGTGTCCCAGAAGGCCAGAGGGAGGAAGAAGACAGCCCTAACCCTCAGTTTGAACGTTCAGGAAAATGGTACGGTAGCTTTAGTGAGCCACCTAGCAGAGGTGGCTCCTTCCAGCCTGGAAAACCATGGCATCTGGATGCTTGAACAGGAGTCCTAAGAAGAGGTTTCTGAAAGGAGGATGACCCGGCAGAGAGGAAAGCATAGCAAGTGTACGATTTGAGCCTGTTTGAAAAGACAGGTGCGGGAAAGGCTGATTGCCTCTCCATGACGTCATGAGTGCCCGCATGTCCCCGAGCACACTCATGCAGGAAGCTGCCTTGCAGGTTCTGTGATTGTCCTTGGAGGATCTTAGTGTTTGAGGACAGGGGTACTTTAATGATAGCCAGGTGGGGATACGATAAGCGGGGCATTCAAGGTGGGGATCATACAGGAAGTGGTTTGCTAGCTTCGGCTAAGCGTGCTCACATGGGAAGAGCGTCAGTTTGGAGCCCACCTCAGTCACCAAGCCACTTACTTTCTAGTCACCCTGGCTGTTCTCTGGCCTTGCGGCTTCTAAGGAACTCTTGGAATCTCCTGTCCGGTGCTCTCTGCACAGCAGATCCATTCCTACCTCTTGTCAATTCCGATGCACTGAAAGACTAGTCAGCGCGTTACACCAGAGCAAGGGACTGAGACTTCTGCTGGTTCTGGAGATGCCTCCCTCCTCTTGGGGGAGAGCTTTACCTGCCTATCCCCTGTTAAGCTCAGGAGCCCTTCCTGACAGCCTGGGGCCTCCAGCACGTGGGTTCCAGAGGGTCAGGCAAAAGAACCCTGAGGTCATGTCTCTTCTCAAACTAAGCTCACTGGGGCCGGGGAAGCATCAGAATGCCCTGGCCTCCTGGTCACGCTGCTCATGTCAGCTCTTCTTCATGGTTGGTCTCCAGTGTGACCATCCTGGCAGGCTCCAAGCACCCGCTCTTAGCAAGGAAGGGCTATGTGTGTTCATGAAACGCGTGGCCATTACTTAGCGCTTGCTTTGAGCCAGGCTCAGCTTCCTGGACTCAGCTTATAGAAAGTTATTTGATATTTCGGAGCCAGCAAGATGGCTAGCTGTTCTCTGACCTCCCCGTATGTGCCATGGCACACACCTGCCCACCCAAACATGCACACAAAATAAATAAAAATGCACTTAAAATGTGTTTGTTTTTAGTCATTCGACCTTCCCAACAGCTAATCAATGATAAAGGTAAAGAAAGGACAATCATCTCTCCTCCCCTCTCTCTCTTCCTCTTCCTCCTCTTCCTCTTCCCTCTTCCCTCTTCCTCTTTTTCTTCTTCTCCTCTTCCTCCTTCCCCTCCCCCCCTTCTCTCCCTTTGGTGAAATAGAGTTTTTTTGTTTGTTTGTTTTTGTCTTGTTTTGTTTGAGACAGGGTTTCTCTGTGTAGTCTTAGCTGTCCTGGACTCCCTTTGTAGACCAGGCTGACCTCGAACTCACAGGGATCCGCCTGCCTCTGCCTCCTGAGTGCTGGGATTAAAGGCGTGCGCCACCACACCCGGCTAGGTAGCTCAGGATATCTTAAAGGTGTGGCCCTGCTTTAGCATCTTCGGCTGTGGGATCTCAGGCATGTGCCACCGTACTCCACTTTCTTTCCATTGTCGTAAGCGAGGATGCAGGTGTCAAAAGTGTAAAGTCACACGCGCCAGCAATTACAGAGGTGGGCTTTGGATCCAGCAACTGGAAATAGAAAGCTCTCTGCTATACAGTGAGACAAAGGAGTCTCTGGTTTGGTGGAACAAGAAGGCAACATGAGGCAGGGGCCTGGCCCTACCCAAATCAAAAGGGAATCTCCCGCTGTTTTAGCACCAGGCCTAGCTGGACGGTTTATGGACAGTTTCCACGTCTAGCCTTAGCCTGGGTGGTGTCTGGCAGTAACAGATCCATTCCTGGGCTCCGTATCAAAAAGCATGAGGGAATGGACTCTCCCTTCAGCAAAAAGGATGGAGATTAAACAGCAGGAAGGACTGCCCAGCTGTCAGGACCATACGCTTTTAAAGCAGGCCGCCCAGGAAGGTGGAGGCCCTTGCAGAGAAGGTTAATGCTGTCCTTGCTCAGAGCTGTTGAGGAGGTGGAGGGAGGGAGGGAGGATGTGCTGCTGACCTCTCCAGGGTCTAGAGGCAGGACCATGCCATTCAGACCGAAGATGCTGCCCCACAGGAAAAAGAGGCTATTGGCTATCCCCACACTGGTACCACCCTATTCCTAGGACCCCATCTGCCCCAGCTCTGCCATTGGACTTCATTAAATTGCATTTTTCCCAGAGTAGGGCAGGCTGGTGACAGAATGAGTCAACACCAGCTTGCTACAACTGTCGCCCCTGGAGCCGGCGGGCATAGAGGGAGATAATTGGGAGCGGTTTGACAGCTTAATGTCTGGGGCTGGCTTCCTGGAGTAGTGCAGGGTGGGGTGGGGGTGGGGCGGGCAGCTAGAAATGGGGAGGTGGCAGATTGGGCTGTCTTCAGACCAACTCCACCACGGCTACCACCACCACTGCTGCCGCCACCACTGCCGTCTTTCCTCTCCATTTCCCCAGCACCAGCTTGTTGGGCAGGAAAATAAAACACAGGAAAGGAAATTAGATACGGAAAATAAATTAGGGTTTCTTTATTAATTTGTCAGAACTAATTAACATCTCCCTGAGATTTGTCTCCTCTCCAGATACCCTCAGAGCAGGAAGGAGGAAAGTCTGCTAGAGTCAGGCTTCAGCTTCAGGGTCACCGTCCCAACCACTCCTGACAGCTCCTACCCCTAGAGTAGGGGACAGAAAAGGGGTCACTCAAAGGGAAGTCCAGCTAAGAGAGACCCGACACCTTTGTTCATTTCCCTGGGTCGCTGAACCCACCCAAAAAACTCATGTCGCCAAGTCGTGGTTACTCTCCTGCCTCAGTTCACATCACATTGTCATTGGAGCAGAGTTACTGCCTAACTCAGTCAAGGCTGTGGGGACAGTCACTAGTGTCAAGTGTCATTCTGGGCATAGTCAGGACTCAGTGTCACTTGGGAGACAGAGCTTAGGAGAAATACTAAAACCGCTACATACAGAATCCTTTCATCCTAAGCCTTCTGGTAGTGCTCGACTGTAATTCCTAACACTCAGGAGGCTGAGGCAGGAGGATTGTTGCTATTTCAAGGCCACCCCGGGATATATTTATAGAGACTCTGTTGTTTAAAAAAAAAAATAGTCTTCACCCTCAGGGGTTTGCATTAGCAGTAGTCTCCAGGATACAGATGAAGTGGTTAAATGTGCGTTAGTGGCTGGAGAGGGACAGCGCTCCCAAGAGCTGCCTGGCTGAGCCTCCTGAGCCCTCTCTGCCCGCCCGTCTCACCCACCACCAGGGCCTGACTCACTTCTAGGAGTCTCACTAACAGCTGTCTCATTTCCGGGTTGTGAGTGCAAATTCTCCCAGCCCGGAAGCCACCCCAGCTGCCCCTTGATTTGGGTGAGAGATAGACTTCCTTTCCCAGAGTCAGGCCCCACCCCGCTGTGTCATAGTGATTTTCCTGACCTCTCCACAGTCATGCCTTGTAGACGCTGCCTTGGAGGGTTGCAAAAATCCAATGCGTTCTATGAGTCCTACCATACTGACAGCATCTAGAGTGTTCCATTGACACCAGCCAACAAGATCTCAGACAACTAGGAACTGTGGGGATGAAACCCACTCTCCTCCACAGGCCTGTCACCCCTGCAGTTGGCTGGAGGTCACACAGAGACCCTAACACTGGCCAAGCCAGAAGAAGCCAAAGGGAGAGAGGGCTAAGTAGCCTCGAGTAACTCAGATGAGGGCATTGAAGTCTTGGGGGGCGGGGAAAGCCACAGTTTGCTGGGTCAAAGTAGCCTCAGAATTGGCACTCAAGTCTCCTGACTCCCAGGACATGCCTCTCATGAACAGGTGTCAGGGATTTGTAAATGACATTGGAAGTAAACTAATTTGTCACATCAGGGTCTCTCAGAACCAAGATGAAGGATATGAGGCTTATGCTCAGTAGATTCAGACTACAGGATTAGTGTCCAGGGTAGGGGAGGTAACAGTCCCACCCTCAATAGCCATGCTCTTGATGTATGCCCTGTGACTTTGGGGGCATTTAGGGCCCTGCCACATCTCTGCATTAGCGGTATGCAGTATGTAGAACCAGCAGACCTGGGTTTGCATCCGGGCTTAGTTGTAACTGTGACCTTGGCTGCCCTTGGGTGCAGTTGAGCCTCAGTTTTCCAGCTGTCTTAGAATGCCTGCCTTGAAATGTAAGGGCACCATGAGCCATGGGTGTGGTGCCCTTGGAGTGGATCCAGTGCCCAGTGATCTCCAGAGTGTCTTTTGAAAGGCTCCTCCCTGCCTCCTGCCACTTTCCCTCCACACTAGGCAGAGATGGAATGGGGCCCTTGCGGCCATCCTGTGATTCTAACCAGGGCTGCCCGGCTGCCTTGCTGCACACCTGCCCGGGCAGGAGTGGAGCAGGCAGCTGGGATGGGGGCCTCTGTTCTCCAAGTCTCAAAGTTAGGCAGAAGGACTTTGGGTAGCCAGTTGGGGAGGGGGCTGGGGACAGAGAAGGCCTGGCAAGGTTGGTGTCTGAGTCTGTGGACTGGACATGGAAGGAAGTCACACAGGCCACTTGGAACTGTCTTAGACTTGGGGAACGTGGAGTAGGGACTGAGAAGCCCCTTAGGCCTGTGAAGCCACACTCCCATGCTTCTCACCACACCCTCGCACCCTGGCCAGGAAAAACACAGGGCCACTTGCACTTAATCTCTGCAAGAAGGACACCCAGCGCCTTGTGGCACTCTCCTAGGTTGCTGTCCCACTGGCCATGGGAACCTCAAGACCTGGCCCCAGCTCTGTAGTCAAAATGAGGGTGCAGATTTGAGGGGGAGCAGTTGAGCTACCCAGCTGTGTGGGTTGACAAAGCAGCCTAGAGAATCCAGACAGAGGGACCTAGACATCAGCTTAGGGAGCTGGAAAAAGTCAAGGTTGGTGTCAGGTTGTGGCTCATGCCTTGATCCCACAGCAGCTCCATCTGTCGGGCTCCCCGTCCTGAGCGATTCCTTAGCTAGGCAACTGGATAATCATGTCTGCGTGTTGTTTTCTCAGCCATTTTGAGATAAGCTATCAAGTCCACTTTTGTGGGTAAGGAAACTGAGGCTCCCAGGACTGAGGCAACTTGCCAGTGAATGGAAGGGCCCAGCCGGAGCTCTCTCTGCCTCCCGAGTTGTCTGTCTCCTCCCCCACTTCTCTCCTTAGGAGGAAAAGCTTACTGATCTCCAGCTTTGCTGGCTGGTCAAACAGGTCTCAGTGCTGTGGGACAGGGTGTGCTTCCATTGCAGCAGGAAGAATTGAGGAGACATCCCCAGGAGTAAAAGGATGGACATCAGTTTAGCAGTCTCCCAGGGACAACGGTAGAGCACCTTACTCTGGAGACACCAAAAGGAGAAAGCCCTTATTTAGTGACAGGTGAGAGGTGTAGAAGGTCAGCCTTGTCAGGCACAATGCGGAGGCATATGACAGCCCCTCTCTGAACCCTCCCGTTGGGAAGTTTCCGAGAGTTTAAAAAAAAAAAGGCTTGGCTTCTATCTGCTGCTACCTAGCCAAGAAAGTCTGACCCAAGTGTCACATTCCCAAAGACTTTTGTTCCAGTCCACTTGGGGACCCTTGCTTGCCAAAGTCTGGGGTAGTAGGCCAGGTGGGACCCCAGGCTAGGTGTGTCACTGATGGCTTCAGCCTATGATGCCCTTGTTCTGTGCATGCAGGACAGGGAGCAGGTCCCCAGGCTCTGGCCCAGGACACGGCTCAGATGGAAGATGAGCTCCGAGTCCTGGTTCCACTGTCCCAGCCGAGCGGCTTGGTGGATTTCTCACCCAACCCCAGGCCAGGGGGTTTCCACCTCTGCAAAATGGGAGTGTCAAGACTTGCTCCAGAAGAAAGTGAATGAAAGAAAGCAATGAAAATGAAAAGAACCCAGAAGAGAAGCACTTCTCGGTACCTAGCACAAAAACAAACAAACAAACAAACAAAAACCAACAACAACCAGAGTAGAGCAATCAGTTCTTTGATGCCAAAGGCCAGAAGCACAGATTCTGCCCACCAGCATTTATTTTTTTTTAGGGTTCAGAGAGCCTCCAGATGGTGGGGGACAAGCTTAATCTGTATTTCAGAAAGAAAGAGTTGCTGAGAACTGTTGGCCATTGTGATGGGACCAGAGCTGGGGCACATGAAGATGAGGGTCTAAAGTCAGATGTGTGTTTTTAATTACTTGAGTTCACATCTATAATAATAATAATAATAATAATAAAGCAGGAGCTTTGTCATTCCCCACCCCCTTTCTCTGCCATGAGTCAAGAACCAGTTCCCACCAGTCTTTCTGGGGTTCAAAGCGTCTCCCCGCCCTAATCCTTCCTCACTTGGACCTCCCCGCACCCACCACACTGTGGGCAAGAGGCTTTTCTCTGCCACTCCTAAGACTGTGCCACCGCAATGGGGCAGTGCCTGGGGTGCTGGCAAAGAGGGGACACTCAGTCCTGCTCCCTGTTGATTGAGTCCAAGGCTCAACTCTTGCTTTTTTTTTTAATCTAGTCCAGGCCTGATCTCTCCCTCTCTCCTAGCCCCTATCTATATCTACTGGAGGTGGCCTTGCCTAACAATTGAATCATACTAGGGAGCAGAGGTCCAGGATGAGGGACCCCTGAGGCTAAGCACCACTTTCCCACCTGGGGGCACTACCCTGATCCTGCTCCCTGCCAGCCCCTTGATTGTCTAAGGTGGACAGACCTCTGTCGTCCCTTCTATCCCCCATCTACCCCACCTCCTCCAAGCCCTGACTCACTCTCTCACTTCCCACTCAAGCTGTGTCTCCAGGACATGTCAGGACAACGTGCTGGGTTCTGGTCCTACAGGCTTGGCTGTGCTGCTCTGGCTGGGGGTGGGGCAGTGGGGAGAGTTGGCATTGACCTGCTTCTTCAGGCCTCCTACCCGACTCTTACAGCAGGGGGGAGAGGGGGGGAGCAGGCAGGGCTGAACTCTAGAGTACCTCCTGCTTGCACCTACAAGAGGCCCAGCCTGGGGCAGCTACAGCCTAGGCTTGGTGGGGATGGGCATCATACTTCTGCACCCTAATCTTGCTGTTCTGAGTCTCTTAGCAGTGTGCGTGGTATGCCACTCTGCCTCGCAGAGACCCTTAACCAGAAGCCTTCACTCTCAGAAGGCTGTTTGTCAGCCAGTGGCTGGTCCCACTTCCCCATTATTCTGCAGTCAAAGTGAAAAGGGTCTTTCACCGAAGTCACCGAACTCTTTATCATCCTAAAATGGTCAGTATTTTCCCCTTGATTGCTTCAGGATTTCTAGATGCCTGAAGTCAAAGATGCTAGAGAAAAGAGTGGTGGGATGACCCCAGTCGGCCAGCCTAGCCAGCAGGGGGCGAGAGGGGTGCGCCCTCTTCTCACTGAGAAGAGAGCTGTGAAGGCTCCCGCAACCCTGTGGCTCTCAGCCCTCCTCTCATAAAGAATCTTCTCTTTTGGCAAGTAACCCTGGCCTTTGCCAGGGAGCCAGGTCCTCCTTTGATTAGGCAGCTTCCTAAAAAGTCTTGATTAAAAGCTCTCAGTGACCTGAGAAGTCACTGGGGATGAATGTCCCCAAGTCTGTTCCCCGGGGCTTGCAGAGTTCATTATAGAGATCAGCTGGAGTGCCTTCCCAGTGCAGGCAGGCATCAGGCACCAGGCTGGCTGGGGCTTCTGATTCGGGTTCTAGCACAGCCAATCATGGAGGGCCCAAGGATTGCTATTTGGGCAAGGTGGAGCCGCCATGGGCTGTGGGGATATGAGAACTGAACAGAAGCTTCCGAGGGACCTGAAAGTCGAAGAAGGAGTTTTCCACTTCAAGGAGGTGTGGCGGGTAGTGATATGGGAGGGGTTGAGAGGAAGCTGGGAATTTAAGCAGGGGTAGATTGAAGGCCTGATAACTGGTTTAGATCTGCCCCGAGGCAGTGGAGAGGGAAGGAGGCTGTGTCACAAGATCTGGTTCGGATTCAGATCCACCTGTTAGCAGTGTTGCTCGAACAAATCACTTTCCCAGCCCGAGCCTCAGTTTCCCAGCATGACAGTGGCACCTGCCTTAACAGGGTGTTTGTGAGACTGGTTGCCTAACCTCACACCCTTAGATGTGGGTGCCTCTCAGGAAAGGTTCACTGCCTTCAGAATTACCCACGATTTCGTAAAGACAGGAAGCTCACGAACACGTCTAGAAATTCCCAAGGAGGCTTAAACCGCTATACTGTCATGACTGAAGAGCTGAGTCTTGTGGGTGGTGAGGGAGTAGTTGGCAGCAATGCTCAGTAGTATTTATTTTATGTATGTTAGAGTTGGCCTGAGTGTGTGTGTGTGTGTGTGTGTGTGTGTGTGTGTGTGTGTGTATTGTGTACATGATGGTGCCTATGAAGGCCAAAGGAGGGCACATTAGATCCCCCAGAACTGAAGTCACCACTATGTGGGTGCTGAGAACTGAACTTAGATCCTCTGTAAGAACAGCCTGTGCCATCTCTTCTTCAGCCCCTGGCTTGTTTCGTTTTTGTTAGTCTGGCTTTTGAGACAAGGTGTTGCTAAATCGCTCAGGATGGCCTTGAACTCACAATCCGACCTCTGGGCCTCTGAACATCTCAGATTACAGACCCAGCTGTGGGCCAGTTACCCACCCCTCTGCCATCCCTAACTCCTTCCCCATCTGCCTCTTCCCAAAGTCATAGGAAGTCCTTAAGTCGCTCTTAAAGTTCCAAGAGCTGGTGCTTTGCCCTCTCCGCTCCATGCAGTTCTCTTGAACTCTTGTCACTTGATGCTGCACTCAGGCAGTCAGCCAAGCATGAAAGAAATGGGCGGTCGGGAGACTTGGGAAACATTTGAGTCTGGAGAAAGAGGCCAAATGGGGAGAGAGATGTGTGGCTAGAGGTGGCCTTCTAGCCACCCGCCCACTGCTCTTTTGCTGCACCTGGCTTCTTAGGTGCGCTGTTTGCTTATCTGGTGACCCAGAGGCAAAGCCTCTGTTACCACAACAAGAGAGACAAGCACGTTACATTTCTACAGTCTTGTGGCTGGCTGATAAGTCTTCCCCAGGTGCTCCTGTGGCCTTTATCGTCGTATTGAGCCATCCTAGGCCAAGTCATACCTTCCCACCCGTCTTCTTCAGCCAGCTCTGCAGTTCGAATCCCTATCACCTTCTTTACAACTGTTGGACCAGTTTATTCCTCTGTGGATTTTTTTTTTCTTCTCATGGACAAATAGTGAGCCAATAGCAACTGGTCCCCAGCTAAGGAGACCACTGAAGGATCCATAGCCTGCTTCTCCCCCACCCTAGACTTTCCTTGGATCTCAGTCTGAGGCCTCTCTCTGTCCCTTTGACTTTCCTATTTGTGTACCAGAATTCACCCACCACATTTCAGTTTCCCAATCAAATCATTAATTACCCCAGTAATTAAATCCAATTAGCAGTTGTAGGGGCCTTTCTGAGTGAGGGACCATTAGCCGGGGTGCAAATGCATGGGAGAGGAAGAGAGAGAAAACCCACCCCTTCCCAGCTTTAAAAATGAAAACAGGAGTCAGTGCTGCAAGGCCCAGGGCCCCAATTAAAGCTGGGGCCTCACTCATTAAGCTAATTTAGCATGCTATCCCAGCCGCCTCTGGTGGGAAGGCCAGCAGCGGAGCTGGCCAACACACTTGGTGGTGGTGGAGCTGGGACAAGCCCTGCTCTCCTTGAGGGCTGCACTGGATCTCCAGGTCCACTCAGGGACGGGCTAGGCTCTCGTGTGTACCCCCTGCTTCTGGCTTCCTTGACTTTGGGACTGATGAGGGTAGGATGGACTGGGGAGAGATGAGCCAGGAAAGAACACCAACACCCTCCACTTCCAGCCTTGGGAAAAGACAGCTTGGCAGCCACTCACCTTTCTAGGTCTGAGGCTGAGGGGAACTCCCTATCTGGGGTGGCTATGAAGAATACATACACATACATGCACACACACACACACACACACACACACACATACATACACACACACATTCTCTCTCTCTCTCTCTCTCTCTCTCTCTCTCTCTCTCTCTCTCTCTCTCTCTCTGTGCCTATAGTAGCCACCATTACCCTCCGCTCCACAATTCCTGGAAATTCTCAGCATTTTGTCTCTGTCCCCTTACAGCTCATGCCACGATTCCCAGGTTGAGAAGCCGAGGGCCAGAAAGATAAAGATCTAAGCCAGAGTCAGGCAGCATGGAAGGATGGAGATTATGTGCGTTTAGAGCCCTCATTCTGGCCTACAGCCCTGACAGAGGCAGAGGTGGGAGCCAGGGGTGAGAGACTCAGCCTTTTCCCAGGGGTGACAGGCAGCCGGGATGATGCCCACACGCCCTGTACTGCAGTGACTCCTCATGCATCCTGCCTCAGATGGGTTCCATGTGTCTGCCGTGAAGGTATAGACCACTGCTTACCCCCCCCCCCAGAAAGGGGCAGGAGCAAGACACACAGATACCCAACCTCTCTGAATTCTCTGTTTCTAAGATGAGAACAATAGTGACACCTAGCACCTAGGAGTTTTGAGGATTTCCATCTCCAGGAGGGGCCCAGCAGGGAGCATCACCCTCTTGTGTCCTCTCAAGGACCCACAGGCTTCTGTTACTCAGGGTATTGGACAACCTTGGGGTGGTCCAAGGGGACAGGTGATACTCCTCCCACACTTGAAGGGTGTGGGGTGCTTTACACACACAACACACTACTGCCCCTGGGCTCTCTGGCCACACTGGGCAGGGTCAGAAGGACAAGGGAATAGGAAGGAAGGGTAGGCAAGGGAAGCAGGTGGCCGCAGAGGCCGGCTCCATCTCCACAGCTGGGCGCCATGCCCTGTGCCTACGTGCTGGCTCCCTCTCTGAGGCAGGATGAGAAACAGGCCCTGGCATGCCAGCCCTTACCAGTGACTCCTGAAACCTTGACAAGTCTGAGCTAGAAGCGGGACTGGGTGAGGCCCCTGAGAGACTCATGTGGGGCAGAGGGATGGTCGGTGTTGAGAGGAAAGTGGGAAAGACCCCACCACTTGAAACTGTGACACCACAAGGGGAAACTGGGACGGTGACTCGGAAGGATGCGGTCTAGTGGCTGGGCTCAGAGCCTTTTCTGACTCTCACATCTCCTCACCTCATGTGTCCCTCCCAGGCAGGGCAGGGAGAGGACAGGCTGCAGTGGCAGCTGGGAGGTGTTCCCTCAGCATTTTGCCAAGTGTAAGGTGATGGTTTGAGTGCTGTGGAGAAAGAAGGAAGGAGCAGTGACTAGCCATGTGCCAGGAACAGAGGAAGCTGCCCAGTAGTGAGGAGGTGACCTCTCCCCAGCCGAGTGATGTAGATGCCCCGGGACTCGTTGTGTGGGTGGAAAGGCTGGGCTTGGGCATTGGGCATGAGACTTGGCCATGGACGCTGACACCGGAAGTTACTGAAGTTGTCCAGGTCAGCTAGGAAAGCCTGTACCCCAGCAGCACCCCACCTTCAGCCTCTTGTGTGCTAGGGGAAACGGCCACACAGGGACAGTTGTGCAGAACCTGGACATGGTCACAGGCCTGCTGAAGGTGGGAGCAGGGTGCCTCAGTGGAGGCAGCCTCCCTCTCCCTGAGTCACCACGTTGGGACCCTCTGAATATCTTTCCTTCTCCACATCCCTGCTAGATTTTTTTTTAAAGGGGGGAGGGGCAGTCATAAATGTCCCGCTTCCCTGTGACAGTAAGCTTGGCTGAACTTAGACCTAGAGTTCCACAAAAGTTGGAAGGCAGCCAGCATGGGCCACCCACCTGTAGACCTGGGTCCACTTTTCAGAGGACTGAGATAAGAGAATCCTCCAAGCCCTCCATTTCAGGCCCAGCCTGGGAAAACTGTGACTAAAAGAGAGAGAGACTAGGCCTGTCACTGCAGGGCCAGCATGCTCCCCGGTTCGCTGTGTTCTGTGGTTAAAACCGGGATGGAGATAGCACTCAGGTTGGAGTCATGACCTTGGTTTTGTTGTGGTCTGAGTTGCCACAAATCTAGGCTGGAACTGTTGTGAGAGTTTCTGTTGGGTAGTTGGGGGAGGTTGGTTTGGAGGTCTACAGGGGGTATGTGTAATGAGTTGGGCTATGGCCCCTAAAGCTAATATTCTAAGGGAACCCATGCCGTATACAAGAGTTTGGGGTCACTGTAGTTCTAGGCTACAAAGCATCACTCTCAAGTTACGTATTTCAGCTTTTGGAACTGATAAGATAGTTTTTCCAGAGGCTCGGAGCAGGAGCAAAGCCTGCTCTCTCTGCCCTCTCTGCCCTCTCCCCCATCCCAGCATGCCTCAGTGGCCCTTGGCACTGGTCTGAGCTCAGTCCCGCTGCCCACTTGGATATGAGAGCTCAGCCTCCTGTGCAGTTGTCTTTTCCACATTGCACTGTTCCTGTCCTTCTGCTGGAGGGGCAGGTCCACACTCAGCAGTCTGGAACACTCCTCTGACCCTTAGCATTGCCTATAAGGTAGCTTCAAAGGTGGGGCAGGGCCACAGGAGAGCTGCCAGTCATGTGCAGGTACCTGAGGGTATGGACAAAGGGCCAGGAGGGACAGATGCCAGTCCTGGGTGGGACAGCCATTAGGGCTGGAGCAATGGAATCTAAATGCCACAGAGTGCATGTGCATGCTAGCGTGCATGCTAACGTGTGTGCGTGCATTCGTGGTGTTCATTTACATGAATATCTCCTGAGCCCACCACAGTGGAGGGACCTGCCCTTCCCACATTAAAGCATACGCAGGAGAGCCAGACCCAGGGTGAGGAGAGCAAACAGCAAAACTTAATGACTTTAATATGAAAGAATTTGCCACTAATTAAGCACAAACACTCCACTAATGCAGAGAACACATGTTGTGGATTTCACTTAAGCAGGAACCAAATGAGGTGAAAATCCTTCCAAAATGATAGCAGTTTACCCTCGAAGGAAGATGCTGCCTGTCCCCAGTTCGGCTGAGCACAGCCCTGAGCACACCCCGGCCTTCTGCCTTTACAGCCTCCTACCCACCCTGACTAGAGGTTCTGGCCTCGCTCACTCAGCAAGTCTTCCTGCCAGCATCTCTTTGCCTTGCTGCCCTTCTCAGTGTTCTTCCATCCTCTGGAGACACGAAAGCCTCTTCATGGCCTATGTCTGTCAAACAATAACCCTTGAGCCCTTTCTCTTAGAATGAACTTTCCCTGGGCTGGAGAGATGGCTCAGCAGTTAAGAGCACTGACTACTCTTCCAGAGGACCCTGGTTCAATTCCCGACACCCACATGGCAGCTCACAACTGTCTGTAACTCCAAGATCTGATATCCACAGACATACATGCAGGCAAAACACCAAAGCAGATAAAATAAAAATAAATAAATTATTAAAAAAAAAAAAAAAAAGAATGAACCTTCCCTGTAGGCAGGCAGCTGTACCCCCCTGATAGCCTACCCTCCCTACAGCCATCTGGAAAGACAGAGCATCTGCAGAGCTGGTGCTGGAGTGGCCCACCTTTCCCTTCCTGATACACGGTAGACCCAAGAGCCCTACACTGCCAAACAGGTGATGAACTTCGTTGTAGTCTGGAACCCTGAGCACTGAGGCAAAGAAGCTACATGCCAATCCTGAGCCTTGTGAAGGCTCCCCCCCACCCACCCCTGGGGAAGCCGAGGGAATTCTTCCTCTGCCTTCTCAGCAGCCCCCAGCCTCTCCTTCCCCACCGCCTGTCTTCCAAAGAGGCTGCTGCCCACACTTTCCCAAATGTGTCAGTAGCGATGCATGCACACTCACAGGGAAACCCTGGCTGTGTCTGCTCAAAGACAATAGTGTTCACTGCAGCCTCAGCTGCCATCACGTCACCGAACCTTCCTGAATATAGTTTGGCCTGAGAGCAAGAAGCTCTCTCTTGTGCCTGCAAGTCAAGAAAGGCCAGGTCAGGCAGGACCAGCCCAGGGCTGTAGAGGGAGGAGGTAGAGCACAGACATAAACAGGCTTAGGTGGAGGGAGCAGGGCCTCTCTGCAGCAGCTTGCTTAGGTGAGAAAACTATTTTTCACCTTATGCTCTGGTGTGAGGAAGGAAGGGAGACGGGGTACTAGGAACTGGGACAGAAGAGAGAGAAAGGGAATCAAGACTATGAGCTGGGAAGCTAGCAGGAAGACGGGATTGAAAGGTGGGCAAGCGGTCAAACCAACCCCAGCTCTGTGGGGGTGTGGCTTCCCATTTTCGGGCAAGGAAGGAGAGTCAGACTTTAAGGTGTGTCCCCCACTATACAGGTGAGGAGGTCTCACCGTCCATTTCTGCCCCTTGGCTAATGTGCTTCCCAGGAGCTGCCGCTGGACCTGAGACAATGGTTAGCCTTGGCTCAGGACCACAACTGGGTCACAGCCTTCTCCACCACCCAGTGGGGTGGGGGGGGTGGGGGGGGTTGCTCTGTGGGTTCTGAGTGCTAGGGTTCAGACTGACATGTGCATGCCCATGTGTGCACCCTGAGCATACAGTACCACCTAACCCATGACAGGGGCAAGAAGAGAGAGCGCCAGGAAGCTGCGTGTGTGTGTGTGTGTGTGTGTGTGTGTGTGTGTGTGTGTATCTATGTATATATGTGTGTATTATGTAGGTATTTTAGCAGAAGGGATAGCAAGCCTCTAGCAGCTTTTTGTGTCCTCTTTTTCTCAACATTCCTCGTATGGGACTCTGTTCAACGCCTTCCGTTGGGGCATGGTGGCTCACACTTATAATCTCAGCATACAGGAGGCTGAGGCAGGAAGGTTGCCGTGAATTCAAAAGCCTGGTGGTGCATGCCTTTCATTGCAGCACTCTGGAGACAGAGGCAGGCAGATCTCTGTGAGTTCGAGGCCAATACTGGACTTGATCTTGAGGAGTTCAGGAAGTTTACAACATGGCAGCTCCAGCCAGGCAACTAACTGTACACTCAGCATTGCCCTGCAGTGGACCAGTGAGAGGTGGGCCACTCGGGGTCAAGGCTTAAGGAGGAAGAAGGCATAAGACATGGGTGTTGAAGTTAAAAAGGAAGGGGTGGCCCATGGGGGCCCCAGCCAAGGAGGGTCAAGAAAAATAAAGTGAGAGATATAGAGATGACGATGAGGGTATTGGTGGGAGGAGCTTGGCGGACATTTAGATTTGGACCAAAGCTGTTAAGGAGCTACTGTAAGCTGGATTGGGTGACTGCTTGGCTATGGAAGAACCTGCCATACCCCAGCTTTGCTGCGGTACAACGTGGATTTGATCTGGGAGGACTTCCAGGAGACACTGGCCAGCATACAAAGACAGAGAACTAGCTGGTCGGTACTCAGGCTCCCGAAGGTTAATCCAGAGGAGGAGCAAAGCGGAAGCAGACTGAGCGGAGCAGGCTGGAGCCACAGAACCCCGCCAGCATCCTCAGGTCCACCACTCCCATTTTCCAGAAAAGGACACTGGCCCTACATAAGCCCTGGAGACAACAGAGCCTGCCATGTCCATTTCCTGTGGGTATGCTTCCCCCATCCATTGCCCAGAGGAAAGGTGGCAAGTATGGTACCAGAGAGGAAGTAGGGTGGGCCGAGAGCTAGCATCATGAAGGCTCCAAATGGAGATAGGTAGAGAGCCAGGAATCAAGCACTGTGTTCCTGGTGTGCCAAAGCAGAGTCCCTGCTTGCCAGAGACCCTGGAGATGGGGCAACAATAGGAAATGGACCTGCAGAAGAGTGGTCCAGAACCCCCAACCCCTTCCTTGTTCTCGATGGAAGAGCTGAAGCCCAGCTCCCTGATTCATCCCTGGCCCCCCAGCCTGCCCTGTCAGGTTTCAGGAAGAGATAGGGCTTGTTGGGGCACCCCTATGGGTGCTGCCATCCCCCGGGGCTTCTGCACTGCCAGGGGAGTGGGGCTGGCCCAGCCTGTCTGGAAGATCCTGCGCCCTGGCTCCTTCTAGGTCTTTTCCCAGGCTGCCCCGCCCCCTCTTCTCCCACGCACTGTGCTCCCCCACCCAAGGCAACTGGGCGCCAGCCCCACAGCCCCATCATTAACCAACTCCATGTGGGGAGTCGGAGGGGGGGGGAAGCCTTCAGCCAAGAGGAAAACATGGGCAGTTTCTGTGACCCCAGAGCTGGGGGTGGAGGCGCCTGGGCTCAGACAGTAGCAATTAGCCCCTGGCTGTGGGATCATAGGACATTATCACTACTGCGAGTGGCTGATGGTGAGTGGAAGGGACACAGAGCCCCTGGAGTCATCCCAGAAGCTCTGTCCCCAAGAGAATTCCCCCAAGGCCTTCTCGCCAGCAGAGGTCCCTGAACTGCAGGAGGTAGGAAATGAAGATGCATTGTGCTGGGCCAGGAAATGCACTATTCCCTCTTGCTGTGCCTCCCAAGGGAGGACTGGCTGGGCACTGGGACAAGGAATGGGACAGCTATTGCCTCTGTCCGCTCCTCCTGGTGCCCTCTTAGCCAGGTCACTGTTCCCCACCCCTATCCCCACCCCCCACCCCACCCCCGTCCCATCCCAGCTATGAAGGGGAATTTGGAAGCAGGTGATGCAGCCTGAATTAATGGAGAACCATGCCTGGGGCATAGATACGAGAAAGGACAAGTTCAAAGGGCTTCAGCAAGTGCCCTGCCCTTATAGGATAGGTTCTTCCTGGCCGAATGATCCGGTCCAGATGACAGGTTGGCAAAAACCTTCCAAGAGGAGGTGACCCCCAGAAAGAGAGTTCCCTCCTTAACCCATTTCTTCATTGCCGGCCTCCCCCAAATGCTTCCTGCCTGGGCTTCCCAAGAGTTGACATTTGGGAAAGAAGCTGTGCAGAGGGGAGAGTCCTTAAGCTTTAGGTCACCTTGCTGACTCAGCAAGGTTTCAGGGACCCTCCCCTCCCCTTCCCCACAGTGAGTCATTCCCACTTGCACTTAGCTGTTTCTCACCACCGGAAGTCCCCGTCCTGCCTGCCAGTTCCTGGAGGGGAAGAGAGGGAGGGAGCATGCCTAGAAAGCCCTAGAAGCAAAGAGTACTGGTTTCAACTGGGGATGTACCTTGTTGGTAGTCAAGAGATTAAGGCAGGAGAATTGCCATGAGTCTGAGGCTAGGCTAGGCTGCATAGTCTTGTTCTAGGGCAGCCTGGGCTACGGTGTGAGACCAAGTAAAACCAAGAGAAAAAAGGGACGTTGCTTTGGCACAGGTTGTTGTCCGAGAACCAACACACCTATACACACCCCACACCTATATACACAGACTTTTGCTCTCTCGTGTGCTCACACTCTGCTCAAGCCACTGCTGGGGACATTGAGGCAGGCTTCAGGAAATAAAGGCCAGGAGAAGATCAGCATAGCCAGGCCAGGGCATGGGGGGGGGGGTCACAAAAGTACCCATTTACCCACCCACCTTCTGAGCCCAGGCCCATTTGTCCAGCTAGGACAGGAGTTCTCAAGTCGAAAACGGCAGGAGGAGAAACTGCTCATGTGGCCACGCCCGATGCGTGGGAACTCTTGCCATCCCCCCTGCAGATTAGCTCCATGGCAGGCAGGGCAGGGCCTTGGGGAGCAGGTTCGGCTGCCACAACTGAAGAGCCTTTGTGTTTTGTTGCTGAGCTTGGGCTTTTGCAGGCCTGTGACGTTGGGAGGTGGGCTGGTCTAGTGCTTGGCTTTGCTCGCTCAGCACTTCTGGGAAGCCAGGTCGCCCCAACTGCCTCGCCTGTGTTCTGCTGTGGAAACTGAGGCACCATAGCAGAAGTCCCAGGGACCTGTGTCTTGGACCTTGACCTGATTGTCTAGGGTGGTCAGGGACAACCTAGGCAGTGATTGAGGTCAGGGCAGGGAAAGATTCATTATGTACCCTCAGATGTAGGAACCCCTATTCTGCAGGCAGAGGTCCCAGGGTCTTTGTCTCCTACCCTTTTTTCTCCCCACTCTGCACATATAACAGCCTTCTGTAGGCACTCTGGCCTGGGCTCCCCAGATTCCATTTCTAAACTTCTGTCACAGGACCCTAGCACCAGGTACCTGTGAATACTGTGGCTGAATATTGGGATTGGCATTTGTGTCCTTTTCAAAATATGGTGGGGTTTCTGAAGGACACCACCCAGAACAAAGTCCCCAGAGAGACAGATTGAGCCAGGCTCTGGTCTAGGTGGGAGTTGCGTTAGGTCAGGGGGCTACTGTTCTGTGTCACTCAGCATATGACCCAATCCCTCTTGACCTGGCTAGTGGAAGGTTGTCTGGTCCATTGGACTCTCCCACGATGCTGTGTCACAAGCTCTAGTCTATAGTCTTCAGGGGAAGAGGACTATTCCTTGGGTGACCAGAGAGTGAGCAGGCTCCCTATGCTTGGGTCTACCGTATCAAGTGTAATGCAGTAGACACAGCCCAAGGCCGAGCATGTCCCTGCTTTTCCACATGGTAGCCAGACATCCATTGAGTGATAGGATACAGACGCTCAACAAGGGCAGGAATATAGTAATAGGTACAGTTGTAGGTTATATTCCATTGGGGTCTTAGTAGAAGTGCCCACTAGGGAGTCAGGAGTGAGAACTATCATGGCGTCCCAGAAGAGGGGGGCTGTACAGTGCCTGGTGCCAGGTAGATGATCAGTAAACATTTGTTAAATGAAGTTCCAAAGAGGGAGGCCTACTGTTTCACAGGTGATGGTGATGATGGTGGTGGTGGTGGCGGCGGCATTGATGAAGATAATGATGGTGACGATGATAACGATGATGGCAGCAGCCAACATTGACTGAGCATTTATTTTTGTGCTCATGCTGCTTTGTGACTTTCCCATGTACCC
Source organism: Acomys minous (assembly GCF_964271855.1). Classification (NCBI taxonomy): domain Eukaryota; kingdom Metazoa; phylum Chordata; class Mammalia; order Rodentia; family Muridae; genus Acomys; species Acomys minous. Next base: position 103,601,897 of record NC_140494.1, read on the forward strand.
TCCCTCATTTCATCTTTATAACAGTTGTATAGGACGGGCATTAACTATTAGAATGCCCGTTTTGCAAATGTGCATCCTCCGTGTAAACAGAGTCATAGAGAGGTTAAGTCATTGAATGCAAACTCACACCACAGACTCTTCCCAGCCCCATCGTGCACCTCAAAAGAGAGTACCAGAAAGGTCCTACAGAGCTTGGGGGCCACCCAGCTCATCTTCCAGATTATGAGGTTGGATCAGAAATGTAGAAAGATGAACGTACTCAGGGGCCAGGCGTGGTGGCGCACGCCTTTAATCCCAGCAGTCGGGAGGCAGAGGCAGGCAGATCGCTGTGAGTTCGAGGCCAGCCTGGTCTACAAAGTGAGTCCAGGACAGCCAAGGCTACACAGAGAAACTCTGTCTCGAAAAAACAAAAACAAACAAACAAAAAACAAAGAAAGATGAGCATACTCTAACACACACACACACACACACACACACACACACACACACACACGCTTCCTGCACCAGCCCCATCAATCCTGTTCCATTTCCCAGGCTTTCTCAGCTCCTCCTCTCCATGTTCAAGGTGGAGTCTGCTCCCTTGGGGGAAAAAAAGGAAAAAGGGAGGAGGGTGCCCCAGTCTAAGAGCTGGTACCTAGACCTGACTTGACATGCTTGCTGCAAGCCAGGGAGCCCCCACAGAAGCTTGGGAACCAGGTCCCTCAGGCTGGAGTGTTAAGGAGGGGCCTAATTTTGTTAAATGTTCATCCCCTTTCAACTCCAGGGCACTGAGGTCTTTACCCTCCATGTTCCAGGAGTCCTACATGCCACCCACGGACCACCTTCTTGTCCCTGTTAACAGCCCCAAATAGCAGAGGCCAAGAATAAAAGTGAACATGCCTACTATTGAGAGGTCCTCTGTGTCCCCATCCAACCCATCACCGAGCCAGGAATACCTCCGTGTACAACGAGGGGATGCCAGGAATGTTTCTTTCTGCCCTGAGTTCTGGGAGAACCAGTGGAGAGAAAAAAATGGCCTCTACCCAGCATAGACTTAGGTAGGGAGGACACACACACACACATACACACACACACACACACACCTGCTTTGGCACAGAAACCTACCCCAATTTCCATGGGGCATCATCAACAACCTCCCCTCCTGGCATTGACTTACCCCTGAAGGGTGATGTCACCGCTTCGGAAGCAGCAGAGGAATGCCAGCCTGTGTCCCAGGGCCAGCCCCCTGCCTGCCCCACTCCTGCAAAAGGCATGGAGGGAGATAGGGTAGTGGAGCTCAGTGGGCCATGTGGCCCTCCAGACTCACTATATCTAGCACCAAGATGGTTCCTGATGCCCATGCCCCTTCCCCCAACTCTCACCTGTGGCCCAAGCCCTCCCAACTGGCTTTTCCAGTTCTTGGCTTTATATGGTGCAAGTTCTCCAATTATGCCCACATTATCTCAGCCGCTGGGCAGCCGCCAGCAGGCTTGGGGGGTGGAGGCTGGAGGAGCATCTGGGAGCACCCATTCATCCTGTCGGGGAGGACGGAGGAATTAGTTGCTTGCCAGCTGACCAGTCAGCAAGAGTGCCAGACCATCTGACCCACTGACCTCCTCTCAGGGCTGCTGCTTCTGGGTGGGGCACAGGCTGGGGCTGCTGTCAGACAGAGGCAGAAGGAAACAGGAGACTCAGGGCATCCAGCCTGCTCCTTGATAGGGTCCCACAGGTAGAAGGAAATTCAGCCCCCACCTATGTGCCACACTTCCCTCCTCACAGCGCCTCCTGGCCCCCAACACCTCACCTTGAGGTGTCTCTTGTGCTTCCAGGGGCCAGCTGGGGGGATGGGAACACTCGATGTGCTTGGTAAGGCTGTGTGAATGGCGAAAAGAATGGGGGGGGAAATGTATGAAATTCTCAGTGCTCAGGAAAGTCAAAACTAGAAGTCTTCAGCAATTCTCTCTCTGTCTCTCTCCCTCCCTCCCTCCCTCTTTCCCTCTCCCTCTCTCTCTCCTCCCTCTCCTCCCTCCCCCATCTTCTCTCCTCTCCTCCTTTCCTCCACCCACTCCCAAGGTCTTACTATATGGTCCAGACTGGCCTTGAACTTACCATCATCCTCCTGATTCCTGGATGCTAATATTACAACCATGTCCCACCATGCCTGGCTTAGCATACATTTCTTGAGAGCCTGTTGTAGACTAAGGCCCTGAGGTCCCACAGTCCCACAGTGATCTCTGGAAGAGTGGAATTGGGAGCAGTGTACTAAAGTGACCATGGGCTTTAGGTCCTTCCTAGGAGCCTCCCCATTTCTCCATCATACACAAGAGTCAAGGATCCCAGGCTTCCTGGAGCCAGCCTCCTACCTCTGGGTCAGTAGAGGGCCTAGTATTATCGATGGCACTCAGGATGGGATATGAAGTCCACCAATGACAGGAAGTATATTACAGTTCATGTGACAAAGATGCAGCCTTGGGGATGTGACAGACTCAGAAATGGAGAGTAGTGGAGGGCAGAGCCTGGGTCTGGCATGGTTGCCCCAGGTTAGTAGCTCAAAGTGCTATGGAGCTCAAAGGGAAAGAGAGTTTGTAAGATGAGGAGGCTGCAGGGATCTTATGCCTAGCCCAGCTGCCCGCTCCATCCTGGGAATCTCCATTCTCTTGGCTGCCACTGCAGTCTGCCCAGCGATAAATATTTGCTACGCTAGAGAGAAGGAAACACGGAAGCCTGCTGTGTAAACCAGATGCTGAGCTGGGCTGGGCTTTGGGGACTCCCGGTAGGAGTTCATCGTCCAGGAGAGAAGTCAGAGGTATCAACAGTCATATTCTAAGACAGGGAGGGCTGTACCGGGAGGAACCTGGAGGACCAGACCGGGCAGGCTTCCTGAAGGAGGGGCTTGAGTGTGCTCCTCACAGGGGCTGAAGGGGAAGGGCCTTCTCGATGCACTTCCTCAGGACTTTCCCTAGATCCCTGCCCCCCACCCCATGTCCTTTTTTATCTGTATGCTGTCTGGCCCCCCAGCAATGGGTAAAGTAGAGAACACTGGGTTATCTGGCTCATTTGTCAGATGGGGGAACTGGAGGCCCAGGAAAGCTCTCAGCCAGAGCTCTTCTTGGAAAATAGAGCTTTTTGACCCTCATATAAAATGATGGCATCTGTAACCCCAACACTCTGGAGGCTGAGGCAGGAAGATGCTTAGTTCAAGATCAGACCTAACCGTGAAGCTAGAAACTGCCTTAAAAGGCACCGTGGGAGGACAGGGAGAGGTGGGGCTTGATGTAGCTCAGTGGTGGAAAGCTTGACAAGAATAAGCAAGGTCCTGGGCTCCATCTACAGAACTAGACAAAAGGGGGGATATTGGGATGTGGATGTATGTTTACTAGCACATATGTTTGGGACGCTGACCTTTATCACTCAGTGAAGAGCAGCGTTTGGCACAATCTGTACAGTATGATTCTGATTTTGCTTGGGTTTGGGGTTTTTTGGGTTTGGTTTGGTTGATGGTGGGGAGTGGGGGACTGGTTTTCTTTTTAATGTAGAGAGCAAGAGAGATAGCTCATTGGGTAAAGTGTTTGCCACAAAAGCCTGAGGGCCAAATTTAGGGTCCCTAGCACCCGCACAAATGCCAGATGGCAAAGCCGGCATCCCTGGCTAGCCAAACTAACCCCATGTGGGTCCAGCTGAGAGATTTCACCTGAAAATATTAGACTGAGAAGCCCATGACTTTAACTCCAGGGCTGAGGAGGCAGAGGCAAGCAGGTAGCGGCAGATTTGAAGCCAGCCTGGTTTACTCAGCAAATTCTAGGCCAGCCAGGGCCAGACCCTGTAGGGGAAAAAAGAATATTAGAACTCAACCCAGGATGATTGCTAACATCAACCTCAGACCCACATGTGCATGCATAACACATACACATGCAAAAAAAAAAAAGTGTAGATCATCACCAGGCACAGCAGTGGTACGCATAGAGCATCCCAACATCCAGGAAGCTGAGACATGAGGATTGTGAGTTCAAGGGCATTCTAAGCTACAAGTGAATGATGTCATCTTCTCGGTAGTTTTCAGAATTATCCAGAGAGGGGTTTTATTATTAAATTTGTTTACTTATTTGTATGTGTGTGTGTGTGTGTGTGTGTGTGTGTGCGCGCGCGCGCATGCGTGCATGCATAAGCCATGGTGGGTATGTGGAAGCCAGAGAACCATTTGCAGGATTCCCTTCTTCCACCAAGTGGGTTCTGAGTATCAAATTTAGGTCATCACGTGCTTAGTGCTCTATGTCTACCCACTAAGCCATCTTAACAGCCTACAGGTGGTTTTTATATCAAGTAAGTAATTCGTTCATTCTGAGGGGGATTTGAAATGAGTTTCACTCTCATCCGAGGCTGTCCAGGAACTTACTATGTAACCCAGGCTGGCCTCAAAGTCTCATAGCAAACACCCTGCTTAGCCTCCCAAGCGCTGGGGTTATGGGCACAAGCCACCAAGCCCAGTAACTATTTCCATAAGAAGATTTATTTTAAAAAAAAGGAATGTGGCTGCTGTAAAAAGTCAAGACCATAGGTCAGAGAATGGTAGGGGTAGGGAGCAGTCCCTGGCACTGACCGCTTCCTGTCATCCCCTCCACCAGGCACTCACACGCAGATGGTGCAGGTGAACGATTCCATGTATGGCTTCATCGGCACAGACGTGGTACTGCACTGCAGTTTTGCCAACCCACTGCCCAGTGTGAAGATCACCCAGGTCACATGGCAGAAGGCCACCAACGGCTCCAAGCAGAACATGGCCATCTACAACCCAACAATGGGCGTTTCTGTGCTGCCTCCCTACGAGAAACGAGTGGAGTTCCTGCGACCCTCCTTCATCGATGGCACCATCCGCCTCTCCCACCTGGAGCTGGAGGACGAGGGCATGTACATCTGTGAATTTGCCACTTTCCCTACAGGCAACCGTGAGAGCCAGCTCAATCTCACTGTGATGGGTAAGCTGCCCTGGGCCTCTCGCCCTTGCCTGCCTAAAGGGCTTGGCCATCCTTAGCCTGTAGCCACCCGAGTAGCCGTATAACGCCAAGTATAGTGCCTCTCACTTGAGTAGCCAGATTGTCCACAATTCCCCCAAGGATTAAGGTGGGGGCCTTGGCTTTGGACAGGGGCAGGAACTGTATTTAGGTTGGGGCCCCCACAAAGGACATGTGTTGGCGACTAGGAAGCAGGCAGGTGCTTTGGACACTTGTGGTAAGGAAGGAAGCTGCTTGGCTTGAGCATGCCAAGAGTCTAAGAAGCCTAAAAACAGCACTGTTTGTACAGCAAGGAGGATTTGCTGGCATGAGGAAGTTCCCAAGAGAAATTCTGAGAAGGGCTTTGGCCAAGCACAGTTGACAGGCAGATGTGGCCAGGGTGAGTACCTAGCAGATGCCCAGGCAATTTCAACTGATGCCATGGTGTTGTCCCCACAGCCAAACCCACCAACTGGATCGAGGGCACCCAGGCAGTGCTCCGAGCCAGGAAGGGACAAGATGACAAGGTCCTGGTGGCCACCTGCACCTCAGCCAATGGGAAGCCTCCTAGTGTGGTGTCCTGGGAAACACGGCTAAAGGGCGAGGCCGAGTACCAGGAAATTCGGAACCCCAACGGCACAGTGACAGTCATCAGCCGTTACCGCTTGGTGCCCAGCAGGGAAGCCCACCGGCAGTCCCTGGCCTGCATCGTCAACTATCACTTGGACCGCTTCAGGGAGAGTCTCACACTCAACGTGCAGTGTGAGCCAGGGCCAGGGGCCGTTCCCACCCATTGCCACCTGCCCCCCTCTTCTGTCCCGTGGTCTCCCCGCTACCTTCTCTTCCAAGATGCTGCAGTCTCCTGTCCTTTTCCTCTGTAACTTCCTCTCTCCTTCTAACCTTTCCCAAGCCTTGCTGTGCCTGCTGAGGTCCTATAATGCCACCCTGCCCTCCTAGCTGCTCCTGCGTCCTCAGCGTCTCTCTGACCTCACTCTCTTCCAACATTCTCCCTTGCCTCACAGATGAACCTGAGGTGACCATTGAGGGTTTTGACGGCAACTGGTACCTGCAGCGGACAGACGTGAAGCTTACGTGTAAAGCAGATGCCAACCCTCCAGCTACTGAGTACCACTGGACCACGTGAGTGCCGTAGGCTGGCCCATCCCCTGAAAATACCTCTTGTTAACCACCCACCTCCAAGGGGTAGGGAGGATTAGAATCTAGGCTCATATTTTTCCATGGGCAGTGGCTTAAGACACAACACACACACACATGCACACACGTACTAAGATCATGTACCTCTGCATTTGAGTGCTTGGGTTTGGGTTGTTACGCTGCCGGGCAGGGGCTTCTCTCACAACCTGCTTCCCTTCCCTCATTAATAAAAGAAGATTGTCATTTTCCTTTGGTGACTCATCCTGAGTCATCCCACCCCGGTCCCCATTATTTATTTTTATCAAGGTATCCCTTGGGAAGCTGATGTTCTGGAACACCCTAGTCTTTCTTTGTTCCTTGTCCTTCTCTACAGTCGCCAGGTTCTCTGGGTGGAGGCAGCAGTGGGACCCTCCCCACCACATCCCACGTCCCACTATCCCATGATTGACTTTACAGTCTGGTACTTGACCTTCAGAGAGAAACATAGCCCCTCTGGTCAACTTGGAGAGGGCTATGGTGGGACTCAGACAGGGTGTGGGGAAAGCTAAGAAAGCTGCCATGGGTGGTCAGAAGAAGGCTGCAGCTCAGAGTTGAGCCTAAACCTTTTTCTAGGGAGTAGAAGAGCCCTGGCAGGCTATCTCTGTTGGCCTCCATTTCCAGACGCAGATCTGCTTCTGAAGGTGAAGGTGGACAGAGCCTGCTTGCCAGTCAGTTCTGCAGCTGGAGTGGCTGCTGGCTTAGCTAAAGGACTAGTGAACAAGGGAAGGATGAAGGTCTTCTGTACTTGACGAGCCCCCAGGAGGGTCCCCACGTGGAAACGTCTCGAGACATGCCTAGCAATGAGAAGGAGCTCAAAGGCCTGCTTGCCCATCTGATTAGCTTCTCCAGATGCACTTGGCCCCAGTGGCCCCACTAGAGGCGAACTAGGGTCAGAGCCCAGGTGTCTCTGTTATCAACCCACTACCAAGGAGACAGAGGACCAAGAGGACCCAGGAGCAGCAGCACAAGCACTCTGCTGAAGCCTGCAGACCCAGCTGGCTCTCGCTCTGCTGCTTCCTAGCTGTGTGTCCTTGGCCTTGGATCTCGGGTTTCACCTGTTATGTGGGAGTGGTACCCACCTGCCTTGAATGTGGTTTAGTGGTGTGATGATCAAACACAAACTGCCAGGCGTGGTGGCCCAAGTCCTGTCATCTCAGCACTAGAAAGGCCCCGATAGGATTGCTGCAAGTTCAGAGCCAACCTGGGCTCTGAAAAACCCTGTGTCCAAAAAAACAAAACAACCTCCCTACCCAAAAAAAAAAAAAAAAAAAAAACCCTTAAGCTACTGAATAATAGAAAACTGTGAGATGTACAAAGTTGTTGTTACTATTTCCCCCATCCCAAACAGACCCTAATATACACTCAAAGAAAGAGCTGACAGCACCGGAGCCAAGTGGATTCCTTCCCCCACCCCCACCCCCACCCCCAGGGGCTGCTTCTTGGGACTGAAGAGTCATAACCCTTCACTGTGTCTCCCAATACCTACAGGTTGAATGGCTCTCTCCCCAAGGGTGTGGAGGCCCAGAACAGAACCCTCTTCTTCCGGGGTCCCATCAACTACAGCCTGGCAGGAACCTACATCTGTGAGGCCACCAACCCCATTGGTACCCGCTCGGGCCAGGTGGAGGTCAATATCACAGGTAGGAATCTTCAGCCTCCCCCGCCCGCCGCTCCCCGTCCTAAGGTTCCTCTATAGCTGCACCCGCTCCTTACTTTGCATCATGGGAAATTTGTTCTCCGCCCCTCCCCCAGCCACCGCTTGCTTCTCTGGAGTCCGGGCTATGATTCTTTTCTTTGCCACTTTTCTCTTTGCTTTATGGAGGGAGCTAAAGGGTACAGTCAGAGTGACCCCTCGTTGAGAGAGGGGCAGCAATGGCATTTAGGGGCCACAACTGAGCTCTTGGCACCAGGGAGTCATGCTGGCTTGGTGGGGCAGGTCTGCAGATGGAGTGCATGTCCTTTTCCAGGTTCTGCAGGTGGAGATGAGGAAACCTGCAGGGCTGCAGGGGGAGGCTCGCCTCAAAGCAGAACACAAGGTGGAGGCTGGAGTGAGCATGCACCCTAAAGGCGCTGGATACATATGTCTCAGGACTGAATAGCTTTTCACCCAGATCTTTCTGTCATCACATAAGAGGGTGGACCAGTCTCGGGGTGAGGGCTATGATGCTCCTCAGGGAGACTTCACCTGGGACATGACCTGAGCAGGCCTCGTCTGTAAAATGGGGGTAGCGTGACCTGCCTTGAAGGGAGGGCTGCTGTCCAGTGACACATAATGTAGGTCACGTAACCTAGCACAACTCGGACTGTCGGTCAGTGGCCAGGGCTCCGTGATTATTGCCGTGACCTCCATCATTATCATTGTCATTAACAAGAGCATCAAAACAAACGCACGCAGGAGTAAATTGCCACCAAGCTTCACAAGGGGGAACTCTCTTTCGTATCAAGCCTAAGCTGCCTGCAGGGTGAGAAAAGTGACACAGAGAACCCCTGAAAACAGGAAGGGACATCCATCCCTCTGCCACCAAAGGAGACAGACGGGATGTATTATGTGCAGAGTAACCTTGGGCTTCCGGGAGACTAGCCAATGATAGGAGTTCTAGCTAAGACGCAGGTTTTGGGGAGCCCTGAGGATTTGCTGGCTCTGAGCCTCTGTCTCAAGAAGATGAGGCATCATCTGTGCGTGCACCCCAGACACACATCTGCACGATGAGCAGCGGGAGTTATCGAGGGACTGCACTGACCTGTCCTTGCGGCTCTCCTGTCACCTAGGAACAAGAGGGTGTGGTCACTTACGATTTTCTTCAACTCCCTGCCCCGGACTCTGGGACTGTTTATAGGAGCAGAGGTGCCAGGGTTGGAGCCTGGTAATCGCTCAGGTGACCGGCCAGGATAGGGTTTGGGAATTCCTATAGGGTGACAGACAAGCAGAAGAGGACTGCCACACACTTCCCCCTTCTGGAACAAGATGAGCCTTATAGGGAGAGTTCTTTGCCTGTCTGAGTCTGAGCTTCCCAGTCTGTGATATGGAGAGAGTCAAACCTAAGCCTCAGTCTCCATATGACCAGGTGGACCGCCAACGCCATCACAGCATCCCACTCTGGGAGATGGCTGACTGGAAATTTGGAGGAAGTAAGGAGCCCAAAGGCATCTATCTTTCTCATTGATGCTGCCTCTCAGCATGAGACAAGTGACCAGAGACCCTGCTAGAGCAAGTATAACCAGCCTCAGAGCCACAGATAGCAGGAGCATGCCATCCTTCTTTCTCTCAAAGTCCAGGAGCAAAGGCAATTGGTACGAGGAAGGGGCCATGGGGGCTCAGATCCAGGAGCAGAAAGGAGGAAAAGAAAAAAGGAAACTTGCCACGAGGAGGAAGCTACCATGGGTACCCGGGACCTTCTGCGGGACCTGTGGTCAGGTCTTGGAGGTGGTGTGTGCTCTTTTGCACATAACTCCTGGCGTGTGCTCCGAGGACAGGTGTTCTGAAGCCACCTAGAGCTCCAATTGGAAAGGGGGTCATACCCAGGGCTCTGTTGCTTGCAAATCAATTAGCTGGAAGCTAAGAGACAAAAAAGCATGGCATCCCTTGATCTCCTGATAGGCTCAGGCGCTGTGGTCAGCCCTGCAGGAAGCAGCTTTCAGCCTTTCTGAAGGATTCAGCTGGATGTCCTAAGCTTTTCCCGTGCTGTTCATTCTCTAAGTGGCAGGCGACCTCATCGCTCTATACCCCCACACCAGCAAGTGCCCTCTGCATCCCTTGGGACGACCCCGAGGGGGCACAGCTGGGCCCTGTGCTCCCAGCCTCACTGGTCTAAAGGCAATGCATGAGTAAGAGGGATAAGTGGAAATTTAATATTTCATTGTGGCCATCCTTTCAGGTAATAGCTTTGCCCTGGGCACATCTAGAGAGGGGAATGAAGAGCGGCTGGGGTGAGGTAGGCAGGGGGTGGGGGGGTGGGGAGTGGGGGGGAGCGTGTGTAAGGGGAGGCGCTGGAACAGCGGTGATGGTGGGTACCGAGAGCCTCTGGAAGGTTCACAGTGGAGCAGCATAGAGGTGCTGGGGGTTTGACTCTGTCCAGGTGGCTGCATGGTGGCACCAGGACCAGGACACTAGCTAGGGCCTGTCATAGTGAATGACTCCTAGTGTGAAATGGTCCCAAGCTGTGGCCCTAAGGATGAGAAAGCTGAGCAGACGACCCGGTGGGCTTTGTGGAGGCCGTTCACAGCGTCTGGCCACTCCAAGAATCCCATGTGCAAGGCCCTCGTGCTAAGAAGCAGTTCCAGAGTGCTGGGTCAGTGGTCCTACAACACAGTAGACAGAGTGCCTACCCTCTTCCACAAGGACTGACACCGAGGGGGGTGGGGGATGGGGAAGAGGTCTAGGCTATGGCCTTAACCAATTAGGGTATAGCTTCTGCCACTAAAGGTGTTAGAAGGAAAGTGGCAGATTGGCCTCTTGCCACTCCCACGAGCAGGGAGGGAAGCTACTCAAGTTCACTGTGTCTGTCCCAGCTCTTACTTGTGGGAAGTCTGGCCTCATCCCATGGGCATGCCAGTCAGGCCAGTTCTTTGGACCGAAGATGGGCAGGCCTTCACAGGGAGTGTCTCTGCGAGTGTTCGTGCCCAGACATGAGTGTGGGTGTGTTCTTCTGTAAGTATGGGTGAGCCAGTGTGAGCAGGCAAGCCACCGTCTGCGTGCTGAGTGTGCAAATGGAAGCCTGGGGCTATGCTGAGGGCACATGTACCTGTTTCCGAACCAGCAAATGGCAGTATGTTTGGGAGTCTGAGAATGCAGCTGCATCCATACCTCTGGGAGTTCCTCCTGCAACTTGCAGTAGTCCTGTCAGACAATGGAGGAATTGCGCTGCAGCTGCTTCAGCAAGGCTTCTCAGGGTATGACCCCAGGCCTTCCCACTCTCCCTGTGGCTGGCCTCGCTGCATGCTGGGAAATGTAGTCCTCACAATTTCCTGGCCTGATCTCATGTAGGTCATTTCCTGCCTTCCAAAACATTGTGCAGGAGCAAGCCCAGACATCGTCTTTGACCCTAGATCCTAGTTCCAGACCATAAAACCTAACTCCAGTTCACCTCAGGTCCATCCAAAGCCCCACCACCACCACCACCTCCCTACTGAGCCACCCATTTTAATCTGGGAACTGGAGACCCAGAATGAGAAGTTTCATTGCTCTGAGGGCCACTTTGTAAGAGGATGTGAGAGGGACCAGTTGGGCCCCCGGCAGCAGAAGCAAAGGACCGCAGTGCTCAGCTCTGCCCTCTCCACGCAGCTGTGGGCCTTGTGGTTCTGCTTCTGGCACAGAAAGAGGCTATGGCTGACTGTGGCAAATGGAAGGTAGAGGAGAGGGGCAAGATCCTCCCTTCTTGCCCTCCCTGCACATGAACTAAGTTCCCATAACTATCTCTTCCATCTGCCTCCCTTGCTTCGTGCTTTTGGCACCATAGCTAACTAGCCCTCTTGTTCTACACAGACCTGACCTTAGAGCAGTCAAAATAACGTGGGTTCCCTTTAGTCCCAAAAGACCCCCCATGAACTTTAAACCTCATTAGAGCTTAGGAAAAACATTAAGTAAAGGACCCTAGTGAGAAGGTGAGAGGTAGAAAAGCAACTATAAGCCGGGCGGTGGTGGTGCACGCCTTTAATCCCAGCACTTGGGAGGCAGAGGCAGGCGGATCGCTGTGAGTTCAAGGCCAGCCTAGTCTGCAAAGGGAGTCTAGGACAGCCAAGGCTACACAGAGAAACCCTGCCTCGAAAAACCAAAAAAAGAAAAAAAAAAAGAAAGGAAAGCAACTATAACCACTTTACTCCTACCCCAGCTATAAAATGAGGTCCCCAGTGTGTCACAGGGCCACTTTATCTGTGGGCCAAATGCTTGCTCTGCCTGACACAGCATGAGAGCGTGTCTTTTTTCTCAACAAGGATTTCTTTGCCATGGGATCTAGACATTCGGGATAAATCAGTGAGCAAAACAGACCAAACTCCATCTGTGTGAAGCTTATGGGTTCCCGAAGGTGATACAGGAGGAAGGACAGTGAGAAGGAGGTCACTGTGTTGAGGATGAGAGACTTGTACATTGCAATTTTAAGTTATGGTGGTTGAAAGTGCCCGTGAGGAGGAGGTGACATTCAAGCCAAGCCCTGAAGGAGGTGATGGCGGGAAGCTCCAGGCCATGACAAAGCGCCCTCCCTCGGCCTGCAGAAAAGCAGGACAAGATGGTGTCGGAGGTTAGAGCAGGGTGCAAGCCATGGAGAACATTGTAGGCTCTGTGTGTGGCTTCAGCCTTCTCTGAGAGTAAAACAGAGTCATCAGGGGCTCTGGGCAGGGTAGTGATGGGATGTGAGCTACACTCTAATGGGCTCTTGCTGGCTGCTGTAGCAAATATGGCATATAGAAGTCAGGGGAGGAGAGCAGTTGGGTGTCGATAGCCATAAATAGTCCAGGTGAGAGATGGTGGTGTCGTGAGCGCGGCTGGGACGGAATGGCGAGAAGCAGCTGGATTCTAGATTTATTTCAAAATATAATTTACAGAGTAGTTTGGGACACCAAGCATTCTCATCAGACAGATGATACAGCAAACCCTGTCACTCTGTGATTAGTAGGGTCAGAAAATCCAATCTAGCTGAGTTAAATGTAAGAGCATGGTATTTTTCATTGGTTCTTTGCCGGGAAAGCAGGAAAGTAACCAAAGTGCAATTTAACGTTCTGCGCGAGCCAAGCTGCAGCGATGCCGGAGGACAGGGAGCCATTTCCCTCAGCCCTTTCCTTATTCTGAATTAAAGGAGAACCAGGACCAACTGTGTTTAATCCTAGTTTGTGTTTATTAGCAATAAACACGTGATTAGTAAATCTGCATCTGAAATTGTTTAAAAGAGAGCGAAGGGCACAAGCCATTGGTCCATAGAAAGTCTACAGAGGAAAAAAAGTTAAATGTGAGCTACAGACGAGAAGCCTGAATGTGGAAGGCATTGCCTCAAGGGTCTGTTTGTGGTTAGAGACTCACTTGAAGTGGGTTCTGTATTCCTAGCTACTTGGGAAGCTGAGGCTAGAGGGTCAGAGGTTTGAGGCCAGCCTGAGAAACTTAGTGATACCCTATCTCAAAACGTAAAATGAATGAGAATTAAAAATATAGCCTGATGGTAGAGCACAGGCTCTATGCTAAATCCTTAATATCACATACACACACACACACACATACACACACACACACACACACACACACACACACACACACACACACTAACCAGAACCCACTTAGATAGCAAGCATCACATATTAATCAGCTTTCAATTTAAAAAGAGGAAAGGTTTGCACGTCTTTACTCCCAGAACTCGGGAGGCAGAGGCAGGCAGATCTCTGTGGGTTCAGGGCCAGCCTGGTCTACATCGTGAGTTCCAAGATAGCCCGGGCTACATAGTAAGATACTTGTCAAAGGGTGTCGGGGTGGGGGTGGGGGTTTCCCTTCTAGCTCACAGTTTCAAAAGTTGCCATCTATGACTGTTTGACTGTTGCTTTCAGGCCTATGAAAAATGTGAGATAGGTAGAGTGACTCATTCACCCTATGGAAGCCAGCTAACAGACATGGGACAGGCTCCCCATAGCCCTTTCAAGGACACACACCCCCAAGTGACTGGACCTCCTGCCACTAGGCTCCAGCCCTAAAGGTACCCCCATCTTCCAGTAGTGCTATGAGCTAGCAACCAAGTCTTTGGTACCCGGGCCTTTGGTGGGGACAGTTTTCCAAATCATAGCAGTCAGTGATGAGGGTAGGAGGCTGGCAGGCCAGGTTCCAAGTCCCAGCAGGCCTTGGGGAGTTGCTGCTGATCTCTGAGATAACAGTGGTCATGTCTCTCCTATGGAAGCTAATCTGCTGACTGGGTGGGACAACTAAGAGGGTAGAGACCCAGTGAAGGTGTGAGGCCCAGGAATCTTCTACAACGACAAAACCCAGAGAGAAACAATGAGTTAATAAACAATGAGGAAATAGAAGAGTCAAGGTGGACAATGCTGGTGGAGTGGGAGCCCCAGGGAAGGACTGATGAATGCAGAGGATGACAGAGGAGGACAGACAGACAGCCATGCTGGAACAGGAAGGATTTGAGTTAGTGGTCCCAGAAGTTTCTGTAGCCCCAAGTGTTAGTTCCTTGGGATGGTTCTGTGAGCGGGAAAATGAGGTCAGGCTTCAGGAAGCTGGGAAGTACTCCGTGTCCTGTATATATATGTCCCTTAGTCCAGAGGATGGGAGAAGGTGAAGGGCTCCAGTGTGTCATCTAAGCCAACGTTTCTCCACGTTTGTCCCGCTGTTTTCACTGAGATCTGAGTGAATGGGTCATGGTTCCATGATGTACAGATTGGGAAACTGTATCCCAGAGACCTTCAGAGGTACAGTTCTGCAGCTGAGTGAGAACTATGTAGACCAGGCTGGCCTTGAACCCACAGAGATCTGCCTGCCTCTGCCTCCCAAGTACTGGGAGTAAAGGCGTGTAAACTTTTCTTCTTTTTCTTTTTCTTTTTCTTTTCTTTTCTTTTTTTTTTTTTTTTTTTTTTTTTTTTTTTTTTCCTTTTTCTGAGACAGGGTCTCTCAGTGTTAGCCTTGGCTGTCCTGGACTGGCTTTGTAAACCAGGCTGGCCTCAAACTCACAGCAATCCCCCTGCCTCTGCCTCCCGAGTGCTAGGATTAATGGTGTGTGCCACCACACCCAGACCCACCTTTCCTCTCTTTAAGTTTATTATCTCAAGTATTTTATGACAGTAGCAGAAAGCTGATTGATACATTATGCTTGCTATCTAAGTGGGTTCTGGTGTGTGTGTGTGTGAGAGAGAGAGAGAGAGAGAGAGAGAGAGAGAGAGAGAGAGAGAGAGAAGCCAGGAGGATTACAATTAAGCCATGAAATGGAGAAAGCCTGTACTGGGACCGCTGGAGAAAGACCTCCAGTGCAGGTGGTTACAGAGCATTGAAAGGGAAAGCCAGGGACCCAGGGCTCCCGTCTCAGCAGGCTAAGGGTACAGTTCAGAAGCTGCAGGCTGGCCCTTCTGTCTGGACACCTCGCTTACTGTTTTGGCCTCTCTGAGTCCATACCAGCCTCCAAGAAACCTTGTGCGAAGTGTGTGTCTCAGTATTCTACACCCCTAAGCACCCCATCATCAGCTCCCTCGATGTCTGCCTGCTGCTGTGACTCCAAGCATGTCATTTAGCTCTGCAGTGGCTAAAGAGAAAGACACTTGGGGAATATTTGCTAACTGAATAAGGAAGTAGACAAGGGAAGAGGATTGGCCAGGAGTAGTGGCTCAGAACCTCAACACCCGGGAGGCTGAGATAGGGAGATCTCAAGTTCAAAGCCAGCCTGGGCTAGTGAGACCTTGTTGCAAAACCAACCAAGCAAAGAAAGGCTTGGAGGCAGAGGTAGAGGACTGGATCTGAGGACTGGGCTGAGGGTGGGGGAGCAAGCTGAGTACACATAAGTAAGGTGCTTCCTCTCTAAAGCAGTGGGCAGATGAGCTTGAGGCTGCTCCCACAGCGTGTTGCAGTAAAGACACATATCAGCAAACATTTATGGACCTTCACTCTGTGACCTACACTGAGGACACAGTGGTGACAAGTAGAGAGCTGAATCCTCTGGCCCTGGGCTTCTCTCCACCAGCTCCAGGCTCAGGAGCATCTGGGTGGCCACAGCTCAACCATGTGACCTCAGGCAAGTGCCCCCCCCCTTTGGGGGCCCCTGAGTTTTCACTAGCCCTTCCAGCCTGAGCCACAGGAAAGCCTCTCCCCCATTCAGAACCTCCGCCCTGCTCCCGCCTGCCTGCCAACAGCACCCCACACACTCACATGGGGCCCATGGGAGGAGGAGTGTGATTCCGATAGAGTGAGTGATGCTGAATCAGGGAGTGAGCTGGTTGCAGCAGGCTCCCAGGAGCAGACACATGAGCCCAGACAGATCCAGCACCTTGGCCGTGGCCCTCCTGGGCCACGCTGGAGAGAGGACTGGACAGCAGCCTTCCAGGCTTGCCCCAGCTCCTTGCCAAGGCCAGCCATGGTCTCCAGTGCCACCCTGTGGTAGTGCTGGGAACACACATGCCCTGGGACCTCTTGGCCTCTGGCCTGGCCTGGCCTGGAAAGAAAGGAAAGGAAAGACAACAGGATTAACAAAAAGCCACCCACTTCTTGCTCCCACCCTCTCCTGGTCTTTTTTCCCCCACTGTTGTTGCCTTTTTATTTCTACTCTATTTGTATTATTGGCTTTTCTTTTCTTTCTTTCTTTTTTTTTTTTTTTTTTTTTTTGAGAGACAGTCTTGCTCTATAACCCAATCCTGAAATTTCAAATATGAGCCATTACACCTGGCTCCAACTGCCCTCGTTCTCGTCATATCTTTATGCACACATGTGTTGTGTCTGGCAAGGCCTGTGGGCCATCAGACATGCTTTTGAGTGTGTATGTTCCTGATCTGTAACACGCATGTGAGCCTCTACAACCCCTTTCTGCCTGTCCCTGCTCTGTACCTACAATCTGTCACTTTGGGTGGTCCAATCTTGTGGCCCAAACTGGCAATCCCAGCAGGTCTCCACCTTGCCCTGCAGGGCCAAACCACAACCAAGAGTCACAGCCCTGGCTTGTAGCACATTGACAAGCAATTGACACTCATAGGGTATCTACAGAGCCAAAACTTGGGAACCTATTTTCTGTATGTCCTGAAGGCAAAAGAAATTAGTCCTGGAATACCTCCTAGGCTCCTGGTGTTGGGACAGTCACTTTAACATGTCAGGCTAAACGACACTGGTGACATGTGCATGGGATTTATATGTTGAAAAAAATTGATATCTAATTGGCTCAGTGGCCTTGGGTAAGTTAAGCTCCCTAACTGTCTTCTGCACTGAATAGACATGAACAGCAGACCACCCTTGGAGAGTGGTGACAGTGGGGGACATGCAGATGTGCCTCTGCAGCGTGGCAGGATAGGACAGGATTGGTGATACCTCCAAGCATGGTCAGGATGGAAGGCTGAGTGCTATGGGTACATTAGCTGCTTCTCTCCTCTCGCCTGCCTTATCCTAGCTCCTAATGCTGCAGCTGACTTGACCTAGGGAAGTGGCGCACTAAGGGGCCTCTGGAACCAGGATTGCTCAAACCTAGGGTGTGGACATCCTGTCCTGGGCTTTTCCCTCCCCTGCCTCCCTACACCTCTGCTGACTTCCGAAGAGCAGACACTGACACTATCCCCTCCATCTCTTTTCCTCACCCAGAATTCCCCTACACCCCGTCTCCTGAACACGGGCGGCGCGCGGGGCAGATGCCCACAGCCATCATTGGGGGCGTGGCAGGAAGTGTCCTGCTGGTGCTGATTGTGGTTGGAGGGATCGTGGTGGCCCTGCGCCGGCGCCGGCACACCTTCAAGGGTGACTACAGCACCAAGAAGCATGTATACGGCAACGGCTACAGCAAGGCAGGAATCCCCCAGCATCACCCACCCATGGCACAGAACCTGCAGTACCCGGATGACTCGGATGATGAAAAGAAGGCTGGTCCACTGGGTGGGAGCAGCTACGAGGAGGAAGAAGAGGAGGAGGGTGGTGGAGGAGGCGAACGCAAGGTGGGCGGCCCCCACCCCAAATATGACGAGGACGCCAAGCGGCCCTACTTCACTGTGGATGAGGCTGAGGCCCGTCAGGGCGGCTATGGGGACCGGACTCTGGGCTACCAGTACGACCCTGAACAGCTGGACTTAGCTGAGAACATGGTTTCTCAGAACGACGGGTCTTTCATTTCCAAGAAAGAGTGGTATGTGTAGCCCCGCCTTCTGGAGCCTCTGTCTATGCCCACTTCTCCTTGGCCCCTACCCGCACGCCCCCTGCCCACCCCCACAGCCCACCACTGCCCCAGGAGCTCGACAGAGACTTGACCAGCTGCCCTAAACCAGCCCCAAACTCCTGGGGAGCCAGGGGAGCTCAGGGCAGACCCCACTTGGCTTCGTTTTTGTTTTTGTTTTTTTAAATCTCCTCCCTCACCAACCCTCCCCAATGGTGTTGTGTTCGACCGTGGCTTTGGTGTTACCCTATCTTTCCTTTAAGGACCCCTTCCACTGCCCTCTGTGTAGGGAGCCCTGTTCTTGTCTTGTGTACTTGGGCACCCCTCCAGGGTTTGGGGAGCCAGTCCTCTCCCACCCCCACCCCCACCCCCAACACTGGAATTTGTTTGTGTTTTCTTTATTGGGGATGGAGGGCAAAGGGAGCTTCAAGATGAAGCCCAGCCTCACCCCTACCCCATATGCTGCTCTTCTTCCCAGAGAGAAGTACCCCAATCTCCCCCACTAAGCTGATGCTACCAGTGCACCTAAGAGGTTTTTAGGTATACACGGGAGTCTTGTCTGTGAAATAATGAGGCTGGGGCCCTGGGCAGTGTGTTTTCCTAGTGAGGGTGGTTTTACGGTTTCTTCCTTCTGACCTACAAAGTGGAGTTGGCCTAGCTCTCATGTATCCCTCCCGTTCAACCCCGAGTCCGTTCTCTACACAGTGGGTGACCCCAGGTGGGCTCTACCCTATATGCCTCTGCCAACACGTGCACACATATCCATGCACACACCCTTGAGTCGATGCCAATCTCCCCCCCAACGCCCTGCCCAGGCTGAACACTGCCCCAGGCCGAAACTTCTGTCCCAGCTCTTAGCCCCACCACCACCACCCCCTCAGGAAGAGATCGGCCCACAGAAGCATCCAGAGACAGCTAGGGTGAACCACCCAGCTGCTGCTGCTCTTAAGATTTCAGTATAGCTCCAACGATTCCTTCCAGTGTGCACGTTTCTCAGATTTCTCCTTATCTGTCGAGTGCTAGCAACACTTGACTCTTCTGGAAAGTCAGGGCTGGGATCCCAGGAAGGAGTTTGAGGCGAAGAAGTGTTTACATGGAGAAGGCGGCCTGGTGGAAGCTCTGCAAACGCAATCTGGTAGGCTGAAGGGGACTGCTAGCGTCTCGTACAGCAAGGCCAGCGTGGATGTCACTGGTCTCAAAGAAAGTGCAGGGACACCTGGGAGCCTGCTGCTTGCCCATGGTCTGATTCCCTGCTCAATTTCTCCTGGTGCCATGCTGAGATGAGGAGGAAAACCCTTGCATGCAGACTCCCTCTTTGAATGGGACTCTGGCTTCTTCGACCATTCGGGGCTAGGCCTTCCCTTGAGTCCCTTGGAGAAAGGCCCCCTCCCAGCCCTCTGTCCCCAAGCTCAAAGTGCCTCAGTTTCTCCATCTGTGCCCCCAAATTCCCAACATTCTAAATGGGCATGCCTATGCCCTGGGGGTCAGCAAAGTGGGCTGCAAGAGCCCTAGCTAGGGCCTGCCTACCAGGATTTCAGCTAACTCAGCCCAAGGTGGACACTCTCTGAGGGAGAACAAATATCAGGAAGCGGGAGGCAGCCTATTCTGTGCCCCACGGGCACTGACCCAGCCCTGCCATAGGCTTCCTAAGGGAGCCCCAGCCCTCACCCCCTCCTCCCCTCCCTGGTGCTGCTATTGAATTCCTAGTCCAAGCGCCATCAGGGCTCCCCTCAGCTCACCAGCTGGGGCCCTTTTGTCAGGCTGCCACTGCCCTAGTCCCAGCCCAGGCCGCCCAGTAGCCACGTAGCAGAAGTCTGAAGCCATGCCGGCCCTGTGGCGGCTCTCCCCTCTTGGCACTGGGGGACACTGGATCGGGTGAAGTTTGGGCAAGAAGATTCTGGGGCCTTTTTAGCCACAGGGCAGAGGAAAATGGAAGAGCTGGGCTGCTTCTCCCAGCAGTATTACTGTCCCTCCCATGTCACATCACTCCCCTGCTCCTCATGCTACTCTGGCCCCTCTGCTTGGTCCCATTTCCCGAAGGCAGGAGGCAGAACCCTGACTGCCACATAAAGGCATTTCTGCCCCTATGGAACCATAAGACTGAAAGGACTCGCTCTCCTGCCTCTCTTACCTTTCACTGTCAACCCCTCTTCCTTATTTTGTCATGGACTGAGGAGGCCCTGGGCCCGGACAAGCACCCAAGCTCCCCTTTAGATACCTGCACGCCTTTCCCCCAAGCAAAGCACAATTTATAGGGTCCATGCAGCAGGATCCAGGGTCCCAGCCGTGGCATCACTTCCAGGCAGCTGCTACCTGGGCTAAAAGAGGGCATGAGGCAGGGGTCAGTAGGTAGGCCTAAGGAGGCGAGGCTTTCTTTGCCCTGTGTTGGGGGGTGGGGGGGGCAGTGGACACAGCTGACAGTGGAAGGTCCAGTGCCACAGAGAGGAGGGCTTCCCACTTCACCTTCATGCCCCCCCACACACAGCTGAGCTTCTGCCATACTGCAGAGAATAAACTCGGTGTGTTAACTGCCAAGGCCTCTCCGGTGGTTGTCCCTCCTTCTCCTGTCACCCTCCACTGCTCCAGAGCTCCCGTTTCCCTTCAGATTTTGATATTGTTCTGATGTGCAACAACTGCCCAAGCCTTTTTTACCAGAAAGACCCGGAAAACGCCAGTACATAGTCAGCGAACAGCATGCCCTACCCACGGACACACGCCTTCCACAGACCAAGCATGGGCGGGCGTGCAGGCAGGTGTGCGCACAAGTACACACAAGTACACACAGGAGGAACAAGAAGCCCCCTTATTAATGCTCAGGCCCAAGACAGGTGGACAGGGACCCAAGGCCTGGAAAGGTGCCCTCTCTGCCAGCCCACCCCTGTGTGCCCCAGTCACTGGTGCAATAACTTCTGCCATCCTCCAAGGTGGGAGAATCAGGACTCATGTCGGGTGGGTGGGGCCACTCCCCTGAATCCAGCAGGACACTGCATTCCCTTTCCTGGGAGGAGGGGGGGTGCTCCCAGGCCTCTGGGGGTCCTGGTAGAGACTTCCCCAAGCCTGACTGTCAACTGAAACCCTCTCCTGGTGAGGGCAGGTGGCTCAAGCTGACCTGGGCCAGAGACACTCAGAGGTGTAGGACCTGGCCTCACCGATGCTGCTTTCTGACCCTGGCTGTAAGGAAAGGGTTGGGGGAGGGGTGACTTTTTTTTTTTTTTAAACAAATGGAAGCAAAATCCAGGAGAAGCTGCCACCCTCACCTCTGGAGTGTGACTAGCTTCCTTTGCGTCAGTTTCTTCGTCACTGTTTTCCTCTTTGGTCCTGGGGACAGCCCAGCAGATCCTGGTCCTGACCCAGAAGTTGGGGGGTGGGGGTTGTCCCACCCCCTTTTACTTGTATTAAAAAAAAAAAAAAGATGGGTTGAAAATGTACTGAGAAAAAAAATGTACTTTTTTATAAATAAAGCGTTTAAAACAAGACTGTTTGCCTCATGTCACTGCGATGGTGTATGAGCAAAGCTAGAGAAGACACACCCAGCCAGACCTCAGGGAGGACAAAGAAGCAGTGCAGATAACCAGAGCGTCCCATTCTATGACAGGGACTTACTGAGTGAGGTGCCCCACTGGCCCACCTTGCAGGCATCCCGGTTGAGTGCTTGCAGGTCACAATGGAGCCATCCTCCCATGAGAAGATGTGAGCTGTGCAGGGCACAGAGGGTTGGGCTGACTTCTGTCCGCTGGCCAGAGCCAAGGCATGTGGGGGTTTGGGGGCGGAGGGATCAAGAAAGAGATGACAGAAGTACACAGCTGAGGAAGGCCTGCTCTAGCTAGAGCCCCTGTGCCAGAGCTCTTGTGTCAGTCACCACCCTCCCCGGGTTGGTCCCCTCTTGCCCACTTCCTTGGAGTCCTGTTTCTCCCTGCCAGGTCCCCTGTGGCTCTGAGGAGAAGGAACCCCACCCCCACCCTCACAGTGGAGCACCTGCTGTGTTCGACAGCTCCCTGGAGACAAGAGAAGGGCTCTTTCCTTTGCTCTTCCATTCTAAGGATGCGGCCCCATCTCCCAGCAGCTCTCCCTGGTCCCAGCCTTACCCCTTCTCTCCCAGGGGGGCTGGTTGGGAGGAGCTCTTCTGGATCCTCCATTCCCTCCTCCCTTCCCCCCCCACCCCCCACCAATGCCAGCACCATCTGCTTCCCATCTCCTGGGCTGGAATGCAGGACAAATCGATCCTGAGGGTGGGAGGACAGGGGGCTCCAGGGACTGCCCCCTCCTTCTCACCCCTGGTGGCATCGCTTTTCACCAAGATCCACACCATAGAGCTTTGGGCTCTAGTGGGGAGGGGCAGGGACCACAGAAGCCAAGGGGGCAGCTTAGCAGACAGCTCTCAGGTCCACTGGGAGCAAGGCCACCTCCTCCCCACCTAAGATTGGGGCCCTACAGAAAGGCAGAATCCAGCATGGAAAAGGAGGAGCCAGCAGCTGTTGGCAGCTGGCTGAGCCCCTCACTGCAAGGTTAAACCAAGGCGCCCAGGACAGACAGAGCTGTGTTTTGGTGTTGATATTGGAATGAGATGCAAATTGGTTGTCTAAGCGGTTATTTCCTCAGTTTTTCAGGCTGTCTGTTTAAGTTAATTTTTAATTTGTGCGAGCAATAAATGCTTAATTACATTATTAATATATTGGAAGAGAGCAGTGGACAGAACATCCTAATTGGCATTTAACTAGAGCGTTCCGGCAAATTAGCCAAGACTTTCTCAGCTTCGAGGAAGGAGGGCAAGCCAATTAGTCTCAGGCACAGCCTCTGTGGGTGGAGCTTTGCCCTGGAGAAGCCAGACCCACACCTTCCCCAGGCCTGAGGATACCAGCATCTACACTAGGCTTCCTAGTTGAATAAGGGCTTAGGAGAAACTTCATGCTAGTCAGGCCGTGGGTCCTCCATCTGTCTAAACCCAAAACCTTTGGCCAGTGTGTCAGCCAGACAGAACAAGGAACGCAGGTTGGATGGCCCGAGGCAGAAGACCCTGCCTGAGCAGGGCTAAGTCTACCTCCTGCGTGCCACCTTTGCCCACTCCCAGATGGTACCCTGTCCCCTAAAGGCCATTCTCTGAGTGTGTCTCCTGCTGCAGATGATTAAGGGAATAAACTTGATCGTGAATTCTTTCACTTAGGTCACATTTTGGGTCACTGGAGGCCAGGCTAGTATTCTGTGATTATCCCGCTCCCAAGAATTCAGAGCACCAAGGACCCTAGATTCCAAATTAGCCATTGGCTTCCTGGCTAAGGGCTATTAGCAGTGCAAGGCCCTAGCTGCATAGGATGAGAAGTGCTCATTTGTCTGAAAGAGTGTGACGTGACCTTGACCTTGTATATGTAAGGGCTCTGTAGATACTGCTAGGTCACAAGTACTCTGAGCACACTTCAGACTTTAGTATCTTACATTATTTGTTCCAAAGTGACCGTGCCAGTCCAACCCCCTCACTCTGTATGTGAAGAGCTGAAGCCAAGAGAAGAAACTAGGGATGAACCCAGATATAACCCCTAAGTGTACGCTGAGCTTGCTTATGGGCAGGGCCACTTCTGAGAGTGGAGAATGGAAGTTGGGTGTCAAAAAACTTTGGGGAAGGAAAAACAAGTTTCTGTTGGACAAAAAAAAAGCAAAAACAACAACAACAATACAAGCCCCCAGTGGAACATAAATAAGGTAGGCGAGTGGGAGCTACACTGAGCATTGAGTAGGGTTGCCAGTCAGATTAGACTCATTGAGGAACACAACCTGGGAAAGATTTAAAATAATGAGTTGGTTTGAAATGAGAGGACCAGGCGATGGTGGTACACACCTTTAATCCCAGTGTTTGAGAGACAGAGGCAGGCAGATCTGAGTTCAAGGTCAGCCTGGTTTACAAAGCTGGATGGATGATAGATAGATAGATAGATAGATAGATAGATAGATAGATAGATAGATAGATGTGAATGGTAGGACAGTGGGCAGAAGAAGGCCTCTGACAGCTAGAATAAGCACCAGCTGGACTCTGCTTCTGCAAACACCTCTGTACCTGCCTCCATGTCCAGCAGCCTCCAGGAAACAGTCCTGGAATTTGAACTTGGTGCTGCCTTCCATGGTCCTCAAGCCCCTGTTTTCTCCCCTTGGTCAATAAACTTGATGACAGCCATGCCCAGATCTTTTTTTTTTTTTTGGGGGGGGGGGGTGCCGTCTCACTCCTCATCTCTGTCACCAACTCCTGGATAACAGAGGCATTGTCCTCTGTTTCTCTCCCTCTGACAACACTCCTCCCCCAATATGCGCCCCCCACTCACACACTCCACACCCCATACCCTGCCCCACCTCCAGCCGCATCATATCCAGCCCACCCTGAACTCCAGGCTAAGACTAGCACAGGAATTGTTATGTCTGCCGTGAGAACCAACACAATAGCACCATCTACATACAACACAAGCTCCACTGAGCAGAGTCAATCCAGAATTGTCCAATGCAGTCATTACTTGCCCTGTTGCTATGACAAAATAGCTGGCCCAAGCAACTTAAGGAAGAAAGCTTATTCTGATGACTGTTTGACAATGTGGTCCATCTCGGTCAAGAAGTCGTAGCATCAGGATCTCGCGGGCTGATGGCATGATGTCCACAGTCAGGAGTCTGTATTCAGGAGTGAGTATTCATGCTCAACTCCCCCTTTCCACTCAGTCTGCAACCTGAGCCCAGGGAATGGTGTTGCCCACATTTTAGGACGGATCCTCCCAACTCAATTAACCTAATCTAGATAATCCCTCAGAGGTCTGCCAAGAGATTTGTTTCCATGGTGACTCTAGATCTTATCAAGGTGGCAATCAAGATGGACCACCACAGCTGAGGTTTTAAAACACTGAGCCTTGTCCCAGGCAGATAAAGGCAGAACCCTGGAGCTTGGGAGCTTTTAACTAGCTACCCAGGAGAGTTTAAAAAAACAAAAAACAAAACAGTCAGATTCAAGACCTCCAGCATGAAGTTGAGAGGGAACATTCTCAGGTGTCAATCATGAAGAAGAGGAGGGTCCCAAGATAGGAGCATGGCTAAGCACGAAGGTGCTAAAACTCAGGAAGCTGGGGTAGGATTGTAAATTCAAGGCAAGCCTTGAATAGAAAGCAATACCTAGAAGGAGGGAAGGAGGGAGGAGAGGGGGGAGAGGAGCTACCTATTGGCTAATAACAAGTGCAGTATCTTGAACATCAAAGTAGATGGGTCGTTGGGTGACATGGCATAATAGTGCACATAGGGCTTAGGTGGCAAGTAAGACTATTTATTGTCATTGTTAACCACCCTCCTCATCATCCTCCAAGACATAATGTCCTGGATGATGATGCCTTTCACAGAGGCCACCGACTGGAGGCAAGGAGGGGACCAGAGGATAGCCATAGCTGTACGCAGCTGTTGCGATGTTACATCACTCCTGGATGTGGGGGCTTTGGGCATTTTCCAGAAGAGAAAGGAGGTTCCATAGGCCCTCTGTGAGTGAAGAGTCCTGGTTCATGGAGCTGACAGAAGTGAATGTGCTTCAAGAAGGAAGTTGATGGTTCCCCTATGGCCCTGTTAGAGAAATGAGAAAGGACCCTCATGCTAGGATATAGAGAAAGAGGTGGCAGTGCTTATAGCTGTCAGCCCTTTTCCTGCCTGAGGTCCAGGCCCAAAGGTCCTGAGAAGCGTGTGTTCCACAATGAATGAAAACTTTGAGGGGATGGATGCTTCAGATGTCCTCACACCCAGTTTCCTCATCACTGAAGGATCTAGCTCATCTTGGTTAGCTTCCTGTTGTTGTAGTAAAGCACAATGCCCAAATGCAACCCAGGGAGGAAAGAGTTTATCCACTCACACGTCCACATCATAGTCCATCGTCTACGGACGTCAGGGCAGAACTCAGGCAGGAACCTAGAGACAGGAACTGAAGCAGAAGCCATGGAAGAGTGCTACTTACTGACTTGTTCCCCCAAATCCTGCTCAGCCTGCTTTCTTAACATCCCGGGGGGAACTACCTGCCCATAGGTGAACCGCTCACAATAGGCCATCCCTACCACATCAATCATTAATTTTAAAAAAAAAATGCATCACAAATGGGCAATATGAGAGGAGCATTCTCTTAATTGAGATTACCTCTTCCCAAATAACTCTAACTTGTGTCAGGAAGAGCCCATCACCTGCAAGCCAAGGAGCCACATAAGCTGCCTTCCTCACTGGACTGATGAGTGTCTCCCTCACCCCCGGCACTAAGGGAAGAGGGACATACAATAGGTGGCTCCGTAGAATTAAAGACTAATAGAATTTGTCAAAGGGACAGTCAAAAGAGACCTTTTGGATCACACAGGCCAACCTCTTCCAAGGCAGGGCTATCCCCCAAGCATCTGATAGATGTCTCTATTGACGGAATAGCTTAGCTCCCAGGTAACCCTGCCTTTGCAGCGCTGCTCTGACCTGCAAGGGAAAAAAAATTGCCTTCCCAGGTCTTGTGCACTGATCTGGGTACATAGAATAACTCAACCTGCTTCCTAGGAGAGCCCTTTGGATATTAGGAGACGGTCACTGTTTACCTACTTCTCCTTGACCTGAACAGTAATCATCAGGCCACTGACCACCACAGCGGTGAGGCACCTGCCCTTGGGAGTCAGGCAAGGCTGTGCTTACGTCTTGGTGCAATTGGTAAGAAACTCTAGGAAAGCATGATCTCAAGGCCGGTACAGGGCCAGCACTCAAGCTGGCATCACCCAGCCCCAGTTGGCTCTGGACTGCAGGTGATAACTAGGTGTCAGAGTAGGTTCACCCACTCTAACAAACAGACCACTCTACCTTGAGACTGCCGAGAGTGTGAGAAGGGGGCTGTGTGCAAGGGCAGGGGCTCTCTGGGACCCTGAAATTACTCCAAAAACATAAAGTCAACTTTTGACAAGCCCCCAGGTCCAGTGTTCCCCAGGGGAACAAAACCACCTCCCTCTCATCCTCATGGGCACAGATGAGATGTTGTTACCTGCAGCTGTCTGACCAGGAAAAGATGAGGGTGCAGGGGTGGGAACTGTGTGTCCTCCCTGATGCTGTCCCACCCACTCTTGTGCAGTGGGCACAGCCAAAGCAGCTGACTTCAGAGTCATGACGTGGAACACAGAAGGGCTCAATCCAAATGCAAACAACCTCCTTGTCAAGTATTCAACATATATTCCTGGACAGATGGGAGGGATGCCCAGTCAGGTTTAGCCAAGATGATATCCTTTCCTACCATAACTTTTAGTATTATGTGTCTCCCTAATGAGGGATCGGCCATGAAAAGCTATCAGGACACTTGTCAAACCATAACTGAGAGGCCAACTCTGCACTGTACAAGCTGTGGTGACTGCCGCCCTCTGTAGATATGGGAGCCCCGGGCTGTAGCTCATGATGGAGCCCTGCCTGGCATGCAGAAGGCCTTGGGTTTGATCCCAAGGACTGCAAAATAATTAATTAAAAAAGAAATAGGAGCCCAGAGTGGTGATGCACACCCTCAATTCCAGCACTCGGGAGGCAGAGGCAGGCGGATCTCTGTGAGTTCAAGGCCAGCCTGGTCTACAAAGTGAGTCTAGGACAGCCAGGGCTGTTACACAGAGAAACTCTGTCTCAAAAAATAAAAACAAAAACAAAAAAAGAAAAGAAAAACAAAACAAAAAAATCCCAGGAGAAGCAAGTGGATAGGTCTCAAGTTTGGTCTTTGGTTTGTTTTACCTATCAGAACTCTGCATAAGAGTTTGTCAATTGTAATTTCTTAAACTTCCTCATTTTCCAAGGGTAAAGTGTTCAGATTGTCAGGGTCTAGTGCCATATACACACACACCAGCTCCCCATCAAGACAGTACCTCCCACACCACATCTCCAGGCAAGACCTTCATCTGAAGCCATGGGGTATACTTATGTGGTGTGTGTGTGTGTGTGTGTGTGTGTGTGTGTGTGTGTGTGTGTGTGTGTGTGTGTGTGTGCAGAAGCACATATGTGCCTGTACCATGGCATGTGTGTAGGGTCAGTAGACAGTCTGCAGGAGTCAGTTCTCTTCTGGTGTTTGTTTCCTCATTATGTATTATTCCTGGGGTGGGGGTGGGGCTACAGTGTACTTATTCTGCGGACAGTGGTCACCTGTGTGAGATGACCACTTATCCAGTTGCTATTCATGTTCTATGTAACTGTGGAAGCCATTGCAATTGTGTCTGCTGACCCCTATCTGAAAGTGGATTAGAGACAGATGCACCTGAGTTGTTTAAGGGCAAATCCTGCTAGCATCATGCATGTTCTGGTGGCCCTACTACCTTATACACTTGCTGTGATCTCCTTTTACTTTTAGTCATCTTAGCAAGAACCTAGTGGTGTCTTATTGTGGCTTTAATTTGCACTTTTCTGATAGCTACTGGTGTT
This sequence comes from Acomys minous, assembly GCF_964271855.1. Classification (NCBI taxonomy): domain Eukaryota; kingdom Metazoa; phylum Chordata; class Mammalia; order Rodentia; family Muridae; genus Acomys; species Acomys minous. The sequence continues at coordinate 103,630,275 of NC_140494.1, forward strand.
TTGAGTTGTTTTTCATGACTATAAATGATCTGGGCTTTCACAAGGGTTCGATAATAAGAAAATAAAAAAGGTTTGACATCCACTTGTTATCCCAGTGCTGCAGAGACAGGCAGGAGCATCCTTGGGGATTGCTGCCCAGACAGTCTAGCCAAATCAGCGAGAGACCCTGTCTCCCAACATAAGGTAGAGAATGACAAAGGATGGCCTCCAAACACATGTGCACACACACTGAACAGAGGGAGAGAGACAGAAACAGAGAGAGAGAGACAGAGAGAAAGACAGAGACAGACAGACAGAGACAGAGAAAGGGGAGGGGAGAGAGAGAGTTTGGAGGTCTTTTGACACTTATTCTCCAGAGCTCAGAAGGGGAGATTGGTACCTGTCCATCTGGGCATACTGGAGTCTTCTTAGGGACCTAGGAAGTACTGGGAGCCAAAGGAGGATGGAAACGATGAGTACCCTTGGGGAGGGGCTATCCTAGAGAGGAAGGAAACACCAGCAGTAAAAAATCTGATGGCTGGAGTAGCTGGCTGGCATGAGGTGTTAATGGTGCCACCTTGGCCACAGCAGGTGGAGTTTGCTGAAAAACCTTCTTCTGCCCACCATGGTTGACTCCCAAGTAATTCAGAGTTCCTGGGGGGTGGGGGGTGGGGTAGCAAAAGGAAGGCAGTGGATAGGGAGGGACACTTCATGTTTCTTCTCCAGTGACTATCAGGAGTTGCCGGGGAAGAGCATCGGTTACAACTGGACCCCAGGGGAGAGCACTGGAGAGGGCTGGGCTGAAAACCAGGGCTAGGTCTCCTCCCCTACTTTGCCACATCTCACCAAGTAAGCTCTTTGATTCCATGATGGGACTGTGCAGGGTGTGGTCCCTCTCTGGGTGTGAAACAAGGAGCTGGAGACATGGGAGCACACTAGCTTCCTCTGAGATGCTTCTGCAGACAAAGCTTCAGGGCCAGGACAGCGAGTCCCCAAGCTCTTGCCGCCTGGCAGTGATGAATCGCCACACCCCATTCCATGCCCTCTGTCTAATTCAGTGGATGCTGAGACCAGGTGCCTGGGGTGATAGTGGCAGGAGGTTTGCAGAGGAATCTGGTCTGCAGCTACAGCAGCAGTGGGGGTGGGGGCGGGGGTGGCAGGGGATGGACAGCCCAGTCACACTGCTTGACCCACCTCATCAGTGACAGGCCCCCCTCTGCCTTCCACTGCAGAGAAATGAAGGATCTGCTCTAAAACAAAAAGCATCCAAGCCCCCTCCATGACAAGATGAGCAGAGAAGCCCTTCCTACAGAGAAAACTACAGCAGGTGAGGCTTCCCCCTGCCATAGCCGAGGCAGGGACAGACGCCCAAGGAGACTGTGCCTTTACTCTGTCCCCAGAGATTTCCTCTCTGTTTACTGGAGGAGGAGGAAGCAGGGCTTAAGTAATGAAAAGTGGATTCCCTTACTTGAAATGCTTTGGGGAGATGTCCCCAAGCCCTGTGGAATCGAGAGCACTCAGCTGGTTGGTACTGGTCTTCCAGGAGGCTCCAGGATAGGGAATGCACCAGGACCCAACTAACTAGGAAAGCTCACACTCCCCTAGCACTGCCATCAGCCCTTCTCAGTGGTCAAGGGCTATTCACAAAGCCAAAGCCACTGGTGTTCTGCCCTGTGCCCTATTCCTTTGTCTTCAAATCTCAACACCTGAAAATCCCAGGCAGAAGATCTATCTTCTAGCTTCTAATGAAATCCCTTGATCTCATTAGAGGATTAAGTCCAGGACTTCCCCCACCCCCACCCCATACCAAAATTCACAGAGGCTCCAGCTCCTTACATAAAACGGTGCGGGGTCACACAGCGCCCACACAATCCTTGTGCATACCTCAAGTCATCTTCGGATTACTTGAAACACTGGTTACGGTTAAGTGACATGTAAATAGTTGTCATGGTCCATTGTTTCAAGAAGAATGACAAGGAAAAGAGCCAACATATGTTCGGTATAGAGATGCTCTTAGTTTTCCACCTCTGAGACAAAATACGTGAGAGAAACTTAATGAACGAAAGGTTTCTTGTGGCTCCCAGTTTCAGACTCTCCACCTGTTCTGTGTCTAGGCTGGTGTGAGAGAGACCAAATATGCTGAAGGAAGGCTGCTCACTTCCTGGCAGTCAGGAAGCTCGGGGTGGTCACACTGTATCTTTCCAGGGCACAGCCCAGTGACCCACTTCCTCTAGGCAAGCCACAGCTCCTGTCAGCCCATTGAAGTGTGATACACTTGCCTCTCCATAGCACCAGGGAGCAGATCTTCAAAAGGAGTCCACAGGGGGAACATGTCAAAGCCAAAGCACCTAGCCCAGACCTCACAACCCTTCCCCCTTACCCAGATGGGAGTCCCCCTGACATAGCCCAGCAAAGACCACGCTGCTAAAGAGTCAGGCCTCTATCTTCTCACTGCCTTTCCATTTTTTCCAGTTTGGGTCTTTGTTCCTAAGTCATGGAGGTTCTCTGAAACCAGCTGGGGAAGAAAGGAGTTGACAGAGGAGGGGGAACCATGGTGCCCAGTTGAGTAAGGGATGGCCATGTGACACAAATGGCTTCCCATGCCCTCCTCACTTGGCTGGGACATTCCCCGCCCTCCAAGAAGCCAAGGGTCAGGTCCCTGCAGGGCAAGGTCCCCACCAGGAAGATAGTTCCTCCTCCCCCAGGAATGTGCATGAAATCCCAGTAACTCTCTCCAGCTGGGCCTGACGCTGGAGGAGCTCAGCTTAAGTTGCATCTTCTCTCCTAATGACAACTCAAGGTGCAAAGGGTTAGGTAGGAGGAGCTGGGGAGCCTAGGGACACTGGAGAGACCCTTCCAGGTTGGAGGAACATCATAGGCACTGTGGAAAGTGACTGTCCTCAACATACCACAGACACAGACACACACACACACACACACACACACACACGTACAGGCATGCACCCACACATGCACGCTTACAAAGGCATTTATAATGATCTCTTTATGAGTGGATCATACGACTAAAGAAAGCTAAGGGCAGGAGAAAGACTAGCATGAATCTTTTCCTGAGGAGCCCTACGAGAAAAAAAAATGCTTGTCAATAACATGCTCAGGCACTGTGCTAATGCTTCAAACATGTGTTATGTGACTAACCCTGAATAGTATGTGCCACTGTTCCCGCCTTCCAGGTGAAAAGCTGGTACTTGGAGGTTTTGAGTGACTTACTAGGAAAGTGGGTAACTTAAGGCTGAGCTGCCTGACTCCCTTGCAGAGACACTGAGAGCTAGAGGCAGATCTAAAGGGGGGCTCAGGCAGGATCCTCCTTCACGCTACCCAGAGCACTGCGCCGAGAATCAGGACTCCTTGGTTTCTCTCTTGTCTCCACCAGCAACGTGACCTTAGCCATGCCACGAGCTTTCCCTGAGCCTCAGTTCCCGAGCTCTCTGCAGAGATTAAACAGTGGAGATGTCAAATGAGATAATTCAAGTGCAAGTACATATAAGACACGACTGATACAATTCAGCGCCACGGAGGATTTGGCTGAGGGTGGTGCCACTTCTGTCAAATTCTGTTTCCAAGCCAGGCATTGTGGTATGCACAGGCAATCAGCATGTGGGAGATAGAGACGGGATGATCAGAGCTTCAAGGCCATCATGAGTTCAAGATCAGCCTGGGCTTCATAAAACCCTGTCCCAAGACATCCAAAAAAAAAAAAAAAGGAAAAGGAAGAGGGGCAGAGAGGAGGAGGAGAGAGATGGTACTAATATGTCCATTATCCTCACTCCCATCATCACCACCACAACCAGCAGCAGCAGGAGCCTTGCCCCGACCATCAGCAACTTCAGCACCACCGCCATCAATTTCTACCTATTGAATAGCTAATAACAAAAATAGTAACCATTTATTACATATCGACTATGTGCCAAGCACGGGGCTGAGCATCATTTATGTCTGCCCCAGGCAAGCAAAAGATGAGTGAAGGGCAAGAGAGCAAAGAGATGGGGACTGCAGAGGGTGGCTGCAAAGTGACCTCCAGCCAAGTCCCAAGCCAAAGCAACTTCTATGGCCAAGGCTCTTTTCCCTGGAAGGTCCACTGGTGCAGGCCCAGCACTCAGGCCTTTGGCAGTGACAGAGGCAGGAGCTCTAGAATGAGATAGTCAAAGGCTCACCCCAGCCCAGAACCACCTTGAGATAAAATAGAGGCCAGATCTGTAGCCAAAGAGAAGGAACGAGTAGAGCCTGGCTATGTCTAAGTCGTGTGGCCGTTGGCTGCTTAGAACAAAAGAATGCCATGGCTGCTCCTCTACATGCCTCTAGATGGTTTCTATACCAGCCTGGGTCAAAGGGAAGAGCCTGAAAGAGTTGTCTCATATAAGCAGAGGAGAGATGCAGTCACCTCTAGGCAGAAGAGAGGAGAGTCCTATGACCCCCCCCCCCCAGTATGCTGCTACAGCAGCCGGCTATACTTGGGGTCCTAAGAAGGCAAGACTGAAATGGGACAGAGAGTTGGAGAGAACTGGAACAAGCAGAGAGCAGCAGAGTTGTGTGGGGCATGACTAGAGTCAGGCTAAAGAGTTAGCCCATGGTCTTAGGGTGCTGAGGGAGCTCAGTCTAGATGCCAAGGCCATAGGCCTGTGGGAGCAGTGGCTGCTTATTCCAGAGGGTGGTAAACCACAGCAGAAGCCCTCATGCCTTGGGATGTTGCCTCGCCCTAGCCTCACATCTGCTCTGACCTGTACCATCAGAAGCTTCCTGTCCCCATGGGCTTCCACGCAACAATGACATTAAAATGAATCATGCCCTGGGTGTGCCTGATACAGACCTGAAATTTCAACACTTGGGAAGCTGAGGCAGGAGGATTGCAGCAGTTATTTCAAAGCCAGCCTAGACTGCATGGCAAAACACCTGCTCTACCTAGACCTAGAGACAGCTGAGTGGCCCAGTAAAATGCTGGGTTTTGCCCTCAGGTCTCCTGGAGTTGACCTAGAATAACCTCTGTCTAACCAGCAGACAGAGGCTACCCTGTACATCTGGGCTGGGGAAGTGTCCATGGGACACTGAGCAGAGAACTCAGCCAGCCCTTCCTCTGTCCCACCCTCCCCCATGCCCAAACAACCAGTCTCCCAAAATGAAAGTCCCGCCTTCTTCTTCTCCCATCAGAACAGCTACTTACCCACAGAACCCATAGACTCCCCGAGAAACACCTGGTTGGCCTGCCCCATAGGAGGTGACTTACCCAGGACAGCCTTGAGTAAAGAGCTCTTGAGGAGGCTACATTGGGACAGCCTGGTCGGGACAGCCTGGTCAGTCCAGCTGCTTAGAAAGCCAGGGTCTCTGTCCCCAGGCAGGGACCTCACAAGAGAGATTATGACCATTTACACCGCTAATCATGCTCCATCCTTGTCCCCACTACCAGCTCCTGCCCCACCATATCTAACCGGAGCCTGTTTCCTATCCAGATCCTTATCCATGCACCCCACACTTCATACACACGTCCCCGGAGCACAGTCGCCCCACTATACAAATGCCCCTTTATGCACAGTCACCCACTATACCGATGCCCCTGGGACCTCTTACTAGGCTCTCAAAACCCTACCGAGAGGTCTGTGCTCTGTGAAACCTGAACTCCCAGGGTTAATCTCTCTCTTCTCTATACTCATCCTGAGCTTTGTAAAGACCTCTCAAGGCAAGTATCTTAAAGTGGGGTGCTTGCGTGACTGTGTCTGACCCCACCTTACCCAAGGAAAAGCCCTTGCCTTAGCGCCTAGCATGTAGAGCTGACCATATGCTTGTGGGTGAGAGGCAGGCTATCGTCAAGAGCACAGTCCCCCGGACAGGCACATGGAGAGGACAAGATCCTCAGCTCCCCAGGGACCCCAATCCACCCACCCAGGCTAGCGCCTGAAGGAGCCTAGAGCCCTATCTGTCTCTGTCACAGCCTCCAGGCCTGAGCCCAGGCCTCTTTTGTAATTCACCAGATTTCATGTGCTCAGTTTGCAGGATGATGGATAAAGCAGTTTGTTGACAGTAAGTTCAGGAGTTCAAGGCGAGCCTAGGCTACATATGAAGTCTAAGGACATCCTGTTTTATATGCAACCATAAAGGAGCAGAGGAAAAGAAAGGAAGAAAAAAAAGAAAGAAAAGAAAAGTCACACTGGGTCTAAGTGGTGCTCCTGGCTGTGGAACTCTGTTGATTTAACCCCTCTGAGAATTCTCAGTAGAGCAAGGGGCTTACACCAACCTCAGGAGACTGGCAAAGACTGGGCTTCACACACCATAGGTTCTTTGTGGAAACTCTGACTTTTCTTCCACGTGCTTTCCCAGTTCCCTCTGGCCCCTTACTGGTTCTTCTCCCAGCCATGTCCGGCTGCCTACAGGTGACAGAGCCTCCTCTAAACCCTGTGGAGCTGAGACGGGGGAACACATTTGTCACGGTGTAACTAGAGAGTGTCTGGGGGCTTGATGCCAGTGCTCCAGCTGGGGCCAGCGCCAGGCCCCCTCCTCACAGCTGTCAAGAGGAGGCTCAGAGACAAAGCAACTAGGGGCCCTCACTGGGGGCAGGGGATAGGTGGGGCCCTGTCTGCAAAGGGACAAGGAGGCCACAGCAGGTCCATGCTGCGTGAGGGAGCCAGGATCTGTAAGAATCCTCTATAGCCTGGGCCAGGGAAAGCCACACACGTGAGGGTCCCAGTCTACTCCTGAGCACCTGGAGAACTTTGAACAAACTATTTCACCTCTCTAAGCTGGACTTTGCTCATCAAGAATAATATGATCTAATTCTGCAAGCAGAGCGCCTGGCAAGCTGCAGGCATAAGCCAACTTCTTCCCTTGGCCTTCTCATTTCTTGACCTCCTTTCTCCTCTCTACTCTTTTCTATTCCACTGAGTTGGGGGAGGGGAGAGTCCTCCAGGTCGATGGGGCAGGGTCAAGGGTCAATGGGGATAGCTACACTTCGAGAGGATAAACTTAGAGGAAACAAAGTCAGAGGCCTTCACCTGGGCCCCGGCACCCGTGAGGCCTTTCTAAGAACCTGACACTCTCTAATGTTCCCATCCTTTGAGGCATACACAAACCCTTCCTGTATATTTTTGTCCCAGGAGACAGGGCCTTAACCCATAAACAGAGTGCAAATGGAGCCCGAGACCCCAGTCCTTGGTCCTAACGCTTTCCCTCCCTTCTGCTCTGTTAGTATAGCTGGTGCCCCACAGCTAGACTGGTAGAAGAGAAACCTGAACAATGAGCCAAACAAGGGATGTGTTCATCCCCCTGCCGCTCCACCCACTCAGCACCTCAGAAATGCCAGCCTGTTTCAGCTGAGCCCAGGGTACCAGATATAGTTGGGGCCTAGCCAGGGGTGGGGGAAACGGAATAAAGGTGGCTCAGGGTGAGAGCGCCCCCTGGTGGAAGGTGATATTCCAGTGCTTGGTCCCACCCTTTTCCTAGAGTTGCCCTTGGGGACTGGCCCACCAAGCCCCACTAAGCTAGTTGATCCTGCACATGACAGCCATGTCAAACTAGTCATCCAGGCACTCACAATCCATAGACAAGATGCTGATGGGGGGGTGGGGGGGAGGGATAGCCACTGGGATAGAGGAAATAGGGGGCAGCAGATGCCAGGTTGACCTGGCAGAGAGAGGGGTATATTGGAGTGGCCCCAGCAAAAAAGTGTATCCCATAACACCTGAGCAAGAGAGGAGCCAGGGATCCTGTCATGAGGATACAGAATAGTCAGGACATACAGACATCAGGACCACTTCTCAAGGAGCCTCAAAAGCCTTGCCCGGAGACCTTCTTCTGAGCACCCTGAGCTTCTGGGGGATTGTAATGGGGCAGGGACCTGAGGGGATTTGTAGTTTAGGAAGATCATGCTGGGTGGGAGTGGAAATGTAGCTCAGGCAGGGGGATGCTTGCCTAGCGTACACTAAACACTGGGTTTGAGCGCCTGCATCAAATAAAGTGACTGCGGAGGTACACACCTGTAAACCCAGAGCCCTAGAGGTACAGACAGCAGGATCAGGAGTTCAAAGTCACCCTTGGCTACATAGGGCTAGCCTGAGCTACATGAGACTCTGTCTTAAAAGGAACGGAGAGGAAGGGAGGAAGGAAGTGATACAAGTCAGGATAGAAGGTGGGGAATAGCTTCAAGGGGGCAAGACTGGCTGTGGAGAGGCTCGGCTGTGATGGCAGCTGATAATAGGACAGTAGCACCAGACATGGAAGAGGATGGTGGGGTTAGCCAAGCATGGTGACGCACCCCTTCTATCCCAGCACTCAGGGAGGCAGAGGCAGGCAGATCTCTGTGAGTTCAAGGTCAACCTGGTCTACAAAGTGAGTCCAGGACAGCCAGGGCTACACAGAGAAATCCCGTCTCGAAAACCCAACAAAAAGACTGGTGGGGTTCAGAGCCTCGGTCTCAGCCTCTCACAACCCTGTGGCCAGCACTACTACAACTGTGAAACAGTCTGAATACTCCTAGCCGCTAAAGCCAAGGCAGAGAGAGAGTGGAGAGCAGGGACAAGGTTGGGGAGAGAAGGAAGGTTAAGGATACAGAAGAGAAACACTCTTGCAAGATGCCAGGGGTTAGAGGAGAGGAGATGACAAAGTTTGTTTCTATATCTGGTTATCATATCCTAGTCCAAGATGTCTGTGAACAAAGGTTAGGAGGAACCTGGGGCATCTGCGTCCCTGTGGATAGATGGACACACACACACACACACGCACGCACCCCAGCCCCAAGAGCCCATAACTACCATGCAAGGCCTCCCTTCAGCAAACACAACCCTCCCGATGGAGCCACAGGCCAGCAGCTGTGTATGGATGAAGCTGCCTAGGGCTGGGTGGAGCCATTGTGGAGAGACTGTCCTCTGAATACCAGAAGCTAGAACAAAGAGGAGGCCACAGGGTCTATGAAAGCCAGGCCGTGCTGAGGTACCTGCCAGACAGTCCCCCTCCTCCTCTTCTTCACAGCATTTGGGACTGGGGGAGTGGGAAGGGAGACGCTCGTCAAATCCACTTTAGGAAAATTGGCTACATGATGTTTATTGCAAACTGCAATTTAGCATCTCTATTCAGGTCCTCTCCATGTTTAATTAGGGATAATACGGTGGAGGGGAGGAAACGGAGGAAGGACTCCATAGGACTGGCTCCTCAGTCTCTTCCTCCCAGAGGTGCTGAAAAGATCAGAGGTGGGACATGGAGTCCAGCACAGTGGGGGGCAAGGACTTGGTACCTTCGGGGGGGTCTTCAGATGACAAATCTGCAGAGCCAGAAAGCCGCTTGTACTCTTGGCTGCAGGGTGGGCTGGTGGCTCATCACAGACTGCGACCTAGATCCCCACGTCCCAGCACATCCCAGGCCTTTTTCTTTCCAAGGCCCAGAGACGTGGCATACCCAGCACAGGGCAAATTGAGAGGGGCCACACCCACACCCCAGCCCAGACAGGAGGCACAGTCAGCCCCTCATCTTAGACTACAGGCCTCTGTGATTTTAACCCCTCCTGACTGAAGGGACTAGGGTTCCCTCAGGAGCCTCCAGGCGCCCTTTCCCTATCTAATCTCCTAGCCTTCTTCCCCCCAGGATCCTGTCCCCTCCAGAGCTGTGAGGGCAGAGCTCCAATTAGCTCATTTGCTTGGTTAATTGGGTGGGGAGGGGAAGGAATTAAACTCCTTGTCAGGGATCTCCCCTGCAGGGCCAGAAATGGAATGAGGGGGTGGAGACCCCACCTCTGAGCACCCTCAGCCAAGCCTGGATGCCCCCCCCCCATCTCCATGCCCTAGATCTGGATGGAAGCAAGGACTTGGACTAGAGTGACAGCTCTGGGAAAGATTCTGACCTCTTGACTTAAGCTGGCAACCACCCTCCTGGACCAGAGTGCAGCGGGGAACTCCTGCCTGGGGTCTGCCTATTAATTTCTGGGTTTTGCTAGCCTTGCTGACTCTCCCTAGCTCATAACTAACTAACTAACTAACTACTCTCTCTCTCTCTGTCTCTCTCTGTCTCTCTGTCTCTCTCTGTCTCTCTCTCTCTCTGTCTCTGTCTCTCTGTCTCTGCCTCTGTCTCTTTCTCTGTCTCTGTCTCTGTCTCTCTCTGTCTCTCTCTCTCTCTCTCTGTCCCTTCCTTCCTCCCTCCCTCCCCCTCTTTCTCTTCCTGGTCTGTTGATTCCAGAAAAGCCCCTCCCCCAGGGGGGACCAGGAAGTATACAGCCAGGCTTTTTGGGGGTGCACTGGCCATGGTCCTTATCCTCGGTATGACTCTGGCTGTCTTCCTTCTGTACCACTGGCAGCAGAAGAACCAGTTAGGAACTGGCATCAATGGGTGAGTGTGGACAAGCTTGCCTCCCTTGCCAGCCCCTATGGCCCTTAAACTCCTAGCAAGCACTTGTCCTTGCAGAGGGGTCAGGCGGTCAGGTGCTCCGCAGCAGCTCAAAGTAAGTGCGCAATTTACAGTGAGGAAAACCATGGCCAAAAGGAGCTACTATAACTATTAGTCTGACCTCCCTCTAGCTCAGGGGTCCTCAACGTTCATAACAAATTATTTTGCTGGTACTTCGTTACTGTTGTGAATTGTAATATAAATATCTGACCTACAGGATATCTGATATGTGACCCCCCCCAAGGGGGTTGTGACCCACAGATTGAGAACCACTGGACCAACTGGGAGACAGGGACCACTGAGGTGTAAAGTTTATGAAGTTTATGAAGGAGCCCAAAACTCTATTTGTCACCATCAATAACATTTTAATTCATTTATTATTATTATTATTATTATTATTATTATTATTATTATTATTATTACAATTTCAGATAGTGTCTCACTGTGTTGCTCAAGCTAACCTCAGATTTATGGGCCCAAACTATTCTTCTGCCTCAACCCTCATGCTAAGCTTGAATACAAATTTTTTTTACATTAAAATCGATGTAAAAAAAAATCTAGGATGAACAAACTATCATTTTAAATAGAGACAGAATTAGAATGACTGGTTTCTCCCCTTTGCCTCAGGCTCCAATATGGCTCAGCATGCTATTACTGATCCTCTCTTTACTTAAAAAAAATGTTATTTTGTTCATCATGGATTTCTGCATTATCTTTCATTTGAAAAATACTGCATTAAATATGATTTATTGTGATGGCTCAGATGGCCTGTGCCCCATACTTTGTCCCTGTGTTCTCCTTCCCCTGGCCCTGGGTGTGGCCTCTGGAGGTCTCACTGTTGCTGGAAGCTAGAAAGCCTGAGACTCACAGGATTCCTACACCGTCCAAGGTAGACTGAGCTGGACTATAGCAAGGACACCTGGGAAGGATGGACAGGTCAGCCACCCTTAGCCTCTGCTCCCTCTGCTGAGTAGCCTCGTCTCAGATTCTGGCTACCGGGGTCTGTTAGAGAGCAGAGCTCAGGGCTCTTGGGACAGTAATGTTCAGGTATCCTGACAGGGACAGAGGTGGTCCCCCATCCCCATTTGAGGCTATGCTAAACTCACCTTCATCCTGTTCCTCCAGAATGAACCTGTCCCCCTCCCAGAAGCCGGAGCCACCTCCAGAAGGGCAGAGCCAGCTTGCACTGGAGGACATTCAGGTGGGCCTAGGGCAGCACAGGGTAAAATCCCTGGCCTGTGGAGACAGGAACTGGGGGCAGAGAACGAGAGCTAACCTCAGGGAGGGAATCCTCCCTAAGAGAGTATGGTGCCTTCATGAGTCAGTCCTCCCAGGTTAGGTCAAAGCCTTCTCTTGCTCCCCCGCCCAACCAGAAGTGACATGCTCAGGCTGTCCTGGCCAGAGCCCTCAGAGGAACCTCTCACTGCCTCTCAACCATCCATGGAGATGTAGTTCAGTTGATAGAGTGCCTCCATAGCACACACGAAGCCTGGGGTTCAATGCCCAGCTCCAAATAGACTAAGTAAGATAGTACGTTCTGGACTTGGAGGCAGGATGATCGTGAGTTCAAGACCAAGCCAGGCATGATGACCCAAACCTTTAATCCCAGCACTCAGGAGGTAGGACAAGCAGGTCTCTGTGAGTTCCAGGACATCCAGGCTACATGGTGAGACCCTGTTTTTAAAGAGAGAAAGAGAGTTGGGAGGGGGGCAAAAATTAAATGAAGAGAGCATTCAAGACGAGCCTTGGCTACATAGCAACGTGGACAGCCACATGAGATTGTCTCAAAAACAAAATGAAAAACAAAATCCAAAGAGCAGTTGTGAGGTGATGTGCCTGTACTGGCTCCTGTCAGGGTGTCATTATCACCTCTGAACCAATCACCACTAGGGTGAACATGGGATGGGGTGGGGTGGGACATCCCCACCAACCTCCAGGACAGATAGGGTCACCTCACCTGGACCAGGGTGTGGAGTGATCTGTGCAGCTCCCTCTTTCCTTTTCAGGGTCTCCACCTAGAACTGGAGGAAAAACGTGAAGAAGATCTGCCTCTACAGCCCCCCTACTATGACCTGGGGGTCTCCCCAACCTACCGACCCTTGGTAAGGATGGCTAAAACCTAGGGCAGTGCCACAGCCCAGCTCCCCCAGAACCTAGCTGCCTTAGAGAGAAAAGCCAGGGAAAAGAGTGAGCGGCTGGGCTGGGGACATAGCTCAACTGGTAGAGTGCTTGCACAGAATACTTAGCATTCAAAAGGCCCAAGGTTCAAGCCCCCCCAGGAAGGAGGAAAGGGGAGGGAAGAAGACGGAAGGGAGGGGAGAAGACAGAGGGGGGATTCTTCAGAGGGATGGGGAGAAGGAGGACCCCCATTTCAGTGACCCTGGGCAGAAGGGTGCTGCAGCATCCTATCTACCAGAGGGAAGGTAAGACATCCAAGAAAGCCAACCGTAGCCTGATGCCCAGTTCTCACTCCCCCAAGCCCCAGCCGGAGCTCTATACCCTGCACCCAAGCCTCCAGGCTCTAACAACAACCAGAAAGCTCCCTCGTGCCCCTTTCTCCTGGCCTCACTCCCAACTGCTCAAAGAGCCAGCACCACTTGAATGGGCTGCTACCTCTGCCCACGGCCGGCTCCTTTCAGAAGGCTTGGGAACTGGAGGTGGTTACCCATATGGTGCCAGCTCAGAGACCCAGGCCAGAGCGCCTGGGCCCAAAGATAACACCCTCTCTCCTGGCATGGGTAGCCAAGTCATGCCTTTGTCTCCTCAGCACTGCTATCCTCCCTCTTAGCTGGAAGTGCCAGTGAAGGCCCAACTTAGGTGCCAAATCCTGGCCCCAGGACAGACACATTCTCCTTTGGGGGGACTGCACCCAGAAGAACAACTCAGCCTCCGCCTTCTGATCCAATGAGGGGGTCCAAAAGACCACCAGCTGGTCAGCCAAGAACTGACATGAAGCTGACTCCTCAGAGAACAACCCCGGTACCACTCACACCCCCACTGGAGGCTGCATAGCATGGCCCTGCCAGCTCCCCTCAGAAGGAATCACAGAGGCACTGCAGAGCTCTGGCTGGGCCCCAGGCCCCTTGCCAGTTGTTCCACAAACACTATTTCATTTAATCTCACAACAATCCAAACCAGGAGCCCTGTTGATATTTACTGGATAAGTTGGGGAACTGAGGCTCAGTGGACTTAACAGCCTTGACCGAGACCACCCAGTGAGCAGTTGCAGACAGCACAGCTCACTCCTCCTTCCAGGCCCTTGGGACCCCGCTTTTGGTGCTGCGTGTACAGCAGCCAGCACGACCCCCAGACATGGAGGGAGAGAAGGGAAGTCACGGGAACTAGGGTAGGTCCTGGAGCTTCTGTCTGGTGCAGAAGGATCCAGGTCTACTGTCTGCCTGTCTGCCTGCAAGGTTTAAAGTAAGAGCGGCAAGGTGGCTGAGCTAAGAGTGGAGAAGCCCCTTCCCCCCATCTTCAGACAAGCAAGCCACTCCCCTTCCAAGATCTGCAAAACTATCCATCTCCCTCAACCTGGAAACTGAAGTGTGGGGGCAAATAAAGGGAGGAGGAGCCAAAGCTGTGGCACAGGGAGAAGAGATGATGGAAGTTCGCAATTTGGGAAGTTGTGGGTAGAGCGGGATCCCCTGTAGAGCGGGCCAAGGCTCACCGTAATAATCGCGGTGATGTAAGGAGACAGCTGCGCCTGGCCCTAATCCCCACCACGACCTTCTTTCTGTCTTGTTCTCTGCCAGCTGCCCCTTCCGCCTAGCAGGCACAGGCTTCCCTGGGGACTCAGGAGGAGCCAGACCTTACCCTGCAGTTCCCAATCAAGGACAGCACCTATCCCTCAGGCCCTGCTGCACAGTCCTTTCCCCTTCTCCCCACTAAGCACCACACCCCATATTCATGGCTCTAGGCCCCCTCCTCCTGAGCAGCCTGCCCTTCTCTTCCAGCTCGGCTTTAGCTAGACTCCCAGAATCCTCTGGCGCAGCGGCTCGCAACCTTTCTAAATGGCTGCGGCCCTTTTAAAAACAGTTCCTCGTGTTGTGGGGACCCCCGACTAGAAGATTATTTTGTCGCTACTTCATAACTGTAATTTTTGCCACTGGTATGAATTATAATGGGAATATCTGATATGCAACCCCAAGGGGGTCGCGACCCACAGGTTGAGAACCGCTGCTCTGTAAATTTATCCATTCAAGAGTTTCCAGGGACCAAAAGCAGAAGAAGCCGCCTCTACCCACCAGTCACAGGCAGATGAGACCAGGAGATGGCTTCACCCTGTGTCCTGCGTGAGCCAGAGGCAGTCTAACAAGGACATCTGGGTGGCTAGGGGCTGAAAAGAATGGCCAGTGGGGTAGTGTGCACAGGTCTCCAGGGGAAAGAGAGTCTGGCACTGTGGGAGGCTCCATCATTGTTCCCAGGAAAAGTGTAATTCCTTTTGCCTTACAGAGCAATTACTGGCCAGGAAAGGATTTATCCCCAGTACTCGGGTTTGTTGTCCGTGCAGCTTGTATACAAGTCACATTATTGATGTGGTCATCAATTCTCCTCAACAAGTGGTGAGAGAGGGAGGCAGGCAACGTTCGCTATTCACTGAGGCAAAGCTCCAGAGAGGCCAGGAAGACTTCAGGGAGCCTGAGGGCTAGCACCTTAAGGGCCAGACAAGCTCAGTAGCCCTAACCTGAGTGGACCCACGTTCTCCTCTCTGTGTGAGGCAGATCCGTGCTGTACCCAAGATGCTAACCCAGGCTGTGACAACACCCCCCTGCATGCCTGCTGGGAGTTTATCCAGGCACTACTGGAAAGCTGCACAGCTCTAGGTTAGCTCTTAGGGAGGACCCCATGAGATCCATAAGGTCCAGAAGAGGGGGAAAAGAGGGGCAGCCCTATCTTTAAAGAGAGAGAGTCCTCTCTCCTCAGCCTTGTGAGCAGACAGGCCAGGCTAGAAACTTAAGGTGCTACTCAGTGGCCTTGGGGTTTGGAAGCCACTATGTCAACTCCAGTCCCCCAAGAAGCAGATGTCACAGAGCGAAATCAGACATGTGGGAGTCACTCGGGGGGCAGCTCTGAAAGACTCAGGAGCAGAGAGGGCAGTTTTGACCAGAAGGCTGTCTTATTGCCTATGAAAGGATAGGGGGGACAGAGGAGAATCACCTGGGAAATCTCAGGCAATAGAAAACACTTAGTTCATCATGGCCGTCCCACGGAAATCCACCCGCTTTGACCAATCCTCGCTGATGAATAGACAGAGCAGCCTGGGCCATGGGTGGCCTCAGCACAGGTAGGGCACAGCCAACTGCTATAGCATCCCGAGACCACAGGCATGTCCAGGATACCCAAGTTACCTCTTCCGAAGAGATGGAGCCCTGTTGCTATGGAGGACCTTAGGCTCACAACTGGTGTTACCTTCTCCTTTTTTTCTCTTTATTTTCGTTTGTTTGGTTTCATTGTGTCTGTTTTTATCAGAAGAGTCTTGTGTTGCCCAGGCTAGTCTCATACTTGAAACGTTGCTAAGTAAGTCCTTAAGCCAGCAAGGTGGCACACGCGTTTAGTCCCAGCACTAAGGGAGGCAGAGGCAGGCGGATCACTATGAGCTCGAGGCCAGCCTAGTCTACAAAGGGGGCCCAGGACAGCCAGGGCTACACAGTGAAACCCTGTCTCCAAACAAAACAAACCAAACAAAGACCTTAAAGCCTTGATCCTCCTGCCTCTATCTTCCAGGCATGGGGTTACAGGCAAGTCTCACCGCCCTTAGGTCACTTTCTTCCTCCTGTGTCCTTTAGCTCCTTTCATTAAGCCATCTCCTCAGGGCCCAGGATCTGTGTTAAGCCCGACCCTCTCACCCAGGCGTTTTGTTTGTCTCAGTTCCCAGTCAGACCAGAAGACGTGTCAACGAGATCAAGTGTAGGATCTAAACATTCCTTGTCTTCATCAGATAGCTGCAGCTGGCCTCCTCCTGTGGATCAATTACCCTACCAACCTTGCGCGCTAGATCCTAAATACAGGGAGTTCTAGTGGCCAGGCAGCAGCCTCAGCTACTGGCGCAATAGGACCGGCAGCCTTGCAGAGCCCCAAGCACAGGGATGGAAACACAGAATTCCCTCCACTGGGTACTGGGAGCTGTGGAATTTGCTCCTGCTGGCCTTTGTACTTTGGTTCTTGGACTTATGCACTCTTCCTGTAAAGGACACAGCCCCATTTAGAGGCTTTTCAAAGTACTGATAAACAGCTGGAGAGATGGCTCAGCAGATAAAGGCGCTTGCCTCCAAGACTGATGACTTGAGTCTCCTCCCTGGGACCCGCATGTTGGAGAGAAAAAACGGACTTCCATAAGTTCCCCCCACCCCCAATCCCCCGCCCCGACCTCCACACAAGCGCCAGCGCGCATGCGCATATCCATACATCTAATTCAAAAGCCGTTTTTAAGTGTAACTGCTCCCAAGCTGGCTTTGCTCCCAAGCTGGCTTTGCTCCCAAGCTGGTCCTTCGGCTGGCACTGGAGAGATTTAGTGTTCATCGGGCACCACGTTCTGTTCCCCAGACAGCGAGCTCTCGTGCTGCCCTTGCAAAGCGGAAAGGTGGGTGAGTTCCCACTCGTCTCCTCGAGGCCCCGGCTGGGGACATCTCACCTTGGGATCCCAGCATGAGAACCAGAGGACACTGACCTTCAAATCATGGCATCAGCCATCTCTCTGTAGAGCCTGCTGGTTTCCGCAGAAGCTAGACTGACAGAGTAAGGAGACCAAAGATAGGGAGCATCTGCCTGCATCCTTTGGGTCTTTAAGGGTGACACCTCACAGCTCCTCCCTCTCCCCCGCCCCCCCATCCCCGGCCTACCTCGCCTCACGGGTTGCATCTGTGGTGATTTCCACTTGGCTCTTCTCCCACAGGCCAAGAAGCCAACGTGGCGTTAGTATGTCAGTCCCAACACTACACTCCTGTGTGGAGCACAGACCACAGCCCTGGCGGTGGCATTCCCTATTCTCTGCTGTCTGTCAGTCGCAGATCTTGTCATGTTACAAAATAACGCGCACAGAAGCAAGTTAAGGGAGGAAGGTCTGTCTTGGTTTACCAAGCCAGAGGGTAGAGGCCATCATGGCAGGATAAACATGGTGATGGTGTGCTCTAATTGCATGACCAACCAGGAGGCAGAAAGAAGAACCCCAAGCAGGAATAACCTTCAAAGCCCACCCTCAGTGACACACTCCTAGTAATACTTAAAAAAAAAAAAAGCCTAGCGGTGATGGCACACGCCTTTAGTCCCAGCCCTCCAGAGGCAGGTAGATCTCTATGAGTTTGAGGCCAGCCTGGTCTACAGAGCAAGTTCCAGGACAGCCAGGGCTACACAGAGAAACCCTGTCTTGAGAAAAAAACAAAACAAAAATAAAAAATACAAACAAAATTCCTTCCGCTAAGGACCAAGTACTCAAACGGATGAGTCTGTGGAGAACATTTCAGACTCAGATCATAGCAAAGATCCAAGGTGTCAAATCCCAGGTTCTGAGAAAATGTCAGTGTCCTGTTTATTTGATTCTTCTCCTGGGCCACTGGATCAGAATCCTCAAAATCCAACTTATAGGCAAAGGAGGTAGCATACTCCAGCAATCCCAGCCCCTCAGCCGGATGAGACAGGGCCATAGAGTCGGAAGTCAAAGAGTCGGAGCTACCAAAGAGACTCTGTAAAAATGAAATTAAATCTAACCTAGGAGTATTCATCTGGCTTCTGCCGTGCCTGCCGGCTAATTCCTTACGCCAGGGTATAATTTTTCCTTCTCAGTCAGGTCCAGCATGTTCCGAGCTGGGTCATGTGAGGCTCTATTCCTGATTACCAGCCTGCAGCCAGGGTTTATGCTTCGCAAAGAAGCCTCTGAGGTACTGAGGTACGGAGCAGCAGGGCGCCCAGCAGTAGTAGCTCTTAATAGGGAAAAGGGGCCGCCTCTGCCTGCTGTGGGGATACAGTTTCAGGACCTCTGTCCATTCATTTTAGGCTAGGTTAGGGTTGTCTGGGTCCATACCTCATTACAGCAAGCCCCGCACCCAGGTCCTGCCTTTCAGCTGAATCCTCCCCACTGCCAGAGAAGGGCCTCCTAGGAAGTTATGAAGAGATGGGGTCTCACGCTGAGCTTTCCTGGTGATGGCTCACTATTCATGAATCAGTGTCCACATGGCTTCATAATAAGCCACCTCTGCTGTCATTTTTCCCCGCATCTGCTTCATGCCTGGTTGTATCTCAGGGGGTCCCTTCACCAACACATTCTCTCAGGTCACCACTAGTGAAATATTCAGTGACTAGGCTGCCACCTTGTGCTAGGGACTCTGTGCCCTGTTTCGTTCCTTTTTCTTTTGGGGGAGTTGATTGTTTGTTGAGACAGGGTCTCCTTTAGCCTAGGCTGACCTCGAACTCACATCATAGCAAAGGCTATGGGGGAGAGAAGGGGGCGGGGTTTATTAGTTTGTTTTAAATTTCTTTATAATATGGTTGAGTAGGGTAGGAGGACAACTTTCAGGAGTCAGTCCCAGGGATAAAATCAGGCCATCAGAATTGCACAACAAATGCTTTTACCTACGCAGCCATCTTACTGACCCATTTGTTTTTTTGTTTGTTTGTTGTGAGGGACTTGTTTGTTCCTTTGGCTTTTGGAGACAAAGTGCCATTCTGTATCTCCGACTGGCTGGAAACTCCTTATGTAGACCAGGTTGGCCCCCTGCCTCTGCCCCCCCCCCCAAGTTCTAGGATGACAGATGGGCATCACCACACCTTTGCCCTACTTTCTGCTGGGGCAGGAAGAGTCCTAGCTATCCGGCAGAGAGGCCACCAGACCAAATCTCCATCCCACCCTCTGTGCCTGTTTCCTTTGGTTGCCCCTGGCATTACCCAGCAGGGACCACTGGTCACAGCTTTCCGTCTGCCTCTGGGAGATTTTATTGAAGCTTTTTTAGGTAACGTACTGAGGGCTCCCAGGGCAGCCCCTATCCTTGAAATCTATAAAATGAACATCCCTCTTCCCTCTGCTTACCTAAGTAGGGTGTTCCCAAACCACCTCAGCCAGCACCTCACCTTCAATCTCCTGCATCCCTGCGGTCACAGCCACAGTGGCCACCTTTTGATGGCAGCACTGGGAAAGAACTACAGAGAAGTTGCCAGAACACATCTTGGTGGACTCTATGGAGCCTGGGTAGTCCCCCAGACACCCCTGGCATTCCATTCAGTGGAACCCCAGACCCAGGCCTCTTGTACTGAGGGGATGTAAAATGAGGGTGCTCTCCACATGTCCAGTCCTTGCGTCAGCAGGACGGCCCCACACCGTGTCAGTACACAGTCATTCTCGGCTCCACCATGCTCCCTGCTCCTTAAGACTGCTGCATGCACACGTCTCTGTTTGCCTTCGTTTGTCTTACCCACACACAGCTACCCTCTGGACCCCTGGTGTTCATAGGGAGGACCCGGACTGCCTGTCAGTCCAGCCCCTTCCCTTTCCTTCTGTCTCTGGCCAACTCCCTGCAAGGGCTCTTGTCTTCTGGAAGAGATATACAACCTGCCCCCTCCCCCCTCCCCCCAACTCCAGCCAGGCCCTGGAAGGACAGGAGGCTGCAGAAGAAGGTGCCAGGGTGTGACTTTTGCTTGTGACAAATCAGAAATTAATTACACTAATTTTAGCTCCGCCACGTCCCTGACCTCAGGCTCCACCCGGGCTTTACCGGAGGGCAAGCAAAACCAGGACAAGCAAGGCCTGGCCTGCTGCTCAGATGACCCAAGAAGAGTAGACACGGCCTAGGAGGGGTGCCCTCCAATTGCATGGAACCCTAATCCTATTCCCTGTCTCCTGCCCTCCTGATGGGGGAGGGGCAGGGCATTCTGTCTATCTGCCCAAAGATTGGCACCGAGTCTTGGAGGAGGTGGCAGCTGTGAAGAAAGAGCCAAAGATAAGAGCCAGAGAGACCTCAGATGGTCAGGCCACCCTCACATTGGAAAGGAAACTGAGGCCTGGGAAAAAGGGGCTTGGCAGGGTTCCAGTGCTGAGCTGTCAGCCGGGATGGGGTGGGCGTCTGCCTTTCAGCTACTCCTGGTAATTTCCACATCAAACCAAGAGCCCAAGTAAAGCACTGCTGCAAATAGCCCAAGATGGGAGGGGAGCCTTGGGCTCTAACGAGAGTGATAATGCTCATAAATTTTATGTCTCCATGTCACAAATGAAAAACTGAGTTTGGATGAGTTGAACAATCTGCCTGGCAAGTCATAGCAAGTGGTTCAGCTCAAATCCGAAGGCAGGTGCTCTGACTCTGCTTCTGCAAACATCTTGTTGCAAACTTCCATGACCTCAGGCACATCAGAGCCCCCTCTCTTCCCTCTGAAAAATAAGAGGGTAGATCTAAATCACCCCCTCAGAGCCCAGAACAATAGGATGAGGAAACCCATGGACTCTTCCCACTTGCATCCGGCATCTAAGGTGGCAGTTCTCAACCTTTTTTTAAAAAAAATAATTAATTTTAAAAACATAATTAAATAATTTTAATACATTGATGTTTTGCCTGTGTGTATGTCTGTGTAAGGGTGTCATATCTCAAAGTTACAGACAGTTGTGAGCTGCCATGTGAGTGCTGGGAATTGAACCCGGGTCCTCTGGAAGAGCAGCCAGTGCTCTTAACTGCTGAGCCATCTCTCCAGCCCTTCCCGGGGGTGGGGTGGGGTGGAGGGGGTTGTTTTGTTTTGTTTTGTTTTGTTTTGTTTTGTTTTGTTGAGACAGGGCCTCTCTGTGTAGCCTTGGCAGACCTGGACTCAGTTTGTAGACCAGGCTGGCCGTGAACTAACCGTGATCCACCTGCCTCTGCCTCCTGAGTGCTGGAATTAAAGGTGTGCGCCACCTCGCCTGGCTCCAGTTCTCAACCTTTCTAATGCTGGGACCCTTTAACACAGTTCCTCATGTTGTGGCAACCCCCAACCATAAAGTTATTCTCATTGTTGCTACTGTTATGAATCATAATGTAAATATCTGATATGCAGGATATCTGATATGTGACTCCTGTGAAAGGGTCATTTGACCGCTAGAGAGGTCTCGACCCAGAGATTGAGAACTGCAGGTCTAAAGGGACACATACACATTTAACAGAGCATATAAATGCCTTCTGGCCTGTTCTCATAAAACATCTCTCTACACCTTAGCTTTCTGTTGTCACTAATGGATTGCTTTTCTGACCCCCCTTCTTGTGCCCAATTCTCCATTCCTCCCTCCACTCCTAACACACACACACACACACACACACACACACACACACACACACACACACAAATGCACATGCACACGCACGCACACATACATGCATGCACACCCTGCAACCTGGGTCTGTCCCCTTCCACCCTCTGCTCAATACCCAGAGTTCTTGCTTAAATGACAGTGACGTCCACTATGCGGAGCTGGACACCTCAGCCCTGGAACGTGTACCAGGGTCACAGACCACTGTGCTGGGACCTGGGGAAGCTGTGGAGTATGCCACCATCCAACTGAGCCCACCTGAGCACCGAGCGCCCAGCTCGGGACAACAGGTATGACCTGCCAGCACCCTCCTGCTCTGCGATGGCTCTTCTCCCCTCCTGACAGCACAGTGCCCTGCTGCATGGTGGACTGGGGTGGGCAGAGCTGGGTCCCAGCAGTTGGGAGGGGGCAGGAGCCAGGTGAAGTAGGAGGACCAAGATCCCAGAGGCCTGGGATGTAGACCTGCTCCTACCACCAGCCTCCAAGATTTGAAGTGACGCATGCTGCCTCCCCTCTCCCTGAGCCTGTGAAGAGAGAAGGGTGGACCCAGTGACCTCTGGCACTCCCTCATGCCCCAGTGACCCTCATTTCCATGTAAGGTGGCTCACTCCTGGCATCACAGATATAGATGGCCCCTGAGCCCTCTCCAGATACCTAGATGTTGCATCTTTCTTTCTTACCAAGGGGTCCCCAGTACCAGGGCTGGATGCTCACGTTTGTCTTTGACCTCCATCAGTCCAACTGAAGAGTTCAATCCAATGAACTGTCATCAAACACCTGTTTATACCAGACATGATGTTGAGAGCCTCAAGGCTGGGGTAGTCTCCTATCCCATGAGTGGTACCCATTGAAGTAGACGTCTCAGGACTTCTGAGCTCATAGACTGAAGGGAGCTGATGGACAGGGATAGATGGCCACAGGTGCCTCAACATAGCTGAGCCCCAGATGATACTAGAGGTCACAAGGAGGTCAGAGAGCAGAGAGATATTGAATACTGGCTGGGGAAGATAGGAAGGGTCCAAGGAGTCTCCCTGAGGGGCAAAGGACACCCTCTGGCTGCAGATGAACACACCTGGTATTGACATAGTATTCCTGGACTTGAACTAGTTTGGACAGGATGGAGGGGGTAGGATGGGCTAGGAGTGACAGGTAGAAAAATGAGAGGTGCTGTGGGCTTGGCAGCTGGCAGGTCCAGTGAGGGCTAGCAGCTGGAGATGCTCCCAGAAGGGACTTCTGTGGGGAGGCCCCTGCAAGATGTCTATCACTCCTACCAGACAGCTGGGCTTCATAAGCCAACGAACTGTCCCCTAACCTCTGCTGCTGCATCTCAGTAAGCCTCGGCAGGCCAGCACCCCACGTACTATGCAGGTGGATGGGGCTGGGCGTCTAGCCTAATAGGAGAGACAGCAAAGGCAAGCTCATAATGGCCCTGTGTAAATCATTCTTCCATAACCCGGGGCCTGCCTGTCGCCCGTTCTAACTCCTCATCACCTCACCAGGAAGGGGTGGCTGTGGGCAAGAGGAAGGTGCCCACCTGCCCTCCTCGACTCCCAGGGGCTGCTGCAGCTTCTTGTGAGGTCTGGCTCTAGGCATGAGGCTCAGGGTGGGGGAAGACAGGCTTGGGGGTGGAGGGGGTGGATGGATGTGCAGAAAAGCTGCTAATCCTATAAATCCTAATTTGGATGCCCTCCCGGCCTCTCTGAAGTCCTTGGGGCTGGGGCCAAATTAATCCTGGGTGCTCCTGGCAGGAACCCAGGAAAGGGACATATTTTACTGCCTCCTCTAGGGCTTTCTCTTGCCAAACATTCCCACGTGGAGGGGGAGGTGGCTGTTCCTGGCCCAGAGAGGCCCTTGCCCTGGAGGAGCTGAGCTAGGAAGCCCAGGATGAGGGAGGAGCTGCAGAGCTGACGAGAGCTCACAAGGGGCCTGGAGAGTAGGGGGCGGGGTGAACATGAAGAATGAGCTGTGGAGTGGACTGGGGGGTTGGGGGAGATGCGGGGAGCTGTGCAGCTGGGGAATTAGCCCTCTCTGCCTGGGAGCCCCTTCCTGCCATGTCCTCACATGCCTGCCTTGAGGCAACCCCACAGCAAAAAGCGGGGATGTCAGACAGGAACAGGTGCACAGGCCCATCCACCCCTCCCCCTTGACTGGGCACAGGGCTGGGGCATAGAGCCTTAACAGAAGTCTCAAGGTGAGAGTCTCCCTTCCCCGCTTCCTCTCTTTCCACCGCTCTCTTTCCTTGGGGCCATTTGGTACCTTCCAAGAGGCCTCAGCTGGAACTTGTCCCATAAGCAGCCTAGGCTGAGCCAGCTTGAGAGCCTCCGCCTGGGAAAGGAAAAGAACTAAAGGCTAGGCTCTAGGGAAGCTGGGGGTACTTCTTTGTGGCTCACCCTGATCCCAGACTTAGGTTCAGAAGACATAGGAAATGAGGGCCCCACAGCCTGGACATGAGTCCTCCTCGCTCTCTGCCCCGCCCCCACCCCTTGCCATTCAGCCCCTCCCCCTTCTCCCCTTGGCCTAGCCCTGACCATCCTTGCCTGCCTTCAGCATCACTCCTCCTCCATCCAGCCTTTCCCACCAGCTTCTCTGTACCCTCTCAGCTGCCTGACTTCCCTCGTCTTGTTCACACATCTGTTTCTTCCTCCTGGCCCTCCCCTAACCCCCTCCCTCTACGCCCTACCCCCATCCCACCCTTTCATCTCCCCCCCCCCTTCCTCACACACTCTCCCCACTGAAGTCCCTGGTCCTAGTGTCAGAACTTCAAAAGGAGATCAAAGTCAGGCTCCCCCATCAAAGCTCTGTCAGCGCAACCCTCCCCATAACTGTAACTCTCCCTGACAAGCCGGAGTCCTCCATGCTCCCACCCTGGGGAGCACAGGGTCAGCCAGATTCTCACTGCTACAGCCAGGGCCTGGGGGTTCAGAAAACAAACTGTGAAGTTAAGACGAGCCAGCCCTTAGTAGGTTCTGTGGTCTTGGAGAAGTTACTGAACCTCTCTGAACTAGAGTAATAGTATTTTTTTTTTTTTTTTTTTTTGAGACAGAGGTTCTCTGTGTAATAGCCCTGGCTGTCCTAGACACTCTTTGTAGACCAGTCTGGCCTCAAACTCAAAGAGATCCCACCTGCCTCTGCCACCCGAGTGCTGGGATTGCAGGTGTGCACCACCGCAACCAGCATAATAGTACATTTTAAATAGGGCTAGCATTGATCTCGTGAGGCTATCAGGTGGATTAAAGGGGAGAGTGCAAGCAGCAAATGGACTGTGCCTATCTTACAGTAGGTGCTCAGTAAGTTGCTGCTCTTAATGTCACTATTTAGGTCCTCTGGCATGGTGGCGTGGAGAGATGAAAGTGAGAATACAGAGGGATAAGCCTGCTACTGTCCTGGAAAACCCAAAAATGCCCTTTCTGGACCCCAAACGGCATGAAGGTTCCACTCATTCTCTGAGCCTCGCAGAATGAATTGACTACAACAAAGCCACGCCCCACCCACCCACCCCCATCACCCCTGCTGGACACTTGGCCACATCCCCTCATTGCTGGATCATCTAAACCTTTAGCTTGGCTCCCCCCCACCCCCCCCCCCCCCCCCCCCGTCTAAGGCCGTTCCTTACCTTCCCACAATCCAATCCCACATCCCCTAGGGGATGATGGTTCCTGGGTGGGAGAAAAGTGGGGCTGAGCGTCCATTTACAAAGCTGTTCTTGGCTTGAAGTGTCAGGAATCTCGGGGACGGTATGACTTGAGTAAGTCCCTCAGCCTCAGCAAGCTTGTTCTCTCATTTGCAAAATAACAGGTTAGCTGCCTCAAACCTTCCTTAGGAAGGCAAACTGTATAATTTCACTGAACTGCAGGACCTCAGAGGTCCCGCGCAGCCAAATGTGGGCTTCCTGGGAGATGCTACAGCCCTGCTTTACCAAGCAAGCGACCCAGCTTAGGAGGTGAAGGAATGCCCCCAAAATCATGTATATACAGGCTTCATGGAGGGCCTTGCTGTACCACATGACTGATCTGAGGTTGAAGATGGGATCCGGCTTAGCACCAAGCCACACTGTTCCGTGCTGTCAGCCTACCCTCTGCCTGGGATCCACCTCCCTCGCCCCCTGTGCCCCAGCACTGGCCCCATCCTCCCTGGATTCTATCTCTCTTCCTCTGATGCTGCCCCCTGATTCCCTTGACCTGAGGCTCCCCGAAACAGGACCCCACCCCACATGTATCTGTTCTTTTCTCAGCTTCCTTACTCTACAAACCCCAATTCCAAGCCCTGCACCAGGTCACCAGGTGTCTGACAACTGGACCAGTGCTGCCCACAGAAGCACCTGTGAAGGAGGGTGCTCTGGTTCCGCTGCTTTCCTGTTAGGAGCCTCCAGCCACGGGAGGTGATGGAGGGCAGGAAACAGGGGCCCTAGCCTCTAACATCTGGGCCTTTGTTATGCTAATGATGATGTCTGTTAATCTCAATAGAGACCAAGGGCTGGCAGCTGCCTTACCAGCCACTCAAAACACAGCTCCCCATTATCCCTGCCCTGGGTCACTCCCACCCTACCTCCATCATCAACCTCTTCCACCCTGACTCCCCCCCCCTATGATTTCACAGTCTCTCCAGACAGCAGTAACTGCTTCAGAAGCAGGATCACAGACTACATTGAGGAATCTACACTGAGAGATAAAATTACAAAAACAAAACAAAGCATAAAAACCCTCTGCCTCCTAACATCCCTAACCCGGTCCAGGCTACACTGAGCTTCCAAATGTGCTGACCAGAGGTGGCCATGGGCAGAGGGTAGGGCCTGTGCTGCCCCAACGAGCAGCTCTCTGAGTAGGGTTGTGATGAAATGTGAGGGCTTCCTTCCCTTCCTGGAGGTGTTCTGTGCTACCAGGGCAGCTTCAACTAGACATTTTTTCTTTCTGGACCTGGAGGGTGGGAGGGAAGGCTCTCCTTTGGAGGAAGCCTGCAAAGGCCTGACTCTCATGTCTGATTTCCTAGGAGGCTGGACATTGTAAGCCTGGCAGATGACGCTGGGGCCCCTTCCCTGAGCCAGCAAGTGTCCAGTCATCTGTCCAAGGCCCATGCCCATTGGTCTAATGGCAAAGCAGAAAGAGGCCTGTTATTCCTACCCTTGATGTCTGTGGGACCTCGGAAACAGTAGCTGGAGGCCAGGGCTCCCCCTGCTGGGAAGGCCAGGAAGGGCACCCAGCGTTTTCACCCTGAGACCAACGGGGGTCCCTCAAAATGAGCCCCTCTGAGAAGCCACAAAGAGACTTCAGATGAGGCTGAGAGAGATCCTGGCATGTCCTCTCCAGGACTCAGGGTGGTGAGGAGCCAAGTGGAGGTCCCTTTAAGGCCTCTAAAGTTAGCTGCCGCCCACCCATGTCCTTCCCTAGGAAAGAGACCCTTCTGTCTGCTCCCCCAGATCCCTACAGAGAAGAGGTCAGACCAATCTGCTATTCACCTATATGACCTTCCTTAAGCCTGTGGAGGAGGAGAGTAAGGACCACTTCTGGGCATCTTGGAAAAGCTGTTATGAGCTGAAATGAGCTAAGGAGTTGCCTGGTATGGGAGGCACCTGTTGCCTGTAGCATCTTCCTTTGCTTTCCTCTTCGCTCCTCTTTTTCCCTAGAGCTCTAGTATGAGGGCCCCAGGACCCCAGAACTGACACCGGAAGACTTCTGCGTTGGAGCCAGCTTCCCACTTGTGGCTAGGGCCATGACCTTCTTTCAGAGCATCAACCAGCCTCCTCTCACCAGCCTCCCAGGGCTCTACTCACTCCCTTGGCATCCATGAGGCAATGCGGTCACCTCACACATACGTGTGCCCCTTTCCTCCTGCTGCAAGTGGGCCAGACCAGGAAGCAGCTTCTCCTACAATGGAGGATCCCTACCCAAACCGAGGTGGGGTGGGGGGTGCTTTGAGACTGTTAACTTCCTTTCAGCTCTCCACACAGGGCAAGCTTAAAAGTACATGTGGGTGTGATACCTGTGGACACTCACTGTGTGTAGGAGAGCATGGGGAGGGTGAATTCACAGAGCTTTGCCATCTCCACCACCATATGTAGGCTTTCGGTCCATATTCTCACAGGCACTTCCGGACTTCCTTTTGGCCTCCCAAGCTTAACATCAGCCAAACATCAAGTTCCTGAGGAGGCACCAGAATTGACCTTATGTGGCCCCTATACCTGCTTTCCAGCATCCCCAAATTGCCTCCAGATTCAAGCCCAAGGTCTCTTCCCCTCCCCCCCTGGTCACCCCAGCCCCTGTCTTAGATCTCATGGGTAGGTCATCTTAGGATCTCAACAATTTGGACCAGACAGCAACCTCTGCTGACCCTTCAGAGCCTGGGGCACTCTGGTTGAGCCAAGTCTCTTTACTCATGTTTTTAGGGCCCAGGGGTCCCAGGTTATAAACTTTTTCTCCTTCTAAGGGCAATGAAGCATCTAGGCCAGTCTAGTTCCAAGTGGCTCTCTCTCATGGCACAGGGACTGGACCCTGGGAACGCCTGAGCAATGCCCCATTGCTGCCTCTGCCCTTCCTTTCTCATACTGGCCTATAGTCTGGAAGGGACGGGCTGTCACAGTGACTCCTGGACTAGAAGTCCCATCAGCCCCTTCCTCAGGGACCACCAAGGAACCAACCAAAATATGCTAGGAAGGGAGAAGACAGGCTCAGGTGGACAGCTCTGAGTAGAAAGCAGGAAAATGTCATGTCAGGAAAGCAGTCAACTAGGAGGGTGAATCTTCTCTCCCAAATTGCTAGTGCCTCAAGATCCCAGTTACTAAAGAGGAGCTCAACCCTCAAAGGGAAAAAAACCCACAGGCCTGACTATAAACAGTACACAGAAAGCCACAAAGGCCAAGCTCCATGGATACACACACACACACAGACACACACACACACACCTGGGAACATACCCAGGTCCAGTACAGTTGGCCTAGTACAACTTCCACTTTCCTGCATGTGTCACAGCCATTGCGTCCTGCCCTCAACAAAGCCTTGCCCAGATGGGAACAGCATGGAGAAGTGAGGGCATCAAGACCTAGAGAAGTGACTCAGAATGCCTGAGAACTACCCGTGTGGTGTGGCTGAGCATCAAGCTTCCCTCTACCCCACGTTCTCCCCAGACCTGTGCATGCTGAGCACACCGTCTGCTGCTGCACTCTATGCCCACACCTTTTTTCCCCTCTGCTTTTTTTTTTTTTCCATTTTTGAAGCAGAGTCTCTAAGTTTGCCAGGCTGGCCTTCATCATCCACTCTGCAGCCCAACCTGCCTCCGCCTCCTAAGTAGCTGGGGCTAGAGCCCTGCACGGCTAGGACCCTATTCTTCCCTGAAAGAAGACATTGAGCTGAAACTTTGTGAATGAAGGGGGAACCAGGAATATCCCGTACAGCTGAACTGGCAACCCAGCATGTGTGGAAAGAGGAACAATCATGAAAACTAAAAATAAAATGAAGTAGAGATGAATGTACGGTCTTTCATTTATGTTAAAAGCACAGTTGCATACACTCAGGGTTAGCAGCTCCTGGCTTAGTTGCAACTAGTGTAAAAAAAAGTTTCATTAACTACATGTGTAAAAAGAGTTTATTAGCTTGATTTTTGTTGATTAAAGACAGATGGATTACATTACTGTTGCGTGTGTGTGTGTGTGTGTGTGTGTGTGTGTGTGTGTGTGTGTGTGAATTTTGTTTTGGTTTTCACATTTCTTTCACATTTCTCATCTTCTTCCTGACCACACTGCCTTTATTTTAGCTAACCTCACGGTCACAGACATCACATCTAGGCTCAAGTTTCTAATATAAAGAGGCAAGCTCTTCTGGTTTTGTTGTTGTTTGTTTTAGATTTTTTTTTTTTTTTACAGTATCTGCCTTCATGTATGCCTATACACCAGAAGGCACCAGATCTCACCATAGATGGTTGTGAGTGATCATGTGGTTGCTGGGAATTGAACTCAGGACCTTTGGAAGACCAAGCCTGTGCTCTTAACCTCTGAGCCATCTCTCCACTCCCCAAACTCTTCTGTTTTAAAAGCCTTTCTGGCTAGTCACAGTAGCACATGTGGTAGTACTTGAGAGACAAAATTACCACTGGTTTGTGGCTAACCTGGGCTATAGAGACATAATCTGAAATTCATCAACAGCAGCAGTGTTGCATACATTCAATGTGGCTCATATGTACATGCATTTCCCGAACAAGAAACTAGAGCTCCAGGTGACTCATCAGGTACGGCCCCTGTGTTCCAGGAGCACCCCTCAATTTAACAGTACCCAGCCTCCTCTCTATTACTTGGACAGCACAGACACCCCAAGATTCAGAAGTGAAGTCAGGAATAAAGATAGAATAGGGGGGCTTTTGGCTGATGCTAGCCAGCTTCCGCCCAGCTATGGGCCACCATGGAGCTAGGCATGATGGTTTTCAACCCAAGCTTTGGGGGGCAGAGGTAGCAGTGCCAAGAGCTCACAGCCTGAACTATAGAACAAATTCTGGGGCTAGAGAGATGGTCCAGTGGTTAAGAGCACTGGAAGCCCCTTCAGAGGGCCTGAGCTTGATTGGCACCACCCAAATGGTGGCTCTCAACTGTCTGTAACTCCAGTTCCAGAGGATGCCTCCTTACCTCCACTGGCACCATCACACACATGGTGTACACACACATGCAGGCAAGACAGCATACTCATAAAATAAATAAATAGTTTTTTAAAGTTCCAGGCCAAAATAAAATAAAAAACAAACAAACAAACAAAGCCGGGTGCAGTGGCACACACCTGTAATCCCAGTACTCTGGGAGGCAGATCTCTGAGTTCGAAGCCAGCCTAGTCTACAAAGTGAGTCCAGGACAGCCAAGGCCACACAGAAAAACAAACAAACAAACAAATAAAAAAATCCCAGGCCAACCTGGACTTCACAGACAGACTCTGTCTAAACAATAAGGCAGGAGAAGAGATGATTATCACCATGGGGTGGTGGTGTTATTTTACCAGTACGGCCTAATAATGTTTATCATCAGGCCTATAATTATTATCGCAGCAGTGTAACCCTACAACAATCAATCAAGACACAGACACCTGTTATATTTTAAAACAGCCTTAGTTAAAACAGTTAACCTGGGGCAAGGCAGATATGAATCCTCTGAACTACTTCCCATAGTGGAGCAGGTATGGGATACCTGTCCCAGTCCCATGCCATCTGTTTTTAATAATTTCTATCAAGCTACCTCCCATCCATAATACTATATACTTGCTAATTTTTTTTAAATCTGGGCCAAATCCTCCATCCATGCTGGCCATGTACACAACAAAGCTCCCAGCACGCAAGAGTCAGGGCAGGAGGCTCAGGAGCTCAGAA
This sequence comes from Acomys minous, assembly GCF_964271855.1. Lineage (NCBI taxonomy): Eukaryota > Metazoa > Chordata > Mammalia > Rodentia > Muridae > Acomys > Acomys minous. Next base: position 103,661,215 of record NC_140494.1, read on the forward strand.
CGCAACATCATCTTTGGCTACATAGTAAGTTCCAGACCAACCTGGGCTACAATGAGATAAGTGTCTCAAAAGTTGCTTTTGTTTGTTTGTTTTGTTTTGTTTTTTGAGATTAAAAGATGGATTTGTAGAGGCCAAAGGAATGTGTCTCGTGCCCTCTGGAAGCCCAAACCTTCACAGAGAAAAGACTTAAGCTTGTTCCTCACAGGAGGGTGAGGACCAAGCAGCCAGGGAGACTTAAGGGTTTGTACACATGCCCCCCGGAAGGGGCAGACTGGTAATTTAGAAAGAGAAACACATTTAGAGGTATTGAGTGGGTAAAAATAATACTGGTAGCTTATCAAGGCTCTGGACCAAGGTCAACTCTGGTCCTGTGCTGTGAGGCCATGCCCCTGTGAGACACATGTGTCCTTGGGAGAAGGAGGAAGTGGGGAGGGCTGAGTTGTAAGATGGCTTTTTTTTTTTTTAGTTCAAAGCGCTCAGTGTGTCTGAGCTGTGCACTTTGGAGTGCTGCTTTCCGAGCACAACAGAATTAACACTCACAGCAGAGGCCAGCAGATACCTCCTCCCACAGCCGCTGGTGTGTGTAAGACATGAGAAACCAGCAAACAGTGTCCATTTGATTTCCTGCTCAAAGAACCGCTGCTGAAATGGAAGGCAGAACCCAGGACGCAACCAAAAAACAATAATTCTATTTCTGTAGCATGCATGTGAAAACCAGCCAGATTTCTTCTATCAAAATAGAAAAACACGAATCCAAGATTGGTACGCAGAGACAGATGAGTGGAGACAGGCAGGAGGCATTCTGGGGACGCAGAGGAGGCAGTGCAAGTCACACACACACACACACACACACACACACACACACACACACACAAAACAGTATGCCTGCAAGTAGCACATGCCTGGAAGCACAGCACTTGGGGCTGAAGCAAGAAGAGCATTACAAGTTCAAAGACAGCCCTATCTACACAGCAAGTTCCAGGCTAGCCAGCATTACATGGCAAGATTCAGTGTCAAAACAAAACACCTAATCCAGCAAACATACCAAAATAATAATAATAATAATAATAATAATAATAATAATAATAATAATAATAATAATAATAATAATAGCCAGGTGCACACTTGTAATCTAGAACAAGGGAGACAGAGGTGGGAGGATCAAGAGGTAAAAGATGGCTTGGGCTACCTAGAAAGGAGGATTTTATCTCTCAAATGTGTGTGAAGGACTTTTTGCTTTGATTTGGGTGTTTGTTTGTTTGCTTGCTCAGATAACATCTTACTACCTAGATAAGGGTAGCCTCCAGCGTTTTTAAGGCAACTCTCATCAGGTATGGTGGCACACACCTGTAATCCCAGGACTTTAGAAGTAGGGCACGGAGTCAAGACCAGCCTCTGCTACTTGGTGAGCACCAAGTCGGTTCTATGTCTTAAGAGACCGTCTCAAAACAAACAAGACAAGAAAACAAGGGCCAGTGGGGCGGTGGTGGCGCACGCTTTTAACCCCAGCATTTGGGAGCAGAGAGGCAGGCAGATCTCTATGATTTTGGGCCAGCCTGGTCTACAAGGGTTTTTTTGTTTGTTTGTTTTATTTTGTTTTTTAGAATATCCAGGGTTGTCTCAAAGACCCAAAAAGGAAAGAGGAAAAAGACAAGGTCCATGTTTCTGATAGGTGTGTGGTAGGTGGTGCTGGCTGGGATACTGACCGTGTCAGGAAGACAGGGAGGGACTCACTCTAGAGGATGTTCAAGTTTGCACATGCAGAGCGGAGACGCCCATGAGGCATCCATACAGAGGTGCTCTGGGGCTGTTCAGCATCCTGCTACCCAGGCAAGCCTGCACTGGAGAGCTGTCACCGCCTCTCCATGGTAATTAAAGCCACAAGGAGGATGAGTTCACAAGGAGAATGGAAAGAAGGAGAGGCCTTTGCACAGAGCTGGGGAGCGTGGGGGGAAAGGAGTGCGGGGGAGGTGCAGGGTGAAGAGAGAGCAACTAGCAAACAGAGACCAACAGGACAGTATTGATCCCATACAGGAAACCCAAGGATGTAGCATCTCAGAGCAGGAGCCCACTTGGTAAAACGCTGCCTAAGTCAGGGTTAAAATAAAATAAAAAAAAATTACATGAGATGCTGTTTTGGACTAATCTTCTGCCTAGGCCCCAACAGTCTGAAAATCAAAATGGAGTCACTCACGCTAAACATCCATGTCACCAAGCTGAAACTAAGCTGTTTATCTCCTCTTCTGAGAAATCAGGATTAGAGAGATAACAGCCAAATTTCCTAAACAGGTTGGTTTCGACTGGCATGATAATAAAATTCCCTCTGGCTTAATCCTTAGACATATACAGGAAAGGGTAACCTGAAGTAACCCAATGTTAGCCAATCAATTATTTCCCTATTGTTCTGTCTCCACCTCCCACATACAAGGAGAGGAGCTGAAATGACCAATTTGCTTTTGATTTTGGGTTTGGCTTTCTTTTAGCCCTTCTCTGTAAATCCAAAAGTCTTTGCTGGGGCCATTTGAATATCTGCTCTGTTTTATGAAACAAGCTTTGCCTGATTCTAGAGTTGAAAATAAAGCTAAATGGTTGCCATTTTGTCTTTCGACAGTAGAAAGGCCTTGAGAATGGCTGCTGGGTTTTAAATGGCTGGACTGGTGATGACCCTCAAAAGAGAGCCACTGGGACTCCAATTCTGAATGGCTTGACAAGTAACAGAGATGAAGAGAAGCCAGGAGAGACATAGTGTAGAGATTTGCACAGGGGAGAAAGATCTGATGTTATCTGAAGAGATAGGTGGGGCCCCAGGAGAGAGGGTTTTGTTTGTTTTGTTTTGTGAGTTGGGCAATTTACGTGATAGCAGAAAAGAGCCGGCAGGGTAGGATAGGGTAGCTGGCAAGGAGAGGGACCTGAGGCTTGAGTGGCCCAGGAGTAGGAGGTCCCTCTGCCTCCCCTAAACACACATTTCTTCCAAACCATCTGCTTCTGCAGAAATCCACTGAGGCTCCAGATGTGGTAACGCACAACTGCAACCCCAGCATCTGGGAGGCAGAGATCTTGAGTTCCAGCCTGGGCTGCGCACCCAACCTAACAAGACCCTGCCAAGAAAAGGCAAAGGAGTAGAGATGCAACTCGGTGGCAGAGCTCTTGCCCAGCATACCTTGGATTCACTCACCAGCATGGGAGAAGGAAGAAAGAAAAGGAGGGAGGGACGAAAGGAAAGGAAGCCGGGAGAATAATAAAACAGAAGGGACAGTCCACTAGAAAATCTATCAGAACTGGAGTAAGGTCCCAGGAAGGTCCCAGAAGGAATGAAAATAAGGAAGGAACATCCAGCCTCTGGTATGGGCACTAAAAAGCAGTTTATTTTCAAGAGACATGGTGGTAGCTGCCCATGACCCCACCCCTAGTACAGGAACATTGCAGACAAAGCTCTCCCTGCCCACCCTCCTGGGGGCTGCCCCATGGCTTAGACCATGCAGGTGCTGTCCTTTGGTTTGCACAGGTATGTCCCCATCGCACTCTGAGACTAGCTTGCAAGCTTCTAGCTGTGGCCTAGGCACCAAATATCCTGGCTCCAGAGGAAAGGTTGTCTGAAGTCTTCATATAAGTGTCAAGCCTGGAGAGATGGCACACTGGGTAAAAAGCACTCGCTGCAAAGCCTGGTGACCTGAGTTTGATCCCCAGGGCCCACATGGAGGAAAGAGAGAACAGATTCCTGCAGGCTGTCCTCTGACCTTCACCCGTACACATGGCACATGTGTGCCCACACATACACACAGGCACACGCATGCAACAAAAATAAATAAATAATGTAATAAAATTGTTTGTTGTTTGGTTTTTGTGTGTGTGTGTGTTTTGTTTGTTTTCATTTTGGGGGGGAGGTTTTGTTTTGGTTTAAGTTTTTTTGTTTTGTTTTGTTTTTGTTTGTTTGTTTTTTGAGACAAGGTTTCTCTGTGTAGCCGTGGGTGTCCTGGAACTTGCTCTATAGACCAGGCTGGCCTCAAAGTCAGAGATCTACCTGTCTCTGCATACCAAATGCTGGAATCAAAGACATGGGCCTCCACTGCCCAGATGTAATTTTTAAAAAATATTAGAAAGAAACTGAATTATCTTATTAGGCTTGTCCTTCCTACAGTCTCTGGAAGATGCCCAGGTCTGGTGGAGGCTGCCTGTGACACACACACACACACACACACACACACACACACACACACACACACACTTCACCCAGTTCTACAATTTTGTTTCACCCCATAACTCCAACCCATGAGGGCGGAGCACAGGCTACTCATTCTTTCCTTTGTTTTTTGTTGTTGTTGTTTTGTTTTGGTTTGGTTTGGTTTGGTCTGGTTTGGTTTGGTTTGGTTTTGGTTTGGTTTGGTTTTGGTTTTTGGAGACAAGGTTTCTCTGTGTAGCCTTGGCTGTCCTGGACTTGCTTTGTAGACCAGGCTGGCCTCAAACTCACAGGGATCCACCTGCCTCTGCCTCCCAAGTGCTGGGGTTAAAGGCGTGCGCCACCACCACCCGGCTCATTCTTTTCTTTAGTGAGCACTTAGGGAGGTGCCTGCCTGCGCCAGCCATTTTGCCCAGGGTTTATCTTGTTCTATTATTTTATTTGATGGGCAGGTGGGTTGGCTTTGAGGCAAGGTCCGGGTATCCCACTCTGGCTCACTAAATAGCCAAGACGACCTTGAGCTTCTAATCTTGCTGCCTCCATCTCCCACGTGCTGAAATTGTAGGCATGCACCAACATACCCAGTTTATCCAGTGCTAGGTAGCAAACTCAGGTACTCTGCTAACGGAGCTGTCCAATTATCCCCTTTTTGTAAGGGGGAAACTAAGGCTCAACGTGGATGAAAGCCACACAGCATGTCAATGGCTCCCTCATAGGCTCTGCTCTCACCAACTAGACTGACTACTCTTGTTGTTTCTTTGTTTTTTTGTTCTTTTGAGACAGGGTTTCTCTGTGTAGCCTTGGCTGTCCAGGACTCGCTTTGTAGACCAGACTGGCCTTGAACTCATAGCGATCCACCTGCCTCTGCCTCCCGAGTGCTGGGATTAAAGGCGTGCTGGCTCTAGACTGGCTACTCTTGGCCTGCCCAAGTTCCCTCCTGGAATGACTCCTCCCTCACCCTTCCATTTCTTCCCTGCTTCCTGGTTTAGTCGCATTGGTCCTGCTAGAGATCTGGCTTCCCATATCTCTGTTGGAAACGGGAGGGGGCGGGGGCGGGGCCTCCTCCGTGGAATGAGGCTAGTTCTGAGCTCTGCCTCCCAAAAAGGCGCTGTGGGGATTAGATGAGGCCAGAGGTGTAAAGTGCTTTCCGAGGGCGCACGAGGGGGGGCGGGGGGGGGGCGGGGCGGGGCGGGGATTCCTATGGCCGCCTCTCCAAGCAGAAATTCAGCATCAGCAATTACACACTGGGGCTGCGGGCTCTGAGCTTTCTGTCCCAGGCTGTTTACACAGGAGCCCTTGGCTAGCTGGCCCTGTAATGAAAGGGTCTCCCTCTCCGGAAAGCGTTTCAGCTATCACTGGGCAGGCAGGGAAAAAGGCATCAAGGGCGGTCCCTGCACTTTGGAAATCCCTGCCAGGAAGCAGGCAGGCGAGCATTTTCTAACTGCCTAAACCTAGCTCTGCATGCAGCATCTCGTTTATTTCTGAAGCTTTTTAGGCACAGATGTTTTTTTTTTTAAATCTAAATAAAAACCACTAATTTATTTGAGATTATAAAGCTGAAGCTGGCCTGGAACTCGCCGTGTAGCTAGCCCAGGCTGGCTTGGAATTCAGTATCCTGCGCTCAACTCAAGATCCCTTTGTCTCAGCATCTTGCGTGCTACCTAGCCATGCCTGCCAAAATCACAGAGCTTTGAGGGGGTAAATTTAGAACTTCAGAAACACCTGTCTGATTCCCCAACTCATGCTTTTTTCCCAGGGAGAAAAGTCAAATCCTGTTTCCAATCTCCACTAACTGTGACCTCCTGCAGCTGCAGCCTCAGTGTCATCCTGTGCTGACCACCAAGGAGGCGACCTATTGCTTCCACACTGGACACGGGGCTTTTGGAGGGGATGGACTGGATTCCCTCCATCTTTGTAGTCCCAAGATCAGCCCTGAGATGGAAAAGCCAAGAAATATTTGCTACCCAAATGGCTCAAGCCTATAATCCCAACATTTAGGAGGCAGAGGCAAGATGCTTGCTGGGAGTTAGAGGATAGCCTGAGCTACATAGCAAATCCATGTCTCAAGCCCTGGCGGAGGGGACCAGGAGAATATGTTAGAAGGCATTCAGCCACCTTGGTCTACTTCAGCCTGTCAGTGTTGTTGTTTCTGGTTTTTTGGTTTTTTTTTTTTCTGTATAGTATGAGTCAATGAGCAGTTTTTTAGGATGCCACAGGAAATGTCTGCTTCCCCAAGCCTCTCCCCCAACTGCTTCTCTCTCAGATTGCATTCCTGTACAGGACCTTCCTTAACCATCCTTCCTCCACCAGACACTGGGTGGTCCCACAGTCAGGCCCCTGAAGCACTTCAACTGCCAATCAGCCCCACCCACACTGGTGCTGCCATCCTAAACTCACATCTGCCGTCGCCTGCCTGTCTATCTAAACCGTCTCCTCTATCCGGACTGGAAAAGGAAGATTGAGCCGCAACATCCTAAACGTAGATTAGGGGGTCAGAGAGGGATGGGTGGTGGTGGTGGTGGTGAAGGACACAGGACTCTTCATCCATCATGTAGGTCTCATGTCTCTAGGTCACCAGGCTTGGTGGCAAACACTCCTACCCAGTAAGCCATTCCACAGGCCCAAGAAACTCCGAGACTTTCTGGAAGCCACCAGAAGCTAGGAGTGAGGCATGGAACGTAGTCTTGAAAAAGAAAAAAGAAACAAAAAGGGGGGGGGGAAGGCTTCCTATACACAATTCAAACTGATCTGGAACTTGAAATGTAGCCCAGGCTAGCCTTGGGCATTCATAATCCTCCTGCCTCAGTTTCCTAAATGCTGAGACGACAGATTGTTCCCAGCCCTGATTCTTATCAAAGCACAAACAACACCTTTGCCTCAAAGAAATAAAAGCTTATTCTGAGCCAAGAGTGAGTAACTATGCTCTGCTGACAAGCCACAGAAGAACTTGGAGGAACTTTAAGAATCACAGGGCAAAAGAAACCCGGGCGTCAACATTCTCCAAGCACTGGAGCCCAGCAGGCTACAGCAGAAGCAGGAACGCTCTTCCACAGTACTTGGATGTTATCTTAGGGGCAGGGATGTGGTACTTGCCTGAGCCTAGCCTGCAGTGCTCAAGGGCCTGGGTCCAATACCTTCACTATAAAACAAAGCAACAGAAAAAAACTAGATGTTATCTCACAGCATCCTGAGCTTCAGGGTTGCTTGAAGGCAGGACGGGGCCAAGCTTAACACCACATTCCAAGAGTGTTATCTAAAAGTCTCCTGCAGGTTTGGTCAGATACTGGAGCTGATAGCAGAGAGATGGCTATTAAGATAGCTCGGGCTCTTGATAACGCATTCCAGCTCTCTGTAATCATGATGTTCAAGTCGGTCACTGGTGGCCAATGCCAAGTCCAGAGTCCTTAAATATAGATGTGGCTTCTTCAGAGACTTTCAGACTGTGTGCTCTGGAATCTCAGAAGGAGACTTCCTGTCACTTTCATTTTGAAGTTCCAGCCTCCACAGCTCAGAGGTTCCCACTTTGCAGTAATTTGTTACCAAAGTGCAAGGAAACTAGTAGATCTGTCTGTCCATCTGTCTGTGATGGGATATCACATAGCCCAGGCTGGCCCTGAACTCCATCCTCCTGTTTTTCCTTCCCTCATGCAGTAGTGACGGGCTTGTGTCACCATTCCTAGCTTGAACATGTCACTGGAGCTCCTCAACAGGTCTCTGTTCTGCCACCAGGCAGTTGAGGACTGAGGATCTCCCTCACTCCCACGCCCCCAGGCTGTAGCTGAGGAAGGAAGAAAGGACTCAGGAGTAGAACACACTCAGTCAGACCAAGGGAGGCAGGCTTAGTCAACACATATTTTATTGGGTACTTACCCAGATGTAAATGGCTCCTCCAGATGTAGCAAGTCAGGCACAGCCTGCCTCCCAGCAGAAAGACTGAACCCCACGGATAATCCTGCTATTGCGCACAGAAGGCATTTGCCTCGCTCGGGAAGACGTCCAGGAGAATGTGACCCAGCGGGTGGCGGGTGGGGAATGGAGATGCTGACTTCCTACACAGAATGAAGGAAGAAACCTGGAGTTGGCGGGTGGGGCAGGGGTGCTCATGTGGGAGGTCAGAGAATAACTTGGAAAAACCAGGTTCTCGCCTTCTGCCCCTCCCCCAATAAATAATAGTTTGATTCAACAATTTTTTATTTTCTTATTTTTATTTTTTTTGAGACAGGGTTTCTCTGTTACACAGAGCCCTGGCTGTCCTGGACTCTCTTTGTAGACCAGGCTGGCCTCACACTTATAGAGATCTGCCTGCCTCTACCTCCTGAGTGCCGGGATTAAAGGCACGTGCCACCATACCCAGCTAATTCAACAACTTTTGAAAATCAAAATTAATGCCAAAAATCAGACCACGGTGTCAAAATTTTGCAAAGCGTCCTTGGAAGACAGAAGCTAGTGGATCTCCGTGAGTTCAAGGTCAGCCTGGTCTATAGGGCCAGTTCCAGGCCAGCGAGAACTACATAGTGAAACCCTGTCTCGAACAACAAAAAATTTGCAAAGAGGCCAGATCCCGCCCTGTGCCTGGACAGCCCTGTCTCATGCAAGTGATTACTTTGGGCCCTAGTTCATAGGTTGGTCTCGAACTCCTGGCCGGGAACTCCCGTTGCTCTTCCTCCCTTGCCTCCCACCTGCTGGCACTACAAGTGTAAACACAGGAGTTTGAGACCAGCTAGGATAATATAGTAAGCCTGTTTAAAAAAAAAAAAAAATAATAATAATAAGGGCCTGGAGAGATGGCTCATCAGCTAAGGGCACTGACTGCTCTTCCAGAAGACAGGGATTCAATTCCCAGCACCCACATGGCTGCTCATGACTGTCTGTAACTCCAGTTCCAGGAGATCCGACCCCCAGAGGAAGACATGAACACCAATGCTCAGAAACAAAATTTAAACAAAATAAATATATAAATAAGAGCCAGCTGGCTGGCTCAGTGGATAAAGGCACGGGCAACCAGGTTTGACAACCTGAATTCAACCCCTAGGACCTTCATGGAGGAAAGAGAGACGAGCCTCCTTCATGTTCTCCTGTGTCCACACATGTGTGCATGCTCACCCATACATGTAATAAGCAGGTAATAAAAATTTAAAACCAAAATAACAAGACATACATATTGCAGCGTTCCTGAGTTAGTGGTAAGTGCTTGCCTAACATATAAGGCATCGGTTCAACTCCCCAGAACAACAACAACAACAAAATAGCTACAATAAATTTGCTTGTTTGTTTGAGGCACAGTCTTGCTATATAGACAGGTAGGCCTCAACTTTGATGTTTTCTTGCCTCTGCCTCCCAAGCACTGACATTAGAACTCAGCTAAAAGTAAAATATTATTGATCCTGGCTCTGACTGTGGCCTACTCTGTATTTTCTCCATATTGGCCACCATCCATGAACCAAGTTGGCTGTTGTGAGCTTGAGGCATATCACAAGCCCTGGGATGGTTTTCCAGTGTCTGTCCCTGCTGCTGGGAGTTTGAGAGGAAAAGGTGGTGGAGGAGCAAACAGCCTCAGGCTTCACAGACTCACTGGTGATCTCCAAGTGAAAAGTGAAAGCCGGGCCTACCCAGGTGAGGCATAGCTATACTCTGAAGCCAATAAGGCACAAAGGTCACCTAAAGTTCAAGGTGAACCTGGTCTGCATAGTGAGTTCTAGGCCAAATGGGGGCTACAGAATGAAACTCTGTGTCAAATTAATTAATTAAAAGTGAAAGTGGAGGGCTGAACAGACCCAACAGTCCCTTCTAAACTCTGTCTCTTCCTTTGGTTCCCTTGCTTCCTAAGAAGCAGTCCTTCCCAGTCGGCAGAGCAACACTCCAGGCCTCAGCTCCATGGCAAGCCTTTTCTCACTCAGCCACTCTGGCTTTCATTCACAGTTGTCAGTCCCAGTCATTTGCTAGATCCTACAAAAAAAAAAACTGGTCTGGATCCAAACATAAGAAGAAACACGCACCCACGTGACTATAGTGACATTTTATGTGTAAAGTGTGAAAGATGTGGGCTGGGTATGCAGTTCAAGCACAAAGCTCAGGATTCCGTCTCCAGCACCAACCACAGAAACCAGGCATGGTAGTGCGTGCCTGTAATTCTAGCACTTGGGAGGTAGAGATGGAAAGATCAAGAGTTCGAGGACATCCTCAGCTACATATCAAGTTCAAGGCCAGCCTGGACTAAGGATCCTGTCTCAACAACAACAACAACAACAACAACAACAACAACAACAGCAACAAAACCTCAAAGGGGTCCAATGGGTAAAAGCACTGACGTCAAGACTGTAGATGACCTGGGTTCCTCCGTCCCCAGAACTCACACAGTGCAAGAGGAGAATCCACTCCCACAGCCTGTTTTCTGACCACCACATGGTGCATGTCTGTCTCTCCTCCACCCAAACAACCAAACAAATAAGGGAGGGGGTACAGAGATGAAACTTTGTGGGGATGTAGTTGTGTCCCAGAAGCCAGAAGTAGTGACCTCCCCTGGGGGCCTCAGGACAATGAGGAATGATTTCCGTAAACAGGCGCAGCATCAGCAGAGGCAAGAGACAAGATTCCAGGAGAAGGAGGAGCAACAGAAGCAGGGGTGATGGCACTGATTGAAAGGCGAGACAGAGGCCCATTGTTCTCGCTGGGAGGAATCCAGTCATCTGCATGAGCTGGAGGGGGGTAATCAGTTTATGAGGCTGGGAGCGTGAAATGAGATGCATCAACCCCCCCAGCACAGCACCTAGCTGAGCCGCTGTGTGCTGCGTATGCAGTGTTCTTGGTCACTGGGTCTCCAGTAGTATTGGAAGCTCGGCTAATATCAGACACAGTGCACGAGGGAGAAAGCGCGGCAACATCCGCGTTGCTGCACCTTAGAGCCGTGTTAATTCATACAGCACTGAGACGTCCCTCCCGTCACCAGATGCTTCATGGTTAACTTCTTCACAATTCAATGATCAGTCCTGAGTTTAAACTAAGCCCTTTTGGAATTTAAAGCTAAACCGATTCTCTCTTAAGCTGGGCTCATAGTCTATTGTATCTGCAGCTGCCTCCAAGTTTTTTTTTTTTTTAAATATTCATTCCACAACTCAATTGACTTCTTTGTTCTGGACTTCTTCGGCCGCCCTCCCCATAGGCGTCCATGGCACCGTCTCTGTGGGTGCAGAGGCCACTAGGCAGTAGGAACACAATATTGGTTTAGTATTTCAAACCCATTATGGAGGCTCTTATGAAACAGGCAGGATTCAGAGATGAAGCCCAGGGGACAGGCACAAGGATGAGGGGACCCACCAGGCTTGATTATAGAAAGCGCTGCCTTGTTGGGTTCTTTCTCTGTTCCACCTGGACAAAAATAATACATGTGGCTAAGCTGTTTCACTCAGTAGGAAATGGGATGGCATGGTTTTACTGAGCACCTACTATGTGCCCGGTTCCATAAGGTTTCCTCCGGAGACTAGGGTAATTTTGCTTCTGTGACTTCTGGCTAGACATCCTGAAGGAATGGGGACAGAACCGTCCCCGCTCCTGAAAGGTCAAGTGGAGACTGAGTGTGGGAGGTGAGACTTCTTTTTAAAGATGTATTTTACTTTTAGCTATGTGTCTGTAGGAGGATACTTGTGCCCTCAGAGGCCAGATGTGTCAGAACTCACTGGAGAAGGAGTTAGAGGCAGTTGTGAGCCAACTGACATGGGTGCTGGGAACCAAACTTGGGTCCTCTGTACGAGCAGCAAGTACTTTTAACCTCTGAGCCATCTCTCCAGCCTCATGATCTGGGATTTCTCTACAGGTCTGCCAGGATTCCTAGCATCCAAAGAAGCTAGGGATGGAACTGAACTCAGGCAGGGCAGTGAACCACCTTTACTGGGTGAGCCATCCTGGTCTATCATTTTAAAAATAACTAGATTTTAACATGTCAGCTTATCTTTTGTTGTTGTTGTTGTTGTTTCAAGACAGGGTTTCTCTGTGTAGCCTTGGCTGTCCTGAACTCACTTTGTAGACCAGGCTGGCCTCGAACTCACAGAGATCCGCATGCCTCTGCCTCTCGAGTGCTGTGACTAAAAGTGTGTGCCACCATGCCCAGCTCATAACAGCTTATCTTGAAACTGTTAATAAAATTTAAATACCTAAACTAACCGGGCATGATGGTACACACCGTTAATCCCAGCACTGGGAAGGCAGAAGCAGGTAGATCTTTGTGAATCTGAGCCCAGCCTGGTCTACAGAGAGAGAGTTTCAGGCCACTTGGGCTGCATAGTGAAACACATACACATAGTTTAAGTTGAAATTAAAAGAGAAGGGCTGGAGAGATGGCTCAGAGGTTAAGGGCACTGACTACTCCTCTGGAGGTCCTGAATTCAATTCCCAGCAACCACATGGTGGCTCACAACCATCTATAATGTGATCTGATGCCTTCTTCTGGCCTGCAGATGTACATTCAGGCAGAGCACTATATATATAATAATAAATAAAATTTTAAAAAAGAAATTAAAAGAGAAAATTGCCCCTATCTCTGGGTACCAAGTCCCACAGGGGAGAGGGGATTCCAAGGAGAGGAGTGGGTGGGACTGGGAGGTCTGGGGAGCTGGAAGGGAAGGGGAAGATGAGGTGAACTTCTATATTTACCCTGATTTCCTTTCTTTCCTTTCTTTCTTTCTTTCTTTCTTTCTTTTCAAGACAGGGTTTCTCTGTGTAGCCTTGGCTGTCCTGGAACATGCTGTATAGACCAGGCTGGCCTCAAACTCACAGAGATCGGCCTGCCTCTGCCTCCTGAGAGCTGGGATTACAGGTGGCTCCTGGCGTGATTTCCTATTTTATCTTCTTTTTTTTTGTTTGTTTGTTTCTATTCTACTTTCTAAGCAGCTCGATTTTCTCCCGTCCTGCCCCTGGATGTCCCAAGAGCCTCTCCTTACGCAGCCACTTGAGCCAGCCCGAGAGCCTCTTCCTCATCCTTCTAGGTCACCATCTCAGACTAGAAGGCTGGCTAAGGGATTCTAAGGAAAAAGAGAGGCTCGCGGGCTCCTGCCCTTGTTCACTGCCTGCCACCCACTCACTCTGTTTGTCCTACCTCTGGCTGCCTTGTGCCAGGCACTGCAGCTACTCCCAGGGCTCAGGGAGTACTCCCAGGCTGATGGGCAGGCAGCTGAGTTGATGAGCACCAGGCAGACACGCTAGGGGATGCCAGAAAAAGCCCCTATTCTGGAATTCCCTCCTCTACAGCACTGACTGGTCCCCGTTAAAATTAACTCCACCAATTAAAAGCATGTTAGGGGACAATGCTGCCTGTCTTCTGCTTTATTTTTAATTACAAGCACCGGCCAACCATTTATAATTAGAGCAGAGCTCCTAAGCTGGAGGTACCCGGGAAGGAAGAAAGGGTGGAAGGGGTGGGGAAGATACCAGCTCTCCTCCCACGTCCCCATCCTCATGGCCAGTCCAGGCCCCATCTACCCATGGACAGCTGTGACAGGCCACTGCCCCACTAATGGACTGGGTAGCTAGGGAAGCACTCTCCGCTCGCTCGCTGAGCCTCCCTCGCCTCTCGGCACTCACGTTCTGATTATAGTCATTAGGGAGTCACCCTGAGCGACAGGAAGACAGGAGGGTGGAGCCTGGCGGCTGCAGGGTGAGGCAAACAGGGCTCAGGCTGGAGAACGGAGCTGGCAAGAGCAGGGGTTGGGCCACTCTGCTGCCCTCTTCCCACAGGAGGTTTCAATCCGCCAGGAGCCCACGCTGACCTGGTGCACAGCAGGCCCTGGGCAAAGTCGGCAGGAAAGCCAGAGGGCTGTCGCTTGAGTCCCTAGACAATAGACAAGTGGGTGTGCCACCGTCTTGCCCGCCAGTGCCAGCCCAGCTCTGCTGTCCCAAGCAACCATCCTTATGTGACTAAGCCCAGACATCAGAATGACACCCCCTAACCAGCATGCTACCCCCACCCCACCACCACCTCACCAAGGCCAAAGACTCCCCAACACTCTTATTTGTCTCATAGACGTTAAGCTGAAGCCATGGCTAGGTTGCACAAAATGCTAGCTGGCTCAACCTGCCACACCCAGTCAAGCTTCTGTTCCTGGGATTTTGGCCTACCCTCAGCTCAGGCCAGCCTTGGAACTCAGACTGTTTTGTGCTCCCATAATGCCCTTCATCCTCCCATAATGCCTTCCATCCTCCCATAATGCCCTCCAAGGAAAATCATGTGTCTTCGGGTCACCCAGTCACCTGCTCACAGGCCCCACCCAACACACATTTGATTCCTTTTAACCTTGTTTAAGTCATTTCTTTCTTTCTTTCTTTCTTTCTTTCTTTCTTTCTTTCTTTCTTTTTAAGTAAGGCTTGCCTATGTAGGCTAGAGAGCTTGTTGGTAGTTTAATAGCATTTGGCACTCTTGCAGAAGATCTGTGTTCTGTCTGGCAGAGCTTTTGTTGCTTGTTTTCTGTTCCTCTCTGCTGGCAGTCCACTGGGACCCTTATGTCTGGGCTTCCAACTGTCGTGAGACATAAAATCCTTATGTAAGTCCCAATTTCATTGTTTGACCAGCCCAGGAGCCTGTCGTCAGGCAGGCAGTACCCGCCCCCCCCTCAAGTGACCTCCAAATGGTGCCTTGTGTCAAGTTCTGCAGGCTAGGCTGAGGTGAAAACTGGGTGGGGCTTCCTTTCTGACCCTAAGTAGGCGTGTCCTCCCAGCCCCCATCACATGCTAACTGGTCAGTAACAGAAACAGGTCGCATGCCAAGCGCCATGCTCACCACTTCACACATGTGAGCCGAGCTCTATTGCTGTTGCCGTTTCCCAGGTATGGGAATTTACACCCAGAGACACACGTGTCAGAGGTGACAGAGGTAAGGCCTGGATGATTCTGCGTATTAGTGGGGAGGGGGGAGGGGGAAGGTGACAGGGGAGGGCAACTTCATGCATCCATTCCAACCCCTGGAAGCCAGGGACATGCTCCCTGCGCCCTAGCAGAAGACGCTGTGCAGAACTAGAGACAGGCAAACCCCTGCAGCTCACTGGCCAGCAAGCCTGGCTGAATTGATAGCTTCAGTTCAGAGAGACCCCTGTCTCAAAAAATAAAGATGGGGGAGGGATCAGTGAGTCGCCTGGGCACATGCACATACACAAACAGGCACACACAGTTAACTTTTTGTTCTCTGTGTAGCCTTGGCTGTCCTGGACTCACTTTGTAAACCAGGCTGGCCTTGAACTCACAGAGATATGCCTACCTCTGCCTCCCAAGTGCTGAGATTACAGGTGTGCGCCACCATACCCAGCTATAGCCAATAATTATAATAATAGAAAAACATTTCCACCTGACCTCAGATTCCTTAAGGGATTAAAAAAGTTGAATGCTGACATCCACACAATCACTGAGGGACCCTGCCTAGGAATAGTAGGTGATGTGTGAGTGCCGGCTCGGTAAGGCTGTTACCACATTGATGATGTCATGTGTTGGTATGGCAAAAAAATAAAAAAAATAAAAAAATTGAGCAGTGTCAGGTCGAGTAATTCAACCGAAGTCACCCAACTGAAACGTGTGTGCTTCTGACAGCGGCATGAGCCACTCCTGCATTAGCATGTGCTTTATTTACAGGCTCCACAGACTATATACTCCTCCGGGGCCGCAGTTAGCACTGCACACTGATGTGTCCGAAATACCCAGGCGGGCCCTGCAATGTCAATAAAGAAGAGAATCCAATCCCAGCACTCAGGAGGCAGAGGCAGGTGGATCTCTGGGAGTTTGAGGCCAGCCAGAATTACATAGTAAGACGTTGTCTCAAGAACAAGGATTCAGAGGCTGGAGTGTTGGCTCAGCTCACTAAGAACGCCAACTGTCCTTCCAGTGGACCCCGGGTTCAATTCCTCAGCCCCCACATGGCAGCTCTCAATTGTCTGTAACTGCAGGGTCTGACAACCTCACACAGACATGCATGCAAGCAAAAGGCCAATGCAAATAAATAAATAAATATTGTTTTAAAAAAATTTTTCCCCCAGAGATTCAGTGGCGTCTAAGCCTGTGGCTGTAACACAGCCTTCTGTTACTGGAGCTGTGGGCTACCTTAGTGTCAGTCTAAGCCTGGCCTTCGGGCAGGGGCTCAGGGTTAGGCAGTTTATCCAGCATGTGCATGCCCTAGGCTCAGCCTCTGGAGAAGAAGGAGGTGGGGGGAAGAAAGGGAAAGGAAGACGAGGTCTGGCGGCTCCTGTCTGCAGTCCTAGCCGTTTGGGAGGCTGAGGCAGGAGAATTGAAAGAGGAGTCCTGGGCTAAAGATGAATTCAAGTCCACCTTGGGTAACATAATGAAACCCTGTTTCAAAACTGAGATGTGAAAAGAAGGCTGCGGGGGTGGGGTGGGGGGTTGGGGGGCTGGGGGCGGACACAGCTCAGTGGGGGGGAGGGGTAACTTTGCCTAGCATGCACTAGGCCCTGGCCCTAGGGTCAGAAGACAATCGACTTTAAACTTAAAACACCACTTAATGGGTAGGTGAAGAAAAAAAATGCCCGTCCAGCCTTGCTAGGCTAATTAACACTGACTTCCTTCACACGGAACTTTTAAAACTTTCTGAGGACTCAGCTGCATTGAGGTACCCTAAAAGGTTCTTTCTCTCTCTTACAGAGAGAAACCCCAAAGGGAGGCAGACCTGCGCTCCGCAGCGCCCCCTCCCGGCACCCCCTCATGATGCGACACAGCTCCCGCCCCCTCGGGCCTCACAGTGTGTACGCTTCCCTTTCTGCTCCGCTAATTATCCTTTTAACTCCGGCTGGCGTATTTTTGCCGTGCGATCATCTGGTTTATTTTTATCCACCTCTCTATAATGGTATCAGGGCCGTTACTCAGGGAGGCTTCGAGCACTGAGCTGCTCCCCAATTTACAATTGCAATTATGATCTCCGACAGAAACACGTGCAGCTGGCGTCAATTTTAAGCAATATTTTGATCATAATAATTAAAAAAAGTAACTTATGGCGTGCATGCATTAGATAAATTAATGTTATTCCAAGGCTCTGCTAAAAGACGTGCGAGGCAGAGGAGGGTGAAAAAGGAATGCTGCCCAGCTCTCTGGAGCCTCGGAAGTGTGCCTCCAGCCCTGCACACTACCAGCGCTCTCAAATTAACTTTCACATCGAGTGGAATATCCGTGTGTCCTTCAAGTTGAATGCCTCCTGTCCCCTCCCTTCCCTGGACGCACACGAGAAATTGAGGGTTATCAAGGTGTTTGGGTATAAACAAGCACATTTTCTTGTCACTGCTCTTAGAGCCGGTGACAGGCAGCTGAAAGAACTCTCTCCTCTCTCCCAAACTTACTGTGCTAGACCCAAATGGGAGCAGGACCCGAAGGCGTGGGGGGCTGGGACTGAGGGCTGCCTGCCCCTCCTCACCAGTGCACACAGAGTCGGCACGTGCATGGAGGCACTTGCGTGCACGCAGATCCGCAGCTACGCACCTAACATTCTTTCACCTAGGCACCATCTGGAGCGCGCGCGCGCGCACACACACACACACACACACATGCACACACGCACTGAAGCGTACTCCCTCCTCACAGAGGACTCACCTGAAGACAGGCTAGGTCACAGGTGGTACGAGGAATACTCCCACTTTGGCAGAACCCAAGTTAGAAGGCGGCTCTCCCAGCCATGCTGTTTGCATGTACACACGCTGTCATGTCATCCCAACGGCTGTGCTAAGTCCCTTCATCTGCATTCCCCCCCCCACCAGACAGCCTCGTTTTCACCTTTACAAGAAGCTATGATTAGTCCCTGGGAGCAGAGGGACAGGAAGAAATCTCGTCTCTTAGTATTGGAGATTTTTTTCTTGGTGGGAGCTTTTTCTAAGTTTTCTTATTTTGTTCAATGATCAACACCACTCTCTTGGCAAATGATAAAATGTATACATTTGATTGGGAGGAGTCTTGTTTGTTCTGAGACAGGTCTCTCTATATAGCCTCAGAGATATGCACACGTGTGTGTGTGTGTGTGTGTGTGTGTGTGTGTGTGTGTAGCGAGATTGCTCAGTGGTTAAAGACACTTGCTGTCAAGACTGTTAACCTGAGTTTAATCCCCACGACCCACATGGTGGGGAAAAAAGAACTGATTCTGAAGTTTTCTCCTTTCTCTACACATGCATGTGCCGTGGAACACTCATGCCTGAGCTCACTTATCATACATGCGCACACAGAACAAAAGAATAAACAAGTGTTTTAATAGCTTTCAAGTTGCGTGTGCTTTTAGCCACTGAGCCTTCCTGCTGGCTGCACCAGCTTGCTCTCTTTGAAACCTTTGTTTATTCTTCGCTTCCTTCCAGCTTAGCAGCCAGGGCTCCGACTATTGACAGCTTCCTGCAAAGCTACGGGCTGGCTCCCTGCCACTTTGGCCATGTTGGGCCACTTTCTCTAGGCACTCCATCCCCAGGTGCAGAAATCTATATCCCTCTGTTGGCCCAAGAGCCACCTCTCCTTCTCCATGAGGGCAAAGTTCAGGTGGGTCATTTACCAATCAGGACAAAGACTACACTAAACACCTGTGTTAGCTACTCTCTCAGACTTTTCTGGCCAGCTCCCACCTCCCCAAATGTCTCCCTTGAACTCCTGTCTAAACTCAGTCCTCCTCAGAGGAAGCCTCCACTCCTGAAAGTGTCCTCGGCAGCTGGACTTTTTGTTTGTTTTCTTTAGAGAACCATTGGGAAAAGTACAGATGCACAAATTTATATAATGTATCAGAAAGTATGGGCCCAAATGGTCTGTTATTTTCCTCTTTTGTTTCCACATGTTACATGTGCATGTGCCTTCAAGGGTCATGCAATTCTACCTTATTTGGTACTTTAAAAAAAAAAAAAAGAGGGTAATCTTCGACTTCCATCCCCAACCCAGGTAGAAGCAGCAGCTTCCTAAAAGACGCACTAGACAATGATTTAGAGGATTCTTTAATATTCATGTCCACATCTCTTTAAAATGTGCTTATATTGCTACATGTTTTTTCCCATTTAGAGCATTATCTATTGACTGGCAATTGTGCAGAATGACACCCAGATTTCTTTACCCTCTAACTATCACACACACACACACACACACACACACACACACACACACACACTCACTCCAAAGAACCCAACACCCCTCAGACCTCCCCTTGATTGTATTGGTTTTTTAAATCAATGTTTATTGATAAAGATTATAAAGGTGCCAATTTATTGTCTAGTCCTTTATAAATGGCGCCCTACCTAATTTCTCTTAAAGTCTGATATTGCTCTCTGTACCCAACAGGGTGGAACTTGATGATGTGACTTGGTCTGGGTTGGCTTTTCAGTGTGTGGACATATTGTGGACCTTTTGTTTTTTTGTTTTTTTGTTTTCTTTGAGCTAGTGTAGCCTAGGTTTTTCTAGAACTCACTATGTAGCTGAGGCTATCCTTGAACTCCTGACCCTCCTGTCTCCACCCACCACATGATATAGAATGACAGAGGCCACAGGTCATTTCCGAATCTCATGTCCTTCAGACCCAGGGCTTGGCTGTTCATTTTGTTTGGGGGATAGGGATGGGCCCAGAGCCCTAGCACTCTCCTTGAGCTCCACCCTCAGCCCAGGTGGAGGACTCCCGTCTGCCCCCCCACCCCCACCCCTAACCCCCCCATTCCCCCACTCTCCAACCCCCACCCCCACCCCCCAGTTCTACAGCCCTTTTACTCCTGACTGCTCCTCTAAAATCTTCCCCATTTCTACTCTCTTCTCTCCCTTGTTCTAATTTCTGGGAGATTTTTCTAAACTCTACCCTCTAAGATTTCTGTTGAAAATCTCATTTTTCATTTTTCATTTCTCATTTCTCACATCTTTAATTTCCAAGGGCTCCTTTGTTGCTGTTGTTCTTTTTATGGTATCCACTTCTTGCTTCACGTGATTATCTTTGCTCATCTCTCTAAGGACAGTGGTTATGGAGCTTCTGAAGGCTTCTTCTTCCTGTTCAGCTAAGCTGCTTTTTCCTGTTTGTTTTGTCCTTTTATGTTTCTGTCCTTCCTCAGAGAAGTGGTAAACCTCAGTGCTTGGATCTTACTTTTAAGACTTGTGGACCAGGGCTGTGTGTGTTGGGACAAGCTTATAATCCCAGAACTGTGAAAGCTGAGGCAGGTAGATTGCAAGCTTGAGGCTAGCCTGGGCTACATAGCAAGATCCTGTTTGTTTGTTTGTTTGTTTGTTTGTTTTTAAAGAATTTGAGGGGCCAGAGAGAAGTTCAGATGGCTCAGCAGATAAAGGTGTTTACCATGCAAGCCTGGCATCTTGAGCTTTGTCCCTGGAGCCCATGTAAAGTGGAAGGAAAGAATAGACTCCGAAAGGTGCCTCTGACTTCCACATGCATGCTGTGGCATGTGCATCGCCCCCTCATATCATACCTACACATAATAATAGCAATAATTTTTGAAAGGAGATCATACTCATGGGAGCTCTCAGTAGATGACAGACACTATTGTCTAAGAATGCTGTAAGAGCCGGGT
Organism: Acomys minous; assembly: GCF_964271855.1. Lineage (NCBI taxonomy): Eukaryota > Metazoa > Chordata > Mammalia > Rodentia > Muridae > Acomys > Acomys minous. The sequence goes on from NC_140494.1 coordinate 103,681,888, forward strand.
GGTGGTGATGCACGCCTTTAATCCCAGCACTCAAGAGGCAGAGGCAGGTAGATTTCTGTGAGTTCAAGGCCAGCCTGGTCTACAAAGCAAGTCCAGGGCAGCCAAGGCTCCACAGAGAAACTCTGTCTTGAAAAAAACAAACAAACAGAATGCTGTAAGGCTGTTAAGTTGTGGAGTCTCCAACATCTGCATCTTGAGATCTTTCTACTGTGGCCGGTCCTTAGAGAAAGCCTGCCTAGGTTCCAACCTGGCTGGGAGTACCTGGGGAGAGGGAGGTGGGGACCTCAGTATCCAGTACACATAAATGTATTTGGAAGGGAACCATATCACAATAGCACATGGAGGAAGAAACAATACCTGAGTCTTAGTTATGGTTTTATTGCTGTGAAGAGACACTAGGAGCATACCAACTCTTATAAAGGAAAACATTTCATTGGTGCTGGCTTACAGGTTCAGAGGTTCAGTCCGTTCTCATCATGGTGGGAAGGATGGTGGCACACAGGCAGATGTGGTGCTGGAGAAGGGGCTGAGAGTTCTACATCTTAATCCACAGGCAGCAAGGTGGAAACTGTCCTCCCCAGTGGGCGAAGCTTTAGCACGGGTGACATCAAAGCCCACCTCCACAGTGACACATTTCCTTCAACAAGGCCACAGCTACTCCAACAAAGCCACACCTCTTAATAGTGTCACTCCCCATGGGCCAATCATTTACACACACACACACACACACACACACACACACACATGAGTCTATGGGGGCCATTCTTATTCAAACCACCACAACCTGTGTTTCCTTTATTTGACTAAAGTAGTTTTATTAATGTTACTAGTTCAGATCACCCAGTCTCCAGGAAGGTCCAGTGACCCTGGCCACCGGGATCTTCTAAAAATGTTGTAGAAAACTATCTTGTGAGAACTTCCTTCCCTTGAAGCCTCTCTCTGCTAGCTTGGTGTGCCACCCTTTACCTGTGACTGCTCTGTGAGTTCATCCACTGAGGGGCACTCCTGTCAGCTTGTCTCCTGTCCATGAATTTCCAGGGCCTCTATTGCACAGACCCAGTTGAAACGGAAGGTTTTACTTCCAGTAATTCATCCTTCAACCTTCTTTTTAAAGTGGTTGGAGGAAACAGAAAGAGATAGAAACAGAAAGTCACGCACAGAGAGAATACGTGTTGGGAGCGGGGAGAATATGCAGGTGTTCTTATGTCTTATGTCATGGAGCACAAGCCAGGTCAGGATTATGTGCTTTCAGTCCACCCTCTTTACCTCAGAGTCTCCATGTGTGTGTCACCTGTGAAGTGATGGGCTTGTGTTTTTCTTCTTTTTTCTTAAGATTTTATTTATTTATTTATTTATTTATTTATTTTAGGTATGAGTGCTCCATCTGCATATACACCTGCATGCCAGAAGAGGGCATCAGATCTCATTATAGATGGTTGTGAGACACCATATGGTTGCTGGGGATTGAACTCAGGACCTCTGGAAGAACAGACGATGCTCTTGTCCACTGAGCCATCTCTCCGGGTGCTGGTCTTACACCCTTTAATAACACCCCTTTGCCTTCATTTCCACAGCCTTTGAAGAGGGCATCAATTAATGGATGGGTGCAGCCTGCCATATTTAACTGAAATTGGTTTCACTGTGCTTTATTGATAAAGTGTTAAATGTATCTCTCCATTAAATATGAGCTGCTTAAAAGAATAGTATTGTCATGGTGGTGATGATGATGATGCAGTGGCTGGATAAGGCTAAAGCTTATGATTTATGGCTAATGTGGCACTTTCCTGCTGTTTACTCTAACTTCCCTCTGCCAGCCTCGAGAAACGGGCACACAACAAATAAATATTTACCAAATATTTATTAAGGATCTACTGTTTGCCAGGCAATATCCAGGCATTAGGCGTAAAGCAAAGATCCAATCGGCTGAGTCACTAACTCACGTGGAACTTGCATTCCACACTGTGAAGGTAGCTCCAGCAGCCTCTAGGCAGCCTGCCCACCGCTGTTCAGCTCCCCGGGAAGCTTTCTTTCAGGATGCTTTCACTCACGTGTCCCACTTCCTCCCACAGAGCTTCCTGCTTACTGGACAGGCCTCCAGCCAGCGAAAGGCCACCTGTGACCCTGCCTTCCTAGAACACTCTTCTTTACCCAGTCACATTGCTTTCTTCCAGGGAAGCTGGTTTAGTTCAGTTCCCTCCTAGGTAAGCTAAGGTTTGGATCATCTCTGTGAGCAGGAGGGTACAGTAAAATAAAAACACACATCTTTAAAAGTGTTATCCCTGGTTCCTGTCACACAGTTCCAACCCCTTTGGAATGTACTGGCTGGCAGCTTCGCTGTGAGTTGGTGGTAATGAGCTCCTCCCAGTTACTTGCGGTCTTGTGCTAAGGAGACTGCCTAGACGGCTCATAACATAGAGCCGATGCTCAGGAAAAGCAGCCAACTGATTTCCACTGTGAGAACTTTCACTCTCAGCTTCAGGGAGAGTCCAAGGGCTGGAGCCTATGCCCAGTCATGTGGCCAATGATTTCAATCAATCATGCCCACACAATGAAACCTCAATAAAAGCTCTAAACAATGAGGTTTGGACAGGTGCCTAGGTAGCCAGCCTACTGATACTCATCCCAGGAGGTGGGGCACCCTCCCTGGTTCCACAAGGACAGATGTTCTTGAACTTGGAGCTCTTCCAGATTTTGCAGTATGTATCATCTGGCTGTTTATTTGAATATAATGGTAATTGGGGCCAGGGGTGTGGCTCTGTTAGGAGAGTGCTTGCCTAGCACGCCCAAAGCCCTGGACTGAGTCCTCAGCATTGCATAAAATCAAGTGTAGTGCTGCCTGCCTGTAACCACAGCAAGGGGAGATCTCAGAGGCCAGAAGGTCAGAAGTTCAACATTATCTACAACTACAAAGAGAGTTTGGGGCCAGCATGGGCTAGCTTAGACTCTGTTTCAAAACAAAGAAACAAAAACCAATCCAAACACCACGGATACAGTGTATCCAGTGAATTCTGTAAATTGCTATAGTGAATTATCCTGTCTGACTGTGAGGCTAGTTAGACGTGGGGATTCCTTTTTGTCACTGGCCAGATGGAAGTACTGGGTCTTAGAAACAAGCAGGACTTGGGGGTGGCATCTGATGGAGACAGTCTTGTGGAATCAACCCTCTCAGCCTACAGAATCTGTGCTACTTCTGTGTAGTTGGCATGAGAAAGGAACTGAATTGCAGGACACCCACGTGGAGTCTGCCGGCTGGCACTGGAAGGTGAATCTGCTGGGATGCCAGGCCCTACCATTCCCCTCTCTCCCAACCAAGCTGAAGAGGGCTCCGTTTCCCCTCAGAGCATCACTGGTTGATGGGATGAAGGGCAAGCAAGTGGTCCAGGGCTTCAGTGCAGACCTGGGATCATAACTTACAGAGAGAAGGTAGACCTGGGTTTGTGATTTGGAGATTTCAGCCAGTGGTTTGTGGCTCTGCTGTTTTGGGTCTGTGTCAAGATGGCACCCCGTAGCAGGGCACATGGCTAGAACTCAAAGCAGGGAGGAAAAGAAAGCCACCAAGGTCCAGAAATGCCCTTCAAAAGTAAGTCTCCAATGAGCTAACACCTTCTATTAGGCTCCACCTCTTAGAGGTTCCACCATCTCTCAGTAGTGCCTAGCTGGGGGTCATGGACTTAACTGACATATGAGTCTTCGGGGGAACATTCCAGATCTAGAGGGTAGCAGATAGGCATTGTACTCAGAGGAAAGCAGTCCTTCTGCCTACGTGTGTGCAATATACAGTCTATAGTGCCTATTTGAAGGCTCAGAGGATGAAACCTTCAGGCATGGCACTTTGGTATGTTGGTGACTTTACATGAAAGACAATAGAGTCTCCCTATGTAGCCCTGGCTGGCCTGGAACTTGGCAATGATTCCTTTTGCCTGTGTCTCTCAAGTGCTGGACTGTAAGCAGGTACTATTGTGGCGGCTCTTTTATGTTTTCAAGATTAAGTTCTTCACAAGGAATTCTCTTGATGGGCGCCCTTTCTCTGAGTACCCTACTCTCTCAAGGAAAGTGATCCACATCCCAGGAAAGAGACTTCACTGGTTACTTACTCTTCGGGTTGCTGTGATCAAACACCTGACAAGAAGCATTTTACAGGAGAAAGGGTTTATTCTGAATTGCAGATGAAGGGACACAGCTCATCACGGAGGGAGGGAAAGACATCCAGCTAAAGTGTGAGGCAGCTGGACACCCACACACTTGCATGGTCAAGAAACAAAAAGGGGACAGGAAGTGGGGCCAGGCTATCTATCTACTTCAAGATCCACCATCAGTGACCCACTTCCTCTAGTGAGGCTCCACCCCCTAAAGGTTCCATAATCTTAAAACAAAACCAAACATGGCCCAACACTAGGGTGGCTGAAGCAAATAGATGTCTGTGAGTTCAAGGCCAGCCTGGTCTACATAGCAAGTTCCAGACTAGCTAAGGCTTCATACCGAGACCCTGTCTCAAACCAAACACAACAAGCAATAAACAAAAGAATATAGCATGAGCCAGGCAGTTTGGTGGCACATACCTTTAATCCCAGCACTTGGGAGCCAGAGGTAGGCAGATTTTTGTGAGTTCAAGGCCAGCCTGATCTACAATACAAGTCCAGGATAGTCAAGGCTACACAGAGAAACCCTGTCTCGGGAGTGGGGTGGTGGATGGGGTGAAAGAGTATGGCAGTTGGGAGTCAAGTGCTCAAACACATGAATGAGCCCGGGGACACATTTCACATGCAGACTACAACCGAGACAAAAGGCTAATACCTTCCCAAAGAGACTCTGGGACTGAGCCTAGCAACTGCTCTCCCAATGTCTGCTATCTTTTTTTTTTTTAATTTTATGTATATGAATGCTCTCTCTGCATGTACATCTACATGCCAAGAGAGGGCACCAGATCTCATTATAGATGGTCATGAGACACCATGTGGTTGCTGGGAATTGAACTCAGGCTATCTGGAAGAGCAGCCACCGCTCTTAACTACTGAGCCATCTCTCCAGCCCGAGTGTCTACTATCTTAAAGATTGCCTCTATGGAGAAAGACAGCCTTTGGTCACCAGCATTACCTCCCTTTGCCCGTGGCCTGTTGCACCCTCCTCCTCTCAGAGGCTTCAAATCCCATTTCTTCTAGAACTCAGAATACTAAGCTTCATCAGCCATGCAGTCTTTTCTCCATTTAGGTCTCAAATGTCCTGTGATTCCCATGCACATGCATGTTCTCCACACAGTCTTTCTCCTGCTAATCTATCTACTGTCAGGCCGTTCCAAACGCTACAATTATGAAAAAGTCAGAGAGGGGAACTTTCAAACATCCCTACTCTGAAAGGCGGGTTCCTACTTTTAATGGAGGTCTACCTGGTTCTTTTCATTGGCTGGGAGAAATAACTCTTTCCATCTGTCCTGGGTCCTGTGAAATGGCCCACTAGGGTACCAGGAATGCTTTATGTTGGATGGCATGGGTCCCCTCAGTGTGGATCAGCTCACCTCTGCTGAGACAGCAGCATGTCTCCCACCTCCTGTCATGCAGGCTCCCTTGCAAACTCCCAGTTCCCAGGTTCCCAGGCTTCCTCATCTGGCAGGGGTCCCAGTGGCCCTGCCCCAAGTCTAAGCCTTCTGTTAGGCAGGGAGAGAAAGGCACTCTCAGTTCTTATGGCTTTTAGGGGGTGGGGGTGGGGAAGCAGGGGAGTGGGGGAGCAGTCATTTGGCTTTTACCAGGGAACATGCACCTGTTCAGGTAGGAGGTGGCTCCAACAGAGTGACATACACTTCTGAGATAAAGTGATCTGGCCAGGTGCCTGCTTCCTGCTGGGTAGGAGTAAAAATAACAAGAAGAATTCACACCTGATACCACACTGCCACTGTCATTCATGCTGTTTGTCTCACCATCACCCCCAGTTTACAGATGGAAAAACTGAGGCCAGACAAAGCCAATAACTGCTGCCAAGGAAAAAGAGCCCTCTCTCTCTCTCTCTCTCTCTCTCTCTCTCTCTCTCTCTCTCTCCCTCCCTCCCTCCCTCCCTCCTTTCCCTGATCACCTATTTAGTTATTCTAGCCTGCCCAGTCTGCCCTGGAACTCCACATGTAGCCCCCAAAAAGGCCTTGAACTCAGCATCCTCCTGCAACAGCTCCCTGAACGCTGGGCTTGCAACCATATGCACCACACCTGGTTTTGAGCCATCTGTCCAAACGACCACCATTCTTCTTTTCTTTCTTTCCTTCTTTCCTTCCTCCTCCTTTTTTTCTTCTTCTCCTCCTCCTCCTCTCCCTCCCCTCTACATGGTCTCATATAAGCCAGGCTAGCCTCAAACTCACCATGCTAGACAAGAATAACACCGAACTCCTGATCCTCCTGCCTCTACTTTCCGATTGTGCTGCCTAGGTTCTCTTCTATCGTTCTAGGACTGCTGAAAATGGAAATGTCCCCCCCCCCCATTGAATGTCACATAGGGATATTGGGGGCTTGGTTACCAGATGATGGGTGTTGGGGGAAATGACTGGATCCTGAGGGCTCTCCAGGTCATATTTTGGTTTTTTGATCCTCCCCCTCCCCCCCAACTATGGGGTCATTCTCTATTGCCTGATGCAGGTGAGTGACCCACAGTGTGGCATCAGTGAAGGCCGTTCATCTACACTGAGGTCCTGAGTGCCCGCCCTTCATCTGTCTTCACAGTCAGGAAAAAGGAACCAGGCAGTTTCAGAAAGACATTCTGCAAGGTTCCAGCTCTGGGATGCCTGTGAGTTCTGCTGTTCAGGCTCGAGAGACCCTGCAGGCTGCCTCCGGGGGCTGGTGGAAGCTTCCCCCCCCCCCCAAAAAAGCACCAGTGTCAGAGGCTGCTCCTCCGCAGCCTGTTTGGAGTGCTGAGGCCCAGATCCACTCCAGTGTATCCAGGGTCAGCTCTCCAATGTCTCTTCATCTCAAATAGCCACATCACTACTCCGCTGAGAGGGTGTCAAGCAGCTCTGGGCACTGAGAACAGGGAACCTATGCCATTCCACTGCAGAGAAAATGTAGCTTCTGGGCTCTCCCTAGGCAAGTGCCTTCTCCCGTGGGACTTTCAGGAGGTCTGAGTAGGGGAGAGCCCAAGCCATACAAAAAGTTGAACCTGCGAGGCTCAAGACACTTGCTCAAATGGTTATCAGAAAGGGAATTTGGGAACTAGCTCTTTCCCTCTCCTCCAGGCCTTGCTGCCTGGGAAGCAAGCACTTCACCCCTGGCCTATATAGCCCCAGCGTCCATGGGAGCTGGTTCTTGAAGGTGGTGTCTTCTGGGCTGGGTGCCTGGGGACACTTCCTTAAGGAAGGAGTTTCCATGTGAGCTCTAGATGGGCCTGAGGGTGGGAGCTGCCACAGGCCGGTCACTCCTTCCTCTGCAGGCAAAACGGTCTCTGGCTCCTGCGGCGTCCTGGCAGCTGTCTGCCACAAGCTAGAAGGGTGATTGCCATGTTTGCAGCTTCTTTCCTTGTTTGGAAAGATCTGGAGGCAGGTGAGGCTGCAGGGAAGGCGGCAGTGACGGGCTGTGAGTTTCGGCATCCCTAGATGGGTCAGGGAAGGCTGCTCTGCTGCCTGGGAGCCGGGTGTCACCTATTCCTGGCTCACAAGACCCCCTCCCCCAGAGACGCCAGACCCCGACAAGGGTCTCAAGGTCCTCTCAAACTCACACCCTGTTTGCTCTCTTCCTTCACAGACAGTCCTTCCTGATGTCTGACTCAAATCTCTGGCTCTGGCTCTGTCTTCACGCAGGTCCCTTCCCGCGCTCTTGGAAGCATCCACCTAGAAATCAGTCACGTTGAGATTTTTCTCTGTGTCTGACAAGGCAATTTGCTAGGCGTAGGGCTTTCTCTCCCTGCGGTACGATGCTAAGTGGGAACCGTGGAGGTGGGTGTGGGGGTGTTCTAAAGAGATACCCAAATTAAACATCCAATCTGCCATGTCCTGTGTCATTCAACGCGATTCATCTTCTCCCGAGCTCCCCGCTGGGACAGCTCTCAGAAGCCTGTGGACGTGGAGATGCGGTCTTTAGCAACGCTGTTTAGTAGCCTCCTCCGCTAAGCAGAACAAATGGACGCCCGCAGTCCCCCCGCCCCGTTGTCATTCAAAGAGCCTCTGCGCATCTGTTCTCCACTGCTCCACAGCTTGCAAAAACCGGCCTCCCAGGCTGAGAGGTTCCAACCTACTACACCGACAGGGCGCGGGGGTCCAGGAGAATGCTTGGGGGGCACTAGAGACCCGCTTTCAACTTCCACTGTCTGCTGCCATACCCAGCTGTGGCCTGTGCTGGGAGCTGTCCATGTTTACACATCCCTGAGCCCACAGGCGCCTCCACCACCACCTTTCGCCCTATGCGCACTTGCGGGGAGCTGGTGTCTTCCTTCAGCCTGGTAGTCCTGTCCTTTCTCTATTCACAACTAGGAGTCCGGGCTCAGGGGCTTGGAGGATGCCCTCTACCTTAGGAAATGTAGTTGCAAAGTTTTCCCCAAGCTCCCTAGGTCCTGAGACTCAGTGGACAATATCCTCATTCAGCCAGTAGGAGGCAGTCTACTTGGGAAGGTGAAGGCAATTGATAGTAAAAAACAAAACAAGGCTGGACATGGTGGCACACACTTTTAGCCTTTAATCCCAGCACTCTGGTAGGCAGAGGCAGGCGAATCGCTATGAGTTGGAAGCCAGCCTAGTCTACAAAGGGAGTCTAGGACAGCCAAGGCTACATAGAGAAACCCTGTGTCAAAAAACCAAAACAAAACCACCCAAATGGTGCTTGTTTGGGAAGATCAGAAGAGAGGGATGGGAGGCACAAGACCCTGAGTCTGGGGTGCTCAGGAGGTGCCTACGCCTGCACCTCACCCCCTAGGCCGCCTTTGCCCAAGACTAAGGCCTGCAGCCCAGTGTCTGCAGAACTCACGCCGCTACCACAAACACCCAGATCCACGCTCCCTAGACAAGCCTCCACCACCTGAACTGCGGAAGAGCATACAGAAGCAGGAAATAGTTGGCCAGGTTTCCTTTAAAATACCAGCTCTTTCAGGCCTTGTGAAGCAAGTAATCAGGGGTCTGAGGCAGGAGGATCCAAAGTTCAAGACCAACCTAGGCAACTTAGAAGGACTCCATCTCAAAACAAATAGGGAAAATAGACCTATGGCTATAGCTCAGGAGAAGAGCACTTGCCTGGTACATACAAGTCTAGGTTCAATTCCCCAGTGCAGGGTGTATACGTGGGGGGAGGGGGAGGGGGCAGGCTATAGCTCCACTGGTAAAGCACTTGTCACACAACCTTGAGGAGTTTCCTCACATATGAGGGCCCGAGTGCAGTCCCTCAGTACCAATGTTTAAAAACAACAAACAAACAAACAAAACAAAACAAAACCTCAAAGCAGCAGTATGTGCCTACAATCTCAACGCAGGGGACGTGGGTCCTGGTGGATCCCGGTAGAGCCAGCCAGCCTAACTGATCAGAGAGCTTCAAGCTCAGTGGGAAACTTTGTGTCAAAAACTAAGGTGGAGACAGACTGAGGAAGGCACTCAACGTCAGCCTCTCGCCCCACATGCAGGTGCAAAAGTGCGCACACGTAGGGCACATACCAAAAAGGGGGAGGGGAGGTGACAGAAAGACGGAAAGGAAATAAGGGAAGGAAGAGAGCAGGGAGGGAGGGAGAGAAGGGAGGAGGGCGCTACATTCTTCCCGCCGCACCGTGATAACCGTGATAAAATAACACACTTCATCCACAGTAGCAAGGCCTTCTCTGCTTGGGCTCCGCATTCTCACACCAGCTTCTCGTCTCCATTCAGACACTGATCCTCTGTGAACTATAAGACAACAAAATATGCCACCCCAGAATAAAACTGTGGCAGACCAGAATAACCCACCCCAAAATATGCCTCTTCAACGGAAGGCTTATTCTGAGTCACAGAAGACACTGGGGATGGGAGGGGCTGTGCCTTTGAGGGTGTGTTGTCCTTTTGTGAGGGAAATCCCCATTTGTGAGGGTGTCTTTCTCTGAACGCTGTCAACCGGCAAGGCTCTGACAGAAGCAAACTTCATCCTGTGCTCCGTGACATCCCAGCTCTGCCCCATCATTACTGGGGATCCCTGTCCCCTTTATTTCTCTGTTTGAGATGAAGATGTTGTGTTGGTCTGAATTCTAAGCCACTTTTTAAAAGATTTATTAATTTTTCCCTGGGTGTCTGTATAAGACAAATTTTGGGGGGATTTATGTGTGTGTGTGTGTGTGTGTGTGTGTGTGTGTGTGTGTGTGTGTGTGTGTGAATGCATGCTGCTGATGTCCAAACAGAGTATCAAGTCCCTTTGAGCTGGAGTTATAGGCAATTGTGAGCCCTCCTAGTGGGTTCTGGGAGCTAAACTCTGGTTCTCTGCAAAAGCAGGAAGCATTCTTAACCACCGAACCATTCCTTCAGCCCCTAGAAATTAGGCTTAAAGTTCCCCCTTAAGGCCATTGTAGTAAATAACAACTTGCTTGAACACACACACACACACACACAAACACACATCATGGGACTATTGGGAGGCCGTGGAACCTTTAAAACATGAGGTTTAACAGAAGTTTTAGGTCACTGGGAGGATGCCCCTGGAATCACCAACTTCTCCTCTTTCCCTCTTTTGTTGCCTAATCATGGAGTGCTTTGCTCTGTCACTTCATACGTACTGCTAGCAGGCTCAGAACAACAGGGTCAATTAATCATGAGTTGGAGCCTTCAAGTTATAAGTCAAGGCAAACCCTTTCTCTTTGTAAATTAATTATCCAAGGTATTTTGTTACAGTGATGGAAAATTGAATAGTGCAACCTTCCATGTATGCATGAGGAGTACCTGCTCTGTGAGGAGTATCTGTTCTGTGAGGAGTACCTGCTCTGTGAGGAGTATCTGTTCTGTGAGGAGTACCTGCTCTGTGAGGAGTATCTGTTCTGTGAGGAGTACCTGCTCTGTGAGGAGTATCTGTTCTGTGAGGAGTACCTGCTCTGTGAGGAATACCTGCTCTGTGAGGAATACCTGCTCTGTGAGGAGTATCTATTCTGTGAGGAGTATCTGTTCTGTGAGGAGTACCTGCTCTGTGAGGAGTGCCTGTCTGGTTTTCCTCTTGTTTGATTTTTGTCTCCTGGGTCCCAGCCACTGAGCCTAGGGAAGGAAAAGATAGGATTTCCTCCGGTGCGGAACCTGGAGGATGAAACTGCCTCTCCCTTCCCCAGTTTCTAACCAGGCAGGGAATGTGGATCCTGATACCCGAGGGTTCTTCCATTTTCTGGGTCCCCTTCTTGATCTAGGACTGCAGGGAGCATAGAGGGGGGCCCATAAGTCTATGGCATCAGCCCCAGTTGCAAATGTCGAGGGTGAAGGGAATTACTCTTTCACACTGTGAGCATTCAGTATTTGAATCTATGAATGGACAGCCAGGTGGAGTAGCACTGTTAGGGAATTCTTGACCCTTGGGAAAAGACCATAGACCCACTGCAATTGTAATTAAAGGATTTATTGAATACTGCTAGGAAGACAAACTTGAGAATGCCACGTGAAGTGGTGCGAGGGAAAGATTTTTAAAGATGAAAACTACAAGACCTTGAGTATCTATCTGCACAAGCCAAGGCTGTTCTGTTCCACCAAGATTAGATAGTCAAGGTCACCTCAAAATACTCATTACTGTCTGCATAAGCAGGTTACAGAAGCTAAACAGCAGCTAGTCATATCATAACAAGTAGATGGCCACACTGCACATTTTGGGGCGGGGAGGGTCACTAAGTCAGGATTACTGGGAACTTATCTTCCAGGGGCTGGAGTCAGAGACAAATGGCTGGTGGGTATCTAGCGTAAAATGGAGTTTCTTTAGCCATCAAAGGGCACACGTGTAATCCTAGCAGTTGGGAGGTAAAAGCGGGAGAATAAAGAATTCAAGGTCATCTTCAGCCACATAGTGAGTTTGAGGTTAACTTAGGCAACATAAAACCTTGTCACAAGGAAGGAAGAAAGGGAGGGAGGGACAAACAGAATGAACAAGAAGCAGATTAGTAGGGGCAAAAAGCAAAGCATCATGGGAAGGCAGTATTGGAAAGAGGTTTAGAAATGTTTTACCCATTCATAGGGGACAGAAGGGGGAGGAAGGGGTGGGCAATTTAAAGGGAGAGGAAATACTTTTTCAGGAGGATGAACAGACCTCCTGAACAAAAAACAGCTGAGACCGTCTATCTTGGCTATGGGTGCTGTAACAACGCTAGTCCTCCTGGGATGCATATCTGACAGGATTCAGGAAACCAACACCTCAAAGACTGATGTTTTGGTGCACTGAGAAGTCTTAGGGCCCGCACCAGAATCTAGGTACCTCTCACTGTCATTTCTTCCTTGTCGGTGCAGAGATCGGCTTTCCAGTAATATTCTCTCATCTGCCAAAAGCCCTAATCTGTCCAAAAACAAAACAAAAAGCAATACATTCTTCTCATCTCCTCAAACTGTCACTAAATTTCTACCACAGGGTGCTGGTCCACCAAGCATGAAGACCAGAGTTCAATCCCCTGGATTCACATAGTAGAAAGAAAGTTTTATAAATTATCTTTTAACCTCCAGGAGCACTGTAGCACCCACATGAGCATGTGTGCAGCGCACACACACAGATAACACACACACACACACACAATATGTGCAATATTTGGTTATTTGTTTGCTTGTTGCAGGGTATGGTATATCCCAGATTGACTTTCAACTCTGTAGCCAAGTCTGGCCTTAGATCTTTCTGCTCATCTCCCAGGTGCTGGGATTACAAGCATATGTCACTATGCCCCCCAAAACCAGACAGATTTCCATCACATGCTGTTGCCCTCTCTTTTGGTCCCATAGAGAGAGTAGTTTTCAAATTATTGCCTGCTCTATGGGCCAGGCTTTGTCCCAGACCATTGTATAGTCTCCAAGCCTATTAGATTCCTCTAGAAATTATTTGCCACCCACCCACCATTATCTACATTTCCCAGCATTCTCCTCCTCTATGGGAAAAGAGGATGTGAGTCAGTGTGGTAGTTCATATCTACAATCTCAGCTATTCAGGAAGCTGAAGCAAGAGGATTGCAAGTTCAAAGCCAGCCCGTGTAGCTTAGTGAAACCCTATCTCATAAATAAAAAGTATCTTGGAATGTAGCTCAGTGGGAGGCCACGTGCTTGGTTTAATCACTGGTACTGGAGGAGGGGGCAGGAATAGAGAAGGGGAGGTGAGAGAAGGGAAGGGACATCAGTAAGTTCTCATATTAACTTGTCCTTGCCGTTTGTCCAAGGAACCACTAAGGGCAGAGGGTAAACTTCCATTTACCTTTCCACATCCATCTTTCCTGCCGGATGAAACATATGTGGAAGGGAGTGGCATCAATTGAGGGTCTGAGAGGATTTCACAGCTTCGCAGAAAGTCTGAAAGTCTGTCCCTGCACCTGCTCTTTCTTTGTATGATTTTATTTTTAATTTTGTGTGTATGTGTGTGGATCTCTGCATGCCAGTACTGATGTTCAGTCTCTAGTGAGCTGCCTGATGAAGATCCTGGGAATTGAACCCTGGTCCTCTGGAAGAGCTACCAGTGCTCTTAACTGCTGAGCCATCTCTCCAGCCCCTGTGCCTGTTCTTTGTAAGGCTTTTCAGTTCGAAGTAATGTTGCCTTTAATGCATCATTTTCCAAGTCACAGTGCAAACAGAACTTTTCCTCAGTCCTTTCATTGTCCATGTACTTGTGACATGGAACAATTTGACTTTTGCTTTGGAAAGTTGGGTCTAAAATTCAGACTGCCCATAAACCTTTCCTGGTGACAAAAAATCAGGACTTGGGGAGCATCTTAACCCTGGGCATATTTAATCTGAGCCAGATTAAATATTTCTTGTCCTAAATTGCTTCGTGCCAAGTATTTGGTTACAGCAATGGGAAAGGAAATGAGTATTCACACCTAAAGAGTTGGGAAACCACTTAAAGCTGGTGGTGAAAAATTGCCCAGAAACAAGGCAATGTGTTCCCCAGACCAGAACTTTCCTTCTCCAACATCACAACATTACCTTGTGGAAGTGGATAACGTCAACCTCAAAATTGGCCATCATTACCTGCACCTCCAGGGTTGCCAGCCACGTCCAGTGCCTATAGCAGCCAGTTGCTCGTGAGTTCGTGTTTGCAGGCTGTTTGCAGGGGGAATGATGATGAGGCCGGCGTGGATGGAGAGGTGCGACCCTTGCTAATTCTTCATGCGCTCTGCTTGCCGCCTTTTATATATCAACCCGAACCGCAATTATCTTTACGGCTGGCAGAGTAAATCACCAGTATGTGTCAGAGAGATTTGCTCCTGTGTTTTATGACATTATATATGAGCTCTGCAGTTTTAAGAGGCCATTACTCAGCTAATCACATGAGACGCTTTCATGGACAAACAGTGATGCTGGCGGGAGCTGAAGCCAAAAGAGCCCCTGGCCAAGCCCTTCAGAGGAATTCCGGGCGGAGTCTTAGAGGACCATTTTGTCTGACTCCTTGTTTCCGGGTTCAGAGCACTCAAGCCAGGTATGCACTGGATGAGGGGTTTCAACAGGGAGCAGCCGTTGCTGGGAAGAAGACCCTGGGTGGCCACATTGCTTGTCTCCTGCAAATCCACCCAATGGAACATGTGCTACAGTCACTAAAGGAATACTTATAGTAGCTGAGTTAGACACACAGAATGAAGAACAGTCTCTCTCTCTCTCTCTCTCTCTCTCTCTCTCTCTCTCTCTCTCTCTCTCTCTCATGTGTGTGTGTGTGTGTTTGCACACATATGCACTTGTGTGAACACATGTAGAAACCAAAAGTCAACAGTGAGTGTCTTTCTCTATCACTCTCCACCTTGCTGTTGTGCACACGAGGTCTTTCCCTGGAGTTCATGGATTCATCTAGACCAGCAAGAGGCAAGGATCCTTCTGCTCCTGTGTGCCCAGCACTGGGGCCTCAGGCACAGTGCACCCACCTTCTGACCTGAGTGCCAAAGATCTGCATCAGCTCCTGGTTCCTGCTGAGCCATATTCCCAGACCTGAAACTCATTAGAGTCCTCCTGCCTCAGCTTCCCTAGTGCTGGGATCACAGGTGCTGGCTTAACTGTGGGATAATTATAGGATGGAGCCAACCAAGGGAAGGAACAAGTCATCAGTAACCGGGGAACTATTGAAACACGGGAAACCTGACAGATCTGGTGTCCCCCTCCCTTTCGATATCACAGCAGCTGTGCTGCTGGTGGCTTAGGCCACCGATCTCACCCACTTATACAGCTCTCAAAAAGCGCCTGGAATGTGCTCCTCCTCCAGCCCCAGGTCCAGATGTGCCTTTCTCAGGAAGACTCCTCCCCACCCCCACCCCCTCCTTCTCCTCTGTGCCTCCATCAACAAACCGCCTTTGTTGTTGCACCTGACATTGGTGTGTGTTCTGACGCTCTCTTCTCTGGCTGTGGGCTGGGTGGACAAAGGCAATGTGGTGAAATGAAAACACACAGGGCTCTGCAGTCAAACACCTGGCTTTGGGTCGCAGCTCTCCCGGTCTCATTTCATCATCTTAAAGAACAGATCAACAAAGCACATCTCAACGGCACATCTGTTGGGCTGAACAAATAAGATCCTCTTTGCGCAGCACCGTTTTGGGAAGTGGTTAAAAGCCTTGCCCCTGAATTTCTCTCCAGCTTCACTTATGCCATCAGCTCTTTCTGAACTCCCATCCTGTGCTGGGCATCATGCAAGGAGTAGACATGGTCTATCGTGATTTCCTCGGGTGTTTCCTGTTTGGTCCCTGTGCTCAGGTATGCACTCTTCCCTCACCTGCCACTCAGCCCCTTCCTCTGACCCTCCTCCACCCTACCCCCCAGTTTAGGACACTTCATCTCTGGAGTCACTAACATCTCTTCTGGGCTAAGCTCATAATGAAGTCTGGTTCCGTGGGAGTCAGTCCGGGTGCATCTGTGGAACTTTTGAGCAAAGATTGCTGTTTTTGCACTACAGATGACCAGCTAGTCAAACGAAGCCCCTGGACCTGCCAAGGGATATCCTTGCTAAAAAGAAACCCGTGACGTCATGAGAGAGGACCAGGAAGCAATTCTTTACAGCCTCCCTTAAGCAACTAGGGTGAGAACACAGTGGCGCTTCTAATGCAAGTGTAACAACTCTGAGGGTTTCCTGTCCTCAAAATGGCCAACATGGACTGGCATTTACTGTATGTACCCTGGACATTGAGCCAAGCACCTTAAATGCATCTCATTTAATTCTCCCACTGCTCTGCCAAGGCAGGCATAATGAGTGAGTCAGTATTCTCCAAAATTCTACATCCAGCCGGACGCTCACTTATCTGGGAAGGCTGTACAGCTGTATTTACGATGGGCTCCTGCTGGACTAGGATAAACTCTAGCCAATGGCTGAGGCCATTATAAGAAGAAAGGAGGAGAGACAGAGGCAGACAAACACAGAGAAAAGATGGATCATATAAAGGCGGAGGCAAAGGCCAGAACCCTGCTGCTACCCGCAAGAGCCCGCACAGGATGCTGGGAGCTACCCACACTAGAACCGAGAAAACATTGTTCTTTGAGAGCCTTTTACTGAAGTGTGGCCTTGCCAATGCTCCAGTTTGGACTTCTGCCCTCTAGATCAGCGAAAGGACACTCTCTTGTAGGGGCTCTTCTCTTCTTCTTTCTCTCCTCCTCCTCCTCCTCCTCCTTCTCCTCCTTTTCTTCCTCCTCTTCTTCCCCCTTGTCTTAGTTATTGGTCTAGTGATGTAATAAGACACCATGACCAAGGCAACTTAGAAAAGGAAGCATCTAGTTGGGGACCTGCTTATAATCCATTATCATCATGGTGGGAAGCACAGTGCCAGGCAAAAGGGATGGCGGTGGATCGACAGCTTAGAGCTCACATCTAATCCAAAAGGGAGCGGGGGACACTGGGCCCAGCGTGGGCCTATGAAACCCCAAAGCCTACCCACAGGGACAAACCTCCTCCAACAGGGCCACGCCTCCTCCTACAGGGCCACGCCTCCTCCAACAGGGCCACGCCTCCTCCTACAGGGCCACGCCTCCTAATCATTTCAATCAGTTCCACCAATTATTCAAACAAGAGCCTGTCGGGGCTGTTCTTGTTCAGACCACCACATCCCCATTCTTCTTCTTCTTCTTCTTCTTCTTCTTCTTCTTCTTCTTCTTCTTCTTCTTCTTCTTCTTCTTCTTCTTCTTTTTTCCACACAGGGTTTTATGTAGCTAAGCTTGACCATAATGCTCTACGTGACCTAGAATGACCTTGATACATCAACTCTCAATTTCCTGTTAAAATTATAGAGTGATGGCAAGAAGGCCAATGAGGCCAGACAAGAAGAGGAAGCCCAGAGTGGCACATTCTCCTGGGAGGTTGGCGCTCAGGCTATTGTGACTAGATGGGAGGGTATTCATTACAGTCTCATTACACGCTCAACACTTAGCCTTATATGACCACCTGGTGGGGTCCAAGCACGGACAATACTTTCACAGCTCAGTTGGTGGAGCCTGGGGTCCAGGGACTCGTCACATTTATTGAGGGCTCAAAAGTCTTAACCAGAGCAGAAGAGCTGAGAGATACAAAAGCCGTAATTTTGCTGAAGGCTTAGGCTCATGAACAATATCTGCCCTCACACCTGACTCCAGCTCTGAAATAGTCCTCCTAATATCATGAGAAAAAAAAAAGAGTAAGTTTAAGTGATTGCTGTTATGTCTCATTTGCTATTCATTTACGGCTCCCCCCACTCCCCTGTGCCAGTCTATTGTCTCTAGAATTTTTTTTTAATAATGTAATTATGGACAATAAAATTATCTCCTCTCAAAAGGAAAGAAGAAACAAAGAAAAGAAAGAAAGGCCTGCAGATGTCACTCGGTGGTAGAATGCTTGCTTAGCGTGCAGGAGATCCAAGGTTCAATCTCAGTACTGAAAAAGAATTCCCTTTGGGACAAAATTCCTTTTTTTGTGACTGTATCAGTCAGGATATGATGTTCATATTGCATCAAGAAGAGCGCTCACAGTCTTGGTGCTATTAAGTAACAATGGGATGCTTCTTTGCCCTCACAACAGCCTCCCTTACAGACCAGCTGAGGCTTCTATGCCCATGCTGACAGCATCATCTCCTCCATTTTGAGTTCCCAACTTATCTAGTGTGGGCACACATGTCATCTGTTGACTTTAGCTTCTGTGCAAGGAAGAGTGCATAAAGCATGAGCAAGCCAGGCTCCAGCCAAAGGGACACGTAAGCTTCTGCCCATGTCTAAGTGACAAGTGAGTCCCACAGCTACACCTGGTTCAACAAGACAGGACAACGCCTTCTCAAGGAGGGGCCACGCACAATCGCACACAAAAGCAAAAAGCTCAACTCACAAGAAAAGGTCTGAGATGCTGACGTTCCTATAGTGGATGAAAAACTAACATCTTTGGAAAATAAAAAAGTACTCACACATCATCAAGAGGGTGGGGAATGCCGCTCCAATGAGTGCTTGCAGGAGATGAAGGAGGCCCCGAGTTCTGTACGACGTAAACCAAGTGCGGCTGTGCACACCTGCAATCTTAGCACAAGGAGCTAGAATCAGGGGAAGCAGGAGTTAGTGGCCATCCTTGGCTACATAGTAAGTTCCAAGCTACGTGAGACTCTGCTTTAAAACCACAAGGATCTGGGGAGATGGCTCAGTGGGTAGGAGCACTTACTGCACACTCGTGAGGACCCGAGTTCAACCTTCAAGCCCAGTGTTGGGGGCTGGGGGGCAGAGGCAGGATGATATCTTGGGCTTGTTGGCCGGCAGCTTAGCTCCAAATTCAGTGAGAGACCATGTCATAAGACAGAAAAGGGGAGAGCGACAGAAGAAGACTCAGTGTCTTCTGGTCTTTGTGTGTACACCATACACACACACACACACACACACACACACACACACACACACACACACACTTAGAAACAGCAGCAACAACTATCAGAAAAATAATAACAGTAAACAAGAAAACAGACACAGAGATGAACAGAGCTGGGGCGTTGTAGCTTGGAGGTAGAACTCTAGCCTGGTATGCACAAATGTCTAATTTCAATTCTCCACACCACCGTCTCTGAGAGGGGGCGGGAGTGTGTGTGTCTTACCAACATCTTGTACCAGCTATGGCATGGGGGATGGGTCCCTAAAACCCCAGCACTTGGCAAGTAGAGGCACAAGCACCACAAGATCAAGGCTATCTTCAGTTACCTAATACGTTTGAGGTCAGCGTGGGCTATGTGAGACCCTGTCTCAAAGGGAAAAAAAAAACGCATAGAAAGATATAAACGGACATTTACAGAAAGGGAGATGAAAGAAGTTCTTAACTCAGTCATCACAGGAATATTGCACATTCAAATTACACTAAGATACTATTTTCACCCGTGGACTTGGCAAGGCTATATGCAAGCAGGCATGTCCGTACATGACAGCTAGGCTGTAAACTGAACATAACTCTACGGCAGACAGTTGACATATGTGTCAAGATTTAAAGTTCAAAGCCAGGCCTGGTGACGCATTCTTGCGATCCTAGTGCTTGGGAAGTGGAGGCAGAAGGATCAGGAGTTCAAAGTCATCCTCCACTACTCAGTGAGTTTGAGGCCAGCTTGGGCTACATGCGAACTTATCAAAAAAAAAAAAAAGAAAAAAAAAAGAAAGAAAGAAAGAAAAAAGATTGACAGTTAAAACGCCTTTTGATAAGACTCTTTCCTTCCAGGAGTGCACATTCTGAGGAATATCTTATAATGTTCCTGGGCTCCTAGAAATGTATCTTATATGTGTGGGAAATGATATTTGTTCAAGGTTTTCCCTTCACATTATTGTTTATAATAACAAAAGATTAGAAACCACTTAACGCCTTTTAATTGAGAACTGTTGAAATTATTTAAATTATTTTCCTCTAGTCGGGAGATTACCACACAGAGATAAAGCGACTGCAACATTTCCTTGAAACAATGTTTGGTGATCTCTCAGATTTAAGTCTACATGAAGAAAGGAAGGCGTGAGGAGGAATAAGAATTGTTTATTCCCGTCTGTCTAAAAGGAGGGGCCCAGCCTCTGCTGTTTAGATGTGCCAGAAGCGTCTCCAAAAATACATCTGAGGTGGGAAACATTGGTTGGCATTGAGGAGAGAAGAATTCTCCCTTTAGTGCCTTTTAAATTGTGAACTAGGGGAGGGAGAGCTGGCCAATGGATGTGGAGCTAGCTAGGATCAAGCCGTGGTATTCTGCCGCACGGTAGGTGGCACGCTCAAAAATAATGTGCTTTACATCTCCAGAGAGCAGGAAGAGAGGACTGTGGATGCCTCGCTACAAAGAAACGATAACGTTTAAAGTGAGAGGTATGCTAATCACCCTGCCTTGATTATACAATGTGTATAAAGGATGAAAACATTACGTTCTACCCCATAAATGTGCACAGTCATTATGATGTGCCTATCTCGAAATAAAATAAAATATGAGATGGGAGGGCTGAGTAGGAGGCTCAATGGATGCCGTGCTTGCCTTGAAAGCATGAAGACCCGGGTTGGGCTCCCCAGCACCCACATAAAAGTAGGCATGGTGGCACACTTACGTGTGTGTGTGTGTGTGTGTGTGTGTGTGTGTGTGTGTGTGTGTGTGTAAAATAAAAACTTTTTTTTTAAGATAAAAGGGGCTGAGGAGATGGCTGAACAGTTAAGGGCTCTTTCTGCTCTTGCAGAGGACCAGGGTTTTATACTCAAGGCCCATATGGTGTCTCACAACCACCTCTAACTCCAGTCTGAGGTTACCTAACACCCTCTTGTGGGCTCCACAGGCATCTCTGCATGCATTTGGTGCACATTCATACACACACAACATAAATAAATCCTTAAAAAATCAGATGAGAGAGATCAGGCACACTGGGTGGGGGGGGGGGCGGTGGAAGGAAAGATTCCTGGAAGACTGGGAGAGATGATTGGAATTAGGGGCCATTTGGGGTGATGTGGAAACCTAGTGCAGTGGAAACTCCCTGGGATCTACAAAAGTGAGTCTAGTGAGGATCCTAGTAACGGAGGATGAACCGTCCTGAACTGTCTTCTGTAAGCAAGCAAGGCTTCCAACAGTGGGACTGGGACAGCAACCCAGTCACAAAACCTTCGACCTACAATCTATCCTGCCTTCAAGATATGCCGGGGGTAATGGTGGCACAGAGCTTATGAGAATGGCCAACCAACAACTGGTCCAACTTGAGAGCCACCCAATGAGAGGGAGCCCACATAAGATACTGCTTGGCTGGCCAAGAACCAAAGACTGGATAGTCCATAGACCTAAGGTAGAACCAAACAGGACTGTTCCTATACACACACACACACACACACACACACACACACACACACACACAGCCAATGAAATCATTCCTAATGATATTTTGCTATACTCATAGAACCAGAACCTAGCATAATCATCATCAGAGAGGCTTCATCCAGCAACTGATGGGGGCAGATGCAAAGACCCACAGCCAAGCATTAGGAAGAGCTCAGGGAACCCCATGGAAGAGGGGGAGGAAGGATGTAAAACCCAGAGATGTGGAGAACACCACAAGAACACAGCCCACAGAATCAACTTAGCAGAGTTCATAGGGGCTCACAGAGATTGAAACAACAGTCAGGGAGCCTGCACAGGTCTGCACTAGGTCCTCAGCATATATGTCATGGCTGTGTAGCTTGGAGTTCTTGTGGGACTCCTAACAATAGGAGTAAAGGTGTCTCTGACTCTTTTGCCTGCGCTTGGGAACCCTTTTCCTCACACCGGTTGTCCCATCCAGACTTGATCGGGGAGGGGGACACCTAATCTCACTGTTCCTTGTTATGCCATATTCTGTTGGCATCCCTAGGAGGCCTGCTCTTTCCTGAAGGGAAATAGAGGAGGGAATCTGGGGGAAAAGGGAAGTAGGAGGTGAGGGACTTGGGGGAGTGGAGGGAGGGGAAACTGCAGTTGGGATAATATATGAGAAAATAAATCAATTTAAAAAAATAAATAAATAAAGTGAGCTGGGTGTGGAGGCGCATGCCTTTAATCCCAGCACTGGGGAGCAGAGGCAGGTGGATGGCTGTGAGTTCGAGGCCAGTCTGGTCTACAAAGCAAGTCCAGGACAGCCAAGGCTACACAGAGAAACCCTGTCTTGAAATCACCCCCCCCCCAAAAAAAAAGAAGTGAAAAATAAATTCTTTTGTGAGATAGGCTAGAGAAATATTAACTGCCATGGGTAATCATGGCTGTCAACTTGACTACACCTGCAGTCAAGTAAGACCCACTCTGTTGGACACACCTGTGAGGGACTTTCTTGGTTGGATCATTGTCGGTAGGAAGACCCTCCCTGAATCTGGGCCACATCTGGTGGCAGCCAACAGAAAAGGACATGGAACAAGGAAGCGTTTGCTTCTTGCCTGCCTGGCCTCACTCTCGCCACTCTCACTGGCAAGTTCGTCTAGGCTGTAGCTGAGGCCTTCTTTCACTGGCATCAGAGCTTCCTTCTTCAGGGTTCCAGCGTAGACTGAACCCCAGCAGCTCTTCAGGAATGTTTGTTTGTCTGTTTGGTTTTTGACACAGGCCAGTGTTCCAACTGGCCTGGAACCATCTATGTAGATGAGGCTGGCCTAGAACTCACAGAGATCCACTTGCCTCTGCCTTTCAGGTGCTGGAATTAAAGGAGTGTACCAGTGCCTGGGAAAGCACTGCTTCGTTTTAAAGACTAAAGAACCAAATTAATGACCCAGATATATATATATATATATATATACACTCCAATTCCGGGTCTTGCTTTGGTTTGGTTTTGGTTTTTCCAGACAGGGTTTCCTCTGTGTAGCCTTAGCTGTCCTGGACTTGCTCTGTAGACCAGTCTGGCCTCAAACTCAGAGAGATCCGCCTGTCTCTGCCTCCCGAGTGCTGGGATTACAGTCATGAACCATTGCGCCCAGCTTCCAGGTCTTGTTTACCTAACCATCCAACCATCTACCCACCTATTTAAATACTCACATATAAATTCACACACACTTATGTGTGTGTGTATATATATATACATTTGTGTGTGTGCGTGTGTATAATGCGCAGAGATACTACAAGCACCCACGACCTGGCATCCTGTCAGACAGCTCCTAACTTCAGCCTGCAGACTGCATTGAAACAGTCCTTGAATTTATTTATAAGCCTTTAAAGAAATCCAATAGAACAGCTGTCCCAACTTAGGCCTTTGCAAACACAGCCCTCTCCTACAGGTAGTGCATGTGGGGGAAAGAGCACATGCAGGAATGTCAGTAGTGGAAGGATATGAGGACCCCGAAACAAGGGGGATGGAAGTCCACTTCAAGCTCTCCTACTGAGAGGGGGCACCACTGAAGGCCTCTGGGGCTCAGGACTCCCCAGGAGCTGCCAGGAGCCGTGCCAAATGCGCCTGGTATACCTCTGGTGAGAGTTCATCACCGTTGTGTTGCCTGAGTTGGTAGTCACCTAGGAGACACATTGAGGGGGGTGTGCTGCCTAGTCTTAAGTCACCTTGACATAGCTACAGAGTCTCTCTCCATATCACTCTGGGAGAGGGAACTTCAGTTGTGAAAATGCCCGTACTGGACTGGCCCATGGAAAAGCCTGTGTTTCCTGCCTCCAGGTTCCTGCCTTCGGTCCTCTGACTCTCCTCAGTAACGGACTGTGACCAGAGAGATTTAAGATGAAATAAACCTTTCCTCCCCAACCTGATTTTGGTCAGTGTTTTATCACAGCAACAGAAACTAAAGTAGGACAGAAGATAATGTTAAAATAGCCATTAAAAATGGTAAGTTGTTATAAATATTCCTGCCACACAGACTCTCCAAAGGCTTGGGCTATTTTATAGGCGTTAAAAAGTAAGCTCTTAAACTTTAAGAAAAGGCTAATTGATTTTAAAAAACAAAAAAACAAAAAAACCCAGAGCTGGAAAGATGGCTCAGAGGTTAAGAGCACCGTCTGCTCTTCCAAAGGTCCTGAGTTCAATTCCCAGCAACCACACGGTGGCTCACAACCATCTATAACGAAATCTGGTGCCCTCTTCTGATGTGAAGATATACACGCAGGCAGAACACTATATATATGTAATAAATAAATAAATCTTAAAAAACCATTTGATATCAGGTATACCCTTTCATAAGCTTATGGGTTACCAGTCACTTTCTCTTTTTAATTAATTAACTTAGGAGTATTCGCAAGTGTGTGTGTGTGTGTGTGTGTGTGTGTGTGTGTGTGTGTGTGTGTCTGTGTGTGTGTGTGTCTGTGTGTGTGTGCATGCACTGAGGCCAGAAGAGGGAGTATAATATCTCCTGGATTGTGAATTATTCATCACAGGTGCTGGGAGCTGAACTTAGGTCCTCTGGAAGCGCAGGACGTGCTCCGAATTACTGCGTCATCTCTCCAGACTCTAGTCTCTTTCTCCTGATTTTGCTTCCAGCCCAGAAAGAACTTCCTCTCCCCAGCCAGTCCCTCCTGGGTGCATCTGGGGATCCAGCAACCTTCAGCAAATCACACCCGCTCTATAGCTGACTCTGACCTCCCCAGCACATGTTCCCACCATGACATTCTGCCTCAACACTGCCAAAGCAATGTTGGCCAAAGCAGACCAAAGCCTCCAAAACTATGAGCCCAAACGTCTTTCCTCTTGTTAGTAGATTTATCCCAGGCATATGTTGCCACAGCAGAAGGCTAAGACAGGCTCGCTGAATACACCAGATGTGGACTCATTTTTTTTTTTCTTTAAATAGGAATCTCTCTGAGCCAAGCTTGACACTCTGGGGATTATTAGGCTGCAGGCTGCTGTTTTGGGTCAACGGTGAGGAGTGGCTGGAAAGCAAGGCATCTGATCCCTGTGAAATGACTGACAGCTACACCTTCGGGGAGTCTGAGAGGCACTTGGGTCGTGGCAGTGCTGCCAGTGTGAAGAGGCAGAGGCAGAGATTTTTGTGGGGGTGACAGAGTGAAGAGGGTGCTGTGGCTATCGTAGCCCTCACCCTGGGCCCTTGGCTGAAGCCTCCCTTCAGCCGGTCCCTCCTGGGTGAAACAAGGGTCCGTGGTGTTCTTCTGCAAATTGCTAATCAACAGCTGACTCCAGTCCCTTCACCGGCCAGGGCAGACAAGGGATGGAGGTGGGAGTCCCAGAGGCAGGGTCTCTTGTATCCCAAGTTGGTCTCAACGTTACTATGCAGCCAAGAATGACCTTGAATTCCTGGTCCGCCTGCATCCACTTCCCAAGTACTGGGATTCTAAGTGGACCCCACCTTGCCCAGCTAATGTGATACTGGAGATGGAGGCCAGGGCTTTAGGGATGCTACACAGCATTCCAGCAACTAAGCCACATGACTCTGCCTTTCAACCGTTTCTTTCCTTCCATTTCTTGAGACAGGACAGGCTTTAAACTCACTGTATATCTAAAGGTACCCTTGAACTGGCTGGACAAGACTCCACTACACACACACACACACACACACACACACACACACACACACACACACGTTTCCATTAATGTGCTGATGGGCATCCAGATGATTCCATGCTTTAGCTGTTGAGAATAATGTCACAATAAACATAGCTGCACAGAGATCTCTTCATCATGCTGGGTTCGCTCCCCATTTCCTTCAGATATATAACCTGAAGTGGAAGCTGGGATCATATGACAGATCTATTTTTAGAATTTTGGGACATGTGGTTTTTGCTTCATTAGCTTTCCTGACACTGTCCTTGTTGCTAGAGTTCGCTCCTGGAGAGGCCCCAAAAGTCTTAACCCCTGATATGTCTGAATATCAGAACAGCCGTGAGCGGGGAAGGGAAAGGAAAAGGATTCGGTGGGGGAAGGGGCTCCTCTCTGAGCTTCAGAGCGTGTGTGGCCCTGTGGACACTTGGGTTGCAGACTCTGGACCCTGTAATTATGATAGAACTTGTTTCAAGCCCCTGGTGTGTATCTTGTTTTTAATTACATCATCCCTGGACAACTGTTGCTACCAGTTTATGAAGATGTCTCCAAATCTTCTGCCAGAAAGTTCTGCCAGGAGGAAGACAATGCAGGGGTGGTCCTGGTCTTCAGTCCAGGATCACTGGTCTGGGTGTTCTGGTGAGCTCGGAAAACACAGAGCCAACTCAAAGATGCTGAGAAGGAAGGATAGCTACTGTCACCCATGAGAAACATACAACAAAGAGGATGCCAAATTTGACTTTTGTTTCCCCCCTCAGAAGAAAGCAAGTTAAAAAAAAAAGCCGTGGTTGTTGGGGAGAAGGTAGCACCCCCAGACACCTCAACACAGACACTTCACTTTGGAGTGTTTACCTTCACCTGGTTGAGGCAGGGTTCTAAGAAGTAATATCAAATGTAGTAGCAGGTAGCATCTGGCCAGACCGAGGGAAGTACTGGACCTCCCACAATGCACTTCAGCTGGAGGCTCTTGGAATGCTACCGGGAAGCAGAATAGGAACTTGACTCAGTTCAGGCCTGGAGCCTGGAGCCTGGAGCCTGGGGCCTGAGCTGTGCAGACCCTTCAGCCTCTGGATCCTAGCTTCCTGGTTTGCAATGAGGCCTCGGCCCCACGTCTTGTTGGCCTAAGGATATCTGAGGTACTCACAGGAAGCTCCCTGTCAACCTTCACAGGGCCCCTTCCTGGGATAGAGGGAAGGCATCCTTTCCTAGGAGGAGGCAGAAGGTGAGAAGAGCAAGAGGATCCCCTCGCCAACACAGAGCTCCCCAATTTTCTGTAGGGAGCATGCCCTGCATCTTTGCTAGCTGTGACCCCCGTCCCACCCCATGCTGCTGCAGGCAGGCTCACAGGATGGAAGGCCCCTGTGACGTGACACAGGGCTCCAGAGGTAATCACTGTCGACTTTGGAGAAGTGTGAGCCATCACATGTTCTACTAGTGTTAATGTGACACAGGCAGAACTAACAGCTCCCCCAAGTGAAGGAGGGACCCCCTTCTCCCCTTCCATTCAGTATAGGGTTTGATTAAGTCAGTGAGAAAGACAGAATTGAATTAGCAGCCTCTCGTCCTTGTGCCTAGAGGTTTTTTTTTGTTTTTTTTTGTTTTGTTTTGTTTTTGTTTGTTTGCTTGCTTGTGGTTTTTCGAGACAGGGTTTCTCTGTGTAGCCTTGACTGTCCTGGACTTGCTTTGTAGACCAGGCTGGCCTCAAACTCACAGCGATCCGCCTGCCTCTGCCTCCCGAGTGCTGGGATTAAAGGTGTGCGCCACCACCATCCGGCTGAGGTTTTCTGTAAGAAAGCCAAGGGAGATGCCCTGCCCTCTCAACTGCGCCCCCTGGACTTCAATTCTAGGGAATCCAGTGTGCAAGTTTCTCTGACCGCTTCTATGCCCCACCCAGCCTGAATTCCAGAAGCTTCCTCAGAGAAAAGGGTCTCAGGAGCCATAGGCAGCTGTAATTTCTCTGGCTCATCCATAAAGAAAGAGCTTGGTGCCAGCTGGAGACAGGTGGGAACAGGGGAGCAGCGAAGGCCTGTGAGCCGGCCAGCCCTTAGCGGCTCAGGCTTCTCAGTTGCAGGTCTGTTGCACATAGTTTTGGATTCTTTGCTTGCCGTCGACTTCTCAGCCTCTCCCCTCTTGTTATGACGGTGTTCCCTCAGCCCCTTGCTTACTACTACTTGGTACTACCTCCACTTTAAGTTGTATCCCCTCCCTTCTGAGCCCACCAAGTCCATGAGGTTGTCCGTGGGCTGTGTGACCGACCTCTCCTCTGACCATCTCCCCCCTTTGCTTCCTCCCTGGATCCTCATGGAGGGACCACGCCTAGCCTCTTTCGGGGCCCAGCTTCCAGTCTTCACAGCAAAGCCATGAGTGTGAGCTCGCAGGCAACCAAGCTGAGATGTCTGCAACACCTAATCACGGCTCGGCGTCTAGATACCAAACACTAATCTTCACAAGAAGGTTCTAGAATCCAGTCATGCTAGGCCTCAGCCCATTCTATATCACCAAGCTCCAATGGCACTAGGAATGAGATAGTGCTTTATAGGTGTGTGTGTGTGTGTGTGTGTGTGTGTGTGTGTGTGCGCACAAGTATATGTACATGAGTGTTCAGCTGCATGTGCTCATGTGCACACATGTGGAAGCCAGACAGGATGTTGGGTATCTTCCTCCATCTCTTTCCACCTTTTGTCATGAGGCAGAGCTAGGCTGACTGACCAGCAAGCTGTCAGGATCCTTCTGTGTCTGTCCCCTTCTTCCTTCAATGCTGGGTGGGGATTCAGGCACCTGCAGCCAGGCCTGGCTTTACGCATGGGTACTGCGTATTCTAATCCGGTTCTCAGGCTTTTAGAACAAGTGTTGTTCTTACTCCCCCCGAGCCGGCTTCCCAGCCCCTGCAGACACTGTTTTACTCGATGCTTGCGTCAACCCTGCTGAAAGCAACTGCCACAGTTCCCTTTTGGCAGGTAAGAAGCAGAGGTTCGGCCTGAGGCAGCAGGAAGCAGCTGGCTGACATAGGGGTTGTCAGAGCCTCCAGTTCACAGTCTATCTGGAGCAGGCTGGTCCCACTCGTGGCCTCATCAATTACTTTTCCATTGCCCCACTAAGTGCTCAGGGGCTATATTGGTGACACCGTGCCCCACAACCTCAACAAACTAGGGAAACTTTTTTTTAAAACCCATTATATTCTTCTTCCACTCCCCCCCCCTCCAGGAACTAGTATCAAGAAGGCCTCGAGCTGTCACCCAGCTTCAAAATGCCATCAGCATTTCACCAATCTTGTGTCTTCTATCCGCTCCCACGCATTGCTTTTTTTTTCCTGAAGATTTTAAAGCAAATCTCAGCCACCCTTTCACTCCCCCTGTAAATACTTTACGGTGCGTCTCTGACAGACGAGGGCTTCTCTCCCTTGAACCTAATTACAATACCATTACCACCTAACAAGACGAGCATAGCTCCCGACGGTGATGAAATGCGCGGAGCATCTTTAGATTTCCTCGGTTGCGGCTTTTTGGGCTTGTTCAAATCAAGATCCAAACAGGCTTGCTGTTTGTTGCACTTGGGTGGCACCTCTCGAATCTCCCTCCCTTCTGCCCCCACCACTTGCTACAAGCTCCGGGAGACAAATGTCCCTTGGGATGTGCCACATTCCAACTTACAATGTTATTTCTTTTTATTAATGTTTTGTGGGTATGTGTCTGTGTGGGGACTTTGACAGGCACATACACTCAAGTGTGTGTGTGTGTGTGTGTGTGTGTGTGTGTGTGTGTGTGTGTAGGTTGCCTTCAGATGTCTTTCTCGGTCACTATTATTTTTTTAATATTTTATTTTTCATTGTTTTGATTCAAAGTCTCTCTATGTAGCCTTGGCTGTTTTGAAGCTTGCTGTGTAGACCAGACTGGCCTCCCACTCACCTAACACTGCCTCCCAAGTGCTGGGATTAATGGTGTGCACTGTCACACCCATGTTATCTTTAAGTTACGTGTGTATGTATATGAGATTGTGCATGCGTGTGGTGCCTGTGGAGGCAAGAAGAGAGACTCAGGTCCTCTGAAGTCGGAACTACAAGCACCTGTATACACTAGGTAATAGCATGTCTGATGTGAGCCCTGGAAATGGAGCTCAGGCTCCATAGAACAGAATGTGAGCCAGGTGGGGGGCATGCGCCCTTAAAGCCAGCACAGAGGCTGATTTCTGTGAATTCAAGGCCAGCCTGGTCTACCGAGTTCCATGGTAACTACACAGAGCTACAAGACCTTGTCCTGAACAACAACAATAACAAAATGGACCAGAAAGTGATCTTATCCACTGAGCCATCTTTTCAATGACCTCACCTTTTTTGAGACTTGGTCTCTCATAGAATCTAGAACTTGCTAATCAACCAGACTAGCTAACTAGGGAGCTACAGGGATCCATCCACTTGACTCCACTTCCCCAAAGCTAGGATTTCAGGTACATGCCACCATGCCCAGCTCTTACACGGGTGCTGGCAATGTGAACTCAGACCCCCAGTCTTTCATAGCAAGCACTTTATTCCCCTCATGGTACTACTACTCGATGCGGTCTCTAGTAGGTATTTCCAAATACGTAAAGTGGATCATTTCATCTACTTAAAACCTTTCAGTGCCCTCTCATTGTCTTTATGCTTTCCCTGGGCCTGGTCTGATCTGTCACTTGATCCCCCCCCCCCCCCCCCCCCCCCGCCTATTATATTTTTGGTTGTGAGCCTAGTCTTTAATGGCTGAGCCATCTCTCCTCTCTCTCTCTCTCTCTCTCTCTCTCTCTCTCTCTCTCTCTCTCTCTCTCTGTCTCTCTATTTCTGTCTATCTCTCTGTCTCTCTGTCTCTGTGTGTGTCTGTCTCTCTGTCTCCTTCTCTCCTCCTCCTCCTCCTTCTTCTTTCTCTTTCTCTCTCTCTCTCTCTCTCTCACACACACACACACACACACATTCTGTGCTCTTACCATCCTGACAAACATAAAGATATTTTATTGAAACAAAGCCCCCCAAGAAATTGGAATTTTCCCCAGTTACCTCATGATGGGAGACAATAAAGGATGAAGCCTGGTGCCAGCCAGAGAGGGAGCATGTCTCCCATTACTTAAAAAAGAAATTACAACCTGTCAGACAACCTTGTAGGAGATGCTGGAGCTGAGACAATGGTGGGTCAGTGATGGGCGGGATTACAAGCTAAACCTCATGCCAGGACCCCAAAGATAGACTTGGAGAATCATTGGATCTCTTTGTCCTTTTTCCTTCCTACTGTGAGCATATTGAGTAAGTTTCTTTTTCTGTCATTCACTGTTATTTGTTTGTTAATCGGCCTATTAAGGATTGTGAGGGTCTGCAAAGATGGTTCTGTGGTTAAGGCTGCTTGCTGTAGTCATGGCCAGGATGCAGATCCTAGCAGTTTTGTAATAAGCTGGGCATCCCACAAATGCCTGTGACTCCAGCTCTGAAAGGGGCAGACACGGGGTTCAGAGGTTAAGGGCACAGACTGCTCCTCCAGAGGTCCTGAGTTCAATTCCCAGCAACCACATGGTGGCTCACAACCATCTGTAATAGAATATGATTCCTTCTTCTGGTGTGCATGAAGACAGAGAATTCATATACATTAAATCTTAAGAAAGAAAGAAAGAAAGAAAGAAAGAAAGAAAGAAAGAAAGAAAGAAAGAAAGAGGCAGACACAACAGAATCTCTGGGGCTTGCTGGGTTCCAGCTCAATTAGGAAAACTTGAAGCTGGGCTCAGTGGTGCACAGCTGTAATCCCAGCACTCAGAGAGGCAGAGGCAGGCAGATCTCAGTGAGTTCAAGGACAGCCTGGTTTACAAAGCAAGTCCAGGACAGTCAAGGCTACACAGAGAAACCCTGTCTCAAAAAACCAAAAATAAATAAACAAACAAACAAAGCAAGTCAGGATAGCCAAGGCTGCAAAGAGAAACCCTGTCTCCAAAACAAACAAACAAACAAACAAAGAAGAAAAAAGAAAAATTAAGGCCAAGTTCAGGTAGAAACTCTGCATCCCAGGAAGAAGCAGAAAGTGTAGAGGGCACCTGAGTCCCTCTTCTGACCTCTGCACACCCAGGCACAATCGTGCACACCCAGAAACATACAGTCACACACATACACGCAGGTAAATGAATACATTAAAAAGAAGAAGGAGGAGGAGGAGGAGAAGAAGTGACCAAGCCTGGCTTATTGGGGTCGTTAGGACCAGGCTCTGACCAGGCTCTGACCGTAAGCAAATCTGATAATCCCACAGCCTCCTTTTTATGTGTTGAAACATCCAGCACCCTCTCCCCCTCAGCCCCTGCGGACATGCATCCTACCTCCATCCCACTCTGCTTGGCCACCAGGCAGCCCTGCCTCATCCAGAGGTCTTTCATTGATGTCTCTTCCCTAGAGATGCCAACTGGGCCAACTGGGCCAGGATGACTATGGAGATTTCCTCTTATCCCCAGCCTTTCCAGTATCCACTCACTGGGTATCTCCAAATGAATCATTACTTTCTCAAGGTATGTAGCCTCTCTCCCACCACACCCTTACCCAGACAGTAGGCTTTGGGAGGCCAAGACTTCTTTTTAAAGATTTATTTATTTATATGTATACAGTTTTCTGCCCGCATGTGTGCCTACAGGCCAGAAGAGGGCGCCAGATCTCACTATAGATGATTGTGACCCACCGTGTAGTTGCTGGGAATTGAACTTGGGGCCTTTGGAAGAACAGACAGTGCTCTTAACCACTGAGCCATCTGGCCAGTCCCCTGTCTGGTGTTTCTAAAGCCTAAAATTGTCAAGTATTTCTTGGCAAATAGAATAAATGGAAGAGAGAGAAGGGAGAAGAGATGTTCCTTCCAAAGAGCACGCAGCATAGAATAAGAGGAAGGAAAACAGAACACAAGACCTTTCCATTTGTCAATTAATCAATATCCGTTAATCACCGACTGACGACCTCCACACTCAGTGCCTGGAGCGGGATGTCTTGGCA
The DNA here is from genome assembly GCF_964271855.1 of Acomys minous. NCBI lineage: Eukaryota > Metazoa > Chordata > Mammalia > Rodentia > Muridae > Acomys > Acomys minous. The sequence goes on from NC_140494.1 coordinate 103,714,338, forward strand.
GCTAAGGCTGTAGTTAAAGGATTAATTGGTGCATGATCTCTCTGTGATCCAGAGCCCAGCTGGGGATCTGGGGTGGAGAAAGATTGACAGGCGTCAAGCTCTCCTGGAACCTCCTAGAGGAAGTCATGAGCTGAACAGACATCCTTCCCCTTTCTGGGGACCCTAGGGCTCCAAAGGACCTTTGTGGGAGATAAAGAAGCTGCTATTCTGGCATTTGCCCAGATCCTACAGTAGTGAGGAGATGGGCCTACAGCCCAAAGTCCTCCTCATCCTGCTGAGGATGCAAACACAGGAAGGAGCGAGGAGGAAGGCGGAAGCCCAAGTGGAGCAGAGGAAGCAGCGTCCTCGGCGTCGGCGTCCCCCACCCCCACCCCCCTCACCCCATCCCCCAACCCGCCCCTCTAGCCCCCCCACCTTGGGTGGTCTGGCCCAGGAAAAAGACCAAAGCTCCCTGTCCCAGGCTCCATCCTGCGGCTCCAGGTGGCCTCCCTTTAGTGTGAGGCTCCGGAAGCTTCACACTGTTTCTCAGGCGTCCCTACTTTACGGCTTTCGTTATGTTTAATCTAGACAAAAGACTTTACTTAGCCCTTTACGGTCTCATCCAAATGGGCTTTCATCTTTTCACTAGCACTGTCTGTTTTTATTGTTTTGATCTCTACTGTTTTATTAAGTAATCCTCTAGCTTTTAAGAAAATTTAGGGCCTTATTCTTATTTATTTTACTTTTTTTTTTTTTTTTTTTTTTTTTTTTGGTCTTTTGCTTTTAAATGCAGAGGCAGCGGTACTGCAGAGGGAGGCCAGCGGGATCTCCTAGACTGCTTAGGTCTGGGAAGCAAGGACACTAAGCGTGGGTCCCAGACAAGTGCTCCAAGAAAGACTGATACTCCCACTAAAAAATTATTCATTTCAGCCATATGGAGACTCGGGGCAAATGGCTCTCACGGAGAAGATAAGATTGGCCCTCACAGCCCAGAGCACTTAACAGAACAGGGACTTTTTAACTTATTTGTGGGCCGGTAAGTGACATCCTGGTGAAACCGCTTTGACATGTGGATACCTGATATGGTCTCTGTGTTCTAAAAGCAGCCATTACACCCTCTGCTGGCTCTCTCTGCTCAGTCACACGAGACGCGGGATTTTCACTCTACCTCAAGCTAAAGGCAGAGTTAGAAGCAGGAGTCCGACAGCAAAACACATTTTAGATGGCAAGCAACCAGCCTAGGACATTTTGACATCGCTTGATCTAAAGTGACCTGTGTCAAACTGGAGGATGGACGCATCCTTCCATCCTATTGATTGGAGTTTGGCTATTTAGACACACCGGCAACATTTAGAAGCATGGTTGTCCCCTGCGGTTTTTTTGAAATTTATGTAAGTGGCTTTGTGCTGACTGTTGCACTCTGTCTCTGACACTTTCCGCCTCTGGCTTGCTAGAGAGAGCTTCCCTATTGCCAGGGGAAGATGTAGTTACTGCTCAACTGCTTTTTTGTCTGCAGCCTGGTATTCCACAACACCCAAGAGCTGCATTTTGTTTGTTTTGGGTTTCTTTTTGCTTAAAAAAGTGTGGGGCGTTTCACAGATCTGTGTTTCATCCTTGCACAGGGACCAGGCTAATCTCCGTTTCATTCCAGCTTTTGTTACATGAGCTGCAGAAGCCAGCAGTCATCTTATATTTTTAGGGCAAAGTCTCATGTAGCTCAGGCTGGCCTCAAGCTCCGTATGTGGCTGACGACGACCTTGGACTTTGGATCCTCCTGCCTCCACCTCCTAAGTGTTGGTATTGTACCCAAGGGCCACCATTCTAAGTGCTGGTGTCAAACCCAGGGCTGGGTGCATGCCAGGCAAGTGTCCTACCACATGACCCACATCTCAGCCCTATTGTCCTGTTTTACCCTCCCATCCGTGGAGCAGGACACAGGCTGGCACACATCCTTTTTAGCACTTGATAGGTCTCCACGCTCCTAATTGTTGCTAATCAAAGGAGTTAAAATTCTGCCTTCTTACTCTAATTGTGTTAAAAAGCTCGAGCAATAATTGCATAATTATTATTTGTTCAAATGTCCTCTTCTGTGAATGCCCTGTTTAAATCTTTCTTTCCCCAACTGGGTTTTTGTGAATTTTTTATTTGCAGGTTTTAAAAAATAAATGCCGGATATTAATCTTTGTCAGCCTTAAAGTTTGAGAAACCATCTACATCTACTCCATCACCCCTTGTTAATGGTGGGGTACAGGGGGGTTTGCTTGGTTTTTGCTTGTTTGTTTTTGAGACAAGGTCTCACTATGTGTCGCTGGTTGTTCCTGGAATCCGCTATGTAAACCAGGCTGGCCTTGAACTTACAGAGATTTACTTGCCTCTGCTCCCCAAATGCCAGGGCTAAAGGCTGAGGCACTATATACCCCGCTAGTGGTTTTTGCTTGTTTGTTTCTTTGTTGCCTTATGTCCTTTAACAGCAAACTATAATGTTGAAATGATCAAATCCATTTATTTTGTGCCTTACATTTCATGTGTGTGTGTGTGTGTGTGTGTGTGTGTGTGTGTGTGTGTGTATTTTTAAACCTTTTCAAAGAGACACTCACTCTGATGTTCAGAGATCTTTTCAACTCATTTCCCTATATTTGTATTTATAATTTTGCTTCTCACATTGAAATCTTTATTCATTTGGATTTCTTTTTAGGTAGAGTATGAACTCAATTTAACTTATTTCCGGGTAAGTGGACCATTTTCTCTGAGACCTTCTACTTAAGTAACTAACCCTTCCCTCTGTTTGGAATGCGTCTCCCATCCTGTCATCTGCTGAGTTCTTTCATGGCCCTGTTTATTTAGCCTTGTTTCTGTTTACTAGATGTGTTTATTTATGTGTGTCTACATCTGTTTCCGGTCTCCTGCTCTGTTCCTTCAGCTTATCTGTCTAGCCCTTCGACAATAATACACTGCTTTTATTATTTTGACTTTGTAATCATCTTGAAGGCCCACGGCCCAAGTGTTGTTTCTTTGTTCTTTTGAAATTGAATTAGCTATTTGCAGCTCTCCATTCTCCTATGTAGATTTTTATAATCAATTTCATTCCCCTAAAATTCCTGCTGGAATTTAACTGAATGTAGGAATTAATTTCAGGTTAATAGATATCTTTACAAGATGAAATCATCTCAAACGTAGATACAGTGTGTCTTTTTATTTGGGGCCTTCAGTTAATGGCCTTTCATGGCATTTGTTTTCCTCTGTGGTCTTGGGCCTTCATTGTTAGTTCATCCCCTGGACCTTTGAGGTTTTCACTGTTACTATGAGAAGTCGGCTTGCTCTGTTTTTTGGAACCCTGGTAGAGCCTGGAGTAAGTGGATGTAATTGGAAAACTGAAAGGTGGGGTGTTTTCACCACAATCACTGAAGACAGGTCTCTCTCCACCCAAAGCCCCCTCCACCACACCAGCCTGAATGTTGACTAACACTAGAGCCCGTGGGTACCAGGCTCCAGAAAAGGGGAATCTGAGCTGGAGACAGGTCTAGCGGGGTCATAGGTAATGAGTGTGGGGCTTAACTGTGAATAGTTAAGGTCACTGCCTAGTGTCCAGGTGTCTGAATGCCCTCTGGGAATTCCAGGACTTCTTCTGTGCTAATTGGAGATGGAGACAGAGGTACACAGACAGAGGTAAATCAAGGGTTAATTAGTAAGGGGCTGAAAAGATGGCTCAGTGGTTAAGAGCAGTTGCTCTTACAGACAACCTGGTTTACATTCCCCACACCAGTCCCAGGGGAACTGGGCACACATGCAGGCAAAACACACAATAGAAATAATTTTTAAAACAGCTAATTAGTAAGGGAAATGCACTTTTCTTTTTTAAATTTTGTTTATTTGTGTGTGTGTGCGCCCATCAGCCTTTATGTGCATAATTTGCATACATTGCCTGTGGAGACCAGAAGAGGGCGTCAGGACTCCTGAAAAGTGGAGTCCTCTGCAAAAACAAAAGCTCTTAACCAATGAGCCACACCTCCAGCCCCAAAAATACTTTCACTAGACTTTGCAATAACATATATGTACATATTTACATATATGTGTATATATAGCTGATAACATGTATTTTACACTTTTTAAATTTTTAATTTGTTTATTTATTTTCATGAGTGTGAGTATTTTGCCTGCTTGTGCATTGGTGTACCATGTGAGTACCTGGTGCCCTTGGAGACCAGAAGAGGGCATCAGATCCCTGGAACTGGAGTTAAGATGGTATTGAGCTGCCATGTGGGTATAGGGAATTTAACCCACCACAGGGCCACCTCTCCAGTCCCTAATTTATACATTTTTTAAAAAGCGTTTATTTATTTGTGTGTGTGTGCCCGTGTACACACATGTGCATGTGAGTGTGTGTGCATGTGTGTTCGTTCATGGGCCATATCGGATATGTAGAAGTGAGAGGACAACTTACAGGAATTGGTTCTTTTTTTCCTCTGTGTGAATCCCAGAGATGAAAAAAAATATATATATTTACATCCGTAGTTTTCTTTCTCTTTCATTTCTTACTTTCTTTTTATTTGTTTAGTTTTGGTTTGGTTTTGGTTTGTTTGTTTGTTTGCTTGTTTGTTTTTGGTGGTTTTGTTTTTGTTTTGAGACAGAGTCTCACTTTGTAGTCATGTCTGGACCAAAACTTGCTAAGTAGCCAGGCTGGCCAAGAACTCATGGAGCTTTGCCTCCCAAGTGCTGGGATTAAAGGCGTGCACCACCAATGCCCAGTTTATTTTATTGTTCTTAAAGAGAAATCTCCCTGACACATACACAGCTAATCCCCCAAACCTAGAGTTTTTGGTTTTGTTTTTTGTTTGTTTGTTTGTCTGTTAAAAGATCATTTATTTGTATTGAACTTTCTTAGAAGTTTTTGGGGATTTTTTGGTTTGGTTTGGTTTGGTTTTTTGGTAACCATTTACAAGACTCTCTCTTTTTTTAAATTTTTTTATTTTTTTATTCTTTTGATCAGGTTTGTCAAAACATAGACTATAGACTAAATCAGATTTGTTTTTACCAGTTGTTAACTGCAAAGAGCCTCATGCTTAATTTGCATATTGAATGTGTCTGTTTTCACATCAAAACTGAAAAAGATTTCCTACCTGTCCCTGGGGGGTGGGGGTGGGGCAAAGTTTGCCACTATCTACCTTTTGTTTATTGTTTTGTTTTTTTGAGGACCTTGCTCTGGAGAGGAGGAGGATGTTGGATCCCTGATCCTCCTGCTTCTGCCTCTCAGGTGCTGGGATTACAAACATGGGGTAACCATGCCTGGCCTGCCCATTCTACTTCAAAGGGATTAATTACAGCAGCACACCTCATGAGAGACAACTCTCCCAAGATTGGCATGAATCCTCCTTTTTTAGAATATTTTTCCATCCTCATATGATCACCTACACTAAGGTACATAAGTCTTAGGTACACGGCTTAATGAAGTTTTACATCCGCACACACTAAGCATCATTCTGACCAAGGTCATGACTTCTCCAGCTCTGCAGGGGGCTCTCCCAGCCCCCTGTTGGTGAGTGTCACCAAAGCCCTCACTCTCAGGTAGCATTCTGAACTCTTGGCTCCTGCTGCCCATGCTGACAATCTCAGAAACAGAACCACACAGTACGTACTATTACGAGTCTGACCTTTTCACTCCACAATATAGGTCCAATTATCCTATGCACAGCAGTTGTTAAATTTTTAATGTTACTCAGCATTATAGTACTTGGAGAACTATGTATTGTTCTTAAATACATATAGCATAGTATTAAATTCAACTGATATCCTGCAGTGGTTCATGCTTGTATTTGTAAATAAAAATAGCCTAAAATTTCCCTTCGTAATATAACCTTCCCTCCTCTTCCTCCTCTTCTGCCAGAATAGTTGCTATAACATTTAAACCACATTTAGACAGCTTTCTCTCTTTTCTATTTTTGGGGGGATTGGTGCTAGGTACAAATCAGGTTGGAAACTGAACCCAGGCCTTCACACACCCTGAACATGTGCCCTACCACTGAGCACCAACCCAGCCCACACTTCGTGGTTTGAACAGGAATAGCCCAATAGGCTTTATGTGTTGTAATGCTTAGCCCATAGGGAGTGGCACTATTAGGAGGTGTGGCCTTATTGGAGGAAGTGTGTCATTGGGCATTGGGTGGGTGGGTGGGGGCTTTGAAATGTCCTATGCTCAAGCTACACTCAGTGTGACACACAGTCTCCTTCTGCTGCCTGAGGATCCAGATGTAGAGCTCTCAGCTCCTCCAGCACCATGTTTGCCTGCACGCTGCCATGCTTCCCACCATGATGATAATGGACTAAACCTCTGAGAACTGTAACCCAGCCCCAGCTAAGTGTTTTCCTTTATGAGAGTTGCCGTGGCCATGATGTCTCTTCACAGCAAAGGAAAACCTAACTAAGATGAACTGTGATACAAGGTATTGTGTAAGTTTTGTTGTTATGGGTCTTGTCTTAGCATTTGTGAACTTACCTCGAAAACAAAAACAAAAACAGCAAAATAGTCTGAGCACTGGAGGGGAGGCAGTGTGTCGGGAAGATTTTTATAATAACTTCTACATTTCAGCCATTACTTTGCCAGCCTCTTCCATCCTAGTTTATTTTCTGCTGCTGTGATAAAATACTGGCCCAACCCAACTTTTCAGGGCAAATGTTTGTTTCATCTTAAAACTCCCCAGGTCAAAATCCATCATGGAGGAGAGTCAGGGCAGGAACTCAAGGCAGGAACCCAGAGACAGGAACTGATGCAGACACCATAGAGAAGCACTGCTTACTGCCTGCCTCTCCATTGGCTTGCTCAGCCTGCACTGCCCATAGCAGGATGGGCCCTCGCCTATCAATCACTAATCAAAAAACAAACAAACAAAGACTATCCTCAGGCATGCCCACAGGGCAGTCTGATGGAGGCAGTTCCCCAGGGGAGGCTCCCTCCTCCAAGGTAGCTTTAGTTTGTGTCAAGTTGATAAAAACAAACAAGCAGAGCACATATGTTTGTCTTGTACCAGTTCTACTCTGGTACATACTCTACCATATACAAGACACCGAAAACACACACACACACACACACACACACACACACTCACACACACATACACACACACACACACACACACACACACACACACACACACACACAAGATAAAGATGTTTATAAGCCTTTTCAAGGCAGGCTTGTCTTCCTCAGTCATTCTTCTGTATTTTCCTGGGTTTGGTAGCACCCTCTCTTGTTTTATTATTTCTGTTGTTCTCTTGCCCTGGGACTGTCTCAGATGCTTTCCCTGCCATCCGGATTTAAATACGTAGTTCATTTGTTCTCAGTTATTCCTGTTTTCTGAGAGATGCTCTCCTGCTTGAACTGCTTTGGCCATTACACAGGAGTTTTGACGTAGAGAGCTCTCCCTAACATTCAATTTTAAGTAATCAGCAAACCCTTGTAAGTTATTCTCTTTGCTCCAAGAGCCATTTCATAGTATGGTTTTGTTTTCAGACATATGGAATAGTTTGTCTACTCTTTGGCTATTCTCCCAGCCCCTGCATCTCCTGGTGGCCATCACGCTGATACAGCTGCGCTTTGCTTGCAGATAGGATAGATAGACCCTTCAGTCAAATACCAATGGAGTTTAATGGAATTCTTATTTCCAGTCTTGTCTTTTCTTATCATATGTCTCTCGGTTAGGGGTGTGTGTGTGTGTGTGTGTGTGTGTGTGTGTGTGTGTGTGTATGTGTGTGTGTGTACATGTGCCACAACACGTGAGTAGAGGTAGATCAAATGGCCACTTTCAGGAGTGGTTCTCTTCTTGCACCATGTGGGCTCCTGGGATTGAACTCAGGTTTTCAGGCTGAGGAGGAAGAGTTCACACCCACCGAACCTTCTTCCTGGCCACTAGGTTTACTTTATCAATTGCTAGGAAACATTTCTTTTTTCTTTTGTTTTTTGTTTTTGTTTGTTTGTTTGTTTTTTGTTTTGTTTTTCAAGACAGAGTTTCTCTGTGTAGCCTTGACTGTCCTGGACTCACTTTGCAGACCAGGCTGGCCTCGAACTCACAGCGATCCACCTGCCTCTGCCTCCTAAGTGCTGGGATTAAAGGCGTGTGCCACCACCACCTGGCTGCTAGGAAACATTTCATGCGGCCTTTGTGATTAGAGACATTTTTGTTTGCCTTTATAGTTAAACAAAATTTGGGCCTGAAAGTTTTTTCCCCAAGAGGTTCTAGATAGCATCAGTGGTCCTTGTTTGAGGTGATCTGCTCTTTCTTTCTAGAAACTTTGCAACTTTGTTTTAATATATAATTTATTTAACTTTTATTGTATATGCATTAGTGTGAGGGTGTCAGATCCTCTGGAACTTGAGTTACAAACAGTTGTGAGCTACCATGTGGGTACTGGGAATTGAACTCAGGACCTCTTAGCCACTGAGCCATCTCTCCAGGACCATGCAATTTTGTTTTTGATCCTCAGATTTCACCTAATACCAATGATAAGCAAGTTTAATTTGAAATTAAACTCAATGCCATTTATAGTAGAAGCCATTTAGAATGAAATACTTAGGATATGAGGATGTAGGTCATTTGGTAGAGCACTTACTTGCCTAGCATACTCAAAGCCCTGGGATTGATTCCAAGCAATGCATAGAAACAAGGCACACACCTATGGCCACAGCATTTAGGCAGTAGAAGCAGGAGGTCAGGAGTTCAAAGGTCAAGGCCAGCCTGAACTACCTGAGATTCTGCCTTTAAAACATACTTAGATATAAATACATATTTATTATCTATTTATAGATATATAATGCTTTCTAATAAATAAAATGTATGTATAAATATATAAAACACACTTAGATATAAATCTACCAAATATACATAAGATGTATATGTGGAAAACTATAAAACTCTTTTTTGTTTTGTTTTGTTTTTTTGTTTTTTCCGAGACAGGTTTTTCTATTCAGCCTTGGCTGTCCTGAACTTACTCAGCAAACAGTGGTGAACAGCTGGCTGTCTAGTAAGGGGCTGTGGCTACAATCCTGGAAAACATAGCCCTGTCCTTAACTGCTAATTAATGTAATGTAAATATGAAAAAAAATGAAGCTAGACCCAGACAGGACTTCATGGATAGTAACTCAAATAGTAACTCAAAATATGCCAGAGCTAAATGTAAAGCACAAGACTGTAAGACCCTGGGAAGATAGCACAGGAGAAACATCTAAATTACTTTGGGTTTAAACCCAGTAAACAGCAGTAATCCTTGAAAACAAGAGTCAGCAAACTGAGTGCTGTGGCTTAACTCATCACGTGCTACAGACGCCATGTGCTAGACCTGTAATCCCCAAGCCACGTCTGTAGGGAAGTACATCTAACGGGCTTGGGTCATCAGAGCTCCTCCCTTTCCTCCCCTCCTTCTCTTTCATGCTGCGATCATATGATATCATCCACCATGAAACAATGCAGCGGAAATCCCTGGCCAGCTGCAGCCCCCTAGCCTTGGACCTCTTAGCCTCTAGAACCAAGAGCCAAGCAAATATCTGTTCATACAAATTACCCACTTTAAAGCCAAGCATAGTGGCCCACACCTGAAATCCCAGTGCTTGCCAGACTGAAATGAAAGGATTGTGTGAGTTCAAGATCCCCTTGGGTTGTGTAATATTCGACCAACAAGGACTACATAGATTCAAAAATAAGGCCAGTAAGTCACCAGGGTTGGAGAGAGGATTTAATAATTAAGAGCACCCACATGGCAGATCCCAACTGCCTGTCACTCAACGGCCTCTTCTAGCCTCTGTAGGCTCTGTAGGCATGTGGTGTAAGAATATGCCTAACCACAGACAGAACACTCATACACATAAAGGAATAAAATGAAATAATTTCCTTATAAAATAAACATAGATTCCTCCTTGATCAATCATTTTGTGCATAAATCATTGTAATAATAGCAAGTTATTCACTCTACAGTCTTATGTTATAGGAGGAAAATGAACTAAGATACTAGCCTTTATTAAAATTAAACTGACATTAACTTTTACTAAAATTTAAAACTTCTAGCTGAGCATGGTGACATATATGTCTACAACCCCAGCACTCAGGGTGTCAAGGCAGGGGGAATGGTAGGTTTAAGATCAGCCTGAGCCACAAACAACACCTTGTCAGAGAAAAGGAGGAGAAGGAGGAGAAAAAGAAAACCTTCCAAACTTTGCCTTTAAAAATCACAGATTGAAGTGCAAGGATTTTTCATTTGAGGCTATCCTGGGCTACATGGCAAGGTCCAGGCTATCCTGCAGTGAGCTATGTGAGCGGGGTGGGGGGAGGGTGGGGGGTGATCAGCTGGCTGGAGGCAGAGCTGCGGACCCGGTGCCTCCAGGACCCAGGACAGCTCCCAGAGTGCAGCTGGAGAAATGCTTGTTTTGTTTTGTTATGCTTTGTTGAGGCAGAACCTCCTGTACACATATCCCAGGCTGGCCTTGAGCTTTATACGTAGTCAGTGATGACCTCACACTTCTGATCCTCTTGCCTCCACCTCCCAAGCGCATGGAAGGCGTGTGTATTTGTCACCTTCACGGTCCCGCCATGTTAGAACTTAAGTGTGGAGGTCTGAAGACAACTTGCACAAGTTGGTTCTCTTCTTCTACCATGAGGGCTTCAGGTCTACAGACCCTCAGGCATGGGGAGCTAGTGCCTTTACCCATTGATCCATCTCCTTGGCTCTTTAACTCCTTTATATGCAGCACTTTAGCATGGTCGCAAGGTGGTTGGGGCAGGCTGGGCTCAGTTGCAGTCACACACAGGACGGAACAGAAGGCAGTGTGGACACTAGCTGCTCATGTTGCTTCAGAGTGTGTGTTTACCTTACACAACTGCCATACTGTGTAGACACTGGGGTTGTCCCCATTTTTCACTCAAGGCTCAAGGGCTGGGAGGGCATGGCCAGAGCTTGCTGGAGTCCATATTTGGATTTGAAGCTGGTTGGTTTTGTTTTGTTTTTTTTTATAAAGTCTGATGCACGCCAGGTTCACATTGAACTTGCTGTTTAGCTGAAGTCCTGCTCATTCTACCTCCACCTTCCAAGGACTGGAGTTTCGGGCTTGGTAAAGCTTGTATTTGAATCTCCAGTTGGGGTTCCAGAGCCCCTGTGTCCTCAGCAGACGGGAGCTGAGAGGAAGTGGCTCTCACTTACACCATCTCTTTGTTCTCTTGGGGAGCATCTGGACATTAGGCCAGGAGCACAGAATTTTCTGGGACTCCAAAAGGGAATGAGGCCACCTCAGAGTACATGTAACCAATGCTTCCATTGCAAAGCTGGAGTGTGAGCATTGGCCATCTGCCTTTCTACTCCAGCTCCCTCTCACAGCCCCGAGCAATGAGGAAGGCAGTCTAAAGGACCACCTTCCATTCCGTGTCCAGGGAATCCCAAGCCCCTCCCTGTCCACAGGAACCTTGATCTTGCTCAGTTACTCAGACCCACTCTCCCAACTCCACAAGCTCAATACACGGGGGCAAATTCGAGGCCCTCTCCCTTCCCTACCCTGATCTGGTGCCATGGCCCGCTAACCTTACACATAGAGGGTACCTGGTTCCCAGGCAAGGCAGGCTGACAGGCCATGTACATACAGAGCCATTCCCAAAGCCAGCAACTTCTCCTGGACTGCTCCCTTTGGGGATAGAGCTCCTGGTCCTCCCATCTGCTCCACTGTTGTCCCCAAGCCCCTTCAGACAGAGCTGTTGGGTGGTGAAGAGCTGTTGGCTGTGACACTTTGGGGGCTAGACTAGATGGGAGCAGAGCCACACCCCAGAACCCCTCATCCCATGGTCCTGGGCTTCTGACCAGGTAAGGGTATCCCCATTCCTTCCCCCACCCCACACCCCATTAAGCTGGGTTATCTAAGTTACTTTACTATTGTTATGACAAAACACCGTGGCCAGGGAAACTTACAGAAGAAAACGTTTATTGAGGGCCTTGCTTATAGTTTCAGAAGATTAGAATACATGACTGTCGTGGTGGGGAGCAGGACAACAGGCAGGCAGGCATGGCTGAAGGATTTTACTCCATCTCGGAGGGTTTAGTCTATGGTTGCTTGATCCTGAGTGCTTGGGCAGAACATCGTGGCTGCAGGGGAGGACAGCTGCTCATATTCAGCAGACAGGAAGCAGAGAGAGAGAGAGAGAGAGAGAGAGAGAGAGAGAGAGAGAGAGAGAAGACAGGAAAGGGCTGAGGAAGCTGCAACCCCAAAGGCACACCCCCAGCGATGTACTTCTGCTGGCTAGGCGCCACCTCCCACGCCTCCTCACTTCCCAATAATGTCATCGCATTTTGAATCCATTCAAAGCTTCATTCATTGATTAGGTCAGAGCCCTCACAATCTAATCATCTCTGTGTAAAAAAAAAAAAAAAAAAAAAAAAAAAAACCAACAACACACACACACACACCCAGAGGTGTGCTTCAGTATTGCCTAGAGGCTTCTTAATAGAATTACCCTGACAATCAGAATTGCCTTCACAGCGGGATTCTGGAGGGTGGGAGTCTAGATGAAGGTTTCAGCCTGGCCAAATCCAGGCCGGGACTCTCTTCCTGGCTCACAGACAGCTGCCTCTCTCCTGCATACTCACACAGCCTGGATGTATGCAGTTACAAGGATCTGGGGCAGGGAAAGGGAGAGGAGGGGTTAGGCCTCTGGGGTCTCTTCTTATAAGGCCTCTAATTCTGTCATGAAGGCCTCAACCTCATGACCTCAGCTAACCCTTAATTACCTCCCAGAGGTCCTGCCCCAAATACCACGCCATTGCAGGCAGGGGCTTGAACCCAGGGCGTGTGTGTGTGTGTGTGTGTGTGTGTGTGTGTGTGTGTGTGTGTGTGTATGCCCGTGCATGCACACTTGTGTGTGTGTGTGTGTGTGTGTGTGTGTGTGTGCCCGTGCATGCACCCTTGTGTGTGTGTGTGTGTGTGTGTGTGTGTGTGTGCCCGTGCATGCACCCTTGTGTGTGTGTGTGTGTGTGTGTGTGTGTGTGTGTGTGTGTGCGCGCGCGCGCGCACACGCGCGCGCATCTGTGTCCTTGTGCAAGGGAAGCTGTTTCCTTCAACTTTACTACCACACTCCAGGCTATCCCCGGAAGCACTGTCCTTCCTCGTGCCCCACTACCCCTGTCCTTGCCCCCAGAACACTGCCCACCCACTCTCACCCAGCTTCCCGCTCTGGTAGCGACCGACCCTTCCATGCTATGTGGGTGTTATGTGCCATCTGGTCTACCGTCACTGGCTCACCTGCCACTGCTTGCTGAGCTGCAGCCCTCTGTTCCACCCTTTCTCATTTTCTTCAACGAAGTAGCAGGAAGGGCACCTTGGGTCTCATCTGTCTCTGCTAGGAAGGCTGCCCCTCATCTCCATCTAAGTGGAATTAGGCATCTCTCCTGCGTGTCCATTTCTTGCTCTGCCACCAGGGGGCGCACAACTCACTCCTCTGTGCTTGGGAACCATCATGGGGATGGTTGCTCCTTTGTCTCCCCTCTCCCTCTGGTGCCTGTGTTGAGGATAGAGACCACAGTGTCAGGTGTCAGATCGATTCCTTAATCACTTCTCCACTTTATTTTTTGAGGCAGGGTCTCTTACTGAACCTGTATCAGCTCGACCTCGCAGGGAGCCCCAGAGATCCTCCTGTCTCCACCCTTCCTCCCAGCACTGGGGGCTCCAGACATACAGCACCACACTCAGCTTTTGTCTGGATGTTGAAGTTCCAAACTCAGGTCCTCATGCTTGCATAGCAAGCAAGCACTTTACCTTACCCACTGAACCATCTCTCCAGCCACACTCCCTCCCTTTAATAGAGCTGTAAGCCATAGGCCCAGCAGTGAGAGACAGCCGGCCTCCTGCACTGCTGTCAACTCTCCAGCGGGGTTTATCTGTACCTTCACGCCATGTTTGCTTGTCAAAGGAGCCGGGGGCTGTGTGTGACAGCCAGGTTAAATAAATGTTGCTTCCTTCCACTCCCCCAATTCCTGTCCTGTTGCCGAGGATAGCGGGTGTCTTCCCAGCCTCCACAGATGCCGGTGTATTGTCACCTGTCCTTATTTGATTAGTGGAACACTCAAAATGCCTGAGGCCATCTCTACACAGCAAGAGCTGGGGGGCAGGGGAGATGGACAAGCCCCCCTTATCCTTGGCTGCCTGAAGGATACTCCCTGGAAAAGTAGAGAGACAGGACAGTGTGGAAGGAGGAAGGTGAGGCTCAGGAGGCCAAATAACTGTGGCAAGGTGACATCGCCAGCAAGTGGCAGAGCCAAGTTCATAAACCAGATGCCCTGAAGATGTCAATACTTCCCCCTTGACTCAAGCTAGTCCTGGTGTTGCCTAGAAGGGCTAGCCGAAAACTGTGGGCCTGGGATAATAGTCAGATAGTGGTGCCAGGTGTGGTGGCACCTGCCTTTAATCCCAGCGCTCGGGAGGCAGAGGCAGGTGGATCGCTGTGAGTTCTAGGCCAGCCTGGTAAGCGAGACCAGAAGAGCCAAGGCTACACAGAGAGACCCTGTCTCGAGAAACCAAAGGGGAAAAAAAAATCTTTAAATAGTCAGATAATGCTTGCCTTTTGAGTATGAGGACGCAAGTTCAGTCCCACGGAGCCCACATTTTAAAAGCCAGTAATGATAGTAAATGTTTTTAGTGCCAACCCTGGAGAGATGGAGATGGACGGATCCCTGAGGCTTCCTGGTCTATTAGCCTGGCTGAATATGGTGGTCAAGGCAAGTGAGAGACTCTGTCTCAAGAAACAAAGAAGAGGCAACTGAGGAACAACAGCCAGTCAGTCCTCATGCACACATGCGTGCACACACACACCTCCATACACATGTGCATCTGCACACACATAAAACATAAAAACTAAGCATGGGCTGGATGGAGAGATGGCTCTGAGGATAAGAGCACTGTCTGGTCTTCCAAAGGTTCTGAGTTCTATACCCAGCAACTACAGGGTGGCTCACAACCATCTGTGATGTGATCTGGTGCCCCCTCCTGGTGTGTAGGTGTACATGCAGGCTGAACACTGTATACATAATAAATAAACAAATCTTTAAAAATAAATAAAAACTAAGCTGTCAGGGATGGGGTGTGGCCTGGTGGTAAAGTACTTGCCGACCATTCATGGGGTTTTGTGCTCCATCTCACTATTGGGGGGAGGGGGAAGCAAGAAAAAAAATTTTTTTAATCCACTGCATCAAGAATGGAAAGACAGATCCAGCCCCTCGAACAGGTGTCTTTGTGTTTGTCTTCACTGGTGGGTGAGGGTGAACAGCGCCAGCTGATGTTAGACATGGTCCCCGGCGTGCAACAACAACAGCATGCACAGCCTCACGTTCACTCACAATAGACTGACACGAGCACCCATGTGCCAGAGCGTGCACACGTTACCTTGCTCCCTCCCTCCCTCCCTTCCTGCATCCCCTGGGAATCCATTCAGATCTACCCAGCAGAACGGAGGAGAGGAGGGTAAGCCCACATCCAGCTGTAATTCTCCCCCTCTCCTGGTGAAAACAAAAGGAACAACGGGAAGCCTCATCCAATATTCATGGGGAAGCATCCGGACAGATCCCGGGGAAAATAAGTCTTTTCTGAGCCCACGATCCCAGAGCCTTGGAGCAGCCAGCACCGGCTAGGAGCAGGACAGGGGCTGGCAGAGGCACTTTGTAGAAAAGCTTAATTACGATTCACAGAACTGCAGCACGGAGATGGTTTAAAGCCACTTAATTAGTGTAGGGATATACCGCCATAATTATCCTGAAAAATGGCCTAATTAACCTATGGAAAATCCAGGGCCACCACTCAGCAATGCTGGAGATGTTAGTAGTCTCTTAGTGTACCCCATCTACTCTTGGGGACAACTTTGTGTGGGGACACAGGTCTGGTGACAAACAGAGGGGCTATAGGGCTGGCCCTGGAAGGTGCCCAGGCTTAAAAAGCAAATATTGGTAAGTAGCAATGAAAGAAAACCCAGAGTGATAGTAACCGAGTACTACCAGAGGCCAAGTGGTATTCTGCTCCATTCCTCACGTAAGTCTCAAGATGATCCCATAGCATGGATATTGAAGTTCAGAGAAGTTCATCAATTAACTCAATGCCACACAGTCAGACTCCACTTTTCCTGTTATTTCACACTGTCTTTCCTAGGCCCAACAAGCTGAGGGAATCCACTCAACCTGGAAGATGTGGTTTTCACTCCAAGGAGGCACCACCCCTCAAACTCGTCAGAAAAGTGGAGTCAGTCACGCTGAGGAGGGCCTCATGCAAGAGTGGACCCCGTTCACAAAGGCTAGGAGGGATATCCCGTAAAAGGTACAGCGTGCCGCCTGCACAACCTTTCACAAAAACCCAAGCCACCACCACAGCGTTGGTTCTCAGCCCTGATCTTGTCCCAAAGCCAGAGAATACACACCTGGGAGGCCATATAAAGCTAGATTCATTTCAGTCGGTCCTCAGGGGCACGCTGGTGCCACACGGGACAAAAGCTCGGAGTCCTCCAGGGGGCGCCCGAGAGCCAGCCAGGCGCTGCAGTTTATCTGGCCAGCAGGTCGAGGAATATTCCAACAACGTCCTCATTCTTCGCTGATCAAAGGAACCGGGATTGAACCTGCTGTAATCATCCGCTGGGGAGTTTGCTTAAAATTCCCCTAATTACGGGAGAGCAGAAAATTGCTACGCCTCAGACTGAATAGAGAAATCGAAGGCGCCCTGCTCCAGCTGCCTGGGGGAGACGAGCCAGTCTGGGAACAGAGAGGCGAGGGGGCTACAAACTGCGACGAAGGGAGGGAGAACCAGGTTCCCGGCTTGTGCCAGGAGTGGGAGAGGTAGGAAAAGAGCCACTGCAATAGGGATATGGTGACTGGCTCAGATGTGGCACCCACCTTCCCCGCAGAGAAAGTGCGGAAGCGGGGAGATGGGTAGTCGGCCCATACTTTTGACTTAAAGAGAGAAGCTCTAGGCTGTCCCGTCTGCCTGGAGAGGCATGGTCACTAGGTGTTGGAGAAGGTCAAGATGTGAGCTTACAGGGCACAGGTTCCTCTGGGCTCAGCCCTGCCCCAGGAGTGTGGAAGGATATAGACATGAAAAGAGGGCACAGGATGTCAGGTCCGGGGATGTCTCCGTCTGAACAGGAGAGTAGGTGAGCACAGCATAAAAGGCTGTGAGATTCAAAGACCCCACCCACACCAGCGCCCTTTACACACCATTGTCCTGGGCAACGTCAAGGGGGTCCCAGTGTTCGGAACCAGGTTCAATCAGAAGGAACCTTGCTGAGCAAAAGGGAGGGAGTGGAGTAAGAAGAAAGGAAGTGGACAGGGCACTGTTGAGAGGAGTCTCATACACCCAAAGGAGTTATGGGAGCCTGGTTAGGACAAGGAAAGCAGAGGCCTAGGTAGTTGAAGCTACTTGTCTACAGCCATACAGCTCATCAGAGGCCAAGCTGGGGCTCACAGGCAGAGTTTAGACTCATGCTGTGGAGTAGTTCTCAACTGGGCAGCTTGGAGGCGGACGGGCATGGGCAATGGGCCAGAGGTGGAAACTAAAGACAGCTAAGCCCTCCGGCTGAAGGATCCCACTACATCAGTGGCTGATTTCCTGATCTATTAACAGATACTCAGTGTAAGGGGACGGTTGTAAAGGGCCCCTCCTGCAGCGCTCCTGAGGCCCTGGGGCCCTCCACCTCAGGCTACCCTCCGAGAAGGATGAAATGTGCTACACCTTGGCTCTCTCCCCATTTTTCAAGGACATTTCAGTTGCTCATGCAAATTCCTGGTACATTCCCGATGTGGTCCTCTTGGGACCCTAACTGTCCTATCTTGTTTGTCCAGGTCACAGTATTGAG
Source organism: Acomys minous (assembly GCF_964271855.1). Taxonomy (NCBI): domain Eukaryota; kingdom Metazoa; phylum Chordata; class Mammalia; order Rodentia; family Muridae; genus Acomys; species Acomys minous. Next base: position 103,732,163 of record NC_140494.1, read on the forward strand.
ACTGGAGTGGGGAACCCACTCACACTACCACTTAAGAAAAAAGGGGGCAATTTTTTTTGTTTGTTTTTGTTTTTTGAGACAGGATTTCTCTGTGTAGCCCTGGACTCACTTTGTAGACCAAGTTGGCCTCGAACTCACAGCAATCTGCCTGCCTCTGCCTCCCAAGTGCTGGGATTAAAGGTGTGTGCCACCATGCACGGCCAGGGCAATTTTCTTTTTAAAAGTATAGGGATGTCTGTTGGGGACGGAAGGCTGGCATCCACATCACTGCACATCCCTTCCACTCCTCCATGAAGCCAGCTTCATTTGATCCTCTGGATGACCACAAAAGTCCACGTGCCCATGTGTGTGTGTGTGACCTAAGATTGGACTGTGGTTGGCCAGTTTCCAGTCCAATCAACCTCAGAGGAGAAGTTGAGTCCCAATGAACAAATGGCTGCCATGCGCCTGACACTGTGCATCAACAGGCCAATTGAGAGGCCAAGGAAAGTCACAGGATCATTCCGCCAACACCCACCACAGCAGTGAAGACACACCAGGGGCATGCAGGGACAAGACCCCCGGGGTGGACATGAGTATGTCACCTGGCAACAGGTGCTGATGAGGAAGGAGGTAAGGCCTCAGCCCGCACCCAAGTGATGCGTTATATTCTTCAGTGTGGCAGGCACCATACTGCAGATGTCCAGCTGTGACTGAGGTGCACCTTCAAACAGAGAAGCTAGAACTAAGGGCATCTACCCAGTGGCAGCCCGGACTCACCCTTAGCTGAGCCACGCCGAGTGACAGGCAGGCAGGTCTGGGATCCTAGTCTCCACAGTCTCCTGCTCCAGGGTGGTGGTATGAGGCAGGCAGGGAGACCCACGTGTAGGGAGTGTGACGATTTGCATGCTGTTTGTATTGCGGTAATTGCCTCTCTTTTGTTCTCCCTCAGTATTTATGGAAACTCTCTGTGGAAATGCCGCAAATCTCAGCAGCGCAGAGAGGAAGCGGCAAAATGGTTTTACGTCTCTCCCTGGGCTCAAGGGAGAAGACCCGAGCCCCGCAGCCCAGAGGTGAAGGTGGCAAGAACAAGGCAGGGAGGTTGGAAGGATCTAGGTCACAGATGTAAGGCTATCCCCCAGAACCTGTCTTTAACTTACCTCTTCCTGTCCTGGCTCAGGGTTCTATTGAGCAAAATCTCATTCTGAACTCACGAGGCTTATTCTTGTGGCCCTCCCTCCATTAGAGCAGAGCAGCCAAAGCCATTGGCATTGGGCCAAGCTTACTGTGAACCCCTGAGGCAGCTGGATGCTCTTATGTATAGAAGATAGGAATAGGGGCCAGAGGAGCCGCACCCACTACATCAGTGGGTCTCAACCTTCCCGACACTGTGACCCTTTAATACAGCTCCTCACGTTGTGGGTGACCCCCCCCCCAACCATGAAATTATTTTTGTTGCTACTTCATAACTGTAATTTCGCTACTGTTATGAATCATAATGTAAGTATCTGAGATGCAGAATATCTTATATGCGACCCCTGTGAGAGGGTCATTCAACCCCAAATGGGGTGGCGACCCACAAGTTAAGAACCAGTACACCAGATGGTCACAGGAGCTACCCAAAGAAAGGGTCCTGGTCCCAAGGTCAGGTCATTAGAAGGCAGACACCTGAAACAGTTTGTCTCTTGGTCCTAGTCTGTCTCCAAGTTCACCATCCCCAAACCTAACTTGTCACTGGGCCCTACCTTAAAAATAAAGTCTCAGAGCCAAGCCAGCAGGGACTCAGCTGCTTATGGGTTCAAGGCTCTCCTCTGCAGAGAGCTGATTAACTAAAGGCTCCGTCTGAGCTTGAGATGAGAGGTACCATGGGGGCTTGGGGAAGGTTCAAAGTAGCAGAAAGAACCTGTGGTAAGTCACAGGGCCCTTACCTTTCTGATATTAATTTATTGCTAAGCCAGTTGTTACCCTCACATCCCTGAAGGTCTTGTCCTGCCCCTGACTGTGGCAATTCCCAGCCAGATGGAGTTGTCCTGGGTGGCTGAGCAGCGCCAAGGAGTGAGGTGTCTGCAGACAGAGAACCAGCAATGACACGGGACATTAGGTGCTGATGGCTTTGTGGTGCAAGAGACTTGCAATTAAAGATACAACAGGCCCCTCCGGGGCCTGTCAGACAAGATTCAGAGCAAGGGTCAGGGAGCTGGGGTGGTGGTGGTGTATAATCATCTGGCAGAACCCACAGAGGGGACAGGACGGGGTTCCGGTGCAGCAGCCTTTGCCCTGTCAGCAAGTCTGTCACCGTAGCCCTGCTCTCCATCCAAGCTAAGCATGTTCACTGTAGGTAGGAGGAGGTTGCCCGGGCCTCACTAATGAGACAAGGAAATGGCTTTTGGAGGTTAAGTGACTTGACTCAACCTTCAAGACAGTGCAGGTGAAAGTCAGGTCCCACTCCACGGGGTGCCCAGTTAGGTAGAACTCATGGCTGCCTACTGTGTGCTTTCTTCTGAGGGACTCCCCAGCTGGGTTCTCTGCTTTATCAGAGCTCCAGGCTGGACACACCCAGTTTGGGCTAGAAGACGTAAGTAGGAACACCTGAGGGACCAAGAGTTCACCTTGACTCCACGTCAGCCCTCTCCAGGACACCCTTTGCCCTCCTTGGCATGGAAAGATTAGAAAGAGACACCTGGCAGACACATGGGGATTTCCCAGAAAGGAGGGGTCCATGCTACCCCAAGTCTGTTTCTAAGAGCCCCATCTTGTCCAAGGACTCTCCCAGGTCTCACTCCTCAGGCCTTGTCAACATCATTAACATAGCGGTGCCACACACCTGTAAGCCCAGCACTTGGGGAGGCAGAGGCAGGTGGCTCTCTGTGAGTTCGAGGCCAGCCTGGTCTAGAAATCGAGTCCAAGACAGCCAAGGCTACACCCCAGAGAAACCCTGTCTCAAAAAACAAACAAACAAAAAACATCGTTAACTTGCTGCTATCTATCCAGGCCACTGCTTTTGGCCTCCATCTAAGCCTTGCTGGTTCACATATATTCACCGTGCCCCAGAGCCACCGCCAAAGGGGAGTGGACCTTGGCCACGACCATAAAGGTGGGAAGTGGTCCGCTTGGGACCTAGATGGGGCAAGGTTGTTTCATGGCAATGATGGAGCTGGCAGACAAGGGCTCTGAGCGAAAGGGAGGCTTTGTAGGGAGAAGAGAAGCGACAGTGAAAATGAAGTCAGAGAATTTAAGAGGAAGGACAGTTTTGTTTAGAATGCCTGCCCCCAGCATCCCCAAAGCCCAGACCTGAGCTATCCTCAAACCTCAGCATGAACATTGCACCTTCTGTGGAATCTTGATGACCTCCAAATGGAGTTTTTCTTCTCCCTGTGGGCTTTTCCCACACATGCAACACTTTTTTTTTTTTTGTCTTGTGCATAGCTGGCTTGATCTGGGGATCCGCAAGGAAGAAGCCAGATCTAGAAAGGTTTAACTAAAGAGTGAAGACGCACCCGGAAAGTGGGTGATGCCGTCGCATGTGCTAGGGTTCCAGCCTGAATGAAAAGGAGAAAGTCAGAGCTGCAGACAGGGCTCAGCATTGCTGTCTGCGCAGAGGACCCAGATAATCATGGGAGGAAGACTGATGGAGCAGATCTGACGACAGGACGGGACAGGTCAAGGGCGCCTATTAGAGCTCACAGTAGGGTTCAGGAGACACCAGGTGACAGAAGGAACTCTCCAGAAAGCAGATGCCTACCATCTGAAGTCCAGGTTGCAATTGGGGGCCAAATCGAACAGCCATATTCTCAGAATACTGAGAAATAAAGAAAAAGAATGTAGTCATGGCGGGAAGGGTCTGGAGCCCCTGAGGTGGACTGGCTGTGAGACATGTTGGATTGCACCATGTGTGGCTTTGCTAGCAGCAGCAGCCTGGACAGAATGATGTATTTGTCTAACAGTATCTTTCACTTCAGACATTCTGTTTTCATTTTTATAAATTGTGTTTTTCTTAATATCTCCACTTCTCCCCTCATGCTCACATTTCCCTCTGCATTCCAAGCATGTGGAGCGTATTTACAATCATTGCTTCAGTATCGGTCGCCTGCCAATGCTGTCCACTTTCTCTCTTTTGTTCTTTTCCTGTTGGCTGATGTTTTTCTTGTGGCAATGAGTAATACTTTTCTGCTTCTTTGCATAACAATTCATTTTTATTAGGTGACATATGTTGTAAATTTTATATTGTCAAGCTCTGGATTTTTGTTATATTCTTTTAAAGAGTGATGGTGTTTTTTTTATTTGCAAGGTGTTTTTTTTTTCATGTAATAAAGTTTATTTTTTTAATAAAAGAGTGCTAGACTTCTGGCTCAAGATTATTTGGACGCTTTGATTGGTTGTTGTTACTTTTGTTTCAAGATAAGAACTTCCTAGGTAGCTCAGGCTAGCCTCCAATTCATGATCTTCCTCCTCCACCTCCAGAGTGTTGGGTTACAGGAATGTGCCACTATGCTTTCTTATTTTTTTTAAGACTTACTTTTCCTAGGGGGGTGTTATGCAGCTATGGGTGGCTTGGAACTCACTTTGTAGACCAAGCTAACCTTGATCTCACAGAAATCCTCCTGCCTCTGCCTCCTGAGTGCTGGGGTTAAGGAAGTGCACTGTCCCGGCGGCTTAAGACTTGCTTATGAACTCTTCTATTTATTTTATTATCTCCTCCAGTATGCACCTATCTATATTCAGCAATGTGCTGTTGCTACTGCTGTTGTTTTAATTGTATGTCTATAAGTTTTTTGCCTATATGTAAATCTGTGCACAAGAAAAGGGTGTCCGATCCCCTGGGACTGGAGTAACAGAGTTTTGAGCTGCCATGTGGGTGCTGGGAATCAAACCTCGGTCCTCTGGAAAAGCACCCAGTGCTCTTAACCATTAGGTCATCTTTCCAGCCCTTAGCAAGCTTTCAAGGCTTCCACAGATTTTGAGAACTCTGTATGTGAGTCTCTTCTAATATTCTTCCAAGCAAGCCTGGCCTCCCAAATAGCCACTGCCTCACCAGCTCCACCACCGGACTCCCTCTAGGGTCCCAGCTTCCGTGCTATGTCCAGCAACTTCCTCCAGGAAGCAAACTCTACGGACACATCACTCAGTCCCTTTCTCTTGGGGACTACCATCTAAAAGAAGTTGTTTGCTGCATTTAGCCTTGAATTGTTGTTTTCTCAAGGTGAGCACTTTCAACTGTAAGTTAATCCATGGGCAGAGGGTGGCCTCCCACTCAATGCAGATAAACAAGTAAACAGTAGCAACAAGCAAGATAAATAAGCGTGCTGTATGCTAAGAGATGAAAATCTGAGAAGAGGTGGGACTCTGAGAATGGGCGGGATTCTCGGGGGGCCGGGTGATTCTGAGAAGGGGCGGGGCTCTGAGGAGGGGCGGAACTCTGCGAGGGGATGTGGTTCTGAGGAGGAGCGGGATTCTAAGAAGGGGCGGGATTCTAGGAAGGAGAGGGACTCTTGAGAAAGGGTGAGGCTGAGAAAGGGTGGGATTCTGAGAGGGGGCAGGAGCTGAGAAGGGATGGGATCGTGAGAAAAGATGGGGTTCTGAGGCAGGATCTGAGAGGGGATGGGATTCTGAGAAGTGGAATTTTTTGAGAAGGGACAGAATTCTAAGAAGGGGTGGGACTCTGAAATGGGGGCGGGATTCTGAAAAAGGGGCGGGATTCTGAGTGCTGTGCTTAAAAACCAGTGAGGCCAGGGCAGAGGACACCACTGAATTGAGTGGCCTGGAAGGCCAAAGTCACCACTGATGTGACTGACATCCAGAGAGCTTCAGAGGCTCAGCAGCCGGGTCGACTGTGTACTCTGAGGCCTGAGATGTCTACTCTAGATCCAAGAGGGGCTACCAAGCTAGCAGGTGATAGAAAGATGGGTACGAACATAGAGGGAGGAACCTCTATAAAGGGTGTTGTCTCCGTTAGTGATGCCCAAGTGTCCCCAGAGATCACCTTAAGCAGCAACCATGGTGGAGCCTCCCTTGACCTCCGCAGAGGCATCAGGATCTGGAGAAGACAGCTACGTGTTAGCCAGGCCTTATTTAAACAGATGTGTCACCACCCAGGGACATCATTCCAGGAGCTCCAAGAAGCTGTATCCGCAACTGTCCCCAGGGGCCTGTGGCTTGCCTATCCTCAACCCCTTCCCACTCCTGCCGGTGACCTAGATTTGCTGCTGTTGGGTAGCTCACCTTGGTTCTCCGCAGCTGACACCCCATCTATCTTCTCTGACTCTACCTTGCCCCTTTAGGCCATGAGGGGTTGTGTTTCCCAAGCTCATTTTCGGGCCCCAGCCATTCTTTCTCCTCACACTTGGTCTACAGAAAGAGAGAGTCCAAAAGCCCTAGCCCTCAGAAAGTCCTGCCAGAGAGCTGGCCTCAATCCATATTGCTTTTTGCCCTCTGTGGTTCCATGCTAATGGCTCTCCAACTGGACCAATCACTCTTTCCGTTGCCCCTCTCTGTCCTCTGGTCTCAGCAGCTCCTCCTGCTCTCTCCTCACGGGCAATTAATTAGCTTAGGAGAGCTGAGATGAAACTCAGGCTGGCCCTGGGAGGGCCCTCTCTCTTTCCCCCTGGGGGAGGCCCAGCACAAAGTCCCTTCCGCCCTCAGACATCCTCATTCCCTCCCCGACCCTTTACAGGCTTCCTGCTTTCCCCACCCTGTCCCAGCCCAGCAGAAGGGACCCTGGTCCTTCAGGAGACTAATGGATCAAATCCCCATGTCAGCCCTCCTGTCCCCTGCCTGTGTTGGGTTGGTCAGAGCAGTGGCCAGGTGATCCATCGCTGTGTTTTTTTCTTCTTCTTCTGCTGCTGCTGCTGCTGCAGTAAAATATGGACAGTGAGAACCATGGGAGAAATGAGGCATGAAAATTAATCTGCTTTACAGTCCTCATGAATATTTAAAAGCTGATGAATATGTAACTACATTTCTTTTCTCCTCCATTAGTGTCTGCTTTTGAGTTACTCTGTAGTTCTCTTTCGTTCCTTTGGGGGCTGGTTGGCTAGACTGATTTTTAAATTGGTTTTACAGGTGTTTGTGGCTCCTGGGTCCCCTCTACCCTCAATCCTGCTGACAGAGCTGTCCCTTTAAAATTCTCCAGCAAGGCCAGGCAGAGGGAGACAAGAGGGAGGAGGGGAGGGGGGTGACCCTCCTGCCCCTACAATAAGAGACTCAGAGCAAAGGGGAGATGTCTGAACAAAGAAATGAAATAGTGTTCACAACATACATGCTAGAGAGAGTTAGCTGGGCATTGCTGTGTGCATCTGCATCCCAACTACAGAGGAGGGAAGTGCATGAGGATGGATTGAACCCAGGAATTCCAGGCCAGCAAAAATGCTGCTGTCTCAAAAAGAATAAGAGGAAAAGGAGAAAGAGGAAGAGGAGGAGGAGGAGGAAAGGAAGGGGTTCCTTCTTGACTCTTCCCTGAGCCTTGGTTTCCCCTTGAAGTTAATAACAAGCTCAATACCCAGCAAGCGAGGCATCAGGGAATTTTTGAAAAGCCAAAAACTTAGAGAGCGAAATGCTACCTTCCTGCTGGACCCAGTGGTGGCATCCCTGTAATCTCAGAAGGCTGAGGCAGGAGGATCACATGTTTGAAGCCAGTCTGGGTTGCACAATGAGTTTCAGGCAAGCCTGGGCAACATAGACCCCCATTGCAAAATAAAAATTAAAAACAGAAGATCTGGGAATGTAGCTCAATGTAGCACTTGCCAGAAAGGGGCGGGGGAGGGAAAGAGGGAGAAAGGGATGGAGGGAGAGAGAGAGAGAGAGAGAGAGAGAGAGAGAGAGAGAGAGAGAGAGGGAGGGAGGGAGAGAGGGGGAGCCTCCCTTTGGAACAGCTGCTCTTTATCTGGGCTTATGTGTCCCTTTAGATCACATTGTTTGGATCAACCCCTGAGCAGATCCACCACGGATTGGATCAAGCCTCTATCAGGAGGACACGTAATGGCCTTGCTCTCGATTAGGTTGGTCTCTGATTGGGTAAGCAACAGATTAGATTAGTCAATGATGGATCACCGCAGAGGACATCAGCCACTGATCGAATCAACTGCTATTTAGATTGGATTGGCTTTTGGTGAGATCAACCACTGAGCAGATTAGCCACCAGTTGGGTCACGCCTTAATTGAATGATCCTCTGATTGGCTCATCGTCTGATGAGGTTTTCTGGTGTATCTTCTATCCAAGGACAAAAGGTCTCAGTCAATTGGAACCTCCTCTTCTCCCCACCTCTGTGAATACTGAGAACCGTGTGCTTTTTTCTAAGCTAGTTCCACAAAAATCTCCCCTGCCACCCTTGAGTTTTAGGCAAGCTTGAGGTGTAACACAGTGGGACCATACTTTAAATGATGATGATGATGATGATGATGACGATGACGACGACCACAACGACAACAATAGGGACTATCAACGTCCCCCATGTAGAAAAGGTGGTTGCTGCCCATCTTGATGATTTGAGTCCTATCTTCAAGGCCCACATGCTGGAAGGTGTGAACCAGCTCTCTCAAGTTGTCCTTGGTCTTTCACACGCGTGCCATGGCACACCCACATCCACATTCACACACAAAATAGATACATGAAGTAACAAAGAAATAAAAATATTAAAACGTCAGAGAAGGAAGAACTTCAGGCACATTGAGTCTGGGGGTAAGAAGGAAAATATTTTATCCCCAGAATCCAGGTGGAAGACCTAAGAAAGGTCAAGAGTATAAGCCGGACAGAAGAACTGCCAGCCCTGGGCTGAGGAAGGAAGGAGCCAAGGAGAGAGGGCAGATGCCACAGTGTGGGGGTTGGGGAAAGTAATGTCCCCAGAGGGACCAGTGTGGTCTGTGTGGGAACATTCAGGACATGAGGATGATGGTTAGGCTAAAGAGCTTAAAGAGTCAGGACCTGGGGACCTTTCAGGACCTGAACTGAGGTGATAGCAAGAGAAGAGGATCCAGGAACCTCATATGTCCAAGGAGAAATCCCAAGCTGTCTGCCCATCTCTTACCTCCCCGAGTGCTAAGATTATGGCCTTTCAAGTGCATGGTGGGGTTCTGACCTTGGGTCATGGTTGCACTGCAGCCACTTTACCAACTGAGCCAGCGCCTCAGTCCATAGAGCTACTTTGAAAAGCACAAACACCATTTGTGTATTTAGGAACAGTGGCCATTGTGACAAGTGGTAAGCAAAGATTAGCTCATATGTGTGACACCCCAGCTTCCCCTCAGACCCATTTTCAGAGGTCTTCTGGCCCAGCCACTCCCTTCTTCCATTCACAGGGCCTTGGGATGGACAGGTGTGCCCAAGCAGATTCATGTCCTTTGGTGTCAGCCACTCATCCACCATGATAGATTTCCCAGGCAGCGCCATCCTCTTCAGCCCCTGGTATCCTGGTTCAGCTCCCTAGCTGCCTCCATGCCAGGAACAAGCACACATCTTGTCAGACAAGCCTGCACCTCGGGGAACAGACTGTAAGGGAGGGAACACCCTCCTGAGTGATGTGCAGGCCCTGCTTTCTCCTCAGAGATGCCACTGTGTTTCCTGTCATCAGTGCTGTGGCAGCCACTGGGAGCTGAGTGGCTCCAGACCAGGCTAAACAGGGCCAGGCCTTACAGAACAGACCCCTGGACCAGGAAAACTGGAGGAGCTAGGGACCCCACGGTCCAGATAGACTCCTTGTCCTGCCTCTCTCTGCCCTCAGAGCTCACCATTTTGAGGCTCTCTCTGTGTAGCAGATACCCCAACCCTGACACCTTAGTTGGGTCCTTGATTTCCGGCCCCACCTCATGCAACTTCCTATGCCATTCTGTTTCCAGGGGCCGGCTGACTGAGTTGGCGCTCGAGTTTCAGATGTGGCACAAGCAGCAACCTGGGTATGAAGTGGCACTTAGAAATGCATAGGGGCAATTAGATGGGCTCTTTTCCTGAGGGTAGATATCAAGACACTTGCCACACCCATCACCACCCCCCACCCGTCACCTGCACTCTCTCTCTCTCTCTCTCTCTCTCTCTCTCTCTCTCTCTCTCTCTCTCTCTCAAACAAAACAAAAACACACACAAAAAAAAAACCAAACACACACACAAAAAACAAAAACAAAGAAAAAAACCCCTTCCAAATATTCCTCAGGTGAGGTGAACTTTCTTGCCCCTTGTCTCGACAGGCCACAGCGACCAGGGACTCCATACCACCAGTGAATGAAGCTTCTCCCCTTCGAGGGTCTTTCCCACAGGAAAATGGCCAAGTGCCTCCATCTACACTACAGAGTTCTGCCTTCCCGCCTATCTGTCTCCAGACAGTGACAGCTTTGAGAGGTAGGTAGGGAAAGGTAGCATTGGATCGGGCACCCGACTCCCGCACCTCTTCATCTGGTGCCTTGTGAAACCAGAGGCTGTGGGAGAACATTTCAGGTGTTAGGAGTCCCTGGCGGTGCTGGCTCTCTGAAGGAGCAGGCACAGTCTGAGCTGCTCAACTGTTTGTCCTTCCAGGAGTCTTGGCCTTAAAAGGAGAGAGACAGGTTCTGCCTTCTCTCTTGCCTCTCAAAAGGGAAACAGAGTCAAGCCCCTCCCTCTAAAGGCACCAGCAGCCTACACCATAAGCCCTGCCTGCCTAGGCCCCCAGGGGAGACCTCTAAGGGTCACACTATAACTGGTGAGTGAGGATGGGTCGCTCCACAGAGTCGCAATCCTACTTTAGGACCAGGCCCTGTTCTTCAGGCTCTTGCCCTCATTTCTTACCCACATTGTTCTTCCAGAGGACTGGAACCAAAATGCAACTTCAGACCGAGACCTCAGCCAGACACAGCAGCCCAGGCTTGACAGAGACATCTGTACCAAATCAGAGCCCTGAGCCTCGCCCCAGCATGTACCCTGCCGCCCCCCTCCACCCCACAGAGCTCAGTTCTCAAAGAGTGACAGCTAGAGTGGGCAGGCAGCATTGAGACAAACGGGGCTGTGATTAGCTGGCCATCAATATCTCTTAAAGGCCCCATTCTCTCCAGAGCTGGCAGCTCCCTCCAGTTCCCCGCCCTCAGAGCCAAGAAAAGACCCCCCTGGCAGCTCCAGGCTCTCTCTGTCTCTCCTTCCTGCCTTGCTTTGGTCATATCAGCCAGATGGATTATGTCTTATTTCTCATGGATTTGGCTGCAGGAACCAAACAGCATTTAAGGCCATTGATTGTTCAAAAGGCCAAGTGTATAATGTACCAGAAAATTAGTTTGGAGTGCCCGGCAGGGGACCAGCGCTGCTCTGAGCTCAGATTTACTCTGCACTGATGGGTGGGGATGAGAGAAAGGAAGGGTGGGAGCATCAGGCCCTTCCGTGTCTGCGGGAGTTCCGAGGGCCTTCCTCACTGCCTGGCCAAACCCGCGCATACAGCTACGAGCTGCCTTGTGAGCAGAGCCCCTCCTCCATGCCCTCCCACTCAGCTCCCACCCCACACAGTATGGGGGAAAGCATTCCCACCCACATGCCTGTCCTAGAGACAGTCCAGTGCTCACTGATGGAGTGTGTCATACACACTTATCTATGCACACGGAGAAGCTCTGAGAGTCCATCCAGGTCAGAGCAACTCTCTTGCCTGGGGAAGCCGGAGCCTTGACGCATATCTGACCCATGGTGATGGGATCAAACTGTCTTCCTGGTGGGAGAATGAATTTGGAACCATGGACAGCTCCCTCCGGCTCTGGTTTCTAGTTGACATAACCCAAACAGCCTAAGAGCTGGAGTCATTAATAAGCTGATAATGACAACAATGGCTGCTTATTTATAATGCCAGGGATCAACGCATGGTTTTCTTCAGGCAGTTGAATGCTTTACCACTAAGCTCCATGACCAGCCCTAACTTTCATTTTATTCTTTTACTTTCTTACCTTCTTTTCTTCTCTCCACTGCCTACCTCCCTCCCTGCCTCTCTCTCTCCCCCCCCACCTCTCTCCCTCCCCCTCCCTCCCACCCCACTTTCTTTGGTATGTGTGAGTGTAGGCATACACGTGCCATGGCTCACATGTGGAGTCAGAGAGGACAGCTTTCCGGAAGTCAGTACTCTTCTTCCATTTTGCTTCCGAGGCCAGGTCTCTCTTGTTTCTGCCACTGCAGTGCACATATCAGGCCTGCTGTCCCTTGAGCTTTCAGGTTATTATCCTGGTTCTGTCTCCCATGCCTCCACAGCAGTGCCGGAATCACAGACGTGCACCACCACATCTGGCCTTTTATGTGAGTTCCAGGAATCCAGAATTGTGTTGTTAAGGTTTTGCATCAAGCATTTTACCCCCAGTGAAACTTCTTTCCAGCCCTGGGTTTCATTTTGAATGCCTACTATGCACCAGTCATGAACCAACCTCTTTCTCGGAAACATCTCATTTTCAGCACAGCCTCACATGAGATGTTATTCCACTCTCAGGTGACAAGACCCAAGTCAGAGGCGACGCCATTTCCCACAGCTCTCACTGAGCACACAGCTCCAGGAGCCACAATTAAATGACCGTTACACCATCACACACACACACCCCCACCATCATAAAAAGCAGAGGGAAAGTATTCACAGCAGTCCCTCCACCTCAGCCTACCACACACTTCCTCCCTCCACAGACAGCCTCGGCCAGCTGAAGTGAGCATCCAGAGGCTGCAGTGAGTCAGTGAGTGAGTGCTGGGTTGGTCCCTCCAAAACATGAGTATTTCTGAAACCTGAAGATCAAAGTCAAACATAGCCAAAGTAATAGAAATCTGCCAAGGGGAAACAACAGCTAAAAAGATGCGTTACAGGAGAAACCTATCAAAGACAGCAAACAAATGGCTGCAGATAGTCTAATGACAGGAAAGTCAGAAGCACTGTGTCCCGCTTCCCTCCCTGGGATCCATAAAAAAAAAATACTGAAGAAGGCAAGAGACTCGATTATTTTTTGAAGACATTAATAACGCTGATAATGACAACAAAGAGCGAGAGGCTAGACTGCCACCCTTGCCACAGCAGACAGAAGAATTTCCACTCAGTGTGCCTTCCAGCTAAAGCCACGCTTCACAGTGCATTGGCAAAAAGATGGTAACCCACGGGCCACTGATGCCCTTGATACCCCAGAGTCAGTGGCCAATCGCTGCCAGAGAAACTCCAACTCCCCAGGCCCCAAAGCAGCTTAGAACATGAGCAAAGATCGTAAGCCCTTTGATTCTGAGCACCAGTGGCCCCCTTCCCATGCAGCTGTCCGTCGGGCGTCATTTCCTATGCCAGGAACTCAAGTCCTTGAGGGATGAATCTACACCACGCATAGCTTGGATCGGCAGTGCAGAGGGTGTGTGAACCGTACTCCACTGAGAAATATTTTAAAGTTCTTTGGAGTGGGAAGGAGGTTGAGACAGGATCTCTTTGTGTATCCCAGGCTCATCTCAAATTCTAAGTACCATCACCACCAACCTTAAAAGGGGCTACTTAACTCCAAAGAGAATCTCCTACTTCGGGTGCCTCGTCTTACTCTCCGGGCTGAAATTCAGATGCTTTGAGGGAGTTTTCTGAAGACCCAGAACACTCAGGAAACATCAACATGCATCACAGACTCGCAAAGGGATGTTCCCAATGTGCCTCGTGCCTCGACAATGTGACATGACTGGACTGGGTACCAGGCTTTCGGATGGACAGCATTCAGCAGAACAGACCGACTTGGGTGTAAAGGTTCCCACAAGTGAGAAAAGCCTGCATGTGTCCCGTCAGTGTGCAGCTAACCAATGGCAGTGGGTCTCAACTTGCTTTCAGATGTTAGCAGTCAGGGGCCAGGAAGCAAAAGTGGCTTGGGAAAGTGCTCTCTGTTCAAAGGCAGGAGACTGACTTTGAGTCTGTCTTAGCCTTATACCACCTGTGTGACGGTTGTGGGTAAGAGGCAGATGCCTCCTCCCACATCCCTTTCCACTCCAATTTCAGCAACAATCTCAGATCTTAGGCTCTCCAAAGAGAAGAAGTCATGCTGGGGTACAGGTAGAGCCAGCAAGTGACCAAGGTTTATTTTTTTTTATTACATTTATTTATTTTGAGGGCGGGGGCATATGGGCATGTGTCATGAAGCATGTGTGGAGGTCAGAGGTCAACTTGCCAGGGTCAGTTCGATCCTTCCATCATGTGGGTCTAGAACTCAAGTTGTTAGACTTGGCATCAAGAGCCTTCACACAGAAAACCTTCTCCCAGCCCTCCACCTTCCGGCATGGATTCCAGCATGGAGGGCTGGCTGAGCAAGGCCATGAGAGTAAAGGGCTGCCTCTGGCCTCCTGTTCTCTCTGGTCTCCCATTTCTCCCCTTCTCACCTTTGGGGCAATCTGAGGTGATCTGCTTGGAATAAGTAGAGGTTTTCTTAGAAGTCAACCTTACCCACAGCCCAGTCTGTTACAATTAGGTGCATTAGAGACAAGAATGTGTATAAAGTATAACTTCCCAGAATGTTGACAAATGTACTAAGGGAAAGGGCAATGGTGTCCCATATGGGCCTCTTAGGGAGGGCTATGGGAGTGAGCCAGAGCCTTCTGGAACAGCCTTTGCTGTTTCTCTAGAGCCCTGCCCTTCCTCTTATCTTAGCAATCTCATATGCAGCTGCAAGCTCTCTCATTCACCTTCCTCAGTGTTCCCAACCTTGCTGTTTTAACCCTAACATTTGTTTTTGTTTGTTCGTTTGGTCGGTTGGTTGGTTGGGTTGGGTTTGTCATAACATGACCAAGACTTGCACTCCTTGGAGGGGTATTTAGTTTTCATTTGTAAAACCTCAGGACAACTGAGGGGACTGGTGTTCTGGCTAAGAATGCTGTATAAGACTTTGCCTAGTGCAGAGGGATGTTTGTTTATTAAGGGGTTTTGTTTTGAGAGCTTTGTTATAATTGTTTTGTTTGTTTGTTTTTGTTTTTGAGGGTTTTCTTTTGTTTTGTTTTTAGTGCTGAGGATTGAACCAAGAATGACTTGTTGCTAAGCAAGCACTTTACCGCTGAGCTATCTTTTACTTTTTAGTTTGAAACAAAGTCTCACTACCCTGTCCAGGCTGCCTTGGACTTGTATTCTTCCTGCCTCAGTCTCAAAAAGTAGCTAGGATCAAGGCCAGCACCTCCAGGCCTGGCTTTCTTTTTCCTCTGGTGCAAAATCCACATAGCCTGTATTTAGCATGTGGGCCAGCTAGCACAAGTGCTGGATAAGGAAGGTCTAGGTGCTGGACCAGGGCTTGTTGAGAACAAAGGAAAGGTTGTTTGATGTGACTGAGAAGAACACATAAGCAGGGCCACGTCGACCTGAGGACCAAGCCGGCACTGACCTTAGGGGAGCATCTCATGTAGGGTTGCATCTCGCCACAGGGATACATAAAGGAGGCAGGCTTTCATCAGTGATCCAGAGCAACTTAGCAGGGATGCAGAGATGACTGATCAGGTAAACGGTTTGCCATGCCAGTGTAAAGACCAGAGTTCAGATCCCCAGAGCCCATGAAAAGCCAAACGGGCATGTTGGCCTGCCTATGAACAGGAGGCAGGGACAGAAAATCCCTGAAACAAACTAGCTAGGCAGACTAATAAAGTGATTCCACATTCAGTGTGATCCCCCACCTCAACATACAAGGTGGAGAGCAATTGAGGAAGACACCCAACATTAATCTCTGGTAGTTACTTACACACACACACATACACACACACACACCCCACATGTGACCAAACAAATGCACCCACACACATGACCTCATGCACATGCATACACACCACTCACATATATGCAAATAAGTAAATAAATAACTTAGGAACTGAATTCAGCCAGAAAAAACAAGCAAAATATCCTTTTAAAAAATATTTATTTGTTTGTTTATTATTTATAAGGGTAATCTGCTTGAATGTGTGCCTGCAGGCCAGAAGAGGGCACTAGATCTCATTGTAGATGGTTGTAAGCCACCATGTGGTTGCTGGGAATTGAACTCAGGACCTTTGGAAGAGCAGCCAGTGCTCTTAACCTCTGAGCCATCTCCCCAGGCCCACAAAATATTCTCAGAAAGATGCTCTTCAGCCCCATTATGAAAGATCCAAATGATTCACATTGCAGGGAATGGAGAAATTAGACAAGAGGAGAAACTCCCATGCAGGGTCCCCTGGATCCTTAAGCAGCACAAGCAAGGACTCCTTGACATCTGCAGAAGGAGCAAACAAGAGCGTAGAGATGGGGAGCCGGTGAGGTGAACGGGCGAGGCGAAGTCATCGGTAACGCCTTCCTTCGTTCCTGAGACGCGGCACACAGGAGCTATCTTAAGCACTGCCCCCCGGCATCTGGAGGGGGCTCCACAAAGCCCTGGGAAAATGCCAGTGTGGCAATTTAGTGGTGAGCAGCGACGCTAATGAGTGCCAAGAATAACAGTGGCTTCCTAATGGAGCCCTTAATGAAGACTCATTTTGGGTTTTATTAACGCAGAGAAAAAGCACACATTCTTTTTTTTTTTTTTCCCTCCTCCCGCTCTTGGAAAGCAGGCAATAGAAAGCAGCCTCAACCACAGGGCCTGAGCCACTTTCTCGATCCTTCTTGAGATGCAGTGTGGACTCTGAGAAGTGAGGGAAGAAGGACAGGCTCAGGGATTCGAACTCCCAACCCTTCCTCAGCTCCTTTGGACCCTACACTTCACGTAGTCTTGGAGCGAGCTTGCCAGAGAGGCTCAGCTCTGAGAACTGTAGGCGAGCTGCAGATGAGAACACAAAGCCCCATCCCCGAGGTGACGGCAGCAATTCAATCAGCCAGACATTTCCATTCGATATTTAATTAGCATGCAATCGGGTCAGAGCACTCTCCCCTCAGGAGAGTAATACTGCGCGATTCTCCAGGCTGAGAAAGGGGTCACTCACCTCCCCCAGTGCTGCCCCCCATCACCAGGAATGTTGGTGGCTGTAACAGAAATTCAGATCAGACCTACCAGCTGACCCCAAGTGCTAGATAATCAAAACCTTAGGGCTATTTGATGCCTTTGCCTTCTAATGAAATCCCCTGCTTTCTGAGACGATAGGGACTTGTCCAAACCCAAGCAGCTGCTGTGGCTGCGCCAGAGTCGAGGATCTCCTGGGTCTCACCTTTGCACCCTGTTAGTCTCCCTCTCCCAGGCCTATAAAACCTGGCTAATGGGCCAGCTTGGGACTCAGGGAAAAATGGCACCTGGAGGTCCTTCCGGGCTGGAATCTGGAGGAATCCCTGAAGTACTGATAGAAGCCCAGAGCACAGCGTAGACATTCCCTGCAGCGTCACAGATGCCAATTAGTTAGTTAGATGAGGTCCTGTCTTACAGATCAACGACCACGTCACACAGGAAACCTCAACAGAAGGATCACAGCTGTCCTCCAAAAGCCCCATGGTTGTCACTGCTACCCAGGAACATTCATAGCTCAGAAATACATACCAGATTCATGGGAATGACCTGGGACCCTGCGGAGTGGCTGTCGCGGAGGTTCCCACCAGATCCCTCCAGGATGGTGGCTGCACACACTCGTAGTTATGGGTGCAGACTGGAGAAGTGGCTCAGTTGATATAGTGCCTGTCAGGCACATGAGAAGCTCTGGGTTTAATCCCAAGCACGGCATGGACTAGGCATGGTGGAGCATGCCTATGATCCTACCCAGCACTCAGAATGTAGGATTAGGAGTTCGAGGCCACCCTTGGATACATTATGAGTTCAAGATCAGCCTAGGCTTCATGTGGCTCTGTCTCAAGAGTAAGTATTGTAGGTGCTGAATGACTGCAGTGAAACCCCACTGTGACATAAATGGAGTGAGACATGGACATCTTAAGTCAGTCACACAGCGAGAAACTGGGAGAGCCAGGCAACCAAGCAGGTCTCCCCATCCAGCTCCCCACCACACTTGTTACCTGCAAAGGGCACGCCTCTGGATCCAGGGGACCACAGACATTGAAAAGTCACAGAATAGGGGCTTTTCTGAGACCTCGGAGAGGAGGTTCTCATTAAGTGACAGACTGGACTGGAGAGATGGCTCAGAGATTAAGAGCACTGTCTATTCTTCCAAAGGTTGTGAGTTCAATTCCCAGCAATCACATGGTGGCTCACAAACATCCTTAATGAGATCTGGTGTCCTCTTCTAGTGTGCAGGCACACATTCAGGCAGAATACTGTATAAATAATGAATAAATAAATCTTTTTTTAAAAGAAAGAAAGGAAGGAAGGAAGGAAGAAAGAAAGAAAGAAAGAAAAGAAATGACAGACCAGCCAGAAATGGGACTGGCATTTGGTGACCATCTGCAGCAGAACGGCTCACACACACACTTGCTATCCAACCTTCTCCAAGTCCCACAACAAGCTTCTGAGGTTAATATTACCACCCCGGAGAGACTTAGGTTCAGAGACAGCAAGCAGCTTTCCCAAAGTCATACAGGTAGAAAATGGTGGACAGGAGATTTGAACCTGGCTCCAAGGAGGTGAAAGCAAAGCTACTGACTTCACCAGAGGTCACAGTAGATGCTAGGGACAGTGCAAAAGAGTTCAGAGGCCACCACAGGAGACTTCTCAAGAAAGGGCTTGTCTTCCTTGGCTCTTAAAAGGCAGGGCAGGGGTTTGTGGTTTGTAGACATGTTTCCTCTATCAATCTGTTCCTCCCTCCCGAGGAGGACCATGAAAACGGCAAAGGAATGCATAGAGTCCACTAACACACAAGGAGGCTGAATTGTTTTAGGCAACAAAACAGCTTTGGTAATCTGTTTCCACCCCATCTTCTCACAGAGCTCCCAGCACTGGACTGCACACCAGTGACCACCTTAATCATCCTTGATGGCCACAGAGCTCAGCTGCGAGCAGCAGCAGGAGCCGAGGGACCAGCCCAAGCTCTGGCTTCCCAGGCTTGGAGCCTCAGTTAAACAACCCACAGGACTGCTCAGCATGGAAGAGCCTGTCACCAGCCTCCCTCTGAGAGTGTCCCACATAGTTTTCTTCCTCAAGCCAAGTCACCACACAGCTCGCCAGCCACTCCAACACCTTAGTCAGGAAGAGAGCAGCATCCCATGGGGAGGTCACCCTTACCCAGAGAGGACAGGGTCTGCCGAGAATGCCAACTCTGGGAAAGCCAAGGGGAAGACACTCTGGGGGATGGCTGGAACCGGTGGGTGGTTCTCATACCTAGTCAGTCAGAAGAGGCAGAGTGTGTCACCCAAGAGTTTCTAAAAGTAGAGGGACCCCCGCCTCCTCCCCAGGTTTGTGACTGGCACAGTGCCTTCTGCATCCATAGGGCCTGCTGATGGGTGGGGAACCAGGAGCGCTTAGTCACCAGGAACG
This sequence comes from Acomys minous, assembly GCF_964271855.1. NCBI lineage: Eukaryota > Metazoa > Chordata > Mammalia > Rodentia > Muridae > Acomys > Acomys minous. The sequence continues at coordinate 103,751,411 of NC_140494.1, forward strand.
TCTCCTTCCTAAACGACCCAAAAGGAGTCAGTGACAGAGGATCAAGTGCCCACACTGTGCCTACACAAGCTCTCCCTCACACTATTCTGAAAAGAGCACGATGGTGATGCCACCAAGCTCAAGCTTCGGCTCTGCTTCCTGCCCTCTCCGGTTCCCTCTAACATAAATCCAGCCACCTGCTCCCTATAGGCCCCCGTACCTCTCCAGTTTGTCACGAGTTCTTCTTTGATGTCACCCTATCCCCTTTTCTGTCTTAGGTTAAGAGGCTCCTGCCTCAATGCTGTTGCTCATGCCCGCCCTTCCTAAGTCATATTAGTCAGACGCCCCCACCCCCACCCCATCCCCTCTGGGACGTCCGAGTGCTCCTGGACACATGCCTCTGCCCTGCTGTGGACGGCCCTGTCCATCCCACCTCTGCTTTAAGCAGCCAGCCCTGGAAACCCTGAAGGTCAGGATACACGTAGAGACACCTAGATCCTAAGCAGTCAGCCCAGAGCCTGGCAAGTAACAGGTTCTTAGGGAAAGCCCTAAAGAAGCTCAGATCTTCCTTCATGACATGACACCATCAGAGGATGTGTCTGTGGGGGTTATCAAGATACCACGGATGACTCAAGGGCACACCTTGGGTTGTATTCATAGCAAGAGTTTAGTTCCAGTGTCATCAATCCTATAAAGAGGAAGATTTGGAGATCTTACCACTCTGTTCACAAATTTAGTAGTAGTAGTAGTAGTAGTAGTAGTAGTAGTAGTAGTAGTAGTTCATTTATTTTATGTGGGAGGCAGGACAGTCACGGAGGTCAGAGGACAACTTGCAGGAACCTGGCCTTAACATCTACCACATGGATTGAATTCAGATTGCCAGACTTGGCCACCGTGCCATCACCAGAGGAGGCAAATCAGTGATCTTTGTCTATAAACATTTAAAGGGACCCCACCTTCATGTCTCCTGGCCACCTCCATCCTGCCATCTCCAAGACAGGCATATTCCTGCACAGGCAGCTTCCTCCTACTCCCTCCTTGCTGCCCCTCCCATGCCTGCCTTGTAGCGCGGGAATGTAATTAGGCCTTTCCCAGGATGGCAACCCCTCCGCACAGTTGGGCTGCCCGTCCAAAGGGGATAATTTATGGAAATGGGTAAAGGTGTTTTAAATTATTCAATTTAAATGTAAATAGGGGAGATGGTTTCTCTGAATAAATTGTCTTATTTATGTTCCACCCGACTCCCCTCCCAGGGAAACAGGGAGCAGTTTGGAGCCCTCTGGAACACAGGGCCCTCCCTTCTCTTTAAATAATGTGGAAGTAGGGAAAGGTGGTTTTGAGACGCGGCCACTGTCTCAGTTAGAATCACTGGCACACAAGGGCTCACTGACACCGAGCCTCAGGAGGACTTGGGGGCCTGGCAGAGCAAGAGTACAGAAAGCCCCTCACCCCGTATCTATCTCCTAGAAGACAATGAGCTGGGCAGCAAGCTGTTCCCTCCTCCTGTCTTACCCTGGGTCTCTTTCCAGCTAAGTCCCAAGTGTTGGTAGCTAGCCTCACACTTCCCTAAAAGTGTGAAATAGTAAAAACCTGTGGGACACCTACTCTTTGAGAATCTTTACCCAGATGAGGTCCTCTACTGGATAGAACTACTTGAAAGCAAAACCCCTTTGTGTCTGAGTGTGTGTATGTGTGTTTGTGCTTGAGTGTATGTGTATGAGTGTATGTGTGTGTTTGTGTGAGTGTGAGTGAGCATGTGTGTATGTGTGTGTGTGAGCATGTGTATGTGAGTATTGTGTTTGAGTGTGTACATGTGTGTTTTGAGTATATGCATGTGTGTGTGTGTGTGTGTGTGTGTGTGTGTGTGTGTGTGTGTGTGTGTGTCCTCTATGGCTCTCTTATGTGCATATGACATCCTATGACTAGACCAGGCGACAACTGGGGTATGTTAGGGTCTTGGATCCATCCACAACACAAGCCTGGAAGATAGCAACTCTTCAAGACTTTTTCAGAGGAGGAGAAAAGTCAGCCTCCACCCCTGCATAAAATGACTCACCTCATACTGGTGGTAAGGAGAGGGGCTTGACTTAGTCCCACTGGGTTGTTCAGGTCCTGGGGATATAGCCAGCTGTGTGCATACACCCTGCATGCTGAGGAGACATCAGAACAAAGCTAGAGAAGAGCAAATGGGGTGAGGCACCAGCTGAGCAGTCTTGCTGTCATCACGGCCGACTCGGTGTGTGGGCATTGCTGAAATCAATGCGTCTTTTAATCATTAACCATGTTGGTTTCAGCCTTTCCCCTCTTAAACTGGCTCAGTTCCTTTCCACCTAATTCTAAGAGCCAGGCTGTCACCTGACCTCCAAAGAGCAGAGAGAATCAGCCTGATGGCTCAGATCACAGGCTTTGTGGCAAGACCAGCCCACATATAGCACAAAGAGCTGTCCAGAGGTCGTAAAGCCTTCTGGGGAGATCCAGAAATAGAAAGACTGCATAGCCAAGCAGTGTGTGGTCATCACCAACCTCATTCATTACTCTACAGTCAGGAATGGCTGCCGACTTTGTCTCAGGCCTAGCCAGAAGTTCGATGGCAGAAAGGGGTAGGGGCCTCAGCATCCTTGCCATGGACCTTCCACGCCCGTGAGCTGAGCTGCGAGCATCCTCCCCAGGTTTGGGAGTAGGCTCTACCTCATGACTCACGCCTTCCCAAGATAGAAAGCGGAAGCTTGACTCTCCAGCCTCCTTTTCAGCTGGAGTCCAGGCATGTGAGTTAGACTCCACGGCTCAGATTGACTCATCAGAGGCCTGGCTCTAAAAGGGAAGAGTGTGAGTGAGGAGACAATGCCCAGAATCCATCATGCTTGGCAGAGGTAGTAATGGGAGTTTCTGGCTGATGAGGTGGATGTTATGTCAAGATTAAGTTCTTGGCCTAGAAGTTTATCAGCAAGGGGCTGACAGCAGGAGAGAGGCTCCGCCGGTGACCGGAGGGACAGCAGTGGCCTTTGTAGGCTCCCCATGGTCTGGCTCTGTGCACAGTGGGCATTGTGCCTGCAAGCTTAGCCTCCATGCTAGTTCTCCAACCTCTCCAGCTGTTCCCTGTAACTGCACGAGACACCCCGAAATTTGCCAAATAAGTCCTTTTCTGCTTTGCCAGTCGGAATCGGCTCCTGTTGCCATAACTCCAAACACTGAGGCCTGTTCAGGCTGCGGTAACTAGATACCACAGATTGGAGGCTTACAGACAACAGAAGTTTAGACCTCACAGCTCTGGAGGTTGGCAAGTACAAAATCAAGAGCTCGGCAGATTTGATGACCAGTGAAGGGTTTGAAGAGGTCACGGCACCTCCTAGCTGTATCTTCCTATGGTCCACCAGGAGCGAAGGGTTTCCTGTGTGCCCCTTTTATAAAGGCATTAAGGCCATTCTCAAGGGCAGGTTGCCTCTGAGACACTCAAAAGATTCAGCTTAGAGCTTAGAGTTTCCCCATGTGGCCTTGGTCGGGGGACCCATCCAGACCACAGCACTGATGTGCAGAAGGCTGCTCCATCTCTAAAGAGCTCTTCATCCTGGTGGCCCAGCCTGGATTGCTCTTGCTTTTAATGTCCATCCTCAATCTGGAGCCTATAAGCTTCCTTCATGCCTCCCTTTTGGCAGTCTTCACAAGAGCACACACATACACACATACAGACACACACACCCCACTCTGAGATCCCTGGCACGCACAGACACACACACACACACATACACACACACACACACACACACACACACACACACACACACACACTGAGATCCCTGAGACTTAGACCACATCTTTTCTCTCCTTACATCTCAGGCCTCCTATAGAACTCCAGATTAACAGTAGCTCTTTCAATATTTGCTGCTGTTCATTCTGCCTCTGTCTTCATTACATGGTACCACAGAGTCCAGGCCTTGGCCAGGCATGGCAGTTATCTCTTCAATCCCAGCACTTGTCAATGGAGGCAGGAGGATCAGGAGTTCAAGATAATCTTGAGCTACTTACCAAGTTTGAGGCCAGCCTGTGCCACAGGAGACTCCATGAGAGAGAGAGAGAGAGAGAGAGAGAGAGAGAGAGAGAGAGAGGGAGGGAGGGAGGGAGGGAGGGAGAAGATTGGGGGGACGGGACTACTCTGGGCTGTGTGCAGAGCAATAAAGAGAAAGATGATTGACACTTTGCCTACTTTTCCAGCCATCAGCCACTGGGTTATCATTCATGGCTCCAGGCTCTGTAGCTCCATTTTAAAATGCCCCCCCTAAAATACCACAAGCATGCCATTTGGCCCCTCAGTGGTCCCCTACCCCTGCCTGGCAGAAAGCCCTGGAGTACCTCCTTCCATGTAGGCTGGCCCACTACGGTTTGGAAATGGGTGGCCCTCACAGGCTCACGTATTTGAATATGGACCCTCAGCGGGTGGCTTTGGTTTTGGAACCTACGCAACCTGGCGGGGGCCTTGTGCAGCCGAGCTGGAGGAAGTGAGTCACAGGAGAACAGGGGGACAGACCTTGAGATTTATAGCTGGCTCTGCTTCTGGCCCCTCTTCCTACTTCCTGAGTCCTTTCGATGTGAGCGAGCTGCTGTGACCACAGCTGCAACCCATTCCCCACTGTGATGAACGGTATCCCTTCTAACGGTGAACCAGAATAAATCCTTTTTCCTTTAAGTCGCATCTTTCAAGTATTTTATCATAGCAATGAGAAAAGTAACTAACAGTGGTCCCAGTGCAGCCCGTGCACCCACCCCCAGGCGGAGGAGGTACTAGGCTAAGGTGTGCTTTCTTGGACATACGGCTGGTATTCTCCAGGCCTCTGGAGAGATGTGCCCACATGACCATGTGAATAACCCAGGCGTGTCCCTCATCCTGGCCTGCCCTTGTGCACACAAACCCCACTCTATCCCCTCTGCAGGAAGAGCAGGAGGAAATGGACAAGCTTTCTGGAATCAATTTCACGCCCTTGGGCATGATAAACAACCCAGCAGAAGGAAGCTCTGTGAGGGAGTTAATGGCTGTTGGGTAGCTAGACGATGCATCACTCCCTGCGACGGGAAGCGCAGCCCAGAGGCTCCCTGCTCATGCATCTTTCCTCAGTATCCTAGTCGCTTCAGAGCCTCACACACCAACTACACATTCCCAGGAATATCCAGTGTCCTGTGCCACTGCAGCATACCGCCTCATGCCTGCAGGGGATGGGGGGGTGGGGGGTGGGGCGCGCTTAGACAGGCATAGGGCAGAGCACAGCTGTCCACATGGCCTAGGCAGTGAGCATCAGATGTCAAATGCAGTTAGACCATCTGGATCCAACCCCGTAGGAGAGCGGTCCTAGGTAAAATCAACTTCATGTAGTTCTTCTGCAGATCAATCTAGCTGTTGCTGTGTGGGGTTCCAAAACGGACGGGACACATTGGAAGCCCTTATGACATTAGATGCCCCAATGATGATGACGATGGCAGTGAGTGGTCCCAGCCCCTGTCTTCTCCTTCTCCTCACTGCTGCTGGGAAAAGTTGGCCAGCCCCACCACAAGCAGAAGAGAAACCCATTCAGACTTCTTGCTGTCGTTAAGTCCTACAAGTCATGTAGGCCCCGCTCCCCTATCTAAAAGAGCGTGGCCCCTGTCACATAGCCTGAATCGCCTGTGCTCCTTTGCCCACCTCTGCCAAGTACCTGGATTATGAATTAACTCAGCCTGGTTCTTCAGCCTTGATGGAGCTTCTGCCGCCACCCCACCCCCCACCTCCCCAGCAGAAACCTTTAAGAGTAGACACCTTTTGTCTGGAGAGACCAAAGCCTCTCACTGACCCTGCTGTGAGGACTGAGGACTGCCTTCTTTCATGAGGAATACAAAGTTTGCCTCAGCACCTCTTTTCTGTGACCCACCTCTCTTCTCCCTTCTCCAAACCTAATAAAGAGGTAATGGTAATTATGATAAGAACAGGAGCTTGTCTCCACAAAACAAAAACAGGTACACAGAAGAGTTTGGCAGAGATGACAGCAGGCCAGCTTCTAAGTCAGGCCTCTAGCATCCTAGTCGCTTTTATTCATTCCTAGAGCCCCCACAACACCATGCAACCCGTCAGACCGGCATGCCAGAGGAAGGAACAAGCAGACAAGGCCTACTGGTCTGAGACGAGATCCCCTTGCACTAGCCTGTAACCAGCTGACCCCAAAAACTGAGAACCCCCCCAAAACCTACATCAATACAGGTGCTGCCCCAAACATAGCCAACCTCAGTTCAGTAATAGACTTCAGCCAAAAACCAGACAATCACTCAGCTTGTCAGAATCTCTGAAGTAATCATAAACTGTGGTTTGAGGGCGATCTGCTTCCAAGTCCTGGGAAAAGCAGCATTTAAGAAAAGGCCTGAAAGGCCAGGCGGTGGTGGTGGTGGCGGCGGCGGCAGATGCCTTTAATCCCAGCACTCAGAAGGCAAAGGCAAGTGGATCTCTGAATTTGAGGCTAGCCTGGTCTACAGAGTGAGTTCCAGGTCAGCCAGGGCTACACAGAGAAAACCCTGTCTCAAAAAAAAAAAAAAAAAAAAAAAAGAATAGGAAAGGAAAGAGAAGAAAAAGTCATGGAAGCAGAGGAGTCATAGCAAGATGGCTTAGTGGGTGAAGGTGTTTGCCACCAAACCTGGAGATCTGAGTTCGATCCTTGAGATCCACATTAGCAGGGAAGCACTAACTCCAGTAAGTTGTCTTTTGATCTCTACATGGGTGCTACGGCTTGTACACAAGTGTGTGCAAATAAATAAATAAGCGTTTGAAAGGAAGGAAGGAAGGAAGGAAGGAAGGAAGGATGGATGGAAGGGAGACTACAGACCTTCTCAGTCCAGTTTCTGGGTCTGGGCCATCCCAGCACCACTGATGTCAGCTCCAGTCTCAGCCCCAGCCTTTCGGCTTCATTGGCCCCTGTGCATCCACCCGGCTCCGTGATTCCCTGGCCAGAAAAGGCCAAGCTATCTGCTGCTCTAGGCCTGAGCTGCCCAGAGTGGAGAAGAGGTTCTCTTTGCAGACAAAACTGGGGTGGGATCTCCATGGTGGAGAAGCATCCGGGCCAGACACCCCACCCAGGGAAAGCAATCAGCCCTAGGAACCGCGGCAAGGCCGCTTGACATTTGATGGGAGTCATTATCAGACACTTATTCCCAATCAGGCCTCAAGTGCCTCTGAGGGCCCCTCTACTGTGCCTCGCCTGCCTCATTTCAGAGTATGGCTAGGAGCAGGGAGGTGTCCCCACGGGCTGGGCAGAGGTCCTTGGAAACCTCTCCCTGGACTCCAATGCCTCCTCCTCTCCTGCTGAGGTCCTCAGCACCCAGCTACAACTAGCTCCAGAGGCTAATGGATCTTAAGGCAGGCTTACCACAACCTGTGCTGGGTCAGAATCAGACCCTAGCTGGTCCTGGCAAGGGCTCTGCCTCCCAGGCTCACAACTCCAGGGGCTGTGAGCCCCCTGGGAAGCTTCCAGATTCATCGGAAATCATTCCCTGCTACTGAGCAGCCTGATAGGAGAATGTGGTTTAGCATGCTGAAGGCTTGGACTCTCTCCACTCCCCAGAGGCTGATAGACAGGTCAGCTCACCTGTCTCTCTTGCTCTGAAAAAAAAAAAAATGATAGAAATGCCTTTAGCCTCTGCTTCTCTCTGTTTGGGGCTACAGAGAAAATCATTGAGATAACCACAATGCAGGCAAGCTCAGTTGAGCCAGTCATGGACTTGATGTGTGTGTGTGTGTGTGTGTGTGTGTGTGTGTGTGTGTGTAAAGCCAGCATCTGGCTTCCTACTGCAGCACCCAAGTAGCCATATTTCTTGGTTTGGAATTATCTGTGATATTTCACCATCCCTGTCTCTATTCAGCAGTGAATCAGCTGTGTTGCTGTGTTTCGGCATGAATACAGAGGCAGTCCTGCGCTTACGAAAGAAAGGGAGTCTTAAAGGCGATTGTCCAGAGGTGTGGCTCTGTGGTAGAGTGATTCGTGGCATGTGCAGGGTCCTGGGTTCAAGTCCCAGCACTGCATAAAAAAAGAAAGGAAATCAAGAGGGGGAAGGAAGGAGGGAGGGAGAAACAGGTCTTGCCCTAGCCTGAAAGTCTTTTATCAAACACACACATACAAGCCGAGAAACCCCGTCTTGAAAAAACAAAGAAAAACAATTAAAAAACAAAAACAAAAAAACCACACACACACTGTTGATGAATTTAAAGACTCATACAACCCAATATGAGATACAGAGAAAGGGGCAGGTGAAAAGTCATGAACAAGGTCTTGAGAAAGGTCAATCCAGGAGGCTTTCTGGAAGAGGAGGTAAGGTGTGAACTGAGTTTTTTAGAAGTCGAGGCAAACAAGCAGCAGGAGAAATGGCAGGGGTAGAGGAGCGCATGGGACAGAGATGGGTCCATTTTATTTTGTTTTTGAGTTTTTCGAGACAGGGTTTTTCTGTGTAATCTTGGCTGTCCTGGACTCATTTTTAGACCAGGCTGGCCTTGAACTCACAGCGATCCGCCTGCCTCTGCCTCCCAAGTGCTGGGATTAAAGGTGGCCACCACGCCCGGCTCCATTTTAACTTCTTTTACCAAACAATGGCAACTCTACTTTAGCCCTCTGGAGCAATCTAGGATTGTCGAGGCTTTCCGTCTGTGTTTTCATGTGGTTCTCACGACCATCGCTTAACCTAGGCAGATTAGATCAGAGGTTTATCTTTGTTTCGTTCTGTTTTGTTTGTTTGTTTGTTGTTGGTTGGGCTTTTTGGTTTTGATGTTTGTTTGCTTGCTTGCTCGCTTGCTTGTTTGAGACAGGGTTTCTCTGTAGCCTTGGCTGTCCTGGAACTCACTCTGCAGACCAGGCTGGCCTCAAACTCAGAGATCCATCTGCCTCTGCCTAAGTGCTGGGATTGAAGGCGTGCGCCTCCGCCACCCAGCCTGACAGGCCAGTTTTTTAATTATTCCCATTTAATTTTTTTTTTACATGTGTTTTGTCTACTCCATGCGTGCGGGCCAGGGATCAAAGTCGGGCCATCAGACTTGCCAGCAAGTGCCTTTACCTGATGAGACGTCTCACCAGCTCTATCGTTGACATCCCATAGATGAGGACACTGAGGTCCCAGTCCTTGGAGTACCTGAAAGTCTCAGGGCTTCTGCCTGTCCCAACCTGAAGCCCTCTGCGCAGAGTCCGCCCACCCCACTTAGCAGAGTGTCTGCGCATGCCTGGGAGTCCCTAGGAGCAAGCACTGAGTCTGGGCCAATGGCCTCTCGCTTTTCCTGTGGGCCATTAGTCAAGAGAGGGCAGTGACGGCTCCAGAGAGAAGCAGGACAGAGTCGAAGCCCCAGCTTTGTCAGTTTTCCTTGGCTTTGGCGTCTATATCGCTGCCTGAGGTGCTTAGCCCTGACTCTAACAAGCAGGATCTGCTCAGTTCGTGGTAACTCCCTTCTTTGACCACCAAGACTTTTCTGACTGTGTCTCACTGTCTTCCAGCAAGAACGGGTTCTTCATTAGCCGGTCTGTGACCTTCCGCTACCGTGTGACACCTGACTCAAGCCATCACAGGCAAGGTGCTCCTCCCTCCATCTACGTGGTCTCATAAGCCCAGACTTTACATCCTGAGGGCCACCAATTGGTGTCCAGTCTGACCCGACCCCCACCCCCACCCCGCACCCAGCAACCTGTTGAAATTTATTCCGGTTGCCAGAGCTCTCGTTTCTATTAAAACGCCATTTGCCAAGAAAGTGGAAAGGTAATTATGAGCCCTAGCCTTAAATCACTCCGCCGCTGAATTATTAAAGGGAAGAATTAAAAATAATCAGGTTTTTTTTCATTACACTTCATAGCAGGGAAATTAAAGGTGTAAGAATGTATTTTTTTTTTTGCCTGAAATTTAAGTATTCATTTTGGAGATTTATAGGAGAATTGAAATGATGCCCTGCATGCCTGCTTCATCTCCCCGTAAAGGGGGGAGAGAGAAAACCCTTGTAAAATTAAAAGGGAGATAAAGCGAAGAAGGGGTTTAACATAAAGAAGTACAAAGGGGTGTTTTGCATTTTAATACATTTTTTTCTGCACAATTACACCACTGAGTGATATGGCAGAGAGAGATTAGGCCTCTAGTCGCAGACACGGAATGGTGAGGTGGTAAGGGGGGGGAGGGATCTCCCCAGTTATTGAATAGGAACGCAAAGATTGACAGGGCTGGTCCTGGATCCCAAAGCCCTGGGAAGGAAGCACTGTCTGGGCTACCTGGCTATCTATTTTTTTTTTTTTCGTTTATTCAGAAAGCAACAGAATGAGTCACCAAGACTTTTCACAGAGAAAAACAAAACAAAACAAACCTAAGGCATCAGGGTTGGTTAAGAGTGCTCGCTGCTTTTCCAGAGGACCAGAGTTCAATTCCCAGAAACCCAGGTACAGTGGCTCATAACTGCCCACAGCTCCAGTTCCATGGGACCTGGCGCACTCTTCTTGCCTCTGAGGATATGTGTCTGTATGTGCCATCCACCCGCACAGACTCAAATCAAATAAACCTTAAAAAAAAATCGAAGGCACCCATGGTATAAGAAGCAGCAGCCTTGGACCCACCAGGACAAGTTGCCAGTTTGTTATCAAATTTGGAAGAAAGCTCTAGAAAGGGAAGCCGAGGTGACCTTCCACCAGCAACCCCTCCCTCCAAGGATTCGTGCGACACACAGGAGTTAGGGAAGGTTCTGAAAGAGTGCTCAGAACTGGACTAGAAAGATAGCTTTGAGGGTAAAGGTGCTTGCCTCTAAGCCCGACCACCTGAGTTTGATACTAGGACCCATACAGTGCAGGGAGAGAACCAAGTCGTGCAAGTTATCCTTTGACCTCCACATGTGTGCCATGGCATGGGCACACCCCCACAGAAACACCACACACACACACACAGAGAAACACACACACACACATACAATTATGTAAATAAATGTAATGAAATAAAAGTCTTAAAGATTGTGCTTCATTTGTTTGTTTAAGATTTCTCAGAACCAAATACCAAGACTCCTAGATGAATGGATGGATAAGAAAGAATTTGAGACAGGCCCAGGCAAGGGAGAGGGTAAAATATGTATCCTGGTTCAGGTCACACACCACACACGCATCATCTTGCTGGAGCAGGATGAAGGAGGGAAGAAGTTCAGCTGAAGCTGCCACAAGGGGATTATTTCAGTGAGGAGTAGCAGAAAGCATAGAATTTGCAGATGAAGAGAGGCCACAGAGCTCCAGCCACCTCAGGTCCTCCTATGCTGTACAATTGGTGACCCTGCACTCTTTTTTTTTTTTTTAACCTTCCAGGCAAAGTATGGGGATGAAACAAGACTTGGGCATGCCATCCACACACTAGCATCATCATCATCATCATCATCATCATCATCATCGGCGATAGCTTACAAGTCCCAAAGCTGACCCACAGGAGGGTGCCGCAAATGGGTCTGGCTCATCCAGATGTGCTCCAACAGCTGGCTTCTGTCTAAATGAGAGTACCAAGCTGGAGCGCCTCCGTCCCATGTCCCTCTACCCACAGAGCAACAGCAACATCGGATCAGGTGGAGAAAGGCACAACCCCTCCCCCAGGAGCTGAGCCCCGGGGGCCCCTCCCTTCAGTAATGAATTGCAGGGGAACACCGCTGAGAGGTGTCAGAACAATTTCTATTAAACATAATTTCCTAATGAAAAGGTCACGAGGGAGCCCGGTGGGGCTAATCAGGATAGAATGCTCACTCCAACCACTCTGAGGGAGGGAGCTCCACGCCTGGTCCTTAGTCCCACTCTTCTGGACTAGATAGCAAAGGCTTTAAGGTGGCAACCAGCTTTCAGATCCCTTGAATGTGCTGTTCTTGGTGCCAGACGCTGGGCCTGGTGCCCCCACAGAACTGCCATCATTATCCCTGCCTTCAAGACGAGCAAGCTGAAGCTCTGGAAGCCCGTGTGACTTGCCCAAGGTCACACCTTTAGAATCGAGGAAGCAGGATCAGACCCAGGATCTGCTCTATAGCAAGCCAGGTAGCCCCACCACTCCTCCTCTCTGCTTCCCAGTGCTCTCTGCACACTTTGTGAATACAGAGTGAATACAAGCCTGAAGGGCTTGCCCAGATCTTGGGTAGGCTTGAGATGTCGCAGAGCCAGCATCTGCTAGCCTCCCACCCAGGAGTCCTTTTTGCACAAAGCCCCCCCCCACCTACTCTTGTGAGTATCTGACTGAGAATTTGGATGCCCTTAAGAAAATCAGATGGTTCTGTGGTAGCTCAGAGGTCAGCACTGGCCCCTGCTGAGCTGGGAGGCTGGGAGGGGCAATGCTTACAACCACCTCTACCTGAGTCTCCATCACTGTCAAACACAAGCCTAGGCACACCAGATTCCTGAATGAGTCCTCAAGTTAATCTCTCTCTCTCTCTCTCTCTCTCTCTCTCTCTCTCTCTCTCTCTCTCTCTCTCTCTCTCTTTCTGTGTGTGTGTGTGTGTGTGTGTGTGTGTGTGTGTGTGTGTATGTGTGTGTGTGTATGTGTGTCCCTCTCTGTGTCTCTCTCTGTCTCTCTCTACACACACACACACACACACACACACACACACACACACACACACACACACACACCACCCTGGATTTCTGATACTAAATTTGTGCACAAGGGCGGGGTCTACATGGCTAAAACTAAGAAAGAAGCAGGAGGCTTGGTTAGAAAGCTCATATCCCTCCCAAATTTTCAATTATAAGCTCTTTAGAAATTGCCTTGGCCTGTCCTAGAGGGAGGTGGATGTGGGGCTGGAGCAGAAAGGGGCAAAGGGAATAGATTTAAGAATGAATAGGGGGATGGGTGGATGGAGGGTGGGACTGGGAGGAGTGGAGGGAGGAGGCTATGACCAGGATGTAAAGTAAATAAGTAAACTAACTAATTTTTAAAAAATGACTAGTAATAAGCTTCCATCTTCTGCCACTCAGAGGCCCCTGATGCCACTAGGATCCAGCTGAGGGCAACTTTGGGAAGCTTCGGCGGGTGTTGACATGCCTCTTTGAACCAAAGCAAGGCTCTTGGGGGCAGCACTGAAACCTTCCAAGCATCTCACCACCACCCCTCCACGCTGGGGAGAAGACGATATGAGAGGAGGGCCCACACTGCGGGTCCTCCATCCCCCCTCCCACTTTCCTTGGCCCCACCATGCTCCATCTATCTCTCCACACTTTCCAGGAACCCCTCCACATCGTGCCCCAGCTGGATACACCTCCCTAATCACTAGGGTAAAGCTGTCTCACAGTGGGGCTTTCCTGCCAGCCCAGGAGGACATTGAAAGCTGGGGAATAGTGAGACACACAGCAGCCTTCCCAATTCCCACCCCTCTTCCCCCCCCACCATTGCTCCTCACGGGTTCAATTAGGAAGTGGCAGGGATGGTTGTAAACATCCAGCGCTTGGGTTCTCCATGATAGGAGGGGCTCAGTTCCTGGGCATCAGTGCTGCTCTCCACCCTCAGCCTCCCAGGATGAGGGTGTTCTAGTCAATGCCAGGTTTCTCCTGAGACCAGCAGTGATTCTTGAAGTACGGTACCCGAGACAGCAGCATCAGTACCACTTGAGAACTTACTAGAAATACAGATTCTCGGGCTCCAGGCCTTATTTACTGAGTCAGAAAACTCAAAGGGGGTGGGTCTGGGCTAACATGGGCTTTTATAAGTGCAGCCGGCTATTCTGGGTCATGCTTAGTTTTTTGTTGTTGTTGTTGTTGTTGTTGTTTTGGTTTGGTTTGGCTTTTTTTTAGATATATTTATTGATTATGTATACAGTGTTTTGCCTGAATGTAAGGCCTGCAGGCCAGAAAAGGGCACCAGATCTCACTGTAGATGGTTGTGAGCCATCATGTGGTCGCTGGGAATTGAATTTAGGACCTTTGGAAGAACAGGCAGTGCTCTTAACCTCTGAGCCATCTCTCCAGCCCCCCAGTCATGCTTAGGTTTAAACAACCATTGAACTGAAGATGGTGCTAGCAAGTGGCATCAATGTGATGGTATTTCTGTGAGTGCCCAGGGATGTGCTGAAAGATGCCACCTCCAATACATGGGGCCCACTGGCCGCATGGTTGACATGAGCTGGGGCGTGGGGATCTGCCCCAGGCTTGCAAGCTCAGCCTGTGAATGCTGGAAGCTTCAGGGAAGAGATGCTATGGAAGGTAGACAAGCATAAAAGCCTGTATGAGAGCTGACAACACAGAAATAATAGGAGCCAAATACAGGCAGGAAGTAGGGGTCATGACACCAGTGAACCTTTAATTTGGAGATCATATGCTCACCATGTGCTATCTGAGAGATGAGCAGAGCAAGAATGTATTCCTACCTATAAACAGGAAGTTGGGTTGGGCTGGGCTCCTTTCACTCCTGTTCCAGAATCAAGAAGCAACAGGAGCCGAGGAGCTGAGGGCCGTGAGGAGCAGCCCTGGGGATACATGGGAACTCCTTGGCATGATACCGAGTGCCAGTGCACAATCAGTGTTTGCACTCTCTCCCTTGAGCTTCAGTGGCATCCCAGTGTGGGGAAGTCATCTGTCAGCCCACGTCCAAGGAGCCCACAGAGCCAATAAGGAGGGTCAGTGGGGCTTGACATGGAGAGGGGTTCCATAAGGATCCTCTGCTTGAAGCAGAGGACGGAGGATGGAGGAGACTGGAACTGTGTCCAAGGATCATAGTCTGGCTGTAGGGAGAGAGAGGAAGGGAGCACAGGAGGAGCCAGTAGAGGGCCACTTGACAGAGACACTGGGCTTCACGGTGCCTCTCCTAGCACCGTCATGTGTTTTCTTCTGGCTGCTGTCCTCCTACCTCCTTTCCTGTCTCACAGGAGGATATGCTCCAAACATGAGTTCAGCTGATGGAGGGAAAAGCTGAAATCCCTCTCTGAAACTACTCTGGCCCTGTACAGAGGGCAAAGGCGCAGGCTAGCCCACAGAGACATCTCCATTCCGTGCAAGTATCTGTCTTCTATCCTCCTGCCTCACTTCTGCTTGCCCTTGCCACCACCACCGCCACCACCCCCAAGCTCCGACCCCCGCAGCCCTGAATTCACCTCCTGCAGGAACCCTCTTCTGAATTCCTTCCCACACCCAAGGACTTGTATCCAGAGGGCTTTATTTGATTTCTAGATCTTTCTTTTTTTTCTTTTTTTTTTGTGAGCTGAAACAAGTGACCTTGTGATCTAACCTGTCTGAAGGAGGGTCTCCCGTCCCCCCCCACACACACACACTCAGTGAGGGTCATGGAGATCAGCAAGGAGCCTGGCATGTGGAGTCTTCTGCTGCAGATGGAGCAGGATACCCCTGCATTTACATCCAGGTCATATAGGCCGCCTACCCCTCCTCTGTCCATTCAGCACTCATGGTGAGACCCCAGGAGGCAAAGAGACCTGTAGAAGATGGGGAGCAGTGGCCAGAACCCTGCTCCAAGAAAGAACCCCACGACCCAGCCCTACCCTTTCCCTTGGGAAATGATGACATTGCTTTCTCCAGGACTTCTCTTGGGAGAGTGTTGCCCATAGTGACAATGGTACAGGAAAGTATAAGGTGGGCGTGTCTACCCTGAGTGCCTGCCACAAAAGCCAAGCCATCTAGGACTCATCCATTCCCTGGGCTCAGGCAATGAGATGAAGAGAAGAAGAAAAAAAAAGGGAGGAGACCTTCTAATCTCCCTGTGGGAAGATAGACCAGAGGAGTGGGATGTCATCCTGAGCCAAGTGACCGTGGGGATGAAGAGTGAAATGAAAGGGTGAATGGTAGGGAAGCAACCATCCAAACCAGAGCCTTCTTCTAACTGGTACCCAAGCCCAGAGACCAAGACCCTGAAAGTTACATTGTTATCTTGGTCTTCTTGGGGATCTGTGGCAGCGATATCATGGCTGGAGCCTGGCTCAAGGGGAAGCAGGTTGGGAATGTCCCCCAGCTTCTTTACGGAAGCAGCCACCCTACCCCACCCTGACCCGACCCCTCCAGGAGCTGTCCGTGGTGCTGGCTTCAAATCCTCCCTGGCACTGCGTGGCTGTCCACTCCTGCCGTGTAGCTCACTGTCTGCCAGGCTCTTTCTCTGCCAAGATCCTGATCCAGCCCACAGCACTGACCTTTGCTGCAGACCCCAGCACTGCCAGATATAATGAAAGATAAGAAGAGCTCTAGCTCAAGCCTTGCTGACAGTAACCAAGTCCTTAGCTACCCTGAGTCTTAGAGCTTGCTTTATCCAGGACCCCACTCGGACCTCATACTTGAAGCCAAAGCCCCATGCCTTCCTTAACCAAGCTCATCGTTCCCAGCTTAATCCTAGTACCGATGTGATCCCTCACTCCACCCTAACCCCGGACTGAACCTGAGCCACAAAGCCTTGGACTTGGGTAAAGAATTCACTTCTCTTCCTCACCTCCTTCCAGCCAGACTAAGACTTCCTCTTCATCCTTATATTACCAAATGCTCCCTTCACAAGAAGAAGACCTAGGAACAGAATTAAGCTTAAGACACTGGCTTATGCACACACTCGATTATCCTATTGTCTACAGGAGGCACAGAGATATCACCAACATCTTCAGCCTCAGACCACTAATTCATCCCTCAAAACTGGGGAGATGGCTGTCTTATACTGAGCACGTCTACCATAGTATACTGAAAGCCTATGCTACTGTACTGAGCACCTAGACTATTGTGTAATAAGCGCTTAGACTGTGTATTAAACACCTCTACCACCATGCACTTTCTACACCACCATACACTGACCATCTATCTACACCACCATACACAGATCATCTACACCACCATACACTGTCTACACCACCACACACTGATCATCTACACCACTGTACACTGTCTACACCACCACACACTGATCATCTACACCACCACACACAGATCATCTACACCACCATACACTGACCATCTACACCACCATACACTGACCATCTACACCACCATACACAGATCATCTACACCACCATACACTGACCATCTATCTACACCACCATACACTGACCATCTACACCACCATACACTGACCATCTACACCACCATACACTGACCATCTACGCCACCATACACTGACCATCTATCTACACCACCATACACTGACCATCTACACCACCATACACTGACCATCTACACCACCATACACTGACCATCTACACCACCATACACTGACCATCTACACCACCATACACTGACCATCTACACCACCATACACTGACCATCTATCTACACCACCATACACTGACCATCTACACCACCATACACTGACCATCTACACCACCATACACTGACCATCTACACCACCATACACTGACCATCTACACCACCATACACTGACCATCTACACCACCATACACTGACCATCTACACCACCATACACTGACCATTTACACCACCATACACTGACCATTTACACCACCATACACTGACCATCTACACCACCACACACTGACCATCTACACCACCACACACTGACCATCTACACCACCATACACTGACCATCTACACCACCATACACTGACCATCTACACCACCATACACTGACCATCTACACCACCACACACTGACCATCTACACCACCATACACTGAGCATCTACACCACCACACACTGAGCATCTACACCACCATACACTGACCATCTACACCACCATACACTGACCATCTACACCACCATACACTGAGCATCTACACCACCATACACTGACCATCTACACCACCATACATTGATCTTCTACACCACTCTACATTGTCTACACCACCACACACAGATCATCTACACCACCACACACAGATCATCTACACCACCATACACTGACTATCTACACTACCATATAATGGCCATCCACTCCACTATACACTGTCTACACCACCATATGCTGATCTTCTACACCACCATGCACTATCTACATCACCATACCCTGAGCATCTACTATCATGCACTGATTGGGATCAATAGACTTAGGGTCAAGCTTGAGTTCAAAGCCCAGGTCTGCTGTTGGCTAATGAGGTGCCCTATGCAGATACATCACCAGCCTCTTGGGACCTTAGTCTTTTCACATGTAAGCCGATCGACCACTCTAGGTGGGTTTTACATTTTGATGATATAATATCAACAAGGTCTAAGATATCATAGGTGCTCAGTGCACACAATGGTATAGGTGCTTGGTGAACAATGGTATAGGGCCTCAATACACAGAGCTATAGGTACTCAATACATGATGTTTGGTGCTTAATAAATGTTGGTACAAGTGCTCTGAATGTGGTGGTATAGGGTGCTCAGTGCACAGTGATACAGGTACTCAATGCATGAAGGCAGAAGATGCTTAGTACATATGGTATAGGATCTCAAAACATGACTACATCCTTCATTTTCCCACACATCATGAACTCTGGTTGTTAACAAGGGCCCACTCTGGCATCAGGAGACAGTAGTAGTCACCAGTTCTGACTTGGATCTAAGTCTTTTGGGCTTCTCCGGCCAGAGCAGAGGAGACTTTTCATCTGTGTGGGATGATGGCCCTTTCTAGGGCCCAAAGTTCAAGTGAGTTGCCTTTGCGTGGCCCACACAGTGACCGAGCAAGCAGTGTGGTGTCATCTGGTCCCTCACTCCCAAAGGGGCATCTCCAGATAACACACCACCATGCACCATGGTCTAGCCTGGAATTACTCCCTGGGGAGAGTCTTTGAATGTGGTCCTAGAGGCAGGGAATATAGCCCCCAGAGCTATGCCATCCACTCCTCAGAAGTCACCTGGGCAGAGACAGGGGTGTTGCTGAGAGAGCAGAGTGGCACCAGTCTGGGAAGGCTTTGGGTGAGCCTGGGCCTGGCTCTCCCCGTCCCTCTGTAGTAATTAACAGGCCTTTGTTCCTGTCCTGATCTCGTCTGGCACAGCCTTAATCATCCTCTTCCCTGCAATGAGCAGCCTTCTCATTAGGGCCTTAAGAACCTCTATTATAAACATGTAAATGGAACTCAACGAGGAAGGAGATATTTGACTGTTCCCATTTTCTTTGTGTGGCTGCCAGCTCTGGGCTGCTTGCGCCCATGATTTCATTGCTCAGCAGCCCGGCGCCAGCGCAGGGTGGGAGGTGGGGGGGCGGGGGGGAGCGGGGCACCTCCCGTCACCAGCCGCTCCATCTTCTCCTATCGGAATTTAATTACCTTCTCTGGGAAATGTTTGAGGAGCCTTTCTCCATCAATTGATTCTAAAGTCAGATTTTTATTCCAAGATACTTAATGGTGCTTGAGCCATCAATGGCGGGCCTAGGAGCAGACGGAACCTGGGCCACAGGGAACCCTTTCACAAGGTTAGGAAGGGTCATTGTTATAACCCTGACTCTTCCAAGGTCAACCTGTCATCCGGCACAGATGGGTGTGAATCTCTTCCTGAACGCCCACAGAGAATTGGATTCATGAGCCTCCTGACCTGGACTGGAAGTCCTTTCTGGTGTCTGCCTAGTGTGAAGCAAATATTAAAATATATATATATATATATATTTTCAAATCAGTTTCTCCCTTGATGACCAAGGAAGAGTCTATTAGATAGAAGTCATGTTTACCATCTGGGGAAGACGCTAAGAGTAAGATCAGCCTCTCCTGCAGTGGCACAGTATGACAAGATGGTCACTCACGCCCTTCAGGGCCCCGAGTGGCTAATATGCCAGCCTCCCTCACCTCAGTAAGCCTTTCTTGTTTGTGCCTTCCTGTTCCCTAGCCCAAACTGACACCTGGAGTCTCAGAGGTGCCTCTTCCCTCTATCTTTACCCCACTTGTTCCATGGAGCTGTTTCATAGTCAGGTCATAGTGGTCCCCTCACTGTCAACGTCAGAGCTTGCTGTCTGCCCTGTGTGGTGGGTCCTCCTTGACCACAGCTGGCTATCGGCTTAGCCTGCACATGCTCATGGTGTCTGCTTAGTTGTTTTTGTTGTACTGGAACAGAACCCGGGACCTGTGCATGCTGGGGGAGTGCCCCACCTCTAAGCAACATCTCAGCCCATGTTTAAGGCTTTGGATAGACTCTCATGGGTCCCTGTACCTCCCCACTCCCCAGCCTCAAGGTGGAGCACAAGTTTTCTCTACTGGGTCCCTCGCTGCCCAGAGCACAGAGCCTGAAACAGATGCATGCCTGGGAAAACAGGCTTGCTGAAATGGCCCACAGGAGGTGGGGGAGGCTGGGCGGTAGCCTAACTGGCATATTGGGAAGAGGCTACTGGGCAGATTGCAGAGGCGGGGATGGGCTGTGCCCATCACTATCTGGTCAGTGGTGAACATTTTTTTTCCTTTACCTCCTGGCTCTTTGTTCAGCTGTGTGAGGCATAGGGCTGGAAGGAAAGGTTTTCCTCCCGGTACCCCACAGCCAGGCTTTCACAACATACAGCTTCTCCCATTCCTCAGCAACCACGTGGGGCCTCAGCAAACTCCAGCCATCCAGAGAGCTGCCTGTCCTCTCTCTGACAAGGCTCAGCTCTCTGCCCTGGGGTGCTGGGATGGGAGGAGGCCCTCCTGATTCAGTCCTTCAGTCCTCTGCCTCAGCTCTAACCTTGTACACACACTAGGCAAGTGCTCTACCACTGGGTCGCAGCCCAACCCTGTTTCTGTACTTTTGAGAGAAGGTATATGATCCCTTATTATGGTAGAATTTTTTCTATAATTAGTAGTTCTTGGTGGGGGCGGGATTGGTAGTGATCTGGGGTTTGTTTTAACTTTAAGATGGGGTCTACGTGTATCTCAGGTTGGCCTCAAATTCAATACGTATCCAAGGATGATTTTGAACTTCTGACCACCCAGGCTCCAGATCTTGAGTGCCGGGATGACATGTGTGCACCATCACTCCCAGTTCAGGGGATGCTGAGGATGGGAACCCAGGCTCCAGCATACAAGGCAGGCACTCTACCAACCACGCCAGAGCCCAGCCCTGTCTTTCTTTACATTCAGCTTTCTTGTGGCCATCACTGTGTGGTGTCTGACTCCTTTTTGCGTGGTGGGGAAATGGGTGGATGGGTGGACTGGTCGGTAAATTAGCTAAAGTGAAAAGACTGACCAGCAGGTTGACTGGTGGGTGGGCTTCCTGTCTGATGGGCAGTTTGTTTTGTAGCTTAGAAAACTATGGCTTGGCAATGCAGCAGGATGTAGGGCAGTAGAGGGTTGGCAGCGTGGATGGTTAGTGGGGGTGATAATGGTTTAGTTGGTTGGAGGTGATAGCTGGGTCTGGGCTAGTTGGGGGACTGGGGATGGATTCAGGTTACGGGGTTAGCGTCATGTCAAAGGAAAGAAGAAGCGCCTGACAGGCCCCTGGGAGCTACAGTTGTCACTCCTGCCTGTCCTGAAGAAGCCTGTGGGTCTCCAGGCTGTGTCTTCAGTCACTTCCTGGGAGCTAGGAAGGCAACAGCACTGCAGTGACCCTGGTACACACAGGATAGAGCAGGGAGGGCTCAGAGCTTGTCTAGATGCTTCATACTCCGTGCTGGGACCTGACTGTCTAACAACGCCCCCAAGATACCGCCTGACTGCTGGGCACCCAGATAACCTACCTGCTAAGGAGACTTGCAAAGTACTGGCCTATCATGGGGACTTGTTCTTATACTCACAGAACCCGGCCCCCCAAGTTACAGACTCCAGAACAGAGTGTCCTGGGGGTGCCAGCCCCCATGCCATTCGAGCCTGGGACTCTCCCCAGCTCACCCCTCCCATCTGCCAGGCCTTCCTCAAGTCCAGCCTGGTACCTGCCCACCTTGGGCCTCAACTTTCACTCTGTCTCCACATCCTTCTACCCTATCTCTTTCTATTTTTTCCTTGATGTTGGGGAAGAAGCTTTCCCTTTCCTCTACCTGCCCCACTCTGCTCCCCTCAACTCCTGCCCCCAGGCCTTGTAGGTGAGCTGGTCCACTCTCTAGCCAGAGCCACCAGGACATTTCCAGATTGCATCTTCTGAGAATCAGAAAAAGAGATTTGGAGAGGAAATTGCTTTCTCTCTGTGCAGTCCAGATGGGGCTATTTTTCATTCGTCTTTTTTCTCCCCTCTTCCTTGCAATTTCAGTAAAAAACGAGAATGTGTCTAAAGCTTAACCCCTACTTTGGGCCAGCCTTTATCCCTTTGGAGAGCTTCGGAGGTCTAAAGCCGTCCAAGAAACCTGGGCCAGAGGGGCCAGGGTGACACCCTAGTGTCTTTCCCCCACTAGGTGCTGCCCAGAGCTCTTAGGCACAGATACCAGGCCTTAAAGCCACCCAGAGTGGACAGGTGAGAGCAGCCTGCAGGTGGAGAGAACAGGGTAGGCTAAGGTAAACCTGGCCCCAGGGGACTTTATTTTGGGCCCTACTCACCCTCCAGGACTGTCCCATTCCCACTAGATGTCCCCAGCTCTCAAGTCAGAAGCTGAGTGCCTGCTACCGCCTTCATGTAGTAGTCATCAATGCCAGACCTCTCAGACCACCAGCTGCAGAAAGAGCCAGCCCAGCTAAGTCCCCAGCCCTGCTGAAAATCACTTTTCCTCCTTTCCGGTCTTCTCATGTGAAAGAGGTGTGACGCTCCACGTAGACCTCTGGGGTGAGGTCAGGATCCGTCACAAACCTGGGACCTGGGGATGCTGGAGGTCCCAGGGGGATGCTGGAGGTCTCAGGGGGATGCTGGAGGTCCCAGGGGGATGCTGGAGGTCCCAGGGGGATGCTGGAGGTCCCAGGGGGATGCTGGAGGTCCCAGGGGGATGCTGGAGGTCTCAGGGGGATGCTGGAGGTCCCAGGGGGATGCTGGAGGTCCCAGCTGCCGGTTTGCTGAGTGACGACACTTACGCTTCACACTGCACCCGAGTCCTTCAGGTGTGGTGGCTTTTCTGGTCTCTGCAGAAATCTTCAGTCATTTCACCTAAAGAAAAGAGATTAATCCAAGACTGGTGCCTCATAACTGGAAACTGAGTCAGGAAGATTGCCAAGAATCTACACCCATCCTGCACTACAAATTGAGATCCTATCATAAACAAAGAAAGAACAGGGGTGTGGGGGGGCGGGGACATGGCGCCTGGGGATGTGGCTCAGTTGGTAGAATGCTTGTTTAGTGTGAACAAAGCCCTGCGTCATATCCCTAACATAAATCATGGGGCAGAAGGAACAGAAATTCGAGGTCATCCTTAACTCAGAGAGGCTGCAGAACGACCTTACACCACACAGCCGGTGAATCACATCTTTAGCCAGCCTTAAAAATCCCCGGGTATAGTCAGACTGTATTAATATCAGGGTACTAGTCTGTGTATTTGAAAAGGAGGCTTTGCAGGGAGCTATAGCCCCAAGAATAAGTGGAGGAAGGATTTCTTGTTTCTCTCTGGATTTAGGTTCTCACTAAATCACCCTAGCCGACCTCAAGCTCTCCATCCTCCTGCCTCAGCTTGTTGAGTGCTGGGGATACAGGAGTCTCCTGCCACGCCCACCTGGAGGGGAAGCTCAAGCGGCACACGCCAGGAGGAGTTGTTGGGGTGGCGGTGGCCTTTAGAAGTCCTCAGACGACAATAGTGGCTGGCCCTTGTCGAGTGTTACCCTAAGCGAATGTTCTGCAGAATTAATTCCTTATCATATTAATTCATTTAATCCTCACGCCAAGCCCCAGGCAAGGAAGGCACTGTTACTATCTTCAGAGTGCAGGGTGGGGAAACCAAACGGGACAGTTACTTAGCTTGTTCAAGGGCACGGGCCAGTTAGCCAAGGCGCCTCAGCCTTGGCACAGAGCAGCGGCAGCTGCCCCCCTACAACCTTTCTTCCTAAGCCAAGGTGTGTATCGGGGAACGGAGGGACAAAGTACTTGTGTTAGTTGGTTTTATCAATGTTGTGACCAAAGCGACTGAAGAAGGAAAGGCTTGTTTTGACTCCCAGCCTGAGGGCGCAGTCTCTCAGGGCAGGGGGCCTCATGGTGGAGGAGCACTAGGCGGCAGGTCACACTGCGTCCACAATTCAGGGAACGCTGGTGCTCAGCGTCCTCTCCCCGTCCCCCTGTCACCATCCACGTTCTCTGCCCTCCTCAGCTACACCTCCCTGGGAACACTCTCACAGGCACACACGAAAGTGTGTCTTCTGGGTGATTCTAGACCCCGGTTAAGTTCAGTGGTAAGGATCAAAATGCTCGGGGACAAACAAGGGCTGTATGTCAGAGCATGAGTACCCAAGCCAGGGCGGCAAGAAGCCTGGCCCCTCCGACTCTCAAGGCAAAGCCTTCTTCCATCCTTATCACTCTCTCCCCTGATGTTTAGTCTGATGTCTAAACCCGTGGTGCTGATGAGAGGGAGGTAGCAGGGGATGCCCATGACTGGTGGCTGACTCCATCCTGCCAATCACTGCTGCCTCCCCATTCCCACTAAGCATCCCTTTTGCTTACACCAAACTTCAGATGACAAAGGTCACCCCAGCCTTGATAGTGCAGGGATCCAAGGATGTCCCCACCAAGCCACTGCCAGGCTACACTGATGCTTAGTGTATCATAGGAAATGCCAGCAAGAGGCTGTCTAATCTCAAGCAAGACATCTGATTTCAGCTTCTTCTCCATCACGTCCTTCATCTGAACCTGGCTTCTCTTTCTAGAACCATCCCTGACACACTCACACACACACACACACACACACCATGCATGCACACACAGAGGCACACACATACACACTCACACACACGAGGCATGCAGGCACACACAGAGGCACACACATACACATTCACACACACATACATGCATACACACCTACAACAATAATCTATATACTTTTTGCCAAAAGATTTTTAGATTGCTGGAAAGAATACATATAATTCTATTCTTATAGAAAGATAGTTCAGTCAGTAAAGTCCTTGCTGCACAAACAGGAGGATCTAAGTTGGGTCCTCAGCACCCACATTTTAAAAAAAAAAAAGTCAAGTGTGGCGGTTTGTGTCTGTGTTCTCAGCACTGGGTTGTTAGAGATAGCCAGCCAGGCTAGTTAAATCAGCAAGCCCTGGGCTAGAGAAAGACCCTGTCTCAAAAACTAAGGTGAAGATTAAGGAAGACATCCAGTGGCACATTCTGGCTTACACACACACACACACACTATGAATTAATTAAATAAATAAATTAGAATGTGACTGTGTGAATGGTACCTCAGGTCCCTTCGCTATCTAGATGGATGGTTTTGTCACAGTGATAATGATGGGACCTTGTCTGGGAAAGCAGTTCAACCAGTGAGAGAAAAAAGGGAGTAAGTGACAGGGACCCAGAGACAAAGACAAGGAAGGGAGATCATGGCCAAGAGAGATTCCAGAGAGAGACCAACTGAGCCTCCATCCTGCTGGCCACAGCGACTCTGTTTTGTCAGTGTCTCACACCATTAAAAACCATCAAGACAGTGAAGAGGAAAATGGGGATAATGAGAATAAGCCAACGGGGAGGTTTTCAGATTCAGAAAGTCTCACTAAGTGGCGAGGGGATGAACAAAGCAGAAAGGAGAATGACAAAGGCCTCAGGACCCACTCAGGGGACATACTCACCATTAGAAAGCAAGCCATGTCTACCTGTCTGGTGTGATGGTTTCCACACCTGGACATAGTAGGAACCTAATAAGTACATCCCATAAATGAACGAATAAATGAATGACCGAACAAGCAGACACAGCTCTTCAACACATGCAAAGGATCTGACCTTAGGAAAAAAAAAAGTGGTGAACAAGATCTCAAAGTTGCCAGAGTGCTCACTGTGCTGGCAGGAGCAAGCTGTGCACAGTAAACACAGGTAACTGCTCAGGCGCCCTGTGAGAAGCCCGCACACATGGTGAAGGGAAATCACAGAAACAGCACAGCGAGCAGGGCTGGGCCTCAAACAGGAGGTGACATTTCAATAGAGACCTGAAGGAGGCCAGAGAGTGCAGCAGGCAACATCTGGAGGAGAAAAGAGCTCCATAGGCCCAGATATGGCTGTCTGGCAGGGGTGGCCGGTGTGCCTGAGGTAGGAAGGCAGATGGAGCGGTACCCAGGGGGCAGGTTAGCCAACATGGCTGTGAGAGCTAGACTGTTTCTCCAAGCTGCTGTGTGGTACTAGGCACAAACTGCAGGGTCACAAAAAGGCCCAGAGATTATGTCTCAAAGACAGGGGATGTGCATGAATTCTGAAGTATATTCCATGTTTGGTAGTTTTCTTGAAAGGTACGCAAGAGGTGGCAAGTGGATGCCTTGTGGTACCCTCTTGAAGCCTGAAACACTTATGTCGGGGGTCCCCACCAAAGCCAGGGTACACACACACACACACACACACATACACACACACTGGCCACAGACCCAGCACACAGACAATGGGACCACAAACCCAGAAGCTGCTAGAGAGCATTGCCAACACACCACTTGGGCATCACTGCTTCCATCTGAGCCACGCAGGCCAGGTCCCTGCAGAGCCTCCAGGAGAGGGCCACAGTGACAGTAGCCTTCTTGATGTCCCCGGTGCCCTCACAAGTCTGTAACTCTTGAAGACTGGCTCCATTACCCACTCACACAAGGATGTGCGTATTTATGCACACATCCTGTCCACGTTCATATTCACTACACAGCAGCGGCACCTGGGACTGGCCACACCCCGTTGATTCGACTTGCCTAGAGAACTGTGCTTTACCGTCTTGGGAACTTGGTGGCGTACCAGCTGAAAGCTAGGGACACCCCAACCCCAGGAAAATCCCCATTCCCTCTCGCACACACATCCATACCCTAATACTCACACTGAGTCACCCACTCAGATATGTCACACTTGATTTTGCATATTATAATTTGTTCCCTTCCAGAAGGTCCCTGTGGGCATCTCTGAGCCCCAGCAGACATGAAATTTAGCCCCTGGAGTTCTGGGCACCTATGGGAAGGCTGAAGGTCTAGACGCTAAGGAGATGAGAACATCCAGGTACCCCTGGATCAGTCTGCGTTCCCACTGCATCCTTCCCACTTAGGCACAGGTGTCAGGGAGATGAGGGATGCTTACATCATGCCATGACTAGCTCTGGGCACTTAAAGAAAAATCATAATAATAATAAAACCTCATCTTGAATACTAGCAACCTGGCAAAGGCATGCTTGTACCAACCACGCCTGGTCCCAGCATCCCTCAAGACAATGCATCCCACCCCCTGTACCCTGAAATCCTGCCTCCCATTGCCTCTCTACTTTACTTACCCAGAAAGGTGTCCAAGTGGGGCCCTGATCTGCCAGGGATGGTGAGGAGGACAGGTCAGGGGCCCAAGAAGGCAGCCTAGCATCTGATGACTCTGGGCTGGCCAGAATACCCAGCCCTCCGGGTCCTAAAGCCAGTGGGAAGCAGAGTGGGGGTGGAGAGGAGCCAAGAGCTGGCAGGCTAAGCGAGATGAAATATTGATGCCCGTCCTGGTAAAGCGGAGAACGCTGCTTGTCCATGAATAAAAGATAAGCTGGAGGAGCAGGCCGGGCAGCAGATTAATTAATCCGAGTGAGCCTTGCTCCGTGTTGTGGGGGAAGGGCATGGGAGAGCAGGCAGGCTGTCCCAGCCCCACGGTCCCAAGGGACCAGCCAAGGCCCTCTGTTCTAGGTAGAAAGCAAGGCAGGGTAGCATCGCTGAGCATGGGCGGATAGGGAGAGGGGCAGGGGTAGCCAGGTCTCTAGGACCAGGATCAGGCACTGTGACATCCCTGACAGACTACCCAACATGGCAATTTCTCTGGCAGTGGGAGGTGGGGGAGCACCGAGGCAGCAGCTTTGGGAAATGGTGTTGCCATTCTAAGCACCCCACCTGCCATGTCCTTTTCCTGCCACCTCAAGCCCTCCCTCAGGAAGTCTTTGAGAGCCAGGACGAGTGGGGACATGGGAGAAATGTGCAGGTGGCAGACAGAACTAACGTGGAAGTTGCCCACCCTGGGCACATCTTTGATGTCACGTCATTCAGGCTTTACATCTGAAAGGGGAAAGTGGGAGCCCTTCAGCCCTCCCTCCCCGTCTGCCTCAGGATGATGTGGAAACGCTGGCAGATCGGTAAGAGCCGCAAAATTCCTGGACAACGGCGATCTCAC
The DNA here is from genome assembly GCF_964271855.1 of Acomys minous. NCBI lineage: Eukaryota > Metazoa > Chordata > Mammalia > Rodentia > Muridae > Acomys > Acomys minous. The sequence continues at coordinate 103,779,390 of NC_140494.1, forward strand.
CAGGACACAGAGCTCACAGCCTGGCATCCAGCTGTCACCCGCTGGCTGTGGCAGCTTTCACAAGCTCTTGGCAGTTTTGTGTTTCCCAAGGGTGACATTAGGACAGGGTGGTGACATCCCTCATCATGCTTTCAAGCCACAGGACTGTGCTGGGTGGCATCAGCCCAGGCTCTCTATTGTCCTAATGGACCCCTGGAGTTAGTGCCCAAGCTGATGGTCATAGCTCCTCCTGCCAGCCATCCCAGTGTGACCTGGGGAACCCTCTGCTCAGGGTGCCATCCCATTCACCCCTCTGTCTACACACATAAACTGTTCTCTGACAGAATCCAGGTGGCCTCAGCAGATGCCAGTCACAGCCCCATGCAAGTGACAGGACACTTCCAGATGGTCTCTTTGCCCCTCCCCACCCCCCGAAGCCTGTAGCATTGATTGTGGTCAAGAACAGCTCTTAGAATACAGCTCAGGACTAACCATGGATACTGGTGGGCATGGGGCTGTGCAGCTGGCATCATCCCAGGCCGGATTCCTCCACAGCCATAGCCAGGACCTCCACCTTCCTTCCCCAACCACACCATGGCTTGCCTGGTTCCCACGCCCCTGCTCCTCTGGCCTTTCCCATCTCTCTGATCAGTGGGCATCCATTGTGAGCAACCTGCTGGCGGCCTCTGTTCTTTGTCTCATATTTGTTATTTAACTTTGCTTCCTGTGGCTTTGAGCCCGTCTCCTCCACTCACTCCTGACTTCTTGAATATAGGAACAAGGTCATTTTGGTACCCTCCCTCCACCTGCCCGAGTGTTCCCAAAGCTGTGCACAGCCATGAGCTCAAGAGGGAAGTACTGCATTGATGCTTGCTTAGGCAACTGGTAAGGGATGCTGGTCCTCGCACCTCCTTCTCTCCATAACAAGAACTAGCCCTTCCAGCAGGCACCTGCTCCATTTGCTCTCGGGAGCTGCCTCGCCTTCCTCACAACCTTCTGGACAGGTATGTCTCGCCCACTGGCTAGATGGCAAGACCCAGATGCACACTTAACCAAGGTCACGCAGCTGGCAATCAGTAAAGCTGAGAACATGCCCTCACATAGGCTTAGAGTTCTAGCTGGCGCCTCCAAATGATGATGGCAAGATGCAGGAGGGCTTTAGCATCCCTCACCTCCTGAGGGGACAGGGACCAGGGCGAAAGGGGAAGAAAGGTCTCTCAGGCCTGGGAATGAGCATAGCTGGGTGTAGCCTGACGGCTCCAGGCAGCCCCCTCTCCCTGCACCTGCCCCCTTCCCCCATCCCAGGAGGCAGGACAGAAGTGTGACTGAAGGCTAGGGAGGCTGTCTAGGCTGCGGCAGGGCACATAAATACCGGAAGCCGCTTGATATGCCACTATCACCTGGGCCTGGAGCCTGGTGGAAAGCAAGAGTGTTGTTCCTCTCCAAACCAGCGGTAATGATGGGTTCTCTAGAGTCTGGCCAGGAGAGATACAGGCGGAAGCTTGGCCCAAGAGGCACACAGACTGTCATATTCCCATCCAAGCATTTTACCTCTGAACTATGGGTAACTGGGTGAACTGCAAAAAGTAGCAGGGAAGGCTGGGAGTCTGATAATCGCTGTAGTTATAGTGTCACCTGCTGGCAATTTAGGGCATAGCACTACAACTGGATGTGGGCACCTTAAAACATCCAGCTACTGGCATGGATGCATTTAGCCAATGTCTCTGCATGGCAGGCAGTACACAGGAGTGAACCAAAATACCACAACCCCGACCTTTATGGAGGTTACAGTTGAATGAGAGAAAATGGTAGGAGTGGAACTGACGTGTAACATACACATCGAAGGGCAGAGGCTTGAGCTCCAAGGAGGAATCTAAAGAGGGCAGGGAGTGCCTGGGGTACTGTAGTCTTATTCAAAAGGACAGACATAACCCCACAGAGTCAATGACACTGAGGAATGCTCAGAAGAAGATGAGGAAAGAGCCATGTTGATTTCTGAGCTGGCTCAAACCAGACTGAAGTAGGAATGAGTCCTACCTGGCAGATCTGAGGATCCAATTGGGAGGGGCTGGGTAGGGTAGAACCTGAAAGGTGACTTCAAAAGCCTGGGGCTTTGTGGCTGGGCTCAGAAGGAAAAAAACAGCATTGTATAGCTTTCCACCCCTAGAACTGGCGGAGATAGGACCCAGAGACTTGGGCAAACTATATAGGGGTTTACCACGAGGCCACGTGATTGGTCTACTAGTTTACCTTCTTAAAGTGCAATATATTGTTCTGTTTGAGAACAGCCTGTAGGTCAAGATCAAGGAGGGATGGGTGCAGGGAGGCCTGTTAGTAAAGCAAATGCAGCTTCCCATCAGGGACCCAGGTGGAGGGGAGAGGCAAGGGGCTTTCTGGGGTGAGAGAAGGACTCGGAAATGGCTCTGAGGTCATACTTTCAGACAGAATGTGCTGTGCTACACTGAAACACAGACCGACTGGCTCAAGGGGATGAGTGGGGACCCCGTTTGAGATTGGTGGGACCAAAGTTGAGGGTCAGATGTCTATGGGTGGCAGAGCCTGGAATCAAGGGAGTGTGCCTGCCTGGGGCTGCATTCTGAGAGCCAGCAGCACTTGGGTGATATTTAAGTCCTGGGACTAAAGAGATCCCAACCCTGAGGGACCATGGTCTGGACACCAGGACCTTCTGATATCTCAAGGTCAGAAAATTGGAGAAACAGGGAAGGAAAGGCCAGACAGTGGTAAGAAAAATGGGGGGGGGGTACTATACCTGGACCCCATGTCAGGAAAGAGAAGGGAGCCACTCATCCTTGCTAAGAGTTGACTGAGGCCACTGAGACAGGGTCACCCAAGTGGCCCCAACTAAAACTGCAAGAAGTAAACAAGTGCCCACAGACACAGGGAGACATCAGACCCCTCTATGTGAAAGAAGCAGCCACTTCAAAGAAGAACATGGTGATCCCACAGAATGTTAAATGTGGGGTTTCACCCACAGCTCATCAGTCACTCTCTCAGATATAAGCTCAAAAGATGAAAACACACATTGTCCCAAACCCTGGAACAAGGCGTCAACCACTTGCTCACTGCTCCTAGACACCACCTGCTCTTAATTTTTCAATTTTACTTAACTAGAGGTAACACTCTGATGTATGACTCATCTGCTTACCTTTTCTTATACTTGAAACCCTGTCCTTGGAGATGGGTAATTAAGATGTAGGCCTTCTGTTTCCGCATGTTTGGCTGCTTTTTTTTTTTTTTTCCTCTCTCTCTCTCTTTTCCAAAACTGTGTGTCTGTGATTGGCATGTCACACACAGGGCTGGCTTGGTAAGGGAAACAACCCAAATGTCCACCACCAGTGAGTAGATAAACAAAATGTGGTATGTCCATTCAGTGGAATATTATTCAACCACAAAAAGAGCAAAGCACTACTGCTTCAAGTTACAGCATCGACAATAAATAGCCCAAGAGAAAGGAGCCAGTGATTCCATTGATAAGAAGTGTCAAGAGGAGGAATCTAAGTACTAGACTTCTCCGTAGACATCAGATACATGGCGGCCAGGGCTGGGGGTGGAGTGACTGCTGATGGGTTCAGGGTTTCATATGGGGATGAATATGGAAGAATTAAGGAGTGCGGAGGGTTGCATAACTCCGTGACTCTAAACTGCCGAACTGTGCACTTTCAAGCGTACACCCTATGGAATATGCCGTATCTCCATAGTACATTTGTTAAAGGATTTGGTTGTGTGGGATGGCGGGATAGCCTCAGCACAGAAAGGAGGCACAGAGGCCTTTGTGCTCACAGGTAAGTTCTAGGGAACCGGAATGTTAAACACACGGGGCTTCTCCTTCAAGGGTAGGCGTGCAATGCCCACCATTCTCCCAGAAGGCTGGAGCAGGCATCGTTACTACTCTGCTGACCTTTGCTCTATCTGTGTGGCTAGAGACTTTTCCAGCACCGGAACCTCCCCCAGACTCTTCTTCCCACCCACCCCCAACCCCCACCCCAACCCTAGACAGGGTTTCTCTGTGTAGCCTTGGCTCTCCTGGACTCGATTTGTAGACCAGGCTGGCCTCGAACTGACAGCGATCCACCCGCCTCTCCCTCCTGAGTGCTGGGATTAAAGGTGTGCACCACCACTGCCAGCCTTTTTTTTTTTTTTTAAGATTTATTGATTTACTATTATGTATACAATGTTCTACCTGCATGTACAACTGTAGGCCAGAAGAGGGCATCAGATCACATTATAGATGGTTGTGAGCCACCATGTGGTTGCTGGGATCTGAACTCAGGACCTCTGGAAGAGCAGGTGGTGCTCTTAACTATTGAACCATCTCTCTAGCCGCTTCCCCACCCCACCCCACCCCCGATCTGGCCAGACCCTTCTTGTGGACTTGTTTATCTCAATCCATAGAATCTATTTGTCTTAGTTTTTGCTGTGAAGAGACATCAGGACCAAGGCAACTCATAGAAAAGAAACCATTTAACTGGGACTGGCTTACAGTTTCAGAGGTTTAGTCTGTCATCATCATGGTGGGAACCACGGCAGCGTGCAGACAGACATGGTGCTGGGAAAGGAGCTGGGAGTTCTACATCTGGTTCCACAGGCATCAGGAAGCCAATGGGCTTGAGTTTCTGGGACCTTAAAGCCCATCCCCTAGTGGCACACTTCCTCCAACAAAGCCACACCCACTCCAACAAGGCCACACCTCCTAATAGTGCCAGTTCCTAAGGGCCTGTGGGGGCCGTTTTTATTCAAACCTTCACACTATTTTTATGGACTCCACAACGCATTTTGCTGTAGTCACATCTGATCTGAATTTAGCTTAGTTTGGTCCTCAGGAGATTTATGTCCGCTTTGTTGTGCATGCAGAATTGAGCTAATCATCACCAGAGTAACTTCCACCCAAGTTGTGCTGGGCTTAAAATAAATTGCTCAGGTCAGACTCCTGAAGTTTAAACCAACACCAGCTACTGAGTCATCTTGAATCAAGTTAACTGCCTTTTTGCCTCCTGAAGATCATCTCTCTGCAAGTCTATGGAAGTCATGGAGACTCCCACAGCAGAGGACGTGGGCAGTATTGAAGACAGAGGGCAAGGGTTGTGGAGGAACTGTGGCCATTCCTTTTATATTCCCAGTAAGACAGGAAGTAAAGGGGCTGGAGAGATGGCTCAGTGGTTAAGATCACTGTCTACTCTTCCAGAGGTCCTGAGTTCAATTCCCAGCAACCACATGGTGGCTCACAACCATCTGTAATGTGATCTGATGCTCTCTTGGCCTACAGGTGTATGTGCAGATAGAGCGGGCACGTACACACACACACACACACACACACACACACACACACACACACACGGCGGCAGTGGGGCAGGGTCTGGAAGAGATGACTCAGGAACTTAGTTAATAAAAAGCTCAGTGTGGCTGTGCATGCCTGTGACCCCAGCACTGTGGCAGTGGGGACAGGTGGGTCCCTGATGCTCATTAACCAGTCTAGCAGAGTGGATGAGCTTCAGGCTCAGTGAGAGACCCTGTCTCAGAGGAAGTGGGTGGTGTTCTGAGGATGACCCTGGAGTTGTTTTCTATCCTCCACAGGCGTGTGAACATGCACTTTCTCTCTTCCCTCCCTCCCCCTCTCTCACACACACACACACACACACACACACACAAGCACGTAAAACTGGGGCTGTTTAGCTGGTAGAATATTTACCTAACAAAGCCCCGGGCTGATCTCCAGCTTCTATTCTCAATTCCCAGGAGGTAGAGGCAGAGGGTCAACTGCAATGACACCCAGAGTGTGCAGCCAGCCTGATATCCATAGGACCCTGCCTCAAAAAAGGAAAAACACAACAAAAGAAGATCTAGCTATGCCCTATCGTGCTGGCTGATGTACACTAACTAGCAAAATCTCCACACATCCAAGGATAGAAAATGCAAAATGGCATACTATTATATAGTTTTTATTACTTTTTATACAAAAGTGGCATATATGTGTGTAGTATTTAATCTTAGCTGTCCCCATAATTGGGTTAAAGGCCCATGGGGTATTAATGAGGCTGGTCTTGAGGAGCCCTGTGAGGACTTTTCCAGAGAGCATTAACCAGGAGGGAAACCCCACTCTGAGCACAGGTGGCAGCAGCTCCTGGGCTCCAGAGGGGGAGGAGGAGAGCTGAGTGTGAACATTTCCTGCTTCCTGCTATGCTGGGAAGTCCCCAGCCGCCCCCAGAGTCACCCGCCACCATGCCTTCCCAGCTATGGGGAAGTCAAAAGTGCCTCATCTTTCAAACTGCTTTTGTCAGGTTTGGTCACTGCAACGAGAAGTGCAGTGGCCGTCCCTTGATGCACTATATGTGAAAGCTCCTAGGCAGGAGGCAGTTTAAATTATTAACAGTTTAATTCCATAGAAGGGGCAGGGGAGGGGCGGGGGTGGGGGGGCTAAAGGCATAGGAGCTGTGTGTGTGTGTGCACGCGCGCGTGTGCGCACCTGTGTGTATGTGTACACATGCACGTGCACATGAGTGCATGCATGCAGTGCTGCTGTCTTTTTGAACATGTAACAGAGAACAAGTACGTCATCAGGAAAGACCTAGTCAAGCCTTCCTCAGCTCTAGCCTTCCCCGGGTGACAGAACTCGGTGTCACCAGCCTCTGCCCCAGCCCTGAGGATCCTGTGCATTGGTCTCCACACAGCACTTGGAAGGCAAGTGGCATCCATGTGGCTGCACTGTGGCTCTGCGTGTGGTATGGCCTACAGGGAGGGACAGAAAAGGCCCCGTGTGCCCAGGAATCTGGATTATCCTGGCCGTCCAGAAGCCAGTCCTGTTTCAGTTCTTGTTTGCTGAACCTGGAAAGTCCCAGGCCAGTTTCTGTCCGGGGACAAAAGAGCCAGTAGGAGCATGGAGAACACCCCCTCTCCTAAGACTGCCATGTGTCAAGCAACTCTACCTACAGACTCACCCCGCCCTCAGCAGGGCCCACAAGGCATGGCGGTCTCCATTCTTCAGCACTGAGAAGGCTGAAGGCCACAGAGGCCAGCGCCAGGGCCCAGGACCCATCCTCACTCCCTAAGCCCACAGCCCACGCCTCCCTCCTGCTGAGGTACCAGGATCCTAAGTGGGGGTTCCATGAAGCCCTGCCCACTCCTTGGCTTTTCAGCCAGCCTAAGGTCTGTGACCATGGGGTCCCTGGGTTGATCTCTACCAACGGGTTCTTCATCAGCTCCTAAGTGTCCATCCCCAATGCCACGCCCCACAGAGACAGCCTCTCTGCATGTTCCCTGCAGCCCATCGCTCAGGTCACACACCAGAGCGCACACTCCATCTTGGAAGGAGGGAAGCACGTGACTCAGGCAGCCTAGAGGCTGTACCTCTTCCCCTCTACACACCACGGCTCCTCGAGCATTCGCTCTGCCGTCCCTCGAGTGCATCTGGAGTAGCAGGGAGCCGTCAGAGTACAAGGGCATCTCACGGTCCCTAGAGCAGACAGCAGACCCAGAACCTGGAGGCCGTCCCTCCCCTAGCCCCAGAAGACACTTCACTGTCCACACCCCAAGAGGACCCAGGCTGTAAGTGTCTCAGCCTGGCCCCTGCTTCTAGTTTGGGGGTCACCAGATGGGATAGACAAATGATGAACACCCAGCCCTCCGTCTCGTCTCCTTGCACCTCCCAGGGCCTGTCTCTGGGATCTAGAAAAACTTTCCAGAAATTTTGGACTGAGTGAGGAGTAGCCCCCAGGGACAAGCAGAGCATTGCTCAGCTCCCACACATTGTTCTTTCTTTTTTTTTTTTTTTTAATGAAAATCCCAAATAATTCTATTTTAGCAATGAAGACTCAGGAGCCAGATGCTGGGGTGCAGACTTGCTAGCTCAGAGAGGTAGAGAAAGCACACAGCTGACCTTCCTACTCAGCCCACATCCAAGAAGGAAAAGGCCAAAAGCTAAAAACCAAACGCCAAAAGCCAAAAGCTTGCTAGTTCAGCCGACGGCCCAGGAGGAGAAAGTCAAAAGCCTCAGAGCCAAAGAGCTCAAGAGCCTTTCTTCTTCACACTGGCTTAAATACCCTTCAACTCAAAGTCCCTCCTTCCCACTTAACCCCTGTCAGCTGGTTTCTTGTTCTGCCTAACGACCGAGGGTTGACTTTATTAAATCCTGTGTACAGAAAGCTCTTCAATTAAAGGTGTGTGCTAGGGCTGAGCCACACCATAATCACCGGTTTACAATAAACAGAAAGTTCTTGGATTAAAAGTGTGTGTTAGGGCTGAACCACACCAAACCAAAGACAGGTTTTTTACAGTTCACAATATTGGGGTTCACAAGGAGATCAAATATTCTGCAACACCTGCCTTCTCTGCAGCAGGTCAAGGCTGTCCAAGCCCACTTGCTAGGAAGGCTGTGCTAGGGCTAGGGGCTCCCCTAGGCCCTGCCCCAACTCCTTTCTACGCTGATCTGGGCTGGATTGTGGCCTCCCAGCTACCTCATCCTTCAGTGCCCCTCTTGGGCTCAAGTCTGCAGAAGAGAAATCCCCTCAATGCCAGCCACCTTGGCCACTTCCACCATGCGACACAGCTCAGCTTTTCTACCTGAAGCATGGAGCCTCCAAAGCAGGCCCTGTGGTCAGTAACTACAGGGACCCACAAGTACTTATATCTGCAAGTGCCCTGGTGCCCACGCAAAGCCAACCCTTTGAAGCAAAGGCTGTGTAAGGCCCTCTGCTCCTCTGCAGAACCACGAGCAGGGCAGCATCTGCACAGAGCAGAGGACAGCCCACCTGCTGGCTCAGAGGCCGTCATTCAGTTTGCTTCTCTGTTGCTGAAATAAAACACTAACCAAAAACAAGCTGAAGAGGGAAGGGCTTATTTCATTGTACACTTCCAAACGATAGTCCATCACAGAGGAAAGCTGAGACAGGAACAAAAGTCGAGACCCTGGAGGAACATCGCCTATTGGCTTTCTCCCCTGCCTTCCTCGACTGCCTTTCTTATACAGCCCAGGCCCAGCCGCCTAGGGAAGGTGCCACCCACAGTGGGCTGGACCCTCCTGTAACAATTAGAAATTAAGAAAATGCCTGACAGACATGCCCACAGGCCAATCCAAGGGAGGCAGTTCTCCAGTTGAGGTACCCTCTTCCCAGGGGATTCAGAAGCAATCCTGCCCCTCCCTAGGCCTGCTGCGGCTTCCATAAGATAGGAGTTTCGGATATGCAGACTTCCGTCCATATATATATATCACATACATACATACATACATACATACATACATACATACATGTGTGTATATGTGCAAACATAGATGTGTGGAGATACACACACACACACACACACACATATCCACCCATACATAAATGCACATACCGAGCACTCAACCATCCAACAAAGTCTATTACCAGATGTCCTGGTCCCTCAGATCCTGAAGTGGACACATCAAGATCTTGTCTTCCTCCTTGTCACCGTGGGAAAGAATCCAGGAGTAGGATATTTTCCAAGGCTTGGTCTTTGATAGTGGTGACTAATGGAACTTCCTGTGGTGACACCAGTGTTCTGTATCCGCACTGTCCCCTGGGGCCACCCATCTGTAGCTACACACGGAAGCTGAGCATCTCAACTGTGGCTACCGGGACTGAAGAACTGAACTTCATGTCCTAACACAGTTGTAATGAACTTAGAAATAAGCCGCCGAACATGATGGACCAGAGTTGCTCTCAGGCAAGATGCTGTGGCAGTAAGAACATCATCCATCCCTGCATACACATGTGTACACACACACACACACATGCACACACGCATGTGCATGTGTACATATATACAAATATATGTACACACACAAATATATACGTATGAATTTATCCACAGAGAGGGAAGTGTGTAGTCAGGAAGGGGTAACCTCTGGTAAGACCAAGAGAGAATCCAGGATATCCTCTTAGCAAGTATATATTGAGGGCCAGGAAGGGCCAGACTCTGATATTACATCATTTGACACACAAGTGAGGAAAACAGAGCTATGACCAGGTGACACTAGCCAGGTGTAGAGCACTGGCCATCTCAGATACTGTAAATCAGGGAAGGCTTCACAGAAGAGGTGATTTCAAAAGTAAGGGGTTTGTCAGGAAGGGGTTTGTGCAAAGGCCCTGAGGCCACAGCAGACCCAGTTAACAGCTAAGTAGGTAAGATGGCCTGCATGAGACCAGCAGTGCTCAACCCCTCCCAGTGGGTAGCGCACGCTGGGCTCTCCCCAGAGGAGGAGGAGGACAGGCACAGTGCTGTGCGGGTCACCATCCAGCTTGTTCATTCCTCACCCCTGATGCCCATGGAATGTCTCCACCCACCCCATAAACATGATTTGGAAAAATCTCTTCTCCCAGTCGCCAGCCAAGCCAGCTCCTCTGTCCTTGTGCTCCCTCTCTGAGGTCACGGAGAGGTGGGAACAGAGCCCTCGTCCCCCTAGGAGCTCCTGACTCATTCTGGAGGGAGCATCTAAGCCTGCATTCTCAAGAGCCAGCTCCAACTGCAGGAGGAGGGCAGGCATGACCCCCAGCTTAGGGACACAGCCGCTGGAGAGCAGGCCAGGGAGGGCCGGAGACAGCAGGAAAGTATTTGAAACCTGAAAGCCTGGCAGACTGATGTAAAGAGATATTTGACAGACATCCCAAGCCAGCAGGACAGAAAGACACGCCAGGGATAAGGATGACATAAACGAGAAATAAGGACATGCCAAGGCAATCAAGGACAGCACTGGGATATCCAAGGATAGAAAACAAATCAGCCTGTCACCCTAGGCATGGTCGGGTAGACAGTCAACATCGCTGAGCTGTCACATCCACCGTCTGCATTTGAAGAGATGACCACAAGGGGGCGACATTGCTCCAAGAAAACTCACAAGCCTGGCCGCTCAGGCTGGTCAAGCCAGATTCCCTGGTCTTGGAAAGCAGAAGACTCCCTGAAATCTGTAGGCTAGGGACCAAGAACATTCATACTCCAAGCGGGAGAGTCTCCTTTTCTTTCACCAGGATGTCCTCAAACTAGCTCCTTGCCTCCACGCCCCACGCCCCGAGCCTTGCTCAGTATTACCACCTGAGCACTATGGGTCGTGGTCGCCCTGTCATGTCCCATCCCATCTCCGTGTTGTGGTCCTCACCCCGCTCCCCTGTGCACATGCCTTTGCCTACAAAAAAGAGGACAACACACAGGTTTGGGGTCTGAGACAGGCACTCAGCCCCTAGAAAAGGGCTTGGTTTCTTCCCGGTCCAGCACAAGACTCAGGGGTCCAGCACAAGACTCAGGGGTCTTAGCTGACCTCATGCTCAGCAACAGTCTATGGGGCTACCATCAGAGTGCCACCCAGGGCTGCATTCACAGTACCAAGTGGATGCAGGATGCAGTCAGTGATGTGGTCAGATTTTTGAAAGGGCTGTTAATAAATCGATGTTAAGCAGGAAGAAGAGCCCCGTGGAAATGCCTTTGTTACAATACATCAATTACACGACAATACCGCCGCCATATATGCTGTCGCCTCTAAGTCAAGCATCGTGTGCAACCATACCCATTTTGCAGATGGAAAAACTTGCACAGACTCCCATCCCATGACTCTTCTCTTCCTCCTGAGCCACAAGCATGCTCAGGATCTAGCCTTAATTCCCAAATGGCCTTGAGCTTCCTCCTGGCCATTAGCTGGTTCATCCACAGCCTTCTGGCTCTTTCCTCCTCCTCCCCCCTCCCCCCCTGCACCCTCTCCCTGCCCCCGTGAGTCCTAGGGATGTAACCAGGGCCTTGCACATCTGAGGCATATTCCTGCGATTGCGGTTCTTGTTTGTCAACTTCACTACATCTGGAATTAATTAAAGCCCAGTGGCTGAGCACATCTGTGAGGGATTTTTCTTGATTGAATCACTTGATGTGGGAAGAACCACCCTAAATCCAGATCATTTGAGGTCAGAAGACCCACCCCAGATCTGGGCCGTGCCTTCTGCTGGCAGCCTATAGAAAGAACACAGAAGAAGAAGGCCTTTGCTCTCTGCCTGCTTGCTCCGGCCCTCCCTCACTAGCATTCCTGCACTGCCATTAGAGCCTATTTCTTTGGCATTGCAGCGTATACTGAAGACCAGATAACACACTCAGCCTCATGGACTGAACAGCTTCTGGATTCTTGGACCTTTCATTGGTAGGCAGCCATTGTTGGACTAGCTGGACCACAGCCATAAGGCATACTAATAAATCCCATTTATACAGATACAGAGACTCGTTTTCTGCTCTTCCAGAGAACCCTGACTACAACCGTCCCCAAGCCTCTGCTGAGTTCAGTGTCTCCAGGCACCTAACATTCTAGACATGCAAGGTGATCTTGATCTTTGTCACTAATATGTGTGCAGTGTGTGGCCCTGGCATGGCCCCATGGCCCTGCCCAGCAGGAGTGTGTCCCACACCTCGGTTGGGTAGAAGGTGCCTGTCTGTGGCCTTCTGGTTCCTTGTAGACCACTCACTGTGCAGAAGGTAAGAGGGCGGAAGGCTCACTGCTCACTTCAAACAGTGTGTGTGGAAGGAAGAACAGTGAGTTCAAAGGGTAAGGGCAGGTGGTATGGAACATCAAGAAAGACTCTGGGGTGACAAAGATTCTGGCAATTTCCCTGAAAGCTGAGAACGTGGTATGGGGTGTCCACAGGGAGAGTGTAAGTGGACACGCCCCTCAGTGGAGTCAGGATAGGGTGGGCAGGATGGGCCTGCTGCAGGAGCTCTGAGGGTTCCACCTGAGGGTGGGGGGGACAAGGTAGGGACGATATGGAGGGAAGACACACAGCACAGGGTGACTGCTGGCATGAGAGAGGGAAGAAAAGATGCCCAGAGTGATTCCTGGTAGAGGGAGGGAGGGAGGGAGAAAACCAGAAATCTGATTGGATATTTGAGAGACCACCTGTGACCCTTCCCAGGGCACGTGCAGGGCAGGCAGTGCATCTCTGGACCTGAGGCCTCCAATGAGTCTTTTGTTGTTGTTGTTGTTGTTGTTGTTGTTATGTATGCAGTGTTCTGCCTGCATGTAACACCTGCAGGCCAAAAGAGGGCACCGGATCTCATTATAGATGGTTGTGAGTCACCATGTGGTTGCCAGGAATTGAACTCAGGACCTCTGGAAGAGCAGACGGTGCTCCTAACCTCTGAGCCATCTCTCCAGCCCCCTCCAGTGATTCTTTACTGAGACTCTCACTCAACACAACCAGAGTCCCGTGGCAGGGAGGACACCTCAAGGAGGTGGGGTAGGCAGGACCGAGGTCTGGACCACACTTCTTCACACAGCGGACCATACGGCCACCAGGGGGGCCAGAAGGATAGCAGAGAGTCTGCACACAGGGAGAGGGTGTGTCAGGAGGAGGGAATGGCCAAAGGGATGAGAGCAATAGGAGGGAGGACTGGAGAGGAGCCCGGGAGTGGCGACATGGCGGTCATGCTCACTGGCAGGAGCAACTTGTGGAGTCGAGGAGAGGTGGGCGGAGCAGTGAGGGGAGGAGGTGTGGCTGGTATCAGGTTTGTCTGTAGAGCACAAAGCAAGAGAAGAAAGACCCAAGGTCTTCCAGACTGGAGGAGATCTGTGGGTGTGCAGATACTAGTGAAACGAAGCCGTTGAAAGGGGACAGAGTATGCAGCCAGGCGGTGGTGGTGCACACCTGTAATCCCAGCACTCGGAAGGCAGAGGCAGGCAGATTGCTGTGAGTTCGAGGCCAGCCTGATCCACAAAGTGAGTCCAGGACAGCCCAAGGCTATACAGAGAAACCCTGTCTCGAAAAACTAAAAGAAAAAAAGAAGGGAAGAAAAAAAAGAAAGGGGACAGAGTAAAATTACACAGAGGGGAAAGCTGGCCATCAGCAACCCTTGTTTCTGAGCAGGGGTCTTGGGCGCCCGGCCAAGGAGGTCCTAGGAAAAGTATGTAGTACATAGAACTCTGGGGCCTGAGCTAAGACAGGCGACTAGAGCTGGGAGCGTGTGGTGGTCACTGCAGAAGTGCCACAGGATCTCTAAGTAGGACTGTGCACCCAAGGGAGGATGCAGCTGCCCAGCGGCAGGCAAAGGTAAGCTGGGTATACAAGGCCGCCTGCCCCCATCACCCCTGCCCCTCCCACTCATGGCAAATCTCCTGCTGGTCCTGTTAGGCCCACCTTAAATAAGGGACAGGGTGCAACCTTCCCACCTATAGCCCCACTCAAGCATTGAAGCACAAGCCTTCTATGAGTCTCAAGTGTGGCTGAGTGTCCACAGGGGAGGGACAGGGTCTACCCTGGAGAGCTGCTGGGTACTCTGAGTACTAAGTACCCAGTACCTTAGGTTGCTGAGGATCATCAAATATGCTAGGTAGGACTGAGTGCCCTGGGTACTGATGAATAGGCTGATCTCTGTTCACCAGTAGCATCTCTCCCTTACTCTCCCCTCCCCAGTCACCACCCTGGTCCTTTTGGAGAGCGCCACTGTCTTCTCACTCTCTTCACTTCTGGAAAGTAGAAGCGTCCCTGGATTGAAGGAAAGCAATGGGTTGGAGCACTGTGGTGGGGAGGGGGGAAGCTGGGAGGACCAGGCTAGCCATTGACAGGTTGTCCCCAAGACCCCTCATTCCCAGGAGGCCCAAAGAATCGAGCTCAGACTCTGTATTTCTGGCCCCAGAGGACAGTCAGCAAGGAGACGGCCACCATGCTCACAGACTCTGAGAAGCCCAGGAAAGCCCACACTCACATTCTAGACCACACCTCTCTACTCACTCCCCCCCCCCCCCAGTCTTGCAGAGCATGCCCAGGAGGGCTGGGGGAGGCCCAATTTCGGGAATCCAGCCTCTCTACCATGATTTGTAGAGAAGGAAACACCAATGTTACCAGTCAGTGGGCTGGGGGCTTTGTCTCTACCTGGACAAAAGTCACCGGTCTTTGAAAGCTTTTGCAGCCGCCCCCTGTGTTTGACAGCAGCAGCAGCAGCAGCAGCAACAGCAGCAGCAACAGCTGCAGCAGCAGCAACAGCAGCAGCAACAGCAGCAGCAGCAGCAGCACTCTCTAGTCTTGCAGCTCTTGTGCAAACTGCAGATAGTGGGCGTCAAATCTCTTAGGTAGATGGAGGGCACTAGGACCCTTCACATGTTATAGCTCATGTGCAGACCTAGACCATCATGTCTCCCCAGTCCTTGGAAGCAGCTGGTGTCATACCTTCTGACCTAGGGACAGGCATTCCTCAGGCTTTGACAGTGGCCAGTGTCTGGGTGTCAGAGACCCCCACAGCTCTGAAGACTTGACAACTGTCTGGACATCTTCCAGTGACCAGGACCTACATGGTGCCTCACAACTCCAAGGGAATTCACACGGTACACATACATACATGCAGGAGGACACTCATACACATAAAGCAATAATAATAGTAATAATAACTTGGGTCTTTTTTTTTTTTTTTGATAAAATAAGAGCCAGGTAGTGATGGTGCACGTCTTTAATCCCAGAATTTGGGAAGCAGAGGCAGGCGGATTGCTGTGAGTTCAAGGCCGGCCTGATCTACAGAGTGAGTTCCAGGACAGCCAAGGCTACATAGAGAAACTCTGTCTCCAAAAAAACCAAAATTAATTAATTGATTACTAATTAATTAATTAAAATAAGATCAAGGTCAAACAATGGACCTGAGAGATGACTGGGTAGTTAAGAGAACATATTGCTCTTTCAAAGGGCCTGAATCCTGTTCCCAGAACTCATGTCAGGTAGTTCAAACTGCTTGAAACAGCAGCTCCACACGCACAGCCCCAGCACAGACACATAACATGCATATAATTAAAAACAAACTAAACCATATATATACACACACACACACCAAGATACAAAAATAGGGATCTTGTCCTAACATAGGCTCTCAAAGAAACCTTCTCTTTGTCTGTCTGTCTGTCTGTCTGTCTGTCTGTCTCTGTGTGTGTGTGTGTGTGTGTGTGTGTGTGTGTGTGTGTGTGTGTGTTGCAGGAACACCAGTGTGCACCTATCAATGTCCATGAGCACGTGAAGAGGTCAGAGCAGAACCCTGGGTGTCTTCTGCTATCAGTCTCAGCCTTATTTCCCTGAGAAAGGCACAGTCAAGGATATCAGGAATTCAAGTGCCCTTACCCACTGAGCCAACTCTCTAAGCCTGGGCCTCCAACTCTATGCTGCTGCTGGGGCCAGGGAAAAGTGGGCACCCCAAAGTCCAGGGAGGCAACTGAAGGAGGGGCTGTGCCTCACCTGTGAGCCTTTCTTATAGGAGCTGATGTAATATTGTCTGAGGAACTTGACTTTCAGAGACTGCACAGTAAAGCAGTTGCCCATGGTCAGGAGACACAGAGAAAGGTGATCTCTGTCTCATATGAAAGAACAGGAGCTAGAGACCTGGCGGGAGACCCTTAGCTGGAGAGGCAGCAAATTGGTGAGTTTCAAGTTGTTTTCTGTGCCTGTTTCCCCTTTATCATCCCTGACTCTATACTGTTAACTATTTCATTTTTTTTTTACCCTACTAGGGAAACGGAGGCAGTGATCCCAGTCCAGCCAATGGGAAATGGTCATAGAACTCTTTCATAAGGAAACTCAGGAGCGCAGAATGTAACCTAGAATTCAGGCTGCTCCCCAACCCCACTCCCACCCTCCACCAGCACCCCACACTCCTATGTTCCCCCACCCCCACCCCCACTGTCCCCGGAGCGGAGCAAGTCTGATCTGCTTCCTAGACAGCCATCTCCTGGGCACAGGGTGTCCCCATCTGCTTCCTGACTTGCCCAGCACAAGGGCCCTCGAAAGCCGGTGGCCCAGAGCCTTCTCCACGCTCCTGCCAGGCTTTCCATGAAAATCTCCCCCTCTCCTTCCAGCTTCACTGCGTTTTGCCGCCCCCCCCCCCAGAAACAGTTTGCCACCATTTCATCATGATCGCACGAGATTCTCTTCCTCTCCTCCCGCTGGGATGGTGCCAGCTGAGTTATCCTTGGAAAGGGAACTGGATTCCATCAGGCAATCAGAGATGCGAGGCTCTCCAAGAAGGAGAGCAGAGCAGCAGGCTCTGACAGTGGCGAGGGGTTGGGGGGGGGGTAAGGAAGTGAGGCCCCTTGGAGACTTCATTGCCCCAGGATGTGGTTTAAATTCCATTTTGTCTCTCCCAGCCACTCCCTAAGCACCATTTATTAAGAGCACCGAATTAAAAGCACAAGATGTAATTGCAACACAGCCTCAGTCTCCAGAGACTGTGGGGGTGGGGGGGGGTGGAGGATGGAGGGATGGTTGGGGGATGGGAAGAAAGATGGACAATGCTGACCACAAATCCAGGAAGAAAGCCAAGTCAGCAACCCATGTTAAACAGCCCGGTCCTGGCCCTGTGAGCTCAGGGCAAGTTGTTGGGTAAGTGTCACTTCCAAGACACACACATACAACTGCCGTAGAGTGCAAGCCCCCATGGAAGGGACAGGATCTGCCCTCACCCCTAGTGTGCTGTCCTTCCTTCCTTGATGCAAGCTTATCCTCAACTCTGTAACCCGCCCCTTCCCTTCTAGCCAAAGGCTTTCCTCTGAGCCTAACTGCTGCTTTCCTGGTCTTTGTCCTAATCTAGAACACCCCCATGTGATGCTTCCCGCCCCCCAACTCAGACAGCATCTGAACCCTATAGCTTCCTGCTCCGTGCCCCTTGACCCCCATGAAGTCTTTCGTCCTCTCCCTCCCCCCTCCCCCCCACTCCTGCCATGGAAGCTTCTCTCAGGCCACAGCTCTCTCTCTCTTCCACACACAGCTGTAGAGCTGGCACACAGCATTGGTTCCCCTGCCCTGAGTCCTCTCAACAGCTCGCCCAGTGCCCTCTAAGACCTTCCATTCCCTGCTGCAGTATGAAGGGCACCTTGGCCTTCTGCAGTCTGCTCCACTAGCCTCTAACCGTCAGCAGCAGCATCACCACACCCTCTGCACATCCCAGCAGTCGCCCCGGGGCTCTCCATGTTCCTTTCCTGACTTCTCTGTAGATTCTTCTCCTCAGCCAGCCTCTCAAGTACGTTGGTTTTCAAAATCTGCCCTGGAACTCCCTTTCTTCCAAATTACCAAGATCTCCAGGAGGCAGCCTGGAATCCGTCCCGTCCCCGCTACCCACCATGTGAGAAGGGTGCCCCCAGACTTCCACTTGCTGGTATTTGTCTGATACGCCAGTTTTACCCACAAGTACCCCAATCTTCCATACACCCTCATCCTCCCACACCCCCACCGACCTTGCCCCTCAGCGATAGCCACCAGCTGTCAATCATACAACTAGGGAAGCAAAGGATGTTATTTTATTAAGGGTCATTAGGCTCCTGGCACCCGGCAAAGCACTTTCTTATGTGCCTTCTCATTTGCAATGACCTTTGTGTATTAGATATAGCACATGCCTACTTGACTGTTTGTAAGGTAGCCCAGGCTGACCTTGAACTCCTGATCCTACTGTCTCAAGCCCCCAAAGTGCTTCAGCTATGGGTGTTCACAGTCTTACGTGTGGGGGCCTCAGTTAAAGATCAGAGAAGGCGAGCAGCCTGCTCTAGTCTGAAGGTCACCAGAGGCCCAGGGCATCAGGTCAGACTCAGCATGATTCATCTCTTATCTGTTCCCCCAGCACGCAGACCAGATCACACAAGTCCCCCAAGTGTGTCCCAAACTATCCCAGCCCTGCTTCCTCCCTAGCCAGAAGGGCGAGCTCAGGCTACCCCCCATCAGCGGAGCCCTTTGCTATCCTTTCAGCACAAGCAGCCTCTTTGGCTTGGAATAGCTTTGTCCTTCTCTCCCTTAAGGTCCACTGTTCATTCGGAGACCTCCAATCTCTGTTGCCCCAGGAAGCGCTGGGCATGCTGGGAGTACTGACATTCAGTACCCTGCTTTGTGCTGACTTGTTATTTCTTAGCTTTTTAGTCTGGGGGGGTGGGGTAGCCAACTCAGACCCTGAGTATATCGAGCTGGTCCTCAGTAAAAGTCAAAATCTGACCACTGGGGTTCCAGACCAGCAGATGATGGTTCCACCCACTGCAGACTCAGAACTAGGCTCCTGACTAGCTTGCCTCGGAAAGCTCTGATTTCTAAGAGCCAGCTGCCCGGCGTTCACAAGAGTTCTGGTGCTAACAGCGTCTGATGGAGCTCCAGTGAACTGTGGCCCCCAGGACAGCCAGTGCCCACACAGCAGTGCAGCCTTCTGTCGCTTGGAATTCTACAGAATGCAGTCCTGCATTGCCACTGCAGGACACTGGGTAATGGTCCCCCAACCTGCGAATCAAGCAAAGAGGAAAGAAAGAGGGGATGGGCTGAGACCAGTATCTATGGCAACCCCTGGGGTCTCTCCCTCAAATCTAGCCCTGCCCCTCCTCCTGTGGATGGGAATCAGTAGCCAGAGGCATCTGGGAGCAGAGAACAGCTGCTGTAGTAACACCAAGTACTTTGGAGCCTTTTATTCCACTAATGGCTAAATAGAATGAGAGGTTGGGCCTGTCAGCCCGGTCCTTGCAGCTGCCGTGAGCTCTAAAACGGTCCTCTAAAGCACTGCTCTTTGCCAGTAAGGTCTCCATGGGCCCACACCATCTGAGACCTTTCTGGACAGACTAAGCACGTTGGGAAATTGCCTTTATGAAACATTCACGTGAAACTGGAAACTGGAAGGGCCCTATGCCATTGCAGCTTTAGGAAGGGAACTGATGCTCGGCGGGGGGGGGGGGGGGGGCAGGGGGGCTATTGGCAGCATCTACTTGACTGAGAGATACATTCTAGCCATTAACAAAAGAGAGTTTGGGTATAGTGGCACAAACCTGCAACTCCAGCCCTCAGGAGACAGAAGCAGGAGGATGAGGAGGTCAAGGTCAGTCTTGGCTATATAACAAGTTTGAGGTCAGCCTGACTATCTCAAAAAAAAAAAAAAGGCAAACAAGCAAAACTATCTTATGTCAGGAGGTAAAAGGCTTGTCACCAAGCCCAAAGATGTGGGTTTGATCCTGAGAACCCACATAAGAGGAAAGGAAAACTGACTCCTGACCTCCACACAAATGTATAGCACATGCTCCCATAATCAGCCAAATAAGCAAGCGTGCAAACAAGCAACACAAAAACAGACCAAACTAGAGCTATTATGATTTGGCAAAATTCCTTTCCCTGAGAAGTTAACAAGCTAGTAAGTGAACTCGGATTCTGTGAAGATATTGAGAACTCTGAGGAACTGGTGTTGCTAGCAGTATGAGGCAAAACTAGCATTCAACCAGTTATAAACCAGGGATAGCTGTGTGTGTGGATGGATAGATGGATGAATGGATGGATGGATGGATGGATGGATGGATGGATGGGAGGATGAGTGAGAGGATGGATAAATAGATGGGAGGATGGGAGAATGGGTGGGTGGATGGATAAGTGGATGATGGATGGATGGATGGATGGATAGAAGGATGGTGGGTAGGTGGATGGATGGGTTGGTAGATGGATGGTTGGATGAATGGTTGATGGATGGACGGATGGATGGTTGGATGGATGGATGGATGGATGGATAGATGGGTAGATGGATGGGTAGATGGATGAATGGATGGATGGTTGGATGGATGGATGAATGGATGGATGGATGGTTGGATGGATGGATGAATGGGTAGATGGATGGATGGATGAGAAAATGGATGGATGAATTCACAGAAACTGTAGTTTAAGTTATCTTAAGCATTTACAACTCACTCTCAAAATGGCTGACAACTGAGCTCATTTCCTCAAGGCAGCCCGACTGCTTTTTCTGATCAGAGGAATTGGCTTATTAAGCAACCTTACAGAAAGCAAGTCTTCAGCAAACTTCACTTCTAACTAAGTCAGTAACACAACTCTAATTCTGTAACATTCTCTATATCATTTAGGTAAAACCTTTCTTTAAAGCCATCTTAAATCTGTTTGAGTCATGATGCAGGCAGGGCCCTCAGCCTAAATTCTTATTTCTATGTAATATAATAGTTTCTGAGTATGATTACTAGTAAATTCATTCTGATCATATTTACTTAATGTTAAAGCTTGTGGAGTCAGGCGTGGTGGCGCACGCCTTTAATCCCACAACTTGGGATGCAGAGGCAGGCAAATCACTGTGAGGCCAGCCTGGTCTACAAAGCGAGTCCAGGACAGCCAGGGCTAAAACAGAGAAACCATGTCTCAAAAAAAAAAAAAAAGTTAAAGCTTGTGAATATTTCTATTTCTCTTCAATATCACTTAGTAAATGAATGTAAGCATGTTGTGGATGTCAGTGATGTTACATCATGATCTCGTGCTTTGCATTTGATTCTTAATTATTTTCCCCAAGATCGGCTTGCTGTCTCTTATGGGCAAACGATCACGTGCCCCAAATGTTGCTATATAACCTTGCCTCCAAAATTATCCCTGATGGGCTAAATCAAAGACCTACACACCCGGGCAGGGCAGAAATGAGAGGTGAAGCTAAGGTTCACCAGCTTTGAGGACAAAAGGGTCACAGGAGGGAAAGAAACAAGTAAAGGAAAAAGTACAGCCCCATGGGATAGATAAATAACCATGTGGGCCAGGAGGAGAAGGGAGTGGCCCAGGTGGAAAGCATATGCAAGTTTTTATGGGGACATCAGATGGGAAGAAGCCCAGATGGGATGATTAAGGCGAATGGTATGCGATGTGGGGCTGGGTGGTAAGGAGGTAAAATAAGGCTTATATAAAATCTACCATGTGCCTGTGTCTTTTATTGTTTGGTAGTAGGTTAAATAAAACCACTGTAACATTTAAAGACTTGTAATAATAAAAACTAACAGTCTATGTGTTTTCTGCAATGAGTGAGGCATTGGATTCTGATTTCATAAGCAGCCAATCAACAAAGCAGACACAGTTGCACAGTTGGAAACAGAAGATGAAGCTACAACTGATGTGGTCCAGCCACACACAGAGGTGTCGGCTAGAAAGGCCCGGCCACTTTGTTCCAGAATTTTGTTCCAGACCAAGAACATGTTTTCAGTTTGAAAGCCACAACTTGGTTCCATCCCAAGCTGATGACTACAATACTCTATTCTTCACACTCCCCCTTTCTGCCCGGCTATTGAACATGAAGTAACTGATGTGCATGTACAAGCATATTAATATGTGTGTGTGTGTGTGTGTGTGTGTGTGTATGTGTATGTGTGTGTGTGTGTATTCACCAGCCAGTATTCTGTTGTAGTTAACACCAAATGAAGATGCTCTGGGCAAAGTGTTGGTTCTGTGGGGCCACTGGTGGCACACTCAGTCAGCTCTTGTCTTTATGTCCCAGTAAGTTGTTATGTTTAGTGTTAAAAATGCACACACACGCACACACACACACATACACACATTCCTTGCCTACTTTGTTCAACTAGAGAATTTTACCATTGTTAAAGCAGACAATTCTAAAACTCCTTGTACCTAGCTGTTACAGTAAAACGATCTGTCTCTAACTGGGGGTAAATTACTCTTTAAAAAAAAATAATAAAGCCATTGAGATGACTCAGCAGGAAAAGGTGGTTGCTGCCAAGCCTAATGGCTTGAGTTTGACCCCCGGGACCCCCATAGCAAAGGACGAGAACCAACTCCTGCAGATGTCTTCTGACCTCAAGTGTGTCACGGTCCATGCACACCTCAAAAAACAGAAAAATAAACAAACACATACAGACACAGAAAATGTGGTTTTTTTCTAATGAAAATTAATCCTCGACAATTTTTCCATCAAGTCAGGCAGCTTGTTTAAAAGAAATATGAAGTATTGCTTTACTATGGTTGGATAGCTATAACATTTTTATTCATTTTGACACAGTTCTGTTAAATTATATAATCTTCTAGGAACTTACCCATTTTTCAATATCAAATCTGTTGATGGTGTTACTCCTGATGTATTGTAGTGTGTGTGTGTGTGTGTGTGTATGTGTGTGTGTGTGCGTGTGCATGTGTGTGCAGGTGTGTAAGCACAAGTCTTCAGAGGACAGAGGACAAGAGCCTCAGCTGTCATTCATCATTCACCATCCATCACCGCTTTGGGGTTTGACCGTGTTGCGTGTGAGGGTTTTGCCTGCATGTGTATGTTGCCCTTGGGAATCAGAAGAGGACGTTGGATCCTGTGTAACTACAATTACCAATGCTTGTGTGCTGCCCTTTTGGAAGCTTGGAAGCCCAAGAACCTGGTGCTGGCCAAATGCTTCAGTCCACAGCAGAACACAGAAGGACAAACAGCTGCTAGTGGAGGACAGACAGGAGGGACAGCCTTGCTTTGTAACAACCCCACTTCGCCACTGCTGATCCAGGCCCTCCTCCTTCGTCAGTCTTGATGGAAACAAATCACACCCAAGCCTCAGCCAGGGCTATTAGAGCATCTTACTTTATCCTGCATCCTTTGACTTCTCCTATTTCAACCTTGTTTTTTTTCCTCAAGGATTAAATTTCTAAGATAGGTCTCCCATTTACTAATCCTCTCTACAACCAGGCCTAGGCTACTTTTAAGCCATTGAATTTTTTTTTTTCCTAACAGGAGGTCTTGCTATACTGCCCTGTCTAGCCAGAACTCACCAAGTAGTTCAGGTTAGTCTTGAACGCTTGATCCCTCCCTCCTTAGCCTACAGTGCTGCAATTACAAGTGTAAGTGACCATATTGAGCTCCACTGATTTTATTTATTTATTTATTTATTTATTTATTTATTTATTGAAACAGGGTTTCCCCGTGTAGCCTTGCTTTGTAGACCAGGCTGGCCTTGAACTCACAGAGTACCTCTGCCTCCCTGAGTCCTGGGATTACACCACCATACCTAGTGAGCTCCACTGAATTTAATTTAACTTTATTTTATTTTAGGTTTTTCGAGACAGGGTTTCTCTATGTAGCCTTGGCTGTCTTGGAGTCACTTTGTAGTCCAGGCTGGCCTCAAACTTACAGCGATCTGCCTGCCTCTGCCTCCCGAGTGCTGGGATTAAAAGCGTGTGCCACCACACCTGGCCCTATTATACTGAAAAAAAAATTTTTTTAAGTGACAATTGGTGCATTTACAGTGTAGTAAAACCATTTTATCTTTTTTCAAATCTCATTATTTCTGATGACCTCCTGCTGTCTATGCCTCTTTGTAAATGAATTTCTTTAGTTTCTATACTCTTACGCATTTAAGTTCCAAATGTTCCTATGTAACTATTCTGTGGGTAATGCATAATAGTCTAGTGTCTACAGCCCTCAGAATCTGCTATTCCAAGTCATTCATTGGCTCAGCTGACTCTTAGTTGCTTATGCCCGTGTCTTCTTTCTCACAGAAGTTTGCTGAAGGGAACCCCCCCCCGGGAACTCCCCCCCCCAAATCAAGATCACCCCAGCCTAACCTCTGCTGAAAATTTGTCTTAGAATGCGGATCCAGGCCTGTTTCACTGTCAGTCACCGCTGGGGCTGTCCAGCCTCCAGGCTCTCTCTCCCACGGCTGATTTAGACCAGCTCTGGCTTCCCTCCACCCCTCCCTCTCAAGTTCCAGCTCCTAGCCACCCAGGCAGCAAGGAGGTCTGGTCTACTTCAAGATTTGTCAAGATCAAAGGAATCCTGTTACATCAACCCGTGTGCTTCTGTCTCTTCAACAGACCGTGGCTGCAGACGTGGGAAGGGATATCGCTTACTTGGGCCCCTCCACTCTACAAATGACAAAGCTGTAAATAACTGGGAACCAGCAAAGCTGACCCCGACGTGCCTGGAACAATTACTCCCGGGACTGTAAAATTAAATCAGAACCAAAAGATCGTTGCAAGCCAGAAGGAAATCAGGTTTACAGGAATGTTGATGCTGCTGTAGTTGTCAGCACTAACATTAATCATGACAGCTGGAGACACAGGGAGAGCTGGTACTTCAAAGCACCCTGGGTTGCTGCTCAGGCAGTGCTGTGGACACCTGAGTGAGCCAGGACTGCTTGGGAGAGGGAGTCTCCCGGGGCAGGCTGCTGGTTTTGTTCTTTTGAGCTCAAGTGCCCTCTTCTTCGCTCCTCCCTTGGTTAACTGTTCCTGTAACTATCCTGGCAGGAGCAAAGACAGACTAAAGAGAAGTCCCTGTGCCCCTCCTTTGAGTTAGCAGGGACGCACCCTAAGGGACTGGAATTTCCCAAAAACTCTCGTGCGCTGGAGGAAAGAGGGCCGGAAGCCTGGTGCCAGCAAGAAGGGACTTGCCTCTCGGGAAGAGACAGAGCACAGAGCTGCTAACTGCGCAGCCAGGGGAGCCAGGAGCTGGGAGGATGCTGTGTCAGTAAACGGGTCAATGATAGGTGGCCCCATACCCTGACCGGTACTGTTTGGTCACATTCACACTTGCTCTCTACTAAAATATCACGTCAGGACCCCAAAGGCAGACACGGGGCATTCACTGGGCCTCTTCTTCATTTGTGGGCACACGGAATAAGCCTTTCTCTGCTCTTCACTGTCTTTGTGTTTGCTAAATCAAGTGGCAAGCCTCACTACTAGGGCAGCCAGGGCCCAGGCTTTGACCTACAGGACAGACAGACGGAAATTAGGGGATCACGGGAAGCGAAAAGGGCTGTCATCCTGGAGTCTAGCTGAAGCCTCTCAGAGGCCGAGAGTCAAGAATCCCAGGCCTCTTAACATTAGCTGTGAAGGCTGCCTACACAGAAATGATATTCCTTTTTTTTACAGAGCCGTTCCAAATAAGAATGTTGAAATATTAATAGCAACAAATCATGCTTTTGGCCTAAGCATAGACAGCCTTTCTCATTTCCCAGCTATAAGGCTGCAACTTCTTAGCAAATCTCACAAGAAAGCAAGAAACCCCATTAACAGCAAAGGCCTGTTGTGTAACTCCTGAGACCCATGGCTGCTCTTTCTTTCTGAGGATATCTTTTATTTAGTGTTTTAATTTTTTTTTTTTTTTAAGATTGAGTTTAAGTCTCAGTTAAGGTTTCTATGGCTGTGGTGAAACAAGATGATCAAAAGCAACTCAGAGAGAAAAGGGTTTATTTCCCTCACAGTCCCACATAACCGTTCATCACTAAAAGCAGTGAGGGCAGGACTTCACGCAGGGCAGGAACCTGGAGGCAGGAGCTGATGCAGAGGCCATGGAAGGGTGCTGCTCACTGGCTTGCTCTCCATGGCTTGCTCAGCCTGTTTTCTTATAGGACTCAGGACCACCGGCCCAGGGATGGCTCATGAAGGCCAGAAAAGGTCCCTGGATCTCTTAAAGCTGGAGGCACGGGAAGTCGCACACCAGTCAGCTGTGGGACCTGAACTCAGGGCCTCAGCAGGGCCAGTAAATCACTCTTTAGTAACCCTGAGCCACCTCCAGGCCAGAACACCTTCAGTTTACTCTTTGACAACATCATATGTATATACAGTGTATCTAGATCACATACAGCCCGCTCCTAACCTCTTAACACATTCCTGCTCACACACACCCCACCCCACACCACTTTTTTTTTTAACCCACTGGAATGTTGACTGCTCTTCTTGGCTTCCACAGTTTATTAGATAACAGTCATGTCTAAGGCACCTCTAGAGCCAACCTACATTCTCAATTTTTTTTTCTACTCCTTTGATATGTAACTTGGAAGCCAAGAAAATCACATATATGGCTAACTAAGACAGGTAAGCTTTTGAGCAGCACACACCCACACTGAGATATCTTTCCCTGAGTGTCTCTCCTTCTATGAGCCCCTGTTTTTAAATCTAGGTTAGAATTTCCTCTTAATAAACTCTAACTATGCTCTAAATTGGCTCATCCTAAAACGGGTTTTGTTTGCTTGCTTGTTTTTGCAGCAAAGCTGGGCTGGCCGCTAGCTGAGTAGTGCTTGCCTTGAGGCCCGGCTGCCTGCGGAACTGCCAGGAACCCACGTGGTGGAAGGGAAGAACCGCTTCCCACGCGCAGCCTCTGACCTCCACATACGTGCCGCCGTGCCTGCACTCATACACACACTCACAAAACAAACAGATGAAAGAGAGAGAATCTCATCATCTTCGCCTGACTAAAGACTAACTAAGCTGTAGTGTGCAGCCATCTCCAGCCATGCTCACTAAGACCCCGGTGACCCGGGATAGACCGGACCTAAAAACGCCAGAACTACACCCATTGACTTCACTCCCTTACATAAGAGTCCATACCTCATCCTACTGAATTGGGGAAAGTCAAGCGTTTTTTTTTTTTAACTTGTTTTTTTTTATTAAAAATAAAATTTGTCCATATGATATATTCCGACTGTGACTTCCTCTCCCCGTTCTCCTCCTAGTCTCTCCCCACCTCCTTCCCACCTGGATCCGCAGCCTCTCTCTTTCTCAATAGAAAACAAAACCGGCGTCTAAGGAATAATGATAAAATAAACTAAGCTCAAACAGGAATGAGTCAGAATAGAACAAAACAAGCAAACAAGAAAAAGGACCAAAAAAAAAAAAAAAAAAAACAGAAGAAACACATATAGATGCAGAGACACACATTCTCACACACAGGAATCCCATAAAAACCCAAAACCAGAAGCAATAAATACAGACGCAAAGGAACCTATAAGGTTCGTACAGGAAAAAGAATTTCCAAAGAGGCTGCTGGGTTCGTTTTCTGCTTGCCCTCTACTGCTGGGCATGGGGCCTGCCCTTCAGACTGGTTTGTTTCCCCAGGTGAGATTCCCTTGGAGAAAACCAATATTTTCATCTACAGGTGGTGCTCAATTGGAGAGAGCTATTAGGTTGGGGATGGGTCTTGTGCTCACTTCTTTCAGCTCTCGAATCCCACCTGGGGCTGACCAGTGCAGGCCCTGCGCATGCTGCCACAGTCTCTGTGAGCTCATATGTGTGTAGGTCCTGCTGTGTTTAGAAGGCCTTGTGCCTTTGGTGTCCTCATCCCCTCTGGCTCTTACAATCTTTCTACCTCCTCTTTCAAAGGGTTCCCCAAGCCCAGAAGGGAGAGAGATTTGATGGAGAAATCCCTTTTAGGGCTGTGTATCCCAGGCTCTCTCTCTCTCTCTCTCTCTCTCTCTCTCTCTCTCTCTCTCTCTCTCCCTCCCTCTCTCTATATATATATTGTCTGTCTGTGTTTATTTGTTCCCATCTGCTACCAGGGGAAGTGTTGGAGGTTGGTCTTATGCACTGTGTATTCAGATGCTGATTTCTATACCAGAGATCAGGTTGGAGTCCAGACACGGGCACGGGCACGATCATTGAAGACTCACCTGTATCAATGTTGTGTAAAGAATGCTCCCCAATTATCTCTGCTTGGTTCATAAAAAGCTGAACAGCCAATGACTGGGCAGAAGAGATAGGAAGGAGGACTTCTGATCCCAGCAAGGGGCAGAGAGAAAGGGAGCCATGGGGAGGTGGCCATGAGGACAAAGATGGAGCAGGAGCAGCCAGGGCAAGCCTGGCAGGTAAAAGGGCACCTGGCTGGGAAGAAGCCAGGCTAGTGTAATGGATTAGAATAGATGAATAGCTGTCCAGTTATAGTTGAATAAATCTAATAGGTCTCTGTGTCAATCATTTGGGAGCTAGGGCAGGTATTAGGAAAGGCTGTTATGAATACCATAATTCAACAGGGAGGCTTCTCTGACGATGGCTGAGCAAGGCGCGGACCTATGGGTGGAGCAGCATGCTGTTAGGAGTCATTTTATGCTCATGTTCCTTTAGCAGAAGAGCAGTGGTATTTGGTTTGCCTCTAGGTCCCTGGCCTATCTCGTCTCGGGTTCTTGGTCACCCAAGCAGCCCTAGCTATGGGTTAGCTCTATCTCATGGATCCCTGGCTCGCCACATGTGATGAGTGCTCATGGTGCCTTCAATTCCTGTCCACCTGTTCTGTCTTATAGTCTTTCTCTAAGCTTATGGTCACAAGCACTAGCTCTCCAACGTGAAACAAATAGGGAAGTAGCAAAGGGAAGGTGGTGCAGTTATTTCTCCCAAACTCGAATTCTCTTTTCTGGAGAGAGGAGAGAGACTCTTCAGACTCAGGAGATGAAGGAAACTTAGAACACACCATATTCAAGACTAGGATCGGGGAGCCTTGAAACTTCTAAGACCCAGGGGGGGGCCACCCCTTGTTATTATAGAGACAGTAACCATTGCGGGCATGAGGACATTCCA
Organism: Acomys minous; assembly: GCF_964271855.1. Classification (NCBI taxonomy): domain Eukaryota; kingdom Metazoa; phylum Chordata; class Mammalia; order Rodentia; family Muridae; genus Acomys; species Acomys minous. The sequence goes on from NC_140494.1 coordinate 103,808,381, forward strand.
GGCAGCCAAACTAGCTGCAAGTTGTGCAGACAGCTCCAGACTTGTGGCTCCCATAAGTCATGAGGATGCTGAGGTAGGCTCTGCTGACACAGCTCTCTTTGAGTCAGATACTCCAGTAAACTCACTGGCTCACTGGGTGTAGACTCAGATGAAATCCTCTCTTTTATCTGTCATTCGTGCCCAGCCTAGAGGAAAAAGATGTATGTTCAGGGCTTCCCAGGAAAAGCCACAATAAACAATTGACACCTGAACAGAGAGCAAGAAAACCAGAGCTGAGTTGGGGGAGGAGCAGCTGTGTGGCTCCTGCCATGGATTTGGGGACATACAGGTGAGGTGGAGCATCTAGGGGTGGGCTTTTCCCTATGTGGCATGGGATGTTGTGTCTCCTTGCCATAGTAGGGTGTTCATGCTCCCTGCAATGAATGATAGGGACATGGAACCAAATCTAAACCACCAGAGAGTACGGCATCATCGAGGGAAAGTCGAGAGCGGCCACGTTCTTCTACTTGGTCTGAGATGGTATAATGAACGATGTCATCATGTGACTATGAGGTACCCCCAGACTACTGCTGAACTGGAGACTGCATTGCCCTCTCTGAAAGTGACACTTAGAGGATGGGGTGATCAGGCCATGGTGTCGATTATGTGGCCTTTCTTGTAGTCACTGCATGCAACTCAAATTTGGCTATCATCCCAGAAAGAACTTACTTAAGGGAGGAAGGAATGGCAAAGCGGAAAAGGGCAGCAAATGCTGTCTGCTGCATTAGCCCCTGATTTGGAGGAAAATCTTTCTGTAGGGGGATGAGGAGATAAGATGGAGTTGTTGGCTCGCCATTTCTTACCGCTGGCAAGATACAAGGAAAGTGAAAATGAGATCTGTGCTAAATAGCCCTTCCTGCATCCAAAGACTTGGAGTTCACAGGAAGACCTGAGCATGGAAGAGGCAGGAAAGAGGGTAGAAGTGATAGACGAAACATCTTGGGTCCAACCTTTTGTGCAGAAGAAGGGAAATCCATGAATTGCATGCAGACAGGGTCCTTACTAATGGTTGAATACAAGACAGTGTGAGGATCAGGGGACACTCTGCATCTGAACAAGCTGAGGGGGCAAAGACCTGAGGAAGCAACGGGGGAGGCCCGAAAGTCCGAAGGCGAAGCTGTGAGATGGGGGGGTAGGAAAGCAGAGGAGCTGGTGTGACTTCCCATCCTTCCTTGAGACAAAGCTGCTCAGCCTGAGGTGATATGAGGGATACCAGTCTCTGACTGACCAGTACACAGGAGCCTTCGAGGATGCTTGAGGGTCCTTTGTTCGGATATCCGTGAATAGGGGAACCGAAAGATGAAAGAACAGTGTCAGGCTTCACTGAAGGAACTGAAAGTGAGATGCTCAGGTCACCAGACCAGACAAGGCTGTGCTCCTGGGAGAATCAAGAAAGAGGCTGGTTAATACCTTAGGGTCCGGGGGACCAATAATGAGCGTCACCGGCTTTGCTGAGCCTGAGTTGAGTTGAAGTCTTTCGCAGATCTGAATACACTTAGGCGAGCTTGTCAACTGCGTCTGTAAGGTGCTAGAGCAATCAAGAGGGGGTTGAGAGAAGGGCAAAGCAGACAAAGGGGCCTATCTGGGCGGCTCAAAGGCAAATGTGACAAACCGGAGTTCCTAGGAAAAAATTAACCAAAAACCGAATGTTGTGATAGTTTCTGGAAAACTCTAAGCCTAAGGAACAACTTGCAGGTAAAAGATTAAGCTCAAGCTAAGGGTGGATAATTATCCTCCAGCGCATATTGCGTACGTTTCTCTCCATATATTAGGAGTATAGACTGTTCACCTAGCCCAGGGCTCTTTAAGCAGCCGGGTGTGTCTGGTAGAAAATCTAGGCCCACAGTCCTGGCCCACAGCCTATCAAAACTGGGAAGGTGGCTACAGCAGCAGGCAGGGCAGGCTAGAACATAACCCACCTCCCATTAACCCTGAGGAGAGCCAAGCACGGCAAGCTGGCACTTCTGAAACTGTCAGGGTTAGGCAGATATGCAAAGGCCCCATCGGCAGGAGAAGGAAGATAAGGGAGGAGGGGATGTCTCATAGGAAATGACTGCGTTGTGAAGAGCTACAGCGTCTTCCATCAATGCTGCTGTACCAAACATTGCTCTTTGACAAAATGGTTGATGCAAGAAATGAGATTGTTTTGCACTGAGTTGACTCTTAACTACCTCTTTTTGTATCCCCTCACCAGCTCATGACCGACTGGCAGGCTCTTAGAATTGATGATGGTGAGCCTCGGGTCCTACCCACTCTCTGTAGAAAGGCTCCTTTGTAGAAAGCCTTGCAGGTTTGTATCTGGAAGAACAGCAAAGCTAGCAAGTATGGAATGTAAGTAAAAGTCCTCTGTGTGAGCAGGAAGGGCACACACCAAGGGTATGCTTACCTTACCAGGAGTTGTCGGCCAAAAAGACCCTGGGTCTCCCACACCATCCAAGCTATTGGCACTGCTGTTGGTTGCACCATAGAAGTGGATGGTAAGATTGCATTGCCAAAGACACTGCATGTTTTGGCTATAAGACAGAGAAATCAGACTAGGCCTGAACCAGAATCCCCCTTCCTGCAGGCTAGTTTCACAGTGTCATCAGATACTGTGTGGCCTTCTGGGAGAGAACTGTCACCAACGATGGGCACTGCATGATATAGCACCAAGATGTCCCCGTGGGTGCAAAGGTGGCACAGCTGTTATGAGTGAGTTTCTGATTAGATTTACTGTAAGCCAGAGCAAAATCCCATGGCTCAGAAAGGGCCTCAGTGGGGAGGTCATTGCTGTCATTTGTTATTCAGATGTTCAGTCCCAGGGTGACTTTCTGTCTTACAGCTTGTCACATTGCTTTCTAAGCATTGTGTTTCCACCCCCATAGATGCCTGGTATCTGCCTTGGTTGATAATGGAGCAAAGTTTCTGTTTTTGTTTTTTGTTTTTTGTAATGGGCAGTCTCCTAATGGACTCATAACTGGTCAAGCTCTTGAGAACAAGACACTCCTGCCATGCACACAGATTTGGCAACAACAACAAAGAGCAGATATGCCCTCATAACAAAACCATAGACAGGGTAGCTTGAACAACAACAACAAAAACAAAATCTTACTTTTCTCATAGTTCCCTGAAAACAAGGTCCCAGCACAGTAGCTTTCTTGTAGAGATGGCAAGGTGACTTGGTGGGCAAACTCACTGGCTGCACTAAAATCACTGGCCTGACGACCAGATGTCAAGCTGCAAGAGGGAGCTGACTTCTAAAAGTTGTTCTCTGACCTCCACATGTGTACCTTAATCTGTGTGTGCCGGCACTCATATGACCAACACCATATGCATCATCATCATCATCATCATCATCATCATCATCATCATCATAACAATGGTAACAATAATAACAATAACAACAACAACAACAACAATAATAATAATAATAAAATTATTTATTTATTTGTTTTAAAAAACTTTGCTTCCTCTAAGGTCCCTATACTTGGCTGGTAGAAGGCCACTTTCTCCTGGTGTCTTTGCCCAGCCTTTCCTCTGTGTACACACACACATCTGTGTTCTACTCTCTGCTTCCTGTTAGGACACCAGTGTATTGGATTAAGGCCCACCCCCAAAGACCTCATTATAACTTAATTACCTCTTTAAAGCACTTATCCCCCAACACTGGCACAATCTGAGATAAGAGGGTTAGAACTTCAACACAAATTAGGCGTGGATGAGGACAACTCAAGCACAGCAGTAATGGTGTAGTTTGTTCCAGAGCTACTCCGGAGCGAATAGCTAAGTGCCTTTGAGGAAGAAACTAGCAGTAGGGCCAGCGAGGCAAGGAGGAGGTGTTGCCAGCCCTGGGAAGCACAGCCTGTCCTCACATTCTGTAGCTCTGCAGTGGATGCCCAGAGTTAGAACAGCAATCCAACATTGTCAGCCTAGGATTCTTCTGTCCTGAGCCTGAGCCTTAAAGAGCTGGTAGAGCAGAGTAGGTCTGGGGGGGGGGGGGGTCACTGCAGGAAGAAAAAAAAAAGGCAACCTGCGCATAGCTTTGGCCTTGCCCTGGTCTCAAACTTTGCACACTCATTTCCTTCAGCGAGATAGCCTCAAAAGCAGGCAGATGCACTTCCGCACTTCCCACTGTTATGTGCTTATTTTATTTTCTTTCTTTGAGACAGGGTGCCCCACGTCCCAGGCTGGCCAAGAACTAGCTATGTACCTGAGGATGACCTTGAACTTTTGTTCCCCCACCCTGTGCCCCCCCCCACCTCCATCTCCTCAGTGTGGGGCTGCAGGATTTGGACTCACCTAGAAGACTCATGTCTGGTGTGTCTTTGAGGATCTTTGCAGAAAAGTTAAGTAGGAAAGAAAGGCCACCTGGAATGTGGGTGCTCCACTCCATGGGCTGGGGCTGAACACCAGGGACCACCTTAGCTTGCCTGCCGCAGGTGCAATGTGACAGCGCCCCCTACCTGCCCTTACGCCTAGCGCCTTACACTGCACTGTCTCACCATGATAGAAATGCCTGTAAGCATAAACCTTTCCTTCTCTAAACTGCTTTCATCAGACACTGTTTCATCACAACACTGGGAAAAAGGGAAAGTCCCTTATAAGCCAGGTGTGGTAGTGCTGGCCTTTAAATCTAGTACCTGGGAGGCAGAGGCAGTTCTGTGAGTTCAAGGCCAGCCTAGTATACATAGAGTTCCAGATGTACAGCCAGAGCTACATAGAAAGACTCAGTCTCAAAATATATATATGAGTGTGTGTGTGTGTGTGTGTGTGTGTGATATTTAAATTGAGTTACCATTGCAAGAAGGTCAAGAGATAGAATTTTTCAAAGGAGATGAGGTCATCAGGACCCTGCCCTCATGAATGGATTGATGTCATTGCGGGGTTAAGTTAGTTGCTGTGAGTACAGCCTGTTAACAGAAGGACATGTTAGAGCTGGGGCATTCCTCTCTGCTTTGCACATGCTCCCTTGCCAAATGCCAGTACCATGACCCTCAGTATTCCTAGCCTCCAAACCATGACCCAAAAAACTATAATTTATAAGTTACCCAAGCAGCAATACTCTATTATAACAGAAAAACAAAAACAAAAACAAAAACAAAAAGCAAAGCAAACCAGAAAAACACGAACAACAGACGAGGGAATCTGTGCTGGTTTGCTGATGTAAACAACTCAAACAGAGAAAGTATTTATCTTGGCTCACAGCTTCAGAGGTGTCTGCAGTCAGCTAGCCCCACTGCTTTAGGCCTGTGGCAAGGCAGAAACAACATGGCAGAAGGACATTTTGGAAGAAAACTGCTGGCCTTGTGGCAGCTAGAAAGCCGAGAGCATGACAGGCAGAAAGGGACAGGGACAGATGCCCTTCAAAGGCTTCTAAGCAGGGGCTCCTATCAGTCACTCAGTGGGGACTCATCAGTGAGTACTGCTATCATCTCTCTCCCACCGGTGCCACCAGCTTGGTACCATGGGAAGAGCTTAGTCGGGGAGTTAGGTTATTAGAGAGGGGATACTGGAACCCTGGTGATTTCTCCTCCACTTTTTTAAAGATTGATATTTTTGTTTATGTGTACAATGCTCTGCCTGCATATATGCCTGCCCACCAGAAGAGGGCACCATATCTCACTATAGATGGTTGTGAGCCACCATGTGGTTTCTGGGAATTGAACTCAGGACCTTTGGAAGAACAGCCAGTGCTCTTAACCTCTGAGCCATCTCTCCAGACCCTCTCCTCTGCTTCTCAATGCCATGAGATGAACAAAACCCAACCCGCCCTCACCATATGCTTCCTGCCATGATGCAATCTGCTCCCACAGGACCAGAACAACAGAGCTGAGCAACTGTGGACCAAAACCTCTGAAATTATGAACAAGGGATAATTGTTTCCTCTTTATAACTTAATTGTATCAGGGCTCTTCTTGTTTCTGGTGTTTTGTTTTGTTTTGGTTTGGTTTTGGTTTGGTTTTTACAGTAATAGACTGTGGTTTGACATAGTCACTCACACAGTGCCTAAATGAGGTCACCTTGAAACAATTAAAAAAAAAAAAACAGGACACATGTATTCATCTGTCGGTGGAGGGATATATAAGGATGTGTGTCTACAATCCTGGGTGGATGGGGGCGGGATCTGCATGGGGAGGTGGATGGGAACAGGAGGGACCAGGCTGGGGAGGATGGGATGGGGGAGAGACCTGGAATCAGGGGCGGGCATCTCTAGGATGAGCTAGAAACCTACAACAGTGGAAACTCCCAGGAATCTACGAGGGTGACCCTACCTAAAACTCCTAGCAATGGGGATACGGAGCCTGAACAGCCACCTTCTGTGTAACAGGCAAGACTTCCAGTCGAGGGACTGGGAGACCAACGCAGCCACAAAACCTCCAACCTTCAATCTGTCCTGCCTACAAGACGTGCTGGGGTAAAGGCAGAACAGAAATTGTGGGACTGGCCAACCAATGATTGGTCCAGCTTGGGACCATGCCATGAGAGGGAGCCCATGCTGGGCACTGCCTGGAGGGCCAGCACCCAGAGGTTTAGGATAGAACCAAACACAACTGGCAGAAAGAAAAGAAAGAAAGACAGAATGAGAGAGAGAGAGAGAGAGACAGTGAAATGATTTCCAAAGACATTCTGCTATACTCATAGATTGGTGTCCAACCCAATTGTCATCAGAGAGGCTTCACCCAGCAACTGATAGAAACAGATGCAGAGATACACGCTAAACATTAGGGGGAACTTGAGGAGTTCTGTGGAAGATTGGAAGGAAAGGTTGTAGGACCCAGATGGGTCAAGGACACAACAGAATCAACTAACCTGGGCTCGTAGGGGCTCACAGAGACTGTACCACCAAGCAGGGAGCCTGCATGGGGCTGGCCTAGGCTCTCTGCACAGGTGTTACAGTTGTGTAGCTTGGTCTCCTTGTGGAAGTGGAAGCAGAGGCTGTCTCTGACTCTGTTGCCTGCCTTTGGCACCCTTTTTCTCCTACTGGGCTGCCTTGTCCAGCCTTAATGGAAGAGGAGGTGCCTAGTTTCACTGCAACTTGATATGCCATGGCTGGGTGACACCCATGGGAGGGTTATGCTTTTCTGAAGGGAAACAGAAGAGGAATAAGTGAGGGTGAGGCAAAGAGGGGAGGGTGGGGGGAGAACTGAGAGGAGAGGAAGGAGAGGAAACTGCAGTGGGATGTGGAAGAAGGAAGGAAGGGGAGGGAAGGAAGGAAGGAAAGAAAAGAGTGTCTAGGATGGAGAGATAGCTCAGTAGATAAAAGTCTTTGCTGTGAAAGCCCAGTGACCTTAGTTTAGTTCCTGGAATTGATGGTAGAAAGAGAAAAACAACTCCTGAAAGGTGTCCTCTGACATTAATGTACATACGCATGCACACACACACACACACACACACACGCACACGCACACGCACACAGGAGTGTGCGCACACACTTGAAAGAAAGAAAGGGAGTAAGGAAGGAAGAATTCTTATCTGGAATTTAGAGCCATACAGGCTTATCTGAGGCGGGGTTTGTTTTGTTTTAAACAGACTGGCATGGAACTTGCAATGAGGGCTGCCTCGAAGTCCTGATCCACCTGCCTCCACCTTCCAAGTCCAGTGTTCACTTATTCTTTTCTCATCCTTCCCAGATGGCCTTAAAACAATGGTAACTGGGGCTTGAGTATAGTTCAGCTGAAGAAGACTGGCCTGGACTTGTGAAGGCTGAGGTCCAGTACCATATAAACCAGGCATGGTCGCACAAGCCTGTAACCTCAGTATTTTGGGGGACAGCCAGAAATGCAAGGTGGTCCTTGGCTATGTGGTGAGTTCCAAGCAAGCCTCGAATATATGACATGAGTGTGTGTGTGTGTGTGTGTGTGTGTGTGTGTGTGTGTGTGTGTGTCTGAGGGGGAGAGAGACAAAAAAAAAAATCAAAGAGAATCAGCCTATGAGAGTTCCCCTTAGACAGTAGCAGGCACTGATCTCACATCAGCTACATTCTTACATTTTGCCCTGAGTGTGGTCCTGCCTTAAAGTAGTTAAAAGAGGGTGAGCAGCTAGGGCTGACTACACTCTGCTCATCCCTCAGGCCTCCAACCCACCCTAGTCTAGGCAGGAACCCAGCTGGTGTTCTTTTTAAAAGTGGCACCAGGTCAACACACAAAGATGCAAAGGAAACCCAGAGCGGCCCAAAGGTGAAACTAAATGGGGACAGTCTCCCGAAGCTGGGAAGCCAGGCTCTCTCTAGGGAGAGACGGAAGCTTTGGTCTGGAGCTCAGTTCGGCCAGGCTGAGAGGAAGGGGCCTGGCACAAAGCCTGCAACATCCTCAGCCCTCTCAGAAACCAGTTCCAGGCCTTCCAAGAAGCCGGGGGAACTGTCACCATGCTGCCTCTTTCCTGTCATGATTTATTCAATTAAGCTGTGTCTGAAAATATCCTCGGCAGGTGGCTTATTCTCTGCAGGGCCAGGATGGGGGTGGAGGGTACAGAGCATAGCCTCCTAATAGTGCTCTCTGAGGCAGGCAGATTAGACACCTACCAGCTTGGTTCACAGATAGAGACACTAAGGCTGGGAAAGCAAAAGATCCCACCAGCCTCCTGCAAGGCCAAGGGGTACAGGAGAAAGAAAGGAAGCATGTCCTGCCAGCCAGGGGCCTGAGAGATCTCAGTGGCCTAAGCCTCAAAAGCTCATCTTCTACACCTGCTAGCCCAGCTCACTGAAGGAGAAGCAGGTATGCGTGAGGTGACCTAGGCCCGAGCTGAAAGAAAGCAGCCCCCAAGGAGAAGAAATGCAACCAAGCAGAAGTCAAGGCTCTTGAATCCACACTGACCTCACACCCAACCCTCCAACCCCACCCCTATCCCACCCCTGCATGCTCAAGAGCCAAAAAGCAAAGCTGAACCCTCTGGGCCACCATATCCCCAGCTCAACACAGATCAGTGATGCCCCTGTGGTGGTGTTAGAGGCAGGGACTCTAGGAAGCTGTTTCCTCATCTGTGAAATGGGGGTGTGGTGACTAGAGGAAGGCCTGCTGAAAAGGATCTACGCTGTGTGAAAGCGCAGCACTGCCTGACCCTCAGCATTTGAGGAACTTCACTCTTATCCTGTGTTACACAGACTTTCTCATCCACATCCTGCCTGCTGCTTTTAGGCCATCATCCTTTTAATGAAAGAAGGATGCTCTGGTGAGAAAGATGTAAATCATAGATGACGGATGAAAATAGATTCCTCAGCCTAGTTGTTTCTACCCAAGAGGCCGCTGCCTTAAAGAGCGTGGATGAGAAACGCTTTGGAAGCAGAGATTTCCAATCAGGATGCTCGCTCCAACGGAGCGGAGCGCTCACCATGGGCTTGGCATCTGCAGTGAGTCTCCCACAGGTCTCCCCCTCCTCCTGCCAGCCCCACCTCCCTCAAGAGACAGGTGGGAAAGGCAGAGGCATGAAGCAAGGAACAACACAGCAAAATGGCCAGTGTGGCCCAAAGAGATGGCTCGGTGGTTAAGAGCACTATCTGCTCTTCCAAAGGACTTGGGTTCAATTCCCAGCACCTACATGGCACCTCATAACTGTCTGTAATCTAGTTCCAAAAGATCTGTTACCCTCACACCAATGCACATAAATTAAAATTAAATTACTAAAAATATGTTTTTTAAAAAATAGGCTTACTTTATGCAAACCTTGCTTTATGTGAGGCCTGTGTCGTGTCAATGTTTTGTAAAGGGTCATTTGGTCTTTTCCTCAGCTCACTTTCCTCTCTAAACTCCCCACCCCACCCCCTCCCCCCCACCCCCACCCTACCCCTCCCCCACTCACCCCACATTCTTGCCCTTCTCTTTCTTAAATAAGCATCCTTATTTGCATTTCTAGTCAAGCATCACTGGGATACAAGAGCCTAGACCTGGATGTGCTTTCTGCTCAGATCCTTGGCTTAGCAGTCCTAAACAAGCTTTCTCAGACGCGCGCTGGGCTTTCTCACTGTTTCTCTGGCCTCCCTACCTAGCTCAAGGGACATGTTTTCTCCACCTCCTCCTCTCCTAGCGACTTCCAGATCTCCAGCTTGACTGCCATATTGTTTTCCCTCAAACTTTAATAAAATTATAAAGTAAAATAATTTTTAAAATAGACTTCATTTTGTAGAGCGGCTTCAGATTCATGGCGAGGCAGACTCCCTTAGGACTCCTGTCCCCACTACCAAAATCCTCCACCACTAGCATTTCCCCATCAAGACCCACATTTTGAAGCAAGTGAGATGGCCTGTGGATAAAAGTGCTTGCCACCAAGCCCAAGGACCTCAGTTCAATCCCCAGAACCCACGTGGCAAAAAGACTCAGCTCCTACAAACTGTCTGTCCACTGGCCTCCATAGGCATGTCCATATATATATATATATATATATATATATATATATATATATATATATATATACAAACAGAGGAAAATCAATGCAAACTATTTTTAAACGTAAAAGACACCCATTTCTGGCACCTGCATTGACACGTCATTATCACCCAAAGGCCCTAGTCTACGTTTGGGTTTGCTGTAAGCATTAAACACAGTATAGGGTTTCACACGAGGACAATTAATCTCCCTGTCGTCTTGACAACCCTAAGTGTCCCACCTTCTCGTCCCTCAACTCCGGGATCACTGATCTTTATTACTGTTTTCATTATTTGTCCAGAATGGCCTCTGGTTAGAATAAAATAGTACCCAGCCTTTCGTTTACCCAGCTTCTTTAGTTACTGCCCATTTAAGGGTCTCCACGTCTTCTCATCACTTGACAACTCATTTCTTCTTAGTACTAAAATATTCCATTATCTAGATAAGAATATATATATTTTTAATTCCTTTGTAATTTTATGCCTCTCTATATACTAAATTTTGATCATTTCCAACCTCCATTTCCCTCTCTCATCCCCCTCCCTCTCCTGATGAAACTCTTCTCTCCCTAAGAAGCCCCTCCTCCTATTTTCATGTCACGTGAGTGGGTGACTAAGTGTGAGTATGTCTGCATGAGTGTGTGTATGAGTTTGTGTAAGTGTGTATGTGAGTGCAAGTAGTATGTGTGTGAGTTGTGAGCATGTGTGTGAGTGAATGAGTGTGAGAGTGAGTGTGTATGAGTGAGCGAATTAGTGAGTGTGAGTATGTGGGAGTGAGTATGTGTGGGAGTGAGTGCGGTGTGAGTGTGTGTCAATATGTGTGTGAGGGTGAACGAGTGAGAGTGAGTGGGTGTGTCTGAGAATGTGAATGAGTATGTGTGTAAGTGTGTGTGTGAGTGTGCATGTATGTGTGTGTTTGTGTGTGGGGGGGCTACTGAGTTCAATTCATGTTGCTTCCATGAGCATGAGGGAGGGGCTTCGTTTATGGAGCATAAGCATCAAATTAATGATTCCCTCGCCCTAAGAATCACTTCAGTAGCCCTTGGGAACAAGAGACAAGAGGATCAAGAGTTCAAGGCCAAAGACTGGAATGCAGTTCAGTGTTAAAGTGGCTCCCTTTAGTGCACGAGGGCCCCAGTTCAATCTGCACTACTGCAATGAGAAAGATAATTCAAGGACAGATCCCGTCTCAAAAAACCCAGAGCTAAGGATTTAGCTCAACGGTAAATACTCAGTTGCCCAGCACTTGCAAGGTTCTAGATTTGACCCCCAGAAACACACACACACACACACACACACACACACACACACACACACACACACACGCATGCAAGCACACACACGCACAGCACACGGCACACACACACATGCACTTTTTAAAAACACACTCACTATAACAATCACACTCATAGACTCCGCAGATCCACAGATAATGCCAGAGCCCGTTTATATGTATCACTAACTACAATGACCGCCTCATAAATTATTCACACCTCCAATTTTATATGCAAAATAAAGATCAAGATGGCAGCACCTGACAGAGCCATGAATTCACAGATTGTGACCTAGTGTTTCGGATGTTGCAGGCACTGGACAGCTTAGCTAGGGCTGTTCAGCTGGGCCCAGGAGAGCTCAGATTTGTATTTCAACAAGAACACTCTGGCTAGCTCCAGCCTAGGATGGATGCCAGGACTCTCTCCCCACCTCCCCGGGATGGGACAATGCTTCCGACCCTGTGAAAGCCTGGAACAGCTGCACCCAGTTCAGAGGAGCCACCGACAACTGATGTTGACAGCCAACCAACAACCCTAAGCCAGCTACGCTTTCAGACAGAAGCATGTTTTAGGAGGCAACATGGGAGGCTGGTGAGATGGCTCAGCAGGTAACAGCGCTTAAGCCTGACCCCCGGAACCCACAAGACAGATAGAGAAAATACACTCTTACCAGTTGTCTCTGACCTTCATAGCAGGTCACTGACATTTTTTTTTTTGAAAAAGTAAGAATCTACAAGCCAAATATGGCTTCAGAATCAAAGAACTTGGGGCTTACTCCAAAGAAAACCAGAGCACATGAAGGCTTTAAACCAAGCCAAGGCCATAGACAAAATCAAACAGATCCAAGGTAGAGATATTAGATAATGTCAGGAGTCTTGCTCCCTCCTTAGTATTCATCCCCGTGGAAACCTTTGTTTATTTGTTTGTTTTTCAAATTTTTATTTTTTAATTTTATGTGTAGTGTTTTCACTACATGTACGTGTGTGCACACAGAACACATTTTTGACTGCCACGTGCCTTACTCCTCTTTCTTTCTTTCTTTCTTTCTTTCTTTCTTTTTGTGGGGCTGGGGGACAGAGTCTCAATATGTGGCCTTGGCTGACTGGCCTGGATCTCAGGAGATTGACATGCTCCACCGGCCTCAAGCTTGCTGGCACCCACCCGCTTCTGCCTTCCTAGCACTGGGATAATAGGTGTGTGCTGCTACACCCGGGTCGTCAGATCTATTTTCTAAATAAAAGCCTCGGTTGGTTTACCTATGCTTACTCTAGTTTTTTTAAGAGTACAGGGTGTGGCCTGGTATTGTTTGGCAATTCCTCACAATCGTCTTCAGCATATGCTTTAGTAAATCCTGCTGAAGGTTTATCCCTCGCCGTCCATCCCACAGCTGGCACATCAGCCAGCGCTACTCCTGCCAAAGTAAATGCTGGTATTGGTTGAAACTGCATCAGGCTGGTAGGGTTTGCACAACCACGCGCATTTCTTTTGTAACTAATCATGAGTTGGTGGGAGAGTCTCTGAATAGTGTCTGCTTGTTTCTCATCAAACATTCACTCACGTGAATTTTCTCTTCCACACTAGTGTAAGGGCTAAAGTTATGTTTTAAGTTTAAATTGCTGTGCCTAAGAGAGCTATAAAACAGCCAGGCGGTGGTGGCGCACGCCTTTAATCCCAGCACTCAAGAAGCCGAAGCAGATGGATTGCTGTGAGTTTGAAGCCAGCCTGGTCTCCAATGTGAGTCCAAGACAGCCAAGGCTACAAGAGAAACCCTGTCTCAGAGAGAGAAAGACAGGGGCAGAGAGGGAGAACAAAATGCCTGTAATCATTTGCCCAAGGACAGATAATTTCCTGGAATGCTGGGGCTGTTGTTCACAAACCATGTGTTTTCACTTCTGTAACAAGTTGGTTGGCCCAAGCTCACAGGATGTGCTTGATCACATATAGGAAGGAGCTATGCAAGCAGGAAGTACATCAGGAAGTATGTTTGCCACCCCACCCCCATTGGATGAGGGTAGGAAGTGTGTTAGCCTTGTGGGGTTTGCCTTTATAAGCACCTGACTACCTTAATTTGTAGCCGGTCCGTAGGAGCCCAGGTAGGGATCTGGCCAGTGTCCATTGTCCTAGCCAGCATCTAATAAAGCTTGCTCCAAATTTGCCTCCAAATTGTGATAGTGGTCTTCTTCTCGCCCAATGGGATTAGCACCAGTTCTGACTGTGATGTGGGCAGAGCTGTTTGTGCTTATATTTGCAGAGTCCTTAAGTTCTACTGGACTCCAGAACCAGGCTCACAAAGCATGTAGGCCCTCTTGAAGGCCATCTTGTTGTTACCACAGGCTCCGGGACAATGGTGAAGACCCAGGAAAAGCAAAGGAGGCAGGCTCTCCTCCTACAGCCTGCGTGGGCTGTAACTCACTACGTTGCCCAGACTGGCCTTGAGTTCATTATATAACTTAGTCTTAAACACAAGGTCCTCCTGCCTCAGCCTCCCAAAGGCCAAGGTCATAGGCTGTGCGACCACCCCACGCTTCTGAATATTGCTCTGAGATGTCAGCACATCTCCTTTTTCTGGGCGGGAGTATCGGGGTTCTATAGAGGGCCAGACCCAATGGAGTGTGTATAGTTACAAAAGTGGACTTAACCAGACTGGTGCAGGGTCAGAGACTGAGCAGTTCTACCACAGCCGTGTGAAGCCTGCAGAGCCAGAAACCCACCAGCTGTTTGAGTCCAAGCTGCTGGAAGTCTCAGGACACGGGGTAATGATGGGGGCTGGGGTGATAGTTCAGTAGGTAAAGTACTTGTCTTACAAACGCAAGGACCTGAGTTCAAACCGCCACCACCCCTGGACTCATCTAAAGGCCAGCGTGGTGGGGAGGGCGGGCTCTGTGGTTAGCAGTGCTGCCTTCTCTTGCAGAGGACCTGGGTTCTCCTACCAGCACCCACATGGTAGCTCACACCCTTTATTAAAAACTCCAGTCTCAGAGTATCTAATGCCCTACTCTGGCCTCCGAGGGAACTGCATGCACGTGGCGCGCAGCCATACACACCGGCAAAACAACACACATTAAAATAAATTTTAAAAAAAAATTTTTTTTTAAGTCAGCATTGAAGTATGCTGGAGACAAGAGCGTTTCTGGGGCTTGTTGGCCAGTCAGCCTAACCTACTTGGTGACTTCTGGGCCAGTGAAAGATCCTAACTCAAAAACAGGGGTGAGGGAGACCTGAAGAATGACCCCTGTGCATCACACATCATGCACCCACATGTGTATATATTAACACACACACACACACACACACACACACACACACACACACACACTTACACAATAATGCAACCTGTCAGGTCCAGAACCTCCCTGGAGAGCTGCTGATGTGGATCCGTGTTCAAAGACTGAAGAGTCTGGGAAGGGACTATTAGCAGGCAATGGCTGCAGAGGACGCACTCGATGACAAGTGAGCTGCACATGTGTGCGCCGGTCCCAGCCTGTTGGATGGTCCTGTCCACAATCAGGGTGGGTCTCCTTTCAGTTTGCTCACTCACATGCCAACCATCTTTGGAAGTGCCTTCACTGGACCCCGCCAGAGAGTGTTTTATCCGTTTTCTAAGTGTCTCTCAATCCAGTCAAGACAAGTCATCACTGGTCAGGATCTAGGTCTTCAATTCGAAACCAAATTTGGACTGCTGGCTCTGGAAACCCACCACCCTGAGAGCAGGCAACAGGATCGCCCTCAGAGAACTGTTTATGCCTGAGATATCTTCCAGAAAGGCACAGGAAAATGGTGCCACAGCACTGTTTTCTGCTTTTCTCATTCATCTATGTGGATTTTTCTTTCTTTCTTTCTTTCTTTCCTTCTTCTTCTTCTTCCTCTTCTTCTTCTTCTTCTTCTTCTTCTTCTTCTTCTTCTTCTTCTTCTTCTTCTTCTTCTTCTTCTTCTCTATGATAGCCTTGGATGTCCTAGACTCACTTTGTAGACCAGGCTGGGCCTCGAACTCTCGGAGATCTGCCTGCCTCTGCCTCCTGAGTGCTGGGATTAAAGGCATGTGCCACCACGCCTGGCTCTATGTGGCTTTACTAAATCATGTAAATGTGCTATTTAATTAACTTACCTTGAAGGGCACTTCCCAACAGACTATTAAGTGGAAGAAGACAGTCACCAAGAGTGGACGCTGCACGGATCCACTTGCAGAAATGGATGGACTTGACATTAATGTACTGTAATCAAGTCAGGCTAGGGCACTCATGTGTCTTAATTTCACGGCTTATTTCAGAGCTACAGTTATCAAAGTGGTGCTGGGGTAAGAGTGGACATAGTCGCATGGATGAATGGACTACACGCATCCACGTGTAGTTAGTGCATCCACGGCCAGTTAGTGCTTAGCACAAGTGGTGAGAGCATCCAGCAGGGGGTAAACAGTGTATAGTGGATGGTGCTGGGAGGAGCCACGTGTACAGAGGAAACTGCACCTTGTGTGCCAGACATCGTCCACAGACACCAGCTCAAAACAGACCCACAGGCTAGAGCTTCGAGACTCACAAGAGAAGGTGACCTTCATAACCTTTAGATACAACAGAAAAGGCAGGGTGGATTTCACCAACACCAAGTGCATCAAAAGCCACCTGGACCCCACATGGTGAAAGGAGGGAACCAACTCCTTAAGCTGTTCTCTGAGCTCCTCATTTGAGCTATGACACACAAGTGACACAAAAGTATCCACACACAGATACCCAGGAACACACACACACACATACACACACACACAAATAAATAAGTAAATAAATAAATAAAAACATTTAAAGAAAAAAATTTAAAGAGCAAAGTAAAACAGCACATGTGCAGGAAAAGTGCCTCATGAAACCTACCCCTTAATTCTAAAAAGACAGACTGAAAAATTCAAGGTGAAAAATGAACTACTACACTCTGAATGTTTGTGTCCCCCCCCACACACACACACAAATTCACATGTTAAAATCCAGATGCCCAGTATCACAAAATAAAGAAGTAATTAAAATTGCTTGAAGTCATAAGATTGGGATGGGGTGGGGCCCTGACCTGATAGAATTAGTGCCTTTTATAATTAATGTGTTCATCTGAGTATATATATGGTGGGGAATGGAGGTCAGAAGACAACGTGTGGGAGTCAGTTCTCTCCTGGGATCAATCTAAGATCATAAGGCTCGGAGGCGGCACCTTTACCCACTGCATCATGCTGCCCCCAGATCAGTGCTCTAATAAAAGACAAAAGACCGCGTTATATTCAGAACTCTTAGAACTCAGCAGCAAAGAGACTAACAATATAATTTTAAATGTGAAGACTCTTTTCTTCTTTGTTTTTTGGGGGATGGGGGAAATTAAGGGTACAGGATTTTACTATTTAGCCCTGGCTGGTCTCGAACTCACAGAGATCCGCCTGCCTCTGCCTCCTGACTGCTGGGACTTAAGGCGTGCGCCACTACCCACCTGGCTGGACAGGGTCTTGAATAGACATTTCTCAAAAGATGGTCCATAAATGGTCAACAAGCATACGGAAGGATGCTTAGCCAGATTAGCCATTTGTAAAATGCCAACCAAAACCTGAAGGAGGCAGCTGGGGGGTATGGCTCAGTGGGTAAAGGCATGTGTGTGCAAGGCTGATGAGCAGCTGAGTTCAGTCCTCAGAGCAGCCTGCATGAAGGTGGAAAGGGAATTAGCTTGACAGAGTTGCCCACTGACCTCAGAGCAAGCACCCACATCACATGCGGGCGCGCACACACGGTAACAATAAATAGTTACTATTGAAAGAACAGAAGCTCACAAAGAGATGCCACCTTACAGCCACTGGCATGATTGTAGTTTTTCAAGAAAACAAGGCAGGGGGTGCTTGGGAGCTGGCTCAGTGGGTAACAGCATTTGTTGCACAAGCCCAAGGACCTGACTTCAAACTGTCATAACCCACATAAAACAACTAGGCATGGTCCAACACACCTGCACCCCCAGTTCTGGGAGGAAGTGGAGACAGGAAGATCTCTGGGGGGTGGGGGTGGGGGGTGGAAACAGGAAGATCTCTGGGGCTTGCTGGCCACCACCCTAGCAATAATTTTAGTGAGAGACCCTCTCTCGAGGGAACAAGGTGACAGAACAGGCCACATAACATCCTCTTCTGGCCTTTACAAGCACATGCACAGGGGCATGTTCACAGACACACACAGACACACACAGACACACACACACACACACACACACACACACACACTGCACATGCACCACAGAGAAAGGGGAGAGGGAGGGAGGGAGAAAAGGATCGAGGGAGAGGGGGAGAGAGGAGACAAATACAAAAGAAAATAGGGCTGGGGGTGCAATTCAGTTGGTAGAGTGCTTGCCTAGCCTACATGCCATGTAAACGAGGCCTGGCCATACAAGCCTACAATGCCAGGCTTTGGAACATGGAAGCCAAAGGGTCAGAAACTCATGGTCACCCTCAACTATATAGCAAGTGTAAGGCTAAGTGGAGTGCATGAGACACGTCTCAAAGGAATGTTTTACATAAAAGTGAAGTCTTGCTAAATGAGACTTGGATATAAAAGGTAACGTGTCCTTCCTAGAGGCTGGAGCAGGAAGAATGAGAAAGAATTGTTCCACAGGACCATCTCCTGTCGGGGAGATGGAGCTGTGTTTGGAACTTGACCGAAGTGGTTGGGTTGCACGATATCATGAACATACAAAATGCTCTGAATTGTATGCACTAGGCTAATTTTATGTGGAGTGAATTTCACCTCAATAAAAATAAAAGGAAAAGTCTGGCAAGATGGCTGAGCAAGTGGAGACACTTGCCCACAAAGCCTGAAGACCTGAGTTTGATTCCTGGGACCTACACTGTAGAAGGAAAGCACCAACTCCTGAAAGCTGTACTCAGCCTTATACAAGTGCACCATGGCATGAGTAAACAGACATACAATACATTCTTGGAAATAATAATTATTTAATAATAATAATAACAATGACAATAATTTTATTATATAATTTATATATTATATTATCTATTTGTATTATACTGTATTATATATTATATTGTATTATATATTTATATATTATAATAAATTATTATTATTTTTTAAACCTAAAAGCTGGTCATAGTTGCACATCTCTTTCATCTCAGCATATGGGAAGCAAGGGCAATTTGGTCTCTGTGAGTTTAAGTCGGCCTGGTCTACAGAGTGAGTTCTGGGACATTTAGGGTCACACAGTGAGAGCCTATCTCAAAAAACATTTTTCAAAGAGGAGCAAATAGGCTAAGGGTTTGCCTCAGCTTCTGAGACGCTGGTCCCTGTGGGTCAGCTCGTGACATTTCATCCAGCTGTATGCTGCTGACCCAAGCAGAGCCATCTATCTATTTTGTACTTGAATAAATAAAAGTTGAGACTAGCGAGGGTAATGGGAAGGAAATGATTGCACGAGTGCCAAGTCAGGTCCTGCGTTTGTTTCAAGTGTTAATATTTGATTCCTCAGGCTTCCCCCACATTCATTCTGGTTTTCCGGAATATTGCCATTAATCACCGGCTATCTTGGAATGAGTTAGGATGTAGAGACAATTCCGGGATTTCAGTTTATATTTTTAAAAACACAGAAATAATGTAAGAACATGTTTTCATTTTAATCCCAGGTGTGGGGACGAGGGGCTGCTTCAGACTGCCCGCAGCGGCTGACTAATGGTTTGCCTCATGCTCTAGCAGAGACGTGTTTTTGCCAGCTGCAGATAGTTTCTGCAATTGTGCGACGTTTGGGATTCTGGGAACTTTTCAGAGGTTATATAACTGCAAGGGCCCCAAGAGTCAGGGTGGGGGTACGGAGGGGCTTGGTTGTGGTTTGTCAGTAGTTGTGCTCAAAAAAGAAACAAAAGGAAAGAAACTAGATTCAGGAATGTCTCTCTCTCTCTCTCTCTCTCTCTCTCTCTCTCTCTCTCTCTCTCTCTCTCTCTCTCTCTCTCTCCTATCTAGTGATAAGGGGAGAAAGTGGGAGAAGTGCTAAAGGGTGGGAAAAAGAAGAACCCATAAAGTAGCAAAGACATGGTAGAAAGACAACTGGCATCTGGTACGAAAAATGTCATAATGAACTCATCACATTGTATGCTGACAGAAAAAGAAAAGAAAGCCTTATAGGCCTGGTAGCTCATATAGTTCCAGCACTTAAGAGGCTGAAGAAGCAGGATTTCCCACAAGTTTCAGGCCAACCTGAAACTGGGCTGAAGAGTAAATTCCAGGCTAGCCTAGGCTACAGAATAAGACACTGTTGCAAAATAAATCAGTAAATGTTATTCATCTTAATTACCAGACCTTTGGCAATCCCCTTGGCTAAGGTTTAAATTCATATGGCCTCTCAAAGCTCATACACCAAAACCTAATCCCCACGGTAATGAGCAGTGAGGCCTTTAAGAGGTTGGTGAGGTGCCGAGGGACCCAGCTGAGGAACAGAATTAGTGCCCCGTGAAGAGCCCCTGGGAGAGTTTGCCTCTCATTCGACCATAAGAGGATCCAGACTGAAACCGAATCATCAGGCTCCTTGGCCTTGGGCTTCCCCAGCTCCAAAACGGCGAGCAATAAATTTCTGTTATTTATACATTTCTTGTTTAAGTTATATTTTGAGACAGGGTCTAACTTTGAGACAGGACTACAGGGTAGCCCTGGCTGGCCTGGAACTCAATATGTAGACCAGGCTGACCTTGAACACACAGAGATCCACCCGACTCTGTGTCTCCAGTGCTAGGGTTAAAGTATGTACATAATCCCCTGATATTTGGCTATAGAAACCCAAAGAGACTAAGGCATTGTACTGGTTTATCTGTTGTTTGTGTGTTTAACTATAAGGAACTATCTGAGACAGGCTGCCTTATAATGAAAGGAGGTTATGTAGGCCCAGCTCTTGAGATGCCAGATCAGGGAGCAACATCTAGGGTCAGCCCTCTTGCTCAGAGTGACACATGGCAAGAGGGGTGGTGTGTGTGTGTGTATGTGTGTGTGTGTGTGTGTGTGTGTGTGTGTGTCTGTGTGTCTGTGTGTGTGCCTGTCTGTGTGTGTCTGTGTGTCTGTGTGTGTGTGTCTGTGTGTTATCTGCGTGTCTGTATCTGTGTGTCTAGTCTCTATATAAAGCCACCACCAGGATTCAATCATAGGGGCATTATGATGACATTATCTAATCTTAGTTTCTCAGTACTGATAATGGAAGCCTAATGGTAGGCAAACATTGCTACTGTGCTGCAGCCCTAGATCAACTTCATCTCACCCTAAGCACCTCCCAAAGTCCCACTTCCAAGCCCAAGGACGGGATAAGTCTCCATCTCTCAACCCCTCGCTATTGGAATAACTGTCAGCAAATGGATATAGGGGACTCAACTCACACTTTTTAAGGGCGCACTCCCCTCAAGGGCCTTCCTCACCTTCCCTGAGTCCCAGTCCTAAAAATTCACTGGGAAAGGCAATGCAATTGTAGTCAGAGCAGCCACAGCGGGGCAGGTACTCATTTTCCTCCCACTGGCCTCAACCCCAGAAAAGATGCAGAAACAGAAACACATGTCAGAGGAAAGGCCTTCCTGAAATGGCTAAGGGAGCCTGAGTGACATAAGACCCCAGCCCATCTCCCTGATACTATACCATGAGATCTTCTGGACCCCTGGGGCAGGACTGCATCACCCAGCAGGCAAGGACTCCAGGGTGCACACTACCCACTGTGGGGAGAGGATCCTGCATGAATGTGTATTGGTGACATGGACACGACCACACCGAGGACCCCAATGCCTCCGACTCAGGGGGACCTGGCAGAGCTTTCCTCTGGGCCATGTCGGAATATTGAGAGTGTACGTAAAGCATCTACCACAGCATCCTCCTCCCATGTGTACCGCAGAGACTGTTCCCCTTCAGAGTCCTCTCACAGAGACTAGGAGCCTCCCCTCGGGTGCTGTAGGTACATAATAAACTCGCTGAGGTTGGGGGTTGTTGCAGTAGTAGGCGCTGCTCCGTCAGACTGAGCACAACCCATGTGATGCCAGCTTTTCCGGAAATGTATCTGTGTGTCTGCTCTTTCTTTATTCCCTGACCATCCCAGTATGGTGCCTGGGACCAAACTGGCCAGGTTGGTGCAACACACCACGAAACTGGACAAGAGGGGAGAGCGGGAAGCTAGGGGATCAAAGAAGGACCCAAAGAAATGGGCACACTGGGCTGGAGAGATGGCTCAGCGGTTAAGAGCACTGCCTGCTCTTCCAAAGGACCCAGGTTCAATTCCCAGCAACCACATGGCAGCTCACCCCTGTCTGTAACTCCAAGATCTGACAATCTCACACCAACACACGTAAATTTAAAAAATTAAATAAAAAGAGTTAAAAAAAAAAAAAGAAAGAAAGAAAGAAATGGGCACACTGAGGCTGAGGAAACAGCCTAGTCAGTAAGGTGCTCACCTTAGTAAGGGCCTGAATTCTATCCCCAGTCCATGTAAAAAGCTGGACCTGGTGTCAGCTGCCAGTACCCTCAGCACAGGAGGCAGAGACAGATGATCCCTAGGCCCTCTGGCCAGCCAGCCTAGCACAATTGTTGAACGCTATGTCTTAGTAATAGACCCTGCCTCAAAGAAAAAAAAAAAAAAAAGGACAGCTGCTGAGTGAGGACTGACACCAAGATTGGCCTCTGACCTCCGCATGCATGCACACGCACACACACACAAAACAAATGAGCATGTTCCATTCCCATAATCCTGGGCAACCTTTTCTGGATGGATTTGTCCCCTCTTACCCTCTGTTATCTGAGCGGGCAGATGTAAATGCCAGGCCACGAGCTGCTGTGCACCTGGAGAGAAGGTGAAATTCGGCTTGGAATCTGACTTCCCCTGCTTTTTTCCTTGCATATGAGGAAGATCTGTTATGGAGTCAGATCCTTCATCAGGAAGAAAACCTTTAGGATGGTGGCACCTCCCTTAACTGAAATATGAACTCTCTCAATAAACAGAGTTTAGCAAGCAGCGCCATTTTTTTTTTAAAATATAGCAGGGAAGGGATTTCTCCAAAGAATGTGGTCATTTTCAATATTGAATAATTTAACATTTCCTCCTCAGATCATAGAGGTGCGATTATCAAAAGATATTTTTCAGATCGATAATATTACTAAATTAACATGAAGACTTTTCTCTGGCCGGTTTGTAAATGATATGTCCGAAAGTGTTCGAGTGGTATTTCCTTGTTTCATGTGTGAGAAGTAAGATATATGGGAGGCTCTGCCTACTGTGCAGAACGCCATAACTGTACCACCAACCATGACGGAGGGCAGCATCGACTGCAGTAGTCACGCGGGTCCTGAAACTTCAGACACTTCATGATAAGTGTGTGTAATTTTTGAGGTGACTGTCCTCACAGTCCTAGAACCAAGCAAGTCCTTGCCTCATCCTCCCAAGTAACTGAGATGACAGCATGCGCCACTGTGCCCGGCTACCGTTAGAGGAGAAAGCCCGTGGTTTGGGATTGCTGGAGCATGGCTGAGAGCATCGGCTGCTTTTCCAGAAGACCCAGGTACAACTCCCAGCACCCACATGACAACACTCAACTGTCGGTAACTCCAGTTCCGGAGGATCTGACGCCCACTCTTCTGGCCTCTGAGGGCACCAGGCACACCTGCAGAGAAAACACCCATATGTGTAAAATGTTTAAATTTTTTAAATTTTTTAATATGTAGTTTGAAACAAAAAAAGAAAGTTATTTTTGTAACATTCCCCAGGCCAAAGCTGCCGATAGCAAGTGGCAGACGCTAGACTGCGCTTGCGCGGCGGCGAGCTTGCCTAGCATGTGGGAAACCCCAGGTTTGATCTCCAGCGATGCAAAGAAGAAGAAAGAGGAAAGAGATGAGGACAAGGACTAGAATGAAAGCTGCATCACGGAGGATGAAGAGGCTCCAAAAAGCATCTTACAAATGGGACCCAAACTTAGATGAGTGAGCGAGTGAGTGAAGATGAGAAAGACTTCTTTCTCGGAGCCCCATGCCCTAGGTCTGGCCATCAACAGCCTAAGTTTTCCACCTATTACTGCCTATTTGAGAGGATGGGATTCTTCCCCCTTTCCCTGGTTTTGGGACTCCCCTCCCCCCAACTACCAAGTCTATGGGCCTAAAAGTTTCAAATGTACACCCAAGAATAACCAACTTAATCTTCTGCCCCTAATATATATAGGGGCAGCATCTTACCAAGACCAGGTGCTTCCTCGAGACCTATATCTAGGACAGCTCCAGGGCAGCTGGCCCCAGATGCTCTGGTCCAGCCTCACAGACTGCCTCAACTGGACCTGCACTTTCCTAGCCGCAGACGGTCCCACAGATCCTAGACAGCAGTGAAAAAGCCAGCTCACCCAGGACTTAGCCAACATCCAAATTTTCTTAGAGTCCCCAGAGATGATGTCGTCCCCCTCCCCCAGTCAGCAGGAAGTAGTCTAAAGAGCACACCCTTTAGATCACTCCTTCCTAGTTCCTCACTTTGAAATCAAACAAAAAGGGAGGAAGGTTAGCGTGCAGGTGATCCTGATGGCCTGCCCCCAAGAACCTAGCAATTGCTTACTTGGCAATCGTCACTTGAGGCAGCCAGGTGCACCAGATGTGTGTGGCCAAAGGCCGGATGATAGGGCCTGCCTGCCACCCCAGCTCTCTCTCTCTCTCTCTCTCTCTCTCTCTCTCTCTCTCTCTCTCTCTCTCTCTCTGTGTGTGTGTGTGTGTGTGTGTGTGTGTGTGTGTGTGTGTGTGTTTTCAGTGGCTTCTCTCTCCCCTTTTCTGTCCTGAGCATACCCCCACCCCACACCCCACCCCACCCCTCTCTCTGCCCTCACGGCTCTGCTCCCGTCTGCCTGGCTGCCTGCATGTCTACTCAACCACTTCTCCAAGCCCTCCCTCTTCTCGCTTCATGCCAGCTCTGTTGCATAGCGTCATTTCTCAGCGGCATACCTTGGCATGGGCCTGCCATGGTACCCCCTCACCGCATTATGTTTCATAACAATAGGCACAATAACTTCTCGTCTATTACAGTGCTATGATATATTACTTGTACTCGTCTATGCTAAATAATTAACGACACCTTGACTGTAATAAATTGCAGCCATCTTGAAGCAACAGCCTCAGGCTTTCGGCTCCACCCTCTTCTGAAACTTCCCTTGCCATGTTTTCCAATCTCTGTCTTGCCAAATCCTTACCACATACCATTCACCACTTCCTCGCTGGAGCATGCCATTTTTGCAGGTCACTCTGTCTGGGTTCAGTGGCCCTGGCCTTAGACTCTTCGGCTGTTGCTGCCCCCATCAGTGCTCTGTAGGGCCCCAGAGCTCTGTCCGTTTCCAGAGCCACATCAGGTGCCAATTGCCACCTATTTGCAACACCCACTAGATACCTTCGCTCCTCCTTGCTCCACGCACGCACGCACGCACGCACGCACGCACGCGTCTCCAGATTTCCCAAGCTCATCCCAGAACTCATAGCCTTTGCCTCAATGCTGTCTTCTCTTTGTTCTCCCTTCAGAGAAGCTTACTGGAAACCTGAGAGCCCCCCCGCCCCGCCAGGGACCCTCATCAAAAACCTCCCAGGAGTGCCTATGTGGGCTACAGCCTGTGACCAGCTACTCTGAGCCTGCTGCCATTATCCCCCAAGGCAGCCCCTCCCCCCTCAACTGGGTTCCAGCCCTCTGCTCTGATCCCTTTGTCACTCCTGTGTACCCTCCAGCTCTTTCCCATTTATCCATCCCCAGTACATCATCAGATTGTTCCCCTGATTCAGGGCTACCCATAGTTCCCTAATGCTCATTGGAAAGTCTGAAACCTCTGACCTCATCAATGCAGGCTGTGCGGAACGGCTTCCTTCCGCGCACATCTCTAGCGCTGCTCCTCCTCCCATTCTACACCCCAGCCTGCCGCACCCCACTACTCCCCCCCCCCTCAGAATGCAGTGTGGTGCCCCAGACACACTGTGGTCTGTCATTGCTTCCTTGCTTCAGCTCCCTTGAGAATGCTTGTCCATACGCCGCTGCTCTCTCCCAAGCCTTCTTCCACGCTCCTTCTGGCCTTATGTGATGCTTGTACTACACGGTTCATTCTTATTTCTTTTTATGTTTATGCAAAGAGACATCTCCCCAGGCATGGTGGTACACACCTGCACTCCCAGCACTCGGAATTGCCAGGATTTCAAGGCCAGCCTGATTTCTAAGCCAGGCTAGACCTTATGGGAGGCAGTGGAGAAGCAGGGCCTGCTGATAGGTCAGTGGATAAAACACAAGTCTGATGATCTGAGTTCAATGCCCACAACCCATACTGGAAGGAGGGACCCAACTCCTAGAAGTTAGTGCATGCCTGCCCTCATGAAAACCACATACTAATAATAATAATAATAATAATAATAATAATAATAATAATAATAATAATGTCCTCTCAAAAATCAAAAACAAAATTCTTGAAAGCCAGTGTCTGAGATACCTTCCTATTGCAGTGAAAGACACCATGACCAAGCCAACTTTTATAGAAGAGTTTATTTGGCATTTACAGTTTCAGAGAGTGAGTCTATAACCATCATGGCAGGGAGCATGGCAGCAGGCAAGGCAGGCATGGTGCTGGTGAAAGCTCACATCTTGATCCATAAGTAAAAAGCAGGGCATCATGGCATTTGCCTTTAGTCCCAGCATACTTGTGAGGCAGAGACAAGTGGATCTCTGTGAGTTCAAGGCCAGCCTGGTCTACATATGGAGTTCTAGGACAGCAAGGGCTACATGGAGTCATCTTGTCTCAACAAATAAGGAAAACACAAGACAGAGAGAAAGAGAGAGCAAGAGAGACAGAGACAGACAGCACAAACACATAGAGAGAAAGGGGGGGGGGGGAGAGAGAGAGAGATTAGAATGGTGTGGGCTTTTTAAACCTCAAAGCCCAACAATACTTCCCAAATAGTTCCTCCAACCAAACATTACAGGAGCCTATAGGTGCTGTCCTCATTCAAACCACCACATCCAGGTAGAATGGCATATGCCTACAATGCCAGCAATGAAGAAGAAGCTGAGGCAGTAGGATTTCTATGAGTTTGAGAGCAACCTGGGCTACCCTAGTGAATTCCAGTCCACCGTGTGTGTGTTTGTGTCTGTCTGTCTGTCTGCCTGTCTGTCTGTCTGTGTCTGTGTCTGTGTGTGTCTGTATGTGTATATGTGTCTGTCTGTCTGTCTGTGTCTGTGTGTCTTTGTGTGTGTGTGTATCTTTGTGTGTGTGTCTTTGTGCCAGGACCTAGAGCCCTCAAAACACTGTAGTAAAGAAGACAAACATGGACCCTAACCTCAGGGCACGGTCTACCACATGTTCCTCCCCCACAGAAGAAGTCACTTCCTGCCTCCCACCTCCATGCTGAACAGACAACGAGTGTAAAGAACCAGCAGGGTGGGGCAGGATCTATGTGGGCATTCAGTCGCCCCTCCCCTGTGCTTCTCCAGGGGACTCGTTCTAAAGAATATACCCTGCGTGGCTCCCAGCTGCCATGTCCAGACAGGACCTCATTTTTTCTGTCCCCCTCAGCACTTGCTGTCACCCCCATTTTGCTCTGCTTTAATCCTAGGCCTTGCTTATGCTGCTACCTCTGGCTTAAACCCTCTTCCCTCTCCTCTTCTGCTTATTTGCTGCTCCAGCTAGCAAGCAAAGGCAGCAGTCTGTGGGTTAGCAGAGCGGCCCTGGACCAGCTGCAGTGCTCATCTCCGCCCTCATCGAGCCGGGATGCACTCACCACCAGCTGACAGGTGGACCTGCTTGGTGACTGTGGAGGGGTTCATCATCAGGAAGGCCTGTTGGGTGCAGCAGCAGGGCAGGTCTTCCTCCCAAGGCAGTCAGGTGACACTTGTGCATTGTGCTTAAGGAAGACCATCAGCCAAAATGTCTATGGTCAAACCCACACTCAGCGTGGAGAGGGCACAGATCTGGAAGGCCATCAAGGTAGGGATCAGGCATAGTCTGCATAGTCTGCCCTTGGCTGAAACGCCACAAGCCCTTCCCAAAACACCCACTTGGCTCTTGGTCACACCCTCTGGGCTCTTCTTGGTCCTAGCATCTAAGCATCCCTTCCTTCCTCCTACTCCTCTTCTTCCACTTTTCTGGTGTGGTATACGTAAGTGTGTACGGCTTTCATTCACACGTAGAGGCCAAAAGTTGAGTCCCGATGTTGTCCTCAATCGCTCTCAACTTTATTGTTTTCAAAGACTTAATTTACTTGTATTTGTATGTATGCATATATGGGCATTAGCTCCTCTGGAGCTGGAATTGTGGGTGATTGTAAGCAGGCCGGCATGGCTGCTGGGAACTAACTCTAGTCTTCTTTAAGAGTAGCCAAGAGTTTTAACTGCTAAGCCATCTCTCCAGCCACCTCCACCTGTGTTTTGAGACAGAGTCTCTCACTGAAACTTGAGCTCACCATTTGGGCTAGACTGAGCTCCCAGGACCTACCTGTTTCTGTCACCACCACCACCAGCTACCCGCTTCCGTGTTGGAATTATAGGTATACGGCGCCATGCCCAACTTTTGCTTTTGGTTTTTTGTTTTTCTGTGTAGCTTTGGCTGTCCTGAACTTGCTTTGTAGACCAGGCTGGTCTTGAACTCACAGAGATCCACCTTCCTCTACCTCCCTGAGTGCCACCCACCCAGATCACACTCAACTTTTTTATATATTTTATTAATTTATTCATATTACATCTCAATGGTTATCCCATCCCTTGTATCCTCCCATTCCTCCCTCCCTCCCTCCCATTTCCCCCCTACTCCCCTCCCCTATGACTGTGACTGAGGGGGACCTCCTCCCCCTGTATATGCTCATAGGGTATCAAGTCTCTTCTTGGTAGCCTGCTATCCTTCCTCTGAGTGCCACCAAGCCTCCCCATCCAGGGGACGTGGTCAAATATGGGGCAAAGTAGAAGGATCCAGAGGGTCCTAGAAACCTACAAGAAGAACATTATGATAGGCAGATTTGGGCCCAGGGGTCCCGCTCAAACTATGGCACCAGCCAAGGACAATACAGGCAGTAAACGTCAAACGCCTACCCAGATCTAGCCAATGGACAGGACATTCTCCACAGTTGAGTGGAGAGTGGGGTCTGACTTTCACACGAACTCTGGTGACATCCAACATTTTAAATGGGTGCTGTCAATCAAACTCAGGCCCTCCCTTTACTCCCACTAAGCATCTCCCAGACCCTTCTTTCCCTGAGAAAAAGCCCACGTATGCTTCCTGTCCAAAGGAAGTTGAGATCCACTTTGCAT
Organism: Acomys minous; assembly: GCF_964271855.1. Lineage (NCBI taxonomy): Eukaryota > Metazoa > Chordata > Mammalia > Rodentia > Muridae > Acomys > Acomys minous. The sequence continues at coordinate 103,837,289 of NC_140494.1, forward strand.
TTCTAGTCCTTTGGTGTCCAAATTTCTGCAGCTTTGTCCAATATAATATTCTTTAAATCTAATGGGTTTTCTGTGACTATAACTTTCTCCATGTAGTCCTGGCTGTCCTGGACTTGCTTTGTAGATCAAGCTGACCTCAAACTCATTCAATTCCCCCCTGCCTCTGCCTCTCAAGTGCTGGGATTAAAGATATGCGCCACCACCATCCTCTTAACAAAGGCTCTACAACCACACTCATTTTCTTTTTTTTTTTTTTAACATATTACAACTTATTCAGGTTACATCTAAATGTTATCCCCTCACTTGTATCTTCCTGTTCCCACCCTTCCTCCCTCTTCTGCCCTATTCCCCTCCCTAGACCTCTGACAGAAAGAGACCTCCTCACTAACCATATGACCACAGCATATCAGGCCTCACCTTGATAGCCTATTTCCCCTTCCTCTGTGTGTCACTGGCATCCCCACCAAGGGAAAGTGATCAAATGGGGGGCACCAGAGTTCATGTCAGAAGCAGTCCCTGATTGCCCCACAACCACACTCTTGACTTAATCTTTTATTTAGGCCATTCTCTTACTTTAAGAATCCATTCAAAAAAATTTAAAAAAAAAGAAAAAAAGAATCCATTCCATCACAAACTAAGAAAGAGGACTGGTTTATTTTCCAAGCACAAATGGGGAAGGACTTCTTGGCTAGTGCCTCCCTCCTTACAATAGTCAACCAGGTAGCAGCATCCAAATGACACTTTCAGTGTTCTTTCTAGATCCCTTGAGCCAAACTCACAACTTCATTAAAGTACTATCTTGTCCAGGCAGTGGTGGCACACACATTTAATCCCAGGACTCAGGAGGCAGAGGCAGGGGGATCTTTGAGCTCAAGACCAGCTTGGTCTATGGAGCACGTTGTAGGACAGTCAAGGCTACACAGAGAAACCCTGTCTTGGAAGACAGAGAGGGAAGAAGGGAGAGATAGAGAAATAGGAGGAAGAGGAGGAGGAGGAGGAAGAGAAGAAGAAGGAGAAGAAGAAGAAGAAAGAAGAAGAAGAAGAAAGAAGAAGAAGAAGAAGAAGAAGAAGAAGAAGAAGAAGAAAATTGAGGATGCAAGGAAGCATGGACTATAAATTGATTTCAAGGCCAGTCTGGTGGTTTGAATGAAAATGGCCCCTCAAGATCCATAGGGAGTGGCACTATTAGGAGGTGTGGCCTTGTTGGATTAGGTGTGGCCTTGTTAGAGGAAGTAGGTCACTGGGGGTGGGCTTTGAGGTTTCAAAAACCCAAGCCAGGCCTTGTGACGCTCTCTTCCTGCTGCCTGTGGATCCAGATGTAAAACTCTCAGCTACCTCTTTAGCACCATATCTGCTTCATGCTGCCAAGCCCCTGCCATGACAATAAAGGACTAAACCTTTAAAGTGGCAAGCCAGCCCCAATAAAATGTTTTCCTTTATAAGAGTTGCCATGGTCACAGTGTCTCTTCACAGCAATATTACTGCTGTTGTGAAAAACCTTGACCGAAAGCAATCTGGGGAGGAGAGAGGTTTTTCCCCCCACACAGTTCCATGTAACTGCCCATCTTCAAAGGCACTGAGGGTGGGAACTCAAAGTAGGGACCTGGAGGCAGGAGCTGATACAGAGGCCATGGAGAGGTGCTGCTTACTAGCTTGCTCCCCATAGCTTTTTCAGCCTGCTTTCTTATATAACCCAGGACCACCAGCCTAGGACACCAACCACTAACTAAGAAAATGTCCTGGGCTGGAGAGATGGCTCAGAGGATAAGAGCACTGACTGCTCTTCCAGAGGTTCTGAGTTCCCAGCAACCACATGGTGGCTCACAACCAACTACAATATGATCTGATGCCCTCTTCTGGCCTGCAGGTGTACATGCAGGCAGAGCACTGTATACATAATAATAAATAAATAAATCTTTTAAAAGAAAGAAAGAAAGAAAGAAAGAAGGAGTCCTACAGGCTTGCCTATGGCCTGATTTTATGGAGGCATTTTCTCAATCAAGGTTCCCCTCTTCTCTGATGACTTCAGCTTGTGAGAAGTTGAGTTAAAACTAGCCAGCACCACCAGCCTGAACATCACAGTTGAGAAGGGGGGGGGGGGGGGAGTGGCTAGTGAGGTGGGTCATTGGGTCAAGATGCTTGCCATAAAGCTTGATGAATGACCTGAGCTCAGTCCCTGGGTTCCACATGGTAGAAGGAGAGAATCAACTCCTGTAATTGTCCTGTGACCTCCACACATGGGCCATGGCAGGCAAAAGGACATATGCAAGCACACAATAAAAGATAAAAATAAATAAATATAAAAATATAAAAATAATCTTGTCTTAGTCACTACTCTATTCCTGTGAAGAGACATCATGGCCAAAGTGACTCTTACAACAGAAAGCATTAACTGGGGCCGACTTGCAGTTTCTGAGGTTTAGTCCATTACCATCATGGCAGGGAGTGTGGCAGCACGCAGGCAGACACGGTGCTGGCAAAAGAGCCGGAAGTCGTACGTCTAGATCCACAGGCAGCAAGAAGAGAGAACGACCAGGCCTAGCTTGGGCTTCTGAAACCTCAAAGCCGAACCCTAGTGACACACTTCCTCCAACAAAGCCATACGTTCTAACTAATCCTTCTCCAGTAGTGTCACTCCTTGATGGCCAAGCACTCAACTATATGAGCCTATCAGGGCCATTCCTGTTCAAGCCACCACATACTTAAGTAAAAGGGGGTTTGTTGTTGTTGGTTTTTTTGTTGTTTTGGTTTTGGTTTAGCAAAAAAACGAAGAACTAGAAGAAAAGAGACATGTTTATCTCACAGTTTTGGAATACAAAGTGCAAGACTGTGTCCCATCTGGTCAGCATCTGGTAAGACCCTCCCTTCCAGCTGTTTCTGGGAGAGCTCACACAGAAGTGGAAGCAAGAATGAGGTGAGACCAACCCAGGCCCTCATAATCCACTCACAAAGATGGAGCCCCTGTGGCCTAATTACCTTCCACCAAGCCCCACAGCTTCATACCATTATTCTGGGGACCAAACTTCTAGCATGAGTGGGGAGGTGGAGGTTAGGGGGCGGGGGGGGGGGGGGGAGAGGGCCAGACACTCACACATATCTGAACCACAACAGGAATATCTCTTATCTTTTAAGTCACCACACCCAATGTTTTTTACCAACTGTGCAAACCACCACCTAGCACAAGCACTCTCGTTCCAGCTGTTGTGTGACCTCCTTAGTAAGAAAGCTTGGGACCATTCAGGGTAGCAACCGAACAGGCACGTGTTTCCCATGTGAGCACCAGGAGAGAATGATCCAGCAAACCAGGTAGAAGATACATGATGTGGTGGTTTGAATAGGTTTGTTGCCCACCCCCACCCCTTACCCGCCCCCCCCCCATAGACTCATGTGTTTGAATGCTTGGCCCACAGAGAGTGGCTCTAATAGGAGGTGTGACCTTGTTGGAGAGAGACTGTCATTGTCGGGGTGAGCTTTGAGGTTTCCTATGCTCATGCTCGGAGGACAGCCTCCTCCTGGCTGCCTGCAGATCAACATGTAGACGTCTCGGCTCCTCCAGCACCAAGTCTGCCCGCAGGCTGCCATTCTTCACGCCGTGACAATAATGAACTAAACCTCTGACCTGTAAGCCAGCCTTGATTAAATGCCGTCCTTTATATGTTGGTTACATTGTCTCTTCATAACAATGAAACTCTGAGATCCATGGCTTCCTAATATTCCTGTTCAGGAATCTCTTGGCGTAGCTTCTGCATGACCTGTTGACTGAAGAGGACACAGGGCTGTGGTGGTGAACACTGTATGCTCAGCACTTGGGAGGTACAGACAAGATGGTAAGAATTTCAAGGTCATTCTCTCCTCCCTCTCCCTCTCCCCCTCCTCCTTCCCCTCCCTCTCCCTCTCCCCCTTCCTCTCTCCCTCCCTCTCCCCTTCCCTCTCTTCTCCCTCTCCCTCTCCCTCTCCCTCTATACAGGGCCTTTCTATGTCCAGACTTCATTTCTTTTCTATATACTTTATTTTGTGTTCACTAGTGTTTGCCTGCATGTATGTCTGTGTGAACGTGTCAGACGCTTTGAAACAGTAGTTACAGACAGTTGTGAGCTGCCATGTGGATGCTGGAGATTGAACCCTGGGTCCACTGGAAGTGCAGCCAGTGCTCTTAACCACTGAGCCATCTCTCCAGCTGCTCTCCAGAGCTCATTTCTTAATTAAGAAATATACAAGAATTTGCACCTAGATTTTAGAATCAACATGGGTCGGTCTGGGGTTGTTTATTGTTTTAAGAGATTATTATGTTTTCATTCTTTTTTGTGTTTTTTTTTCTTTTTTGAGACAAGATCCCATGTATTCCAGGCTGGCTTCAAGATCTCTATTCAGGAAAACATGGCCTTGAACTCCTGATCCTCCTGCCTCCAATTCCTGGGTTCTGGGATTACAGACATGTAGCACCATACCTCATTTTGGGGTGCTAAGTATTAACCCCTGAGCTTTATGCATGCTGGGTACACATTCCACCCACCAGGCTACAACCCCACCCTCCAGTCTAGCGTACATTGAGTCACTTGCAATCACACATACTTTTGCAGTCATAAATATACAAAAAGCTCATCGCCTATGAACTGTCTGAGCTGTGCAGTCCCACGGGTGATCTGTGGTCAGTCCTCCACACATCTACCTCAGACTTCTTCACACAGGAACTAATTTCCAAGAAATCAGCTGCCAACACAAAAGCAGTGTTTATTCATCTGTTTGCATCGCGTGCGCGCACGTGCGCACGCACACACACACACACACACACACACACACACACACACACAAATAGCCAACTGGCCAAAACGTGTCCATGGCCACCCCCAGAATTGACATAGATGCTGAAGGCTTGATTCCTTGGGGCCTACTAATGTGGCAATCTACCACCCATGAACAACTCTGATTCATCTTTGAAGACACAGTGCCTACCGCCTGCTCTGACCTCCTCAGGAGGAAGAAAGCAGATGGAGGACTCTGTCAGTGCTCTGATAACATCTACAAACATGTGGTGAGCTGAATGAAAATGGCCCCCCACAGACTCATCAGAAGTGGCATTATAGGAGGTGTGGCCTTGTCGGAGTAGGTGTGGCCTTGTTAAAGGAAGTATGTCACTGAAGGGCAGGCTTTGAGGTCGCAGAGGCTCAAGCCAGGCCCAGTAGCTCACTCTCTCTTCCTGCTGCCTGTGGATCCAGATGTAGAACTCTCAGCTACTCCACCAGCACCATGTCTGCCTGCATGCCGCCATGATTCCTGATGATGATAATGGACCAAACCTCTGAACTGTAAGGCAGCCCCAATGAAATGTTTTCCTTTCTAAGTGTTGCTGTGGTCATGGTGTCTCATCTCAGCAATAGAAACCCTGAGACAAAAAAAAAAATACATCCTACATGATCATATTTATATGACTATAAAGAGTGACTGCCCCAGGTTGTTCTAAAGAAAAGTTTTGTTTGTTTGTTTGTTTGATCTTGAGTTTACTATCCATGTTTCGCAAGCTGGAGTTACAGGAAAGAAAGAAAGGAGAGGGGTCCAGGTGACCAAGAAGGGACTATCTTACCTTGACTTCCACCTTCCAGCTTCCGATTTGTCTGCTAGTAAATATATGTTTCTCAGTCTCCCCCAGTTCCCCATCCATTACCCCTTCCCAGATGCCAGAGTGTCTTCTTTGAGCCTTTGATTCTGTCCAACTGGAGAAGTTGCTCCAGCAGACAGAGTTCTGAGCTCTTAACAGGCCATGCTCCCCTCCCCTTCCTGAAGACAGAACGCCTGGGGACCCAGAAAGTAGGCCAGGGCCTGGAAACCTTCGCAAAGTAGTACAGCTGAGCCTCCGATGGGCCTGCAGGGTAGCATCCAGGGCCTCAGCCAGCCGGAGCCCTGACACCTGCAGCTAACAGCCCTCTGAGTAGCCCATGTCCTGCCCCCAAAATAAGAGAGCCAACCAGCTCCAGCCCCAAGCTCTGGGAGGAAAAAGTCCCAAAACAAAAGCAACCATACTCTGATAGGAAAGATCCCCAGGACCCAACCCGAAAGCCACTAAGCCAGAAGGAGCACGTGTCAGTCCAGGGGCAGGAGAATATAGTGTGTGTGTGTGTGTGTGTGTGTGTGTGTGTGTGTGTGTGTGTGTAATGAAAAGAGAAGGAGGTGGAATGAGTGAGAAAGAATGGCTTATGGGGGTGAGGAGCTGAGGCCAGAGCACTAGGAGCCGGAGAACGCCCCCTACAAAACAGGAGGGCTGGGTGGGTTCATCTGTGAGTCTTCAAGGCCCCTGTTCCTCAGCCCACAGTCTCTGAGGAGCTTTACATAACGACTCCAGCAGTGCGGTGGCTTACCAGAAAGATAGCCTCCGCTCCTGTTAGAATGTCTCGTCATCACAAGCCCTGGAAACCACCCAGCCCTCCAAGCGAGGCCACTGAAATTGCATCTGCAGGCCCAGGGATGGCTTCCAAGAGTGCCATTACCATATTGAAAACTGCAGCGATGGTGCCAGGGCCAACTTCTAAGAAGAAATAGGAGAGTGAGCAGGCAGATTGCTGAGAGGCAAGAGCCAGGCCACAAGACATCCCAACCAGAATTCAGAGACCAGGAATAAAACTAGCCCTTTAAAAGCAGATATAGAGACCAGCAAGATGGCTTGGTGGGTGAAGGTACTTGCCAGCAAACCTGACAACCTGGGTTCAGTCCCCATGAACCACATGGTAGGAGGGAACAGACTGAAAAGTCTCTTCTGGCCTACAAATATGGCGAACACACACACACACACACACACACACACACACACACACACACATTCCCTATCTATCTATCTATCCATCTATAGTTTCATGAAAATAATAATATATAAACAAATAAACCATTAACACTAGGTTTTAGAAAGAGCCTTTTGGCCGGGCAGTGGTGGCGCACACCTTTAATCCCAGCACTCAGGAAGCAGAGGCAGGTGGATGGCTGTGAGTTCCAGGCCAGCCTGGTCTACAAAGCAAGTCCAGGACAGCCAAGGCTACACAGAGAAACCCTGTCTCCAAAAAACCACACACACAAAAAAAGAGCCTTTTGTTGACATCAAGTCCATGGTGTAGAGAGGGTGTCCCTGAAGATCAGAAACTGAGTCTCAGCCTTTCCAGTTAGTTAGCTGAAGGGAACAGAGTGGCGGCTGGGTGGGGGTGGGGGCGGGGGCGGGGGGAGGAGGTGGGGTTCCAGAGTCCTACAATTGGTCCACCTGGACGCTCACCAGCCACGAAGTAACAAGGAGTGGTGGCGGCTAGGATGCGTCTGTTGGGATCAGAGTGGGGATATAACGTGACTATGGAGGTAATGCTCCCAGCAATGCTTGGTAGAAGGCAACACTCTTTGCCTTGTCTGAAGACCATCTTGTACTCAGGGAAGCAAGAGCATTCTCCGTGGCTGGGACAGGAAATGCAATTTCGCTGGGTAGTGCTGGCGCAAGGGCAGGTAGGTGTGTCTCCTCCCTGACAGCCACAACTACACAGAGAAACCCTCTCTCGGAAAAACCCGAGATGGGGTGGGGTGGGGGCGGAAAGCACAGTTTCCCTGCAAACTAAGCGTTCTGATGTTCTGCGTACTTGTTCTGGGGCCTAGGAAGCAGAGAGGGGCCAGGAAAGTGCATCCCTTACTTTGCTTCCAAAGGGCTGCTACAGCATGGAAAACAACCAACCAATTTCCTCTGCTGAAAGACCGGGGCTCCAAAGCCAAAATCTGTAACAGGAGGCTCAAGAGCAAGGCTTCAGCCTAGATGGAAAGGAAGGTGGAAGCTGGCGGCCTCTCTAGCAAAGAAAGGGTTACAGCTTTAAAAGGAGAGCAAGCGTCTCGGAGTGTGAGAAGGAGGCTACCCCACCTTGATCCTCGGGGTGGGGGGGGGGGGGGCCAAACCGTTCTTTCCCTAGGCAAGCCAGCCCAACCATAGGACTGAGGGTGCCTCTCCAGCAAGCTACCTTCCGTTACCCAAACGCGACACCTCCTGCTAGCCCTCGCCCGCCACCCATCCCCCTCCATCCTTTTCCCTCAACCTCTGATTGGCTGAATCCCGAGGCCCGTCCCCACTTCCCCCTCTACCCCCCACCCCCAGTGAAAACTGCGGGCTTCTAGCAGGGTGCAGTAACTGGAGGCGGTGGTGCATCCGGAGGAGGCTACAGCTACCGGAATCCAGGTGAGAGCATGAGCCAAGAGGGACCCCCGCACTCAGGGACAGCCCCAGGGCAAGGGTTCAAGCTTTTCCCCCAGCTGCAGATTTGGGGGAAAATACCAGGGTATTTCTCTATCGGGTCCCGGGAACTAGGGGAGGGACCTGCATTCCAGGCCGGGGCGGGAGTGGAAGACCGTGCAGGGTCGCGGGCTTTTACCTGCTGGTGGGCTCTTTCTGAGACTGGATGCCAGAGGAAATCCGTGAGTAAGAACACCGAGGACAGCCCTTGGTTCTGCCCTCCACCCAGAGGTCGGTCCCTTAAGTATCTTCCCACTCTGCACCTCCTCCCTTAACGGCCGGGGAGTCTGCGGTCAGATTCTTGGCTTGAGAGGGAAGGCGAGGCGGGAACCGCGGTGGAGAGATGGGAATGGAGACAAAAAACAGACTTCTAGGGAGACAGGCATCATCGAACAGCTTATTTAATTGGGGGGAGGGGGGACAAAGGCTGTTTAACCTTTGGGGGGTTGTAGAGGAAGAGGCTTTCGGGGTGAGTGTACATCATTGGCTGAGGCTAAGGTGCTGCTAACGCTGTATTTTCATGAAAAGGAATTCCAGGTGCTTGTTGGACATGCCTTTATAAGGAAGTTTAACCTGTAACCAGACCACCAGGCTAAGTGACAGAGGTCGGGGCAGAAAGGACTTGCAGGCCGGGGGGGGGGGGGGGGGCGGGGAAGGGAGTGGTCCTTTCACCTACGGCTCACCAGATGAGTTTCCGGTGTTGGACACCATTCCATCTAACCGGCTCCTCCCGGTTCCACAGTACCTCTGCCCCACACCCAAACTCAGCCAGCTAGGATAGGTGGATGGTGCGAATAGAGGGTGAAGGCGGGTGGCAAGCTGGAGGGAGTCTCCGCCGGGTGACCTCGAGGCTGGCTGGGTGCGGGGCACCGCAGGTAAGGAAACCGCAGTGCTGCGGGTGGAAACTGGGTGACAGGCTCGGGGGGTGGGGAGCTAGATAGGATGCGAGCGGGGAAGGGGAACTTCAATTGGTAAAGGATTGAAAAAAGGAAATGTCATCAGGGTGGGGTCAGCCAGGCGGGGCCTCAGGGGAAGGGCGCAGAGTTCGGCTTGGGTGTAGGCTTCGGAATTCGGGGCTGCTGCGGCGGCGGCGGCGGCGGCGGAGGCGGCTCTGCCAGCTCACTCTAGCCTTCCATCAAATTCTGTTGGACTTCTCCAGCCCCAGCCCAGCCCCATTTCTTTCCTCAGGGGTTCCCTCTTCCCCTACTGAATCCTAAGCCCTCACTCCACAGCCCAGTGTTCTCAGATCCAAGCCTTTTGCTGCCCTCGGGAGGTGGAGGCAGAAGAGTTGAGATCAACTTGGACCACATCGAGGATTCCAAACTCACCAGGGCTTCTTAAGGAGACTTTGTCTCTAAAATAACTAGTCCCCTTTCTCCACCACAGAGCCTTGGATCCGGCTCCAGGCTGCAGCTCCTCCCCAGGCTGTGATGACATTAACTATCATAACCCATCCCCCCACCCACCCACCCTAGTCTCTTTCCCCACAGACCTTGGACTGGGAGAGTGCTCAGCTGTTAGTAGCCTAGGTGGAGCCCTTGAACTCTAGTAGACTGTGCCTCTCTTGGGCAAGAACCGAGCTGGGGCGCTGTGGAGAAAGCAGAAACCCGGTGCCCGATAGCTATGAACACTGGACCAGCAAATTACCACCCCAGGAACCCTCATGAGCTGGCCATTTGCAAACATCTCTAGCATATGTGCAATCAGAGCACAATGGCTTCTCAGTCCTGTGTCCTGTACAAGGCCTCTGTGGCACCTCAGCGAGACCATGCCTGACTATGGGGCATCGTGCCCGATGTTTATCAGTTTTTAAAAAATATTTTAAATATTTATTATTTATACAGTATTCTGCCCACGTGTATGCCTGCGCACCAGAAGAAGGCACCAGATCTCATTATAGATGGTTGTGAGCCGTCATACGGTTGCTGGGAATTGAACTCAGGACCTTTGAAAGAACAGACGATGTGCTTAACCTCTGAGCCATCTCTCCAGCCCGTTTATCAGTTTTCTTAAACCCCATCACCATCCTATTTGTGTGTAAGGTTCAGAAAGCCTCATTTATTCAGTAATTATCTTTTGTTGAGGTGGGACAGAGTTCAAGGACATCCTGTGCTACATTGGGAGATACAGTCTCAATAAAATAATAGGCCAAGTGGAGGCACCATACCTACAAGCCCAGCACTCAGGAGACTGGGGCTATTTGGTAAGTTTGAGGCCAGCTCAAGGTCTGTAGTGAGACCCTATCAATATATAAGTATTTGCATATCTACTATATGCTAGGTCTGACGTGGATATTAGGGACCCCCTTCTAAACAAGAACTCGTGCCTGATGGAGGGTTTGTTTGTTTGTTTGTTTGTTTGTTTGTTTGTTTAATGGGTAGGAAAGTTTCCATTTGGGAAGACTCAGTCCTAGAGAGCAGCTGCACAGTAATGTGACTGAGCCAAACACTCCTGAAGCATACAGTCAAACCGATTAGGACATTAAAAGTTATATGTAGCTTACCAAATTTTTAAAAAATGGGTTTTTTGTTTGTTTGTTTGTTTTTTAAGACAAGGCCTCTCTGTGTAGCTCTTGTTGTCCTAGAACTCACTCTGTAGCCTGGGTTGGCTCCAAGCTCAGACATCTGCCTGCCTCTGCCTCCTGAGTACTGAGATTAAAAGTGTGCACCTCTGCCACCACCCTGCAAATTAAAAATTTAAATGTAGGCAATCCTTGCCCCATAGGTGTTAAGTCCCACAGAAAAGTGATGAAGTCACCCAGCAGGGAAGTACCCCAGGGACAGCACAGACACACCATCCCAGGACATTTGTTCCTTTCTCCCTGGCTTTCTCTGAGTGGCAAAAGGGCCTTAGGCGTCATCACCTACAAAAAGAAGTAGGTAAACAGAAGGGCCAGGGTGTCCGTCATGTTCTCCATGAGCCTCAAGCCCTGACGGTAAATGTGGACCCACTTGTCTCATCTTTTGACTGACACACAGCTTTTCTCCCTCTCCCACCCCCCCACCCCCCAACCCTAGAGTCCAGGGCTGAACTCTTGGCACCATGAACCCAGCCATCGGAATCGCTCTCCTGCTTTCAGGTACTGGGCAAGGGTCAGGACTGGCATTCCGGGGCATCAGGCTTCCTGCCATTAGGGGAAGTGGCCTCTTTGCCATAGTCTCAGGAGCACAGGGGGCTGGGGCGGGACACTCAACCTCGCTGATCTCCTGCTTGTGGTGGTCTTTGGCATATTGGAAATGCCATATGGGAACTAAGAACTCCTCTTGCCGGGTGGTGGTGGGGAGCACCTTTACTCCCAGCACTCAGAAGGCAGAGACAAATGGATCTCTGAGTTCGAGGCCAGCCTGGTCTAAAGAGCAAGTTCCAGAACAGCCAGGGATGTTGTCGAGACAGAGAACCCCAGGCTCAAAAAAACAAAACACTTCTTGTGGGGCCCAGAGCCTCAGTAGATTAGAGATGGAAGTTGGGGTGTAGGGGTGGTAGGACATCCCACCAATACCCCAGGGAGGTGAGTACAAACCCCACATCCTCCCGGGCCAGGCCAAAGCCACTCTTCCTGCAGGTGGGAGGCCCCTGCTCTGTACCTCCCCCAATTCAGAGAAGGCACTGCTGTGCCAGTCTTGCAGGTGTCCCAAGGGCAGAAGGTGACCAGCCTGACAGCCTGCCTGGTGAACCAGAACCTTCGCCTAGACTGCCGCCATGAAAACAACAGCAACGTGCCCTTCCAGCACGAATTCAGCCTGACCCGAGAAAAGAAGAAGCACGTGCTGTCAGGCACCCTTGGGGTTCCCGAGCACGCTTACCGCTCCCGGGTCCAAGTGTCCAACCAGCCCAACATCAAGGTCCTCACCTTAGCCAACTTCACCCACAAGGATGAGGGCATCTACAGGTGTGAGCTGCAAGCCCCTACCCAGCCTCCCACGACCTCCTTTCAAAATATCTCTGTGCTCAGAGGTGAGACTGGTCCCCCGGAAAGATAAAATGGCTGGGTTAGGTAGGCTGGGGTTAGCCAATCTGCCTACAAAAACAATAGGCCAGAGAGGTGAGGAGCCCTATAGCCTTGTCATGTTCCCCTAACTGCTCCCTGGTGCCCTAGGAAACCACTGCCCTCAGTGTGAGTGGGGAAAGATGAGGGGCCAGCTAGGCAGGGCCTTGTAGTAGAAACTTTACTCCGTTCAAAGAGCTTCAGAAACTGAAAGTGGCAAAGGTGGTGGTGGTGGTGGTGGTGGTGGTGGTGGTGGTTGTTCTGTTAAGATATCAAAGTCCGGGTCCCAGGCCAGGCGTGGTGGCGCACGCCTTTAATCCCAGCACTCGGGAGGCGGAGGCAGGCGGATCTCTGTGAGTTCAAGGCCAGCCTGGTCTACAAAGCGAGTCTAGGACAGCCAAGACTACACAGAGAAACACTGTCTTGAAAAAACAAAAACAAAAGTCCCAGTCCCCTTAAAGGATAAACACCTGGCGTTCCTCTTTGCCTGCCTGAGTACGGGTTTCCCTTCTGCCCCTTATCTCCCCTTCTCTCTCCACAGACAAGCTGGTGAGGTGTGGCGGCATAAGCCTGTTGCTTCAGAACACCTCGTGGCTGCTGCTGCTCCTGCTTTCACTCCCCCTCCTCCAAGCCATGGATTTCTGTTCTCTGTGACTGGGTGGGCCCAGCAAGAAACAGGAAACCTCCAGGCCCAGTACAGAGTTCCTGCTTCTCCGCGTCAACTGACTCCTTCCCCCAGACCCTCAAATATCTCAAAAATGGGGGAGAAACAGGGACCTTGTCCCTCCTAAGGAACCCCAGTGCTGCATGTAATCGCCACCCACCTCTGCCACTTCCACCTTCTCCGCTCCTCACTGGCTGCCATTTTGTACTCTTTACTCCACGGTCGCTTCTGCTTCTGTCTGTTTATTTTAGAGTTTATCCTTCCTTTTCTCCGAGCATTTCTAACAAGGGAAGCCAGGATTTGGGGACCTGGTGGAGCATAAGGGCGTGTGATGGGTAGGCAGGATATATTGGTCCCCGTGGGGAGTTAGTTCCTCCTTGCCAACCAAACCAGATGCCTGAAAGATACATGGATGGAGGCGTCGGAGAGTGTTTGTGCCTGGTACGCCCAGTGGGCAGAGAGGGGATCCTCAAGATATCAGGGCACTGCTGAGCCTCAGCGGCCCATCAAATGAAGATGAGAACTTCTCAGCCACCACATACAAGCCCCCTCCTATCACTGAACAAGTCCCCTGGGGTCTCGAGCCAGGGTACACTCGGTAAAGATGCAGGCTCAGCTAGGGAATGTTGACGGAAAGGGTAGGAGATTGGGGGGGGGGCGGGGTCATCACCCCTCCTTGAAAACACTTGAGCCTGCTGTCTCCAACTCCCACTACCTGTAATGAAAAAGGGGGCAAAGGAAGACAGGCCCCCTCCTTTGCTCCCCAAGAGCCAGAACTCGGACCACAGGATCTAAGGCAGTGGAGGACGGGGGTCCTAGAGCCGCTCAGCTGGCCCCAGCTCACTAAGGGAGATCATTGTTTCTGTGCCAGCCCCTCTTGCTGTCCCTGATCCCGCCCCCCACCCACCCCCAGACAACCAGAGTCTTGCAACCTGCCTCTTCCAGGACCTCTTAGTGTCAGGCAGAGTGAGACCCAGCGTGCCCACTTTTGGGAAGACCGTTCTTCCAAACACTTTCTTTTTCCCACAGGCGACTCTGCCTGTCCTGTCAACCACGTGTAATTGCCACCACAGCTTACAGCATCTCTCTTGAGGAAAAAGAAATTTGCCCAATAAAACTAAGCCTCTGGAGTCTCTGCTCTGTTCTTCCCAAGGTCCTCAGCCTGGATGGCTTGGCTGGGGGGTGCTTCTGTGTGCAGAGGATGTCCCAGCCCTTCCTGTCCCCTTGCCTTCTGTCTCCGACATTCTGCAGCCCTGTATGCTGGGCTTCTCCTGAGAGTGACTCTAACATGAGATCTGTGCCCGAATTGATGGATGTTCTCTCTGCTGACTCATCTGGGGCCAGCCATGCGTCCACCGCCAACACGTGAGCCCAGCCACACAGCCCTGGCTCATGAAGTGCCAGGGAGTTTGTGCTGAGATAAGCACCCCACCTTTTGTTCCCAGCTCTAGTTCTGCAGAAATGCAGTCTTAAGTCCTGTGTGCTGAGAAGGCGAGCCCTGGAGCCCTGGAGCAGGGACAGGTGGGGGTGGGGCATCAGGCTGCGGTAGGCTCTCCCCTCCTCGGGAGTGGAAACATGGGTCCTCCTCAAAAAGTAATGAGTAAAAATGTGAACAGGCACCACAGGCCATCCTGGATACAGAGAACACAGGATGGTAATGGGTTCCACCTGCCCGACCCCACATTGACAGGCAGAATGGGGAAGGAGGCTGAATCACCTGGTATTTAACGTTTTTTCCCTAGCACTCAGGAGGCTGTGAGTTCGAGGCCAGCCTGGTCTACAAAGCAAGTCCAGGACAGTCAAGGCTGACACAGAGAGGCCCTGTCTCGAAAAACCAAAAAAGAAAATAATTATTAATTAATTAATTAATACCACTAGCTCCCAGTCTTCCGGCCCTTGCGCTGGCCTCTCTTCTGACCATGCCTGAAGAAGGCAGGAGAAGGCACCCATCACAGACCATGTGCCTAACAGTCACCTGGCAGGTGCATGCAGCCAAGCCTGAGCTATCCAGGGAAGGGACACTGTCAAGAGCCAGGCTCCCTGCTCAGCAATTCCTTGGAGCTACAAGGGTCAAGCCAGAGAAGTCTGTAAGGAAACCTTTGCAGCGAAAGGAGTGACTAAACACCAGGCAATTTTGGGAAGCCCCACCCATAGAGCAATGAGCGGTCAAATTCATATGTTTTTCTGGAAAGAATTGAGAGGCCAGATAGGAAGCCTCAAGTGAGAGGTCAGTGTGAGGCCCTGGTTCCTGGTGCTCCTCCTGTAGCCTTTGTCACACTTGGCACTCTTCCCTGGAGAGCTTTGTGGCCACACTCAGTCATTGGGGAGGTGGGATTGCTCTCTGAAGCTGTCTCAGAGCTGTGGACTCTGAGGCCTAAAATATAGTCAGCCTAAGACACCACAGAGGACCATGGACCAGGACAGCAGATGAGGATAAGGTGGGGAAAGCCATCAGGCAGGCCTTACAACCAAACCAACCCAAGACCATGAACAAATGCGGACAGGAATGCTTTCGGCAGTTGGCCATGATACCCATCAGTCTCTCTGGCCAAGTCAGCAAATCTTGTAGAGGCTGTGGGATGTCTGTAGTATCTGGAGGTAACTTAGAAAAGCCTGGGGCTCCTGCCCCTATGCCACAGGCTTCCAACCTACTTTCTCACTGCCCCTAACCTCTCTCTACATTCAACCACGTAATTCCCTACCTTAAGGCCTACAATTTCTTGTCCAAGAGCATCAAATGCCCCTGTCTTGGGGCTGGTGAGATGACTCAGTGGTAAAACCATTTGCCTCTGATAGCCTGAGGTCAATCCCTGGAATGCACATTGATGGAGGGAGAAAAGCCAAGTGCTAAAAGCTGTCCCAAGCTCCACACTTGTACTTTGGCACACTTGTATGCATGCCTGTGAATGCACACACATACACACACGCTCATGCACCAAATTGTTTTTCAAAATGTTTATTTTAAATGCTCTTTGTTTGTTTGCCTTGTTTTGTTTTGTTTTGTTTTTTCAGACAGAGTTTCTCTGTGTAGCCTTGCCTGTCCTGGACTCGCTTCATAGACCAGGCTGGCCTTGAACTCATGTCAATCTACCTGTTTCTGCCTCCAGAGTTCTGGGATTAAAGGCATGTGCCACCACACCCAGTGTTAAATGTTTCTGATGCCCCTCTCTATTCCCGACATCTGAATGGGGCCACCCTCAGAGACAGACGGTACTGGCCATGACTCTAGCAGTCTTCTTGACATCCAGAACTCTCTTGGGAAGGCTAAAAGGGGTTTGCCATGAGATTTGGGGTGTTTCGCTGGCCAAGAGGGAAACATCATAGCCTCGGGGACCTGTGACATGCATCTTCCTGCCTCTATGCACAAAGTCCAACTCTTGCCTGAATTTGTAGTTTTTGTGTTGTGGGCAGGTACATCTTCCCATGAGCCCTCCTGACAGAGCTAGGGTGAGGTCCTCCCAAGTTCTGGCATGGGCTAAAGAGTCACCATCCTCTACCTACTCAGTCCAACAGTACTTAAGGTAATGGTGGAGCAGCTTTCCTCATCAAGGCCCTCAGAAGACTATGTGGCCCAGAATCTTTCCCAGCCCTTGGACAGGAAGCATCTCTCACCTGGCAAATGGAAAACCTGGGGCCAGAGGAGGTCGCTTAAGACCAATAGCAAAGGCCTATGAAGGCCTTAAGTATGGCTCAACACTCAGGAAGGACCTTGATAGTTGGGGGGGGGGGGCCAGTCTTACTATATAGCCCTGGCTGGCTAGAACCCTGTATGTAGGTCAGGCTGGCCTTGAGATCTTCCTATCTCAGCCTCCAAATTCTAGGATTAAAACAGTACAAAGCCATGCTCCACAAGTTTACAATTTGGTGTTGAGCCTACATTCATAACTGTCATAGTATGCACAGACCACAAGTTGGATACGCCAGGATCTATCTGATCTAAGCCTGTGGCTAGTGTGCCCTCTCTCTCTCTCTCTCTCTCTCTCTCTCTCTCTCTCTCTCTCTCTCTCTCTCATTAGAAAATAGTAATTGAAACAAGAAGGGGAAATCCCAGGCACAAGCTGACACCTGCAACCCCAGTACCTGGTGGGGGCGGAAGCAAGAGGAATGCCATGATTTCAGGACCAGAATGGGCTACATACTGAGCTGAGCCTGGACTATGGGAGTAGGGCACTGTCTTGGGGAGCTGGAATTAGAGGACACTGCAGGAGTCCAAAGAAAGGACGATGCCATGGACAGAAGTTGCAGAGGTGAAAATAAAGAGAAGTGGTGACTTGGAGAGACGTTTGAGTTAGACAGAGGACTGATGAAATCCGAATGAAGCCCATAAACTTTGCCAATACTAATGTCCCAACTTTGCTATTGTACTGGTTATACAAGCTGCGACCCACTGGGGGAAACCAAGTCACAGGTGTATAAGACTTCTAACCTCCTACCTCAAGGGTACAGACATCCTGAAGGCATTGGATCCCCTGAAACTGGAGTTACAGATGTTTCTGCAAGTTGCCATCTGGTGCTGGGAATTGAACCCAGGTCCTGCAGAACAACAGCAAGCGCTCCTAACCACTGAGCCATCTCTCTAGCCCTTCTTGTACAGTTTTTATAATTTCACCTTCTTGGGGTTGGAATAATCTTTTCTTTTCCACTACATTCATTATTTTTAAGTTGCTACAAAGATTTAATGAAAACACACCCACACTAGCACAGCTGCTGAAGTGTGTGAAAAGTAAAATTTTGTCACTTGCTTGCAAGCCACACTATCCACGGTATTTGTTCCAGCAGACAGAATGGACTAAGATAACAATAAACATGGTCTTAGCCAAAGATCACAGCAATGCTTCTATAGGAAAGATCAGAACACGAGTAAGTGCCAGATGCAATGGCCACACCTGTGATCCCAGCCCTCGGGAGGCAGAGGCAGGCTGATCTCTGTGAGTTCAAGGCCAGCCTGGTCTACAAAGTGAGTCCAGGACAGCCAAGGCTACACAGAGAGACCCTATCTTGAAGGAAAAAAAGAAAGAAAGAAAGAAAAGAATAATAATGAAGAGGAGGAGAACAAGAAGAAGAAGGAAAGGAGAGCAGCATCTCAGTAGATTAGAGTGCTTGCTGTGAGAACGAGAGAACCTGAGTTCAAATTCCCAGCACCCATGTAGAAGCCAAGCATAACGCCCATGCCTATAACCCCAGTGTAGGGGAGCAGAGGCAGGCAAAGCCCAAGACCTAGCTAGCCAGCCAGCCTAGCCATAGAATCAGGTTTGGGAGAAAAACAAAAACAAAACAACTTGTCTAAAAAAAAAATACATACACACATACATACATACATGCATCATACATACATACTAAAGAGGTAGAGCAGTAGAGAAAGACCCTGAACATCCTCCTCTGGCTTCCATGTGTACATGTGCACACACACAATAAACAGGTGTAAATAAATAAATAAATATTTTTAAAAGAAAAAGTAGGCTAAGTGTATTCTTAGCAGAAAAATCAGTAGTTCAGTGTCATCTTTAGCTATATAGTGAGTTCAAGGCCAGCCAGGGCTACAGGAGATTCTTTTTTTAAGAAGTAAATATATTTGTTTGGGCAGGAAGTGAGCCTGTAAAAGTGCTTAAAACTAAGACCAGAAGATGATTCAGCAGGAAAATGTGCTTGCCACACAGCACGGCAACTTGAGTCCCTTCTCTGGAGGCTCGCTCACACACATACAACAGGTAAATAAACAAGCTCAAAGCAATAGATTACACAACCTCAAAAAATTTTTTTAATGTTTATACATACCAGGAATTTTTTTTAATATACAAGTATCATGGTTGGTTTTAATGTCCACTTGCCACAAATTAGTCATCTGAATAGGGAGCCTCACCTGAAGGACTGACTGTCCTGATCCCCTTGATGTGGGATTTGTGGGCAGCACCTTCTGGTAGCAGCCTGGGTAAAGCAAGGATTGCAGGAGGGAGCTTCCCTCTGGCTGCTGAGTAGATTCACCATGACAATGATGATGATGATGATGATGACGACGACGAAGACGATGATGATGGTCTTCCCCTCCACGTCCCTCCCACCCCCACCAGAGCAGAACCAGCATTTCCAATCTTTCACTGAGGAATGCCTGCTCTCCAGGAAACTTCTAGGTTTGGAATTGGGACCAGTGAGTGCCTTCTGATTTGTTGCACCCCACCCCCATAGTGAGAAGCAGTTATTCTAGTACTGCCCAGTCCCCAGACCCAAGTAACCAGCAGCTACTCAGGTGTGACCCTGCTGCTGTTATCTAAAAGCTGACTGATATAAAGATATTTTATATATGTATGTACAACAAACAAACAGAAGAAAAAAATGAGGGGCTGGAGAGATGGCTCAGAGGTTAAGAGCACTGGCTGCTCTTCCAAAGGTCCTGAGTTCAATTCCCAGCAACCACATAGTGGCTCACAGCCATCTATGATGTGATCTGGTGCCCTCTTCTGGCATGCAGTTGTACATGAAGGCAGAGTACTGTATACATAATAAAAAATAAATAAATCTTTTTGAAAAAAAGAAAAAGAAAAGAAAAGAGTAGTTAAGAGTGGTTGCTTAGGGGGATGAGAATATGGGATGGAAAAACAGACTACTTTTTATTATAAACCTAATAATCACTTTGTCTCTATAAAAAACAAAACATGCTTAAAGAATTCTAGTAATGAAAAAAAACAACAAAAACAAAAACAAAAATAAAAAAAGAGTCCTATTAGCTGAGCGGTGGTGGCACATGCCTTTAATTCCAGCACTCAGGTGGCAGAGGCAGGCAGATCACTGTGAGTTCAAGTCCAGCCTGGTCTACAAAGCAAGTCCAGGATAGCCAAGGCTACACAGGGAAACCCTGTCTCAAACAAACAAACAAACAAAGAGTCCTATTAACGCCCTGCCAGTTCTATTTGAGGTTTTGCTTATTGGTGACCTCCCCATTGCTGTTGGGGAGGCGCTGAGAGAAAGTGTGAGAGAATCTCAATCTTAAACAGTGACATCACACTTGTTCAGACAGAAAAAGGCAAGGAAGTATTAAGGTGGAGAACCAGATATAGGCTATTTGTCGTGCCTAGGATGCACACTGGATTCCATCCCCAACATCATAAAAAGAAAATTAAAATCAGAGAAAAGAGACTTAGGCCGGCACATCTGCTCTGCCCTGCCCTTAGAACCTTCTGCCCCATTATGATAAAACAAGAAAGTCCTAGATAGGCATAGTGGCTCATGCTTTTAATCCCAGCAGCCAGAAGGCAAGGGCAGGCAGATCTGTGAGTTCTGGCCAGCCTGGTCTACATAATGAGCCAGGATAGCCAGGGCTACATAGTAAGACCCTTTTTAAAATGTCCTAAAACAAAAACAAAGAATGTCCTCAGCAGATGCCAATAGCATACCCTTAGACCACTCAGGCCTTAGAACCTTGAGCCAAAGTAAATCTTCTTTATAAATTACCCAGCCTCCTCCAGACTTCAGCTACAGCAATGGTGAAAGCACTAAAACAGGGCTTTCCATGCCAGGGGCCTCTGCTTCTTAAATACAGGTGTGCTCAAGCGGACAAACAGGAGTTTTGAGAAGTGAAAGTGAAATAGGAAAGTTTGAAAAAAGAAAAATAAATCAGCAGTGTGGCAGAAAGCTTGAACGGTGGGCTGGGGACACTGCTCAGCTGGTAGCACGCTCACTTGACAAGCACAAAGCTCTGGCTTCAGTCCCCACCACACACAAACTGGGCGTGGTGGTGCACACCTGTAATTCAAGCGGCTGTGAAGTAGAGGCGAGAGGGTCGGGAGTTCAAGCTGGTCCTCAGCTACATATCGAGTTCAAGGCCAACCTGGGACACATGAAACCTTGTCTCAAAAGGGAAGGAATGAAAAGGAAGCCTAAATGCTTGTTCCCAGAAGTTTGAGAGACCTAGCTTTAATTCTTCTTTGGGGCGGGGTTGGGGTTGGGGGTGGCCTGTTACCTCAACCTCTTGCAGCTCAGTGCTGTCACAACTTGTTGGAAAGAAACAAAGGAACTGACAAAGTCACCCTATCAGAAAAGGGGGAACAGTAGCAGAACCCTGGAGGTAGCTTCCTGATGTCACGCCCACCCTCAGTCCCTGGAACTCATGAGTATGAATTTGTCTGGGCTTAAAAAGCAGAGAAATGGCTCTGGCCAGTAGTCTACAGGAAAGACAGAGATGGAAGAACCAAAGTGTTGCCATGGCTACAGATGGTCCCAGCAAGAGTAAGTAAGTAAGTGGTCTCTAGGAACAGAGGGCAGACCCAAAAAAAAACTAAAGGAACTAAAGGGCCTCACATCAGCATCCTGAGGAGCTAAATTCCACCAACAACCTGGCCAAGTATGAAGGTGGGCTCGGTCCCTGAGCATCCTGCCGGGAGCGCACCGGAGCACTATTCTTAAGAGACCCTCACCTTGTAAAAAATGGTGTTGTTTTAAGCTGTTCTTTGTCTGGGCGCATTATGCAGCAGGAGAAAATTAACTCAATAGGAAAGGAACCAGAGCACAGAAACATGAAGGAAATGCTGCACAGGGCCAAGATGGGTGGTGATGACCTTGGAGTGGACCTAATCAGCTCACCTTTTCCCATCTCTTTTAGTCTTCTGAAGCAGTGTTGAGGAGGGAGGCAAGTCAGCTCGCGGATGGTCAGGTGCTTCCAGACAGGAGTGACAGAGGGGAAGGGCAGAAGAACCGACGTTGTCAAAGACTAAGCTGGGCATGGATATGAAGAAGCCTGTGGGTGGGCAGATGATGCATGGTGAGACAGTGGGGGGGTCAAGAGGCCTACAGGCTGACAGGGAGGCTGATATCAGCAAGAACGACAGCCAGGGGTGAACAGGAGCCAGCTGTGGATGAGATACCATGTCCTGGACGGAGTCCATAGTTAAGACCAACCAAAAAGGGTAGCATACCGTAACTACAGGCCAGCTGTTCCACAGAGCAGGCAGTGGTGGCATTAGTGAAGAGAGGGCAAAGGGATTTACCCTGCTTAGAGTAGGTTAAATTGTGTACCCAGAAAAGACGCACTCAAGCTCTGATTCCCCACTCCCTGTCAGTGTGGACTTCTTTGGAAATATGCTCTTGGGGATGGCAACCAAGTTAAGACAAGGTCATCTAGATTAGAACAGCCCCTGCTAGCCTCATAAAACCTGAGGAATCGGGACAAAGAGAAATGGGAGACAGAGAAAATCCAGCCAGGGAAACCGGGCAGAGAGACTGCAACAATGTCACCTGGGGCCACCAGAAACTGGGAAGGGCAAGGAAGGCCCTGCCTCTCCAGCTTTGGAGACAGCGCAAAGATGCTCACACTTTGATTAGGATTTTTGTACTCCAGAACCGGAAAATAATACACATCCATCATCTTAAGCCCCTCCCCTCAGTCATGATCTTTCTTGGGGTAGGGTGCTGGTTTTTTGGAGACAGGGTTTCTCTGTGTAGCCCTGGCTGTCCTGGATACACTTTGTAGACCAGGCTGTCCTGGAACCCACAGAGATCCACCTGCCTCTGCCTCTTTGAGTTCTGGAGTACCACTTTTGTCATGGTCACTTTTAAGGGTAGCCCTAGCAAGTAATACCCACCCCCTTTTCAAGGATACACGGGTTAGGAGAAGAGGAAGGGCAGGGGCTGGAGAGCTGGCTCTCGTGGCTACACCCACACAGCCATGAAACCTGAGCTGGGATCTTAGCCCCCATATAACCACCCAGGCATGATCTTGAGAAAGCCTGTCACCTCGGCACTGTGGGAGCAGGGACAGAGGGTAGTTTGGGGCTTGATGGTTACCAACCTCACTGTAAATGCGAGCTCAGGGTTCAGGGGGTGGTCTTGTCTCACAGGAATAGAGGAGGACATTTGATGCCCCATTCCGGTTTCCACAAATGTGTGTGTGTACACATACGTACCTGCTTGCCCCCACCACACACACACACACACACACACACACACACACACACACACACACACGAAAGAAAAAGAAAAAGAAATGAAAAAAGAGGAGTAGCATATGTTGACCTTTAACCCCTACCTGTACCACCTACCTGGTAGAAGCAAAGAACCGGCTCTGACCTCTAACATGCATATGGCACCAATGTGCACACTTTTGCACCACACACACACACATCCTACTCACACACAATAAAAATTTTTGCAAAGCTATAGGATTCCAAATCTACCTAACAAGTGAGGGCAAATCAGAGACGTAACCTTGACACTGGCTGTTGTTCACAATGCCTTTCATACCCCGCCCCCTGTCCCATGGAAGCCCAAAATTTCTCAGACAGTTGTCCCCAGGCCAGGAGGTGCGGCAGTGGCACAAACTTGTTGAAAATGCAAATACTCAAGGCCGTCTTAGACTCCTTGAGTCAGAGAGAGGGTTCCACCTGTCTTTCTAGAGAGTTCTGGTTCCATTAGAAAACCACTGACCTAGGTAACTACCTTTTTCTTTTTCCTTTTCTTTTCTTTTCTTTTTTTTTTTTTTTTTTTTTTTTTGGTTTGTTTGTTTGTTTTTTGGTTTTTCATGACAGGGTTTCTCTGAGTAGTCTTGGCTGTCCTGGACTCGTTTTGTAGACCAGGCTGTCCTCGAACTCATAGTGATCCATCTGTCTCTGCCTCCCGAGTGCTGGGATTAAAGGCATAAGACACCACACCCAGCTTGGTTTTTTTGTTTGTTTGTTTGTTTTTTGTTTTTTGTTTTTTATTGGAGTTTGAGCCCAGGGCTTCAAGCAAGCCCTCTGCCACTGAGCTGTATCTCTAGCACTTTTGCTAAGTACTTCATATTTTTGAGACAATGGCTCACTGGGTCACCCAGTCTGATCTTGACCTCACTCTGTAGCCCAGAAAAGCCTCGGACTTGGAATGCTCTAGCCTCAGCCTCTTGAATAGCTGAAATTACAGGTTTGTACCCCCACTTCCAATTTAACAGCTATTTTCTTCTAACTTCTCTTAGTTCAGCAAATTCCTAGCCTTCCCTTAGCCTGCCTGACTCTCTGACTCACTAAGAGACGAGGTCATCTAGAGTCCCTGCCACATCCATCCACCTCCAGGGCCTGTCTCCAGGTTCTGTGCCCCTGCCTTCACGTTAGGTGAGCCAGGTCGGTCAGTCGCTCTGCTCCCAAACTCAAACCCATCTCTTCATCCAACTGGGATGCTATGGTGGACACTGTACATAGTGAATTCAAGGCTAGTTAAGGATACATAGTAAGACCTTGTCTCAAAAAAAAAAAAAAAAAGGCAGAGCCAAAGAGTGGGTAAAAGCACTTGCCACACAAGCCTGACAACCCGAGTCCATATACCTGGGACCAAGTAAGAAGTGAAGGCCACCATGCACATCTGTGACCTAGTGTTTCAACAGCAAGGAGCTCAGGTTAGGAAGAATTGGGCCAATTAGCCCAGAGTATGCAGCTAAGCAACAGAAACGAGAGAGATTTTTGCCTCAAAACAAAGTAGGAAGGGAGAATTAATATTCTCTCTCTCTCTCTCTCTCTCTCTCTCTCTCTCTCTCTCTCTGTGTGTGTGTGTGTGTGTGTGTGTGTGTGTGTGTGTGTGTGTGTGTGTGTGTGTTTTTAGGCAGGCTTTCTGTGTAGCTTTGGCTGTCCTGGACTCACATTGTACAACTCACAGAGATCCACCTGCCTCTGCCTCTGCCTCCCTAAGTGTGGGTTGGGATTAAAGGTGTGCCCCACCGAAGCCAACTGAAAATTAATTCTCAAATGTTGTCCTCTGACCTCTGCCATGGCATGAGTGGGTCCACATTCTTGTTCATAACATACACATGTGCAGGCACACACACACACACACACACACACACACACACACACACACACACACACACGTTTCCATCCCTCTCCTTCCATTCTTTGTTGAACTCATCCAAACTCAAATTTTCATGTGATCTCTCTACCAAGCTTCACCAGATGTGCTCTGGTCAAGGTCACCAATCTTCTAACCCAATTCTGAAACTCGTCTCAATTAACCTATTGACATTTGACAGGTTTGCTCTTTCCCTCCTCCTTGATAAGTTTCCTGACTGAGCATCCAACATAGTGCCTGCTGTCTCCTGAGACTGTCCTCCAGAACACTGGCCACTCTTCGGTCTCTCAGAGGGCTCCAACCCAACCAGCTCTGAAGCTACTAAATGGAATACTCCAGAATTCAGTCCTCACACACTTCTGTCTCCAATGGCCAATCTCTCTTCATATCATAGTTTTAAACCACCTGAGGTTTTATAACCCCCCTCCCCCAAGCCCAGATCTCACCAGACTACAACATATGCTTGCTTGGTTTTTTGTTTGTTTGGTTAGTTAGTTGGTTGGTTGGTTTTGGTTTTGGTTTTTCAAGACAGGTTTTTTTCTGTGTAGCCTTGGCTGTCCTGGACTCACTTTGTAGACCAGGCTGGCCTCAAACTCACAGAGATCTGCCTGCCTCTGCTTCCCAAGAGCTGGGATTATAGGAGTGTGCCACCATGCCCGGCTCCAACATCTGCTCTCTTGATAACTCATCAGGATGCCTAACGGTCATCTCAAATGTACGATATAATAACCCAGGCTAACTTACCTGGTCCTCCCCACCACTTCCCTTCTACAGCTCCCCTCTCTCATGTTCAAGAAAAGTAACTCCTCCCTTTCCATCTTGCTACTAACCCATCACAAAGTCCTGTTCATGCTGAAGTCTGAGCATGCTCCGGTTACCACCAGCTCTAGGCAATTCTCTTGCTTCCACAGAAACCAACAAGTGCACCTGTCCCTTCTCCCCAGGAGGACTCACTAACCTTGTTCTGGTCTGGCTTCTCTTTGGATCCATTCTCCATTCAGGAATCAGACCCATGTTTCTCTGCCCAAAACCTTCTGGGGCTCCCATCCCAGTGTATGGACAGTTGAACAAGAGAAGGTGTGGTCCAGGACAGCAGCAAGATTGGGTGGATCCCCACAAATTGAGCCAAAAAGAGGGGCATATTAATGGGTTAGGACACAGGCTAGAATATTTCTGACTTACCTAAAGGTAACAGCATAGTGAGGTGCATCTCTGGCTGGAGGCAGGGGATGACTATAAAGCCCCATATATGACTCTAATAGTATTACCCTTTTGTGGTTTTCTGGGTGTCCTAGTTAGGGTTGACCTTGCTGTGATGAAACACCATGACCAAAAGCAACTTGGAGAGGATGGGGTTTGTGTGGTTTACACTTACACATCATTGTCATCGTCGAAGGAAGTCAGGACAGAAACTCAAACAGGGCAGGAGCCTGGAGGCAGGAGACAGAAGCTGATGCAGAGGCCATGGAGGGCTCCGCTGCTCAGCCTACTTTCTTATAGAACCCAGGGCCACCAGAGCCAGGGTGGCCTCACCCCCAATGCCCTCCCCCAACAAATCACTAACTAAGAAAATGGTCTACAGCTTGCTCTTACGGGGGCATTTTCTCAATGGAGGCCCCCTCCTTTCAGATAACTCAAGCTTGGGTCAAGTTGAGAAAGTTAGCTAGCAATCCAAGAGAGCACATAGGAAAAATCAGCTAGAGGACTCAGGAAATGATGATGGTTGTGACCCAAGATGGCTACGGGCACGGCAAGCTTACCAATACACAACCCCAGGCACACCCACCTCAGGACTTTGTCGTTTACCGTGCCTTCTGCCTAGAACATTCTTTCCCTAAACATGCACACGGCTCACCTCCTACCACGTGCAGCTCAGTCCTGTTACTTTCACATCGGGTCATCTCAGACCACAGCCTATGCACTCACCACCCCCAGCTGCCTAGCTGGCTTCCATCGCTGCAGCACCACCTCACACACCGTATTGTGTCCTTTTTCCTTTCCTTCTGCTCCTACTAAAATGTGCGCCCACTTAGCCTCCAGTATCTAGAGTAGTGTCTGATATATTCCATACTTACTAGGTAAATGAAGAGATGGAATGAGGGTTGGTAATGATTTAAGAATATGCCCCTGCTGCTTGCATCTCAATTCTTTGGGAAATTTAAGAGGAAGAGGAATTTGAGAGTAGGGACACATTGTGACATTGGTACGGAAATGGGAGGAGCAGCTAAGGGCACCTGGGAGAATTGATGATCCAGGCAAAGCTGAAGTCAAGGGACTTATCTTGGCACCACCCTACTTGGTTAGGCAGTTTTCCTCATCAGTGTGTAAAAATAAAGAGGAAGGAGGGGCCGTGGTGGTGGCACACTGCTTTAATCCCAGCATTCTGGGAAGCAGAAGATGGCGGATCTCTATGAGTTCGTGGCCATCCTGATCTACAAAGTGAGTCCAGGACAACCAAGCCTATACAGAGAGACCCTGTCTCTCAAGGAAAGAAAAAAAATTAAGATTTGACTCCTCCTCTTCTTTTTTTCCTTTTATTTTTCTTTTTAAAGAGAAAGCCCAACAGAGTTAACATTTGATTTTCCTTTTAATGGTTTTTTTGTTTGTTTATATATCCCACACATGCACATGTAGAGGTCAGACCATGTGAGTTGGTGCAGAGGCAGGCAGATCTCTGTGAGTTCAAGGTCAGAACAAGTTCCAAGACAGGCAGGGGCACACAGAGAAATCTTGTCTGGGGGGTAGGGTTGATTCCGATTTCTGTTAAGGCTGTTGTCAGACTAAACAATAAATAAATAACTCTTTGAATTCAAGTTTGCAGTCTGGAAAGATGGGTCAGTGGTTAGGAGCACTGACTCCTCTTCCAGAGGTCACTGGTTCAATTCCCATGACCCACATGGCAGGCAGATCACAACTGTCTGGAACTCCAGTTCCAAGGGATCTGACATGCTCACACAGACATACATGCAGGTAAAACACCAGTGCATAGATAGATGATAGATAGATAGATGATAGATAGATAATCATTTTTTAACAAAAAAAAGTCAAGTGTGCTTAAAATCAAAATACAAATTGCCTCTTGTTTTTTTCCCCCTATTCTGAAGCTAATAGCTTGCATAAAATTCTAACCTTTCTTGGAGTATGTGCCTCCCAGCAGTCATGTAAACGAACTGTGTTGGTAGAAATGTAATAAGCCCTTAACATTTACTACCTGAGCTGTACACGGTCTCTCGAGGCTTCAACTACATCATGCAATAGATGGCTATGATAGTGGTTCTTGTTTTACAAGACCATTAAAAAGATTAAATGAGAAAACTAACATTTGTAAAGTACTTATCACAGTGCCTAATAAAATAATGTACCTAATAAGTAGCCCATAGAATGAGTCGTTTGAATGGTAATAGGAGAGTTGAATGGACATAATCTTCTTTACCTGACTGGTTGATGGGGCTCTGTAAATATTGCTATGAAGTGCACTTGGTTGTTCGTTTAAATAAACACAGTTTTAAATATGAATAAATGAAATTAAAAGGTAGGCAGAAAAAGAAGAGCCTGTGGAATACAGCATTCCCAGCCCGGTAGGAAAGCATGCAGGAACATTAAGCCTTCACTAAAGTCTGAAAGCTGGTATGCCGCCTTTCCCCGTGACGAGATCCTCTGTCTCAGTCCTTCCAGCGGCCCGGACGTGTTACACTCCAGTCCACTTCTTTCCTTGCGCCACCCGGCTCCAAACAGGCGTGCTTTTGCTCCACGTGGTTCTCTGTATATACCGGTTGCCTGGGAGACCCACGCCGGGCGGGGCTGTATGACGCAACAATAGGAACAAGCCAATAGCCCTGACGTACACTAGCGACGCAAACAAGGGGTGTGGCTTTGCCGGCCTGGACGCAATGAGGCCGCTGCCCGCTGGGTGGCGCCGATTTCCCGGGGAGGTCCTTTCTGGGCCCCCGGCGGAGGTGGGGGAGAGGCGGGCAGGCTCCGAGAGAGGCCAGGGAGCCCTCTGCGTCAGCCACTGCTCGCTGCGCCGCGCCAGTACCAGCCTGGACTCTACCGCAGCTCCATGCTTGTTCCCGGTTCGACTCGTCCATCCTCCGAGAAGAGGCAGGTACGTGCCACCTGTCGCAGATGTGGGAAGGGAAAAGCCAGGGTCAGTGCCAGGTAAGAGGCTCGGAAAGTAGGGTGTCAACGAGAGCCCGGCATTCTGGACATGAGAAATGTAGGGCGAGGGCCAGCTGTGTGGGGGAACTCCAGCTGTGGGTGCCAGTGTGTGAGAAGGGCTGACAGCTGACAGCTCAGGGTGCCAGAAAGAGCCATCTGTGTGCTGATCAGTGTGTTCTGAGGAAACATTGTAACCGGCGGTACAGTCTCCACGCCCTGTGTGCTGTGTGGCCTGAGAAGGATGCCTTGGACCCTGACACCCCTTCTTCCCACGTGTGCGTGTAGCTACCTCCCTCCCTAGCGTTAAACCTCCCGGGGCTGTCTATGGTCAGTTTTCCAAAGCGGAGTGGGGGGTGGGGGCTGCTTCAGGGGAAACCAGCAGTTAAACGGAAGGGAAAAATTTTCCACCAATCCAAAATCAGAAAGAGGCAACTTTGAAATTCTCACCCAATGCCAAAGCAAAAGCAGCCGGGCAGTGTTCCCTGACATACAGCTTACCAAGGGGAACCCTGGCCAACTAAACAGTAAATAAATAACTCTTAGCTCCTCTGAGAACTAAGAGTTCTCCTAGCTCTTGGCCCCAGAGCTTCTGAGAATGAGGTTGAGTTGAAGATCCCTCTGGGCTGCTTTTCTTTCCAGACACACACACACACAGACACACACAGACACACACAAACACACACACATCAATCAACCCACAAAACAAGAGGCATAGAGAACTGGTGGATGGACTGGGGTGGGGGTGTCCCCTACTCTTTGATGCTATAGATGCATACCACTCTGGAATGCGGACTGGAATGAGGGCGTCCTCTAAAGTGCATCACAGGACCCAGTCTGAGTCAGTACCCGGTGCTGAGACAGGGCGGAGGCACCAGCCCCGGGGCCTTCCAGTCTCCTGGGAGAGCCATCCAGAAAAAGAAGAATCATCTTGGGAGCAGACAGGTGCACCAAGGCCAAAGAGGCCCTCCTCTAGTGACCCCGTCCAGCCTTTGCTGCTCTGCAACCCTGAGCCCTCCAACAGGTAGACTGGATGGGCCCCCTTGGGAGCCAAGCATTACTCATGGGAGCATGGGGAAGCCACACTTTCTTTCTTTCTTTCTTTCTTTTTCGAGACAGGGTCTCTCTGTGTTAGCCTTGGCTGTCCTGGACTCGCTCTGTAGACCAGGCTGGCCTCGAACTCACAGCGATCCGCCCGCCTCTGCCTCCCGAGTGCTGGGATTAAAGGCGTGCGTCACCACGCCCGGCCTTCTTTCTTTTTTCTTTCCCTGAGCAAAGAGGAAAGGAGCCCAAGCCGGCTTGACCTGTCGCGTCGGGAAGGAGGCAAAATTTGTCTGCCCTTTCCATTTTGGGGATGTGACCAGTTCAGAAAATCACAGGGCTGCTCTCTAGCATCAGCAATCCCCTGAGTGGCAGCTTGAGGCCTTTTCTTCTAGGAAAGGTTGTCTGTTACCACTAACATCAGTAGTGACTAGATAAGTGAAAATAGTCAATAAGATTGTCATTTATTGAATTCTTGTTGTGTGAGAGGAAGCTTAAAACTATTATTTTATCCTCATTGGTGTGAAGCATACCGTAATCACGACTGTTGTTATTATTTGTGGGTTTTGTTTGTTGGTCATTCAGGCTTTTGTTTGGTTGGTTGTTTGGTTGGTTGGTTTTGGTTTTTCGAGACAGTTTCCCTGTGTAACCCCAGCAGTCTGCTTCGTAGACCAGGCTGACCTTGAACTCAGATCCGCTTGCCTCTGTCTCCCAAGTGCTGGGATTAAAGGCATGAGCTGCCACACTGGTTCTATTATTCATGTCTTACAAATTACATAGCTAAGATTCAGAGACTTAAGTATCTTGGAAAGGTATCTTAGATCCAATTAGAGGAAGAACAGGAATTCAGGCCTACACTGAGAAGTCCACCTTAAAAAAAAAAAAGTGTAGTGGACTGAGACCTGAGTGAGTGCTGGAAACATCCACCTCTCTCTGTCCCGGTGTCCTGGAACCAGGTCCTCCCTATCTCAAAATTCCAGCAGCTGAACTAGCAGTTTGGCCTCTTCCTGTTCACTCAGTCTGTGACTGACAGCTCTACAGAATCCACCTTCTCCGTGTTTAGGACTCAAATTCAGTTCCAGCTCTCTATATTATTCCTCCCTTGATCGTTCCTGCTGTTTTATTTCTAAATATCCCCTCCCGGGATGGGAGTCTAGCTAGTTCTCGGCTATCACCCGGCCACTAGGCATAGGGCAGGAGGTGGGCTCGTCACTGCCCCTTTAATTCTCCTGGGGCTTGGAATGCAAGTGAGTTGCCATCTCTGCGAGGTCAGATAAGATACTATATATATCTAGCTAGCGTAACCTGAGCTCCCGGATTACCCAGCCCCAGTCAGGCTGCGGCCTCTGGACTCTACACTGCTGGTCCCTTCCCTGCTGGGAAAGAAGCCCCCAGGTCCCGTCCAGTACCCTCCGGACACAGGTCAGTAGCTCTCGAGTGACCCAAGCAAGCCCTGAGTGAGTTTGGGGGAATATTCCAGAGGCCACCCACTGGGCCGGGTGAGTCCTGTAACCAAACCCAAATGCTCCTCAAGATAAGGGGACAGAGGACAACTGAAGCCCCAAGGGAGAGGAGAGAGATGAGAGTGCAGAGTCGGGGCACTAGGAAGGTACGTGAGCATAGGGGGTGAGGAAGAAAGTGGAAAGATACCTCTGCTTCCAGAAAGCCTGCTTCTAAGAGATATCCATTTTTTTTCCAACCCCAAATAAAATGCCTCCTGGGCCCACCCACCTCTTCTCCACAAATCAGGATGTTTGCCTTAATCTCTTTAATCTCTGATCTCTTCACCTTACCTCTTCATCTCCTCCCCCCTCCCCTCCCCAAGTTCTGAGCACCTCCTAAGAGCAAGAGAAATAAAGACAGGCACAAATTCCTTTGCAGGATCCCCCAAAGGAGCGAGGATTCTGTGATAAAAGTGGGTGGGTTACTGTGAACCAGCCTCTGACAGAGAGGGGTGCTAGCAACAGGTCAGAGGGCCAGGCTAGGGGCTCGAGGGCCCCCCCCCCCGAAGAGGAGCATATGGTATAACATATAAAATGTATGCCACTCCTATCCTCTTGGCCATTTTCTGCACATCTGCCAGGGGGTACACTTGTGTAGCAAGGCATCCAAGAAGCCAGGAGGCCTTCCATAGGTATGACAGGGTCCCCTCTCACCTCTTTTACTCCTCAGGTCAGCACATTCTGATGCAGTTAGCAAGCAGCTTTGGGAAGCTCTGAGGTCACCACTGTGGAGGTTCCCAAGCACCTAGTGAGACCGACTGGGACTCCCCCACTGACCTGCCCTGAACATCTGGGTAGGAAGAAAGGGACTTGGTGCTCTTTTGGGTGTGTCCATGAAGTGTGTCTTGTGGGGTATGGGAGGTAAGTACAGGCAATAGCAAAGCCACAGGTGTGGCTACGCCTTTGCCGCAGAAAGGTGAGCACATCCAGAGAGAAAGCGGGTACGGAATCTGCTGAGATGTGGGGCATCACCCATCCTCTGCCTCCAGGGCCAGGAGTGCCTGGGATTCTCGAGATTTAAGCCCCTCCCCTAGCTGGGCAGGTTAGGGAGCCCTTCACGTGAGCTCCAGGAAATGACAGTGGCTGATGACAGTGACTTGATGCCCAGGAGGTTGGCTGGCACAAGGGAACAGGGTTCATTTCAACCCCTGACTCACCTAGTATGGGTACCTTGGGGAGTGGGCTAAGCACTGCTTAGGGGAAAGTTGCTCAGAGATATGTCCACAACCAGGTAGGGGCCCAGGAGCCTGTGCTGGGGTAGATACCAGTACTAGGGGACACACAGAGCTTGGCACAGCAGGTGAAATAGAGGCCTCCCTCAGCATCTCGGGACCGATCAGCATTGTGCCGCAGCTCAAGTTGCACCAGGCTTCACTTTCATTCACCTACAGTGGAAAATCCAGGGGCTGCTCCTACAAGGAGTCATCTCTCCCAGCTGGATACATGGCCATCTGTGTCCTGGAGGGGTCCTCCCCTGGCTCCATGAGCCCACAGTCCTGCTCCAGGGACTTCAGAGGCACTGTAGTGGACAGAGCGCAGACCCAGCCCCAACACCACAGCAGCCTGACTGTGGGAGATGATCCACAGTACTTGCAGAAGGAATCGTTTCCCTATGCGCAAGTAGATGTATTGATAGCACCCACTGCTTAAAGCTGCTGGGAGCCCTGAGTTGGTGTACTGTAGCCCAATCAGTGCAGTGTTAAATGCTAAGGCCAGAAATATGACTGATAAAAATGTCACTTGAAAAATTTACTATTAGATGGGTGTGGTGGCTTGTATTTACAATCCCAGCACTTGGGTCATGAGACAAGATAGAAAGTTTGAGGCCAGCCTAGGCTACAAAGTAAGACCTATCCCTGCCCCCCCCCCAAAAAAATCACTATTTTAAATTCCTTGTGCTCTTAAAAATGTGGATGTTGTTTTCGTCTTAATTTAGTGCAATCAATATAACCTTTGCAATTATGTTTGTAAGCCTGAATATTTATGTATCTGAAATAGTTCAAGCTCCAGTCTGCCCTTAGACTCAGGACTCTATATTTGAGCACACTGTCAGGAACGCTAGGGAGGCCAAGGGCGTAAGGTATGAGGCTGCCTGGCAGACAAAGTCTGAGGCTGCTTTCAAGGTCCTCAGGGAGTCTGGTACCTGGTCTACAGGTATGTGGGACCATCTGTCTGGGAGCCACAGCTGCATGGCTCTGGTGTCCCCACAGGAAGCTGAGTGCATCTGTGTAACACAATGCCGGCAGGCCAGTTTTGGGGGGTAAACTCTGCAAAAATGATGGAGAATCTCAGAGAGAAGGGAGGCATGGACACCTCTGTAAAGATGGCATGAAAGAGGAGTTTGCATGTGTAGGGACTACCGCCCACCGGTGTCCAAGGTGGCAGGCACCTGGGGAGGCACAGCCAGAAGCCACATGCCTGAACTTGCCAGTTCTGGATAAACAATGAAAGGAGCCAGGCAGCAGGGGCCCCACACTGGACAGGGAGGAGTATGGGGGATCCCAGCCAATAGGCTGGCCTCCCACTGCCCCATGAAAGAGCCATTCAGTCCCAGCCGTTCCTGTGGCAACAGGGAGACTCGAAGCCATGTGAGCGCTGCCCTTCCGGTCCCTGTCTTACGCAGCAAGGCCACAGCCAGAGTCCCCAACTGAAGCTCCTGCCCACGGCGCAGTCAGTAGCCCCAGGGACAGCAGGACCAGGTAATGCAAAGAGGTGCCAACTTAAACTCTCTTCTCACCTACAAGGTGCTGGGACTTTTCTCCAATAAAAGTGGGGCTTAGTGGAGGGGAGAGAGATGTGCAAGGTTTCAACTCCAAAAAGACACCTTCTCCTAGCCCTGGGAGCTGTAAAGCAGACATTAGGGCTGGCAGTTTCCAGGAGCTGGGATAGAGTAGGTGGTACTGGGGGGGGGGGGGGGGGGCAGGGGGAGGAGGCTGGGTAGTTGCCTGCCAGATTGGAGCAGACAAGTGAGCAGAACCCTCCCCAGAGTTCTGGAGCTAGAAGATGGGCCTGCAGGTCCAGCCCTAAGAGTGCCAACACTGTCCCTGTTGCTGTATCTGGTTTGGCCTGGGCATTTTGTGCGTCATCCTAGGGGCTAAGAGAGGTCACAGGCTTGAGGCAGTGCCCGCAGAATACCAATTCCCAAGGAGCCTCAGTCTGGGAGCCTCATGGGGAGGAGCCATGAGCTCATACCCTGAGGGTGGGGACCAATCTGATTGGCAGCTGGGTGTCCCCGAGCCCAGCTCCGGAGACCTGGAGTCTCTTTGACTTTGCATTATTGATGAAGTTCTCCAAAGTGAAACAGAGCAGGACAGGTCCTCCAGCCCTCACCCCCAGGCCTCTGTCTGTCTCCTCACAGTGACTCCGCCCCTAGCCCTGCTTCCAATCCTGATCCTCCACAGTTACCATTTCCCAGAGCAAAGTAGAAGTTGCATGGGACCAGGGGATGCCCGTGGACATAACAGGGTATTGGGGGTCCCCTGGGCCAGGCAAGAAAAAAAAAAAAACAGTAAGGTGGACAGCCTTTCTGGTGCCAGCCAGGACTGGAAATTACTTGAGGTCTCTGGCACAGTTAAGGAACACTGTCCTGTGGCCATCTGCTCACCTTCCACCTCCGTCTCTATCCCAAGCCCTGAGTGGCTTGAGTTTCTGTACCCTTCTGCCAAACTCTCAGCATTTGGGGCTTGGCACTAGTGAGCTGGGCTGCTGGCCTAGGCAACAGTGTCAGCCGAATGGCTAGATGTCTGCTCACTGCCCACTTAACTCACTGGGGGTGGCAGGGGGAAGCCTGGCGCCCAGGCTGAGGTTGAGCCAGCCAGGCCAGGAGATGGCCAGCCCTGCCATTATTATAGACGACAGAGGGAGGAGCCGGGCTGGGCTAGCTGGTCGAGGAGATAATAGCCAGTCATTGTTAAGCGCTTTCACGTGTTATTATCTTACTTAGCCCTCACAACAACCCTGCGAGATAGGAACCCTGATAATTATTATGCTCATTTCCACGTGAGGAAATCGGGGCTCAAAGAGGTTAATTAACTAGTGTAATTTTTGCTCAGGTAGTCTGTCACAGCGGGAGTCCAAACCAGCCCTTGGGGGTGGGGCAGTGAGATGGCTCAGCAAGCAAAGGCACCATGACAAACCCCCATTCAAACCCCTAAACCTGCATGAAGAGAAAAAGAGAGAGGAGAGGGAGGAGGGGAATGAGGGAGGGAGGGAGGGAGGGAGAGAGAGAGAGAGAGAGAGAGAGAGAGAGAGAGAGAGAGAGAGGTTTTAAAAATCATATTCAACTTTGAGAGTTCTGGATAGGTCTCTCCAACGCTACTGCAGCCCCACCCCCCGCCCCACTTAAGAGTCCTATAGAAAGGCGCCTAGTTTCTCCTACTCCCCTTCTTCACCTCTGCCCGTGATGGAGGGAGTCTGGGAGTCTCCAGCGCAGCCTGACTCTGTTAAACCAAGGCTGAGGGGGAAGGGTGCTGAACCACGACCTAAGTTCCAGTCCTGACTCTACAGGTCCAGTCCTGGACCAACAAGCATCACTTTCTATCTGGACAACGGAGAGGTTTAAAAAAGTACATGGTCTTTTGGGCTGTTCAACTTCCACATTCAGCGATTCATCTGCAAAAACCTTAAGTCTGGGGATGCCTTCAGTACAGGGCCTTGACCCTAGGGGGCGCCACAAGTCAAGTAACGCCAGGACCAGTTTGGCACCTGCGTTGGTGCTGGGACCTCCGGTTCCTAAACCACTTAGAGGAAGAGAATAGATAGATATGTTCCACCTCATCAGCGCCTCCCCCCACCCCCCCACCCCCCCACCCCACCCCACCCCGCCGCCCTCGCTGTGTGACCAAGCAGCAGGTACCTGTGTGCAAGGAAGACCACAGAGGTAGGTCTGGAGACTAAGAGTCCAGGCCTTCTGGGAGTCTTTGGTACCTGAAGTAGTACTGCTTGCCAAAAGTAGGGAAGCAGCTAAAACTCAAAGTGCTGCCAGGCGTGGTGGCTCACGCCTTTAATCCCAGCACTCAGGAGGCAGAGGCAGGTGGATCTCTGTGAGTTTGAGGCCAGCCTGGTCTACAAAGCAAGTCCAGGACAGCCAAGATAACATAGAGAAACCCTGTCTTGGAAAAACAACAACAACAACAACAACAACAACAACAACAACAAAGAAACAAACAAAAACCCTCAAAGTGCTTGTTGTCCCCAGTCCACGCACTGAGGGTGGTGGGACCCCGCAAACCCCCAGCAGCTCTGAAGTTCCTGCCAAGACTTACAAGATGGACCCAGGTGGAAGTCAGCTAGAGTCTCTGATGTAGAGGGCTGGGGAGCTAGAGAGGCTGAGCCTCTTGCTCTGTGTGTGTGTGTGTGTGTGTGTGTACACAAGCCCGTACACACCTGGTTGCGTGTGTGTTTCTCTGAAGCTAGGCTGCCGATGGTGGACAGGCTCCAAGCGGCTCCTGTTAAGCCGTAAGGCCCTGGCTCCCCTGACGTAAAGATCAAGCACAGAGTGGGCCTGGCACCTTTCAGGGCCCTTTGACAACTGCTCTCCTTGTCTTTCAGCCCATGAGGCCCCCAGTACCCACTGAGTACCACCCTGAAGGATGTCCCAGCTCTCCTCCACCCTGAAGCGCTATACAGAATCGTCCCGCTACACAGATGCCCCTTATGCCAAATCGGGCTATGGCACCTACACCCCCTCTTCCTATGGGGCCAACCTGGCTGCCTCCTTCCTGGAGAAGGAAAAGCTTGGTTTCAAGCCGGTCTCCCCCACCAGCTTCCTCCCAAGGCCCCGAACCTACGGCCCCTCCTCCATCCTGGACTATGACAGGGGCCGCCCCCTGCTGAGACCTGACAACATCGGGGCTAGTAAGCGGGCTGAGAGCCAGACCCGTGGCAATGAAAGGCCTTCAGGCAGTGGACTCAACGGAGGCAGTGGATTCCCTTATGGAGTGACCAGCAACTCGCTCAGCTACCTGCCTACGAGTGCCCGAGACCAGGGGGTGACCCTGAGCCAGAGGAAATCGAACAGCCAATCAGACCTGGCCCGGGATTTCTCCAGCCTCCGGACCTCAGATAGCTACCGGATAGACCCCGGGAACCTGGGCCGCAGCCCCATGCTGGCCCGCACCCGTAAGGAGCTCTGTGCCCTGCAGGGCCTCTACCAAGCAGCCAGCCGCTCTGAGTACCTAACAGACTATCTGGACAATTGTGGTCGAAAGGGCAGTGCACCGCAGGTGCTCACTCCGGCCCCTCCCTCCCGGGTCTCTGAAGTCCTCAGTCCCACCTACCGACCAAGTGGCCGTTACACACTGTGGGAGAAGAGCAAGGGCCAGGCCTCTGGGCCCAGCCGCTCCAGTTCTCCAGGGCGAGACACCATGGTGAGTTTTACTCCTGGGGATCCGCTTGATGGGCTGGGGGGAGACAGCCAGTGTTACAAAGAGCCAGGCTAGGAACAGAACTCCCAGCCTGACTGATTGATGCCAGCACAGGGGATCCCAGCATGACCGGTGTCCCCGTGGCTGACCCATGCTCCAAAGACCTGCACACTTGGGAATGGCCCAGTGGTGCTCTAGAATGTTCAGACACCCCTATCTTTGCATTGCTCTTCTCACCCTGTGCTCTCCCATCCAAAATATCAGGGTCCCCTATAGGCTTTGGTTCATCCAGGGCTGGACGTCAAAGTGGAAATGACCACCGTGCTCCCTGTGTGAAGAGAGCCATCTTCCCACCCCACCCCTATTCTGGATGTTTCTCCTCCTGTCCAGGCAGGAGATATCACGAGTAGGCAGGCTCAGATCCAGAGTATCTGGAGAGTAGGATTTGTATCTTTGGAGGAAATAGCTTAGTGTCTCTTGTCTGGACACAGAGATGATCTCATAGCTCAGTGCGCCAGCCTGCCTGGGCTAGAATAAGAGGAGAAGCTTTGCTGGAGATTGACCAAGGGCTAGCCGGATCTCCTTCACATCTAATGCCTGAACACACCTCCCTGCAACATTGACTATGTCCCGCCCTTCCTGTAGTTACTCGTGTGTCCATTAGGTGGCGAGCTCCCGGAGATTTAAACCGATCCCAGCTCTACCTCCCTCCCAGAGTGCCTCTGGCAACTCAGAGCTCAGCTGACTTGCTGATTGCATGGATGGATGGATGGGTGAATAGATTGGAGGGGCCGCCCTGGGGGAGGAAAGGGGTGGGCGGGCAGAAGAACACATAGGTGGGCAAGCATGCAGGCGGGCAGGAGGAATGGGTGCTGTGTTCTCCGTTTGCTTATGAATCCTTTCTCTTGGAACATATGTCCCCTGTAAAGGACAGCTATGCCACCGCAGGACATGGTGCTTTAGAGGGCTTGGTCAGGACCAGGGACCATAGTTGAGCCGTAGACTAAAGTATATCATGAGGAAAAGCCTTGGGACGACTTTGATAGTATTACTTAAAGTGTCTCGGCCTCTCTGGTCGGCCTGGGGAGTACCATAGAAGATGCAAAAGCTGTGTCTCCCAGGGCATTCAGACCTTAACAGTCAGGGTTGGAGACAGGTGTGGGGTGAAGTAGGGTCCACTGGGAACATGTCAGTGGTGTTCACAGGGGGGAGGGGCAATGCCAGTGCTTCTCTCTGTGGAGGGAGCTTCAGCTGGCTCTCCCCTTGCTCATCAGGAAGGCCCATCTCATGTGTGCGCGCTACTCCGTGGAGTCTGCAAACAGCCTGCATCAGAATCACCTGTGTGGGCTTAACAGCCCACCAGGCCCTCAGAAGCAAACACTCTCAGGACAGTGCCTTAACATCTGCCCTGTCGAGCCTAGCGTGGTGGCACACACCTTTAATTCCCAGCACTCAGGAGGCAGAGGCAGAGGCAGGCCAAATCACAGTGAGTTTGAGGCAAGCCTGGTCTACAAACTGAGTCTAGGACAGCCAGGACTATGTGTGTGGGGGGGGGGGGAGGGGGCCTGCCGTGTCACACACTTCTTGGGCTGTCTAAACACACCAAGGCTGAAGCATTCTTGGCCAAAGGCTACACTACAGATTGCCATACGGCCATGTCAGGTTCCAATGGCACTCTGTCCCACAGCCTAGGTACAACTCTTCCTGGAATCTGCTGCCCCTTTGCCCACCACTTCTCCTGGGGACACCTGGCCCTTACCTCACCCCAGGGCCAGAGAGTTATTTTCGGAAAGGACCTTAAAGGGGTAACACATGCCTTGAGCACACTCAGTCACTGGGGCCTCCACCCCTTCCACCTAGAAGCCAGGCACAGCACTGGTAGGTGGTCAAGAATGCTCTAAAGCTGAGCTAGCATTTCATCCTGAGCCCCACTCAGTACACCACCACCAACCAGGAGAGAGCTCTAAGGTCGCACTGGCCTAGCACCTTCTCTCAGCCTCAGCCATCTTGTGCTTAGTCCCGGGAGCTGACTATATCCGAAGGAAGTGAGAGTGACCTTTTCGGTGCCTCGAAATCTGTCCCACCACAAGCCTTTCAGTAATCTCTGTTCTCCAAGGACGGCTTTACGGCATTCTGCTTTCTAGCTCTGTACTCTGCACCTAGCACTGAGTACTCTGCACCTAGCACTGAGGGCTCTGCACCTAGCACTGAGTGCTCTGCACCTAGCACTGAGGGCTCTGCACCTAGCACTGAGTACTCTGCACCTAGCACTGAGGGCTCTGCACCTAGCACTGAGTACTCTGCACCTAGCACTGAGGGCTCTGCACCTAGCACTGAGGGCTCTGCACCTAGCACTGAGTACTCTGCACCTATCACTGAGTACTCTGCACCTAGCACTGAGGGCTCTGCACCTAGCACTGAGTGCTCTGCACCTAGCACTGAGGGCTCTGCACCTAGCACTGAGGGCTCTGCACCTAGCACTGAGGGCTCTGCACCTCACACCTGGTTTTCTCAGGCAGCTTCCTTAACTTCTAAGCTTGTTTGCCCTTCTGTAAAAGGAAAACACTCACCGTTTCCACTTCATAAATGACACTTATTAGGTGCTCAGTAAAGGTCAGTCATCTTTGCACCTGTCCAGGTGCTTTAGGAGACGAGAGATGTGTGAGTCAGTCTCCGCGCTCGGTTCACGTCGGGAAAGCCATTCTTAACATGATTACGGTAGGAGGCAGGCCTGAGTGTGTGTGCTGTCAGCCACAGGAAAAGGAAGAGGTCATCTGAGGCTGAGACAGGCTGCCCATGACCTCTGAGAGGCACAGTCTGACCCTTTAACCTTGGATACCTACCAGCTCAGGTGCGTTTCCTTCTCTATAAAAGCGAGTGATCGCACCTGCCCTGACCACCTCGTAGGGTCGCCACAAAGCTCAAAGCAAACATGACTGTGGGGGCATCTCAAGCAAGTAAAACAGTAACGGCCAACCTGAACCTGGACCTTCACGAGCTCCACTGAGCATGAGTAAAGGAGGGGGGGGGCAGGGGGGAGGCAGGGCATGTAGGCACCACCAACATGCCAGTGAGTGAGGCTGCCGCTCAGCCCTGGGACTATGAGGGTCTCCTCGTGTCTCCCCTTTCACTGAAAATGCAGGTCGACGAGCCAGAAGCCAAGGTGTTTCACTATCTATCTATCCCAGTGAGGATTGCAAAGCAGCCCAGGTGGCTCAGGCCTGAAGAGAGCCTAGAGCCCCAAGAGTTGCCAACCCAGTCAGTTCTCCCCCCCTTACCTCCGCCCCCCCCCCACCTCTTCTGTTCCCGGGGCCTATGGAAGGACAAGCTGTTCCCACTGAGCACTGCCAGCCCTGTGCTTTAACCCTACAATCCCTCCTAATCCTGCTGTGATCCACCCCCCCAGCTGCTCCCTGGCCAGCCCTGGCACACTGCCTGCTGGCCTCAGGCCCTGCACTTGCCCCTCCCAGGCCTCACCTCCTCTCCCCAAGAAGAGCCAGGGCTTGGCCCAGGGCCCTTCCAAGCACAGTCAGCAGGCTAGAGACCTGCCTCCTCCACACAGAGGCAGGAACTGAGGACCAGGTCTGGCCCGGCCTGTTCTCTGGCGCACACGACCTTATGCACCCTTCGCCTCTGCTCAGGGAGCTGTCTCCAGAAGTGACGGAATCCCAGGCTCAGGGTCCTGTTTGCCACTGGGGTTGCTGACTCATCTGTAGCCTTGGGCTCCAGCTGTTCAGTGGCAGGGAGATTATATAAGGCAGGGTCACGTGACCCGCCTCTCGGGTGGGACTCTGGACTTGAATGATGCCCCGCAGTGAGAACAAATGGAGGATGGCAGTGACTGCCCAAGAACTCCAGGACAGAAAGTGGACCTTCCTCTCCCGTCCCCTGCCTTCCCACTTTGTTGACTCAGCCACACTGAATTGCACCTCTGCTGTCTTGTTTGGCCAGCTGGGCAACCCTGAGAGCCTGCCTCCCCCTCACCCGCCTCCCACCCCACCCTTACCCAGCCCACCCCTCTGAGGAGCCTCAGCCTCTCTGAGGAGACCAAACTTCCTGAGGACTTCAGTCTGTGTTAAGGTCACACAGAGGAGACATTAAGTGAGACTCCGCGGTCAGGACAAGTCCCAGCTACTGAGGAGGAAGGGCAGCGGCTCTGGGCATGACTGTTATTAAAAATCAGTGTAGTGCTAATATGCCTCCATCCCGTGAAGCATTTCTCAACTGATACCCAGAACCGGCCACCCATCCTGCCCCCCCTGCCCTGCCCCCACAATCCCATACATACACTCCAGGATGTCGCCATAAGTTAATACGGTGCTGGGGTGGCACAAAGCAACACAGGTTAATCCAAGCCTAGCAAAATGTTCCCTGCCCCTGGGGGACCCGCTCCACTGACCATGAGCCTCAGAAACAAACATGTTCAGAGCTCAGAGCTGCGCACGTGGTCCCTTGTTCCCTCTTACCTCAATGGATACATAAAACTAGCACCCGAGACAGAGCTGTAAGCAAGAGAAGGAAGTGCGTGTGGGCTTCTAGAATACAGCTGGTTCAAACCAGATTTCCTGGGGCTTCAAGGAGCCCAGAACATTTGACCTGTGGGGGTCTAATTCCTACAAGGAAGTGGAGTTTCCTAACCCTGAGGGGAAGAGTACACTGACCCTCCTCCGCAAAGTACACTGTTGGGCAGCAAGCCTGCAAAACCCTCCCAAAAACTCAGAGCCCCTGCCTTTCCGTGTCTCAGTCAATCATGCAGGCAGTCTGTTTCTGTGATGATGGTGAGAGACAGACAGACACTTGCTAGGGATCTGGGCCACTGGCCTTGAGACATCTTCCCAAGCCCAAGCAGTGTCACCAAACCCTAGACAAAGCTGCCCACTGGGCTCTGAGAGCAGCAGGATGGTTTCAGTCACTGTCCTTGCAGAGCTAACCCTGGCCAAGGTGGAAAAAAAAAAAGACCTGTCCTACAGCAGAGGCAGGCCAAGCCCAAGCTCAGAGAAATGGTGGCCTTGGGCTGCAGGACTCAGCTGGGCCCTCATGACTGTGTATTTCAGACACAAGAATCATGGAGTTTTAGCCAGAGTCAGACCTCAGAGGACTAGCTTCTTTTTATCCAGCCCACTTGAGGAAATGGTTCTGAACAGAAGGGTCTCACAGGAATTTGGCTAGTTGAGAAATAAGCCGTAGATCTTTGTTGGCTGAGTTTTTGCAGCAGCCAGACCTGCAGGACAAGACTGGACACTGGGTGAATGTTTCCCTCACCCTAGATTTCTCAAAATACTCCCATGCAACAGTTTTCCCCATCTGTCCCTCCCTGCTACCAGAAACACCCACACCTCCCCGGCAACCTCCTGCATCCCAGGAAAGGGGGAAAACATCCTGGCGCAATGCCAAGATGGGACTGTGCATGTAATTAAGAC
Source organism: Acomys minous (assembly GCF_964271855.1). Taxonomy (NCBI): domain Eukaryota; kingdom Metazoa; phylum Chordata; class Mammalia; order Rodentia; family Muridae; genus Acomys; species Acomys minous. Next base: position 103,880,462 of record NC_140494.1, read on the forward strand.
TAAGTCATGCGGACAGAGGCCATGCTGCAGTGGGCGAGCATCTCTTGGACAAGCACCCTATCCACAACACACTTGCTTGGCATGTAAAACCAGACACATGCTTTCCCCTTGAGGAAAACTGCTGCTTGCAGATGCCCAGCAGAGCTTGGTCTGGCCCTCTGCATTAAGGCCCTGCATTAAGGAACCTCCAACCCCGGCCTAGAGGAGGTTCCAGGGTGCTGGAGCAGCCAAGACAAGCCACACAGCATCAGAGACCATGTGCAGGTTTTCTAGTTATAAAACGAAGATAAACACATTCAGATAAATTAACAGCGTGCAAATTGAAGGGATGAAGTAACGGCCATTCAGAATTGGGTGGAATCAACTAGGGGAGGCTTTATGGAAGGCTCAAGGTTGCTGTTTGGCTGGTTGTAGTCCTTGGGGATCAAGTTCAAGTGCTAACTCTGCCACTAAAGTGTGTGGTCGCCCCCCCACCAACACTCCCCAACCCCCACACCCCACCCCCACCCCACCAAGCCCAAGCAGAAGTTGGTTTGGTCTGGTTTTTATGGTTCAAGGGATCAAGCCCAAGGCCTTTCATCCACTCAGGGAGCTGGTCTGAGTGTGTGTGTGTGTGTGTGTGTGTGTGTGTGTGTGTGTGTGTGTGTGTTAAGACAAGGTTTTATTATGTAACCCAGCCTGGCTTCAAATTTACAATCCTCCTGCCGCTCCCTCCCAAGCTCTGGGATTACAAGTGTGCACCACCCCACCTGGCAAACCTTGAGTTTTGAGTAGAATTTATAAGTAGGCAGAGAAAAGGAAGAACATCCTAGAATTTCTTAGAGCTTGTTAAAAGTGTGAGTTTGGCTGTAAGACAAGCCTGGGTTCAAGCCCTGCGTAGTTATTAGCTTTGAGGTTTGAGCAGAACACTGACCCCTCTGGGTCATAAGGTCCTTCATCTAGAAGCGAGAAATAATAGTTAAAGCTTCATGTGTGGTTATGGAAATTAACTAGGATAATGTATATAAAGCCCATAGCCCAGTGCTTGGTCTTTTAAGGGACTTAATGGTGTGTGTGTGTGTGTGTATGTCTGTGTGTGTTAGGCCTTATCCTGGGCTAGCCTTATATAGCTGTGTAGCTAAGGATAACCTTGAACATCTCATCTCATGGGATCACATATTTGTACATTTTTGCAGTGCTTCGTGAATCTAGGGCCTTGTGCATGCAAGGCAAACACTCCACCAACTGAGCAGCAGCCAGGCATGGGTGGTCTTATGACATTAACTCATTTATTGTGGGTGGGCACACCTTTGCCTCAGCACCTGAGTGGAAGGCAGAGCATCACTTGCCAAATTCATTTCTCTCCTCCCGCCGCGTGGAACCTGAGTTCAAACTCGGGTTGTTAGGCTTGGTAGCAATCACCTACACCGGGTGAGCCATCTTACCAGCCCTCTGTTTTGTTTTGTTTTGTTTTGTTTTTTAAATGTTCTCTGTTAACATGTGTAACTACACATAATAACGGATCCACTATGACATTCTCCTACATGCGTCTAGTGTGTTTTGATCATACCCCCCCACTTCCTCCCTTCACCCCCTCTCCTCTCCCTTCCACTTCTGCTGACCCCCTTCCCTTTCCCAAGCAGTCCCTCTTCTACCCCACCCCCTTTTTGGTGACCCAGTGAGCATCCTCAGAGCTACTCACAGGACTATGACTAAAAGATTATGTACCGGAGCGTGAGAACCATCAGTGGCTACACTGCTAAAGAAATGTTAACACAGGGTCTTGCTATGCAACCCAGGTTGGCCCTAAACTGGCAGTCCTCCTGCCTCAGCCTTCTGAGTGCTAGGATTATAGCAGCACCATGCTCAGCTAATTCTGTTTTTTCTTTTCTCTTTTTTTCATTTTGGTTGTTTGGTTGGGTTTTTTGGTTTTTCAAGACAGTTTCTCTGTATAGCCTTGGCTGACTTGAAACTCTTTTAGACTAGGCTGTCTTCAATTTCAGAGATCACCTGCCTCTGCCTCCTGAGTGCTGGGATTAAAGGTGTGCACCAGAATGCCACCACCACCTGCCTACTTCTGTTTCTTAAACAAATAATAACAGGCATGGTGGCCCATGCCTCTAATCCCAGCACTCAGGAGGCAGAGGCAGGCAGATCTCTGTGAGTTTAAGACCAGCCTGGTCTACAAAGAAAGTTCCAGGACAGCCAGGGCTACACAGAGAAGCCCAGTCTCGAAATCATCATCATCATCCAATCTTGGTGGTTTGCCTTAAATCCCAGCACTCCAGGCAGAAGCAGGAAGATCTCTATGAGGCTACATAGCAAGTTCCTGGCCACTCAGTACTACATAGTTAGACTTAAACTATGTCTTAAAATAAATTGTAGTTATTTACTTTGTAAGTATAGAGGTCAGAGGACAACTTGTGTGAATAGGGTCTCTTCTTTAACCCTGTGAGTCCTAGGGGTTAGGTTCAGGTAGTCAGTCTTGAAAGCAAGCACGTTTGCCCACTGGGCCTTCTGTCCAGCTCTGGTCCTGTTTCCTAACAGCAGAAAAGGAGCAAGGTAAAGCTGGCGGCAGGGATCAAAGAAACCCGAGGGTGATGGTAATGGAAAGAGGCTATGAACAGAGAGCTTTACAGCCTCCTGGACCACGTGTAAGATGCTCTAGTTATCTCGCAGCAGTGCTGTGATCAAATGTGAGCATTGATGCACCTAGTGTGGTACCCGCCCCCTGGAAAAGGGTGTGGCTGCAGAAGGAAAGGGCTTGTCGCTGGGTCCAGGTTGGGTCAAAGTCTGAAGATCACGCCTCCAACCGTGACCGCCCTCAATGCCGAGTGCCCCCTGCTCCTGCCTCCTCCTGCCATCACTGCTGAGGACATGATGGTGGGTGCAAATATTTGCACCAAATTCCTATTTTGTGGGTAGCCCTCCTAGGGTACATCCCACACATGTATCTTCGATGCGATCCCCCGTGTGGCTGTTGGTCGTGTGTGCGGTACGCGTGTACATGTGGGGATGAGCATGCCAAGAGGAACAGAAGTAGCCCACAGATGAGTAACAGTGCACACTGCTGCCTCCCCGAGTATTTTTAAACGCTAAAAATACTGGCTAAAAATAGCCTGCAAGCTCCAAACAAGATACTTTCTCTCGGCAGATTCCTGCGCTTCCCTGTTAGGTGAGGGGGCGGAGCATCAGAAACAAACCCCTCTCCCTAGACCTCTTTCTTCTAAACATCGCCCACTTGGAGGCCAAAGCCCCCCCACACACACACACACGACCACCCCCCATACACAAGACGAGCGTCTTCCTCCCATCCTCTAGAAAAGGTTAAGTTAGAGATTCCAGAAGACATGGCTTTGGATAATTGGTTAGGAGGGTCCAGAAATGGTTCTTTTCCTAGAGCCAGAAGGGCCAGTGACCTATTGTACCTGATAAAATGAGCACCGCCTCTCTTGATAATGGGCTAGGCTAGACCTAGAGACGGAGCGGAGCTCATCCCCGGAGGCTGTTGGAAATCTTTCCAAGTCAGGGTTCCTCGACCCCTGCAGATCGAGAGAATGCTGGACGTTATAAAGACCTAGGTTCCCCGCATGACTGACGAAAAGTGTGTGCGCCTGTGCATTTTGCCCACCAAAATAGTGAACTGTCCTTAGGGTCTGAAAAGGGTCCGCAACCCTCAAGTTCACAACCGTCTGCTGCCTAGGCGCTCTAGGCTAACTGACACTTGATCTTAAGGGGGCGTCTCCCAAAGATCCCAAAGATTGTGGAGTCCAACACCTAGGCCAGCCAGGGACAGCGCACCCTCGCTTTGCCCCAGTAGGGTTCCCGCGTCTTTGTGGGCGGGGGCGGGAAGGGGGCTGTCTTCGGCTTTGGGCGGGTCCTGCGACCTCGCCGGCGTCCGCGTGCCGGCTCCCGGGCGGGGCGGGGCGGAGGCGGGGTAGGGCGGGGTGCCGGCCCCAGCCCCGCCCCGGCGCTGACGTCGCAAGGCTGGAGGCTCGGCGGGTCAGCTAGTCCGGCGAAGCGCGAGCGCCGGGCCGGGTCGGGTCGGTTAGCTGCCCGTGGTGGGGAGTTTGAGGCGGAGGAGCGCGCCGAGAATCTCCGCCGGCTTCGGTGTCCGGGTTGTGGCTCGGCTCGGGGACTCCCGGTTACCCCTTGGCCAGCCGTGACGGTTTTAGGGCTTAGCCCACCGCCCGCTCCGCAGCATGCGTACCTCTTACACCGTGACCCTGCCCGAAGAGCCCCCCGCCGCCCCCTTTCCCGCCCTGGCCAAGGAGCTGCGGCCTCGCTCCCCTCTGTCCCCGTCCCTGCTGCTCTCTACCTTCGTGGGGCTCCTGCTCAACAAAGCCAAGGTACGCGGGCCCTTTTCTGGGACCTCCCACGCTGAAGGTCTGGGGTCCTGTTTGCTCCGGAGATCAACCCCAGCCCACCTCGAGTCTCTGAGCCTGGGAATGTTCCTTCCCAACTCTTTCCCATGTTTTCCAAGGATCTTCTGGCAAGGGATGCCCCCTTCCCTAGAGATTGTAGGCTTGCCCCAGACCCCTCCCCTGTTGATGTCCAAGTCCTTAAGGCTCCCTGACCCCTGTCCCTGGGTGACCCGGGCACCTGGTGGCTCCTGGCGTCTTTAGCTCCAGTCACCTATATCAAGACAGGTGTAGGCGACAGTAACCTTGACTGGGGCTGGTGTGTGGCTAGAGGGACCAGGCAGCACGCTCGACTCTCGGGTCGGGGGTGGGGTTGGGGGGCTGACTCCAAGACCAAACTCCAACAAGGAAAGTGGATCAAAGGGGTGCCTCTCCTTCTCTGTTCCCACATGAGGTCTCTCCCAGGGGTCAGTGGCCAGGGTGCTTTGACCCTGTGAAGGGCAGAGGTTGCAGGCAGGTGAGAGAGGATCCTTTCTCTTCCTGGCCTCCTTCAGTTGTGTAGAGTGGGCAGTGGATTCCTTGATTGAAGCAGCTCCCAGAGGAATTCCGGGGCTAAGGCTGGCCACTGTCCCTTTGGGAAACAGAAGGGGCCTGAGCTTGACAGGTCTTATGTAACAGGCACCAGCTCCCGTGTTGGCAGTGCGTGCCCTGCCCCGTGCCAGGGCTACACTGGGCTCCTTGCTTGCAGCCAGGACACATGGCTGACCCTCCCCATGCACATAAAGCAAGGATGCCCCCTCAGCTGGGGTCCCCAGTGTGAAGTCACAATCTCAGCCCACCTCTCTCACAGGCCCATCCCCAGATGCCAACCGGCATTACCCAGTGACAGGCTGTTTGAGCCCCCGCCCCTGCCCTGGCAGAGGAGTGTGCTGTTGACTATGGAGGTGGCATCTGCTCTCTCGAACAGTGCTTGCTACTGAGTCAAAGCTAGGTTTGCTGATGGCTGGGTGTAAGGAGGCGCCGAGTCCAAACTTTCTGAACTCTGCACGTGAGTCCCAGGCGCACAGCTGGGATGGTTCCCTTGTGCTGTCACTGTGAGAGGCCGGCTGTGCAGGGGTCTGTCCCACCTTTTCAGTCCCAGCCCCCGGCCCCCCTCTCTCTCTGCCTGCCAGCCTGGAGGTAGGATTGTTTGCCCTGTGAGAAAGGTCACTCCTGGGACATTTTGTTCCTCCCTGGAATGGACAGAGCTGACTTTCCCTGCAGCTCCTGGTTTCCTATTCCTGGCTGAAGGATATCTGGCCTGGCCTAAAGCAGCTCTGCTCTCCCATCCACTGCCCCCCGCCACAAGCCCTGCAACTCCACTCCCTGCCCCCTCCTCTACACACACCTATTACACAGAGCACTAAGAACCTGGCAAATGGGGTTAGGCATGGTGGTGAGTGCCTTTAATCTCATCCCTTGGGAGGCAGAGGTATCGGGTCTACATAGTGGAGTCTAGGCTAGCCAGGGTTACACAGTGAGACCCCTGTGTCTATGAAAGGAAAGAAGAAGAGATTAACAAGTGTTTTGGAGTTCAGGAGATTTCAGACAAAAACATGACTCCCCATACTAAAAAAAGAAAAAACAAAAACAAACAAACAAAAAACAACAAATCAGAGGGTCCTGATGGTGATTTGGGGGAGCCTTTCCTTTCTCCCTGCCCCCGAGCCCATAAGAAGGCCAGATGCTCTTCCCATCTTCCTGCTGCCCCGTCCGGCTGCAAACAGGAGCGCCTCTGTGGACTGGTGACTCCAGCCTCCATTTCCCCACCCTCACTAGTGCTGGGAGATAAGTGCCTCAGCTGAGAGCCTGCCTTGGTGGATGTGGACATGGTCACCGGTGGTAGGATGCTTTCTGTCTCTACAGCCTGTTTAGACCGATGTCGTCTCAGGCACAGGGGGTAAGGACTAGATAAGAGCTACCGAAACCAGGTGTGAGTGGGCATCGTGTGTGGGCACCCCGCGGTGGGTGCCTGCAGGCCGCCAGCACGAGAGATTGCTGCGCCGCCGCTTTCTTGCTGGGCTCTGGAAAAGGGAGCCTTGCCATTCTGTCCAGAGCTTGGTAAGATCTTTGTCCCCAGGGACCGTGTAGGTGGTAGTCCACAGCTGCCTGTCTGTCTGTCTGTCTGTCTGTCTGTCAGCAAGGCAGAATCCACATTTCACCCCAGCCAGGGGTCAAGCCCTCCTCTGCTGAACCACGACACCCAGTGGTTGGGGTTCACATTTTAGTTGGGGCCACATACGGTAAGCATTTCAGGCCAGAGCAGGAGGGCCTTGCTACACCCTACATGCTGCCGGCAGGCTTTTCCTCCAGCTGAAGGTTTAAACCATGTCCCCCATCTGAGCCTGTTTTCTTTCTCTACCTGCTGGAGTTGGACCTGATAACTGACCAGGGGAGGGGAGGAATCCTCTTACTGGTGGGATGGGCCTGGCCCTTCTTAAGAAAAGCCCTCCCTCGGCCTGCTTCCTCCCCCCACCCCCCTTCAAGCTGACAGCCTCATGGGCTTTGAGCCACTGACAGCCTATGAGATTGTCAGCACATGGCATGAGTAATTTTAGCTGAGTTATTTCAGGCTCCTGTTCTGATCAGGGTTGAGCTGGCCCCACGCATGCCCCAGCCAGTGTTGCTCCAGAGTTGCCTCCCCCCACCCCCGGGGCCCCCTTCCTAAGAGAGGGGGTGGCAGACTCATCCACAGACTCATCCACTGTTTCTTTAACCCTTTGAGCCTGAAGGTTTTCTGTTTCCCAGGAGGTATGTCCAGGATTAGCTAAGAGACCTTGACAGATAACACTCAGAGCCTGCAATCTCGCACCTGCTCGCTCGCTTGCTCGCTTGCTCTCCCCCTCTCTCTCCAACCCCCTCACCAGCCTCCACAGTAGACACAAGAGTGGCACCTTTAGCCAGGTGCTTCCTCAGCTTGCTGCCCGTGGCTGGTCGGATGTTGAAACCTGAGGCGGCCAGGGAGGATCCTCCCTCCCTAGCTCAGCCTTTACACTGAGTTCAGCTGGGAGGAACTCCACCTGTCTCTGGCAATTCAGCATGGCAAGCCGCTTGAGTTTTTCCCAGCTGAAGATGGAAAATCAGGGTGGTTGGTCGTTAAACCTTCTCGGCCCTCAAAGTGCCGATTCTGATGGTTCATCGCTACACTGACCATGGAGCACAAATATAGGTCATTTGACATAGTGCCTGGACTTGGGATATGAAACCTCTCTTGGTTGTTTCATGTAGCTCAGGCTAGCCTTTGGGTTGTTTCATGTAGCTCAGGCTAGCCTTTGGGTTCCCTATGTAGTGAATCCACTGGCCTTGAATTGCTAATTCTCCTGTCTCCACGTCCGAGTGCTGGGGTTGCAGGGATTTGTCACCACCATGCCTGACCTGGACTTTCAACAAGGAATTGACTATTTCCGGATTTATGAGTCCCTACCCCCTAGTTCTAATCTCTAGTCGCCACTGTAGCCGGGAAAGAATAAATATACAGAAGCCAGGTGTACTAGCTCATACCTGTGATCCCAACACTCAGGAGGCTGAGGCAGCAGGAGGATTGCCGCCAAGTTCACTAGGCTATCTAGTGAGTCTGTCTCAAAACAACAAAAAGATGTGGTGATACATAAAAAAGCAAACCCCCGAAGAGTTGTCTGTATGTTGAAAAATAGGCACTCCTCCATCTTCTTTTTCTCCAAGACTCGTGGACCAAGGCTGAAAATAGAACACGCCAGCGGTGAGGGGAAGCGTGTTGAATGGGGTACACAGACCCAGGGGTCAGTGTACCCCATCCTCAAAGGTCGTATGTTCTTTGCTTACAGAATTCAAAGGGTGCCCAGGGTCTGGCTGGTCTTCGAAACCTTGGGAACACGGTACGTTCTTCCCAAGTCATGTCTTTCCCAAGCACCCCCCCCCCCCATGCTTTTCATTCTGGGACAATCCAGGAGCCTCTTCCGGGATCCTACTACCGTTCCTAGCTAGGCAGTTGGGAAGGGCACTGGCCCTGCCTGCCTGGTGTTTCAGTGAATTGCTGGCCTCTGTCTCACCCGCCCCAGCAGGAAGCACTGCTAGAAGGAAGTTGCCCATAGTCACTGGCAGCTCGCTGCTCTCCTGGACTTGCTTCCTGGTTCCCATCATTTCTCACCCACTCCTGGCCAGCGTGCCCACACCCTTTTGTACACCTCAGTGGGAAATAACCAAGTATATAGCCTTTCCCCATAGTGAGGCCTTGTCTCACACCCTCCTGCCTTCGCTCAGAAAAGAGGAACCTGGAGCTGTGGGAGGGCTCATTTTGGGGGTAGATAAAACAGAGACCCCCTAGTTGCAAGTAATAGAGGCCCCAGGTCTTTCCTCCACCACAGCGTTAGTCAGATTTCCCCTACGATAGATGTAGCAGAGAAAACAACTTAAAAAGGCGGTGAGTTTGTTGGGCTCAGTTTGGGAGGTTCAGTTCACGCCTCTGTTGCTGTGGGCTTGTGACAAGGCCGCACATGTATTAAAGCCAAACCATCCACCTCGTGGCCAGGATGCAAGAGAGAAAAGAAGAGATCGGGGTCCTCCAGGCCTCTTCAGGACAAGCCCCGTGAAGGTCTCCCGCTGGGCCTCGTCTCAGTTGCTGTCACATGGCAATAGTGCCCTTAGCGGGGGACACGTGGCTTATAGACCTGTGCACCCCCACTAACTGCCAGATGATCTTTTAGTGCTTCATGAACTCAATTCTTCAGTGCCTGAGCAACACCCGAGAGTTGAGAGATTACTGCCTCCAGAGGCAATACATGCGGGACCTCGGCCACACCAGCAACGCGCACACAGCCCTCATGGAAGGTGAGCCCCGGGTGGGTGTGGCCCTGCTTCCCCTCACAACTCTTGCGTTCTACCAGGCTGGACCGACTGGTGTGTGGTAGAAACACCCCCACCCCTCTGTTTTCCTTTCTCTCTTTGCCTGTTCTTGCTTGGGACTCAAGTTTCAGATTCTGTTGTTTGAGATGCGGACTTGCTGTGTAACCCTGGCTCTCCCGCTTCAGCCTCCCGAGTGTTGGGATTGCAGGCGTACAACGTCATGCCTGGCTCCAGCTTTAGCGTTCCATCTTGTTGGTTGGTTGGTTGGTTGATCCATGGCTGCTTGGTTGGTTGTCTTGGGTTTTGTTGTTGTTGTTTACTTGTTTGGTTTGGGTTGTTGAGACGGCGTCTCCGGTAGCCCAAGCTGGTCTTGAACTCCTGATCCTCCTACCTTAACTTGAGATCACGGGTGTACACTAAAAAAGTGCTTACTGCTCTTGCAGAGGACCAGAATTTGGTTCCCAGAACCCGTGTCAGGCAGCTTCCAACAACCTGCAACTCCAACAGATCTAGCGCCCTCTTCTGGCCTCCTTAGGAACTCTCAAGCATGTATGCAAAACCTAAGCACACACACAATTTAAAATAAAATCACTTTTTAAAAAAGAGAAGATCAGTAGGGCGTGGTGGCGCATGCCTTTAATTCCAGCACTCAGGAGGCAGAGGCAAGCAGATTGCTGAGAGTTCAAGGCCAGCCTGGTCTACAAAGTGAGTCCAGGACAGCCAAGGCTACACAGTGAAACCTTGTCTCGAAAGTACAAAAAACAAAAAAGAAAATATCTCTGCCAGTCAGTGCTAGTACACACATTTATTTATTTATTTATTTATTTATTTTTGGTTTTTCAAGACTGGGTTTCTCTGTGTAACACTAGCTGTCCTAGACTTACTTTGTACTCCAGGCTGGCCTTGAACTCACAGCGATCCACCAGCCTCTGCCTCCCAAGTGCTAGGATTAAAGGCGTGCGCCACCACCGCCCAGCTATTTATTTATTTATTTTTAGGTGTGTAGTACACACCTTTAATTCCAGCACTTGGGAGGCAGAGGAAGGCGGGTCTCTGAGTTCCAGGCCGCTCTGGTTCTACAGAGAAAGTTTCAGGACAGCCAAGGCTACTCAGAGGAACCCTGTCTTAGACCGGGGCGGGGAGAAGAAAGAAAGAAAAACAAATAAAATATCTCACCAGCTCTCCACCCTCTCTCTGATCACTATTCCAACAGAGTTTGCAAAACTAATCCAGACCATCTGGACGTCATCCCCTAATGACGTGGTGAGCCCATCCGAGTTCAAGACCCAGATCCAGAGATACGCGCCACGCTTTGTTGGCTATAAGTAAGGCCTGGCGTGCGTGTCCTCCCCAGGGTGGCGGCACAGGCAGGGTCTTTGTAGATGCTGCTCGCTCACTCACCTTGTTTGGGTCCAGTCAGCAGGATGCTCAGGAGTTCCTTCGCTTCCTCCTGGACGGGCTCCACAATGAGGTGAACCGGGTGGCAGTGAGGCCCAAGGCCAGCCCTGAGAACCTTGACCATCTCCCGTAAGTATGAGCAGGAGGATGCTGTGGATGGGGTCTTTGTGAATGTGACACTGGTGCCGACTTCAGTGAGAGTAATGACTTGGGGAGAATCAGATTTGCTTTGCTGCTGGGGTTTTTTTTTTTTTTTTTTTTTTTTTGGTTTGGTTTTTTTCTTTTGTTTTCAGATGTATTTATTATGTTTACAGTGTTCTGCCTGCAGAGGGCACCAGAGCTCATTATAGATGGTTGTGAGCCACCATGTGGTTGCTGAGAGTTGAACTCAGGACCTCTGGAAGAGCAGCCAGTGCTCTTAACCACTGAGCCACCTCTCTCCAGCCTCCTGTTGTTGGTTTTAAACCCGGCTATTTAAAAGGTTTTGGTAGTGTGTGTCTGTGTCTGTGTTCTTGCGGATTGTACCTGGGGCCTTGTAAATGATGGGCAAGCCTTCTGCCACCAAGTTACATCCTCTAGATTGCTTTTGAAGATGAAAAGGTTGAAGACAGGCATGGTGGCACACACCTGTAGTCCTAGAGTTCAAAAGGCTGAGGCGGGAAGGATTATGAATTTGAGTTCAGGGTGTCTCAAGAAAACCATGGTTTGGGAGAGACAGCTCGGTGGAGGGTTGTGTGAAGGACACGATGGAAGCCAGGGGCCCTGTGCCCAGCACTAACATATAAATACGTGAAGACCTAGTTGACAGCCCGTTAAGCCTACCGGGTTTGAGTTCTGACCCAGCTGTCTTCCTGTCTGTGGTTCCCAGTGATGATGAAAAAGGGCGACAGATGTGGAGGAAGTATCTGGAAAGGGAAGACAGTCGGATTGGGGGTAAGTAACAGATGAGACAGTACCTGCTTCTGCTGTTGCCAACTTTTGCTTAAGCAATCCAGGGGGTCATTTCTTAAGGAACTCCGCTTCTGCCTGTACCTCTCAAAACGAAGGCACGAGTGGGAGGGAGAAGGAAGGCAGGCCTGCAGTATGTCCAGCAGCATGCTCCGGCTTTCTCTCCCCAGACCTCTTTGTAGGGCAGCTGAAGAGCTCCCTGACGTGCACCGACTGTGGCTACTGCTCTACAGTCTACGATCCCTTCTGGGACCTCTCACTGCCCATCGCAAAGGTACGTCCCAGCGCGGCTTCCCTCTCGGGGCTTTGCGGGGCTGTGACCGCAGCTGACCTGGACCTCTTTTCTCTGCAGAGAGGTTATCCTGAGGTGACATTAATGGACTGTATGAGGCTCTTCACCAAAGAGGATGTGTTGGATGGGGATGAGAAGCCGGTAAGTCACACCTCCTCCGTGACAGGGCAGCCACCTTCGCAGTGCCCAGCTGGGGAAGGCTACCTCTGAGCCTCACAGCCTCAGGCCTGAGTTCTTTCTAGCCCCTTCTATCTTGCCTTGCAGACGTGCTGCCGCTGCCGAGCCAGAAAGCGATGTATAAAGAAGTTCTCTGTCCAGCGGTTCCCAAAGATCTTGGTGCTCCGTATCCTTAACTCACAGAGTGGGGACCTCAAGGGGAGGGGAGCAGAGGAGGGACAAAAGAGTGTAGACTTGTTCCTTTGTGTTCCCTGCCTCCTGAGAAGGCCCCGCCTCTCCCAAGGACTCTCTTCCTGCTTGCCGTCCTTGACTCCAGGCAATCACAGACCTGAAGCGGTTCTCAGAATCCAGGATACGAACCAGCAAGCTCACAACATTTGTGAATTTCCCACTAAGAGACCTGGACCTGAGAGAATTTGCTTCAGAAAACACCAGTGAGTATACCTCAGCAGGGGAAGAATGAAGGTGAGAGGCAACCAGGCAGCAGGAAGCTAGCGAATGAGGGGGGGGGAAAAATCTGGAAGTAAGGATTAGTGAGACACGGTAGCGGGTGAGATCAGTCCCCAAAACCCACGCAAAAGAGAGAGTTGCCTCCTTCATGTTTCGCTCTGACACACACACACACACACACACACACACACACACACACATAGACAAAGTAAATAAAATTAAGTTTTAAGTTTTTAAGTAAAGCTATTTTTGTTTTTGTTTTGGGGGATTTTTTTTTTTTAAGGAAAAAAGATTGGGAAATAAAAGGGAGGAAGGGAAGGAACTGGGGACAGGACCACCTCCAGGGCTTGACACTTGTGTCCCTCCTCAGACCATGCTGTTTACAACCTCTATGCTGTGTCCAACCACTCCGGAACCACCATGGGCGGCCACTATACAGCCTACTGCCGAAGTCCGGCAACGGGCGAGTGGCACACTTTCAATGACTCCAGGTGAGGAGTAGGATCTGGGCAGGGCTCCTGGATAGAAACCACTTCATACGGTGTCCATCTTGAATGGACAGAAAGTCGGGGCCACAAGCTACCTCCTGACACAAGTGTCCCCTGCCCTTTCTGGGGCTGTCAGAAATGAGTACAGTAGCACACAGCTGTAACCAAACACCTAAGAGGTGAAGGCAAGAGGGTCAGGAGTTCAAGGTCATCCTCAGCTACTTAGTGAGTTTGAAGTCAGCCTGGGTTATGTGAGACCCTGTCTCAAACAAGGGGTGGGGGGTGGCACTGAAAATATAGCTCAGCGGTTAAGAGCTCTTACTACTATTACAGAGAACAGGACTTGCCATTGGTCGCCATGGACACCTGCACTCATACCATATACACATTTAAAAAACAAACAAACCAACAAACAAAACAAGAAAACCTCCCAAGGACAGAGGCAGAGGTTAACTTGGCATGGCCAGCCCTCCCTGACAGGCTCTGACTCTGCCCTCTTCTTTCCACAGTGTCACACCGATGTCCTCCAGCCAAGTGCGCACCAGCGACGCCTACTTGCTCTTCTATGAACTGGCCAGTCCACCCTCCCGTATGTAGCATTGAGGAGCTACAGCCCTTCCCTCTTCCCTGTGGTGGCCCCACGTCCTAAGTTTTTTAAAAATTCAGAAAAAAAAAACCACTAAAAAACAACAGCAAAGTCCTGACAAGTAAGAGAAAAATAAACATAAAATAAAGCTGCCGAGCAGAAGTTGATACAGCCTGGTCAGGGTCTGGAGCCAGGAGCCCGGAGCCCCTGAGCCACGGCCTGTCGGGAAAGACGGACTGATGCAGACACAGTCAGCAGTGTTCCTCGACCCCTCTGCTTCTCTTATTTGCATTCTTAAGCCTGTGGTTTTTTTGTTTTTGTTTTTGTTTTTTGTTTTTTTTTCCTGTGTGTCATAAACAACAGCGGTCTGTGGGGAGATCAGTCCACCTGCTGCCCTCTCTCCAGCACCACACCTTCTGGGAGGACAGCGCCATCTGGAGCCTGCTGGTAGCATCTCTGCTGGATGGAGCTAGGGAGGAGCCTCCTCGGAGTTCCCCCCCACCCCCACCCCTTTACCCTGGACCTGCTCACCAGTCCAGAGAGGAAACACCCATGAGCCAAGAGCCCTCTTAACGCTGCTAAGTCCAGGGGTACAAATGAGGGGGACATCTTTGAAAAAAGCTGGTTTGGGTTTTCAAAAGCCCAAGTTTGTTTTTTTTTTTGTTTTTGTTTTTGTTTTGTTTTTTAATGAACTGTAACAAACGTGTTCTGACTGGAGATGCCGTCCTTCACACCTCTTCACAGCTGGGACATTGGGCTGGCCCTCTGTTTTTGCTTTGTTTTTTTTTTTTTTTTAATTGTTATTATTTTCCTTGTCCAAACACAGCTTTTCTAATACTAGCCCCCTGTGGTGCTAGGTGAGTGTTGGCCAGGCCCAAGCATAGTCACAGTAGACCTAGGATCTAAAATTTTCTGTTTTGAAGGTTTTTTTCCCTTTTCTTTCTTTCTTTCTTTCTTTCCCTCTCTCTCTTTTTTCTTTTTTTAATATTTTGGATGGAATCTAGTTGCCTCCAAGAATTGTGCCTTATAGCATTTGGGGACCAGGGGGTAACTTCCCCTTCTTGAGATCTCTCTGCTGCTTCCCTTTATCCCGGTGCCATGTTGAAAGCCACTTGGGGAAATGAGGTCCCACCCTTGCCCTGGCTTCTTGTACATCACAGTGGTTAAGAGGGAAGCAGGTAAAGGATATTTCTTAAGATAGTGTATCAGGTTCTTCCTGCCACCCTCTGACCCGCCCCAGGTCTGCTCCTCAGCTGTTTGAAGGACAGCACAGGCCCCTTGTCCCTATACCTCCCCTTTAATTTATTCTCTTCATGTCCTTATCCTCCAAGCTCCCTGCCACCTGTCCCTTTCTCAGAGTCTCTTAGACAAAGGCCCTCTGGACTGAGCTCTTCTCAGGGACACCCACGCCACCCCTTACCCCCTCTTGGCATCAGTCTTTGGTCCTACCCCGGGAGTGCGAACCCGCATGTTATGAGGATGTCTTGTATGACTGGCCGTGGGCTGGGTTTTGCCAGGACATCAGACAAAACTCCATGCTGCCCCCAAGAGCCAAGCTGTTCATCACTAAGGCATTTTGCACACCCCACAGGTGGGCCTGGCTCATGCCCTCAGAACCTGGAGTGCTTGAGTGTTCCCAGGGCGAGGGACCTGAGAAAGACACCCTGAGTTTACCTGGCCTGGTGCCCTTCTCTAGGGAAGACCTGTGAACCTGAGCCCAAGGGCTGTGTACACTTGTTTACTGTGTAAGCAAGAGTGGAATGTCTAATGTACAGAGGAGCCTTGTACAGAATAAATAGCTTTGAGAAAGAAGCTGGTGACCTGACAGTCTTGATTTGGGAGGGGCTTACGTCCCGGGAGTGTTGCTAGCACAGGGAGGGCGGCAGCTCACTGCTTCAGCTCCAAGTGCCGTATCCTAGGAGCTTACCCACTTGTTAAAACTCTTTACATTGAAGTAGCATGTATTTCAGGTGCCATGTTCCACATCTGGCTTCGCAGGTTGAGTTTGTCCTTGTGATTATGGGTTTAATTCTTTGAGCTAAAATGCTTAGAGATGAGGCACACCACATTTCTAAAGTCCTCAGCAGCATCTTCTGAGGACATTATCCTGCAAGGGCGCAATCTAAACACCTGGGGAAATTGGCATCTCTGGTGGTAACTCCTTTTTTTTTTTTTTTTTTTAATGTTTTTACATTTACATGTGCACACCTGTGAAGGTCCAAGGACACCGGGCCAGAGTCGGTTCTCCTGCCATGTGGGACCCAGGGATCAAGCAGGCCACCAGGCTTTGGGACAAGTGCTTTTACTTGCTAAAGCCACCTGGACAGCCAACCTGCTTTTAAAATACAGTCTCTGTAGACCAGGCCAGCCTTGAACTCACAGCAGTGCTCCTGCTGTAGCCTATGAAGTACACGAGCCACCACACCTGGCTTACATTTCTATAAAAGACCTGATGTGTGTAGACCAGAGCACCAGGGCCCCTCTTCCCAGCTGCCTTCACTGCTCTGGACACTTGGAAACAACAGTCTCGTCCAGCCGTCCCTGCTGTGGCACAAGCGCCTGGTTCCCACTTGGTGCCCGAGTGCTACCGTGTGGCCCACCTCATTTAGGAAGACAGCATTCTAACCTGAGAATCTCACTGTAGCAAAGGCTCATGTAGTCCACGTGACCTCTCGAGCCAGCTGAGGCCTGGGATGAGCTAAGCCTGCGCCCCCAGCTTCTCCTCCTGCAGAGGCTGGGATTCCGTTGCATAAGGCCTGTGTGCCCTCACCATCCCACTTTAGTTGGTACTAGGGCTTGAACCCAGGGCCTCTGGTGTGCTAGGCTGGGGCTGGATGCAGCAGACCACACTAGCAGCATGAGAAGATTTAAACCAAACCCTATGACTTCTCTTTGAGGAACTTGGACTCCCCTGTCCACCCAAGATGAGAGATCTCAAAGCTGATGGCTTCTCCCAGCCAGCCACAGGTAAAAACAAAAGATAAATTAAAAAATATATATTCTCTACTAAATAGAAATTGGCTTGCAGCCAAGTTGACAGTGCCTAGTTTTTCCGTGGTGGTAGAAGCCACCCTGTGCATTCTGTTCTCCAGAGAGCAGACCGTAAGGAATTAGGGACTCAAGCCCTTGCCCTTGCCCTTGCTGGCAGCTTAGCCATCTCATCCCCATGGCAACAGTCCCCAGCACTGCACCAAACCCCAAACACAAGCAAGTCTATGGTCTGCGTTGTTTTGCGAGCTGCTTTGCCTCCTAGCAACTTGGATTAGTTCATCGCTCTCAGCCAGTGTTCTACAGGCCCTCACTGAGAGGAGGTGCTGCCTTTGCAGCTGTGACCTTGAACAAGCGCCTCTCCCCCTCCGTAGGCCTCCAGGCCTCAGCCAACTGAAGGTCGCTGCTCAGGTAGTCTCATTCTAAGCCACTTTTCCTCCAAACACACATTTGAGTTGGTACTCACACAGCCGTGGTTTCCTGGCCCAGTTTATAGCTTGGGTTTTTTTGTTTTTGTTTTGTTTTTGTCTCTACATTTACTTATTCTAGGAGGACAGTGTTGCACACCGCGGTATGTGTGTGGAACTTTTCAGTCAGTTCTCTTCTTCCCCCATGTCAGTTTCAGGGATCAAATTTAAGTCAAGTGCCTTTGCCAAGCCAGTAACAAATGCAGGGACAGAGACAGATCTGCTTGTATTGGGGATCTGGCACGGTACTAGCCACTTCTCCAGCCTCAGATTTAATTTTTTGTTGATCGATGCTCAGCCCAACTTATAGTTTTTGGATATGGGACCTTAGAGGCTGCCTTGTCCATACTGTCATTTTGACGGTGAGGGCACTGAGGCTTCAAGACCTGTCGAACAGCACTCCACCTGGCTGTGGCAGAAGCAGGGCGGATCTCACCTGGCTCTGGCTCCATCTGAAGACTTTTGGTTGAATTGGTGACAGCAATGGTGGCAGAATTCTCGGCAGAACTGTCCTACTCTCATCAGGAAGCGAACCAAACATCCTCTCAAATTCAATCCCTGGGCCGGGCGTGGTGGCGCACACCTTTAATCCCAGCACTTGGGAGAGAGGCAGGCGGATCTCTGTGAGTTCAAGGCCAGCCTGGTCTACAAAGTGAGTCCAGGACAGTCAAGGCTACATGGAGAAACTCTATCGAAAAAAATTTTTTTCAATCCCTGGAACCCACGTAGTGACCCACCCTATAGGTCACATGGCACAGTCATATACATAAAGGCCATGTCTCAAAAAAAAAAAAAGTGACAAAGGAGGAGGATGCAATGCCTGCTCCTCATTCGTAGATTACATGGGTTACCCTCAGGACCTTGGAGACAATTCTCTCGTGGTCTTCATTCTTCTGTTGTCCATGCTGTCCCTAATCTAGGCACCAGGTAGGTACATGGCTATACCCAGGTCATCTGACCCATCCACACCAATCTGTAGAATAAGAAACAAGTCATGGAGCCCCTGTGCCAAGTTCAAGGCCCCTGGCTGCTATAAGCCTAACAGGGGTGAACTTGAAGACATGGTAACTGGGATGTGGCTCATCACTGATGGCTGTGGGGTCAGTCATGGCCCCCCCAGGCAAGTGATGGGCCCTATACACACAGGGTTCCACTGTGCTGTCCTTTACCCCACTGAGTCATGACTAAGATATCCTATCCGGTCTGAGTTGAGGGTGGAGAGGAGGAGTCTCTGAGCCCCATTTTGAAGCTGCTCCTGCTAAGTCATGTGCTACTAAGATGAAGTGAACAGCTCTATCGTGCCATTTCATCACCCAGCCAGGCCTGATACCTGCAGCTTCCAGTGAGTAATCAAGGGGCTCAGCCCCCATACTCACCAGCTACACCACGGACCAGTGCAGGCTAGTCTGTGGGTCCTAGTTTCTCTCTCTCTCCTCTCCTCTTCTCCCCCCCCCTCTCTCTCTCTCCCTCTCTCTCCCTCTCTCTCTCTCTCCTCTTCCTCACTTTTGAGACGGTCTCATTATGTATGCCTGGCTGTCCTGGAGCTCACTCTGTATACCAGGCTGGTCTCAAACTCACAGAGATCTGCCTCCTGAGTGCTGAGATTAAAGGTGTGCCCTACCATGCTCTTTATTCCAAACTCTTTCCATGGCTAGGGATACTGCTCAGTGTGGTCCAATCAGAATGGGCAAAGACTTGTGGCCCAAAAAAATGCCTCTCATGGTCTCTTCAAGACACTTGCTCCTAAAGCTACCAAAGCTGGCCCTGCCCATACTGGACTCCATGCTCAGCGCCCAGGAAGATGCAGGCAGGTGTCTGAGAAAGCAGATGGAGGATCTAGAGAAAGGCTTCTTTCCTGAGTGCAGAACAGCTAGCTGTCTTAGGATCAAGGATCTGTCCACACCTCCTAGCCTTCTAACAGGACTCGACCCCTCATAGGTTGTATCCCAAACAAAACACATGCTCTGTTTTAACGCACCTCTTTATTTTATTTTTTTTTTCAGCTGTAACCTTGGGGATGTTACTTAGCATCTCAGAGCCTTAATACCATCTTTTGTAAAATGACTGTGCTCCCTCACTGAGCTGTGTATGAAAAGAGAGAAAACAATATGTAAGACCTCTTGCCTGGGGCCTAAAGCATGATAGACATCCTACAAGCAGTAGCCAGGAGTATGACATCGCCTCCAGTTTCTCAGCCCTGCCCAGCACCGCGATAAAGCAAGATAGGGTGGCAAGTCCCTTGCCTTTCTCCCTGGAACAGCTGTGCCAGGCGGAGAGAGGACACTCCTTTCTACCCCCATGACAGCAACCAGAACCAACAAGCAGACTTCACCCCCAACCTGCCCACACTGCCAGCCATCCCCTCCCACCGGCCCTTTCTCCTGCAGGCTTGGGGACCCCGATGTCGGAGCCAGGCCCTCAGTCTCATGCCATCATTCCTGCGCGATCACTTTTCTGCTTGTTCTTGTAGCACAGCTAGTGGATGTAACAGAGGCCTTTGCCAGCCAAATGTGAAAACTCACTACCAACAGCCGGGAGGCTGAGGCAAGAGGACGGCTCCAAGTTTGAGGCTGGCTTCGACCGAGAGAGACCCTGTCTCAAAACAAAACAACAATACTACCAAAAATGGAGTTGAGGCTGTTGCTCCTGTTGGTAGAGTGCTGATATAGCACACATAGGTTCAGCCTTCCCCCTACACCTGCTCCTGCCTCCCATACCCTGCCCCCCCCAACCCCCACACCCACACACCATGGTGCTCACGCAGCGTGGGGAATAGAGACAGGAGGATCCGAAGCTCCAGGTCCTACTGAGGAAACGGCCTAACAGGTAAAACACTTGCCGTTTAGATGTCCAGTACTCACGGAAGTGCTGTGAGTGCCAGTCAGGCGTGGCAGCCCCATCTGTGATCTCTGGAGTAGGCTGGTTGGCTAGACAAGCAGGCTCAAGCAAGCTCTGGGCTCAGGTGAGAGACCTTGCCTTGATAAATGTGTGCGTATGTATGTATGTGTGTGTGTACATAATACAAAAAATGTTCAAGGTCATCCCTGCCTAGCACAAAAAGTTCAAACCTGAACAATCTGACTCTAATTAACAAACAAACAAAAAGCCAGGATGGAGAAACAGCTTCTTCCAAAGGGTCAGGGTTAGCTAATAACTTTGCCACTCAGATGAGTAGTAGTATGCTGCTAACGTTGTCGGCGACCCTTAGAAGGCAGCCTGCCTTGAGCATTTGCTCCCTGCCTCTGTCTCTCTTCACCTGAGGCACCCTACAGCCATGTTCTCCACCCCTAGGAGCTCCCTCCATACTCCTGGAAGGTGAGGAAGAGGGACATGGTGACTCCCTTACCCACACCCCACAGAGCACCTAGCCTTCTCTGCTGGTGCCCACAGCCGCTGCCTGTGCCTTTAAGGACTGCTGTTCAGTGCTGGGGTCTTGACCTCTGCATCCTCAGCTGAGTTGGATTAAGGACCATTCCGTGCCTTTTGTAAATTCCTTCTCGCCTCAGTTCCCTCCCCCACATGGAGACAGAGTGGCCCGGAGCTCGAACCGTTCTGCCAAAGGCAACCAGAGAACTGGTCTCTCCCGACAGCCCTGTCCCTCTGAGAGCAAAGGTTGCTTCTTTGATAGGTGACTTGTGACCAGGGAGTGGACCCTCGGGGGGGTCTTGGGCTGTCACAGGATCTCCAGAAAGCCATGCAGAATCTCAAGCCATGAAGGACTATTCTGATGTCATTCTCTGTCCAGAGGCAACCGAGTCAAGCAAGGTAAGGTCCTCATGGCACCCACTTTCCATGATCCCATGTCCCCAGTGAACCTGCCTGTGCTGGCTCAAAGGTCACTGCCTTCCATTCCAGACAGAGTTCTGCAACCCTGCTTTTGACCCTGAAGCAGGCCTTCCACTGGCCTTACAGAAAGATGCCAGCAGCAGCCACCAAGCTCCCTGGCATGGTAACCATCAGGGGTTGCTTGGGCAGAAGAGAGAGCGAGGTGTGAGGGACACCCCACCCAGGGGTGCCTCTCAAAAGCCCACTGTGTCCCCCTTGCAGGCCAGCATCTCCGAGGGCTACAACCAGACTGCCGCTTCTCCTGGCTTTGCATCTTGCTCCTCAGTGGCCTACTGCTCCTGCTGGTGGGGCTACTGGTGGCTGTCATCCTGGCTCGTAAGGACTTGGGAGGGCTTTACATCGTGAGTCCATGAGCTTTTCTGCCAGCCCCCAAGGGACCTGCTCTTCTGAATGACAATGCTCTATCCTCCCGCCCCCCCCCCAGAGTTGCAGACTACATCCCTCCTCAGAACTACCGAGAGCCCACTGCCCACCTCCATGGGTAGCATTCCCAGCACCACCCCTAACATCAACACTACCACCCTCACCACCTCCCCAGCAACTAGCAGACAGCAAGAAGCAGCCGTGAGCCCAACACACCAGACCCGTGAGTCCCAAGGGTGCTCTCTGGAGGAGGCCCAAGATGGCAATGGGGGGAGAGGAAGCCTGGAAAAGGAACCTCGCAGGTCGGAGAAAGGCTTCTTTTCTAGTGACCTCTGAACTCTCATCTCCATCCCCTGCAGCCTGCGGAGGCCTCCTTCCTGGTCCAAGGGGTTTCTTCAGCAGCCCCAACTACCCAGACCTTTACCCGCCCCACAGCCACTGCGTCTGGCACATCCAGGTAGCCACAGGCCAGACAATACAGCTCAAGATTCAAGCCCTCAGCATAGAAAGTGTGCTCTCCTGTCTTTTTGATCGTTTGGAAATCACCCCAGAGCCTGCAGGCCCTCTCCTCAGGTGGGTCCCTCTGCTTCTAGGGGACCCCACTTGTCTGAAAGGTAGAGAAATGAGAAGCTAAAGCAAAAATCAGGACTGGAAGAAAATTAACAGAGCTGACCTCTGACCCTTCCCTTGCCGGTACCTTGTTGTGTGGCCTAGGAAAAGTCACCGGCCTCTCTGATCTCTTTCTTACCTGAGTTTGGATCCTCCATCCCACCCCCACCCCCACCCCCACCCCCACCCCCACCCCCAACCTGGCTTTCTACAGGGTGTGTGGTAAAACGCCTCCTGCTACACTAAACACCAATACCAGCCACCTCCGTGTGTCCTTCGTCTCTGATGGCGATGTGGAAGGGTCTGGTTTCCAGGCCTGGTACCAAGCTGTAGCCCCCGGACATTGTAAGTGGATTCCCCACCCCCACCCCCATGTCGCCAACCACCTCCCCTTCAGCTACTCCCAGAAGGCTGCGGGGTTCCGACTCCAGATGGCCTGTGCCCTTCTCCAGGGAGCTGTGCCCCTGATGAGTTCCGCTGTGACCTGCTCCTCTGCCTGCAGCATGACTTAGTATGTGATGGCATCACCAACTGTGCCGACGGTAGCGACGAGGCCAACTGCAGTGCCAAGATCCCCGGTATAGGCCCAGCTTGGGTCAGGGCAGATACGTCTTCAGGCCTCTGTCCGGGGTTCAGGCTGGGATCTCCTGCTCTGACCCAGAATTTTCTCACCTGGTCACTCATAAGCCATTTGGCTTCTCCACAGGGTGTGGAGGGAACCTGACTGGGCTCCACGGCGTGTTCTTTACTCCCAACTATCCACAGCACTACCTTGACCAACAGGTGAGTGCAGCACCCTCAGGAGCTGGTGTAGGACACCACAGCGCCTAGGTTAGTGTGCCTGGGAACAGAATGCCGGAAAATGTGCTTAGTAAAAACCAGTTTATGCAGGCCAGAAGGAACCCCTGTTAAGCACCAACTGTATACCAGAGATTTCCATGCTGGGTAAACACATCTATTTCAGGGACCAGACAACTTGAAAAGGCATTTATTTACATATAGTCAAGGCCTCACTCTGTAGCTCATGTTGATCTTGTAACTGCTGAGAATCCTCCTGCCCCAGCCTCCTGAATGCTTGGATTATAGGTGTGAGCCACCATGCCAGGCTTGGGTTTTTGTTTATTTTGAGACAGGATCTCACTATGTAGCCATGGCTGGCCTGGGACTAACGGTTTGCACCCCAATGTCCTCGCCCGTACCCCCACACCTACTGAGGTTTTTTTTTTTTCCATGTTGAGGGTCAACCCCAGGGGCTTGTGCATGCCAGACAAGTTCTTTACCAAGTGAGCTGTATCCATGGCTGCCCCTTGGCTGCTATGGAGCCTGACATATAGCTTGGGCTGACCTTGAACTCTGCCTTCCAAGCACTGGGATTACAGGTGTAAACCACTATGCCTGATTGACCCTTCCTATTTTAAGAGGCACCAGTGGAAAGTGAGGTAGGAAACAGCCACTCACACCCTGCCTAGTCTGCTCAGGGCAAAGAGGCCCCTGCGTGTCAGGGCTGGGGCAGGCGAAGGTCCCGATGAGTCATCTGTAGTGTACCCTTCCCCAGCTTTGCACATGGTACCTCTCGGTGCCTGTGGGATACGGCATAAGACTACAGTTCCTCAACTTTAGCCTGGAAGCACAGGCTGAGTGCAGGTTTGACTACGTGGAGGTGTACGAAGCCAACAGCTCAGGTTCCGGCTTCCTGGGCAGGTACTAATGGGGGTGGGGGAGCATGCGCGCTGGGCAACCCATCCCCTACCCGGCAGGCCTGGCTCCCTATGCTAGGCTCAAGGGAGTCGCCAGCTTCACTGTCTTCAGCTGGCATCCTGAAACAGCTCACGCTTTCTCCCTGTGCCTGGCCCTTCGCCTCTGCAGTTGCTTGGTCCTAGTCTTCCCATCTGTATGGTCTTTGCCTTCCCCCGTCTTCCGTGACTCTCTCCCCATCTCAGAGTGGCTCAAGTTTAAGAAGTCATTTCGTACTTTTTGTAGCAAATAGCATATGTCTCCTTCCTTCCCCTAAGTGCCATGAATCAGCAGTCTTGGCCCCTGTGGCCCCAGACATGGCCAAGGCCTCAGCTTAGAGCCCCAGGGCCTGGCGAGTGGCCCGAGCCAGGATATATTTTCTGCCCTGGGCAGGTTCTGTGGAGCAGAGCCACCACCCCACCTGGTCTCCTCGAAGCACCAGCTGGCTGTAATCTTCAAGACTGATCTTGGTATCAACAGCGGGGGCTTCTACGCCACCTACCAAGCCATCAATACTACAGAGAGTAGGTGCCCCTGGGCAGGCGGGTGTGGGCAACAGAGATTCTTAAAGGGTACCCCGGAGGGCAGTGGGTACAGGCATGCCCTAGGGCACTGTCACGCCCCTGTGCCCACAGACTTTTGTGGGCCCAGAGAGTTCTGCCAGGATGGAGGATGTAGGGATCTGCGGTG
Source organism: Acomys minous (assembly GCF_964271855.1). Classification (NCBI taxonomy): domain Eukaryota; kingdom Metazoa; phylum Chordata; class Mammalia; order Rodentia; family Muridae; genus Acomys; species Acomys minous. Next base: position 103,904,698 of record NC_140494.1, read on the forward strand.
GATGTGTGATTTATGGAGAGACTGTGCAAATGACAGCAATGACAATTGCAGCGGCCAATTGTTCCCACAACCAGGTAAAGAGCTGTACTTGTGAGCAAGTCCCGCTGGCCAGAACAGGCTGGATTCTCTACCATGCTTTCTTCGTGTTCCTTTCCTTCTTCCTTGATAAGTTCATGCTGGGCCTCTCTCTGCTCATCCTGGGACCGCTTCACAGAGTCTCTGCCAGTGGTGGCATTGTACGCTAGTGTCACCTGCAAGGGACATGGGAATGTAGCCGTCAGTGGTAGGGGCTTTGAGACTTACCAACTTTGTCGGCCTGAGCCCCTCTCCACAGCCTACTTTACAGGTCACATGTTAGAAGTGGTCCCCAGTGGTTTCCCCATAGTCCCTAAGATCAGGGGGCCCTCTACAATGCAGAGGCTGGCAAACACAGGCTTTGGGAAACAGCGGGCCTCCTTGGAGTGTGTGAAACCACTCTGTGGTTGCCTCTTGAGATACTCAGACTGGACCCCTGTGGAGACAATGACCCAGGGCCAGGCAGTGTCTTGCCCCCCTCCCCCTCTCCTCCAACCCCCAGTGACACAACCTTCACCCCCTTACAGAGCTGGCTTGTGAACCTGTTCAGGTGGAGATGTGCCTTGGGCTAAGCTACAGTACCACAGCCTTCCCTAACATCTGGGTGGGCCTGGCCACCCAGGCCGAGGTGATCAGCATCCTCAGAGGCTACAAGGTGCTGGGGCCGAGACGAGGGAGGTTGCAGGAAGGGGTGGGTACACTGGGACTGGACGCCTGAGGGCTGTCTCTTCCTCCCACAGAGTCTGACAAGTCTACCTTGCTACCAGATGTTCCGGAGGTTTCTTTGCGGGCTGCTTGTACCCCACTGCACCCCACTGGGCACTATCCTACCCCCTTGCCGCTCTGTCTGCCAGGAGGCAGAACAACAGTGCCAGTCTAGCCTGGCACTCCTAGGCACCCCCTGGCCCTTCAACTGCAACAGGCTGCCTGAGGCAGCTAGCCTGGAAGCTTGTGCCCAGCCCTGACCTGAAGCCAGGCCCTACCCTCTGTCTGCCCATCCCCCTACCTATATGGGTGGGCAAGCAGAAAAGAAAGGGAAGAGTGACCTGGCCGTGCGTGTGTGCGTGTGTGCGTGTGTGCGTGCCTGCGTGGGACTCTGCTCATCCTCTCTGGTGCTTCCCAGGGAGGAGAGGGACCAGTTCCAACTCTGACCTACACCATCTCCCCTGCACCTTCCCCGTGCTCTTATTTGCCAAGACAGCCCTAGGCAGTGGCCAGGCCTCATACTGTGTTATTGGACAGCCTAGCAGACTTCCTATCCAAGTCTCTGACCCTGTCTTCTGCCTGCCCCTTTTCCACTTATTTACGGTCACTGTCACCTGACCTTCAGCTTTTTCATTTAGTCAACAGAGCTGTATTAAGTGCCCACCGGTGTGGCGGGAACCTAATCTAAGCCTGGAGGTCCTCTGGTTTTGGAATTCTTCACTCCAGACTCTCTCTCCTAATCCAGTTTTTCACCCCACCCGGCCCAAACACACTAGTCTTGACCTTGGTCTCTGTCACTGCCCCATCCCTCCCTCCTGCTCCTGGGAACTGGAGCCCCAAGTGTCTGTCACACAGTTCAGCGTCTCTGTAATGCAGGCTCAAGTCTCTCTCCACCCCCTCCTTTCTCCACACCCCCTACACCCCCACAACTTTGGCCGGCCGCCGAGCGACACCACGAGTTAATTCCCTGCTATTTCCCAGCCCCGGAGCTCTTGGGCCCTGAACAACTGGTTTCCGCTAGGAGTCTGGGAGGAGCGCTGTTGAGCCGGCAAAGGATCAGCCCGAAGCTGGGAGTCAGTCAGCAAGGGCAGGGGCTGCCTAGTTGGGGTAGGAGTGGGAACAGAGCCAGCTGGAGGGTCTGAAGAAGCCATTCAGATCGGAGTAGTTGGGGGAGCAGGGGAGCCGGGAGGGGGTGAGTCTGGCAGAAGGGAGGGGGGAGAGGGGAGGGAACTGTGGGAAAGTCTGGGCGCCAGCTAGGGGACGAGGGAGGAAGGGCTTGTCTTTCCTTTCCCAGTTCTTGGCCTGGAGCACCCCCATCTTTAGCCTGTCACACTAAGCTCACCCCCAAAGGCATGTCTGTGGAGCGGGGACCTGCTGGGGCACGAGGTGGGTCCCAAGATTCTGAGTTCCAACTCTGGTCCTGCCCAGCCCACAGACTACAAGAGGATCCTGGCATCCGGGCCTTTGGGGTCACCACCATGAGACCACTTCTTGCCCTGTTGCTTCTGGGCCTGGTGTCAGGCTCTCCTCCACTGGATGACAACAAGATCCCCAGCCTGTGTCCCGGGCAGCCCGGCCTCCCAGGCACACCAGGCCACCATGGCATCCAAGGCCTCCCTGGCCGTGATGGCCGTGACGGCCGCGACGGTGCCCCTGGAGCTCCGGGCGAGAAAGGCGAGGGCGGGAGGCCTGGTAAGAAGTCATCTTAGTAGCAGTGCATGGGGACATCCTAGTGAGCGTGGCAGCTGGTCTGGTGGATCCTTTGGAGTTCATAGGCCCCACCAGGGGGCGCTACTCCCTCTCCATTCCAGTAGGCTGATGTGGGGCGAAGTGAGCTGCGGGTGGAGGCGAGTGAGTCAGCTCCACGGGAGTCAGAAATCCTGATCTTTCTACTCTGCACTTCAGAGCTGCTCTTAGCAGGAGGCAAATAGCCAAGGAGGCTGGGAGGTTTAGAAATGGTCAATGGAGTCACCCTTCTGCATTCAGCTGTGGCTCCTAATTTCTCCCTCTCCACCCCGTGCAGGACTGCCTGGGCCACGTGGGGAGCCCGGGCCCCGTGGAGAGGCAGGTCCGGTGGGGGCTATCGGGCCTGCTGGGGAGTGCTCGGTGCCCCCGCGATCAGCCTTCAGTGCCAAGCGCTCGGAGAGCCGGGTACCTCCGCCAGCCGACACACCCCTACCCTTCGACCGCGTGCTGCTGAATGAACAGGGACATTACGATGCCACTACGGGCAAGTTCACCTGCCAAGTGCCTGGTGTCTACTACTTCGCTGTTCACGCCACGGTCTACCGGGCCAGCTTGCAGTTCGATCTTGTAAAAAATGGCCAGTCCATCGCCTCTTTCTTCCAGTTTTTCGGGGGGTGGCCCAAGCCAGCCTCGCTCTCGGGGGGTGCTATGGTAAGGCTGGAGCCTGAGGACCAGGTGTGGGTGCAGGTGGGCGTGGGTGATTACATTGGCATCTATGCCAGCATCAAGACAGACAGCACCTTTTCTGGATTTCTCGTCTATTCTGACTGGCACAGCTCCCCAGTCTTCGCTTAAAATATAGTGAACCCGGAGCTGGCACTTGCTCCTAGAGGAGGGTGTGAGGTGTGACACCGACAGATGTATACCAGGAGGGCTGGCCCCCCTGGAATATTGTGAATGGCTGGGGAAGGGAGGGGGGACACCACTGCTGGCAAAGAATGGAGACAGAGGCTGTCCGAGGTCAAGACAGGCAGTGTGGAGCAGTGGCTGGGTCTCTCTGCATAGTTGCTGGGCTGGCAACTATGGATTCCTGCCCAGGACTCCAAGGTGGCACGCTCCCGTCCGAGTCCTGTGCCCCCTCTCGGTCCTTGATTCCGTCTCTCCTGCTCCCAGGGCCAGACTTTTTTCTCAGAGGTCACTTAATAAACCTAAAAACCTCCCACTGGTTTCTGCCTTTCTTCTGAGGGGTCCCTGGGTCGGATGGAGCCATGAGGTGGAGATATAAGCAAGCAGACCTAGAACGGTTGGCTCCACAGGGCTGCCACCTAGTTAAGTAGACTTGTGAGCAGGATTACTTGAGCACGGATTGCCCTTCTGACTTAGGGCTATGACCACCCAGAGAGTGACAATTTCCTAATTGAGAGATGCTAAACCAAATGGGAGCTGCCACTGTATGGTGTAAAAAAAAAAAAAGGACTAGGGACTTTCGATCATGGGTGCCCTCTCTTGCATGTCAGATCGTGGATAAAGACCCCTGCTTTCTTAGATAACTGGAAAGCCATTGCTGTCACTCCCACCCAGAGACAAGTAGTTCCTGAGATGACCACAAGAGGGCGACCAAGCTCCGGACTGCAACAATGATTTAAGGTCTGAGCTAAGATGGCTAGGGGAAAGGATATTAAGGTCGGCCTACAGAAAGAATTCCAGACGGGAGTGGAAGAGGAGGTCCTTGGGCCCCAGCCCGGGAAGTTTATCTTCCCTAATAAAATGTTTACCCTCCACACTAAACAGAGACTGGAAGGAGCCAGGCTTCGGTCGGCTTACCTCCCCTAGGGGTTGGGGAGTTGGGGGTGAGGGGGCAGCCTTGCCACAGGCCTCCAATTCTGAGGTGGAGAACTTGTTTCCACTGTGATGGGTGGGCAAAGCCATAAAGTCTGAGGCTGGCCACAGGCCCACCTCCTGTGACACTCAGTTTAACAGGCTCAGACTAATGACTAACAAACACCCAGGTTTGTTAATCCCAATTGCTCAACCCCTCAAAGCAGAGTGGAGGGAACTCCTTCAGGACCCAGCACCTCCTCCTCCGTCTGGACACAGTGTTTCTAGGTGCAGCATAAAATTACAGTTAAGTGCCCCTAATGTCCTGCTGTCTGTGGGAGGGGAGCCGCATCAAAGGGTTCTAGGCTTCTTGTGTCTTCCAAATAGGCCTGTAGGCTCCAGCTCCAGCAAAAGGTCCCACCACACTCCACCCCATCACAGTACCAGGCCCTGTACCAAGACACGAAATAAGACAAGCCTTTAATCCCAGCACTTGGGAGGTGGAGGTAGGTGGATCTGTGAGTTCAAGACCAGCCTGGTCTACAGGGTGAGTTCCAAGACGGCCAAGGCGAAACCCTGTCTTGAAAAAACAAAAAGCAGACAAACGCCAGCTGCTCCAGGAATTGGAGGGCAGACTGGCTTCCAGACAGCAGGCTCTGTTGTGCCCTTGGGTGCCTGCAGGAACACAGAAGAGTTGGCTACAGGGACAAGTTCACAATCCGCTCACAAGGACTTAATGCAGTACAGAAAAGGCTGTTCCAGAACCATGGCAGCGGCAGGGCTGGCCACAAGGGTGAGCACTAAGCCGTTTCTTGCTGTGGGCTTTCCTCTCTCTCAGCAAAGCTGACCACCCCGTATCACCTCATCCCCACCCTAGCTCAGCAATCCAGATGCTCACTTTTTACCCTAGCCAGGCTCAAAAGACCCCAGGCAGCACCTGCTGGCACTTGCAAGGACCACACGGTAAGAGCTGTCAACAGAACTTTATTAATAGAAACTGGGCAGGCTGATCTACGGGAGCACGGCCCCCTGAGGCCTGGCCCCGTTTGGACCCTAGTGAAATGTGCGGAATGCCCTCCCTGATGTCAGAGAGAGCCCAGGAGGAATGCCATGTTCTATGCCATGTGGGAGTAAGTAGAGATCTGGTTATTCCTTCTGAGGACCCCCATGGAGCCTGAGGGTAAATGGTCCCAAAGCCAGGTGTAGCTGTGCCCCTGTACCCAGGGATAAACTCCTGACCCCAGGTTCTGGTCAAGTTGGGAGTCTTTAAGAGACAATGACAGGCAGAAGTGGCTTTTAAGGGCCCCTGTGGGAATCTACTCCCAGACCCACCAGGGCAGAGGCTCTGGCTGAACATAAAGGTTCAAGATCACTCCAAAACAAGAAATAACAGAAAATAGAAAAATCAAGATCACGCCAAGGCCCGTGAGTCGCCAAAATCCTCAAATGACACTGATGTGGTGTGGCCTGGGGGGAAAAGGACCAAAGACTCCAAGAGAAAAAGCCAGAAGCAGAGGATGGCCCCAGAGGCAGGCATCTGGGTGGTCCCGGGCAGGCTGGAGAGGAGCCCACCGCAGAGTCTCAGGGCCCTTGCGGAGTGCCATACTCACCACCCTTAGCATCACAAGGCCCCACACGGGGTTCAGAGACATTGTCACCCTGTCCCACCCAGACTGGAGTCTTCCAGAGTATTCCAGCTCGAGGGCCTGGATATATGGCTTGAGGCTTGGCAGAGTCGCCGTCCTGGGCAAGGAAGACTCGGGCCCAAAGCCAGAGGCAAAAATGTTGAGGCTGTCCTAGTGTGTGTGTGTGTGTGTGTGGGGCGCAGCGGGCAGGCGGGAGGGAGGGAATCTTCAGAGGTAGACATTGAGGGTCTGCAGGATGCCACGGCGGCAGAGCGGGCAGTTGCGGTGGTAGACAGGGTGGCGCATGAGGATCTCAGTGCAAGCCTGGCACAGGCACAGGTGCCGGCAGGGCAGAAGCAGCACAGTCTTGCTCTGGTCCTGGCAGATGACACACTTCTTCCGCTCCTCCTGTTCCTTCAGCAACTTCCATGGGTCTTGCCCTGCTGTAGGTTCATCGTCATTGAGTCTCTCCCGGCCTCTAGCAGGTGCTGTCCCGGTGGTCCCGACCTCCTCCTCCTCCTCCTCCTCTGCTTCAGGAGGAGTGTCCTGTCCCTGGGTCCTGGCTGAAAACACCCTCCCCGGGCCACCTTGGGGAGCCCCCGGTGCTCCTCCCCAATTGGGCCAGCTGGCCAGCTGTAAGCTCCGGCTCCAGATCCTGTGCCAGGCCTCCAGACTCAGGACAAGGCGAGACAGCCTGATGACATCCTCTCGCAGGCGGTGGTAGGATGCGCGGGCATGAAGCTGATTGAGGGCTCGAGTGGCCAGCCTCAAGGTGAGGTCCGGGTGCAACACAGCCAAAGCCACCGCCAGCACGCAAGCCAGCAACGCCAAACCGGTGAGATGGAAAAGCACGGAGCTGGCCAGGAAGCGGACCGATGAGGCCAACAGCTCCAGCACTAGTTGACAGGGGGTCCACAGGAGAATAGCCATGGCCACCGCACTGCTGGAAATGTGAGCAAGGAAAGCGGCCACCAGGTCTGTCATCCTCCACAGAGGCCCGGTCACGGCATCCCACAGGGCCAGCACCAGGGAGAAGAAGTTCTGCGTGCCAATGAGGCAGATGTTGACCAGGCTGTTGATCACATAGGCCACCAGGCTCATGGCAATGGCACAGATGTCACAGGCCTGGCGCAGCAAAGCATGGCCACTGGAGACCACGTTGAGGAGGCCCCTGTTCAGTAGTTCCCGGCTCCTCAGAGCTCCGTGAGAGGCCAGGTGCCCCAGTAGCTTTAAGCTCTCCAAGCTGGAGCAGCAGCTATGGAAAAGGGTACACAAGGCCTGCAATCCTCCTACGGTAAACCGGACCAAGGCTTCCACCAAAGCCAGCAAAGAAACCAGGACCCCTCGACTCAAGTGCAGTAGACTAGTCAGTACTGTGTGTGGCAGGTTGTAGACGAAGGCCAAAAGCCAGGCCAAGGTCGCCAGGAGGGACGACACGAGCAGGAAGTTGAGATCCAACACCAAGGTCAGCAAGTCCAGCACCAGGCCCACCCCATTGACGACCAGGTACACAGCCTCCATGATAGGGCTGTGGAGTTCAGGCCAAAAGGAAGGCTGGCTCCTCCGCGAAGGCGGTGTCAAGGTTGCCAATATTGGGGAGAGTTTGGGGTTAATTTGGAAGGGATGTGAACGACGGTCTAAAAAAGTGGGTTACAAGGAAGATTTTGAGACGAGGGAAAGGAGTCCCGGTTTGGAAGGCGGGCTGTTTCGGAACGAAGAAGAGGATCATCTCTACAGTGACGGGAGCCCAGACTGGAGCAAGTACCTCAGCTTTAGAAGCCTGGAGCGGCACACAAGGCCGGGCAACGGGTCAGACCGGGAGGACACCTGGAAAGATGGAACGGGATCTGGAAAGGCCGGGCCGGGGCCGGGTGGGGGCGGCGCAGGCTGGGCGCGGGCTCGCGGTCCAGCCACGCAGGTGCCCCTGTCCCCGCCCGGCCCCTGTCCTCCCGCTCGCGGCGACTGGCACCCAAAGGGAGAACCGGACAGGGAGTCAGCCTCGGCAAAGCCCAAGCGCGGCCTCCGCTCCACTGGGCGCCGCCATCTTGTGTGCGAAGGGGTGGGGCAAGTGGGAGGCGGGACTATAGCCTGTGACCAATCGGTGAGGGGCAGTGGCAGAAATGTCGGCGAACCATTGGTCTTTTTGAACGGCGCCTGAAGACATAGTTTCCAATGAGAGGGGTGGAAATATATTTATAAAGCCCCTCCTCTTTGAGGTGGTGATTGGTCCGCTAGCAGTCTGCGGAAGAAAACTTGCGGGTGAGAAGCTGCCAGTTCAGACGATTGGGGACATCTTGGCCGCGGAGCTGTCCCATATGCAAGCCAACATCCGGTTCTGCAGCTGTCAGTTTAATGGAGCAACCTGTTACAGCAGAAGACAAATGAGGACACAGACGTCGAAATCTTTAAAGAAGTTGGCATCAAACCCACGATGCAAAGGAATGCCCTTGTACAGCTTCCAGCTGAAGCCCATGCCGAGTATCAGCCGCTACCCTCTGACCATCAGAGGTATCCTGGCGAACACTCCAAAGACACGTTGACCACTCCTCCTTGAACGAACTGAGGGCCTGTCCTCTCAGGTGAACGAGGGAGTTCGGAAGAAGAAAAATTCAGACCAGCTAGAGTGGATCCTGGGCACTTGTGTGGTGCAAAGGCTTGGCAGAGCCACTAATTTTCAACTCCCTCTCCAACTGCCTGCGTCCGGGAAGCTTTTGCACAACGGGAAGTGATATAAAGGCTTAGAGCAATAAGGAGCTGCGGGAGCTCCTCTTCCACGGCTTCCTGCTGCTCTCCTACGTGGTCAGGCAGAGCCAGACTTTAATGAAGTTGCCTTTAAGTGTTTCGCCCGCCCCTCCCCCACCCCCAATCCTGGACTCTGGGATATTACCCTCCTCTGTGTCCCCTTGGGACCCGCTGCCTCATCCTCTCATTCATCATTTATTTGTATCATTTATTAAGCACCTACCATGCTTTAGAAACACAACCCTTTTTAAGATACCGTCTGGTCTCAAGTATTCACAAAGAGAAAAAGGTTGTTACAGGAGATTCGTTGTCACTGAGAAAAGGAGCCATAGAGTGAAAGAGCTCTGCTTCCTACCGTGTAGGCCACCTGTGCCCCATACATCAAGAGCCCTGATGTTTTCTACTTTACTTGGAGGTCTCTTGGGTGACTATCACCCTTGTCAGCCTTAATTGTCAAATTCGGCACAGGCTGGAATCATTTTAGAGAAGTCTCAATTTAAGGGATTGCCCTGCTGGGGTTGGTCTGTAAACTTGTCTGCGAAGAATTGATTTCTCTTGTTAACTGATATACAGGAGGACCCAGCCCACTGTATAAGAAAGCTTGCTGAAAGCCGGGCGTGGTGGCACACACCTTTAATCCCAGCACTTGGGAGGCAGAAGCAGGTGGATCTTTGTGAGTTTGAGGCCAGCCTACAAGTGAGTCTAGGACAGCCAAGGCAACACAGAGAAACCCTGTCTCAAAAAACCACACACACACACACACACACACACACACACACACACACAAAGAAGAAGAAGAGGAGGAGGAGAGGAGGAAGAAGACAAGGAAGAAAAGAAAAGAAAGCTTGCTTTCTTTTAAAGAGGCACGCCTTTAATCCCAACACATGGGAGGCAGAGATAGTCAGATCGCTGTGATTTTTGAAGCCAGCCAGGTCTACAATGTGAGCCCAGGACAGGAAGGCTACACAGATACACTGCCTTGAAAAACCAAAGGGGGAGAGAGAGAGAGAGAGGGAGAGAGAGAGAGAGGGAGGGAGAGAGAGGGAGAGAGAGAGAGAGAGGAAGAAGAAGAAGAAGAAGAAGAAGAAGAAGAAGAAGAAGAAGAAGAAGAAGAAGAAGAAGAAAGCTTGCTGAGAGAGCAGAGCAGTAACTGAACCAGCTGGCTACAGGAGCCTCCATGGTTCATGTGCTGGGTGTGTTTCTGGCCCAGCTTCCCTCCGGGATGCACTGTGACCTGACAGTGTAAGGTAAACAAACCTTTTCCTCCCCAAGTTGCTTTTGGTCAAAGTGTTTTTATCGAAGCAACAAAAAGTAAACAAGGACACTTACCCTGCCCCTGGTCACCACTGTTTGTTTTTCAATTTCCTACTTGCTTTGACTTCAGATTCTCGGTTGCTAGCTCTAACCCAGACTCTGAACAGCGCCTAAGCCCTTCCTCCAAGCATCACCCATGAAGGGCGCTTCCCTAGCATGCATGAAGTACAGTCCTCGGCATTACATAAAGGAGGCCTCGTGGGGCACCTGGGAGCTGCGAACAGAAAAGACAGTTTTGCCTACATGAAACCCTGACTTTAAAAATAAATAAGGCCCGACAAGTTAGCTCACACCTTTAATCTCAGCACCCAGGAGGCAGCGGCAGGCAGAACTGTGAATTGGAGGTCAGCCTGGTCTACGTATCAAAGTCCAAGGCCAGAGCTACCTAGGGACTGTGTCTCAAGAAAAAAAGAAAAGAGAAAAAGAAAGAAGGAAAGGAAAGAAAATGACCAGAGACATAGCTGTGCAGGTTATCAGGTCCAAAATAAGAGAGCTGTCTTGTTTGAGACAGGATTTCTCTATGTAGACTTGGCTGTCTGGGACTCACTTTGTAGACCAGGCTGGCCTCGAACTCCCAGATATCCCCCTGCCTCTGCCTCCCTGAGTGCTGGGATTACAGGCGTGTGCCACCGAGCCCTGCTAGGTGACACTGTTTTAAACATAGATCCTGGCTGGGTAAGCACAAGGTTCTTACCAGGTAAATGAGCCTAAAGGTTTCTATTCATTAGAAAAATCAGATCTCTCAAAGCAGCTTCTGCTCACCAGAAGTTCTCCTAACCCTCCCACAAAGGTCAGTAACCTATGACAAGGGCACCTAGTTCTGGATCAATCTTGACAGCCTGTATCAGCTCCCTACTCTCCTCACTGTCATATAAAATCTGCTTGCTTGGGTTGGAGAGATGGCTCAATGGTTAAGAGCACTGCCCGCTCTTCCTGAGGTCCTGAGTTCACTTCCCAGCAACCACATGATGGCTCACAACCATCTATAATGTGATCTGATGCCCTCTTCTGGCCTGCAGGTGTACATGCAGGCAGAACACTGTAAATAAATCTTTTTTAAAAAGTTTTTTTGATGCTTTTCGGCCATTTTGCTCTTCTCCCTGCACACACACCCCACCTCCCCCACACACAGACACACCGAGAGATGGTCTCAGCAGTTTGATCCCCATAAACCTTTCGTTCAGTAGCTCTTCCATGCCATCGAGAATTCAGGTGCCCAGCATCTGCTCCGTGAAAGCCTAGTGACCTGATCTGGATCCCCAGTGGAGGAGAGAGAACAATTCCACAGATACAGATACGTGCAAGTGCACAGAGACCAGGGTGTCTTTTATCACTTCCTTTTTGTTTGTTTGTTTGTTTGTTGTATTTTGACTATTTTCTCTGGCCAGTGAGTTCCCGGAGTCTATCTCCATCTCCCGCCCCCGGGGTTATGGGTGTACCCATTCACACCCAGATTTTTTTGTTTTGTATTTTGAGACAGGGTTTCTCTGTGTAGCCCTGGCTATCCTGGACTCACTTTGTAGACCAGGCTGGCCTCGAACTCACAGAGATCCACCTGCCTCTGTCTCCCGAGTGCTCACACACAGCTTTTTATGGGTGCTGGAGATTCAAACTTGGGTCTTCTTGCTCCAAACACAGGACATGCTCTGCGCTATCTCCAAAAACCTAGCATGCTTTTTTATTTTTATTTTTATTTCTTGAACCTGTGTCTGAAGCTTCACGTTCCCTGTGCCCACAATCAAACCTCGCACACCTGCCACACCTGACACGCTGCCAATGGTTCCAATTAAATAGCCAACCAGAGGGGCCAGGCGTGGTGGTGCACGTCTTTAATCTTAGTACTCTGGGAGGAGGAGGAGGAGGAAGAGGAGGAGGAGGAGGCCTTCTGTGAGGCCTGTTATCTCTGTGAGTTCTAGGCCAGCCTGGTCTACAAAGTGAGTCTAGAACATTCAACGTTGTTACACAGAGAAACCCTGTCTCAAAAAACAAAACAAAACAAAACAGTCAGCCAGGGCCTACAACATGGCTCAGCGGGAAAGTGGCCCTGCTGCTAACCCTAATGACTTCAATCCCTGGGACCCACATAGAAGGAATGAACCGGTTCTCCAAAAAGCTGTCCTCTGATTTCTGTGAATGCCTTGTGGCCCATGCACACACAACTACCACCACACCAATTAGATAAAGGCATGCACCAGGTGTGGTGGTGGCACACGCCTTTAATCCCAGCACTCGGGAGGCAGAGGCAGGCGGATCTCTGTGAGTTCAAGGCCAGCCTGGTCTACAAAGCGAGTTCAGGATAGCCAAGGCTACACAGAGAAACCCTGTCTCGGGAAAAAAAAAAAGAAAGAAAACAATAACAAGACAAAACAGCTGGGTTTCCGCAGGCAGAAACAGGGAAAGACCACAGTTGACTGGGTCCCCAAAGGCAATTCCTGTTCATTTGGAAATAGACCCTTCCCTTAGCCTGATAGGAGGTCTACAAAGCCTACAATGAGCCACAGCCCTTGACCTAAGAATCCCAGCTGTGGTCAATGTTGGGCAATCCCAGCTCAGCTAACTTGGTGGAAGAATTTGTAATTGCTTGCCAGTGTGCTCTCTGGAGCTGGTAAACCAGCTCTGAAGAAAGCCGATGCCTACAGGTACTCTCCTTGCAGTTGACAAGGGAAAATGCTCTGGCAAGCACTGAAGTCCTGCAGGGGCCCTGCTCTAGCACCAGGGGCATCTGCACTGCTGGCAGCCAGGCTTTCATTCGGCGTGGTAAGAGAAAGCACAGCTGGACAAGAGTAGGGCTTTTTTTATAGTTTATGGGGGTGTGTGTGGGTTAAGAAGTTGGATGAGACCAGGACTGTGTCCAGTTTACGATGCTGTTCTTACCTCCTTCATCTCCTTGGTAAGATAAAGTTGATTGCCAAGATATTTAGAGTTGAAGGTTTTCTTTTTTATGTAATTTATTTTTTAATTATGCAAATTAAGGCTAGACTGGAGCTCAGTGGTAGAGCATTTGCCTGGCATGGGCAAAGCCTTAGGTTTCATCCCTTGCAATATGTGTGTGCGTGTGCATGTGCGTGTGTGTGTGTGTGTGTGTGTGTGTGTGTGTGTGTGTGTACAAGGAAGTAATTTGTAAATTTTTATTTTATTTCTTGTATATGAGTGCTTTATCTGTAGATGAGAGCATCAGATCACAGATGGCTGTGAGCCACCATGTGGTTGCTGGGAATTGAACTCTGAAAGAGCAGGCAGTGCTCTTTACCACTGAGCCATCTCTCGAGCCCGGAAATAATTTATTTACAGGGGCAAAGTCAAAATTATCTTAAAATGGGGCTTGGGATAGCTCAGTGGTAGAGCACTTGCCCGTGGCTTGTACAAGGCCTTGGATTCAATCACTAGCACTGGAGGGGAGGGAGGAGCGACACTATATGAAATATTAGATTCTAAGCCATGCATGTTGGCTTATACCTACAATCCCAGCTCAGGAAGCTGAGGCAGAAAGATCAGCATGGATTTGAGGCTAGCCCAGTGTCTCAAATATAGAAAAATAAAGAAAAAAAAAAGTGCCTTCCCTGAGGGCCTGCTCTTCACTCAAATCCTCTCCACTCAGGGTCCCCCTTCCAGTAGCACCCAAGGTCTTGAAGTCACCCACATACTCATGGAGGAGAGAGCGAGGCCACCTGCTCCTCCACAGCTGCACTCAGGCCACCTGCTCCTCCACAGCTGCACTCAGGCCACCTGCTCCTCCACAGCTGCACTCAGGCCACCTGCTCCTCCACAGCTGCACTCAGGCCACCTGCTCCTCCACAGCTGCACTCAGCCCACTGAGGAGCTGCCTCGAGCAAGGCCCAGAGCAAGGCCCACCCTCCCGAGCTAAAGGAGTGTATGGACCAGAAGGTAAGGTTGAAGTTACCAATGGGAGCCCTGTTGTCCATGGAACAGTTGAGGCTCCCATCCCTTTGTAACTTTTGTGGTGGTGGATGACTGTGTGGAGACGTGAAGTGGTGGGCGTCAGAAAAACACTGAGGAAACAGACAAAGTTGATGTCCGCTAGTCCACAGAGAGGCTTGCTCACAAAAACCTGTTTCATCATGGGCCATGGGCCCATGGAGGACTGGTGAGATGGCTCAGTGGTTAAGAACACTGGCTGCCCTTCCAGAGGACCTGCTTCTATTATTCCCAGCACTCATCCAATTGGTAATTCACAACCATTAGGATAACTCTATTTCCAGGGATCCGACGTTCTCTTCTGGCCTCTGAGGACACAGCAAACAGGTGGTACCCAGACCTACATGCAGGCAAACCACTCATAATATAAAAACAAAGATTGTATCAAAATCAGGTCATCTGCATTTTCATAAGCTTTTTAAAGAAGGTTTGTTTACTTTTATGTGCGTGTATGGGTTCTCTGCCTGCTTGCCTGGCACCCAGGGAAGCAGGAAGAGGCAGCTTAGATGACCTGAGACTGCAGTTTCAGACAGCTATTAGTTAAACCACAGCTGCCATGTGGGTGCTGGGAACTGACCCCCAGGTCTTTTGTAAGAGCAGCAAGTGCTCTTAATCACTGAGCCATCTCTCTAGACCTCTGAAGGTTTTTGTTTTTGTTTTGTTTTAAGATTTATTTATTATGTACACCAGAAGAGGGCACCAGATCCCATTATAGATGGTTGTGAGCCACCATATGGTTGCTGGGAATTGAACTCAGGACCTCTGGGAGAGCAGCCAGGGCTCTTAACTTCAGAGCCACCTCTCCAGCCCTGAAGGTTTTTGATAAATAAACTTTTGTAGTACTAAAACCAAAATGAATCAGGCGGTGGTGGCGCATGCCTTTAACCACAGCACTCAGGAGGCAGAGGCAGGCAGAGCTCTCGGTTTGAGGCCAGCCTGGTCTACAGAGTTCCAGGATAGCCAGGGATACACAGAGAAACCCTGTCTAAAAACAAAACAAAACAAACAAACAAAAAACCACAAACCCCAAAAAGCTAAAGCACAAAACAAAATACTACCACCAAACAAAACTTTTTTGTTTTGATAGCTGCTAATTCCTCTGTCAGTTAGGCAGAACCACCATCAACCCTATTATTCATTCTGGAAATAACAGTGTTCTGGCTCAGAGAACTATTTCTATTCTTGGAACCTGAAGGCCCTACTACCTCTTTAGAAATTCTTTTTCCACTGGGCATGGTGGAACACCTGTAATCCCAGCACGTGGGAGACAGAGGCAGGCGGATCTCTGTGAGTTCAAGGCCAGCCTGGTCTACAAAGTGGGTCTAGGACAGCCAAGGCTACACAGAGAAACCCTGTCTCATCTTATTTTATGTGTATGAGGGTCTCACTGTGTAGCCCTGGCTGGCCTTGCACTTCTGATCTTCCTGGCAATATATACAAATTTGAAGAGAAATACGGATTAACGTTACAAAGTGTCCCTCAGATGTGATTGAAAGCACTATTGATTTTTGAGTACTTGTGTTTTGTTCCATTTTTCTCTTGTGACAAGATCTCATTATGTAACCCAGATAGGCTTCAAACTCAAAGCAATCCTCCTGCATTAGCCTCCTGAGTAAGTGCTTTGATAAGCTATTGGAGCATCTACCTACTAAGCCATCTTGCTGGCCCTCAGGGGAAAAAATCTTCTTCAAGGCCAGCCTGGTCTACAGAGAGAGTAGACCAGGACAGCTAGGTCTACACAGAGAAACCCTATCTTGAAACACCCACTCCCATCCCTTCCACATAATCTTAAACTCGGCTGGGTGGTCCTTGCCTATAGCCCCAGCACTCAGGAGACAGAAGCTGGAGATTCAAGAGTTCAAGGTCATGCTTGACAACATAAGAAATGTTAAGACCTTGTCTCAAAAAATAAAGGGCACCATCTATGACTCCTGTCCCAGGGGATCCAACACCTTCTAATGTCTTCAGACACCAGACATATACATGGTACACATATATACATTCAGGTAAAACACTCAGTGAGTTCCAGGAGAGCCAGAGCTACATAGTGAAACTCTGTCTCAAAATAATAATAATAAACAAATAAATTCTTAAGTTCTGTTCACTTTTCCCCCATCATCCAATGAGTCAATGTTGATACATTTATACTCATTAAATTGACAGTGCGCACTGGAACTTGTCTACTCATCCAAACCAATGTATCATTCATATATATATATATATATATATATATATATATATATATATATATATATATATATATATACACACACACACACATACACACACACACACACACACACACACACGCACGCACACACATATATATGTCTTTTTTATATATAGGTCTTTTTATTTATAGGTCTTTTTAATTCATACTGGAAGTTACCACTGACACATATAAGGAGCACTCTGCAGCACTGGGCAAGTGGTGAACTATGTTAAAAATCTGTTTAAGGAAAGATGGCTCAGAGCTTAAGAGCCCTGACTGCTCTTCCAGAGGTCCTGAGTTCAATTCCCAGATGGTGCCTCATAACCATCTATAATGAGATCTGATGCCCTCTTCTGGCCTTCAGGTGTATGTGCAGACAGAGCATTATATACATAATAATAAATAAATAAATACATCTTTTTAAAAATCTGTTTAAAAGATCCCTATTAGTGGGCTGGGCGTGTTCACGCATGCCTTTAATCCCAGCACTTGGGAGGCAGAAGCAGGTGGATCACTGTGAGTTCGAGGCCAGCCTGGTCTACAAATCGAGTCCAGGATAGGTAAGGCTACACAGAGAAACCCTGTCTCAAAAAGAAAAAAAAAAAAGATCCCTATTAGTGTCAATAATAAGTCCTGTCTGTTTGTATTGTGAACACTGCCACTAGTGGTCATTTTCCTGTAAATAAGCACACATATTAGATTTGTGACAGTTTTCATCACTAGCACTGGCTCTCCCTGACTCCCCTCAGCAAAAGAACCGCCAGCCTCATAGCCATTACCAGACGTCCAGCACTAGGAATCTAGAACATTCATGGACACCTGAGGTAACTGCACAAAGACTGATTGCCACAGAATTTTCACTGTACCAAGCCTTGACCCTGCAACCATTTCCATCCCAGCTGGGGGAAGAGAGCCTTCCCCTGGTGGCTTAGCAGAGAGATTCCATGATGCTAAGAGACAAGGCTGTGATTGGTCCAAACACTGGCCTGCATACATAGGCTGCTCCGCCCACTTGGTGAGATGTAGCGAGAATTTTGGTTTCTTTAAAAATCCAGTTTTGTGGCTAATATGTTCTTAATACCAGGTGTGGGAGATGGGACTGCTTTAGCTTGCCCACAGCCACTAAGTATAATTGTCTCATGCTCAAGTGTGACTTGTGCCAGCTTCAGATGGTTTAATTCTGGGAACTCTTGAGGGTATAAATTGGAAAGCCCTGAGAGGGCCTGTGGTGGTTGCTGCTCTTCCTGTTGCTGCCTCTGCCCCTTGCTGGTTCTTCCTGCTGCTGCGTTTGCTATTGCTGTTTTGCTGGACTGCTGGATATCCTGATGATGAAGTTTGGACTTAGCCCCAAAGAACTACACCCCTATTCAGCAGGAAGTAGTCTATAGAGGTCTACACCCCCTCTGCCCTCTAACCTTCCTTCTCTCCTACCTAGAACTGGGGGGTTGGAAGGGATTAAGGTGGATAAGAGAGGTAAGTTCGAAGGGAGGTAGAGATATACAAATCCAGTAAAAATAGCTAAACAAATACACCAACAGTGAGTTGACTGAGATGGGCCCGTGTCCCCCTTACATGTGGAGGTCAGAGGACAACTTTCAGGAGTTGGTTCTATTTCGCCAGGTAAGTTCAGGAGACTGAACTCAGGTCTTCAGGCTTGGCAGCAAGTGCCCTAACCCAACAGACCATCTTCCCGGCCCTACAGCTGGCTTCGTCATAGGAAACTACATCCTAGGCCAGGCATGGTGGCTCAAGGCTGCAATCCTAGGACTTATGAGGCCAGCTCAGAAGGAGTTCCAGGTGAGCATAGGCTACAAAGGAATAGCCTGTCTTGAAACACACAGACAGAAAAGAGAAGGAAAACAAACAAACAACAACAACAAAAAAAAAAAAGCAAGGAAGGAGGGAAAGGAGAAGAGAGGAAACCAAAAAGTGGAGGGAGCAAAACCTACACCCTGACCATGACTCCAGTAGACTTGCTCTGATGGAAGCCGCCCAGTTCTCCCCTTCACGCAGTTACTCTTTAAGGCCAAGGGTTGTGGTTGTGTATTCCTCTACTTGGACACACGAAGCAGAAGAGGCTGCCAAAAAAAAAAAAAAAAAACCCTCAGTCACATGTAGGAAACAAAAGACTAAAATGAGGCCACACCCTATATGTTGCTGGAGACTGCCTCCAAGACATTCCCAATCTCCACCATCTAAGGGAGAGAAGGGAAATGGAATCTTAAAAAGCGCAGCCTCCTTTGGTTCTGGCCCTCTGGGGCCTGGACTTATTAATGGATTTAAAGCAGCTTGGGATTGTTTCCTTCCTTAAAACCGTGGTGTATACCCTGTTGCTGTTAATAATTTATCACAATTTACAAATCGTCTGTAATCCAACCTCCTCCCTCACAGGATGCTGACCAGTGGCCAACAGTCCCTTCAACAGAGTGAACTGTGCTATTCTCTAAGCAGCAGGGACACACACACACACACACACACACACACACACACACACACACACACACACACAGTTACCTGGTTACCCTACTGCTCCTCCCTCAGAGTGAGGCTGGCTCGGTGGCACTCTTCCAGGAGGCTGCCCCTGACCCACACAGCTGTCGTCACAGCTGTTTCATGCATGTGTTTGCTTCCCAGTGCTTGGCACATCTTAGTCCACTTGCCTGGCTCATTATGAATCCACGCTTCTCAGAAAGGGGCATGTTGTCTTCATGGTCACCCCCCCACACACACACACACTAGTGGACTCCATTCCAAAGGCAGAGGGGTTAGAAAACAGAGAGAAGGGGGGACCCACACACACACGTCCTCTACGTCGTATCCTCGAACCTCCTCTGTCACCTCATTTTGCCGAAGTGCTCTGGCATCACTCAGGATAAAATGGAATCAGACCCAGGAAGCCTGGGGGGGTTCTGTAACTCTGGAATCCTGCAGCTCCAGGCCTGAATCCTCTCACCTAGTCCATAAAATGAGGGAGCAATCCAAATGAAAGGCACCAGGGGGAGCTCTTGGGCCAAAAAAGATCTCAAGAAACCAATGTAAAGTCAAATTCCCATTTCATCACATTATTCTGGTTGCTCAAAAGCTTTCAGTGCCCCCCACCCCCACCCCCACCCCACACCCACACCCACACCCACACCCCGTTGCCTAACTTATCTTGAAATCCAGGGTGTTTCCCCATAACCCAATCCTGCCTCATCTGCATGTCTCCTCTGGCTAACACACTTCCTGTTCACATAAGCCTTGGTTAGCGTCGCCCAAACATTCTTCTGAAGTAAACACTATAGTGGGAGTGAATGAAGGCTTGCTATGAAAATATAGCCACAAGACAGGTCGCCTAGCCTCCTCACCTGCCTTCTAGCCAAATAGCTGCCTGGAAACTTTGTAACAGAGCTCCAGACCTTAGCACAACTGACTCCATGACACAAGTGCCCTTCAGGCTATGAAACTCATCTGGTAGACAGCACCACCTGCCCAAATGAAAACAAAGACCTAATCCATCAAAGGTCACAATTATGGGATGGTCTGTAAATGTGCTAGTCTTGCTTTTTGGCTTCTGTAGCTCTGCTTCTGGGTAACGGTTCTTGCTAACTGAAGTGTGTCAGGCCAGGACACGGTGTTTGTTCTTAAAAACTCACCCTGAGAAAGGCTGGGGGCTGGGATCCAGGTAGCCATCTTAGGTGCTGGCCAACTAATAAAGACTTTCTATTGCCTTAACGCATGTCTGAGCAGTCTTCTCTGGTGAATACTCCCCAACAGGCTTCCCACACAGAACCCAGGTGATAGTGGCGCATGCCTTTAATTCCAGAACTCAGGAGGCAGAAGCAGGAAGATTTCTGTGAGTTTGAAGCCAGCCTGGTGTGCAGAATAAGTTCCAGGACAGCCAGGGCTACACAGAGAAGCCTGTCTCAAACAAACAACAACAAAAATGCAGACAACAACAGAACTGCATTTTTCACTGAATGTGCTCAGTTTTCTGCCCCCTTCTTCTTTGTTTGTCTTTTGAATTTTTTTTTTTGTTTGTTTCTATTTTTAGTTGTTTGGTCTTTAAGACAAGAGTCTCACTATGTAGCCTAGACCCGAACTCACAGAGATCTACCTGCTTCTGCCACCCGGCCAGGACATTCTGGTTGAGACAGCTTCTCATGTAGCTCAGAGGAGACTTGAGATCCTGGTCTTCCTGCCTCTGCCTCCCAAGTGCTGGGAGATTATAAGTATGTGTAATCATGCCTGGCTTCCTGCCCTCCCTCTGCCTTTGTTGGTGCCATTTCCCCTGCCTGGAATGGCCTGCCCTTGCTTTTTTTTTTTTTTTTTTTTAAAGTCAAGATCTTGTTATGTAGCCTATGCTGGCTTCCAGAAACTTACAGACACGTAGCAACTCTCAAATTTCTGTTTCTCAAGTACTGGGACTACAAGTGTGTACCACCACACCCCACTGACCTTGCTCCCTTCTATACATCTGGCCTTTCATTGATACCTTCAGCTCTCAGAAAGACTTTCCTAGCTGGTGGAAGCCCTAGGACAAAGCTCTAGAGCTCTCTACTCTGTTTTGGGGGGGGGGGCGGGGGGCTCTTTTTGTTTTTGTTTTTGTTTTTTGAGACAGGGTTTCTCTGTGTAGCCTTGGCTGTCCTGGACTCACTTTGTAGACCAGGCTGGCCTCGAACTCACAGCGATCCGCCTGCCTCTGCCTCCCTAGTGCTGGAGTTAAAGGCGTCATGCGCCACCACCGCTGGCTGCTACTTCCACAGGGCCCAGCCTTTAACTCAGCCTTCCTTGCGGCAGGACTTTCTTCCCACCTTCCTTGCTGGGGACGTAGCACACTGGCAGAGCATTTGCCCAGTATGTGGGAAGTCCCGGTTGGATCCACAACATTGCATAAAGCAGGCAAGGTGGCATATGCCTATAATACTCAGGATATCAGGGCTGGGAGACCAGAGTTCCGAAGTTGAAAGTCATCCTTGGCTACATAGGGAGTTTAAGGCCAAGCTAGGATATGTGAGACACTGTGAGTTCGAAACAAACAAAACTTAATTTTTAAATTTTTTTTTTCAGTTTCGTGGGCTCATTTAGAAGTTCCGACAGCTAACAAAAATCCCGGGACTGTCACTGGCTTCCCACCACGTATTCTCTCACTCCACTTTGGATCTTTCCCATTTCCCTCCTGGATCACAGGACTGGTTGATAAGTATCTGTATGACAGAGAGAACAAAACTGCCTCAGGCAGTGGCGGGTTTTCCAAGAAAGGCCACCACCATCGCCTGAAAAGCAAAGCCTATATGAGGGCCGTACCCCACCCACAAGTGACCATCTCTTGGGACCCAGATGATTCGCCTCGAGTAACTGTGGGATCAGACTTCTCCAGGTCCCCCCACGCTGCCCGCCCCACCCCTGCTGCAGCAGCAGCGCTCAGGTCAAGACCAAGCCTGATGGAGATCATCTGCTCAGACAGCCTTCCAGGCACGGAAGAGATTCCTAAGGAGTCGCAAGGTCCCTGTCAGCCCTCTGAGATACACCTGGTCAGTACTTTCAGATGCGGCGACCTGGGTTAAGAGATCTTTTCTCTCTGTCCTTCACTTTTCTTCCTTTTTTAGTGGGAGTGGGAGAAAGCTGTCACAGGGCTTTACTATGTAGCCCAGACTGATTTCTCGGTATGAAGCAACTCGCCTCTCAGCCTTTCACGTGTGGGGATTGCAGAAGCCACCTCCATGTCCGCTTGTGCACATCATGTTCGCTGAGGTATTGGAATAGTTAAAGGTGTCTATTCTGTTGGTATCCTCATAGTGGGGCTTTTTGCCAGAAAATGCCAATAATATACTTAGCACTATTGAAACATTCACTTTTAAATGGTTACTTTTTTTTTTCCAGACAGGGTTTCTCTGTGTAGCCTTGGCTGTCCCGGACTCACTTTGTAGACCAGGCTGGCCTCAAACTCACAGGGATCCACCTGGCTCTGCCTCCCAAGTGCTGGGATTAAAGGTATGTGCCACCACACCTGGCAGTTACGTAATTTTATATTGTGTACATTCTGATTTTTTTCTTTCTTTTTTTCTGAGACAGGGTCTCATTATTCTAAGCTGACCTCAAATTCACTGTGACTAAGGATGATCTTGAACTTCCTGGTCCTCTTATGTCCACCTTCTAAGTGCTGGGATTACACATATGAGTTTGCGTTACATGCATGTTTGTTTGTTTGTTTGTTTGTTTGTTTTTCCGAGATAGGGTTTCTCTGTGTAGCCTTGGCTATCCTAGACTTGCTCTATAGACCAGGCTGGCCTCAAACTCACAGTGACCGAGTGCTGGGATTAAAGGCGTGCGCCACCATGCCGGCCTTGCGTTACGTGCATCTTAACACAGTTTTGAAACAGATTCCATCAGTCACACGCTATGGTCATAGTAGGTCATGTAACTTTCTTTTTTTCCCCTTGGTTTTTCCAGATAGTCTTTTACTATGTAACACAGCCCTGGCTGTCCTCGACTTGGTTTGTAGATCAGGCTGGCCTTGAATTCTTCACCTCCAAGTGCAGGGATTAAAATTGTACATTGCCACCACCAGGCTAAAAGCTTTTTTAGGCCTTGGCTGTTCTGGATTCACTTTCTTGACCAGGCAGGACTTGAACTCACAGTGAGTAATCTGCCTGCCTCGGGAGTGCTGGGGTTACAGGTGTGGCCACCACACCCAGCTTTAAAAGCTCCCCCCCCCCCAAAAGGTACTGTCTCACTATGTAAATTCGGGCTGGCCTCAAAATCCTGATCCTCATATCTTCACTTCCTAAATGCTGGGACTGCAAGCCTGCTCCAGTTGTAAAGATCAAGATAAACATGGTTCCAGGCTGGAGAGATGTCTCAGAGGTTGAGAGCACTGACTGACTTGCTCTTCCAAAGGTCCTGAATTCAAGTCGCAGCAACCACATGGTGGCTCACAACCATCTATAGTGAGATCTGGTGCCCTCTTCTGGCCTGCAGTTGTACATGCTGGCACTGTATACTTAAGTAAACTTTAAAGCGAGTCCAGGACAGCCAAGGCTACATAGGGAGACCCTGTCTCAAAAAAACCAAAACAAAAACAAGAACAAAAAAACAAAACAAAACAAAAAAGATAAACATGGTTCATCAAAGTGACCCTTAAAGAAAGTTTTAAGCTGTAAAGCCCAGTGTAAATAGATGTTTCTCCCCTCCTGCAGAACCTTGTTTGAGCCCTTGTGGCTTCCCGTGGGACGGCACAAGCCGGGAAAGCCACGGACTCTCAGCTAGCTTAAATCCAAACCTGGTGATCTCTCTACTTTTGAAGTTCTGCCGATGGTCCACGCCATCAAGTATGTCGTCTGGGAGCAGATCGACCTTTATTATCTCCCTTCTCTCTTTATTGTCTTTTCTTTCTTTCTTTTTAAGTTTTTCACAACAGAGTTTCTCTCTGTTATATTGGCTGTCCTGGACTTGGTTTGTAGACCAGGCTGGCCTCGAACTCACATTCTGCCTCCCGAGTGCTATGATTAAAAGGCATGGGCCACAGCGCCTGCCTCCTTGCTTCTCAAGTCAACACCTTAAGATCACAGCCCTGTCCTGTCCCTTTCTGGAAGCTGGCTGATAGTCTTAAGGACCAAGGGTGTACCGTGTCTTTCCGAGAACACAGGGGCCAGTAGACCCAGAACCTGACGCGTGCGAATGTCCCACAAGCTCCCTAACTGTGGACCAGCTTGTCTTCGCTTCCAGGTCAAACGTAAGCAAGCAGCCCTCTGGGGACATTCCTTCCCCTTGGTGGTGGTATGTGAGGGAGCGGATGTGAAACTCCCTGAGCGGGTTAGGTGTAAGCTCCCAGCATCCGGCCTGGACCCCAACATCCTTCTTCCTCTTGATTTACGTTGGGGACAGGGAAGTGGGATGAGGGTGTGAGCCCAGAGGCCTCGGACCTCCACCTACGACGACTGGGTTTGCGCTGAGCGTAGCTGCAGGGCGCCCGCCGCCGGCACCCCGGCAGAAAGTCGCCTGCAGAGTCCCACTTGGTCCTAGATGATAGGGCACTGGCGAGCCGCACTGCACCTCCGTTCTCCCCCTTCGCAGAGGGGTGGCAGGACCGACTGAATCACGACCAAGAGCCGTGCTGGGAAAGACCGGGAGACCGGATTTCAGGTTTCCGGAGAGTCCAGTTGTCCCCCTCCCAACTCGACAGAGCCGCCTGAGCATTTTTGGTAATGTTTGGGTTGGTGAGCACAGCCGGATGCCCCGCCTTCCCTCAGCATCCCCTGGGCAGGACCTCGGGAGTCCCGGGCTGCTGCAGCGCCTTCCCGCCTCAGCTGCTTGCGTGAGACTAGAGAGACCTTGGGTGCTGTGAAGTGTGCAGGTGCACTGTTCTACAAGGAGAGACCTCTAGGGTCAGAAGGGACAAGGCCAGTCTATGGTCTAAGTATTCACCAGGGCTGGGAGTAAGGATGTTAGGGACAAACCCCATCCGTTGCTGCCTTGTTGGCTTTAAGGGTTCCTAGTTCCTAGGAAGTAGTCTTGATTCGTTCACATTGGCCCCCCCCCGCCCCGCCCCAACGGCAAGGAAGGGGCCAAGAAAAGTGGCCCTAAGCTCCCAGGGGAGTCCTGGAATGTTGGGAGCCTGGGAACAGACCCAGCAGTCCATGGGAAAGCCAGGCGGTGGCAATCCCACCATCCAGACCCCTCCCCAGCGTGATCCACCGGATGCTGGGATGCTGCAGACCCCAGCAACCCCAACCGCGCGGGGGTGGGGGTTGGGGTGGAGGGTGCTTGTGCCTGTGGAAGTCCCCACCCTAGCCCAAGTCTGGTGTAACCCTAAGGTTCAGTAGGCCAGCTGTGACGCTGACGCCCCTCCCCCAGCCTGCGCCAACATAATCCTCCCCTTTGTGTCATCCACTGCCCCCCTCCCCCGGCTCCCCCTTCTCTGACCCCTGCACAATAGGGCCTTTGCCGTTTCCAGGGTGGAGATGAACTCACGGTTTTTCCAAGTTTAAAAATAGCTCCTCCTATTCCCCCTCCCCCCCCAAGAAAACCACCACCCTCCCCCTCTTCCATGTTGCTGCTGGTGTGCACCCCCAATACAGTGTGCACCTCCTCCCTCCTGCCCTGAGTCAGGTGCGAAGGACATGAGTGAGACTTCGTGTCCGGCCGGAGTAGGGACTGCTTCCCTCCATTCAATTTCTTCCCACACATCTTCCACCCACCCCCTAGTATCCGGTTTCCTGGCTTGATGATGTCCTCAGCAGAAACTGACCCCTGCTCTTCACCCACCTTGGTTTTCATTCTGCACAGCCTCCTCCCAGGGCAGATCCCCCTATCTCCCGCCACCCCTCGTGGCTCCTGTTTTCTACAGGGGCCTGGTTGGGATGGGTGGCGAGGCTGGATGCCCCCCAAGCCTTTACAGATGCCAAGATTGCTGCCCACCGCTAATCTCATCACAGCTGCAAGCATGCCTTAATCCACTTCCTTCCTCCGCCCAGCCCACCCTTCCCAGCAAAGGCGGCGGGGGAGGGGGGGGCAGGGGGTATCCTTGTCTTTTTTGCCTCCAACTCTTCCCTGCTTTAACAAGAAATGGAAAGCCTCAACCACATGGGATGCCCACTACCCCATCCGGCCCCAGTGTGCCTCACAGCAGTGTCTCGTGTGCTGGTTTCACTCGTAGCTTACTGGAAGTCCTGAGGGACGTGGATGCTCTGTTGTCTTGTGTCTTAGATGAGCTGAAGGCCCTACATGCACCCACTCCACCCACAATATGCTCTCCGCTTAGCCTTCTTGTCCATAGCCCTTTGAGTCCTCTCCAGGGTCCTGACCCCATCTTTGGTTTGTAATTTCAAAATGTCCCCTTCATAAAACTATTCCTAAACTGTGTGTCCCCTGACCTTTCCCTACCAGCCAGAGGCACCACTTTCT
Organism: Acomys minous; assembly: GCF_964271855.1. Lineage (NCBI taxonomy): Eukaryota > Metazoa > Chordata > Mammalia > Rodentia > Muridae > Acomys > Acomys minous. Next base: position 103,930,696 of record NC_140494.1, read on the forward strand.
TCTCTTCCCCCTCCTCCTTTTTGGTTTTTCTTTCTTTAAAAAAAAAAAATTTAACTTTAATCTATGTGCACTGGTGTGAGGGTGTCAGATCTTGGAGTTATAGACAGTTGTGAGCTGCCATGTGGGTGCTGGGAATTGAACCTGGGTCCTTTGGAAAAACAGGCAGTGCTCTTAACCACTGAGCCCTTTCCAGACCTTCCTTTTTGGTTTTTCAAGACAAGGTCTCTCTGTGTAGCATCTCTGGCTGTCCTGGAACTCACAGTGATTCTCCTGCCTCGGCCTCCCAAATGCTGGGATTAAAGGCGTGTGCCACCACCGCCCGGCCCCCTCCTCCTCTTCTTTATCCTCTTTTTCTTTTTCTTTTATTATTGTTGTTGTTTTGTTTTGTTTTTTGAGACAGGGTTTCTCTGTGTAGCTTTGGCTGTCCTGGACTCACTTTGTAGACCAGGCTGGCCTCAAACTCATAGCAATCCACCTACCTCTGCCTCCCGAGTGCTGGGATTAAAGGTATGAGCCACCATGCCCAGTTTATCCTCTTTTTCTTTTTAAATTCCATTTTAAAAAGAATTCTACTTTTTCTTCTTCGTTTTTTTAATTAAAAAAAAAAACCTTATTGGGCTCATGTTGATAAAGCTAGGTACTTGTAAGGCAAAAATCAGTGTTAAGTAGGTGTCTTGTGGGGTGGGGGGTGGGGTGTTTTACCAACACTGTCCAAATCAGCCTTGACCTCAGGCTCCGCTTCTGGGAGCAGCTGGGGCTACAGCCTGGGTGCCCACCCCTCAGCTAACACTTTCTACCTGGCACATAAATGTGCTGGGTTCGGGTTTTTGTTCTGTTTGTTGTTGCTAAGAACCTGGCCACTGCTGACACAGAGCACAGGGAAGAGCAGTGTTCTCAGGGCCTGCCCGGCTTCGGATAGAGGCCATCCCGTGTACCCGCAAAAGTCACAGCAAACAGGAGAACGGCTTTTGTGCACTTGACAGAGGATGAGGATGAGAGCTCAGGAACGGCTTAGGCATTGCCCTCCATCCCAGTGACTTAAGAGGAGATTCCACGGGAGGCTTCCAGTCCTGGGGTTAGTGCGGAATCCAGGGGAAGGGCCGCCTGGCCACGTGGTCCTCAGAGCCTTTTCAAATGTTGAGACTCCAGTGGGTGTCTTCAGACCCTTAGCAGGAAATGAGACACAGGAACAAATGATGAAGGATTCTGGGCCACCAATCTCTCAGAACGCAAGTTACTACCACAGGGCCAGACTTCTTAAAGTCCAGTCTGTTTGCTTTGATATGTACACCCGGGAAGGGTGGCTGGGATGTCACCGGGGCTGTAATCTCATTTCCCTTTCACTGCAGAAACGACTCCTTCAACCCCCACCTGGCATCCGTCTAAGAGGAAGAATTCAGAACCGCCCGTCCTTGGTGGTTAGCTGGCTTTATTTGCAGGCTGCCAGAGAAGAGGATGCTAAATTAATGGCGTTAAAAAGAAGAAAGGGGGAGGAGGTGAAGCACTCGGGCCTGCCTCGCCAATCAGCGCGTCCTTTGCCACTTCTAAGGAGCCAATGCTTATCTTCCTGTTTTGCTCTGGGCTAGGGTCCAGTGCTCATCTCTTCGATGTGAGGGTTGGGGGAAGGGAGGAGTAGAGGAGACAGGACCCTCTTACTCTCTCCCCTCAAAGGCCTAAGCCAAGCGGCCTGGCAGGCTGGGCATGACTCTGGCTGGAGACTAATGGACAGGGAGAAGGGTCAATAAGATTCAACGATGAGGTAGATGTGGTTTGCCTGTCATCTGAGTCATCAGAACACAGCCCAGAGCATCCTCCTCTCTTAAGTCACCTGGCCATCTTTGGTGTTTGCTGCCTCAGGCGACTGCAGAAAAGCTGTTCCGGAAGGACAGATAACCTAAATCCAGACCTCTCTCTGGTGAGAGTCCCAGCAGTTCTGAAATCCTTCCCGAAGCCATGGTGCTGGGGTCTTTTTGAGTCTTAGAGTCCAGAAGACCCAGGGAGAAAATGGGGTTTAGAAAGAAGGGAGGCTAGGGGGTTTTGATACCTTGCTATATGGGAGACTTTGGTATCTGGCGTCTGCAATTGGTCCATATGGATCTGACTTCTCCAGCCACTGAGCCCCCCGACCACCAGCGTGAAATAGTTGAGCTAGCAGTAGGTAGAGCAGTACGGGGTGGGTGGGTGTGTGTGGCAGGGGCAGCTCTCAGGCATTAAGAGGAGCAATAGGTTTCTGGGAGTCAAGCTGGGGACTCCCACATCCATTAGTATTAATTAACCTTCCCTCATTGGGGAGGGGAAACTGAGACGGAGACCAGGAAGGCATGAATAGGCTTTGGACAGAATTAGATGAGCCTGGGCGTGGACCATGGGCTGGTGAATTCAGCCCCTTCCTCCCTTCTTTACTGTATGAGGGAGTTGCAGGAACTCGAATATGAAAGGACAACCTAAACGGCACCGTTTCCAACTCCCTCTGCCCCCTTGCAGGCACCCCTAGGTCTGTGGGACCTGGCACGGTTCTTCCCTCAAGGCTGCCAGGAGAGCGAAGACTTTGGGCCAGTGCCAAGCCAGCAGCCGCCGCAGTGAAGCGGTCGTTCCAGAAGGCGACCAGGGCCAGCTACACGCCTCCAAAGCAGGACAGAGGAGCCTGATTGGGAGGCCCCCATCAGGGACACCGCTCTGCTGCTCCTCTGCCGAGGGTCCCAGGACTACAACCGATGATGGTAGCCAAACCTGAGTGAGCGCTGCTACTGCGTCCAAGAAAGCTCTAAGGTGACTGGGCCAGCTTCTTCTGCCGCTCCGGCCAGTCATTCGAGCCCCAGGACACCTGTCATTGCTTCTTCAACCTTTCCAAGCCAGGAAGCTGGGAAGCGGGACTTAGCCTCTAGGCCAGGATCGGGGCGCAGCTCCCAGCCGGCGCGCCGGGTTCCGCCCCCTAGGGCGCGGGGAGGGGGCGGGGGGCTGCGCGGGGCGGGGCCGGGCGGCGCCCGGGGTCCCCTCCCCCGCCCCCCTGACGTCAGCCCCCGACAGCGGCGAGCTCTTCACTTGGCTCTCGCTCTCCGTCGGGGAAGCATGGGGCTTCCCAGGCTGCGCCTGCTCTGCGCCTTCTTGCTCACTGCCTGCTGCTGTTGTCGCCGCGCCACGGGTGAGTTCTTGGTGTTGGGCGGGGGGGGGGGTTAGCGTGGGGGGAGGCTGACCCGTGTCCCGCGGGGCACAGAGGTTGAGAGTTGGGGGACTGTCTTCGACGGAGCCGGAGCATGCTGGAGATCAGAGCTGGCAGGGGCAGCAAGGCAGAGTCAGGGTTCAGCACCCCAGCGGGAGCTCTTCTTTGCCACAGTCCCCAATTCCCAGGCGCTCCTCGTGTGTGCAACTTCTTTGCAGCGGGTTTGCAGCCTAGGTTCTAGAGTATTCTGCGAACTGACTCGGCCGAGAGGCTGCAGCTGCGAGCGGGAAGGGGTGGGGCCGAGAATTTGCCGGACTCTAGGGCCGGCCACCCGCAGGTGCTCGCTCTTGGTGTAGGCAGCTGGAGCCCCGGCAGAGAGGCGCGGCTGGGGCGCAACCCCAACCCGTGCATCCCGCGCCCGCCTGTTGCTGGAAAAGGCAGTTTCCCTTGGTGGAGGGGGCCGCCGACCCCTCCCCCTCCGCCTGGGCTGCACGCCAGCTTGGAGGTGAGCGAGGGAGGAGGCAGCTCCTGCTGGGGCTGGGCGTTGGCAGGGGCAGCGGGTGGTGTGGGTCTTCTGTGCCTCCCGGTTCGATCACTGGCCACAGACCACTCGCGAAGTTCTACAATGTAAAAGTGTATGTGCCGGGACCAGAGTCAGGTGGAGAGAGCCCTGGCACCTCGGAGCTTTTCTTTAAGCCATCCAGTAGACAGGCGCTCCAGGGTCCCGGCTTCCCTTGGAGGGCCCGCAGCGGTGTCGATGTCGTGTGTTATTCTTGGCTCCTTATCCTGTCCCAGCCACTGGTCAGGCTGGAGAAGGGGAGGGCTGGGCATTACCCACTTCGCTGGCCTCTTGCCCAGTGCCAGCTGAGTCCCTGGGGGTACTCCAGTCTAGTGCCTCCCAGGCTGACCTTATTTCTGGGGAAAGGGCTAAACTCAGCTAGGCAGCCTCAACACAGCAAACCCAGGCTCACTCTGCCCCGCTCTTCTGGCTCTCAGAAAACAGAGACCCAAGGTTCCTGCTCTTGGCAGAAGAGCCCCCCACCTCCCCTTCAGTCTGGAAGGCACACAATCCAGGCATCCCAGTGTCCGGCCAGACTGTGTCCAGTGACATCACCTCCTCAAAGGGCTGGCAGAACGCTGGCACCACTGACGTCACTGCTGCCCACTCTCTGGTTTTTTGACCTAACCCCTGGGGAAGACTGACCCCTCTATGGTCCAATGGGGTCAAACAGATGTATTGCAGTGTTTCTTGACATGGCCCTTTGGGAGTATGAATCGTAGCCTCTGACCAGAGTTGGTCCACTGTGTCTTCTGGAGGATTTGGGGGGCAGAGGGTAGAATAGTGACGTCTTCATGGGGGGGGGGTGACACAAAGAGGCCTGTGTGCCCCAGCCTGGCACATGCTTTGCATTCCCATAGTCTGAGCTCACCAGGACTAGGAAGGGGCCCAGGAGCAAAGGGGCCTTCCTCTTGGCCCGGAGCCCATGCTCCCCCTTATCTGTCTCTCTACCAGCTTCTTCTAAGAGACACCCAGTTGCTCTGTCCGTGTCCCGGTCCATTTTCCCACTGGGAGAGAGCTGACCTCGGATGGGGTGTGGGCAGGGTGAAGGTGAGGGTAAGGAGAGGGAGGGCCCTTTCCGGACCCTTAGAGTAGAACAGCTGCAGTGAGCCTGGAGAAGACAGAGCAGCTGGAACTGACAAAGCTGCCTGGACATGCTCCTCCCCTTCTCCAGGTGTGCCAGGAGAGGATGAGCAGCCGGACCACACACCAGACGTGGTGGAGGTAGACGTGGGCAGCACAGCCCTTCTCAGGTGCAGCCCCTCACATTCCTCAGGCAACTTCAGCCGCGTGGACTGGTTTTTGGTGAGTGTCCGTCTGGGCTTCGGAGGGAGGTGGGACCCACCATCTTCTGGGCAGGTAGACCATCTCTCTGCTCCGTGCCCTCAGATTCATAGGAAGCAGCAGATACTCATTTTCCGTGTGCGCCAGGGCCAGGGCCAGAGTGAACCTGGGGAATACGAGCACCGCCTTAGCCTCCAGGATTCAGGGGCTACTCTGGCCCTGAGTCAAGTCACTCCCTACGACACGCGAATCTTCCTGTGTAAGAGCAGTCGGCCACGGCTCCCGGATCACTACGTCAAGCTTCAGGTCTACAGTGAGTGCCTTCTCACTCCTGCCCGCGGGGTAGTGTAGACCATGTGTAGACGGGTTTCCACAGCTCTGTTCATTTCCCTCCCCATTGTAGAAGCTCCGGAGGAGCCAACCATTCAGGCCAATGCTGTGGGCATCCACGTGGACAGGCAAGAGCTTAGGGAGGTGAGATACGCTGGTCAAGTGATGGTGAACAGGGCTAAGCTGCAGCCTTGTCGGGGCTGTCAGAAGCAAGGAGACTCCCGGTCTGTCCTCCTTAGGTTGCTACGTGTGTGGGGAGGAATGGATTCCCCGTCCCTCAAGTCATCTGGTACAAGAACAGGCGGCCCCTGCAGGAGGAGGAGAACCGTGAGTAGTCCCTCGCCGCTGAGGCTCGGGAGGAACGTCGAGCATGTTCTTTTAGAGCTTTTACTGGGGGGGGGGGAACCCCTGGGGGGGGGAGAACCCATACAGGTGATGTTGAATAGTTCAGACTGTAGGCTGGAGAGCTGGCTCAGTTAAGAGCACTGGTTGCCCTTGCAGAGGACCCAGGTCAGTTTCTAGCACCCACATGATAGCTCACGGCCATTCACAACTCCACCCTCAGGGGATCTGACACCTTCTTCTGACCTCCAAGGGTAGAAGGCATGCATGTGGTGCACATACATACAAAAAAAAAATCTTATAAATTTGGAGGTTTTTTTTATTTAATTTTAATTTATGTGCGTTGGTGTGAGGGTGTCAGATCTTGGAGTTACAGACAGTTGTGAGCTGCCATGTGGGTGCTGGGAATTGAACCCAGGTCCTTTGGAAGAGCAGGCAGTGCTCTTAACCACTGAGCCATCCCTCCAGCCCGGTATTTGTTTCTTTTGTTGTTGTTGTTGTTGTTTTGGTTTTTTGAGACAGGGTTTCTCTGTGTAGCCTTAGCTGTCCTGGACTCACTTTGTAGACCAGGCTGGCTACAAACTCACAGAGCTCCACCTGCCTCCCAAGTGCTGGGATTAATGCATATGCCACCACAACCCGGATTTTTGGGCTTCTGGTTTTTTGTTTGTTTGTTTTCAAGACAGGTTTTCTCTGTGTAGCTCTGGCTGTTCTGGAACTCGCTCTGCAGACCAGGCTGGCTTTGAACTCAGAGAGATCTGATCTGCCTGCCTCTGCTTCCTAGGCACTTGAATTAAAGGCATGGCCTAGCTAGAAAAAATTTTTGAAGAAAAATTTAGACTTTAAAAAAAACCTTAGGAATTTACTTTCTGGTCTAGACTATTCCCAGAAGTGACACTGTCAACCGTTTTCTTTCATTTTTATTTCCATGTCTATCACATAAACAAGTGTTTGCAGCAGTGCAGAGGTTTGTATATGGTATTTTGAGATTCCTGAAACTCAAGACTGGCTTTTAACTGCCGATTCCTGGCCTGCCACCCCAGCACTGGGATTCCACGAACACACCACCATTCCTGCCTCAAGGCTTGTTGATTTTTACTGCCTTAACCAGGAGTGATTTTTGCATATACACTAGCCTAGGGATAGCTGGCAGTGTCTGGGGCCATCCATGCATTAGTGGTTGTCACAAACACAGACGCTGCTACTGGCATCTGGTAGGTAGAGGTCAAAACTACAGCTCAGCACATCCTACAATGTACAGGACGGGCCCCACCACAAAGAATTAATTCTGCCCCAAAACATCAATAGTGCTGAGCCTGAGAAGCTCTGACCTCAGTCAAAATGCTGGGCACAAGTCCCTTTGTGTAACCTTTCCAGGTCAGCCCGTTTCCACAGACCCACTTTGTTTCCTCTTGTCATACTGAATATGACTTGGCTGTTAGCACTTAATGTTTCAATTTTCTGTCACTTTGGGATTTTTGTTTGGGAATCTGGGGATTGAACCTAAGGCCACACACGTTAAGAACGTGCCCTACTGGGCGCAGTGGCGCACCCCTTTAATCCCAGCACTCTGGGAAGCAGAGGCAGGCAGATCGATGTGAGTTTGAGGCCAGCCTGGACTACAAAGTGAGTCCAAGGACAGCCAGGGCTACGCAGGGAAGCCCTGCTGCCGTGAAACTACCCCACCATCTCAAAAGAGCATGCTCCATCACTAGGGCCTTTTACCTAACTTCATTTCTCTTCATCTCTGGGGTGTCCCTGACACCATTCTTTATAGACATGCTGAGGTGTCAAGTGCTGGGTTGAAAGGTCACAAGTTTGTATTTGGCCTTGGGCCTCTCCTTTAGATAGATACCCCTTTGCTGTTCCTCAGAAGCACTTGGGGTTGGAGGAGGGGAGCGACGGTGGGCGCTGAGGGCCAAGCCTTGCTCCCCTCCTTCTGCCCAGGCATCCACATCCAGACGTCACAGACTGTCGAGTCCAGCGGCTTGTACACCTTGCAGAGTGTCCTGAATGCACAGCTGGCAAAGGAGGACAAAGACGCCCGGTTTTACTGTGAGCTCAGCTACCGGCTGCCCAGTGGGAACCACATGAAGGAGTCGAGGGAGGTCACTGTGCCTGTGTTTTGTGAGTGCTGACTTGCTCCTCTGGGTTAGGGGGCAGGCCTGGTGGGTAACCCCTGCAGGTCCCTGTGCCTCCAATACAGGGCCACTTGGACTAAGAGCCTTTCCACTCTGCCCACACAGACCCCGCAGAAAAAGTGTGGGTGGAGGTAGAGCCCCTGGGACCGCTGAAGGAAGGGGATCATGTGAAAATCAAATGTCAGACTGATGGCAACCCTCAACCCCCTTTTACTGTCAACAAGCAGGTACAGAGCGCTCCACGTTGGGTGTGTGGCGGGTGCAGGCAAAGGGCTGGAAACGGTAGCTGGAGGGGCGTCCGCGTGCCATGACACTTCTGTACTCTCTCAGAACCCCAACACTGGGGAGATGGAGGAGGAGATCACCAGTGAAAATGGGATCCTATCCTTGGCGCCTGCACACAAGCACCACAGTGGGCTCTACCAGTGTCAGAGCCTGGACTTGGACACTTCAGTCACATTGTCCAGTGACCTCCAGGAGCTGCTAGTGAACTGTGAGGCACTAGGATGGAGGTTCAGTCTGGGGAAAGGAGAAAACTGGCCGTCCTGCCAAGGCTGACACTTTTGCTATGCCTCCAGATGTGTCTGATGTTCGAGTGAATCCCACCGCCCCGGAAGCCCGAGAAGGTGATAGCCTCACACTGACCTGTGAGGCAGACAGTAACCAGGATCTTGAGTTTGAGTGGCTGAGAGACAAGGTACCCAGATGGCTTCGGTACTGTGGGCAAGGGGAGCTTGCTTCTTCTCAGACCCCCCCTGACCCACCTCTCACCCCTAGACAGGTCAGCTGCTGGCAAGGGGCCCCGTCCTCCAGCTGAACAACTTGAAACGGGAAGAAAGGGGACAATACCTCTGCATGGCCTCTGTGCCCAGCGTTCCAGGCTTGAATCGAACACAGCTGGTCAGCGTGGGCATTCTTGGTGAGGCCCTTTGTACAACGGCCAGGTCACCCTGCGTTGCTTGGTTTTGAGCTGTTGGAGGGTCAAAAAAAAAAAAAAAGCCAGCGCATACCATGGGAGTTGTGGAGATGGAGAGCAGGCTATTTGGGGGGTCTAACCCTTCCCTGCCCCCAAGGGCCCCCGTGGATGGCATTAAAGGAGAGGAAGGTGTGGGTGCAAGAGAATGCAGCGTTGAATCTGTCTTGCGAGGCCTCAGGAGATCCTCAACCCACCATCGCCTGGAATGTCAACGCTTCGGTGAGTAGGCTTGATCTTCTCCTTCTCTTAATCCCTGCCTGGGGCCTTGAGGCCAAGGCCGGAGGTGCTCCCCGCCCTCTGAGCTGCCCCTTTACTTCTAGGCAACTGAATGGAGCCCTGATCCACACACCATAGTGAGCACCCTGAATGTCCTCGTGACCCGGGAGCTGGTGGAGACAGGTGTAGAATGTACAGCCTCCAACTCCCTGGGCTCCAATACCACCACCATCATCCTGAAGCTGGGTGAGAGGCACCCCCCTGCAGAGGTTGGCAGGGGCACACCCAGGCAATTAACATGTGCTGCTACTAACCCCCACCTCCCTCTGCCTCCTAGTCTCTTTAACCACCCTTACACCTGACTTCAGCCAGACCACTGGCCTCAGCACCTCCACAGTCAGTCCTCACACCAGAGCCAACAGCACCTCCACAGGTAAGCCAGGCTTGTGCCAGGGTGCTTGCTTATTCTGCCCTGCCGACAGATGGGTGTCACAGCCCATCTGTCACCCTGGGCTGGATAGGGTGGGGCAGCGACAGCACTGTGGCAACCTTCCCCCCCCCCCTTCCCCCCCTCCAGTGACTGGAAGTGTCTTTGTTTGACAGAGAAAAAGCTGCCACAGCCAGAGAGCAAAGGTGTGGTCATTGTGGCTGTGATCGTGTGCATCCTGGTCCTTGCCGTACTGGGCGCTGCCCTCTATTTCTTCTACAAGAAGGGCAAATTGCCATGTGGACGCTCAGGAAAACAGGAGATGTAAGTCAGGCGTATGGTCCTCATTCCCCCGTTTTGGCTGCCCAGCTTGCTACATAGTAAGGGACATTCCCTGCATACCCAGTTATCCCTTGAGAGCCCGCCCTTTTTTTAATGCCCACTACCCTAACTTCCACCAACCATACCTTCTCCTTGAATTTTCCCTTCCTGAGCTAGCCCCCCACAGCACCAGAGCGTCCATCCCAAAAGGCTCTCCCCTTTCCTTGTCCCCAAGTTGCCAACCTTTGACCTCCCTCCTCCCAGCACGCTGCCCCCGCCTCGTAAGAGTGAATTTGTAGTTGAAGTTAAGTCAGATAAGCTCCCAGAAGAGATGGCTCTCCTTCAGGGCAGCAACGGTGACAAGAGGGCTCCAGGAGACCAGGTAGGAGGCAGTTCCTGAGGCCAGGGCCTGATCCCCCTTTCAGGAACTGGGGGTAGTGGGCTGATGGTACTTGTTCCTGAACACTAACTCTTCCTGTCCTTTATCCTTGGTTGGAGATGGGGAGCAGGCCCACCCTACCCTAACATGACTGACAGATGGCAGGACAGAGCAAACGGTGGCGGGACCCTGGAGAAGGACAGAGCAAGGCCCCGCCCCATGCTCTGCTAGAAACATAGCCTTATTCCTCAGCACAGACTTAGTTCGGGGACTTCTATCTTTTCTTGCCCTCTCTCCCCCATTTCTGCTGCTTGCCTCAAGGGTGTTGCAAATTCTTCAGCTGCTGCTTCTCTCTCTCCTTTTGGTAGCCATGTTGTGAGCCCTGCTGGCTCTTCACGTTTCAGTCACTTCTCTCTGCCCACTTCCAGGGAGAGAAGTACATCGATCTGAGGCACTGAGGCACGAGCTGACTCACCTGGCGTGTCTGGCTTCCTGCTCAGTCTTCACCCCAAGCTTAAAGCCTCCAGAGAGACAGCAGGGAAGAGCCTCACTCAGCTCCCCTGCAGACCAGGTCCAGAGGGCTAAGAGCTGGGACAAGAGCCATCTGGAGGATCTTACTTGGCCATGTAGGCCTGGATTTAGAGACCAAGTCCTACTCCTTGGCCACTGAGTGACGCTTATCCCAGGGTCGTCTTTCCACCGTACACAGCCAATGGTTGCAGATCCATCTCCTAGCACCAGCCGCGTGGCTTGCCTCTGAGTGGTGTTCTCCCCTCCACTGTCTTCATGCTACTTGCATCACCCGATACAGTCCGTAGGCACTGGTCCCTGAGACAGCCCACAGCCCAGAGGCAGCTGCAGCACTGCTTGTCTGCCTTCCTGCCTGCTACTAATTCAAGGTCTCTTGAACATTTTTCCTTTGGGCAGGAGCCAGGAACTGGCATTAGTTCTTCATATACATCCCTGAGTAAGGAAGCTAGGCACTGTTTTTGTTTTTGAGCGAAGGCTACTGAGCCCGAGCTTCCTGCATTCCCTCAGTGTGTAAAGGGAGACTGAGAGAAAGAGAGAGGACAGAGAGGAGGTCTACTGTTCACAGGTATTAGGCTTATAGGTATGCTAGTACCAGCTTAATGGCCCAGATCCTAAGAGTCCAAGTGGGAAAATGGTACTTAGAGATGGAAACGTGGCCTGTGAAGAGCTTGTGAAGTATGTGTGCATCTCTGTGTGTGTGTATATACATACATATATATATATGGTTTTGTCTGTAAATTCGCAAATTATTTCATTTTATATATTATGTGTGTTAGAAAAATAAAATCCTATTGTTCCAAAAGCATACTACTGCCTTCCATTCACTGGGTGACAGACCTGGAGCTTCCAGACCCACAGCTTTCTTCATAGAAGGGGCAGGGTCCCGGAGAATGCCCCTTCTAGAGCACCCAGAGCTGGGCAGCATGCTGCTCAATGCTAGCTGGCAGCTACACCCCATCCTGTGGACCCTATCACTGCCATCATCTCAAAACTGCCCCCAGATGAGCCAGAACTCACGTGTGCTACAACAAAAGAAATTTTATTTAAAAATATTTTTTTTTACAGACATGGGTGCTTGAAAAAGCTCTTTAGTTAACTGTATGGAAATGAAAAAAATTAATAAATAACATTAGTATAACAGACCTCTAATTAGTATAACAGACCTCTACACATCAGTACACTGGCAAAACATGAACTTGAGAGAATGAGTCTTAAAGCTCTGCTATTCTGCAGGAGTATTTACCTCTGTCTGTTCTTTACAGGAGAGTGATTAAATACTGCTAATAGAAATCTTTTTATATTAATGACATTTTAAAAAATAGTCCATGAGATTCTCACCTAAGTGTGTTTGTTTTCTTAACACTGATATACAAATTGGGACTCTATTCTGGGGAAAATAGCAAGTTCTCTCTTGTCCCACCCAAATCAAGAATTTAAAAATCTTGAATGAGGATGACCTTAAAAAGAACTGTGTCCACCCCTGACTCTTTGTTAGCCACAGGGAGGGGGAACCAGGGAAAGGGGGAGGATAAGAAAACTTGGGGTTGAAACCTATGACAGTATGAGTGACAGGCTTCAGGGTTCCATGTCCTTCCCTGGGTGCAAGCAGACTCCACACAGGGCACCAGCCACTTAATGCTTTATGGTTGAAGCCTCAAATGAAAGGAAAGCCAAGTCTGAGGAGAGGCAGGAGGTTGAAGCTGGCTCAAGATCCAGCAAAACAAAAAGACAACAAACGAACCACCTCCTCTCCCTAGGAGGGTCCACCCTGCAGCTCTGCTCAGCAGGGCACTGTTACCAGGGAGGAGTGGGTCGTCCAGAGCCATCACCTCAACATTAACTGCTGCCTGGAACCAACCAAGTGATGCCAGTATAAAATGCTCTTTTCCAATGAAAGCCTCATGGCAGAGAAAGGAGACCATAGGCACCTATGTACCACCTCTCTAGCCAGACATCCATGTCCCCAAGACTCTAGGGTTAAAGATATTCAAGGCAGAGGAGCTCAGACTCTGGTATTTCCATATAAGTCCTAAGATGCAGCCTGGGGTACAGCGCTGCCTTAGAAAGGCACAAAACATTTGGCTTTTTTTTTTTTCAGTGTGCTAAAAATTGTTTTGTTTTGAATAAAGGAAAGAGATATATAAGGTTAAAAATCCCAAGTCACCACAGCCAGAAAGCAGATGTAGGAGGCACCTCACAGCTGCCATGCCCAGCATGTTTCAGCAGAGGTCAGACTTCCCACTTAAGGGTGCTGAGGAGGAGGGTGAGGAGAGCAGGAGGCGGCTCCCCTCACTTGTACTGCAGGGCTCACTAGCCCAAAGATTAGGGGAGGGAGCGCAGGGCCTGGAATCCTCTTGCCACTTAAAGACAGCCAAAACATGGTCACTCTCTCCACTACTGGGTGAAAGGTAGGGGGGAAGGAACCACACACCCCACTTCAGGCCTATGTGGTGAGGCAGTGTGCACAGCATGCATTGAGCAATCCTTTTCTCTGGCCTCCATTCGGGTGTCAATGGAAGGAAATTTCAAGGCAATGCAGAGCTTTGCCTCTCACATTCAGCTGTGAGACTGAATCAGGGCCAGGTGATCAGAACTCCTGCTGACTTGTTCAGCTGCCAGATTAGTAGGAAACCTAGGGCCTGGCTCTGCACAACACAAGGAGTGATCAGCCACACTCTTCTCAGGCACTAAACCTGGGAAGAGGCGGCGAGATCTCCAGGCAGCTGGTGGTCAGCAGCTAGCCCTTCCCCATGGTGCTCTGCATCAGGTACAAAACAATGTGCAGGGCTCTCCCTGTGCCTATTTCTCCAGCTCAACTCTTGTGCTACTTACTGGAACCAAGAAATACTGGAACTTTCTCTCGCAATCCACCCAGATTTCCTGGGACACTGTGAAGGCACATGGCACTACTATCCCTCTGCTCCTTCACTCAGGAGCCTAGACGAGACATCAAATGCAAGATCTGACAACCCGCTTTTGCCCTTCCAATGTGCCTCAATGAGTATCTTTGGATTAGTAGGTTACTTCTGTGGATAGCAAATGACTTGAATATTTAGAAGTTAAAAGCAGGGTAGTTTGTACGATATTCCTTAAAAATCAGGACATACTCTAAGATGAAATCCCAAAGATCCAGGCAAGCAGAAGCATAGTTTTATTTCCCCTACACTTAAACAAAAACAAAACAAATAAACCCACCACTACCAAGAACAACAACAAAACCACCACACTTATTACAGGACTAGAGGAAAAGCAACCAGAGAGGGAAGATAGAGGAAGCTTACATGTCTAAAGAGTGCACAGAACAAGCTCTATTTGACACTGAAGATATCTGTGTTCTAGGGCAAATGTCCCAGTGGTATCTAAGAAAGCAGGGTTACGAGCATCACTGCAGACTCCCTCACAGGAAGACAAACAAAGAGGGGATGCGGGAGATGGGTCAAGAGACCAGAGAATGAACAGTATTCACCACTAAAACCAGAAGAGAGCCAAGCGTAAAGGTAATAGCTACAGTGGAAGCCATGATCTGCACTCTAAATAACATCAAAGAAGACCCGAGGTCAAATGGAGGCTAAAAATGCCACCCAAGAGCAGACTAGAGTAGCCTCAAGAGTGAGGAAAGCAATCTTGGGTGTCAAGACTCATAAGCCTCAAGAATGAGGAAAGCAACCTTGGGTGCCAAGACTCCTAAGGAGAAAAAAAAATAAGAAGAAGAAGAAATGAAGCAGCAAAGGTGATAGTGACTCTGAGTAAGTTAAAAGTTTGGATTTCCTCAACCTCCCAGATGAACAGCAGGGCAGCAACTGTGCTACTAGTTCAAAAGTACCTTTACATAGCTCTTCTAGGAAACTCCCAGTTCACCGTAATTTCTCTGTTCTCCCTGTAAAGCCCAGTGCGGGGATGGACTCTCAAATCAATATTCTTGCTGAGTGTATTCTTTCCTAAGAACACAACCTAAGGACAAAGTGTTTAACAGGCAGGTAGGAGATCATGAAGATCAGCTCCTCCACCTGTAACGAGATGCTCACAGCTGCCCCCGTGTTGAGTTGGCATTATCACAGGATGACAGAATTGCATTATGGCCACCAGACATTGTTGTCAAGGCAGCTGTAGCAAACCTGTGTGTTCCAGAGGCAATAAACTACAAAACACATGGAGGAGCTGTTTTACTGCTTCGTTGCTGTCTTTCCATATTTGTATGGCACTGGAAAGAAGGCCTTTCTCCCTGTTATCTGTGGAGACAGGGTTGGAAAAGCTAACCAAGAAGGCAAGCACACCCATGCCTTGGGTAAATGAAGTCAGACACACACCAACTCTTCTGAACACCATTGTCAAAGCTGCCCTTGGACTTAATGTATCATTCAGGCTGCAAGTCCCAACAGGCAGCAACTCAACAAATCACCAAAAGATTCAATGCCATGTATGTCACTGTCTTCCAAGGCTCAAATCCACCAAGCATCAAACTAGACACAGCCATTGACCTCAAAGGTGCAGCGGTTTGGTTAACCATAAATAACTTTCTAAAAGTGATCTTTGACCTGGAGGAGGGTGCCAGCAAGGCTGCCAAAGCTCTCATAGGCCAACTCCATCTCATTGCTGCATACTCCTAACCATTCGGCGCTTTATCGATGCATGGTTCTTATATATCAAGAGTTGGTGCATAAATAAGGACATTCTGCCAGCAGAAGCAGATCTCAAGACTATAACATGGAGAAGCTCTTATGCAAAGGCTCTTAAGCTTAAAGGCCGTGAGTGCCTTGGACTAGTTTATTACCCAATCTGTGCAAGGTTGCAAATTCTGGCAAGAGGTACATTCAAAATCTACAAGTCAACCAAGGAAAGTTTACCAAGACTCACTGACTACAGGGTTGAGAGGGCAGTGAGCAGACCACTGAAGAGGGGAAGAGAGATGAGCAGAGCCAAGGAAAAGGGCATACAAGATGCTTTTGGGGTAATGGATGAGGCCATAAAAGCCATGAGAACACAAGCAACACAAGGGCAAGTCAATGTTGAAACCCTTCTAGACCTGATCAGACAACAGTTTTCTTAATTTAGGGGGGAAATACAACCTAAGCATTACTGTCTTTTGCTCCCTGACTGCAGGCACAATGTGACCAGTTACCTCATGTTCCTGCCTCCATGACTTCGCCACCATAAGAGATTGCACCTTCAAACTATCAGAGTTAAATGAAGCTACAGCAGAAGAGCCAAAAATTCCACTGGCAGTGAAACTATTCCACCAGTAATCTGCACATGAAGAGAACACCTCCACTCATGCATCAAACAGTGTGGGCGCTACCTGTGGCTGGGCATGAACAGGCAAGACAGTCCTCAGTTGGCAGCATACCCAAGGCTGGCCAGAGCTTCTTAATTTTCCTACTTCCATCTCCCAAGAGCTGAAAAGACAGGCTTGCTCCACAATTTCCAGCGTGGTGCACAGATGCCCTCAGGAGATACAGGCCCAGGCCTTAGGATGTCTGGTCTAGCCCATGGAATCAAAATACAGGTTTAACTTTCTTCTGTTCTTTCCAGGAATTACTGAGTTTTCCTAAAGAACTGCATTCATTCTAAGATCACATGAACTCAAGGAATAGGGAGTCATGTGTACCAATATGCTGTCAATTACAAGAAGGAACTAAGTCTAAAGTTTTCCAGCCACAAATATACAAGAACCAAGTCTTCCATGCATTAAATGGCTGTATGCATTCTAACAAAAGGACTGCCCAAGCCGGGTGTGGTGGGTGGTGCGAGCCTTTAATTCCATCACTTAGGAGGCAGAGGCAGGAGGACCTCTGTGAGTTCAAGGCTAGCCTGATCTACCAAGTGAGTCCAGGACGGTCAAGGCTCTGTTACACAGAGAAACCTCTCTTGAAAAACTAAAAAAAGCACTGCCCGTGTGTGGACTGAGATCAAGGTTGCATCCAGATGCTTTGTGTAGTGCTAGTGTTGAATTATGAAGCTTCCAAGTGCCAGATGCTAACGTTGACAGTGAGGTTCTGGTGCCTCAATAAGCTGGCTGCTCTAGGAATGCTTGTGAGCAGAATCCAGTCTCAGTTCCTGACCAGCTCCTAAGACTGTTGAAGTGTGGGGGGGGGGGGCGGAGATTGGGGGCAGGGAGGGGGAGATAAGATTGTTGAAGAATAGAAAAAGAAACTCCAAATTGTATGGGAATACAATTTTTCCCAGAAGGGAAAAAAATAAAATCTTTCCACAAGGAGGACTGGGGACAGAAGTAGCTCAGTGAAAAGATAAAAAGGCACTGGATTGGAAAGGAGATTGCAGCCAAAGCTTAGTTTAAACATTCAGTGCGCTACCGTGCAACTCTCAGCCAGTGAACCCTCCAACCACTAAAGAGATGCTACTAAAATTTGTAGCAAAAACAGATAATCCATGAGGTATACACAACAGAATCTCCCAAATAGTATCAAAGCTACAGGAACACAGCAGGGGTCAATGGGAAAGTCTTGGGCCAATTTTAACCAGACAGCTCTATAAGGAAAGGTAAGTCTACATAAAAGAGCTGTGAATAAACACATGCACAGTCAAACGCAAAAAGTTAAGGACAGCCCATGCCTAACTCCCCAACAGCAGTAAACCACAATGAGGTGGCAGCAAACCACATACAGCTGACACCTCTGACCACAGTAACCACCAAGTGGTTGTAGCCAGGAAAGTGGTTGGAATACTCTATTCTAGGGAGTGATCATTCCAGAGTCAGAAAGGCCAACAGAAAGAAGGAGGGTCTGGGAAGGCCAGTGGCCTTCCGATTCTCATGATGTGAGGTAGAACACTCTGTGATAACACCGCTGCTGACCATCACAGAAAGACATCCTGTTAATGGGGCCATAGAAGGAATACACAGCTGGTCCCTGGTTTGGTCTGCAAGCAGGTTGTGATACAAAAATTAACTTGTAAGTTTGTTGCCTGGACTATAAAATACATTTTACTTTCCTACAGAGGAAATAAATATTTTAAATATGAAGAATAGTGACTCCTATCCATCCCAGACTCCTTCCCCAATTTGGGGTGAGAGGGACGATACACAACCACAGAACAGCTGAGTGATGCCAGTGCTGCTACCACACACCGTGGTCCAGTGATGGGTATGTCTGAGGATTCAAAGAGAAAGACAAAATGGCAGAGTATGCAGGGTGGGGCTGGGAGAAGGAAGAGGGGGATAAGGAGAATAGCCAGCCAGGAAAATTTGCTGCTTAAATAAATATTAACATGCAAAGGCTGAGATGATGAGCTGCCCAGTCTATTAACTAGAAGGACGAACACTTTAGAACCCCCAGGTTTCTAAAACCATTTTAAGAGCTTTTCATTTTACAAGGACAGTGGAAGGGGCAGCTAGAAAAGTCCAGTTGTAGGACTGGACTAGAAGTCTTGCCTGGAGACCTGGCAAGATAGTACCCGTCAACAAGGTGGCATGAAAAGCAACCCATGAAGACACAGAGAGAGCAAGGGCTTGTGTTCAATAAAATAGCCTAATGAAGCTGAGAAAAAGGAAATGTTAAAGTGGTTTTCTAATTATAACACAGAGCAGGGAAAAGGTATGAGCTTGCCAAAAATAGCAAAGCTCAATATAAAGATTGTTTATAAAAGGGCAATTTTAGGTAAACTTGGATGAAGAGCCAAGGAATTAAAATTTGTCATACAAATGAAAAATGGCAATTGGTTATTGGTGCCTTCAAAGAAAAAAAAATTCAAATTTGGAAACTTATCTTCAAAATGAATGGCATGCAACCTTCCTAAGGCTACCTAACAATATCAGGCACAGGCCCCAGTGTGTCCTGGGAGCAAAGGAAAGGCCTACACACAACGGCCTCAAACCTTACTGCCTGCAGATATACATTTGATAAGGCAACATCCCAGTCAATCCAAAATGTGCCTGTCCAGCATAGGGACTGAACACCCACCTACCCTCCACCCATGCCAACCCAGTGCTCACACGGGTGGCTCAGCAGAGGGCAGGACAAAAGTGTCATTTCCCTAGATAGTATGGGCAGTAATCGCCACAGATTTGGTTTTTGTTTTCTTTTGAAGGCAGGGTTTCATGTCGCCCAGGCTAGTTTCAAAGCTGCTATGTAGCAAGAACGGCCTTGAGCTTCTGATGCTCTGCCGCCACCCCAGAGTGCTAGGGATGGAGGTGCGCCTCAGCATGATGCTCGGTGCAGCACGGGGCCTGAACCATGGCTTTGTGAATGCTAGATAAGCACTCTACCAACTGAGCTATATCCTTAGTCCCCCACAGAAGACGTGGATGCACAAAAAAGGCGAAAGTGTATAGCCAACGCTCTATGTTCTTGACTGGTCTTGGACTGCGGGTAGTGTCTACATGGAAAGAAGCACACCAGTATGGACAGACTGCGGCCCTCAGCCTTTCCCTCTTCTGTCCAGGCCTTCAACTGTTTTGCTTTTTTACATGTATTGATTTTACATGTATGAAATGTTCTGCCCACATGTGTGTATGCACATCATGTGTATGCCTAGTGCCCACAGAGGTCAGAAGAGGGCATCAGACCCCCCTGGAACTGGAGTTACAGATTATGAGCTATCCATCTGATAAACTTGCATGTGGGTATTACGGACCAAACCTAGGTCTTCTACAAGAACAGCTGCTCTTAACTGAAGAGCCACCTCTTCAGGCCCGATTGTTTTGACACAGTTTTCAGTAGCTTCGAGCTGGCACTGAGTTCCATGTCATCCTGACACCATCTCCTAAGTGCTGAGATTACAGGCACATGCCACCAAGCCTGGCTTAGGCTTTCACTATTCAAACAAACACAAAACTGGGTGTCACAAACTTTTGGAGGTGAATGATAAGCTATTGTTTCCTAGTCATTGCTATGTGAAGGAGACACAGGGTAACCACAGCAAGCCAATATAAAGACTATAGTGTCTGCCTTGGAAACAGAAATAGCTCTAAGGCAAGAGGATAAAACCCAGACCTTGAAGCATCCAAAAACTAAAAGAAGAGCTCAAAAGATTTTAGCTGCAAAGATGTTAAGACTGAGAAGAAAGCGGATTGAGAAAGGGCGATGCTGTCAGAGAAGTCAGCAGGACTCCAGTTAGAGAACTGAACCCAAGAGGTCACTATATAGGGACTGAGAAACAGGTCTTCAAACCAACTCTACATCCTCTGAGTGAACCTGTAAATACACAAACTACTACACTGTCCCAAATTGTCTTTGACTAAAGGGCTTCAATGAGAGATGTCTAATGCACTATGGATAATGCAGAGATTATATCCAGGAACCAATAAAAAAGCAAGGAAAGGGAAAGAGAAAACATTCCCAAAGCACTAGGCATACAAGAACCAAGTCACTGGCTGCACCAGTGTAGGCAAGGGCCTAGTCATCAGCATATGCCGCACAGTCACTGGGGTGTCCCCACTCCTTAGAGGGGAAAGAAAGAAATCATTTCTGAAAAGCTAACCTGGCTCCTACTCAAGGGAGAGATCCCTAAGCTGAAATTAATCACTGGCAAGGAAAGACTGAGTAGATAAGTCCTTACTGTTTATTTTGTAAGTCTAAACAGCATATGACTGAAGCTTCCTACAAGCGCCATGGTATTCGGGCTGGAAACAAATGTTCTGTTCCTGTTAGGTAGAAAGACTCATGATCTATATCAGAAACACATACCTGGCAGCAAGGCAACAGACTCCCACAGGCTGTTCCTGGGGAGGACACGGAATGCATATGAAGGCCTCTATCTCAAACCACTTAAACATTTAAAAAAAAAAAATTCAACATTCCTATAAAAACAGCACTTTGGAATGACTGGTGTTAGCTGCTAGTGTCAATCAAAACTGTAACCACAGAATAGTACTTTCCTTCCCACCTATTCTACCAAACCAACACCATCACACACGAGAAAGTACATCCTATAAGCTGCTTGGTCTCAGTGAGACTGGTGACAGCAAGTGTACAGACCATCAGTGAAGAAGAGGTGGAGTAGGAGTTTCCAGGGACATGACAGCAGGTGTTCTAACAATGCTAACCTAAGGAGAGGGTTGAGGTTGTACCATCCAGCAGGGCTAGGTGCAACACCACAGTAGATGGGAGTCTTCAGAGATGCCTTCCTGAAGCTCTTGTGCTAACTCCCTGCCTGGATTCACACACAGCAGGATAATCTTATACTGACAGGACACACAGACACACACGCCCTTAACAGGAAAGTCCTAAGTCCTTAACTAGGGATACACCACACTCTTCTACTGCATTCTGTACTGTTCCCAGGGCAGGCTACCATTTTATAAAATCCACACTCTCCTAATGAAGACCGAAGGACTGAAGGACTACAGAAACACTCTTAAGACTGATACAACAACGAAACACACTAGCTGCTCCATTTTCATTCCACTGCTTTGAAATCTTGAACCATATGTGTCGATACCCACAGAAAAAGCAGGACCTCACAGTGACGTCCCAAAAGAAGCCACTGCTTTCCTAGGTGTTCCTTGAGCAAGAGCCCGGCTCATGGGTCCGCTGAAGCCACTGCAAGAAGAGATGTGCTAGGTGGCTACATGGGCAGGAGAAGAAATAGAAACAAATTCCCGGAGGATGTTTTTGGCCATCTCAATGTTGTTGTGGGCAATGAGCAAAGCTTTCTGAATGTCCTGGTAGGAGTAGCCCTGACTCATGAGGCGCTCAATCTCACTTGAGAGCTGCGGCGAGGGGGCAGCGGCAACAGGGCTAGCAGTGGCACCTCCACCTTGTTGATAGCTACTTGCTTTTCGTTCAGAGTTGATTCTCCGAGGGAATGGTTTGGGGGGCCTCTCAGGAACTTGGGAACCCTCATTGAAGTCTGAAAGAGAAAGGAAAGAAAATATTTGCAAACCTTGGGAAACTGACATTTAACGGCAGTAGCAATAACAATGTGCTATTAGTGTGTTCTTCTGTCACAAGGCTGGAGTTCTGCTTTTTGAGTGTTTTCAAACAGGGGCTCACTCTATACCACAGACTGGACTCAAACTCACAGCTGTGGTCCTGCCTCAGTCGCCTGAGTGCTCCGGTTACAGCTGTGAGTTCCCATGCCTGGCACAAGTCTGGGTTTTATCTTATCTGCAGTGCTAGAACTGAACGCAGGGCTACATATATACTAGGTTAAGTGTTGTGTTGCTGAGCTACACCATCAGCCTAAAAGCTGGGCTTAGGTCTAGACTCTATCATAATAACGGCCCTTCTAAATATGCCTTGAGCCCATTCCATTAATAGTAACCGTGGCTTTGAGAAGCAGATAACACTGTGTGTTATACTTATCAAGTTTACACACTCACCAAACTACTCGTTCCTCAAGTAAGGAGACAACACAGCCTAAACTGCAGAGGAAGCAGTAAGCTAGCCTAGGTGGGGAGCCCACCTAGACGGGCAACTAGACCCTACATCTTTTCCATCAGCTGTTCTGAAAGTTGTCTTCAATTTCCAAAGTGCCAGCTACTCTGGCTGCTGCCCCACCAGGCGGCCACAGGCGCAAGAGCAGCCCTGGATACTAAAGACCAATGTGGGTGGCCCGGGCCCACAAAATGCACATTTGAGGTCAGCACACTTCTTCCCGGTGGGACAGGGCTTAGAAAAAGAAAGAACACAGCATTGCTTCCCTCAAGCCTAATTCCCAGCATGACATGCATACTTAAAAGAGCGAGAAGCCTTGCTTTCCTCGATACAAGCTGTGGTGTAAGCACCACCTACAGAGTTTCACTTCCAATGTGGGACCTAGGACCAGCTTTCTAACAGTTAGAATCAGTGCACAGTCCACTACTTCCACTCACTGACCTACTGACACTGACAAGGCCATGACTTTTACTTATAAACCAAAGGCCAGACAGCAATCCAGAACAAGCCAAGTAGCCTGGAGACTCACTTATGGGATCACCATCCAGAGACAACCAGCCAAAGGAGGAGCTGGCATTGGAGATGTCAGACAGGGTCCGGCGGGCCAGTACAGCTGGCACAGGTGGCTTAGGCACATCATACCCATCATCCTCATTTTCTGATTCCTCAGGGCCAGTACTGGTGTGAGCTGTAGGCAGATTCCCTTCCCCTGGAAGAAAGTTAGGGCTAAGTTATTGTCTTCTCCTGTCAGTCTTCATTCTCCAACACACTTCACTGCAGAGGCATCCACTCACTCGCAGATGCATACAACCTTTTATTTCATTCAGCAGTTACTCAAATGTCTATACTGTGGGCCAAATACCATTTGGGGTCCTGTGGCTAGAGATAAAATAAAACCTGTATCATTTCTCTTGACGAATATGTTAACAGTCACTCTTGCTAAGGTTGACAGCTACTGATGCCAGAGACGCAAGTGCTATTTTAGAGCCTCCTATCTGCAGCTTGCCTCAAAAGACCAGCTAAAGGGCTGTGTGAAGGCTTCCTGAACTTTCCCCTTGGTAAGCAGCTTAACATGGGAATTGAGTATTTACCACCCACACACAAAAGAATTTCATCAATGTAATGGGACTAAAAGAGAGCTGCTAATACTGAGATCCAGGCCACGTAACAGATGTTTCCAGCCCTGGGAGGAGGGAAAACAGTTAGGAACGAGTGTCTGAAAAGGAAATAAAAGTGGGGCCCATGCTGTCCATGAATCAAAGAACTTTTGACAAAGAGTACTGAGAATAATTTTTCTCCTTAGCTTAAGCTATTTCAACCAAACGTTACAGAGCCACCCTATAGTTCCCTTCTCTTTTTATTCTTGAGACAGGGTCTTAGCTATGTAGGCTAGACTGGCCTCAAACTTGTAATCCTTTTGCCTCAGGCTCCAACATATTGAAATTACGGCTATGTGCTACCACACACGGCATATCAATGTTTAAGTAGAAGACAGGTGACTCACCAAAGGTGCTGTTCTCTGTTACAGACAGCGCTTGGGACTGAATGTTGTACATTGCTTCGTATGTGTAGCTGTCAATCTGCTGGTCGCAGTCACATACTCTAAACCACAAAGAGGTACAACGTTCTTCACAAACAAGATTCTGTTATTTGCAATTTTAAGAAGACTAAGCTGCTTCTAACTGTCCTAGACCCTAATTCATTCATTCTTTCTTTCTTTTTTCTTTTTTTTTTTTTTTTGGTTTTTTGAGACAGGGTTTCTCTGTGTAGCTCTGGCTGTCCTGGACTCACTTTCTAGACCAGGCTGGCCTCAAACTCACAGTGACCCACCTGCCTCTGTCTCCTGAGCGCTGGGATTAAAGGCATGTATCTGGGATTAAAGGCATGTATCACCATGCCCCGCGACCCTAATTCTTTCAAAAGAACACATTCTCTTTGTAACAATACCACTAATAAATACTGTGAGATTGACTCAAGACAAGCTAACCATGTACATGTTCTGGAGGTCACTGTGCCAGTGTAGAGACAATGCAACTATGTATCCATACTAGACCCTAAACATTAGGGTCTAGATTTCTCTTTCTGATTTACTTCTGCAAGGCAATGGTATATGTAGTAAGTAAGAAAGCAGGTGAAGTCACAGCAAGTGAATTATCTGAGTAAAGACACTTGGCTCCAGATGGGGTTGTTGTGAGCATACCGTGAACTCTGGGTTGCCTCTAATGGCCGTTTGGGCTCTGGCTTCTGAACTACTATGGGCCTAGATGTGGGAGTCATATACTCCGTGTCCTCTTCACTTTCCCCTTGCTCCCCAGGTGGCAGTTTCGGCACAGGAAGAGGCCTGGAAGAATTTTTTAAAAAAATAATAATTAAGTTGGAAAACTTTGAAGCGTGAAATAGATTTAGAACTAATACAATTCAATTTGACAAAACAAAATAAATAGCACTTAGGGTCCTACCATTCCCAGTGACCATGGCAAGCATTAGGGAAAATCTGCACCAGTTACAAATCCTACTCTCAGCTGATGTTAATGGAATGTAAATCTTAAACTGGAATAGGTAGTTAACTATAACCTCAACTCACAAGTAAGTTTTGTTTCAGTGCTCCTGTTTGCATTCTTTTTCTTTTACAGGGCATAAAAAAAGGAACACTAGGGGCTGGAGAGATGGCTCAGTGGTTAAGAGCACTGACTACTCTTCCAGAGGACTGAGGTTCAATTCCCAGCACCCACATGGCAGCTCAAAACTGTCTGTAACTCCAGGATCTGACCAATGCACATAAAATAAAAATAAATAAATTATTTAAAAAAAAAAAAAGGGAACACTAGCTGGCTTTCTAACAGAACACTAGAAATGTACAGCAAATCCCAATACAAAAACCTACCTATGGTGGTAGTACATAGTTTGTCAAAAAGTATAATTGCTTTTGCTTTTCAATATTTCCTACCAGAAATTCTGAAATAGATAAAAAGTAACCTGGCCATTAGCATCCTAGATTAGATCCTAGACTTCTGACTCTTGATGCATTTGTTGGGAGGGCAGTACAGGGATCAAACACAGGACTTTGCACATGCTAGACTGACTACATCCCTGTGCCCAGCTTCAGAGATCTCGCTGTTGCAGCACATATTATGCAATTCTTACTCAGCTTTCTTCAGGGGCCGGAGCCAGCTCAGCCAGCACTTAGGATTAAAAGCACTGGCAGCTCTTCCAGAGGACTGTGGTTCAATTCCCAGCACCCACACAGCAGTTCACAACCATCTGTAACTTTATGTCCAGGGGATTTGAGGGCCTCTTCTGGTACATCTCCATGGGTGCACCGGCATCTATTCAGGCAGAATAGCCATCCACATAAAATAAGATAAAAACTTAAAAACAAAAACTGCTATCCCACTGTATGAAAGGAAACGAAGACAAAATACTAACTGTGAAAGAAAAGGCCCTACTGCATGCGTCCATTTGGCTGCTGGGAATCTAACTCAGGTCCGTGGGAAAGCCAGCAAGTATCTAAACAATTGAGCCACTATTCAGCCCCTTGTTTGTTTTGCTAGTTTGTACACTTGTAGCAATTTTACTCCCTTAGCCTCTCAAGTGTGTGATACAAGCAACAACCACCACACCAGGTCTAGGATTCTGAGTTTGAGGCCATCAGAGTCTACTAGGAAGATTTTATCTCATGAAAAAGGAAGAAATACCCATTGCACAGAAAGAAATACAGCTGTAGTATGCTTACCTGGCAGCCAGAGAATAAATGGCATTGGCAGATGAAGAAGGCTTGATTTTGGGGTGCTCACTCTCTGAACCTGCTATTGGGCTGCTATTCATATTCTGCAAAGTAAGAAAAGGTCTCAACGCTATGATCGTCTTTTCTGTAAAACTAAGAAATAGTCCCCTGAGTGTCACTACAGTCCTCAGCTGTACTCTTCCCATTCCATCTCCTTAGGTTCCCAACTTCCTTGTTAATTCACCCATCAACGTTCATCCCATATTTGACGTCTGTTATCCAAGTTTAAACCATCAGTTTATGACAGAGTTCATGCCTTTTTTACCTCCCGCCTGCTTCCATGTTCTCTGAGGGGTCCACCTAACCTAACCATTTCCTTCTGGAAAAACACTCCCACTTGAGCACTGGCACCAGTGTCTCTGAGTATATGGCATGTACTTTTTTTCTAACAGCTTTAACAATACATATGAGTGTTTTGCCTGCATGTATATATGTGTATCACAAGTGTGCCATGTCCCCTCAGGTCACAGAAGGGCACTGGATCTCCTAGAATGAAATTACAGGAAGTTGTAGAATACCATGTGGGTGCTGGAAATTGAACTCAGGTCCTCTACAAAAGCAGCGAGTGATCTTAACTGCTGAGCCACCTCTCTAGCCTCCTTGTTTCTTTTTAAAAAAATAAAAATAAAAAAATGCTCATTTTGTGTGTATGTGTAAGTCACAAAATAGATATCACAATTCTCTTCTCTCCTTTTATTACATGGGTTCCAGGGATCACATTTGGGTTATCAGGCTCCTTTACTGAGCCATAATATCAGCCTTTCTTTCTTTTTTCTTTCTTTTCTATTTTGTTGTTGTTTTTGTTTGTTTGTTTTGTTTTTTGAGACAGGGTTTTTCTGTGCATCCCTGGCTGTCCTGGACTCACTTTGTAGACCAGGCTGGTCTCGAACTCACAGCGATCCACCTGCCTCTGCCTCCTGAGTGCTGGAATTAAAGGTGTGTTACCATGCCCGGCATGTTTTTGTTGTTGTTGTTGTTTGTTTTTTTAAGACAGAGTCTAACTGTGTAATTCTAACTGACCTAGAACTTATTATGCAGACAAGGATGGTCTTGAACTCATGCCTCCTAAGTACTGGGATTACAGGTATGTATTGGCTCCTTGGGTTTTCCTTAAACAGACCTCTTTTCAATTCACTTCTTTCCACTTCATTCCAGAGATCAGACTCACTGAAAGTGTCTCTACACTGAGCCATCTCATTAGCTATGAATTATGCTATTTCTGAATTCTAAACAAAACCTATCAAATAACTGACCCAATCAGCCACAGTGGTGCATGTTTGTAATCTCACGTTATTTAGGAAGCTGAGGCAAAAAGATCAAGAATTTGAGGCTAGCCTGGCATACAGACCAAAACCCTGTAAGCAAAACAATTTTTTGTTTTTCAAGACAGTGTTTCTCTGTGTAGCTCTGACTGTCCTAGAACTCACTCTGTAGACCAGGCTAGCCTTGAACTCAGAAATCTGATTGCCTCTGCTTCTCAAGTGCTGGAATCAAAGTGTGTGCCACCATGCCCAGCCCAACAAAACCCTTTTGACCATAAAATGCCACCCACAAATACTACTAGATTAAATGATTTCAAACTTAGGACTCACCATGGAGGTATCCAGACTAAACGTGCTTCCAAGCCTAGGCCCATCTACTCTGGGCTCCATTTGTGAGGGCAAAGAAAACGGCAGTGAATGTCGGTTGGTCAATTCTCTTCCATTCCAAGGATCACTAGAGTTTGGAGTAGCTACTGGTACTTTTGGGATTGGCCGAGACAACCATGAGTCCCCTGGGCGGCTAGAGGGGACAGGAGGCAGTTTGTCTCTAGATGGACAGTCGCCTGGTGTACACGGCAGGGGCCGTCTCTGAGGCCGTGTTTCTGCTCCAACAGAGTAAGGCCGGTCTGGAGGGGGTGGTGGCGGAAGATCTCGAAGTGTGGGAGGTATTGGCAACGGCTTGTCCTTATGATGAGAGCCAGGAGCAGCCTATGGAAACAAGATGGAAACAAGTCAACCAAAAACCACTAATATACAACAAGGCTCAGCAAGGGACAGGAATGGCTAATGCTTTGCCTTGGAAGCAGTCCCCAGAACTGAAGTGCTCGCAGGAACAGGTGCTCGCTGTTGTAGAAGGTCAAGTCTTGGTGGCACTGGAGGAAGGGAAGCTTGTGGGGCCATGGAGAACGGAGAGGAAGGCCTTTCTACCTACAACCAATGAGACATTAAGAGGTTACTCTTGTTTAGAGAACAGCATCTTTCAACTCTAAAACTACGGACAGCAGATACTATGTGATCATGAGTGCTAGGTCCCACAAGCCTCTAAAAACACAGATACTTTTGGAATCCTGAACTATATTTGCATCATAAGAGGGCACTCTCAATCACAGATGGCAGGCTACTGGCAAATTCACCCAGGAAGGCGGTGCTACCAAAAAGAGCCTACCTTACAATTTAAAAAATTATCACAATACTCCATCTCTTCATCTTTGAAGGAAAAAAAGATACTGTCAAGATTAAAACTAGATAAATGTGCATGCTTTGCTCTGCAAACCTGGCAAGCCACGTTTGAGCCTTGGAATGCATGTAAAGGTGGGAGGAGAGAACTGACTCTACACCACTGTCTTTTGACTTCCACAGGAAAGCCACGGCACACCCAACACATAAGCACGCACAAACACAGTAATAAATAAATAAACTTAAGGATGAGATATATGATCTGAAAAGAGTATAAGGAAAATTCTAGAAGCCACCGAAACATGCAGGAAACATTGAAGAGACAAAGACAGACTGACCAGAGCCTCAAAAGCCAAGCTTCACTTCAGCTGAGAATTCAGTTTAACATTAGGGGCTAAAAAATAAAAAAAAGCTAAGTCTCAGCAAGCTAACTCTCACTCCATCAATACGTAGCCCAGCACTTGCTCATTTCCTCTAAAGACCTTCAACTCTATAGGTTCCCTTTCATTTTACTCATTAACTTGAAACCTCACTTTTAGTAACACACTTCTTGAGTTGGGCACTTCAATACCCTTCACTTTTCTAAGAAACCAAGGACAGGGCACACACGAAAACTGTGGATAAAGGACAAGAAGGGTGAGAAGAGGACACCATGACACATGGCAAGAAAAGGGTATGAAGCTCTTGTGACTTAGAGCTAAGCTGAAAAAAACATTAATTTCATTTTTGTTTATGTGTCTGTCTGTCTGTCTGTGGATGTGTGCAGGTGACCACAGAGGCCAGAGTAAGGTACTGTAGCCCTTTGAGCTGCAGTTACAGTGGAGGTGGCTGTAAGCGCTTCACATGGCACAGGGCCCTGAACTGAGGTCAACTGGAAGAGCACCAGGAGTCCTTAGCCACTGAGCACCTCTCCAGCTCCCTGGGCTCAATGTTTGCAAGTAGAATCCTACAACTGGCCACCGTCCCCGTTAGGGCTGCTACTGATATGATGAAACACCACGGCCAACCAAGCTTGGGGAGGAAAAGGTGCACTGAGCTCACCCTTCCCTTCTGTTCATCGTAGAAGGAGGTCAGGATAGGAACTCAAGCAGGGCAGGAACCTGGAGGCAGGAGCTGATGCTGCAGAAGCTGTGGGGCGCTGCTCACAGGCTTACTCAACCTGCTCTCTTATAGAACCCAGGACCACCAGCCCAAGGAGGGCACCACTCACAATGGGCTGGGCCCTCTTCCATCAATCACCAGTTAAGAAAATGGCCCACAGCCTGATCTATTGAGGCATTTTCTCTCAATCAAGGTTTCCTCCTCTCAGATGATTAGCTGTGTCAAGTCGACATAAATCAGTCAGCACACTAAAGTGCTGAATGAAAATATGTTATGATATCAAAGGCCTGGAAAGGTTACCCTTCCGCTTTTTTTGTTGTTTTGTTTTTCGAGACAGGGTTTCTCTGTATAGCCCTGGCTGTCCTGAACTCGCTTTGTACACCAGGCTGGCCTTGAAATCACAGCAACCCACCATGTCCAGCCACTTTCATTTTTTAATAGAGATTTTTTTTGAGATTTATTTTTACTATTTTTAGTTATATGTATATGTCTTGTATAAGCATGTGTATATGAGTGCAAGTGATCTTAAGATGGTCAGAGAGAAGTTGCTGCCCCCTCCCCCCCAGGACTAAAGTTATAGGTGGCTGTGAGGTGCTCGAGACAGATAATGGGAACTGAACTCAGGTCCTCCAGAAGAGGAGGGTCTACTCTTAATCACTGAGCCACCTCTCCAGGCTCCCGGAGAGGTATTTTAAAGACATCTTTCCTCAAAAAAGGAAAAAGACAAGATGGGATCTATGAGTCTTTGAATAGAGGAGATGCAATCACGCCCTGAGAGCAAAGGGAAGGCCCCAGGATGAGAGAACGGCCAGACCAGATGGAGGGAGCACAGATGACTCTCTTGACTTACAGTACTGGACTACCCATTACTTACTACACTGTAAGTATGTTAACAGCTTTGGTCTCTTAGCTCAGCCTCCTAAAAAGATGCTTGAGAGCATAGTTCACTTAGTAGTGACAGATGCAAACTGAAATAATTATTTCAAAAAACCCACAAACAGGAAGTTAGGTTGTTAAACCCCTGCCCCCCAGGAATTTAGGTTGTTAAAAAAAACAAACAGAGAAATAATGATTTTAAAAACAAAACCAGGAAGTTAGGTTGTTTTTTAAAAAATCACTTTATAGAACAGATATATACTTAAGAAAAAAAAAAAACAAAGCCCAAAATCTCAGATTGATGATGTGGCTCAGTGGAAGAGGTCAAGTGTCTAGGGCTCAATTCAAGGTACAGCTCAGAAATGCAAACAAAACACAACAAATGACAGCTACCAGGGTGTGATGAACCAGGCAGTTTCATGTTTTCATATTCCTTTATGGTATGACTTTGGGGGAAGGAGGGGACAAATTTAATATCTTCTAAAAGTTAATATAAAATAAACTAAAAGTTACAAAGAATAAAATAAGAAACCACTACCTACCCGCCACTCCACAAAATGAAATACTACTATTTTTGTGGAATTCTCATGCACTCCTCCCCTTAACTATTTCCTCAGTTCTAACAAAGGTTTTGTTTTTAAAGATATTATGTGCACGTGTCTATGTGGAGGCATTATCCTTCTGCCTCAGTCTCCCAAGTGCTCAACTCCAAGTGTGTACCACCACACCCTTTATTAGCACAGCTCTCAAAGTTTAAATACCACAGACAGACCTACACAATACACAAGCACATTTAAGCCTGGAAACAATATATCCTTTAAGAAAGTCTAAGTAGAGCCCAGTGTGGTAGCACACACCTTTAATCCCAGCACTTGGGAGGCAGAGGCAGAGGCCAGACTGGTCTACAAGAGTCCAGGACAGCCAAAGATACACAGAGCGATCCTGTCTCGAAAACAAGACAAAAACAAACAAACAAACAAACAAACAAACAGACTAAGTAAACTGTAGGATGGAGCCTTAGTTAATGTTCTATTCCTGTGGCAAACACTGTGACCAAGGCAACTCATAATAAAGAAAGCATTTAATTTGGGGCTCACTGTTCCAGAGGGGTTGAGTCCATGACTATCATGGAAGGGAACACGGCAGCAGGCATGGTGCTGAAGCAGTAACTGAGAGCTTATATCTTGATGCACAACCAGGAGGCAGAGCGAGCTGAGAACAAGACAGGCTTTTGAAACTTCAAAGCCTACTCGCAGTGACAGAGTTCTTCCAACAAGCCCCTGCCTTCTACCAACTAGGGAACAAGGATGCAACCGCAGGAGCAGATGGAGGCCTTTCTCACTCAAACCGCCAGACATGACCAAGTCGCAATACATAAATGAAGAGTTTTGTCTTCTAATTTCTACAAAGCTAAGGAGAAAAATGTTTATCCTCCCTACCCAACCCCCACCAACAAGGTTTCCTGTGTAGCCCTTGCTGTTCTGGAACTCACTCTGTAGACCAGGCTGGACTGGAACTCAGCTATCCACCTGCCTCTGCCTCCGGAGTGCTGGGATTCTAGGAGTGCGCCGCCACCACCACCCAGCCCTCATTTATGTCTTTTTACCAGATGCCTGTAATATATAATAAATATACTGAACCATTTGAAAAAACACTGTCTTCCTGTGCCAAACAGTGTTTCACCTACACCTACATTGTCTTCCTGACGAAAGCTACTAGGGAGGTAGAGAGCTGGCTCAGTGGTTAAGAGCATCTGGTTTTGCAGAGGCTCAGATTCAATTCCCAGCACACACATGGCAGCTAACAACCATCCACAACTCTACTTCTGGGGAATTTAATGTCCTTTTCTGATGCCCATGGGCACCAGGCATACACGTGTTACAGATATACCTACAGGTAAAACACTCATACACAAAGTTTTAAAAAATAGAAAAAGAAAAAGCATGCTATTAGGTCCCTGAGAGTCTTGTCTGAGATTGCTGGTCCCACACAACAGTCTACAGTGACCCAAGTATCTGTATAATGCACAATTTGTTAGTCTTTATTAAAAACTTTAAAGTTGCATTCCATAAAAGTCCTCTGAGTTTCTACCCTCAGAAAAAACAGTGAGTATGCATGTGTGCAGTGAGCCATTCAGTTTTTCCTATGGATATGACCAAAAAGAAATGAACTTATTTGTAGGGGTAAGGGTCATATTTAGGGTCTCGGGTCATATTTAGGGTCTCACAGATGCTAGATAATCATTTATGCTGATTTGTGTGTTTGTTTCTGTCAACTAGGAAACCTCAACTGAGAAAATGCTTCCATAAAACCAGCCGATAGGCAAGCCTGTAGAGCATTTTCTTGATTGCTTGAATGAATGACTGGTTGGCGGTTGATTTGGAAGGGCCCAGCCCTTTGTGGGTAGGTGAGTGTACATCTTTAATCTCAGCACTCCAGAGAATAAAGACAGGCAGATCTCTCTGGGGCTTTGAGGCCAGTCTTGTCCATATAGCTAGTTCCAGGATAGCCACAGCTCCATAGAGAAAGCCCTGCATACACATGTATGGCTCAGCAAGCCAGTAAGGCCTCTCTGCATCTGACCTATTCCTGCTCCAGGTAGTACTACCTTGACTTTGGATGATGAATATGAACTTCAAGTTATAAACCTACCCCAACTTGCTTTCAGTCAGTATTTTATGCTGACCAACACATCACTCTAAACACCAAGCTGTATCTCCAATGCCCCCAAATTCCAGCCTTACTTTGGCACCTGCCAACTCCTTCATCATGAAGAGAGAATCATCAGCTCGTTCATCATCGTCGTCATCGTAGTTTGGGGAAGGAGCACCTTCTGCTCCTTGCCTTAATAGACTGCCACTGCCTCTGGGGTCAAATGGATCCACCACAATGGGTTCAGTACCTTTGATTTCACATCGGCAAAAAGGACAGCCCTGACCTTCCGATTCCTGCAAAGAAGCAGATGACAGTACAATAGATACGTCTGAAAGTGCCGAACATGTTTATCTACTAGAAAATACAGTCCCTAGAGACAAAAGTAGAATCAATGAAGGATGCAGCTCAGAGGTAATGTGTGCGCTTAGCATGCCCTGGAGTCATTCCTCAGGGCCCAGAAAGAGAGAGAGAAACGGAGGAAGCCAGGCAGTGTAGCTCATCCCTGTAATGCCAACATTTGGGAGGTCAGTGTAGAAGGTACAGGAATTTGAGCTCTTCTTCCAAAACTGATTTAAAGGCCAACCATGGTTAAATGAGGGCCTACCTTAAAAAACCAAATGGGCAGAAAGCAATCAAGTATGAAGGGAAAGGGATTTAAAAGATTAGACTTACCCAATCCTTTCTATATATAAAGTACATATAATACCTGAGTCTCAGAATGAACACACAGAAAAAAGTACAGAGTTTAGATATCCATACCTGCCATGACGTAAGGCAGGATGTGCACATGAGGTGTCCACAGGGCTCAATCTTCACATCCTTATCATTCTCAGCACATATTTTACATAGTTGAAATGTGGAGCCCATCTCACAGTATAATTCATATTGTTCCTTTGGTGAAAAAAAGTTGAGAGATAACATGTTGAACGAGTGACATTAAATGCTAGCAACAGGAAACCAAAAGACTGTCAATTTACTCAAATAGAAATGTCACAATAGGTGCTGAAGGCACGGCAGACAGTAGAAAAACTGCTGTAGAAGCATGGGGACCTGAGTTCAGATCCCCAGAGCCCACTTAAGAGCCAGCTGTAGTGATTCACATCTGTAACACTATCATTAGGGGACAGAGACAAAGGGATCCCAGGGCTCATGACCAGCCATCCAAGCTAGCCAGTCGGCTCCAGGTGCAATAAGAGGCCCTATTTTAAAAGAGCAGGATGAAAAGTGACTAAAAAACACCCAATGTTGGCCTCGAGCCTCCACATGCACATGCAACAGACAACACACACACACACACACACACACACACACACACACACACACACACACACACACACACACACACACCAATGGTTTAAAAGCTTGGCTCCAGCATTTAGAGTTATAAAACCAAACTCACCTGGGTTACTTTAATATGATCTTGCGGAGTTGGTTCACATAAACCTGTCAGGTCAGGATTTTGATTTCGTCCATCAGGAAACAAATAGCTATAAAGAGATGAATCATCCTTGGGGCTTCAATTAGGCCAATTTATCAGTGCAAGCTAAAACAGACAAATGACATCTACCACATTTAAAAAAATAAGTAACAAGGAGCTGAAGAGATAGTGCTAAGCCATTGCGATCATCTCTCAGTGGCTTCTATGAGACTATTCCAACACTAGGAGCAGCACTCTTCTTGTCCCAGTGCTAATACAGAGATGATACACAATGGAAAATGAATCTTCCTAGTCACTTTAGAACACAGCTGGTTTTCTGATACCCACTCAACAGTATTTTCAGTTTACTGACAGAAAATGAATTTGAATTCCCAAAGGAGTGGTAATTGAAGAGTGAGAACTTAGCCATAAATATTAGCACACATCACCAAAGTCCAAGACCTGAAGAAAAACTGCTAAACCAGACTACAACTAGGTTGACGGTCTGCTGTCAATGGAACATCTAGTCACTTACACACTGACTAGTAAAATAAACAGCCAAAGCATGTTCTGATCCTTGCATAGTTCTTAACTCTAATTTGGCTTTAAAACTAAGTGATTTGGAAAAAGAGTTAAAGTTTATTTGTGGTGATAACTAAACCAACAAAGAAAGCCAATCTCATACTTCGAAAGTCCCAAAAAAGAGAGAAGCTGCTTCAACCTC
The DNA here is from genome assembly GCF_964271855.1 of Acomys minous. NCBI lineage: Eukaryota > Metazoa > Chordata > Mammalia > Rodentia > Muridae > Acomys > Acomys minous. The sequence continues at coordinate 103,965,690 of NC_140494.1, forward strand.
CAGGCCAAAGCAAGGTGGCACGTTAACACATTCCTAAGATTTTAAACTGCAGAGAAAATAAGCGATAGAAGCCATTAATGAAGAGGTACCGAAGCCCCCCAGTTCCTAGACTCTCAGAAAAGACAGAAAGAAAGCAGTGATACTCACAAGCCTTCCCTGAAGCCATCAATCAGCGCTTGGAAGAGTGGCTTATTGTGTGGGATTGTCTGCAGAATGTTCCCATCAGCAGTCACGTACCCAATAGCCCACTGACCCAAACGAGTACAGCTCAGGCGGAAGATGTAACTGAGAACGAAGATTAGCACAAGTTTCAGTGTGTGTGCTGGTATGAGATGGACAAAATCCAAAAGGACCATTAAGAATAACTTCCTTAGGAGGCAAGGATGAATATGAATAAAACAAAAGTATGCCTAAGATGTAATCACAAAATTTGTTTCTTTGTACGCTAACTTGAAGGGAATTTAAAGTAACTTTTTCAACGGTCTAGGCACAGCTTAGAGGGGGATGAATACTTAGTATGCCTGCAGGCTTGGGTTCCATCTCCACTTAAAAAAACCAATCAACTTGCCTATGACTCCAGAGCCACCTGACCCTCCCTGCTCTAGCTTCTGGAAGCAGCGTCTGTGATCTGTTTCAGGCTGGTCTCAAATCGCCTGCCTCAGTCTTCCAAGCACCTGCGTACTAGGACTCTAAGCACCCAGAATAAACCCCATTCTAAACTGGCTTAAAAACATTTACTAAATCACAAGATCTGATGAAGTCAACTTTCCTGACAGACGTCAATCCTATCTCTAAATCTGGGCCACTAGAGAACCAATTTAAAAAAAAAAAAAAAAGATGTCCCTTCAACTCTAAGAGAAGTCATGAGAGAATGAAATTCAGGAGAACAAACCTCTTTGCTTCAAGGCACTGACCTGCCAGGCTTGTGGATGAACTTCTGCAGACGTGCTTTTACCTCATCATATGTCAGGAAAGCCATGTAACCAGGGTGAGTCACAGCAAGGCTGTTCCAGTTTCTAAGCAAAGAGGACCAGGGCTAAAGAAATAAAAGATCAATCACAGAACACTTGGCTCAGACATACAATAAGTCTTAGAAACATGAAGAACAAAAGAAAAACCTTCAACCCTCAGTTGTAAATTTGGTTTGTCACAAATTCTCTGCTGTCATTCTATGGGAAGACATATATTTGGGATGAAGAGAAACTTTTAAGAGCTAAGAATACAGCTGCTTTGTATAGGGAGAACACACACACACACACAAACCAGCAGCTCTAACCAATATTAAGGTCAAACAATGACAAAAACCAGAAAAACAGAATAGGATCTCTATGTACAATTATTAAAACTCTTAATGAATGTTTATTCAAGCTGGCACATGCACATACACATTGAAGTACCAAAGCATTTTAGGATTAACAATCTAAAATGGGATGGGAAGTCAGGTATGGTGGTACATACTGTAATCCCAACACTTTGGAGGTAGAAACAAATCAGGAGTTCAGTGGACAAAGATTAGCCCTTTGGGGTGGGTAAGTAGTGGCAGAAGTAGAAAGTTTATTAAGAACAAGGGAGGGGATTAGGAAGGGAGGGGAAACTTCAGCTGGAATGTAATATATGGTAGAAGAATATTAAAGAACAACACAAAAAAGGTAACACAAGAAGAAGAAAGATTATAGCCATTTCAAAAGTTCATTGTGCTTGAGGTGGCTTGTATTGGCTCAGCTTGGAACTTACTCAGGGCTCAGGCTAGCCTTGGACTTCCCATGTGCTGCTATTACAGGAAAAGTGCCATCATGTCCAGCTATTTATAATAGTGTGTGTGTGTGTGTGTGTGTGTGTGTGTTAATTTTAATCTTTTCTTTGCTTATACCTTTTTGAAACAATAAAATGTTTAGATTATATTTCTTTTAATGTGTAGGAGGAGTATTTGGCTTATAACTATGTTACGCACTACACACATGTGTAATGCCCAGGTCAGAACAGGGCATTACATTACCAAGAACTAGAGTTATGGATAACACGTCACCATGGGAACTGAACCAGGAGCCTCTGAGAGAACAGCAGGTGCTGTTAGCTTGCCTTCCACTCTGTAGCCCAGGCTGGCCTTCAGCTCAGCAATTCTCCTGCCTCAACAACAGAAGTGGTAGGACTATAACTGCAAGCCACCATGCTCAGCTTATATATATTTTATCTTTAAAGAGCTTACTCTTCAGAAAAATAGCACCAGGTTGGTCAATGACTTTAGAATCCTACCTGAAACAGCCGTGTAAAGATATCAAATTCAAAAACAGAAATATAATCATTGCAGGTCAGATCAATAGTGGACTTCAGAGCCATGGCCTCCAGCCCAGAACTGATGGGATGCACTTCATGAAGGGCCTGTCGAAAGCTCTTCCAAGGGACTATGGTCCTGGGTGGGATGGGGCGAGAGAAGACACAATGCGAGAACAGGTAACTGTAGGAACTATAGACACACACTATTATTAAAGGAAATAAAGGATTGCTTATTAACTTCCTAATGAGTAAGAGAGATGGTTTTCTACAATCCTCTGGCCAAAAATGTCACATACTGATCTGTTTCTCGCCTTTCTACAGCATTTGTTCTACTCTAGAAGCACAGAAGATAGATGAGTTCGTGCCTTATTTTAACAGTTTTACCATGGAGACCCTGGTCAGCCTTGAATTACCATGCTGAGAGGAGAGGTGCAGACTACTACACCACATTTTTCTTACGAGAAGGGAGGTTCTCACTATTTAGCCCAAGATGGCCTAGAACTCATAGAACTCCACCAGCCTCTGTCTCCCGAGTGCTGGGACTAAAGATTTACGTCATCTATCCTGGCTTTGAACTAAGCTTTGAAAACCACCATCAGTCCACATTTTATGTACTATAACATTATGCAGTATAATTTTATTATTATTTGTGTGGTGCTGGGAATCGAATCAAAGCCTTATGCATATCAGACAGGAAGTATAATCTCTGTAATTCTAGCTCAAATATTAGTGGTTTTTTGTTTATTGGGGTTTTTGCTTGTTTTTTCGGGGAGGGGGTTGTCCAAGACTTTTGTAATACTGTCTGGCCTCAAACGTCCTGCCTCTGCTTTCCAAGTGCTGAAATTATAGGTGTTAATTCCCATGCTTGGCTGAGCATTAACTTTTTTTTTTTAAGTAATAGCCCCCGCCCCCCCACTGCTAGGGACTGAACCCAGGGCCTGGATCATTCTAGGCACATCCCATACTGAACCAATCCTGGAACTCTTACCAGCACTTGGGAGGCAGAGACAGGCGAATCTCTAAGTTCGTGGTCAGCTTGGTCTACAGAGCAAGTATCAGGAGAAAAAAAAAAAAAGCAAATTCATACAAACCAATTTGAAAAGCAATTAGGTAATACTTTATAGAGGGGAAAAAGTCAAACTCCAAGACTTACCAATAACATTCTTAGCTATGTAATTATGGAGAAATTCTAGCTTATGAAAATACTTATGATACTGTTTGCAAAAGCAAATAATTTGCGATGTGGCCTGAAGAGGTGGCTCAGCATTAGCATCAGGCACTACTCTTCAGTAAGACCGAATTCAATTCACAGCACGCACATCCAGCAACTCACACCCACCACCTCAACTCTAGCTCCAGGAGACCTTACACCCTCTCTGGACTGTGTGGTCACTGAACACATATGTACAAATACATCCATATATATGCAGTTCAAAAATTTTAAACCAATAAATTTTAATATAAATCCCCATTAACAGAATAGACAGGGAGAGAAAAGGAAGATTATACAAGGAAAGAACGTGGACTTCATCTAAATTGCAGTTTTATTTAAATATTGGAGAAAGCAGGAAAACACCCAAAGGTCCACCTGCAGGTGGAGCCAGTACAATATACAAGTATGTGGTGGAGAGACAGAAGAGAAAAAGAAGCAGAATGGTTTGAGCACCAAGAAAAGAGGCAGAGCTGGAGACGTGAGGGTAGAGAGGAATAGCCTGGTGTGAGTAGCCTGCCACGCCACCTGAGGTCATGGTCAAGTCCCAGCTGGTACTGCCACTGAGGTTATGAGAGCTGAAACTCTCAGGAGAGCTGTGGCCCTGGGTGACCTAACAGGCTGAGCAACTCTCCCACCACCCAGGCCCAGATCCAGGGCTTTGAGATGGCCCACCCCAACATCTATCCCACCCCCCACCCCAACATCTATCCCATCCAGGAACTGACAGAGCACGTGAAGGGGCTGACCCTACAGATCCAAAGCTGCAGGGTCTCCACGACCAAGGGCAACAGTGGGATAGCCTACGGGGATCCCAGTGAGGGCCCAGTGTTGCTAGTGTAGCAGAAACCAGAGGCCTGAAGCAGACCAATGACTCATTGTGATGAACATTTGCAAGGAAAGATGTGCAGACAAAAGGGTGTACTGTGGGACGTACTACAGCCTGCCTCAAAATGAAGTAAACACATGCACATTTTCCCAAAGATTGTCCATGTTTTTTTGTTTCTATGGTTTTGTCGAGACAGGGTCTCCCTGTAAGCCCTGGCTCTCCTGGAACTCACTCTGTAGACTGCCTCTGCCTCCCAAGTGCTGGAATTAAAGGTGTACACCACTACTATCTGGCAGTTTTACTATGCTTTAAATATCTTTATTTATTTTGCTTTTTTTTGGGGGGGGGGCATCTCATACTGCCCAGGGTAGTTAGTTCTCATCTTTCTACTTCATGTCCCAAGTGCTGGGATTATAGCTATGCACCATCATTCCTGGCTTTTTTTTTTTTTAATTGGCTGGAAGTGGTGGTGCACGCCTTTAATCCTAGCACTTGGAAACAGAAGCAGGCTATCTCTGTGAGTTCAAGGCCAGCCTGGTCTACAAAGGGAATTCTGTGACAGCCAGGGCTGTTACACAGAAAAGCTCTGTCTTGAAAAACAACAACAACAAATAATAATAATAATAAAAGAATTTTCAAAACTATTATTGTTATACTGCTGTTGGTGGTGTGTGTTTGTATGAGTGCAGAGTACAAGTGCCATGGTGCAGATGTAAATAGCAGACGAACTTTGTAGAATCAGTTCTCTCCATCTTTACACAGGTTCCAGGGATCAAGCTCGGATCCTCAGGTTTGTGCAGTAAGCACTTTCCTGCTGAGCCATCTTGCTGACCCATTGTGTTTTATATATTTCAAAATTTAAAATTCTAAACAAGTATCTTCTAATATAAGCTTTAGCTTTTCATAGTTAAGATTCATCATTTAGAGACTTACTTTTCCCCAAAAGCTTTTCTCCAAAATTCTGCAGCATCTGCTTTAGTTATCCGAAAAGTGTCTCCTTGGAAGAGTCCGCTTGGAAAGATGCCTTTCAGTTCTGCCAGCATGTGGCTGAAGATCAGGGATAGTTTGGTTAGGTTTCGCCTACAAATGATCAAAGTACAATAATTAAGACATAAATTACTGATATTTTAAGTGCACTGAATTCACTATACAAAGTAACATAAATAATATGAACATGAAAATAAATTTATAATTTCTGGTCAATAATACTCAAAAATACTTCAAACTAGGAAAGGAAGGAATACATTTTTTACATCAGCTACAGTTCTTTATGTAAAGCAGGGAAGGCTTCAGAATTATTTTGTTCTAGCGACAAATGAAAGATGAAAATCTAGTGTCTCCCATCTCTCTCCTTCAAATAAACATCATATAGAAAAGAAGCAGCCACACACAGTCAACAGTTTGACCTTAGGCTAACAGGGACAGATATGCCTTAGGGTGCCAGGTAAGAGGCTGCATCAAGCAACGCAGAAACATGCACAGCCATAGTCACACAATCACAATAGAAAGGCAGTGTCGATATGCTGGGCAGAAACCTACTTTAGATTAAAAAAAAAAAAACTTATTAGGTAATTAATCCAAGACAAAAATGTTAACAATAATAACTTTAAATATCCAGACCTAACAAATATATTCATTAAACCAATTTGTGAAAATTGTACTTAATTTTCTAATTGTATTAAGCTACTATTTCTTTTTACCAAAAATGAAATGTTAACATCTAAAACAAATATATGCATATACTACCACTGTTTGCTTAACAATTAACTTTGTCCTAGTGACCTCTACTTAGTGGAGTGATTATAAAGATGTCTCGTGGTACCAATGTAACACAGGTGATGCCCCTAATTTGATCAGACTGTCCTTGTTATCTTTAATGTCAGCATTACACATAACAGGATCTAGATGTTTTAGATACTATTAAATACCAATCCAACTACAATTTGACATTTGCCTTGTCGTAATGATTTTTTATTTACGCACTCAAGTCTATATTCTTGTTATATAACTTGACTGATTACAAAATCTCAAACCATGATTAGTTACTGATATCCTATAAAAAGCATCCTTAAAAGACATTTTCTCTCTGTGTAGCCCTGCAGATACTGGAACTTGCTCTGTAGATCAGGCTGGGCTCAGAGAGCCACCTGCCTCTGCCTCCAGATTGCTGGGATAAAAGACACATGCTACGAGGCCCAGCATCATTTTTATTTTGCTTTTTAAAAATTATGTGTAGGCTGTTCAACAAAGGTGGTTGTAAAGGGCTCTCTATATGGTACCTGTAAGCTGAACCTGAGGAAACATAGGACTTATCATGCTAGTATCTTCTGCTCTCCAAATTATTTTTCCACTAAAAATCTACCAGCTATAGTACTGGATAGAGTCAGAAACAAATATACATACCAAAATAATAATGGACAGAAAGCTTTTATAAATCTATTAAGTAAGCGACAAAAATGGAAAGCTATCGACCACAAGGATGTAATGGCACCAGCTATCTAAGACGAGTTCAAAGTGCAGACTAAAATAGTTACTGAAAATCAATTTAACACATTTTGCTACTCAAAGATGCAGACCCTCTCTCTCCAAAGCCAGCAGACAGTTCTTAAAACCACACATGTGCATCACAATCAGACTTCTCACGAGGGAACAGTGAGCCTCTAAAAACCCATAGGTCAGAGTTTTCTAAGAGATCTGATTTGGAATTTTGCCCAGTAACACTTTTAGGCTTTGGGCTGCAGTCTTACTAGAAGACTCTAACAGAAACAGGCTGATGACGTGCGATGGCTAGATAGGCAGTGCTTGTCAGCGTCTCAGCAGCAGCCGTCAGTGCCCACACTGCCGTGACCTTCAAAGACCAACAGGAAACACAAGCACTCCATCTTTTGCAACATGCTGAAGACGGAACTTCTTGTTGCAAACTCCCAGCAGCTGCAAGAAGTACAGTATTAGAGGAAGGTCACTCTGTACTTCCTTAGCTCTCACCACCCACATCTATGGAACTACAACCTGACTTTAAAGCCTTCAGCTTCCCCCTCTCTTCCCTTCTCACAACTTCCCCATGATCAACTGCTGCGTCTACGTGCAGAATCAGTTTCGTTTTTTCAGTGCTGGGGATCAAAGCCAGGGCCTTGTGTCTGCAGAGGGAGCATCCTGCTGCTGGACTACATGCCCAGCCCAGCATTAGTTTTGTGTTTTTTTTTTGCAGGGGAGGGTGTTGGTTCTGAGACAAGGTCTTACTTGGCTGGCCAGGTATTCACTAAGTACAAACTGGCCTTTTGTTCTCTTTTGTTTGAGACAGTGTCTTCTACATAGCCCTGGCTACCCTGGAACTCACTACACAGACTAGCTGTCCTTAAACTCACAGAGATCCACCTGCCTCTGCCTGGGATTAAAGGCATGCACCATCACCCACATCACCATCACCACAGCCACTCTCATGTTTCACCTCCCAAATGCTGTGCTTAACAGACCTAACCACATCAGCTTCAGTCTTCTTTAAAAAGTCAAAATTAATCTGTCTCAGCACTAGAGAGGCAGAGACAAGATCTGTCTCTTACAGATCTAAAACAAATTAAAAATAAATAAAAACATTTTTCAAAAAAACAAAAAAGCCAAGATTACTTCTATCCTGCCTACCTTAGGTGTGAAGTAACAATTATACTATGTATAATTTCATCTAATAAGGAACATTGCTAATAATATAAAAGTACAATAAGAGATTAAATGGGTAATTATAGTTCCTGCTTTATCTTTGAACATGAAAGGACAAGAGAGCTTGTCTTGCAAGCATGAGAGCCTGAGTTCAAATCCCCAGACCTCATGTAAAAAACTGTACAAACTGGTACACAGCACTAACACTAGTGTTGTGGGAAGAACAGAGACAGGAAGTTTGCTGGCCACCAACCTCACTCAGGCCAGTAAGAAGTCTGTCTAAAGGGAATAGGGTAGAGAGTGCTAAGAGTAGGCATTCCTCAGAGAAGGCCACAATGAAAGAAAAAGCATCTGTGTTGGGCTGACATGGTGGTGCACGCCTTTAATCCCAGCACTTGGGAGGCAGTGGCAAGTGGATCTCTGAGTTTGAGGCCAGCCTGGCCTATAGAGAGCTCCAAGACAGCCAGGGCTACACAGAGAAACTCTTGACCTGAACTATCCCCCTCCAAAAAGAAATATAAATACATAGTGAACAGGCAGAGGCAGGCGGATATCTGAATTCAAGGCCCACCAGGCAGAGGCCTGCCCCCTTCAAAGAAGATGAGCAGTAACTCACTCTCGTTAGTGGAAATGCCTCATCCACCCCAGAACGCTGTAAATTTCTAGAAGCAAAGATGGCTGAGAGAGTAAGAGCCAAAGATCCTCCACAGAAAGTAATGGATGACCTCTAAGCAGTGAGCACAGAGAGTCATGGAGAGTCAGGGTTACAGCTGTGAGACTTCTTTGATAGTGATAAATTTCCAACGGACAAGAATGCTCCATTACATTTATAGTAACAGTCAAGAAGACCAGGGTCAAAATGTACTTCCTGTCCTATTAACATGCAGTGTCCCTGGGCAGTTATTTAACCGCAGTGGGACTGACATTAGATGCGATCAGAGGAAGCACAAATAGTCCCATCTATTTAAAGGTGTGGATTTATGCTATTCCATTTGTGTTGCAAGTGGGAAAGAAATCTGACCTTGAGCAGTTTAATTGCCTAAGACTCAAGAGCAAACACAAGATCACCAGTGCTTATGCCTATATGTCTCAGGACTAGAAGCCTCAGCAAGAAATGATGTGGGACTGGGGAGCCACACAGAAGATAAAGCACGTTCTACATAAGAGTAAGTAAGAGCCTGAGATTCAAACCCCAGAACCCACAAAAAGCTGAGCACAGCCGTACTGATGTGTAATCTCAGTGCTCCTCTATTCCTAAGGCAAGACGGAAGACGGAGACATGAGAATCCCCAGAGGTTCCAGACCAGCAGTAGCCAACAACGGAGACCTAGTATCCACCAAGTGGAAGGCCTCTATGCCAACAGTAGTACATACATACACACGTGCATCACACACAGACACAAAAGATTTAAAATATTTACTATTTGTAAAAGTACATATTCTTTTTGCCTGTCAACAATGTAAATGAACTAATGTCTTATTTATCTACCTGAGACTAGAAGATTTAATCTGCTAAACTAAAGCACTGTTATCCACATTAGGGATTTGCTAACCCCGAGAACCTAAGAAGTAGCATGCTCTAAGAGTTTTACAATTTCTTGGCTGATAGTGATGGCGAACGCCTTTAATCCCAGCACCCAGGAGGGAGAGGCAGGTGGATCTCAGTGAGTTCAAGGCCTGTCTGGTCTACAAAACCAGTCCAAGACAACCATGGCTCTGTTACACAAAGAAACTCTGTCTCCAAAAAAATTGTAAAACAAAATTAAAATAAAAAAATAAATTAATTTTACAATTGATTTTTTTCTCTCCTCTTTCTTCCTCTCCCTCTCTCCCTTCTCCTAAGACAGGGTTTATCTGTGTAACCCTGGCTGTTCCAGACTCACTTCGTAGACCAGGCTGGCCTCGAACTCACAGAGATCTGCCTGCCTCTGCCTCCCAAGTGCTGGGATTAAAGGCATGCATCACCTTGCCCGGTAATTTTACAATTTCTAAAGAAATAAGACACTAAAGAAACAAAACAAAACACCCTAATCGTTTCAAATTAGACTCATCTGAAAGTGGTTCAAAATTTAAAAGGTTTTGTTTGTTTTTTTTTTTGAGACAGGATTTCTCTGTGTAGCTTTGGCTGTCCTGGACTCGCTTTGTAGAATCAGGCTGGCCTCAAACTTACAGCAATCCACCTTCCTCTGCTTCCCAAGATTAACATCATGCCCAGTGAGGTTATTTTTTAAAAAGGATTTATTGATTTATAATTATGATATAGTATCTACTTGCATGTACAACTGTAGGCCAGAAGTGGACATCAGATCACATTACAGATGGTTGTGAGCCACCATGTGGCTGCCAGAAATTGAACTCAGGACCTTTGGAAGAACAGGTGGCTCTCTTAACCACTGAGCCATCTCTCCAGCCCGAGATTAAATTATTTTTAAAGAAAAGCAAAGCTGGGAAGTGTGCAGGCTGGAAAGCTTGCAGGTGGCGAAAACGACAGACAGCGGCGGTCAGGTGGGCAAGAGCAGTGGGAGCGGCAAGGGGAAGGGGCAATGGGGCGGTGTTGGCAGAACAGATAATTGCTGGCTTTAATCGCCTTCAGCAGGAACAGAGGGGCTTGGCAGTCAAAGCAGCTGAGCTGGAGATGGGACTGAATGAGCACAGCCTAGTGATCGACATTCTGAAGGAAGTGGATGAAACCGGCAAGTGCTGGGGCATGGTTGGAGGTGTGCTGGTAGAGAGGACTGTCAAACAGGTGCTGCCTGCCTTGGAGGGTAACAAGGAACAGATAGAGAAGCTCACTGAGGCACTGTCACAGCAGCCTCAGGCAAAGGGGGAAGAACTCAACGAATTCCGGGAAAAGCACAACACTCATCTTATGGGGGAAGATGAGAAGCCAGCAGCCAAGGAAAACTCAGAAGGGGCTGGGGCTAAGTCCAGCTCAGCAGGGGTGCTGGTCTCTTAGGAACTTAAGCCTCTGTATTTTTTTTTTACCCTGATTCCCACTTCTGATTTCTTTTTATTGTTGTTATTATTATTATTATTTTATCAGCTATTGTAATATTTTTTGTTAATTAAATGTTTTGGTCAGAAAAAAAAAAAAGAAAGAAAAGCTTTTATTTTAAAAGCAGCAGTTTGGACTGGCAAGCTGCCTCAGCAGGTGAAGGAAGGCACTTGCCTTCACGCCTGATGACCTGAGTTCAATCCCTGGGACCCACATACAAGAGAGGATCAACTCCAGAAAATTGTCCCCTGACCTACACTCACACATCATGGCACTAGCAAGCACATACAGACACATATGACATAAATAAATAAATAAAATGTAGTTTTAAAAAATTCAATTAAAGCTGGACATGGTGGCACACATCTATAATTTCAGCACTCAGGAAGACAGGCAGGTGGATCTCTGTGGTTCAAGGCCAGCATGGTCTACAAAGTGAGTCTGGGACAGCTAAGGCTACACAGAGAAACCCTGTCTTGAAAAACCACAGTTAATTAATTTAAAAAGCAGTAATTTAGCCAGTTGTGTGCTTTTAAACCCAACACTCAGGACGCAAAGGCAGGTAGATCTTTGAGTTCAAGGACAGCCTGGTCCACAACCGTCTAGTCACAGCTACATAGTGAGACCCTATCTGTAAGTAACTAATAAATAAGTAAACATATAAAACCAAACAAATAAATATAGTAATTTCGTCAAGTATAGCTCATTCTATAGTGGCTGTAAAATTCTTTCAAATTTACGTAACCTGCCAGGTACATGCTTGAATCCCAGTACTTAGAAGGCTGAGGCTAGGAAGGGTTACATAGCAAGACCCTCAAAAACACACAAATAGACAAAGAACCAGACAAAGAATCAGTGGTATTCAGTACAAGTACTCTTGTACTTGCTGCTCTTGCATTTCCCATCATCTATAATATGGTAGCTATCAATCATCTATAACCCCAACTCCAGGGGATCTAACAACCTCTTCTGGCCTCCATGGGGACTGGAGACATGCCTGCTAGTAAAATACTCATAAACATAAAAATAAATAAATCTTTTTTTTTAAGATAGAAGAAAAACACCCTCTAATAAAAAACAAAAATCTGTCTAATTGGGGCCAGAAAGATGACTCGGCAGATAAGGTACTTGATGCCAAACATAATGTCACACAATGGAGAAACCTGACTTCCAAAAGCTGTCCTCTGACTACCACCCCAACTCCTCCCCCACACACACACATGGTAGGTTGTGGCAAGCATATGCCCCCAAACGCAAAATAAATAAATATAAAAAATGTAAAAGCCTTTATAATTAGAAGCTTTCATTAATAAAATACTGTGGGAAATCTGCAATATTTTAAACATAATTTTAGATATAAAGCTACTTTAAGAATATGGGCTGGATACCCACTTAGGTAATGGTATTTAAAAGTGAAGTGTCCAGAGCCTGTTAGAACTTCATGTACTGGTACTATTTCAAGTGGTAACTGTAGTTATTAGACTGGTTAAATTCAAAACCTTTATATACAACACTAGTGTCACTCAAGAATGCTCAGTTACGAACATAATGAGAAGACAGTCATAACTCAAGAGCAGCAGCCTCCACTCAGCACACAGTAACCAACTTTAAAAATAGATACTACGGAACTTCTTTCAACAGGAAGTCAATGAAGCACCGTTTAACTTGTATCTACTAAAATTGTTCTTTTAAGAGAGAGAGCCTGGAGTCATGGCACACATCTGTTATACCCCATCACTTGCTCAAACAGGAGGATCTCTACTTGAAAAGCAGCCAGTATGAGTTATACAGCAAAAGCATATTCCAAACCATACACACAGAGAAATACACATGAATATAAATCATGAAAGGACTTTTCAATCAACATATCTAAAAATATGTATGATTCCCTCCCCCATTAAGTTTATATAATACTAGCTGGGCATGGTAGTACATGACTTTCATGCCAGCAGAGGCAGGTAGATATCTCTGAGTCCAAGACCAGCCTGGTCTGCAGAATGAGTTCCAAGACAGCCAGGATTACACAGAGAAACCCTGTCTGGAAAAACAAAAGAAAACAAAGAGTATATATAATACCATCCTCATGGTCCAATGTGTGTGACAATCCCACCCCTTCTACATGGTAACAATTAGTAGCCAGAGGAAACACTAACTTAATTTACCAAGGAGAGAAGGTAGCAGCCCACATAAGTCTCTAACAATCCCTGCATACTTTATACTTCTAATGTGTATGCTGGAAGTCCTCCAGAACTGAATCAGTGCTCCAGCAGAATTATTTTTTTTATTTTTATAGGTAGGAAGGTTTTGCCTGAATGCATGTATGTGCACCAAGTGCATGAAGTGCCTGAGGATGCCAGGAGAAGAAGCAGGATCGCTCGGAACCGGAGTTACAGATAGTTGTTAGCAGACATGTGGATTATGGGAGTTGAATTTAGGACCTCTCCAAGAGCAACAAGTGTTCTTAACTACTGAGCCATCTCTTTGGCTCCCAAATGCATCTTAAAATACAGATTCAATCTCTTTATTCCTTCCACATGCAATTCTGGCCAAAAGCCCACAAAAGGTACTCATGTCCCTTTCCTACTTCTCCATCCTAATCAATACTCCATGCTCCCCCAACACTCTACTTTCTAGGCCCCATGCTTTCATGGTGACAGCACAGCAGTAACACGTGCATCTCTTTGTGGCCAACTTTTTTTTTTAGTGCTAGAGAGCTAACCTGTAGCCTTGTGCATGAAAATGCCCTACCACTGAGGTACACCCCAGTCCTTCCACAAGCTTGTAAGGAAGTATCTGTGTGATCCCGGAGCTGGGGAATCTCTGCTACGGCACATATTTTCCCTTCCAATAACTAGTTATGGAAATCTTGCCTGTTTTTCCACATTCTCAAACCCCACCTCCCTTGGGTAGTAAGGAAAAGAAAAGTCACCCGTCTATATTTACTATCTATTCTCTGCTTCTGAGCAAACTATAACATCTTGTTCAGACTTTTCATGGCGCTGTCATGCCCTGCTCTGCAGTAACTGTCTTCCTTCCACCATTCGAACGACACTTCCTCAGGGGGCAGACGCAGAGAGCGTAACACACTCATCTACTATAGCTAGGTCTTGCTCATTTGTAAAGGCCTATTAATTTTGAAACAATTTTCAGAAAAGTCAGAAAGATAGCAATTTCCATATACCTACCTGTAGGCTTCGACCTTCTCGAAACCTACTTTATTTGGGGTTCTTTAATTCTTACACCTCTTTTCCAACCCACCTACCCTAGATAGGAGAGAAAGGAGGTTTATGGGAACAGAAGTAGACATTTTTTATACCCAGTTCCTTGGAGCGATTCCTCTGGCGTAGTTGGCAGGATTTCAGCAGACCAGCAATTCAACCAAAGTTGCTGCTGGAACTGAAACAGCAGCCGGAGCCCAGAGCAGCAGCCCAAAGTGTTCTCCCGAGTGGTTCCCTAGGAGCGTCTCGATGTGGAGTGACGAACAGCCAAACAATACCAAGACCCCCAAAGCCCCGCCTCCTGTTTGGGGCCCATATATGTATCTCCTCTAGAGTCTGCACTAAGATGTGTTTCAGCTGGCAAAACAAAGCCCCCGCACGAGGTGGTTCGTCTTCTAGTAGATAAACATCACCTGTTCTCTCACAAGTCTGTTCCTCATCCCACACTTAGGATCAAAACAAAAATATGTTTATATCCACTACACACCTACGTCTCATCCACTATGGTCGTCTCTTAAAGACCAGGTCGTGTCTGCAGCTGAGAACCTATTAGCCTACAATACCAGTTACTACAGCTCCTGAACACTACTATAATACAGTCTCTACAGCTCCTGAACACTACTATAATACAGTCACTACAGCTCCTGAACACTACTATAATACAGTCACTACAGCTCCTGAACACTACTATAATACAGTCACTACAGCTCCTGAACACTACTATAATACAGTCACTACAGCTCCTGAACACTACTATAATACAGTCACTACAGCTCCTGAAGACTACTATAATACAGTCACTACAGCTCCTGAACACTACTATAATACAGTCACTACAGCTCCTGAACACTACTATAATACAGTCACTACAGCTCCTGAACACTACTATAATACAGTCACTACAGCTCCTGAAGACTACTATAATACAGTCACTACAGCTCCTGAACACTACTATAATACAGTCACTACAGCTCCTGAAGACTACTATAATACAGTCACTACAGCTCCTGAACACTACTATAATACAGTCACTACAGCTCCTGAAGACTACTATAATACAGTCACTACAGCTCCTGAACACTACTATAATACAGTCACTACAGTTCCTGAACACTACTATAATACAGTCTCTACAGCTCCTGAACACTACTATAATACAGTCACTACAGCTCCTGAACACTACTATAATACAGTCACTACAGCGCCTGAAGACTACTATAATACAGTCACTGCAGCTCCTGAACACTACTATAATACAGTCACTACAGCTCCTGAAGACTACTATAATACAGTCTCTACAGCTCCTGAAGACTACTATAATACAGTCACTACAGCTCCTGAAGACTACTATAATACAGTCTCTACAGCTCCTGAAGACTACTATAATACAGTCACTACAGCTCCTGAAGACTACTATAATACAGTCTCTACAGCTCCTGAACACTACTACAATACAGTCACTACAGCTCCTGAACACTACTATAATATAGTCTCTACAGCTCCTGAAGACTACTATAATATAGTCACTACAGCTCCTGAAGACTACTATAATACAGTCACTACAGCTCCTGAAGACTACTATAATACAGTCTCTACAGCTCCTGAACACTACTATAATACAGTCACTACAGCGCCTGAACACTACTATAATACAGTCATTACAGCTCCTGAACACTACTATAATACAGTCACTACAGCTCCTGAACACTACTATAATACAGTCTCTACAGCTCCTGAACACTACTATAATACAGTCTCTACAGCTCCTGAACACTACTATAATACAGTCACTACAGCTCCTGAACACTACTATAATACAGTCACTACAGCTCCTGAACACTACTATAATACAGTCACTACAGCTCCTGAACACTACTATAATACAGTCACTACAGCTCCTGAACACTACTATAATACAGTCACTACAGCTCCTGAAGACTACTATAATACAGTCACTACAGCTCCTGAACACTACTATAATACAGTCACTACAGCTCCTGAACACTACTATAATACAGTCACTACAGCTCCTGAACACTACTATAATACAGTCACTACAGCTCCTGAAGACTACTATAATACAGTCACTACAGCTCCTGAACACTACTATAATACAGTCACTACAGCTCCTGAACACTACTATAATACAGTCTCTACAGCTCCTGAACACTACTATAATACAGTCACTGCAGCTCCTGAACACTACTATAATACAGTCACTGCAGCGCCTGAAGACTACTATAATACAGTCACTGCAGCTCCTGAACACTACTATAATACAGTCACTACAGCTCCTGAAGACTACTATAATACAGTCTCTACAGCTCCTGAAGACTACTATAATACAGTCACTACAGCTCCTGAAGACTACTATAATACAGTCTCTACAGCTCCTGAAGACTACTATAATATAGTCACTACAGCTCCTGAAGACTACTATAATACAGTCTCTACAGCTCCTGAACACTACTACAATACAGTCACTACAGCTCCTGAACACTACTATAATATAGTCTCTACAGCTCCTGAAGACTACTATAATATAGTCACTACAGCTCCTGAAGACTACTATAATACAGTCACTACAGCTCCTGAAGACTACTATAATACAGTCTCTACAGCTCCTGAACACTACTATAATACAGTCACTACAGCGCCTGAACACTACTATAATACAGTCATTACAGCGCCTGAACACTACTATAATACAGTCACTACAGCTCCGGAAGACTACTATAATACAGTCACTACAGCTCCGGAAGACGATTTCTTTTCCTTTTCTTTCTTTTTCCCTTTTATTTGGCGTTTGTTTTTGTTTTCTGAGACAGGGTTTCTCTGTGTAGTCCTCGACCTCAGGCTGTATTCAAAGTTGCAGTTCCTCTGCCTCTGCCACCGGAGTCCTGAGATCAACAACACCACTGCCGCTGCCTGAAGACTATTCTCTAACTCACAGCAACACAGTTACGCAATCTCAAAAACCTATCGTAACTTCCTTCCACAAAGGACAAACAAGGAAGCCTCTTTTAAGGCTAATGATGGCATGCACTTAAAAATAAAATAAAAATACACAGACAAAACAAATTCCACTGAACAGGAGACAGTTCTAATAGATTCTAATCAAATATGTAAAAAGCCTATCCAGTTATGATTAATTATTTAACTCCTAAGTACATAACACATTAAACACCAACTTCTATTTAAACACACAATTTCCCTGAACAGATACTAACTACTGCCCCCAAGTTTTGCTGTCCCCTCCCCAAAGACTAGGGGAGATGTGGATTTTTTAGATAAGTCTTAATCTGGGGGAATGAATCAAAGAGAATTTTCATCATCAAGGCTATCTCATGAGTTTAGAGTAATGGACCACACATATACTTTATAATTTTGTGTAACTTAGGAAGTTTTCTAGACTTGAAAGAACGGACAGGATTTCTACAGAAATATGGGAAGGAGTCCAAGTGAAGCAAATGCTCCACTTCAGCAGCCAGGGAGGGGCTGGGCAGTAGAATGCAGCCTGGGCTTACACCACACGAGAGCAGCATAAACATGGCAGCATGTTGAAATGGAAAGCTAAGGGAGTAAGGATTTCACAAATGCAGTAGGGTGTTATTAACGGTTGAAACTGGGAAGATCTGCTCTAAGGCTGTAAATGACAGCCGTATGCAAGATAGAGAGGAAATCACCAAAGCAAAGAGATGACTTAGTACAATACTGCCAAAGGAAAGGCACAGATGCCGAAAAATAAGACACAAGTGTGACTGAGGCGAGATGAGCCTAAATGAGCCTGTGCACCTGCAAAGAGGGTATTCCTCCCAATACAACAATAGAACTACTACATCTCTTCCCCCATGCCAAAACATGTAGCCAGACTTTTTGGCTACTTTATTGGGTTCTTTTTCCCGGTCTCCCTATACCACACCTATCCCTTCCAAACTCCCAACTCTATGTAGTTGAGAAAGAAGGTTAAAGGGGAAAGGGGGCATAAATAGAGTTAGACTACCTCTTGTTGATTAGGGGAAGTTCCTTACCTATCCCTTCTAAAACCCCAACTCTAGGTAGGAGAGAAAGAAGGTTAAAGCAGAAAGGGGGCATAAATATCATAAGACTACTTCTTGTTGATTAGGGGAAGTTTCAGCCAGCAACCAGCAACCCAGCAATAGCAACAGCAGCAGAAACCAGCAGCAGCAGCAGCCACCTCTCTCAGGGTTCTAGCATCTATATGCACTCTGAAGAATTCCCAGAATTCCAAACATAAACTATCCTCAACTAGCAAAAATCACACCCCTGCTGGAGTCCAAGGCAAATCATAGTCAGCTGATGTGGTCACTCTGAAGCAGGCCCATATCCCACACCTGGGATTAAAACAAAAACATATTTCCATAACATATCCCTGGGGCTTTGTTTTTCCTGTTTGTTTGTTTGTTCCGAGACAGGGTTTCTCTGTGTAGCCTTGGCTGTCCTGGAGTCGCTTTGTAGACCAGGCTGGCCTCTAACTCACAGCGATCCACCTGCCTCTGCCTCCCAGTGCTGGGATTAAATGCGTGCGCCACCACATCTAGCTGGGTTTTGTTTTTTGAAACAGGGTTTCTTTGTGTAGCCTTGGCTGTCCTAGACTCACTTTGTAGACCAGGCTGGCCTCTGCCTCCTTAAGTGCAGGGAGTAAAGGTATGCACCACCACACCCAGCTATATTTCCCTATTTTTAAGATTTATTTACTATGTACACAGTGTTCTGTCTGCATGTAGGCCTACATGCCAGAAGAGGGCACCAGATCCTCTGCCTGCCTCTGCCTCCCGAGTGCTGGGATTAAAGGCGTGCGCCACCAAGGCCCAGCTCAGGGACAGGGTCTTTCATTGGGACTTTATGCTTGCCAATTCGGTTAGAGTGGTATCCCTAGTACTATGATTACAAACATCAGCCACCACATCTGGCTGTTTATGCGGGTGCTAGCTCAAACTCAGAACTTCATTGTTTATGTGGCAAGCATTCTATTGCTATCTTGCTAATATGCACGCACATACACAAACACACACACACACATCAATATCACAAAATATGTAACTAAAAACTAGGGTTTGCAGCCTGGTCTACAATGGGAGTCGAAGACAGCCAAGGCTACACAGAGAAACTCGGTCTCGAAAAACAAAAAACAAAACAAAACAAAACCAAAACAAACCACCAACAACAAAAACTAGGGTTTGCTGGGCGTTGTGGTGCACGCCTTTGATCCCCGCACTCAGGAGGCAGAAGCAGGCGGATAGCTGTGAGTTCAAGGCCAGTCTGGTCTACAAAGTGAGTTCAGGACAGCCAAAGCTACACAGAGAAACATTGTCTCAAAAAAACAAACAAAAAAAATCAAAATAAAATAGACTAGGGTTTATGCAGGAATTTTTTTTTCTTAATTTTATCTCTAGATCAAGATGGCCTGAAACTCCTTATGTAGCCAAAGATGATCTTGGCCTTCTGATCTGATGTGTACCTTTTTATACTTTTGTTTTCAACCAACAAATCAAACTAAGGTTTTATGTGTGCCGGGTAAGCATTCCACCGCCATGCTATGCCCACACCAGAAGGAAGAATTCCTCCTCAGCAGACACATGGCGGAGAAATCCCATCTGGGCAAGCCCCCTCCCTGTCCTGCACCAGCACTCTACACTGTCTTCACCTCCTCTCTCAGTGTCAGGTATTTCTAGCCTGTCATGGTGTTACTGAGATAAATCTACAAACTCATGATGCAGTGATTAAGACTTAAAAAGTTCTTATTTAGTCTTTTCTAAGCCAAAGGTTAGTGACAAGAAAGGTAAAGCCAAAAGAAACAGCAACCGAAGGCTGTCTTTCCTAAGGGGCTACTACTGGATCAGGCTCACGGAGGGTAAGAGTCGAAGGAAAAGAATGGCATCGTTATTATCTGGTCCAGCTTAACAGAGAAAATTGAAGACTCAACTAATTATTTTCTGTATAAATAATCAGAGAAAATACCATTAAAAACAACAGTGAGGGCTGGAGAGATGGCTCAGCTGCTAAAGGCTAGGTTCACAACCAAAAATATAACAGTTTGGTTCCTAGCATCCACAGCTGTCTCTCCAGCCAATTAAAAAAACAACAACAACAACAACAAAAATAAAAAACAGAGAAACCAACCCAACAACAACGATGATACAAGCAAAGGTACATAAAATCTAAATACTTGTTTCAACCACCCAGATACATTTTGTGAGATGTTAGGCTAGATGACTGTTGTGAATATAAAAGGAAATTGAGGCAAAGTTTACAGAAAGAGGAAAGAAAAACGACCAATAAAAGCTTTTTATTCAATTTCTGTAACAATTTAATACACTGGACTTAAGCTTTCTGAAAACCGTTCAAATTCAGGGCGTAGCAAATAGCAGTGAAAGCAGGCGGCAGTGCCGCTGACCTCCCACTGCCCCCAGCACCCTGGCAGGCCTGACTGGCAAGGGCATTCTGCGACCAGCTTCTGAGCTGCTGCTTTAACACACCTCATTTAAATGCAGTTGGGGGCCTCACAGGCATTACGGGTTTAGAGCCACTCTTAGCTGGCACTATTAGAGCAAAGTGAGGAGGGAAAGCCTTTGCACACTCTACTTGACATTCGCCGCTCGCTTCTCTGTAACGCTCTGGGTTTTATATATCCCTGGCACTTGGGCAAGCAGAACATAGTGTCTTCACAGTCTCTCTCTATCTGGATCATCAAGTCTGTGTTCTAACCAGAACTACCTTGCCTGGAACTGTTATGTGACTGCACATTCCTGTGGTAAATCACGCTGCTGAGTAAGCTCGTGCTCAGCAGACATGCCTTTAAGAAGTCTATTAAAGCATGTTTTAACTTCTCCCAGTTTGTGTAGTTTAGTATTTAATCTGATGTTTCAACGGTGTGGCCGGCTAAAAGTGGTACATGCCTTTCATCTCAGCACTCAGGAGACAGAGGCAGGCAGATCTGAGTTCGAGTGCAACCTGGTCTAGTCTGTATAGCAAATTCCAGGCTATACAGAAAAACCCTGCCTAAAAAAAAAAAAAAAAAAAGAGAGAGAAAAGAAAAGGAAAAAGTTTTCCTAACAATATCTTTGTTGGTTCAGCGTGGCTTCTCCTGGCTCACCTGCCTTCCCTTCTCGAGAACTCGGCTAGCTCAAACCTTCAAATGTCTCTTATCCTCACTCTGCTCAGTCTCGTCTCTTCTCTCTAGCCCCACTCAATCGCCTTTCTTCTTGCGTCAACTCTCTGACCAGAGTTTTCTGTCTCCTGGAACCTACCCCTGCCCACTCCTCTTACTACTCTTTCCTCCTCCTCCTCTCCCACAGCTCTCAGTCTCTGGTGGCTTTTTATATACTCTCTTGTTCCCAGAAGTCCAAGAACCAAGTGACACTGAAGGGCACTGGGTCATTTAAAGGGCCAGGCACATAAAATATTTCATATTATACCATGACATGTATGTGCACACATACAATAAATTTAATTTTAGAAGTATGTGAATACAATAGTTCTCAAGACCCTTTCAGACAGTCTGAAATATTAAAATTACCTCCATAATAATGTTACACACTACATGACTTGTCTTTTCTACTATAGTGACATCCTCACTCATGGCACCCAGGAAAAAGTGGGCAAGATTACTGGTTCCAGACAAAATCAAGACAAAGCACCAAATGAAACATGTCATCAGCAGCTGTATTCTTCACCATGACTTAAGATAAAACCAAACACTGCTTGCTTGCACTTAAGAATTCCTTGAAAGATGGCGCTCGTCTCCAACCTTGACAACCCAAGTTCAATCCATAGAGCTCACATAAAGTTACATGAATCATGGCATATGTACCCACACATATATATTATAAACACACACACTGAATTTTTAAATTTTCCTTAGTGAAACAGAAGTCTTTAATAATTACTCCTGCTAAATCTATAATGAAGAGCTTTTTTTTTTCTTTAAATATCCTATGTGACAAAATGAGAAAAAGAACCTTTGCTGAAACATAGTTGCCCTCAGGAAAAGTACTCATGCAATGGGAACATCAATGCAAGCTTTTTTAATAAGGCATTTTTCCTTAAAATGATCTAAGCCATTTCCAGGATGCAGTGCAGAAGCACAGTAAGTAAATCAACAATGTCACATAACCATCACTGCTATCCATTTCCAAATTTATTCGTTTCCTTTTACTGTCTCATTTCTTTTACAGTGCTTACTCTTTGATAATTTTACACATGTATATATACATTGACCATATTCACCCATTTTTTAAAAAACAGAATATTATATAATGATGTATCCTGGGCTGGCCTAAACTTGCCAAATAGCCGAGAATGACTTTAAATCTCGCTGGCCCTTCAGCCTCTACCTGCTGAGTGCTGGGACTACAAGTTAAGATAGGCCCCAGCCTTGCAGCACACACTGGCTCTGAACTCACAATGATATTCCTGCCTCAGTGAACTAAGTGCTAGAATTTCAGGGATGGGCTTCCATGTCCCCATTTCCGGAACCTTTCATCTGTCCTGGCTCTATAATCATCAACCAATAACCACTTATTTTCCCGCCTTTTAGTTCCCAGTAACTCTATTATACTTGTCTTTGTAACTCTGCATTCTAGTATCTCATAAGTAAAATAATAAAATATTCTTTTACATCTGGATTATTTTGAACAGCAAAATACAATAAATCTGTGCTGTAGCTTGTATATGAATTTCACCCCTTTCTATGGTTGAGTATTTAAATTTTCCAGGCAGTGAGATGGCTTGGACAGTGGTGCCTGTGCACAAGACCGGACTTTTACCTCAGATCTCTGGATCCCACAAGGTGGCAGGGAAGAACCAACTGCTGAGTTGTGTTTGTGTACACACACACACAGAGTAATATAAATTTAAATTTTCTTAGAGCTCTACACAATATATTAAGCATACGCCCCTCCCCATTTCTCACCCCCCTCCTTTCTTTCAGCCCTCCAGCCAGTCCATCATTCCCCTAGACAGTCTCATTTCTTTCATTATAAACATATATGATTATATTGACTACAGAAAAATCTAGAACCACAAACGAGAGAAAACAATGACATTTGGCTTTCTGTGATTGGCTTAACTCACTTATGAATCGCACTGTGTCCAGTTGCATTCATTTTTCTTGAAATGGCACATCTTCATTCTTCTTTGTGGCTGAAAAGGTTTCACTGTGCAGTTGGCACAGTTTCATTATTTCCTGTTGTTGCCACCGAGGCTGTTCCATAACAGCTACTGTGACAGTGCTGCAGTGACCACTATACTCAAGAATCTCTGTGATATGCCTACCTCAGAAGCCATTGGCTAAACACCCAGGAACAGTGTAACTGTACACCAACACTTCATTTGTCCATTATCTCTTGATGAATGTGGACTGTGTCCCACCTCTGCTTGTCATGACCACTGCTGCAGTGGACACGGCATCAAATACCTGACCAAGTTCCTGCTTCCAGAGCTTACACTGTATGCCTAGGAGACTGAGTATGCTCAGTCTCTGTGCAACTCTTTGAGGAAATGCCAAACTTTCCTATATAGTCACACAGTTTCTCATACCCAACACTGAAGCAGGGCTCCAGTCTACATCCTCACCAGTATTTATGACTTCCCTCTTCTGTGACACACACGCTAATGTCGTGAAGTGTACCTCAATGTGGTTTTGATTTACATTTCCCTAATGGTTCATTATGAGAAACATCTATCCTTTCATGAGCTCACTGGCCAAGTGTGTATCACCTAGGAATATAGGTCCACATAAATACTTTACAACTGTGCGCACCTCAAGTGCTGTTCCTAGGGAATCCGTCTTTCTTTTCCTTCCTTTCTTCTTCTTTTGGAGACAAGGTCTCACTGTGTAACCCAGGTTGGCCTCCAACTCACAGAGATCCTCTGCCTCCTGAGTATTGTGATTAAAGGACTCAACACCATGCCCAGCTCATCCATTTTATTTTTTGAGACAGCCTCTCACTAGGGCCCAGATGTTTCTACCTCCCCAGCCCCAGGATTTTTCCATGGCCTTTTCCATTGATACTGGGGACTGAGCTATCTCTCCAGCTCACCTTCTTTCAGATAATACTGTCTACTCTCATGACTTTAAAGACCCCCCCCAACCCAATTTCTTTCTCTATCCTGTCTCCCTCTGAACCCCAAATCCTAATCACTTTGCTAATTGCTTATTTAATCTCTCTTTAAATAGCTCATAAAATCTCAAGTTTTGCCAAGTGTAATAGTGCATGTATTTAATGCCAGCTCTTGAGAGGCAAAGACAAGTGGATCTCTGTGAACTCCAGGCCAGACAATGCTACACACACTGAGACCCTGTCTCAAAAATAAACAAACCTAAACTTACACATACTCCAAATGAAACTCTTGCTTCTTTCTATATTTATGTCCTAAGTTCTCTGTTATAATAAAAGTGACACAGCATGGTTAGTGAAAGTAGAAATCATTCTCAAGTCTTCCGTCACCTTTTTCTACACTCCACTTGCCCAACCTGGCAAAAGTTCTAATCCTAGCAATAATCCATTTCTAACTTATTTTTCTCAACTTCCTCCTCCTTTGTCTACTTCCATTATTGCTACTGCCACAAACCTTTATCTATTTTACAGACAGCAATGATGCCATCATTGTAAAATACCAACCAGGTCACAGGACGCTTCGTTTAAAGCCTTTCCAGTGGCTTCCCGCTGCACTTTCCCCTTGTTCCGACTCACAACCTAATATCCCACTTGTTTTGTAAGCTACCTTTAAAACAACATATTTTGCCCACTTCTTTCTCCCTTTCTCCCTTCCACTAAAAGTTGGTCATGACCTCTGAGGTTAAAGACACAGACACACAAGGCATGGTAGTACAGGCCTTTAATCCCAGCACTCAGAAGGCAGAGGCAAGTGGACCTCTGTGAGTTCAAGGCCAGGCTGGTCTATAAGTGAGTTCCAGGACAGCCAGGGCTACCCAGAGAAACCCTGTCTCAAAAATCAAAAAGAGAAAGAGAGAGAGAGAGAGAGAGAGAGAGAGAGAGAGAGAGAGAGAGAGAGAGAGAGAAAAGACAAGACTCTAAGACAAGAAACGGGTACATGTTCCCACCCCTTTCCAAAATGCAGGAAAAACGTTCCCAATCTAACTAGAAATTGTTCCTCAGCATGGCCAAACTCGTAAACACAGAAATAGTTGTAGTTCCTTATCTATCAGTAGTGCTCTCAGGGTGCTAGGAGAGGGCTCTAGGTATACAAACCCTGTCCAGTCTGTGAACTACCACGATTCGCTGGAGGAGAATGTCAAGGGTAGAATCCAGGAGGAAGAAATCTCCGGGAATTCCAGGCCAGGTAAGGTCTACATAGTGAGACCCAGCCTCAAAACAAAACAAAAAAACTTGCTTTGCAAATTATTAGGAAATGAGGGGCAAGATCAACACGCTTCTCGAGGGAAGGGTCTCTCTGCTGCTCTGCTCCATCTTGTTCCTGGAGCAGTGGTACCACAAAGCACTTAATACTACCTTAGTCTTCTACTGAATACTTAGCCGATGAGCTTTAGTTAGGTCTAAATTTTTCCAAATTATGCAAGATAAGCAAAGTTTTGATAACATAAATGGGTAGGATAACTTAATAAAAGAGTCTAATCTATAGCCAGGCAGTGGTAGCACACGCCTTTAATCCCAGCACTTGGGAGGCAGAGGCAGGCGGATCACTGTGAGTTTAAGGCCAGCCTGGTCTACAAGGCGAGTCCAGGACAGTTAAGGCTACACAGAGAAACCCTATCTTGAAAAACCAAAACAAAAAAAGATTATATTCTACAATGACTATGAACCAGTTTTTAAAAATTCAGTTACACTCTATAACCAGCCACTTTCAGCTTCTACTCAGGCATAATCAACTATTCCTTACTTCAGGGGGCTACTGACAGTGCGTGAGCACACTTCTCTGGTAAGAACGCAGCACTGGAAAAGCAAACCACACAACTGAGAGTCAGCCTCTTGCTCTGGTAGCAGCTCCTAAGAGAGAGAACGGCAGAGTTTCCTGCAGTGTGAATGAACACACCGCGCACTAAGGGTGTGGATGGGTAGAGACGGGCCCTGGCAACACTCAGTCCTGTAGCACCTGAGGGTCACACCTTTCTGAGAGTCTACAGGCAGACAGGTTTCTACCCTGGTGTAAGCTGCATAGACTAGTTTTTGATCAAGATTCTTTTACTGCATTTACTAACTAAAACTCTCCTAGGCCTCAAAGACAATCAAGGACGGATGAAGCACAAGTCTGTAACTCTCAAGAGTTAAGACAAAACCAAAACCAAACAAACAAACAAACAAACAAAAAAACAAAAAACAGCAAACCAGAGCAGAGAAAAACTTCCTAACACCAAGAAAAGGCATCTCTAAGAATCCAGTCTCGTCTTAATGGTGAAGTCTTACAAAGTTGCCTCCTCACACCAGGAAGGAGGATGCACTCTTGCCACTTCTACTCAACACAGGTTCAGCCAACAAAAATCCTGCCAGCATAATTAGGCAGGAAAAAGAAGTAACACACCCAGGATGGAAAAAGACTAAAACATCTGTTTGCACATAGCATGATCTCTTTTTCTAAGAAAGCCCAAGGAAGGCACCAAACAACAAAGCTGCAGAGCACGAGAATCATGGATGAGCAAACATCAATTTCACTTCCACATATGAGCAATTAACAGTCTAACACTGGAGGCAGCAGTTGATTGAATCATCGTTTAAAAGATGTGCACAACTGTTAGGACTTAGATGGGAGGCCTCCTGGGAATATCAAGTGCTATAGGCTTTAGCAAAAAATGATGTATACAGTAAAAACTACAAGACATCACTGGAAAAACGAAAGATCTGTAACCAACGGAGACCCATGTTGATGAACTCCAAGAACTTAAAAAGCAAACAACTACACATTAAACACAACACCTATCTGATTTCTATATATTCTTTTCAAAGAAACTGACAGCCTGATCTGATCCTGCATTATAGATGAAATCCATGTTGAATATTCCTCCTCTCCCTGTCTATTTTGTTAATGGGTATTTACATTTCAAATTATTGGTTTAAAAAGTTTTAATTATGTGTATATATATGTGTTTATACATGTAAGTACATTGCCCACAGTCTAGAAAGGATGCCAAACACCCTGGGTCTGGAGTTAGAGGTAGTTGTGAGCCACCCAACATAAGTGCTGGGAACCTAACTCTGGTCCTTTGGAAGAGCAAGCAACAGGGCTCTAACTGCTAAGTCATCTTTACAACTCACATTTGATTATTTCAAAAGTCTACAAAGGCATAATACTATAAGCTAATGTGACACCAGCATCAGGACAGGTGTAAGAGTTAATAACAGAATTCAAAGTCTAGATAGAATCAAACCCTTATGTTATGGTCAATCAATCAATCAATTAATTAATTAATTTTGTTTTTTGAGACAGGGTTTCTTTGTGCAGCCTGACTGTTCTGGACTTGCCTGTAGACCAGGCTGGTTTTGAGCTCACAGAGATCCAACTGCCTCTGCCTCCCAAGTGCTGGGATTACAGGCATTGATGGACCACCACAACCAAGCTGGTCAATTTGCTTTTGATAATAGCAAATAATTAAAGAACAGTCTTTGTGGAGCTGGAGAGATGGCCCAGCAGTTAAGAGCACTGATTCCTCTTCCAGAGGTCATGAGTTCAATTCCCAGGAACCATATGGTGGCTCACAACCATCTATAATGTGATCTGATGCCCTTTTCAGCACTGTATGCATAATAATAAATAAATAATTTAAATAAAAAAAAGAACAGTCTTTGTAACAAATAGTACTTTGACAGAGGGTTATTTATATTCCAAGGAATGAACCAGGACCCTTATTTCGTAAAGGAAAGCCTACAGCTGGGCATGGTGGCACATGATTTTAATACCAGCACTTGGAGGCTGAGGCAGGTGAGTCTCTAAATTCGAAGGCCTTATGGTCTACAAAGTGAGTCCAGGACTGCCACGGCTGTTACACAGAGAAACCTTGTTTCAAAAACAAAAACAAAAAACAAATAAATAGGGCTGGAGAGATGACTCAGAGGTTAAGCGTACTGCATGCTCTTCCAGAGGTCCTGAGTTCAATTCCCAGCAACCACATGGCAGCTCACAACCATCTGTAATGAAATCTGGTGTCCTCTTCTGGCATGCAAAAACACTGTATACATAAAAACAAATAAATCTTTTAAAGAAAGAAAGAAAAGCCTACAATAAATAAATGAACGCATAACCAAACAAAGACCTAAACACAAGAGCTAAAACTTTTAAGAAAACAACAAAACCACAGCCATTATCCTTATGACCTTGAACTAGGTAGGAATTTGGAGACAGGGTCTCACTCTGTAGCCTAGGCTGTCCTAGAATTCACTGGGCAGTCCAGTTTGGCCTTAAATTCAATCAGCCCTGTTACAGCTTCCAGAATGCTGAGATAATATGCATGCACCACTATACTTGCTTGGCTTACACCTTGGCTTTGTACCAGTACAAAGTATTATTAGATGTCATCGAAGCTTATATCTTTTGTTTCAGTAGCTATTATTAAAGCGAAAAGATACATAGAATGGGAGCAAAATCTTTTTTTGTTTTGTTTTGTTTTTTTAGATAAGGTCTCTCTGTGTTAGCCTTGGCTGTCCTGGACTCACTTTGTAGACCAGGCTGGCCTCGAACTCACAACGATCCACCTGCCTCTACCTCCCAAGTGCTGGGATTACAGGCGTGCGCCACCATGCCCGGCTAGGAGCAAAATCTTACAAATCATTTTTCCAGCATATATATGATATGATACTAGTTTAGTAGCCAGACTATGTAAAGAATTTTTACAATTTAATAGTGAAAAGAGAACACAATTTAAAAATGAACAGAAGGTGTAAGAACCATGGAGTCTCCAGTACTGAAAAAGGTAAAAACAGAAAGCTTAGGTCAGGCATGTGGTGGCTCACACCTTTAATCCCAGCACTCAGGCCAGCCTGGTCTACATCGGAGACCCCATCTTAAAGCAAACAAACAAACAACAAAAGGACAGTAATTTAGCCAGGAGTGCTGGCACACGCTTTTAATTCCAGCACTCAGGAGGCAGAGGCAGGTGGAGTTCAAGGCCAGCCTGGTCTACAAAGCGAGTCTAGGACAGCCAGGTCTGTTACACAGAAAAGCCCTGGAAAAGAAAACAAAAGAAAAGAAAGAAAAAGAAAAAAACAAAGGAAAGGAAAAGAAAAGAAAAGGAAAGGAAAGAAAAGAACTTTTTTCCTTTAAGTGGTACGTGCCTCTGACTGTACAACTTGGGAGGTAGAGGCAGGAAATCAAGAGTTCAAGGTCATCCTCGGCTACATATTTAGTTCTAGGCATGTCTCAAAAACAAACAAACAACAAAAGACTGGGGAGCTGGAGAGATGGCTCCTTGGTTAAGGTACTTCCTATTCATCCAAAGGCTGCCTGGGTTTGGTCAGTCACATGGAGACAGCTCACAACTGCCTGTAACTAGGGGATCCACATAACACATACATATACATAAATAAAACAAAGTAAAATTTAAATTTAAAAAGCAAGGGATCTGAATAGGCATTTCTTCAAAGGAGATATGCAAGCCCATTAAAAGATTATTCACTAAGGAAGTTTATTTGAAAACCTCCAGACAGTACTTTATACCTGCAGAATGGTTCAAATAACTAGAGCTGGAGAGAAGTTAGAATCTTATTCTACTGCTAGGAGAGTGTAGAATGCTGAGGCCAGTATGTAAATAGTCTTGAACTTCCTCAAAAAAGTTAAAAACTAATTGCTCTGTAACTCATCAATTTCCTTCCCAGGAAGTAACAATGAGAAGTAAAAATAGCATGCAAAAATTTGTACACAAATGTTCACAGCAATATTACTTATAATAGCTAAAAGTATAAACTCAAATATCTATAAGCAAAGTGCTCAACACAGAGAAATTAACTATCAAAAAGAATAAAGTAGTGAGTATGGTGGGTCCCACCAGCAAGCCCAGCCTTCCAGAGGCTGTGGAGGACTTGAACATTCAAGACCACCCTGGGCCACATAGTGAGTTCTGTGGCAGCATAGGCTACAGTGTGCACCTGCCTCTCAGCTAGCTTCCTCCCTCCAAATATACACACACACAAAGGAAAGTATAAATGCATGCTATAAATATGGACAAATTGTAACTACACTAAAGAAACCAGACACTAAGTAACGGTTAGTTACTATATACATTATATGGCTCCACTTATATGAAATGTACTTTATGTAAAATTTCCAGATCAGGCCAACCTACAGATACAGAAAGTAAATACTAGTGCCTGAACTAGAAGAAAGCTTAACAAAGTGATTGCTAACGGCTATAGGATTTCCTTTTGGAGCACTGAAAATGTTCCAAAATTAAATTGTGGTGACAGTTGTATAACTTTATAAATACAACAAAATGGAAATGTATTCTTTAAAAGAGCTTGTCCTGGTTTGCTTTCTACTGCTGTGATGATAAAAAAGAAAATGATACAAGTCAGGTATAGTGTCACACACCTTTGATCCCAGCTCCCAGGAGGCAGAGGCAGGAGGATCTCTGTGGAGTAAAGTATTTATTGTACCCTCCAGCTTATAGCCCAACTGTTCATTAACCTGTAGATTGTGACCTCTTTGGTAAACCCCTATTTCCAAAAATATTTATATTATGATTCATAACAGTAGCAAAACTACAGTTATGAAGTGTCAATGAAAATAATTTTATGGTGGGGGGGTCACCACACATGAGGAATTGTATTAAAGGGTTGAAGTGTTAGGAAGATTGAAAAAATACTATTATAATCCATCACTGAGAGAAATCAGGACAGGAACTCAAGGCAGGAACTGAAGAAGAGGCCATAGGGGAGTGCTGCTTACTGGCTTACTCAGTTTACCTTCTAAAAAACAAAAATCAATTCAGTATCATATCTGCCTAGGGGTGGTACTGATGACCAAACTAGGCTGGGCCTTCCTACATCAACCATTAATCAAGAAATAAATTATCCAGAGGTTTGCCTACAGCCAGCCTATCTGATAAGAGACATTTTCTTAAGTGAGGCTCCCTCGTTCCAGACAAATGGCTCTAGCTTGTGTAAAGCTGATTAAAATTTAATCATCATAAAACTCTTTAGTATATGAATTAAATGTATATAAAAAATTTTTTTAAGTCTGGGACTGGAGAGATGGCTCAGTGGTTATGAGCACTGGCTGCCCTTCCAGTGGACATGAGTCCAATTCCCAGCCCACACAGTAGCTCACAACTGCAACTCCAGTTCCAGACGGGGGTCCAACATCCTCTTTTGGCCTCTGTGGGCATTGTTACCTATGGTCTACAGACATACATGCAGGCAAAACACCCATAAACATAAAATAAGAACTAAAAATAAAACCAAAAAGTCTATAAGCAACCAAAACATGACCCAGAAGCCTATTATCTCATATTTGGGAAGTAAATTTCAAAGAGCTGGCAATTGAGAGAAACAGTAAAAGTACTTAACTATAAAAATAGTCTAATTTTGGTAAGAACAATTTACACACTTTTTTATATTGTATGTATTTACATTAATATGAGAATAGTTATTTTAGCCAGGTCAAATTACATGCTTGATGTGGTATTATATATTAACAAAACACATCCCAATATAATACTTTATATTTACTAGATAATAAAAACCATAACTAATACAATAAAAGCTGGGGCTCCTCAGTAGAGTGCTTGCCCAGCATGCACAAAGCCCTTGGTACCTCTGATCTCAGAACTCAAGAGGCTGAGACAGAAGGATCAGAAGTTCAAGGTCATTCTCCACTATGTGGTGGGAGTTCAAGGCCTGCCTGGGATACACGAGACCCTTCTCCAAAATGTAAAAGAACAAAACTCTCAACAGCCCACAATGAAAGTATTATTATTTCATTCTCTGGATGAGGAACTAGAAATCACATAGCTTAAAAAAAAAAAAAAAAGGAGGGGTGTGCTAAGAAAAGACTAAAACCTGCAAGCTGGCTTCAGAGTTTATCTACTTAGCCAGTGCACTATTAATGGCTCTCAGTCATTGTGGTGATTTGAAAGAAAATGGCCCCCATAGACTCATAGGGAGTGGCACTATTAGGAGGTGGGGCCTTGTTGGAGGAAGTGTGTCACTATGGGGAGGGCTTTGAGGTCTCAAATGCTCAAGCCAGGTCAAGTGTAACATTCATATCCAGCCTGCCCATCTGGACCTAGAACTCTCAGCTCCTCCTCCAGCACCATGTCTGCCTGCAAGCTGCCATGCTTCCTGCCATGATGGTAATGCACTAAACATCGGAAACTTTAAGCCAGCCCAATTACATGTTTCCTTTACAAGAGGTCCCGTGAGCCAGGCAGTGGTGGCATTTGGGAGGTAGGTGGATCTGTGAGTTCAAGGCCAGCCAGATCTACAGAGTGAGTTCTACGACAGCCAGGGTTGTTACACAGAAAAACCTGTTTAAAAAAGAGTTGCCGTGGTCATGACATCTTTCACAGCAATGAAACCCTAACTACGACAGTCATTAAGGAAGCGCACACCAAACACTCTTCAGTATGCTCTAAGAAGAAAGTGCAGTTTCCATTTCATTATAAAAATGTTCCTAGGGCTGGCTGACAAGATGGCTCAGTGGGTAAAGTCGCTTGCCCAAAGCTCCATGCCTTGCTGCCTACCCTGATAACCTGAGTTTGATCTCTGGAACCCATATGGTAGGAGGAGAGCCAACTCCAGCAAATATTCTCCACCCTACACACAGTCACACACTACACCATGTGAGCTTCCATGTGGACCATGCGCAGAAAAATAAATGCACTTAAAAATGTTTAAATGTACTTAGGTGAGCACAGTAGCATGCTTCTATGTTCAGTTCCTCAGGGAGGGGAAACAGACGGGCCAATTGGGCCTGGAATTTGGAACAGCCTGAACAATATAGCAAAAGCCAACCTCAGATACAATATTCCTTCCCCCCCACCCGCAAAAAATGTATATGAAAAAATTAATGCTCTTTAAAAACAAAAGACAGGGGCTGGAGAGATGGCTCAGTGGTTAAGAGCACTGCCTGCTCTTCCAAAGGACCCGGGTTCAATTCCCAGCACCCACATGGCAGCTCACAACTGTCTGTAACTCCAAAATTTGACACCCACGCACCAACGCACAAATTAAAATTAAATAAAATATTTAAAAAAACAAAAACAAAAACAAAAGACAGACGCTGTTCTAGACAACTGATTGTGAGAGGCAGCCTACAGCCCGACTCCAACCTGTACTTCCCCTCGTCTAACGCCTGTAATTCTAGGCAAACCAGGCCTCCCACAGTCTTGAACACTCAGTCTGTCCGCAGGTTCTTGCTAGTGTGCTCAAGGCTGGCTTTTCTGCCTAGACAGTGACTCTCAACCTTCCTGATGCTGGGGCCCTTTGCTACAGCTCCTCATGTGGTGGTGACCTCCAACCATAAAGTTATTTTCATTGCTACTTTATAACTGCAATTTTGCTACTGTTATTAATCACAATATAAATATCTGAAATGCAGGCTATCTGATATGTTATCCCTGTGGAAAAGGTCGTTCAACGCTCCCAAGGGGTTGTGTGTGACCCACCAGTTGAGGACCACTGGCCTAAACTATTCCTACTCATCCTCAAAATCTAGTTCAGATTAACATTTCCTGCCTCACCTCTGATGCCATCCAACAGGCAAAACTGCATTACATATCTCTATTAACTCCTTGGCACATTACAGATTTCAATATATCTCCCTTCTCAGCTCCTAAAATTATTGAGAACCTACTTTATAATAGGTAGCAAATACAAGTTGATTTTTAAAGCAAACTATAATACTATAATCACTAGTACTGGAAACACACACAAAAGAAAAGAAACCAGAGACTGAACCCAGGGACATGCTATGACAACAGTGCTTTACCACTTAAAGTCTCATATGTATAAGTGTTATATGCATGTGTGTTTGGGCCTGTTCACTTCTGTGTGTGCATGTGTGTGCATGTGTGTGGACAGGGTCTGTCACCGCATTTAAACTACCCTGGCCGAGAGGCCCCAGATTCTCTCTGCTTCCACCACCCTCCAGCACTGAAGTATTTGTTTTGTTTTTCAAGACAAGGTGTCTTTGTGTAACAGCTATGGTGTCTTGGAACTCATTCTGTAGACCAGACTGGCCTCAAACTCACAGAAACTGAAGTGCTGGGGATTACAGGTGTAGCCACAATGCTTGACAAGCACTAAAGTTTTACCACTGACCCATCTCCCCTTTAACAACTCCATAAAAATCTAAACATTTAGTAGGATAAAATACATCTGCAGCAGGGCGGTGGTGCACACCTATAATCACAGCACTGGGGAGGCAGAGGCAGGTGGATCGCTGTGAGTTCAAGGCCAGCCTGGTCTACAAAGCAAATGCAGGACAACCAAGGCTACACAGAGAGACCCTGTCTTGAAAAAACAAACACACAAAACAAAACACCACATCTGCATGTAAACCAAAGTAAGCCAGGCTTCTACAGAGTGAATTTGTTCACTAGAAACATTTCTAAAAAGGCCAAGAGTGATAATCTACATTATATCTGAGTAATTTGTTATAGTAAAGGTAAAAATGGGAAAAAAACTTTAAGCAAAATGGAACTGCCAAAGTCTAAGCCAAAAACGCCTGAAGAGTAGGAGACTACGAGGACACCTGGATTCAGGTTCCTGAGGGAATCACACACAGTAACTGATGCCGAAAAACCAAAAAGAAAGAAAAAAAACGACTGGTCCTACTTCAAGCACTCATCTGGAAGTTATCCCACCCAGCCTTTGAGAGACTGAACCAGAGAGCAGCAGTAGAAAGCAAACCAGCCCTTTTAAAAGTATTCTAAAACCAGCCCAGTTATACATACAGACCAACCTGGACTACACTGTGAGTCCATTCAAAAACAATACAAAACAAAGCAAAGCACGGTGGCAAACACCTGCAATCCCAGTACTCAGAAGACTGAGACAAAAGGATCATAGTAAGTTCCAGGCCAGCCTGGGCTATAAGGGGGAGTAGTTTCAGGCTAGTCTCAGAAACACAGTGAGACCCTGTCTCAAAATAGCCAGGGCAAGGAGAAGAGGCATAATGGATGATGGAGAGCTGGGAATATTGCCCAGCAGTACAGTACTTGCCTAGTACTCACAATCCTTAGCATTTAGGAGGGAAAAGAATGACTGAAATTTATATATTATCTTTTCTGGTAGGAGTTTACAACAGGCAAGCTAGTACCATGTAATGTAGCCTGACTGCAGCTGATGATAGGCGGCTGCCTACCATAAGTGAGGCCCTGGGTCTATCTATACCCAACACTAGAGGGAAGGCATTGTGCATGTGCCTCAGTTTATTCTAATTAAAAATTATTGTTACACATAAAGAAAGTGTTGGTTCAATTTGCTTTATTTAAAAAAAACAAAAACAGTAACAGAGACGGGCATAGTGGTGCACGCCTTTAATCCCAGCACTTGGGAGGCAGAGGCAGGGGATCACTGTGAGTTCGAGAGCAGCCTGGTCTACAAAAGTGAGTCCAGAACAGCCAAGGCCACACAGAGAAACCCCGTCTCCAAAAACCAAAAACCAAAACAAACAAACAAACAGGAATTAAGCACTAGCTTTCCCCTTATCTGACACTTGTGATTTATCAAGATGCTGCGGCTGGTGTTAAGATCTCATCTCTTCTCCTCAACCTCAGCTTCATCTCTTTCAAACCCTCATCTACCACAAACATGTTATCTTTAGGGTTCCAATTCTACTGCCTGCAACCTTTTTCATGAGTGTAACTCACTCTTTCTTTCACAGATAAATCCATCTGACCCAATGATGGCCAAAAGTCTACCAAGACCCTTCATGTCACGTGTGAGCTTTCTACGTCCATTAAAATAAAATTCAAAGCAACTCAACTGTTTCTAGCATTACCACTCTGACATTCACAGACCTGAGTTAATATTTGTGTAGTATGTCTCCATTACCTAGGCTGAGAATTCTCCTCATACATTCTTTCTTTTCCCTCCTTGAAGAGACTTATAGTCTGCTTAGTTTTCTTCATCAAATTCTCCATGAACACCCTGAAATACTCATTTTCTCCAAGCGTCTCCATCTTCCCCTCATATCTTGACAAGACAGTGCGGAGATGCTGGTAGGTGTCAGGCAGCAAGTCTAAGATATAAGGTGGGCTGTTCTTGAGCGCCAGCTTTGGGTTTTGACACAACCGCACCACCTGCAATAACAAAAAAAGACAGGCTATTACTCAGAGGACCTTAAGGACAGCTTTCCTTTTTATGTTATGAGTTATGGCATATTTGCTGTTTGCATAAATATGACAGATACATAAGGATGAAAAATGATCTGTAACCCAATGCCATTAGGCATACGACTAATAGTCCTCCTACAAAGATGGGTGGTTTCCTGAATTATTGAAATTATATGTATGTGTGTGCATGTGTCTGAGCATGTGCATGTGAGTGCAAGTGCTCACAGAATCCAGAAGAGAGTCAGGAACTGGATGGAGTAAGAAGCAGCTG
Source organism: Acomys minous (assembly GCF_964271855.1). Classification (NCBI taxonomy): domain Eukaryota; kingdom Metazoa; phylum Chordata; class Mammalia; order Rodentia; family Muridae; genus Acomys; species Acomys minous. The sequence continues at coordinate 104,002,411 of NC_140494.1, forward strand.
TAAGGCTCCTTGATGTAACCAAATTTAGGTCTTCTGCAAAAGCAGTATGCACTCTTTACCCCTGAGCCATCTCTCTAACCCCAAGGTGGGCTCTTCAAACTCTGTGAGAGGCCAGGGGGTACAGCTCAGTGGCAGAGCATCTGCCTACCATACACATATTGTGGGTTCATCCCAGCACCTAGGGTAACAGAGGACTCTGAAAGACCAATAGTATAGACAATACAACCAGTGAGGGGGATGGATTCTCCCACAAATGCCTGAAAATATGCCAGATGAAAATTAATATAGAAGGCTGGGTGTGGTGGCATACACCTTTAAACCCAACAGTAGGGAGGCAGGGGCAGGTGATTTAAGACCAGCCTGGTCTACACAGCAAGATCCTGTTGAGGAAGAGGAGGAAGAGGAAGTGGAAGAGGAAGAAGAGGAGAAGAAATGTAGCAAACTACTTATACCTCAATAAAGAAAATTCCAGCCAGGATGGTAGTGCATACTTTTAATCACAGAAAAGGGAAGGCAAAGACAGATGGATTTTCTATGAGTTCAAGTCCAGCCTGGTCTACATAGAGAGTTCCAGGCCCAACAAGGCTACATAGTGAAAGACTGTCTTAAAAAGGAAGGGAGGGGAAGAGAGGGGAAGAGAGAAAAGGAGAGGGGAGAGGTGGGAAGAAGAAGAGAGGGGGAAAAAAAGAAAGAAAATTCCTAGGGGTTCAGAGGCAGATAGAAAGGACATAGCCATTCTGGAAGGCAAATCTCTGTTGTGGTACATAGGCTTGAGTTGTTTTTGGTTTGGTTTGGTTTTTTCCCAAGACAGAGTTTCTCTGTGTTAGCTTTGGCTGTCCTGGACTCCCTTTGTAGACCAGACCGGCCTCAACTCACACCGATCTGCCTGCCTCTGCCTCCCAAGTGGTGGGATTAAAGGGGTGTGCCACCATGCCCAGCCATAAGCTTGAGTTTTGTTGTTGTTGTTTTTTAAGATTTCTTTATTTATTATGTATACAATATCCTGCTTGCAAGCCAGAATAGGACACCAGATCTCATCATAGATGGTTGTGAGCCACCATGTGGTTGCTGGGAATTGAACTCATGACCTCTGGAAGAGCAATCGGTGCTCTTAACCTCTGAGCCATCTCTCCAGCCCAAGTTTGAGTTTTAATAGCCACTGAGGAACAAGATTATAAAGGCCTTGTGCCTAGCAATGCTTGAAAGTGAACTGATACACCCAGTTCTTCCCAAGAAAATGAAGCTGCTCTGGTTTCTCCTTACATTATATACACCTGTCATCTTTCATCAGTAAATCCAGAATTCTCAGAATTTGCTTCTTATCCTCATCTTTTACTTTTAAATTTCCTGAGCTCTCTTATTAAGTAGGTCTCTTTTAAAACTAGATTTTGCTCATTTGGGTTTTTTTTTTTTGAATTTTTTTTCATTCAATTTTTATTTTATATGTATGGGTGTTTTGCCCACATGTGTATGTCTCTGGACGATATGAGTGACTGGTGCCCATGGAGGCCTGAAGAAGAAGTCAGGCTCACTGGAACTGGTGTTACAACCAGCACGTGGGTGCTGGGAATCACCAGCCCCTGCTTTTACTGTTTTGAGCCTCATGTAGCAGAGGCTGTCCTTCTTGCCTTCATCTCTCAAGTGAGTGTGCCACCACACTCAGCAGTCAAAAATGTGTTAGAATAACTGAAGATCCATAATGGATACTAAATGCGGAAGGCAAGTCTAGAGAGCTTTACAGTACATGAAAACTAGCTGCATGGCTTCATGATAAAGAAAGGCTTTCCTTAAAAGAGAATCAAGAAAACCACAAACCATAAAGGAAAATATTATTTAAGTTCTACTACTTCAAAAGTGGGGAGAGACAAAGAAAAAGGAAGAACTTGTTTAACGAGATATCGTAGAAAGCTGGGGCGTGTTGGTACAGGCCTGTAAATCCCAGCACTTGGGGCACTGGTGTAAGAGGATCCTGAGCTCAAGGAGCCAGCCTGGGCTCCATAGGAAGACCCTATCAAAACCACATAAAATTAAAACAGAAGAAAGACAACATGTAAGCAATAACATCCTTAACGAGTTAGAAGATATCTACAGTATGTATGTATCATATTCAAACAAATATATGGAGGAGACATAAACAACGCCTGTGAGTCAGGAGAAAAGATAATCCAATATACAAGCTGTCACTACTTACAACAGGATCCTTACAAAATATGTTATCAATAATAAAAGACATTAAGGGTTGCACGCCTTTAATCCCAGCACTCGGGAAGCAGAGGCAGGTGGATCATTTTGAGTTCAAGACCAGCCTGGACTACAAAGCGAGTCCAGGACAGCCAAGATAACATAGAGAAACCTTGTCTTGGGGGGGAGGGGGGACACAAGATAGTGCCCAACCTCATTACTCATTCTAGACTGAAAATCCTCCAGTCACAATCAGACAAATAACAAACCGGCCATGCCAACCAATGGCAAGAAAATGGAGCAAAGGGTGCATTCAAATACTGCCTAGAACAACCTAAACTGACACAACCAACTGGGAACAGATCAGCAATACTGTCAGATTAACAGTTTGTACACTATGAGCCAGACATGGTGGGACACATTAATTCCATCAGCCAGGAGACAGAGACAGGCCCACCCATTGCTGGGAGATCCAGTCCAACCTGGATTACATAGTGAGTTCTAAGTCAGCCAGGGAAAGACCCTGTCACAAAAAATGCCCAAAATTGAAAAAATAATTTTTGAAATATATATATATATGAACAAACACAAAATTCCATGACTAGAAAAATATTCTGGGATATACATATAAGAATGTGTGCCAAGTATGGTGGCACACACTTTTAATCCTAGCACTTGGGAGACAGATAGATAGATCTCTGAGTTTGAGGCCAGCCTGGTCAACAAAGAAAGTCCAGGACAGCCAAGGCTCTGTTACACTAAGAAACCCTGTCTTTTTTGTTTGTTTGTTAGTTTTTCGAGACAGGGTTTCTCTGTGTAGCCTTGGCTGTCCTGCGCTCATTTTGTAGACCAGGCTGGCCTCAAACTCACAGCGATCCACCTGCCTCTGCCTCCCAAATGCTGGGATTAAAGGCGTGTGCCACCGCTGTCCGGCTAGGGAATCTTCCTTTAGACTCTCAGCACCCATACTGCAGCTCACAATCATTTACAACTCCAGTCCCAGTGGGTGTCCTCTTCAGCCTTCATGGGCACCAAACACCCAAGCGGTGTACAGACATCATGCAAAACACTCATACACATAAAACTAAAGTTAAACACACACCAACCAACTCGTTGGGTTACTATGTTGGACTCTATCAGTTCCCTATTTGGGATGATGTTTCTGCATGTCTCCCTAAGAATAACACAGCGTCCCAGACAGCTTTCAACGGTGTTGCATTATAATATATAATAGGTTATATATTATAGGTTTGCTTTGTATTTTTTCTGCTTAATGCTGATAAAGCTCCCTTAATTTGTAATTTCATGGTTTTTATTAGTTTGGAGACGTCTCAGACAACTTTTTGTTAAAAACTTTTTTCTGCCTACTCTTTCTCAGAATTTCTCTAAGACTTGAATTATATATACTTACAACAACATCCCATCTTTTTGCCTTAACACCTCATTGTGGAATTTTCCTCTGACTTCCGTTCTACTTCTTTGTTCAGCCTAATTTATGTTGCTAAACCCATTCACTGACTTAAAATGTTCTATTCCATTAGTGCTTGAGAGGCATCTGCATGTCATAGCGTGTGTATAGAAATCAGAGGACAACTTTCAGACCTGGACTCTCAGGGATCCAAATCTGGAACTCAAGTCATCAGGCTTGACAGCAAGTGCCTTTACCTGCACTAAGCCACCTGGCCAGTAAATACCTGTGACACTTAATAATCAGTTTCTGTGTCTCCAGTTCTAGATTTTTAAAGAAAGTTTTTCAAGACAGGGTTTCTCTTGTAGTGCTGCCTGTCCTGGACTCACTTTGTAGACCAGGCTGGCCTGCCTCTACCTCCAGAGTGCTGGGATTAAAGGTGTGCACTCATTTCACAATTTTTACAAAAACTTTTGGGCTGGATAGATGGCTCAGCAGTTAAGAACACTGTTCGCTCTTCCAGAGGTCCTGAGTTCAATTCCCAGCAATCACATGGTGGCTCACAACCATCTATAATGAGATCTGCTGCCCTCTTCTGGCTTGCTGGCACATACAATACTGTATACATAATAAATAAATCTTTAAAAAAAACTTTCAGTTGAGTATCAGGGACATAGTACAGTGGTAGAGCACTTGTCTAGTATGAATAAGGCTTAGATATACACACACAAAGACTTGCCAATTTAGCTTTTAATTTTTGTAACATAAATAATAGATATATTTTAAGTCCTTGACTGACAATTTCTGGATCCTCTGTGTTTCGTTCCAGGCATGGTTTCTCTGTGTAGCCCTGGCTGGACAGGGTGGTCTCAAGCTCACAGAGATCCACCTGCCTCAGCCTCCCAAATGCTGGGACTAAAAGTGTGCACCACTACACCTGGCTATCCTCAGTGTGTTGCAGATATCTGTATGGCCTAGGAAGCCAATAACTGACACAATGAGACGGAAATGTAATTCAAAGTTGCAAGCACTATGCTGGGCAGAATCTAAACTACTACTAACCTACTAGTAAACTAAAACTAAACTAAAATAATCCTATGTCCTCATAACCTACTATATCCCAAGCACTTGCCAATCTGACGGTCCTTGAGCAGCGTCTCTCCACCAACTCCCTCTGTCAACTGTCCACTTCAACTGTCAACTCCCAGCTCATCCTCCTCTCCAGGAAGCCCCGCCTTCCACTGCCTGTCCTTCTGCCCAACTGATTGGCTAAACAGCACTTCATGACAATTGCTACATCCAATCATGGCACTCCTCCACAATTGTGTTTTGTTTTTTGTTTTTTCCTCAAGACAGGGTTTCTCTGTGTAGTCTTGGGTGTACTTGACTCACTTTGTAGACCAGGCTAGCCTCGAACTCACAGCAATCTGCCTGCCTCTGCCTCCCAAGTGCTGGGATTAAAGGTGTGCGCCACCACACCTGGCTATCCTCTGCGTTTATACAATCCATGTCTCCTATTGATTTTCAGTTGCATCTGGTCATATACCTAGTTTTTTTTTTTTCATTAAATGCTGGTCACTGTATAAATTATAAATAATTTGACTGTGGATACTGCTATTCAAAAAGGATTACTTCTACTTGTAGCAGGTAGTCAGAATACCAACATCAGGAATCCTAGATCATATTAATCTAATGTAGAACAAGAGATTAAAAACTGGTTTTCCTGCCGGGCGGTGGTGGCGCACGTCTTAATCCCAGCACTCGGGAGGCAGAAGCAAGCGGATCACTGTGAGTTCGAGGCCAGCCTGGTCTACAAAGCAAGTCCAGGACAGCCAAGGCTACACAGAGAAGCCCTGTCTCAAAAACAATAAATAAATAAATAAGTTTTTAAAAAGCTGGTTTTCCTTCCCTATATAAACTGATCTACTTCTGCTTTGTTCTTATTCCTAAAATTTGTAGAGCTGTAGAAGAAACATTTTGTGTATTATATGGATGTAGACCTGTCAATAATAAATCTGATAGTCTGTAGCTTAGGCAGGGAATGGGAGGTGAAACATCAGACAGGCAGAAAGGATTCTGGGATAGAGACAGACACAGAGGGTGTGAAGAGGATGGAGACATGGTGGCTGAGCACAGGTACCAGCCATGTGACAGAATGTAAATTAGTATACATGGGTTATTTTAAGCTATGAACTAGTAAGAGAAAAGCCTACCTATATGGCTTAGGTATTTGTAAAATAATTATTTTGAGTCTCATGAGTCATTATTTCCAGGCAGCCATGGGAAAGGGAGGAGAAACCAACCACTACCGGGAAGCAACCCAGTATTTCCCAGGGCCCTTTCCTAAGTTTTGTCCTCCTCAACATCAGACTCAGTTCTTAAAGTTTGATTCATCTTTCATAACTTGACCTCAAAATTTCTCACTGCCTAGAACAGTGGTTCTCAACTTTCCTAGTGCTGCAGCCCTTTAATACAGTTCCTCATGTTGTAGTGACCCCAATCATAAAATAATTTCACTGCTACCTCATAACTAATTTTGATACTGTTATGAATTATAATGTAAGTACCTGATATACAGGATATCTATGCATCCACAAAGGGGTAGCCACTCACAGGCTGAGAACTACTGGCCTAGATAAACGCTCTGTGTCTTCTAACTTTGCTAACTGTCGGTGTCTTTGGTTAGAAACAGACTATTAAATATGGTGGCCTATGTCTATAATCACAGAGCTCAGAAGTCTGTTGCAGGACTTCTTCAAGCTCAAGGCCTGCCTAGACTATAAAGCATAGCTTAAAAAAAAAAAAAGAAAGAAAGAAAGAAAGAAAAGCCAGAAATGAAGAAGATGGAGACTTCAGATATGCACAAAGATACCAGGCTCCACAAAGCTGTCTGCACAGAAGGAATGATAATGTCCCATACTGTCCCAAATGTGGCTGTCCAGAAAACATAAGGACAAAGGTTCATCCAATAAGATCTATATACCTGGTTAACCTACATCCCTGTTACCACTAAAACAACAACAGAAACCAAACAAACAAATAAAAACTACCATCAGTACAGAGAACCACTGATTGTTGAAATTATAAACCTGCAAAACTAAATTTTTAAATAAAGTAAATATCTAGGTTAGCTGGGTGTAGTGGCACACTCCTGTAAACCCAGCACTTAGTAAGTGGAGGTAGGTGGATCAAAAGTTCAAGGCCAGGGGGCTGGAGAGATGGCTCTTCCAGAGGTTCTGAGTTCAATTCCCAGCAACCACATGGTGGCTCACAACCATCTATAATGAGATCTGGTGCCCTCTTCTGGTGTGCAGGTGTACATGCAGGATACTGTATACATAATAAATCATTTTTTTTTTAAAGGGCAAGAGGGAGAAACATGAATGAAGAGAGAAAGAAGAGCACTCTGACTAGGGCATAGCTTTAGACTACTGACAAGAGCGGGGCATGGTGGTGCACACCTGTAATCCCAGCACTCTAGGAGGCAGAAGCAGGTGGATCACTGAGAGTGCGCCAGCATCCTGGTCTACAAAGTGAGTCCAGGACAGCTAAGACTACACAGAGAAACCCTGTCTCAGAAAAACAAAAACAAAAACAAAAACAAAAAGACTACTGACAAGAGCCTTTGCAAGCAGACCTTCTTCTGTCCCCAAAAGCATGTTGTAAGCATGTGATGTCTAAATTACTCATTCAATAAACATATCTAAGCTATCTATCCTCCTTACTTGAATCATGTTGTTTTCAACTCTTCGTGACTAAGGTATCAAGGTGATACGCATGCTTAGACATGTTTCCTTAAAACAGATCCCAACTGCCAGGTGTGATGGCACACATCTGTAACACTCCCGATATAGTGCCAATACCCTGAGGCAGAAGCAATTAGTTCTATGGCAACCTGGGCTACATGAAGACCCTGAGTCCCTAAAACAAAAACAAGCTACAAAATTCCTATTTAATAGCAAACCATTAAGGACTCTTCAAGTGAAAAGGCAATACATAGTCTTTAAAGCTATGTATTTTATTCTCACCAGGTCATTTCTGGTATACTCTTATAAAATAGCCCTGTGTGAGGATAGCAAATAAAGACAGGTTAAATCATTAAAAATATTTGATGCATAAATACTTAACATCACTTTAGGAAGCTGCTCATTCTATGCAGTACTAAAAACAGTAAACAACTTAACCAAGAAAAAAGGCTCCTTTCAGAACACCACTATATTCTAAGCTCAATAGTTAAAATTTCATATTAGTAAAACAAATGGTTCCCAATTTGTGTTACATTCCAAAACCTCGTAAGGTTGATGCTACAACCCATAACATACCTTATAACAATAAAAACTGTTACATGGTAGAACCCTAAATATAGTGCATCTTGGGTAGAGGGGAGGCTGACACTAACTGACTGGAACTAAGCATATGCCATAAATATATATTATTTTATGTGCCAACTGAAGAAAAGGATTCAACAAAGACCTCAAAAGCCTTGTGATTGAAGACTTGAATTATTAAGACAGGGTCTCATTCTAGACTGGCCACCATTACAGGCTTGTGACAGCATTCCCTGTTTGCTTTCTTATGCAGTCAGTGCTGGGGAAAGAACCTGGAGCCTCACACACACAAGACAAACACTGCCAACCGAACCACTCCCCAGACCAGGTTTTTATTTTAGAAAAAGCTGTACATGTTTCACACTGAGAGCAAAGAGATTGATACGTTTCTGGCAAAACAATAGGAAATGAAACCTGAAATGGAGTTCAGAAGGGCCACACCATCTAAACAGACCCCTCCTCAAATCAGAAGAAAGGGAGCCAGAATGAGCTTAGACAACAGCAAATGTGTAGATACGGAGGCAGTTAAACTAAGCCTGATGCTTTCAATTTTTCTCAACATATGAATCATACTCTGAGAAATGAAGTGCAAAGAAAACGTCCCTGAATTTGACAGAGGTTATCAGACAAAAGGAGGGTGGGGTCAACAAAGAAAGTATTGGGTTCCCTGCACAGTAAGTCCGGAAATATAACAAAGTGCTTCGTGACTGCTTTAAAACGGAAGACAGGTTTCTATGAACTGGGATTTACACTGAGAGCTAAAATCACAGCAAAGAGTCTGGTCTGTAGAATCAGCAGAATAGCCAACGAGACAGCTACCTCAACAGTACTAAGGTACCAATGGATTTGGACTTAGCTGACAACTATGAAGAATACAAAGGTCAATCCGACTAAAGTGCAGCCACCAAGGCACCAAGTGTGATTCAGAGATTTATGAACCAGTCAGGGAATTGCTTAGGAGATATGACAAAGGCTAAACTTGGGTTTTTAATTACCATTTAAAAGGACTATGTTATTTTTTATACTTGGTAAGATTATATCAACCAGCTATATCAAAATGTTCTGCCTCAGTCATTTACCTTGAATAAACTTAACACTGGTACTCCTACCTACAAAGAGATAAGATCTGTTTCATGATGTGGGTGAAAGGCCCCCCCAGCTGCCAATGACGTAGGCATCCAATGTATACAGTTCCCTCCCATTTCCACACAGCCTTCCCTGCAGCACTGGGCGGAAGCTATCACGGAACCGGCCGTTCCACTGACTCAGGAAGTACAACAGCAAGTCAGAGGTACGCGGTGGTAACCTTGAGAAGCCAAGATTTAAAAGGAACAGAAATTAACGCCAGCTTAGGCTGTAATAACTAGATCCTGTCACAAAACAAAAATACACACAGACACACACACAACACAGACACACACACACACACACACAAATCTTTCAAAAAGTATTTATGAGCATATTTCTTATTAAAGTTTAAGTTAAAATATAGTATGTGCTTAATATCTCTAAGATAGGGGGAAATACATGTTCCTTAATGACAAAATTTTTTTTAGCTAAACTAAAATTTCCCTGGCATTACATAGAATACCCAGCCTATAATACATAATGTATTTGAACTAAAAACAGACAGCTTTACACCTCAACACATAAACTATATAATTCTTTTGTGTATTTGTTTGTTAGGGGTTTTGTTTGTTTGGCTTTTTTGCTTTTTTTTTTTTTTTGTTAGAGTCTCACTTTGTAACCCAGTTTGGCCTCAAACTTGTAGCAAGTCTCCTGCCTCAGACTCTCAAATACAGGGATTTATAAAACTTGGCTTCCAAAACACTCAATGTGTATTTTGCAAAAAACAAAAAAACTTTTTTATGTGTGAGTGTTTTGTTCAAGTGAACACACAAGGTATTGCAGGCATTCCTCCAGAGGGGAGCTAGAGAAGGGTGTGAAGCCCCGGGAACTGCAGTTACAGGCTGTGGTAAGCCACCACAGACTGCAAAAACAGCAAATGCTTTTAACCAATAGACCAGATGGCCCCATATAATACATTTCTGACAAATGTTATTTATACTTTGATAAAATATGACCTTATAAAATGGTTTGAAGATTAAATGCCTGCTTTTTCCAAAATATTTCTGAGATGCATCACTGCATCAACAGGGAAATGAGCATTTCACTAATACCAAGCTCTCGGCTATGGAACATTAACACTGACCATAAAGAAAATACAGGGGTAGGTGACCTCTTACTATTAATGTACTCTCTAAGGAAAGAAAATGACTTAAGCATTTGTAGCCTTTTAGAAGGAGCTCCAAAAAGGCCCTCTGTGAATAATTCAAGGGAACAGCTAACACACATCAAAGCCTTTATGACTTAGAAATTTTACATTGGCAGCCAGTTAACCTCCTAGGCACAGATGCATACTGCCTAACTTTAAAAATCATTTACCAAGCTTGACATGGTGGCACACACCTTTAATCAAAGCAGGCAGAAGCAGGCAGATCTCTGTGAGTTTAAGGCCAGTCAGGTCTACATAGCAAGTTCCAGGTCAGTGAGGACTACATAGAGAGACCCTGTCTCAAACAAACAAACAAACAAAAACCAACAACAATCATTCATCAAAATTTTTCAGAAAAAAAAAAGAGTTCTGATTTTCCTACAAACTCTGGGGGTTGAACTTGGGAGGTTGAGGCAGGAGAATTTTGATGAGTTTTAGGTTAGCTTGGATTCACAATGAGAACCAAGTGAATCAAGAATATATAGTAAGACATTGTCTTTAAATAAAAAAATTTTTAAATAAAAAACCTAAAGGAATAAAAATGCTCTACTTAGTCTTATCTTCTATGTGGAGATTTTGTTTTCTATATCCTTCCAAAGTGACTGACTTTTGTTTGTTTCTAGCTATATTTACAGAGTTTCTCAGAACAATGTCAAAGACACGAGCTTAGCTCTGAGAAACCAACAATGCCCTTGTACGGCTGCCACATGTTCCATTCATAACAGCTTCTCACTGGCTTACGTCTCTCTTTGCTTCTGCCAAGGCTCAATAGTCAATAGACAAAAAACACTGGAAACTCCTATGATCACAATAAAGAGAAGAAAAGCCATGCTTAAAAACTGCTACATTTGGGCCCAGCAAGATGGCTTAGATGGGGAAGAAGTTTGCCTCCAAGCCTGACAGTTGGAACCCACACAGTAGAAGAAGAGAAGGAGCCACCTGACCACCACATGTGTATGCCCATATACACACAAAACTAGTAAGTTGTTTTTTTAAAATCACTGAATTTTTTTCTTTTTTTTAGTTTTTCAAGACAGGGTTTCTCTGTGTTATCTTGGCCACCCTCGAACTCACAGGGATCCACCTGCCTCTGCCTCCCGAGTGCTAGGATTAAAGGTGTGCGCCACCATGCCCGGCTAAATCACTGAACTTTTATAAAGTGAAAAACCACAGAGAACACTGCCTAGGCCTGCTTCTGTTCTAAATACAGCATGTTTCCACCAGTCAGGAATCTGCATTTCCAACTAGGCAGAAAAGGTATAAGCAAGCCTGGTTTTTTGTTGTTGTTGTTTTTGGTTTTTGTGTGTTTGTTTGTTTGTTTGTTGTTTTTTTTTTTGGTTTTTTGAGACAGGGTCTCTCTGTAGCCTTGGCTGTCCTGGCAAGCCTGTTTTCTAAGGGCAAGAGCTTTTACTTGTTGTCTTCTTAGCTGTGACTATGGTTTTCAGAACAAAAGTGTAATACTCAATAAATATTCTGAAAATATTCTGTTTCACAATACTTACATAAAATAATTTCTTATTTTTTTTCTCCATAGACTTCGACCTGAACGTAAACAGCACTTTCTAGATTATACATGATGTGTGTATATATACATGTGGAGGCCACGACAACCTCAGGTTTCATCCTGCTCAGACAGTCTCTCACTGGCCTGGGTCTCAACAAGTAGGCTAGGCTGGCTTGGCAGTGAGTTTCAGGGATACTCCTGTCTCTCTAGCCCGGCACCACAGTGCTGGCTCCTTCCAGGGGTGCTGGGGCTCAGGTTCTGCTTCTCATGTGTATGAGCAGAGCACTTCATCGCTAAACTCAGCTCCCAGTGACATACTTTCATCTACAAGTTTTTCTATAAAAGGGAAAAAATTTCAGGGCCTGAGAGCTGGCTCAGCAGGTAAAATTGCTAGCCACACAAGTGTGACAACCTGAGTCCCACTCCTGGGACACACATGAAAAGCCAGATCCAGTGCTGCGCATCTGTAATCCTAGAGCTCTTACGGCAAGAAGGGAGGTGGAGACAGAGCTGCCCAAGGCTCCTGGGCCAGCTGGTCTGGAGTTGACAGAGCAGCAGAAGACAGACTGCCTCTCAACAGGGAGGAAAGCCAAACCCAGCTCCCAAAAGCTGTCCTGACCTCCACATGCACTCACAAACACTACACACATGGTTTTTTAAAGGAACGAACGCTATACTGCAAAAGCAAATGTCTTTTAAGTGGAGCTATACATAGAACAGTGTAAAACTTTAGTGCACTTTTGCACAGTCGCTCTTGCTCACAGGAAGCACAGTAGGAAAGGTCAGAGTCCCAGGGTCTGGGATCTAGTCTGGTGGCTTCAGACATTAATTACACATACATGAGCACGGATAATGACTCATCTTTCTGAACTTCAGTTTAGTCTGTAAATGTAAGCATTCTAAAGTCTCTTAAAATATCAATGTTAGCCAGACGTGGCTATGTTAGTCAAGGGTAACACACAAGGTTAACACACATGTAATCCCAGCACTTAGGGAGGTAAAGGCAGGAATATCAAAATTTCAAGGCCACCTCAGTTACAAGACACTCTGTCTCAATAAAACAAAAACAAAAACAAAGAAAGGGCTGGGGAGATGGCTCAGTGGTGAAAAGCGCTTACTATTCAACTCTCAACACCCATGTCAGGTGGCTTCCAACTACCCCTAACTCAATCTGCAAGGGAATGCCTGGCTCTGGCTCTCGAGGTCACCCCATTCACATGCACAAGCATACATGCATACATGCATGCATACATACATGTAATTAAAAATAATAAAAATACTTTACAAAAAAAATAAAACCCACAGAAACTTCAAATGATAGAAAGTTCAAGCTGAGCCGGGTGGTGGTGGTACACGCCTTTAATCCCAGCACTTGGGAGGCAGAGGCAGGCGGATCGCTGTGAGTTCAAGGCCAGCCTGGTCTACAAAGCAAGTCCAGAATAATCAAGGCTACATAGAGAAACCCTGTCTCGAAAAACCAAAAATGAAAAAAAAAAAAAAAGAAAGAAAGTTCAAGCTGGCTTGACGGAGCACAACCTGCCACCCCAGCACAAGGAGGTAGAGAGAGATCGCAGTGTGTATGCACCTGTCTCAAAACCGAGCCCTACCATCTCAGAACTGGAGGAAGGAACAGTTTCACAAGTGTAAACACACAGGGAAGCTTTTATAGAAAAGCAACTCATGACTGAATTCCAGAAACAAATCTACAACCTATACTTTTCACAGAAACCTACTATTGCTCAATAATTTAGGGCCCAAGAGAAAAAAGCCTTTTTTCTAGCTACTATTCTCCAACACTGATTTATCAAAACCCCATTCAGACTCTAGAATTGTAATTATATTATTTTTATCAAATGCTACCCAACAGCACATTGCAAATACAGTGCCACTTACAATTCACTACCAATCTCTTCACTTTCATTTATCACATCAGCTAAAAAGAAAAATACATTCAATATAAAATGACATGTTCTGACAACTTAACCATACTTTATGGGTAAGTTTTTACACATACTCTATTTTTAAAGGGAAAAACATAACTGTCCAGAATTAATCAGTGTAACTTTCAAACCAAATGCTAACCTGAATGAGAGATTAAATAACAAAAACTTTTGGGTGCCACCACAATGCAACTTCGGCTTAAGACATTAAAGGAGTCCCACTGCCAAACCTCTTGTCTCCTTAGGGAGTAAGGAGAGGTCTGGCTCAAGATCTCTAAGAGAGACTTAAAACACATCACAGAGCCGGGCTGTTAACTCAGACAGTTTTTTTCTAAGAACATTCCTAAAGAAATACTTGGAAGCTGTGCATTGTAGTGTGTGGTTTTAATCAACACTTGGAGGCAGAGGTAGGAGATCAGCCTTGGTTTGCATAATGGGTTCTAAGCCAACCCAAGATAAATGATGCTAGCCATTAATACACGCACTGCTCTTGCAGAAAAGCCAAAATGTTTCCCAGCACCAAAGGAGGCAGCTAAGAACCACCTGTAACTTCAGCTCCAGGAAATCCAATTGTCCTCTTCTGGGTTTCATGTGTACACAAGAACACATGCACACACAACACACACACAAACAAGCATGTACTCATACTAACACACACACATTAAATTACAAAAGTAAAGTTTAAAAGAAAAAAAAAAACTTGGAAATTAGACCAGGAAATGGTAGCTTACACTTCTAAGCCCAGTATCTAGGAAGGAAAAAAAAAAAAAAGTCAGTAGTTTAAGGCCAGTCCAAAAGTGAGGCCCTATGTCAAAACAATACGGAAAACCTTGTAAGTGTAACAAATTTGTAAAAGAAAAAGGATTCTTTAAAAATCCCACTGTTTCAGCCAGACAGTGGTGGCATAGGACTTTAATCCCAGCACCTGGAAAGCAAAGGCAGGTGGACCTTTAGGAGTTCAAGGCCAGCCTGGTCTACAAAGCAAGTTCTAGGACAGCCAAGGCTACACAGAGAAAGCTTGGGATTTTTTTTTGGGGGGGGGGGTGTCCCACTGTTTCTTTTTACAAAAAGTATATTTTAAGTATGTATTACTTTCATAATTTAAGATACCATACTAGCATGTCTTTAACAGAAAATTAAATTCAAGTTTTTCTAGATAAAAGCAACTGTGGTATGGAGCCTTGCTACATCAAGTATGCTCCCTAGACCACAGTGGATGATGGTCAGCAATGCAGAGCTGCAGGCCCCACTGCAGGCCTACCAGATTCTTTCATTTAACAAGCCCCCAACCCTAGGTGGTCTAAACTGCTAAACTTTGAAGATTACTAGCTCACCAGTTCAAGAGCCACTTGAAAAGGAAAGGAGCTGGAGAAAATACCTCAGTTGGTAAAGTGCTTACCTTGCAAGCATGAAGACTGGAATTCAACCTACCCAAATCCACATGAAAGCATCAATCAACAACAAAAACAGGCGTAATCACTGGGGAGGCAGAAACAGGCAGACACTTGGAGCTAGCTGGGATTGCATAATGTAGCTAGCCTAGCCTACTTGGCCAATTCCAGAATCAAAGGAAAAGTGGAAGGTGTCCAAGGAATGAATGACACCCTGGGCTGTCCTCTGGCCTGCAAGCACACAAGCCTGCACATGCTCACACACATTCAGTGACATGTAAAATGTTCTTTCTTTTTTAAAGATTTGTTTATTTATTGTGTATACAATGTTGTGCCTGCATGTACACCTGCATGCCAGAAGAGGGCAGCAGATCTCATTATAAATGGTTGTGAGCCACCATGTGGTTGCTGGAACTGACCTCAGGACCTTTGGAAGAACAGCCAGTCCTCTTAACCTCTGAGCCATCTCTCCAGTCTGTAAACTTTTCTTAATGCACATTAAGCTATTATGTAGAGTATTTTGAGATGTCTTGAGTTATAAAGAGATGTGAAATTATAAAATACTCCAAGATAAAAAGAATGATTAGTTACTGATCCTTGGTTGTGTCACTGTTGGTCTGGAGTAAATGTTCAGCTAGACAGCATTTACACAGTATTCTCAAGGCTTTGAGTTTCATCTCCAGTACCAGAAGTGAAGAAAAGCAAAAGGGAGCAAATGCTAAAAACTTTAACAATCCACTAGTCAGTAATGCAGCAAACGTCTCAAAGATGATGCTCTCCATCAAAGTTCTTAGAGCCACTTAGGACACAGGACATGGGGAGGAGGAATGGACCCTCAGTCCTTCAGGAGAGGGCATGGGAATAATGAAGAGCTCTGTGTTTTGTTCTACACATTTTATGATTCATTAGTTGTGTTTTTCCTCTTATTTCTTTTCTTTGGCGGGGGTGGGGGGTGGGAAGGCAGTTTCAAGACAAGGTTTCTGGCTGTCCTGGACTCACTTTGTAGACCAAGCTAGCCTCAAACTCACAACAATCCACCTGCCTCTGCCTCCCAAGTGCTGTGATTACAGGCATGTACCACCACGCCCGGCTACATTTTTCTTTTTCTCAAAAAGGTGCTACAGAACCAAAGTGCTATTCAAAACAGATTTAAAGAAGAAAGTAGTCCTGAGATGGTACCTCCACGCCTATGACCGAATGCTTGAGAGGCTAAGTAGGAGGATTGCTCAAAGTCTGAGGCCAGCCTGGGCTACACAGCAAGGTCCTATCCCAAACAAAACAAATTGGAGAAGTTTGGACCCAATCCTATCCAATGGAGGACCAAAGAATTAGCCTTGTTTAAAGTCGCCTTCCAGTGGGCATGGTAGCACACCCCTTTAATCCCAGCACCCAAGAGGCAGAGGCAGGAGGATCACTGTGAGTTTAAGGCCAGCCTGTCTGCAAAGAGAGTTCCAAGGCAGCCAGGGCTACACAGAGAAACCCTGTCTCAAAAAAAAAAAAACAAAAAACAAAACAAAAAAAACCAAAAAACTTGCCTTCCATGCAGACCTAAGCCAGAGGGAAGGGAGCAAGCAGTCACAGTTCAGATCCTGTGGCTCAGAC
Organism: Acomys minous; assembly: GCF_964271855.1. NCBI lineage: Eukaryota > Metazoa > Chordata > Mammalia > Rodentia > Muridae > Acomys > Acomys minous. Next base: position 104,019,040 of record NC_140494.1, read on the forward strand.
TCAAGTGCTTCTTACCCAACATGCCACTCTAAAAGCTACAGAGAAAGAAGATCCAGAGTCACTATTGAGTCCCTGTGTCATCAGTGTTGTCATGTCCTGTCCCCACCCCAGCACCCTAGTCCCTGGTGGACCCCAAGACTCTGAGCATGCTGAGCGAGCACAGTGCCACTGAGCTACAGCCCCAGCCCACCACTGTTTACTTCTGCGGCTGTTCTCACCAGTGCCTGGGTTCCCCAGAGGTATGTAGCACAAATGCCATTATTAGACCCCTTTCCCCTTTTGGACGCTGCTGTAGGAAGGAGCAGTGTGGGGGACAGCTCGAGGCTGCCTTCCAGTGCTCCTTGCTGACTACTCCCACCTATTTCCTTCCAGCACAAAATGTGCTAATCATGAAAACACTTCACAATGACTTGCTTGTTACAATCCCCCTGGTAACAAACCTAATGTACATCACAATTAACAACTTTAGAATCTGTGATTAAAATTTAGGCTCTGTTTTCAAACTAAAACTCAATCTGCTTTTCTTTCAATGTTCCAGGTTAATCATTAAGGAAGTATTTTTTTTCACAGTATTGTATATATTTGAATACAGTATGAATGCTACTAAGGGCGGAGACTGAGGACCAATTTGATCATGATTTATCAGTTTATTATATGTACACTGCCAGCTAACAACCTATTAAAAACAAATTTTCCTATACTAAGAGCCATCAAAAAGTTTAGCCTTAACTTAAGCCTACTTTTAAATTTTTTTTGTTGTTGTTTTTTGTTTTTTGTTTGTTGAGACAGAGTTTCTCTGTGTTGCCTTGGCTAAACACTTTGTAGACCAGGCTGGCTTACAGAGATTCACCTGCCTCTGTCTCCCAGAGTGCTGGGATTACAGGCATGGGCCACCAGGCCTGGTTTATGCCATCATTTACTCATTTTTTTTTTTTCGAGACATGGTTTCTCTGTGTAGCCTTGGCTATCCTGAACTTGCTTTGTAGACCAGGTGGGCCTTGAACTCACAGAGATCTGCCTGCCTCTGCATTTCTGAGTGCTGGGATTACAGGCATATGCCACTGCACCTGGCTACACAAAGACACCATGTCTCAAAAAAAGTAAAATTAAAAATGGTAAAAAGTAGCGGGGTATGGTGGTACACGCCTCTAATCCCAGAGGCAGAGGCAGGCAGATTGGATTGATGTGAGTTTGAGGCCAGCCTAGTCTATAAAGTGAGTCCCGAATAGCCAAGGAAACACAGAGAAACCCTATGTCAAAACACCAAAAAAAAAAAAAAAAAAAAAAAAAAAGGTAAAAAGTGCTAGGTGGGGTTGTGTACACCTGGTGAGGGGCAGGAGGTGGTCTGAGGCAAAAGATCACTCTGATTTCTAAACCAGCCTGGGCAGCACAGCGAGTCCTTGTCTCATCTCGTCCCCTACCTGGGAATGGTAAATGCCAACATGGACAACATTAATTAAGTGTAATGGGAAAATAATGTGTACACTCATCCATGTTCACCACACAAAGTAACCAACACACATAATTTGAAGAACCACTAACCCCAAATTAAAAATAGCCAGGCATGGTAGCACATGTCTGTAGCCCCAGCACTTGGGGAGGCTAAGGTAAAAGGGCTGAAAGTTCAAGGCCAGCCTGAACTACAGTGAGGTCCAGAGTTCCATACCAGCCAAAGCTATCTAATCAGACTGTCTTGGAGAGGAGTAGCTAACAATTATTTCACTGAGGGGTACTTGTTAAACACTGCCTTACTATCATTTGAGGGAATGATGGCTTCACAGGATGAGGGCCAGGCTGGGAGTGCCCACTGAGAACCTACACAGGTCTCTCTCTAAATACAATCATGATTGTTACAAAGGCATCTCGAGGGTCTTATTGCTGTCTGAACATTAGACTGCACTCACACAAACCTGGAGAGTATAATTAGTCAGATGCTTACTCCTGATTACAGTAAGTGCTGCTGTAAACACGGCATCGACAAGGCTGCTTCCACTTTAACACTGCACGTTGTTTCACTGTTAACTTCTCACTGGAAGGAACACATACGCTAAAATGATAAAAACTGTAGTCTAGTAAACGTTATACATAAACCAGTAACAGTCACCCGTCATCATTACCAAGTATTATGCAATGTAGGGACCACATGTGCCATAATTCTGTGACTGGCCTCACAAAGGGGAGTGTATCAGCACATCAAATAGGACAGCAGTTGTGTTGTTCTATGACGTTTAGTAATTGATCCATTTGTATCTTTTGAGACCAGCACAATCTATTGCTCTGTGACTGACAATGTCATTTTAGCCCCACTATAGGCGGCCTCTGTGACCAAGATCTGAATGTGCACCTGAGAAGGAAGAAGAACTTATGATGCCTTAGGAAGTAGGTTAATGCTGGACTCCAAGTCAGGAAATTACTTAACCTCTGACCCTAACTACTTTTACCTATAAAACAAGGATGATACCAATAAAGAGCTATGGTAAGAAATAAATTTATTGTGGCTAAAATAAATTATTCCACAACAAAACAAAAACAAGTAAACTAATTCCCATCCGCAGACTTTTTCTTTTCAGTTAGTTCCTTTGGGACATACAAGCAACTACCTATACACTACCATTACTATACAGGATCCCCTGAGCAGTGTAACAGACGGGTAGCTTACATAGCTTGCAAATGCTTTCTATATGGAGTTTACAAGCTTCAGAGGCTGTCTAACATGGTGGCCTTTGGTTATAACCCCAGCAGTAAGGAGGCTGAGGCAAGAGGACTACAGAAAGTTGGAGGCCAATCTAGTATACAAACAAACAAAAACTATAGTAGGGCTCAAGAGAAAAAATAACAACAAAAGGCCAGGTGTGGTGGGACGCCTTTAATTCCAGCACATGGCAAACAGAGATAAGGCGCTTCATGTGAGTTCCTGGTCAATGAGACCTCATCTAAAAAAGAAAAATAAATAGGGGCACAAGCATCAGAGGTTAAGATAAACCCAGAACAAATACGTCTCTAAGAGACTCCAGGTCACTCTAGACATACTTTAGCAGTCACTTATCATTTCCAGTCTCCTGGAGTGTGTGAACTTAACACCTACCACCTGCCTGAAACTCAGCAGACAAATCTAACAGAAGGAGTCAAGGGAGAAGGAAGGAGGAAAAAGCAGTCAGTCCAACAGGACATGCTGAAGACGAAGACATCTTACTTCCAAAGTATACTAATTTACCCAATGCTCTTTTGGGAGTGGGGAGCAGGTAGAGCCAAGGAAAGATCTGCACCTATTTCGTGTGTGTGTGTGTGTGTGTGTGTGTGTGTGTGTGTGTGTGCGGCGCGCGCATTGTGTTCAGAGGACAACTTGCAGGGCCTGGTTTTCTCCTTCCACTTTGTGTGTCCTGAGGCTCACACTAACTTAGCAGTAAGTATCTTTACCTGCTAAACCATCTCACTGCCCCAAGATAATCCTTTTTTTAAAAAAAACTTCTTTTAAATTAAAAAACAGAAAGCTGGGGCTGAAGAGATGGCTCACAGGTTAAGAGCACTGGCTGCTCTTCCTAAGGTCCTGAGTTCAATTCCCAGCAACCACATGGTGGCTCACAACCATCTATAATGAGATCTGGTGCCCTCTTCTGATGTACAGGTGTTACATGTGAACACAACATTGTATACATAATAAATAAATCTTTAAAAAACAAAACAAAACAGAAAGCGATGTGTGGTGGTTGCTGCTTGTAATCCAGGAGGACTGCTCTTAGCTCAGGCAGCCTGGGCTACAGCGACACCTAAGGTCCCACCAATCCTACCACTACAGAGGGGGAAGGTTAAAGCCTGCAAGACTGCATATGCCAAGAATGTCTGCAAGCCAACAATCATTTTTTTTTGTTTTAAAACATCAAAATAGGATTAAGCATGTTAACCAGCAAGACCAAAGTATTGACTATCCTTCCCTTTCCTGGGAATGTCTGCCAGTCTGCTATACTTTACAATGACATTTTACATCTCACTACATTAAATGTCTTGGCAAAATTTACATGTGAGTTTTCTTTCCATCCTCTCTTCCCTGCCTAGTCTTTAGTGTACTAGCCAATTTCTTTATAGAGAAATAATTCTGCAAGCATTTATTACAATATCCTGGTAAAGCAGGGGGCAGGACTAACAACCAAAAAAGTTGGTCATGTCCATTTTTGTTTAAGGGCTGTTCTAATACAAGCATTTTCCCCCCAACAAGTTTAAGTACCACTCGACTAAGCAAACTAGGCCCATGTTGAGCAAAGGCCACAGCTTACATCAGCTGCAGGCATCCAAAAACAAGGAAAGAAGCAGACCTCCAGTCTCCAGCGATAACTCATTCAACCGACTAGTAGCAGGATGCAGTAACATACATCTAACCCTTACAAGAACAAAATGACAACTCAGGACTCACTACATAATTCCATATATCACAAAGATGCAGTAAGGAGCTGGAGAGATGGCTCAGCGGTTGAGAGCACTTACTGCTCTTGGCACAAGACCAGGGTTCAATTCCCACAACCTGCACAGAAGTTCACAATAGTCTGTTACTCCAGTTCCTGGGGACTCAGACTCCTCCTGGCCCTCTCATAGGCAGCGGGCAGGGATGCATATAGATACAAGCAAGGAAAACACTCAAACGCATGAAGCAAAAAGAATACAGTGACCCCATTAAGACTTTAAAGCTGGGGGGGGGGGGGGGGGGAGCAAGATGGCAAAACTCCAAGGGTGAAGATGTTTCGACCTAGCAAGCATTAGGTAAGTATTAAGTAATAATACGAAGTATTAAGACAATCTGGAAGTCTGAAAAGTGGTACAAACCTGTGGGCCTAGCGTAAGAAAGGACTAAGCTTTCATATCAGCACAGTGAGTGTTATGGGACACATGGCTGAGACCATCCTCAGAGACAAGCAGTAAAGAACAAAACCCCTTGCCTTCCAGACTAGAATAGAAAAGCTAGACGCCTACGGTCCCGGAAAATACCAAAAAGCTAAACACAGTTTCAACCAAAACTTTGAGACCGTAAGTGATTAAACATCTCTAGAAAAATTCAGAAGTCAACACTCTCAAGTGATGAAAGCAAGGGAGGGTTCATTTGGGCTAGCATGGAGAACAGGACCAGCTATAATCTATCACTAGCAGAAACACCATTTTAAAGTTCAGTGTTTTAAGGAAGTCACTAATCAGGATCACTCTGATACAGTGAACCCACTCCATGTCCTACATGGGAAACTAACTGGAAATGAAACTGTTTCTAAACCAGAAGTCCAACAGTTAAGCTCCCAAAATGTACACCTACAAACTTCAGATTGTAAAGACATTCGGTATTTTTTAAGATGTCAATACATGGATCTAGAATCTAGGCTGAGGCAGAAAGATTGCTGCGAGTTCCAGACTGGCCTGAGATACAATGTGAAAGCTTGTCCCAAAAAACAAACAAGGGTTCATTCCCCAGGATCTCCGGGCAGCTTAGTCTATATTGGGGCTGGAGAGATGGTACAGTGGTTAACAGCACTGTTCATGCATAAGACCCAGGTGTGGCTTACAACAATCCATAACTCCAGGTCCAGGGGAGCCAACATCTTAACTCCAGGGTACTGCATGCATGTGGTGCACAGCCATACATGCACACAGAACACCCACAAACGAAATTAATAAAATAAATTTTAAAAAAAGAAAAAGAAACAAACAAGATATCAGCACATCTTTGTGGTGGTTTTTAAATTTCCGCAAAACACACACACACACAATCAACATACTTATGTCATTAATTACAATACCAATCGAGACCAGGGAGGGGGCTCCCAACAATTCAAATTACTTAATGTTGGGAAAAATTAGGCCTGGAAAAGTGGCTCTGAAACCACTGGTATGCAGCGCAAGAGTGTTAATTCTCACATAGGACTTGTTAAGCATTTATATAGCAGTTACATTAGCCAAATGCTTCTTAATAATTTTATTGGCTGTTTCTAGTCCAAAACAACCCATGGAGAACTTTACAGAAGAGGAACCTGGGCCCAGAGAGGAACCAAAGAAAACCAAATTTACCCTGGAGGAAATAACACCACTCACTTACATGCCAGATGCTCCTAATCACATTGATCTGCAGTAAGAATTTTGAAAAATTAATGACTATGGTAAGAATCAAGGAAACAGAGCACTGAATTCTAACAAAATGTTAAGAGATTGTGTCTCCACGTTTAAGTACTTGAGCCAATAAGACTACATTATACAGACACAACTAGAAGGAAGTAAGATTCTCTCCAACGACAGACTTAAAGGGCTAAACGTAAAACGGCAGCCCTAGCCCCGCACCTGATTTTAAAATGGTTATCAAAGGGGTCCTGAAATAACAGGCAGAGAGGCCCGTTACAGAAACCAACCACCACAGCCCAGTTAAAGCACAGAGCACAGGGAGGAAGTTCTCTACAAGTCAGACTGCAATTTCGTACGCTCGGTCAGTCCACCTTTCGAAACATAATGGTTCTAACCAGAACTTGTGGTTTGACCAGTGTCTATCTCAGCAGCAGCAATGGATTACATACAACACTTTGCAAGACAAAAAAAAAAAAAAACCTTAAGCCATCCTTCCCTGCCCCCATTTAACCCACCTCTTTTCTTTGATCTTCGCTTTACATCTTAATGAGAAAAAACTATAAGCTCACCCAGACCGCAGTCAGTCCCGCCCGCCGCCTCCTGACCCCAGGTCCCTCACTTAGGGCGACTCCTCTTCCAACCTGGAGCCCTGGCCGGCAGACCAACACACATCCCTCAGGCCCACCTCCCGGGGCCCACTCGGCGACCCACATCACATCCCCAAGCTCCGCACCCCCATCGCACTTCCGCCCGGGTGGCGCGGTGACCAGCCCTCCCCCCAGCCCCCACCCCATCTTTGTCTGGCTCCCCCACACCTCAACGTTCCCAACTGCCAACGGCAACCTTCCCTCCCTCCCTCTCCCCCCCTCCCCTACCGCCCACGCCCACCCGGCGCCGCGCGCGCCCGCCCGCAGGCCGCTCACCTTGTCCATGAGCTTCCAGCACTTCTCCACCATCTTCTTGTCCACCGTGCCGGGAGGGTGCGGGCTGAGGTGGTGGTGGTGGTGGTGGTGCGGCTGGAAGGCGTCCTTCATGAGCCCGATCAGGCCGCCCGCGCCCGAGCCCCCAGAGCCACCGCCGCCTGCGCCCGAGCTCTTCTTCACGTTGCCGGCCATGGCCAGCGGAGGGTCGGGAGCCCGCTCGGCCGCGAGCTGGGGAAAAGGAGCGGGCCGAGAAGGAGGGGCCTCTCCGGCAGCCACCGCCGGGCGCTCTCAGCCGAGGGAGTGAGAGGGAGGCGCCCGGCCTGAGGCGCGCCCCTGCGCGGGCGCGAGCGCGGGCGCGCGCGCCGGAGACCGGCAAGCACGGGACTCCGCGGCGAGCACCCCTCCTCGCCTCCCCCCCAAACTCGCTCGCGCCCGAGCTCGCGAGCACCCGCGTGCCCAGCCGCTCCCGGAAAGCCTCCAGCACGTTTCCGCGCCCACTGCTCCCGCCCCGACCCTCGGGGATGGGGCGTGGCCACCCGGGGCGGAGCCCCAAGAGGAAACTGGGTGCCTGCGCCCTCTGCTGGAGAAGGGAGGGATGGAACGAAAGAGGTGGGGTCCAAGGTAGAACCTGCGCACTAGACAGAAGCCCTGCGGCCCATGTTCTTTGTGGAGACTCGGCTTGTTGTTGCCTCAGGGAGTGAGTCGTTGCTATGCTCGGATTAAGACAGGTAGGGGTGCGCTGTGAGTTCGAGGCCAGCCTCAGTTTCCAAAGCGAGTCCAGGACAGCTAAGGCTACGCAGAGAAACGCTGTCTTGAAAAACAAAACAAATCAAGACAGGTAGGGGTGGAAGGAGTCTTCCCGACAAATGTGGAAGTTGAGCTTCGAGTTATCTGCTTCATACTGTGGGAAAACGGAGAATGCCAAGGTTTTTATTTTTGTGGTGCTTGGAATTGAACCTGCGACCTCACACATGCTAGCCAAACACTCCACCTTGAGCTATCCCCCTACACCAGGGTCATGTTTCACCACGTAGCCCTGGCTGCCTTGGAATTTGCTATGTAGACCAGCATAGGTGGCTTTGAACTCATGCAGACTCACATGCTTCTACCTAGCCCCGAGTGCTGAGATTAAATTTTTCCTTGGCCCAAGCGTGTTAGTACATGCCTTTTTTTTTTTTTTTAAGACGGGGTTTCACTATGTTATCTTGGCTGTCCTGGACTTGCTTTGTAGACCAAGTGATCCACCTGCCTCTGCCTCCTGAGTGCTGGGATTGTAGGCTTGCACCACTGCGCCCCGGCAGTACATGCCTTTTAATCCCAGCACTTGGGACGCAGAGGCAGGAGAATCTCTGTGAGTTCAAGCCAGCCTGCTCCAGCTAGTTCAAGACAGCCGGGGCTACACAGAGAAATCCTGTCTCAAGGGAAAACACAAACACACACACACAGATCTCCTTGGTGTTTATAACTGGCAGAGAATGGGAAGAAGGCTGCTACAACTTTTGCAGCCTGATTAGGCCCCTTGAAAGGCTTAAGGTTTGGGGAGTCGAGTCTCAAGTGCCTCTCCTTTTTTTTTTTTTTTCTCTGAAGAGCAGTTCCTTTTCTGAGAACTGACTGAATATGTATTTTAAAGATTCTATTGCTCAGCGGAATGCACTGCCAGCAGAGGCCCCGCCCACAGAAGCTGTGAGACAGCTGTGAGCGCTGGCCACTTGCACACAGGGAACAGAAATTCAGCTCCCAGTCGCCTCCACTTCCTTATCTTCAAGCATCATCTGAAGAACTTTGAAAATAGGGACTTCTTTTCCAAAGGAGGAAGTGCCCTGCCTTGATTTGCTAATAAAAAAAAAAAATTAGCTCCAAAGCCCCATAGTGCCATTAAAGTACTAAGTTCTGCGCTATCTCTGTCTCTTGGCTCGGCCACCAAGGCCGTGGCTGGTAGGTTGTTGAGTTTATCCGGTAGCTCAAGCGAGGAAATGTCTCTGAACTCCAGAGCTCTTCAGTCTCACAACTTTGGTTTGCAAACTGGTCCTCTACAACATTTCTGAATCTTTATTACCATTTCCTGTCAGTAGACTTGCCCTTTTATCAGTTTCTTTGTTTTGGTTTTGTTGGTGCTGATGGCTTTGGGGGTTGTTGTTTTGAGACAGGGTTTCTCTGTGTAGCCTTGGCTGTCCTGGACTCTCTTTGTAGACCAGGCTGGCCTCAAAATCACAAAGATCCTCCTGCCTCTGCCTCCCAATTGCTGAGACTAAAGGCGTGCGCACCCAGCCTTTTATCATTTTCTACCTAGAAAGAAAAAAAAAAATAGTAATTTAGCAAAGAAAAATCTAAGCAACATTCTAAAATTACTGTGAAACTTTCTAAGGCCTGTGCCACCTCCCTGGCTGCAGGCCTTCCTTCTGACCCCCGTGGGATATTGACACCTTTCTCACGGACACTGTCAGTTCATCCTGTCACCATACAGTTCCTAAAGTGTCGCCGGAGAGAAGCACACACATGAACTGAACTTTTAAATTCTCCCCAGTGTTGCATCTGTAATAAAATACACAGTGACAATCTTGCTCCTAGTTGTAAATGACTCCATGATACATAGATCCCTATGGTGGGTAGCTTACCAAGTCACAAAATAAAACAGGCCCGTTTTCATCCCCATTGCTGAGGGTATTCCCTCTGCCTGGAGTATGCTTCTAAGATGCAAGTCATTCTTCAAGAGCCAGGCACTGGTGGCGCACGCCTTTAATCCCAGCACTCGGGAGGCAGAGGCAGGCAAATCGCTGTGAGTTCGAGGCCAGCCTGGTCTACTAAATGAGTCCAGGACAGCCAATGCTACACAGAGAAACCCTGTCTTGAAAAAAAAAAATCATTCTTCAAAAATCAGGCTAATTGGGCAGTGTTGGCACCATGCCTTTGATCCCAGCACTTGGAAGACAGAGGCTGGTGGATCTCTGTGGGTTCAAGGCTGGCCTGGTCTACAAAGTGAGACCAAGATAGCCAAGGCTACACCCTAACCCTACCTCGAAAAACCAATAAATAAATATTTCTAGTTTGTGTTATCGTCAGCAAAGTCTACATAGAAAGCGTTGGGATTACACAGCAACATTTTGTTTATGCTGTAGCAGGCATATTTCTGTTTGTTTCCTGTTTGGTTTGTTTCCTGCAACAAAGAGTTCACTGAGCACCAGCACGGAATCATTAGGAAGAGGCAACTTCTGAAATTCCAGCAAAAGTCTTCTTTGCACTGTAATGGCAGCCGTTAAGTGCTTGTTAGAATTCACTTTGTACACAGCACCACCCATAGCAGCATCTAATCCCAATGTCATTTCTATCCCACAACGCTCACTTCTGGCTCATGTGGAGGCTGCCCACTGTCCCATAACCGTAGGAAAGGTGGAAGATTTCCCGGAAGCCTGAGCCCCCGTCATGGCGCTTTGCCATTGGCCTTGACTGCCGATTTCCTGGGAGAAACAGAGCTATCACCATGAACAAAAGACTGAAAGCCTAGTTCATCTCCCAGGCAGAGCCGGGTGTGGTGGCGCACACCTTTAACCCCAGAACTCGGGAGGCAGAGGCTGGTGGATCTCTGTGAGTTCGAGGCTAGCCTGGTCTACAAAGCAAGTCCAAGATAGCCAAGGCTAACACAGAGAAACCCTGTCTTGAAAAACAAGCAAACAAACAAATAAAAAAAGGAACAAAGAAAAACATCTCCCAGGCAGGAGTCAGCAGTGCCATCTTTATCTTTAGAGGGCTGGATATCCTAACCCTCTCCCTGCCTCTCCCTACCTCTTCCTACCTCTCCCTGCCTCTCCCTACCTCTTCCTACCTATCCCTGCCTCTCCCTACCTCTTCCTACCTCTCCCTGCCTCTCCTTGCCTCTCCCTACCTCTCCCTCCCTCTCCATATCCATCAGTGAAGTGGCCAAGGGCCTAGGAGCTCTTTTCCCCCAGAGGTAATTGAAGAGAGAAGATGAAAGCCACACTATGTTTTGTTTTTTTAATAGCTCAAGATTCAGCCTAGAGAGGATGGGCACGATTTTCTAGTTTCAGAGATTTGAAAGCCACACACCTCCAGGCCTTTGCAGCATTGTCTTCCCTGCTGGGAAGGACACACACACACACACACACACACACACACACACACACACACACACACTCCCACCTGCTTCCACTAAACTCACCAGGCCAATTCCTCCCATCCAACAAGTCTTTCAAGCTTAGCAATCACCCTTCTCGACCCTTCCAGGCATCAGCGAGATAGGCAGGCTCTCCACTCCTGGTGGTAGCTTCCCTGGCCTTGGCTGCCCAGCTATTCTCTCCCGGAAGACAGGACCCTTTGCTGACATACTGATAGAAACAGCCTCAGGTCAGGCAGGGCCTGGGCTTGGAGCTTCATACATATTTACTGAACCCACACCAATCATGTAAAAAAAAATTTTTTTTAAGTGAAAAAATAAGATGCATTGGCCACATCCAAACAGACTTTCTCGCATCCAAACAGACTTTCTCCTATGTAAGTTAATGATAATTCTTTCTTTCTGTGCGGTCAGAGACATCTGCAACCAGGAAAAAAAAAATGTTTATCATCCCTTCATCATAAGCAACTGTTACTTTCTTTTTTCTTTTCTCCCTTCCCCCCACCCCCACCCCCATTTTCCTTTTGAAGACAGGTCTTACTTCCCCCCCCCCCCCATGCTGACATTAAATATCTGGGTCAAAGGGTCCTCCTAGCAGAGCCTCCGGAGTAGCTACGACTCTACAACTGGGTCACTCTGCCCAGCTCACAGTCCCTAATAGGCCAGTGGTTCTTACTCAACTTCTGGGGATCTAAGAGGGCCATGGGGGTCACCTAAGACCATCAGAAAACACAGACATGTACATTAGAGTTCAAAACAATAGCAAAACTACAATTATGAGGTAGCAATAAAAATAATTTTATGGTTGGGGTTACCAAAACACAAGGAACTGTGTTAAAGAGCCACAGCATTAGGAAGGTTGAGACCCACTGCTGTAGCCAAGGCCATTGGATCTCTGATTAGGCTATTTTTCTTTTAATATATGAATAACCAATTCCGTATTTGAATAAAAGTGAGTGCTCATCCCTCCTCTATCTCTCCTCAAATCTCCTGTCTAGATCAGGGTGTGGCGCTGCACACCTTTAACCAGCCCTCAAGAAACAGAGGTAGTTAGAGGCCCTGATCTATACAGTGAGTTCAAGATCAGGGTAAGAAGGCCCCTTTCTCAAAAGTCAAACAAAAGCCCTCCTGGATGGAGCTTTGTTTTGTTTGTTGTAGGCTCAATTATCTTTTTTTTTTTTCTTTTTCTTTTTCTTTTTTCCGAGACAGGGTCTCTCTGTGTAGCCTTGGCTGTCCTGGACTCACTTTGTAGACCAGGCTGGCCTCGGTACCTGCTGCCAAGCTTGATGACCTGAGTTCAATCCCCAAGATCCACATGGAAGGAGGAGAGACTCAACTCCCACAAGTTGTCCTCTGGCCTTCCCATGTACTCTGTAGTACACACACACACACACACACACACACACACACACACTAAATTTAATACAAATTTTTAAGATTTTTGTCGATTAATTTTAATAATCTATCTATGTGTGTACACATAAGTGGGTCTTTTAGGAGAGCAGCAAGCGCCCTTAACTGCTGAGCCACCCTCTCCAGCTCCCAACATAATTTTTTTGTTTTGTTTTGTTTTGTTCAAGACAGGGTTTCTCTGTGTAGCCTTGAATTGTACTGGTCTCGCTCTGTAGACCAGGCTGGCCTCAAACCCACAGCAATCCACCTGCCTCTGCCTCCCAAGTGCTGGGATTAAAGGTGTGCGCCACCACTGCCCAGCCCCCCAACCCCCAAAGAAATTTAACAGACATAAATATGATGAAATGATCTTTCCTAGCATGGCTTCTAAACTGAAGTCAATGGAGAGAGGAGGGAGAACCAAACTTTTCCTCGCGGTTTTCATCTGGCTTGTTTTCAGAAGATGTTCTAGAGATGGGGGTGAATTCCTGAGCATAATGTCATCCTATTCTGGGTTACGTTAGAAACAGTTCTCTTGTGACATATGGCGCTTTTTTACTTCACCTTGACCTCAAACCACATCCTGATCCTGCACCTGAGACTCGGTTGACTGAACATACTTGTAAAATACATGCTCATCTCAGGCATGGGGGGTATAGCTTCCGTTCTGTCATTTCTATTCTCAACGTGTCGTTCCAAGCACCAACATGAGTGACAGCGATTCAGGGAAAGGAGTCCCGAACGAACTCCTGGGAAGGAGAGGGCAGGAGCGCCCACTGCGCTCCAGGGCAGGGAGGGGACATTCTGAAGAAAGAATAAATGAAAATGTGGTGGGGGGAAAAATGAGAAGAAAGATGTTCTCCACGTCCCAGAAGTGTGCATGAGGCTCACCAGCCCTAAGTTACAGGGGCTGTTAAGTATCACAGAGTCGATTATGACAGGCTGGAGATGCGGCTCTGCAGTTAGGGGAGAGTACTGCTCATGCAGAGGGTTCATCTGGTTCCCAGCAGCACATTGATGAACTGCTCACAACCCTGTAATTCCAACTCCAGGGATGCCAATGCTCACTTCCAGCCTCTTTGGGCACTGCACTCACATGCACAAACACACACATGTATAACATAAGTAAAAATTAAAATTAAAGATGTTTCCTAAAATATCTAAAATGCCCGGGGTTAAATAAACACGTGTTGACCTTCTGCTTGCTCTATGCAGGTGGAGGATTTTTACTCCCATGTCTTGTGTCTGTTTCTTCAGATGTGCTTCTGTTGCTAGGTAACTAACCACAATTTAAGGGACTACAAGGAGTCTGTAGGTCCTATAATTCACAGATAGGAAGGCTTGCTGTTTTAAGTCTATGTATGATGGCATTATGATGCCCAGCCACAGCCCAGTTCCAGAGAAAGCCCTCTCAGCTGGAGGGAGGGCAGCAAGCAAGCTACCCATCATACTCTCTGCCCACAATCAATTTTTTAAATCATATACAAGATGCTATAAAGCATCCCCCAAAGGGGATGGCCCAAGAAATTTAGGAGACTCAGGAGGTCAATCAAGTCCACTAGAGGGAGCCCTAACCAACTCTATGCTAAGGGTGGGGGAGGGCTAAACACCTGTCTGCAGATTAACCTTGAAGGGTTAACAATCAAAATGTAATGTGAATAAAATAAAATTTTTAAAAAACTTTTAAAAATAAATAGGAAAGCAAAAGCCATCATTATTTATATATAATCATACTTCCAATATATCACATATATAGAACTATATCACATATATGTAATTCCTTTTTTGTTTTGGTTTGGTTTTGGTTTTTGAGACAGGGTTTCTCTGTGTAACAGCCCTGGCTGTCCTATACTCACTTTGTAGACCAGGCTGGCCTGGAACTCACAGAGATCTGCCTGCCTCCCGAGTGCTGAGATTAAAGGTGTCTGCCACTACGCAGGGCTAAAAGATTTATTTATTTATTTACTTTTGCATATGAGTGTTCTATATGCATGTACACCTGCAGGCCAGAAGAGGGCACCAGATCTCACTATAGATGGTTGTGAGCCACCGTGTGGTTCCTGGGAATTGAACTCAGGATCTCTGGGAGAGCAGACAGTGCTCTTAACCTCTGAGCCATCTCTCTTGACCCCCATGTATTTGTGTGTGTGTGTGTGTGTGTGTGTGTGTGTGTGTGAGAGAGAGAGAGAGAGAGAGAGAGAGAGAGAGAGAGAGATTTCCACAAAACCCCAATCTAAGAATCAGAGCAGAAATAGGTTAAAAGAATGGAGGAAACCCAATACTAATAGCAGTCAAATAATATGAAAAACCTGGCAGAGTTTCATCTAAGAAGCTCTTGCAGCAGGGCAGCACTCGGGAGGCAGAGGCTGGCGGATCTCTGTGAGTTCAAGTCCAGCCTGGTCTACAAAGCAAGTCCAGGACAGCCAAGGCTACACAGAGAAACCCTGTCATGAAAAACCAAGCCAAACCAAACCAAACAAGCAAACAGAAAAGATATAGGAGTGAGGCAAGATTGACTGGGAGAGAAAAAAAAAAGTCCTGTAGACACACCATTAGAGTCTGGGGCTTTCAAGAACTACAAAATTTATACATCAAGAAATTCAAGCCAAGCCGAGTCAAGTTAGGAAGCTGAACTCATGACTCTGCCTAATTTGCGCTCTTCTGTCTCGGTCAGCATCCCGAGGCCCATGGCTCCACCTCTCTGTTCTCATTTCTCTTAAGTGGAACACTCTACTGCCTGTGCCAGAACATCTTTCTCTCACACACCAAAGTAGCTTTTCTGAAGCAAAGCTTCAGGTTTCTCTGGTTGGTTGGTTGCTTGCTTGCTTGGTTTTTCGAGGCAGGGTTTCTCTGTGTAGCCTTGGCTATCCTGGACTCTTAGACCAGGCTGGCCTTGAACTCACAGCGATCAACCTGCCTCTGTCTCCTGAGTGCTGGGATTAAAAGCGTGCGCCGCCGCCGCCACCACCCATCCCAAACATTCAGTTTTAAAGAAGATAGTGCCACTGCATTCACGGGACCCTGTGGTTGGCTACTATGCCTGCCTTTTCTCTGCTTCTGTGAAACACTGTTCTCTCAGTCTGTAAATTTCTATATCCTAAGACTGGAGAGTCTCCAGACCGTAGGCAGTGCCTATGAAGACAGGAAGCGTACCTATTCCGCCACAAAACCTCTTCTTTGGGGCTAGGATTTGGGTGTAACAGGAGAAGCTTCGCTATAGGACCTTTGTATGAGCCGACTGAGCTCTCCCACCTGCCTAGGAACGCTGTGTTTCCCAGTTGCCTGGATGACATGCGGTCTCCGGAAACCCAACAGCCCAGTTCTTGGCCCTGCCTCTGGAGGAAGTTTTCCACCCTGGATTGGCCCGGAGGACTCAGGCTCCTCCCTAGGCTCAATCGGCTTGGGTCTTTCTTTGCCCTCCCCATGGAATGTCGCTCCCAGGGAGACAAAACACAAGCCTGAGCTGGTCCTGCAGGTAGAAAGAGGAAGACTAAGGTTCCCTAAGAGGGCTGACCGCTGCACATCGCACTGTTCTCTCTCACTGATCCTAGCCTGCCTATGCTTCCCAGGAGACCAAGAAGAAGCTTCTAAAAAGTGTAAAATAAGGGCCCTGGCGTGGTGGTGCACGCCTTTAATCCCAGCACTCGGGAGGCAGAGGCAGGGGCAGGTGGATCGCTGTGAGTTCAAGGCCAGCCTGGTCTACAAAGTGAGTCCAGGACAGCCAAGGCTATACAGAGAAACCCTGTCTCTAAAGACAAAAAACAAAACAAAAAGTGTTAAGATACACTGGGAGACTAGAATTCTGACCCTCCCTGAGACTCCTGCCTCAATCTAGCAGTCAGGGAAGCATGTCTGTATGCAGACCCAGATAGAAGCTCTTCCCCCCACCAGGACAGCAAGGATGCCGCCTAAAACCAAAGGAAAGGGGAGAAAAACCGGGGCACAGAAGAAGAAAAAGAATCCAAGTCCTGGTGAGTCAAAGTGGGTGAAGGGTGGTGCTCCTGCTTGTCCGTGTCCGCGGAGGGCAACCAGATGGAGTGGGTTTGTGTTGGTTTGTCTTTGGCTTTCTTGACACAGGCTCACTATGGAACTCAGGCAGCCCTCAAAGCTATCCCCCTGCCTCAGTCTTCCTAGTGCTAGGATCGGAGGCATTGCCGCCGCACTTGGCTAACATGAAGCTTTCTCACCCTCCTCTTTATAGCCTTGTCTCCAGATTCCACCAGGCTGGGGTACTGGTGGATGACCCCCAAAAAAAAACTTCCCCTGGAGTCCGATCTAGTTCTTCGCCTTCGTAATATTTGTCACCCTCCTTTTGAGCACCCAGCATGGACAAGGCAGTGAAGACTCGGCCGTGAATTTGTCAGACTTTGCCATTAGGCGCCCTTCGTTCAGTGACTCTTCCTCCATCACACAGGAAGCAGTGCAGATGTGGGAGGAAGACGGAAGACGGGGTGAGGGAAGAGATCAGAGTAACCTAAGACTTGTCTTGCCAGGACAGGTGTGGAGGCTGAGGCCAAGCACAGGCTGCTGCTGCTTGAGAAGGAGTTGCTTCAGGCCCACTTAGGTAAGAAGTGTGAAGCGTCAGGGAGACAGCGGATGCCCTAGTCAGGGTCATCATTGCTGTGCCGAAACGCCATGGCTGAGGACATGGCTTGTTTGGCTTGTGCTTCCAAAGCACTATTTATTATTGAAGGAAGTGCTGACAGGAACTCAAACAGGGCGGGAACCTGGACACAAGAGCTGATGCGGAGGTGATGAGGGAGCGCTGCTAACTGGCTTGCTCGTCCTGCTTTCTTATAGAACCCAGGACCACCAGCCCCACGATAGCACCACTCACAATGGGCTGGGCCTTCCCCCATCCATCACTAATTAAGAACATACCCTAGAGGCTTGCCTACAGCCAGATTTTTACAGAGGAGTCTTCTCAGCTGAGGCTCATCTCCTCTCTGAGGACTCTAGCTTGTGCCAAGTTGGCATAGATTGTGCACCCAGCACCTGGCAACATTGGGGGCATTTCTGGGTTCTTGGAGAACTGGGAAGTTTGAACGGTGTGAAGGGTTAAACCAAGCCAGCCATTCTCTGTTGGCAAAGATTGTGAGAAAGGGCTAGGCGGTGAAGATTGATGAAGACATTATTCTCCCCCTGGCACTAGTAATGGAACCATACCTCATTCATGATAGGTTAGTAGTCTACCATGGAGCTAACCCACAGCGCAGGGAAGCCATTGTCTGTTAATAGCCAGACATGGAGAGAATATTGACTCCTTAGGAATGAAAAGTCTATGGGTCTGGAGGAGGCCGGGGAGACACTGGAGAAGAGGTTGACACCTGCCACCAGGTTCCCAGAGCTGAGCAGAGTTCGCCGAGGCTGTTGTAGACAACTCTGTGCGATTCTTAGCCAGACCTGAGCATGGCTCTGATGCTATTCACAGCTCTACAGAGGGAGGAGGCTCAACGGGCCAAGGCTGCTGAAGAAAGGCTGAAACAGAGGCTACAAGGGCTGCAAGCTGAACTTGAAAAAGCCCAGAGTGAAGGGAGGGCTGTATATGCAGGTATGTTTGACTGATTTGGGGGGCCAGTGGGGGGGGAGTGCAGGAGACAGGTGCCTGGAAGAAGACAACCAAGAGTCAGGGAATTCTGGGAAGGGAATGAAGAGAGATCCCAACTGCTATGCCTACTCTCTACCTTCCCGGCATAGGCAGGGTCCTGAGAACCAAAGAGAGATCCCTGGTACGATGTGGGTCACCACATCTAGACTGTCTAACGGTGCATGTTTGGTATGTGCATGAAACAAAATGCAGTCAGGGCCCTTCTCTTTTTCATCTTTGGGAGGGAATGGGAAGAAAGGCAGAATTCCCCTCCTAAGCTGTAGCCAGGCCGAGGGTCTAGTTTACTCTCCTCCCAAATTTTTGTTTGTTTGTTTGTTTGTTTGTTTTTGAGACAGGGCTTCTCTGTGTAACAGCCCTGGCTGTCCTGGACTCACTTTGTAGACCCAGCTAGCCTCGAACTCACTTGGATCCGCCTGCCTCTGCCTCCCGAGTGCTGGGATTAAAGTCTTGTGCCACCACGCCCGGCTGAAACTTTATTTTCTTTCTTCATGCCTCCATCCCTACCTGGGTTCTTGCTGCCTGTTGCTCCTACCTCAGAGATGAGCCGCCAGCGCAGAGCCCTGCAAGAAGAGTTGGAGAGCCGAAGCAAGCAGCTGGAGGAGGAAGTGAGAGGTCTGCAGAAGCAGCTGGGTAGGTCCCTCATCCCTCACCCTTTCTTTCCCAGGCTCATTAACAGGGCCCGGCGTGGAAGAGTGGACTCAGAAGGTCCGCCTCTACATGGCTAGTCTGTTGGTTGAATTTTAGCTAGGGTCACCTTCCTCTGAACAGAGTTCGGTGGCACAAACCTCTAGGTTAGGGGCTGGAGTTAGCCCAGCACTTACGAGCACTTGTTCTTTTCCCAGCACCTACATGGTGCACATATATAGATGCAGGCAAAGCACTCATATACATAAAATAACGAAGTAAATAAATCTAAGAAAAGGAAGTAATGTGAGCTGGGCGTGGTGGCACACACTTTTACTCCCAGCACTCAGGGAGGCAGAGGCAGGCAGATCTTTGTGAGTTTGAGGCCGAGGCCAGCCTGCCCTATAAAGTGAGTCCAGGCTACACAAACAACCCCTGTCTCAAAAAGCCAAAAAAAAAGAAAAGAAAAGAAAAGAAAAGTTAGGTCTCAGCCATTTCTCCCTTTGCCTAATCTTACCAAGTCCAGTAGTTACCCCCTTTCACTGCCCTGTCTGTCCTAAGCAAAATATTTTCTTTATTAGTTTATCCAGTTTTTACAACCAAACTACAGCAAATGTTTTTGGGGTTTTGTTTTGTTTTGTTTTGTCTTTTTGTTTTTTTACTTCAATATCTTCAAAGTCAAGCACTTAGTAGGCCTTAAATTTCTACTTGCTAAATCAATGAATAAACCAATCAGATAAGAAAGCAGAGGTCAGAAGACTGCATCAGATCCTCTGGAGCTGGAGCTACACGTGTTTCTGAGCCACCATGTGGGTGCTGAGAACCAAACTTGGGTCCTCTGCAAGAGCACCAGCCAGTGTTCTTAACTGCTGAGCTATTGCTCCTGTCGCCTCCTGAGCGCCGCCTTTTATATTCTTCAGAATGCCCAAGGTGGCCTGGAACTCACAGTGATCCTCCAGCCTCGGTCTCCTGGGTTGTAGGATTACAGATGTGAGCCATCACATCCTACTTCAAAGTTTTCTTATCCTAAAATCTCTTTGGTTTGGCTATACATATTCATGAGCTGCTTATACAGGCCAGGGACTTCATCTCTGACCTTGGCCTTCTTATAATGAAAAGCCATCATTTATTGAACACTTCCTATATTTGATGCTTTGCCATCCATCCGTTTTCACAGTGAAGGGTCACAGCAAACTCAAGGAGCATAGATCACTTTCCCTCTAAAGGTAGAGAAGGACCTAGGGGCAGGCTCAATGCTTAGGAAAGATGGCTGCTCTTCCTGAGGCCTGGCTTTGATACCTAGCACCCACATGGTAACTCACAACAATTATAATTCCAGCTTCAGGAGGGGTCCAGTCTAGTGCCCTCTTCTGGCCTCCACAGGTGCCTGCACACACACACACACACACACACACACACACACACACACACACACACAGAGAGAGAGACACACACACACACACAGAATTTTGTTTGTTTGTTTGTTTTGTTTTCTGAGACAGGGTTTCTCTGTTACACAGAGCCTTGGCTGTCCTGGACTCTCTTTGTAGACCAGACAGAGATTCACCTGCCTCTGCTTCCCAAGTGTGGGATTAAAGACGTGCACCACCACACCCGGAGAGAGAGTATGTTTTAAAAACCCAGATATAAAGTTAAAAATAAATAAATAACTTTATAAAGGTTAAAAAAACTGAATCATGTTAGTTGGTACAAGTCTATAATCCCAACCCTGGGAGGCAGAGACAAGACAATCTAGAGTTCAGTGTTGTCCTTGGCACATAGAGAATTTAAGGCCAGCCTGAGCTATATAGGGTCCTGTCCTGTCCTGTCCTTTTTTTTAAGAGGGGGTTGTTTGTTTGTTTGTTTGTTTTTTGAGATAGGGTCTCTCTGCGTGTATCTTTGGCTGTCCTGGACTCAATTTGTAGACCAGGCTGGACTCAAACTCATAGA
Source organism: Acomys minous (assembly GCF_964271855.1). Classification (NCBI taxonomy): domain Eukaryota; kingdom Metazoa; phylum Chordata; class Mammalia; order Rodentia; family Muridae; genus Acomys; species Acomys minous. The sequence goes on from NC_140494.1 coordinate 104,039,756, forward strand.
GATCCACCTGCCTCTCCCTCCAGAGTGCTGGGATTAAAGGCGTGCACCACCACAACCGGCTAAGGTCCTGTGTTAAACAAGACAAAGACAAACATTTAAGTCATGGAGACTCAGAGACACTTGTCCCACTCTGAATAAAGAGTAGACACTAGACTTTGGCCAATTCCCCATCCCAATCCCTCTGTACCTCAGTGAGTCCTTATAGAGACTTCAGGGAAGTTGATGACCCAGTAAGTCTGCGATGGGCTCTGTCAAAGTGCCCTTTTCAGGAATCTTTGGTTACTGTTCTTGGCACAATGTCATTATCCTGTCTTCTTTATCTTTCTGCCCTGCTCCCTAGAGACATGCCAAAGGGAGGCTGAGACAGCCAGGGAAGAGGCTGAGCAAGCCCTCAGAGAGCAAGCTGGAACCCTGGCTCAGCTTCGCGCCCATGTGGCAGACATGGAGGCCAAATATGAGGAAATCTTACAAGTAAGCACCACTCCTTGGAGGCCATCTTCTCAGCATCCCGTAGCCCTCTATACCTGTGCCCCAAAGTAGTGTGATGACCCACAGCCCAAGGAAGCCATGCCACATCCTAAATGTAAATAGAAGGTACAACCATTAACAGAGCCGGTGACTTGTAATCCCAGTATTTGGGTGACTAAGGCAGGAAGATTTCAAGTTCAAGGCCAACATAGGCTACCGTGTACTATGTAGCTGCTACACAGTGAGATCTAGACTCAGAATAATCAGGGGCTAGGGGTATAGGACAGTGGAGAGCTGCAGCCTAGTATGCAAGGCCCTGGGCTCAATCCCTAGCACAAAGGTCTGGTGGGGGTGGGTGGGGAGGATTTGGGGTGGCAATAGGAAGAGGAGTTGGGAGAAGAAGGAGCAGGGAAGGAAAGGAGTGGCACAGGCTTGAAATTCTACTATCCAGGAGGCTGAGGCAGAAGGATCATAAGCCAACATAGGGAGGACTAGCTGGCTATACAGCTCAATGACAGGGTACTCACCTAGCATGGGTGAGGCTTTGGGTTCAATCCTGAGCATTGAAGAAAGAAAGGAAAGAGAAGAAAAAGAGAGAGAGAGGAGCAATGGTAGCCAAGCATGGTGGTTCATGCTTGCAATCTAGCACTTGGGACACTGAGGCAGGAGAATTCTGAGTTCAAAGCCAGCCTGGGCTACAAAGCAAGGATATCTTACAAAAAGAAGGAAGGGAGGGAGGGAAGGAGGGAGGAAGGAAAGAAGGGAGAGAAAGCCATAGTGAAGAACCCATAACTAACCAAGCTGGGCAACTTGAGGCAACATTCACCCTTCCGTCTCCCTGGGAGCTGAAAGCTTGGTGTTCACAGGGCAACTTGGACTGTCTCTTGGCCAAGCTGAGAGCGGTCAAGCCTCAGTGGGATGCAGCTGTGCTGAAACTCCACACCAGGTACAAGGAGCAGCTACGTCAATTTGGTCTCAACCCCCTGGATCTTTGAGGCCATTGGCTTCTAATCTCTGAGGCCTATCAATAAAGCAACTTGATGTGGAATTCAACAGAACTGTGGATTGTGGCCTTTGGCAGTGAGGAATGGCTCTCGTGGGAACATCTATGTTCTAAGTTAACCCATTGTCCCATTGTCCTAAATACTGACTGATAAAAAATGGACAAGGAGAGCCAGGCGTGGTGGCGCGTGCCTTTAATCCCAGCACTCGGGAGGCAGAGGCAGGCGGATCGCTGTGAGTTCGAGGCCAGCCTGGTCTACAAAGCAAGTCCAGGACAACCAAGGCCACACAGAGAAACCCTGCCTCGAAAAACAAAACAAAACAAAAGGACAAAGTTCTAAACCTTAAGCATGGAGCACTTTTGACTCCTCTAAACTACCTTGGCTTATCGTGTCCAACAAAAACACAAAGCCAGATTTGTGTGTGTGTGTGTGTGTGTGTGTGTGTGTGTGTGTGTGTGTGTGTATACAAATACATACACTTATTTATTTATTTCCTTATTTATTTGGACAGTGGCATACTAAGGTGCTCATATAGAGAGGTCAGAGGACAACTTCCAGGAATTGGTTCTCCCTTCCACCATGTGGTTCTGAGGATTGAACTTGGGTTGTCAGGCTTAGCAGCCTGCACCTTTATCTACTGAGCCACCTCACCAGCCAGCTGAGAAAGGCTGTAACAGGACATTACAGTGCCCAGGAACAAGCTAAGCTATCCATAGAAGGAAAATATAGCTTTAATCCTAGGAATGGAGTCAGACCTAGCCTAAATTCTCATTGGCGTCAATCCTAAGTGGGACCATAGCATCAACTCCTTCTTAAGTAGAACTTCATCTTTGGGGCACAGATGAAGCTCCTCAAAATTTCCACATAACATCCCATAGAGACCCAGGCTTCCCAGTGAGCCTGCCTGAGGTCTCTGTCTTCACCCCTCTGCTGGAGGTAGGGCTCATGAGAAGGGCAAAGTCCCCTGGCAGTCCTGTGGTCAGTGGTGTCTGAATCCTGCAGCTCCCACTTCCAGCTTGGTGAGACCGTTCCTGGCTCCTTCCACCTCAGGGTGCAGGGCAAGGGCAGGAGAGGCGCTATTCAAGTCTATGCCAAGCAGGGGTGTCCTATAGCAACTCGGAAGCCAGAGTCCAGGCCTACATGGAGAGGAAGGAGAGTCAGTCTGGGACCAGAAGACTTCACCTTCCTGCCCCAACATGCTCAGACTGCTCAGGAATGGGCCTTGGTCAATGGATCCTTCCGTGCCCACCTCCTATGACCTACGGTTCCCTCCTGCACTCCCCACACAGCTCTCTATCCAGCAGCCCTCCTCTCTGCCCGCCTCATGGTTCCATTTGTCTCTTTGACTTCACCTCTCCAGACACTGAGGAAATCCAGGCTTCTAAACCCCGTGGATTCCTAGCTGCCAGCTTCAGGCAGAGGGGAGGCTCGGCCTCAGGCAGCTGCTGAAGCCTATCCAGGTCACTGGCTCCACCCACAGGAAAGCCGTTCACCTCCAAAACTGCATCTCCTATTTGCAGCCCTGCCCGGGCAGCTGAGCCTCCTGGGGTCACCTGGCAATGTGGAGGGACACACAAAAGTGTGGGTCAGATACGGGGGGGGGGCGCGGGGGGGGGGCGGAGGGGCGGGCAGAGGAAGGAAGGTGGTAAATGGTGGAAAGATTCCGAGGCACACGGGGTATCAGTCACCTGGGAGATGAAAATACAAGGCCCACTGGCCACACAGCAAAGTCTGAATCCATAGCCACCTCCAGGCCCAGGGTACAGGAAGCACTGCCGGGAGCCCTCAAGGCCAGAAGGCTCAACTGCGTCAGCTGCAGGAGGAGAGGCAGCCACCTCCGCGTTCTCCAAGAAGAGGAGGGGCGACAGGCGTACCTGGAGGGGGTGGGGGTGGAAGGGCAGCCAGAGCAAACCTGTGACACCTGAAGCCTCCTCCCCGTTTCCTCCTTCTCCCCAACCCTGTCACTTGCTCACCATGCTGAAGAAGCGGTCAGCCTCAGGATCAACGACAATGAGGGAGACACAAGAGCCCTGTTCTCGGATCCTCGACACCGTTTCCTCGTGGCCCAGCCCGTCCACACTTTCCCCAGCCACAGCCACCAGGCGGTCTCCAGCCTTCATCCCAGCCTTGTCAGCCGGGAGTCCCGGGTCCACATCCCACAAGAACTGCCCTAGGACATAGACATAATCACTGCTCCTCCCTGACTCACCTCCATGATCTCCCAGGGACTAACCCCATAGTACATGGGAGGATGCCATGGGGGGGGGGGCGGTGGGCTGTGTGGCACCTCTCATGGACACTGAGAAGCATGCAATTGGGTATGTATGGCCGACCCAAGCCCCAGTTTCCTATCCGCCTCCAAGGATGCCACTCACCGAGGTGGCCATTTGGGCCCTTCTCCTCCCGGAGCAGGAACCCAAAGCCTTGAGGCCCTTTCTCTATGTTTAGACACCGGGGCTTGGCGGGCAGTGCCCAGCCCTCTGCCAGAGGTGCAGCAAGAGGCATTCCCAGTTGGTGACACTGTTCCTCTACATCCAGCCCTGCCACCAGCAGAGTCACCTGATCTCCGCTCTGCCAAAGCTGTGAGGACAGAGCAAGAAAGTAAGCACGAGCCATCTGTGCGGGGTGTGGAGGGGGGGAAAGGGGGGGGGCTGGGGGGGGAGGGCAGCTATCTCCTCAGCCCCTTCTCCCAGGAAGGAGGGCAAACCTCACTCAAACTATAGCGTGAAGAAGAGAGGTGACACATGTAGACCCCCAGGTCAGCAGGGTGGGCCCGTGCTGAAAGCCACCTCAGGAAACCCTACCTTCCTATTGAGCTGGTTGGAAGTGAACTTCTCCACACTGACCCCATTCACTTCTAGCAGTCGGGCCCCAGGGGGCACTCCGGCCCTCTCAGCAGCTCCCCCTGCAGTGAGCACCAGCCAGAAAGGACCCCGAGCTCCTAAAAGCAGGAAAAGTAAGTCCCAGTGTGCTGCTTGCCTGCCTAGGACAGAACCTAAGCTCCCCACCCGTGACTAAGCTCACCATGGGTGACGCTGAAGCCAAAGCCACCTTCATCTTTTACTACATGGCACAAACGGGGCCTGACCCCTGAGCCTAGGGTAGGACAAAGGAAACCATCGCTCCCCTGCTGAGTGTACACCACATCGTGCACGTGCTGTGCCAAGACTGTCAGCAATACCCGGGGACCGCTGGCCCGGATGTGGCGCACTACCTATAAAAGGGCACACAGGAGTAAGAGAGGTTGGCCCCCTGAAGTCCCAGGATCGCCTAAAATGTGTAATTTTTTAACTGTAAAAACTACCTTTGTAGATGCCTTCGCCCAACCCTTCTAGCTCCAAGTTATGGGGTCTGGGGAGAGAGAGGCTTGACCCACACACCATAGTGCACAGGCAAGGGTGGAGCTTTGCCTCCCTGAAGTGCTATAGAATGTTCTTTTTTTTTTCTCCCTGTTTTGTTTTGTCTTTTTCAAGACAGGGTCTCTCTGTGTAATCTTGGCTGTCCTGGACTCGCATTGTAGACCAGGCTGGTCTCGAACTCACAGGGATCCGCCTGCCTCTGCCTCCCGAGTGCTGGGATTAAAGGCGTGCGCCACCACTGCCTGGCAGAGAATGTTCTTTTGTACCACAAGGAATACCAGCCCAGCCTCACCACCGCATAGTCCTCATGTGCCACGAAGTTATTGTTCACCGCTAGGATCCGGTCTCCTTCCCGGAGACCCTGACGCTGGGCAGAGGTGCCGGGATCTACCCTGCACACCACGTGGTCAGTCTTGCCCAGTTGCTGCTGCAGATGGAATCCAAAACTCTTCTCCTCCTCTTTGCTCAGCAGACAGAAGCGAGGCCTTTGAAGGTTCCAGGGATCTAGAGGAGGAGGAGATAGGTAGCAAAAAAGAGGAGGGGGGGGGGACACAGCCCAGAAGCCCCTGCCTCCTGTCAGAACGCTGGGCAGCTTCCAGCCAGTAAAAAGGTGAGCTTTATAGGCGAGTGAACACCACATGGGCAGGGTGGCTAAGACAAAGGGAGAGCTGCCCCCCTCTACCTCTGCTTAGTTACTACTATCAGAGGGAGGCAGTTAGTGGTTACCAAGGAGATGGGAGGCTGTGTGGACCTGTAGTGTCTCTAGGGAAAGGTAGCAGTTGCCAGGGGTGGGGGTGGGGGTTACCAGAATGGTCCTGGTCCTCAGCCAGGGAGAGAACGGGGTTGTCAATGCCCAGCCTTGGATTAAACTTAAACTTCCTGTAAGGAGGCAGGAGAGGTAAGTAAGAGACGCTCTCTCGCTCCCTCGTAGCCGGACTTGGGTCCCGGGTTCTACAATAGGTACTGACAGCTGAGAGGCTCCCACCTCCACGTCTTCTTCTTCAGCCTTCATTCTACTTACAGAGTTAACAAGGCCGTGTCTCGAAGATCTGCTGGACAAAGGCGGGGTAAGAGTAGAGAGACACATTCCCCTCCCCCAGCCTCTGAGCTGGGACTTCCATGATAAAAAAAAAAAAAAAACTGAAAGGGCTTAGGAGAACCCCAAACCCCTTCTGTTCTGCTTTGCTCACTCGCTCTCTCTCTCTCTCTACACACACACACACACACACACACACACACACACACACACACGTGTTGACTCCCCTTTATTTCTATCCCCCAGTCCTGTGGCACAGAAATCGGAGGCCAATCAGTGCAGGGTGTGGACCAGGAAAATAAGACACAGAAGCTCACCTCATTCCTGCTCATGTGCCTCAGGGCTACAAGCTCCAGGAGCAAGAGTGCCCTAGGCCCCAAGATTTCAGACCTGCCCCTCTGCCGCTGGCCCAAAGTCCCCTCTCAAGGACATCTCCCCGCTTCCTACCTGCCGCCGCCGCCTCCATAGTTGGATCAGTGACCCAGGACTTAAGGGTAGGGACAAGGTTCATTTTAACCAGCTGACCCTCCCACCTGCCCCCTCCCGAGTCACGCCTTCTTGAAGACACTGCAAGGAAGCAACTGGGTAATGGTTAACAGTAATAGGGCTTCTTCCCTGGGAAGTGTGTGCATACGTTCCTCCTCCTGCCCCCAGCCCCACACCCTACCTCTAGCCACGCCCCTTTGCGCCCCCCCCCCCACCCGTTTGCTGTCATGCACAGTAAAGAGTATGTCGCTGGTCACTGTAATCCCACGCTGGGGCAGTAAATTATGAAGAGGGTGACAGGGATCCTAAGGCCCAGCATGAACAACCTCACCTCAGGGTTGCACACACACAGCCCCCTCCAGCAACAAAGTTATCTACAGATACCTGGGCCTCTCCCTTTGCCTTTCAGACTAGTCAAACAGTGGCTCCCAAAGAATTGGAATCTCTCCAGGAATCTTAAACTGGGGAAGAGGAAAAAAAAGAAGCTCCGGACGCCAGCCAGAACTTGCCTCTCAAGAAGACATTGCACACAGTTCTGACAATTTGTCAGACCACCCAGCTGCACAGACTGGGACAGAGACACTGCGTCAGTGGTTCGTGACCACACCCCGACCGGGCTGCTCAGTACACACAGACCTCTTGCCCTCTACTGTATCTGAGCCTAAATCTCAGGTCAGGACCCTGAAAGATGAGCTTTATGGAAGGGTCACCAGACCTTTTCCCAGTGTGGTCACCTCAAACAAATCTTTCTCTGCTTTCCTAAGCTTTAAAAAAAAAAAATTGTGTGGGGGCTGGAGAGATGGCTCAGAGGTTAAGAGCACCATCTGTACTTCCAAAGGTCCTAAGTTCAATTCCCAGCAACCACATGGTGTCTCACAACCATCTACATTGAGATCTGGTGCCCTCTTCTGGCAGGCAGGCACACATGCGAGCAGAATATGTATAATAAATAAATAAATATTTTTTAAAAAATTGTGTGTGTGTGTGTCTGTGTGTGTGTGTGTGTGTGTATTTGCTCAAATGTATGAGTGAAAGGATAACAAAAGAGATGAGGCGGGGTGCGGGCACGTGTGCATAAGGTGCAAATGCTCTATAGAGGCCAGGAAAAGCTGTTGGAGCTGCTGGAGCTGCAGTGGTTGCCACGAACTCAACTCCTGTCCTCTGGGAAAGCAATGAGTGTCTGTCTGAACCTCCTAAGCTATCTCTCCAGCCCTATCCCTGCTTTTTCTTTTTTTTTTTTTTTTAATTTTTGTTTTGTTTTGTTTTGGCTTTTTCAAGACAGAGTTTCTCTCTGTAGCCTTGGCTGTCCTGGACTCTGTAGACCAGGCCGGCCTGGAACTCACAGCAATCCTCCTGCCTCTGCTTCCCAAGTGTTTAGATTACAGGCGTGCACCACCACACCTGGACCTTCTCTGCTTTCTCATTATCCTCTTTTTAAATAGCTTATTGAGGCCAAGCGGCAGAGCTCAGCTCCATAGGGATGCTAGAGCCCAGGCACTGGTGCTAAAACCTCCAGCAACACCACTGCCTCTGAGGCTCGTGGCCAGGAACCATCTTCAGTGGAAGTGAAGCACCAGGCAAGGAAGAGGAGACCAGAGGGAGTGGAAGACACACAGCTTTTTAATAGCAGCAAGGTGAGCACACCTGTCCCATCGATACCTGTGCATTTGAGGGGACATGAGGCTGGGAAAAGCACCAATGTAAGGGCATGTTGTGTCCAGAGGTGGGAATAAGGCAGGAATGGGATGCCCTTCAGCACATCTGCTAGGTGGCAGAACCCCCAGTGTGGCAAGCATGGGAGGCATGCCCCTTGATAACACAATCAGGGGAGAGAGAGGCAAGATCGGTGAAGGGGCTGCAGGCCACTCATGTGATGTCCCCTTAGTCCTTCTAGGCAGAGGGAGAGGTGACATGCTCCATATCCAAGTCCAAGCATCAATTCACTATATTTGACCCTGGGAATCCTAGGCTTAGGGCCCTGGCTAGACTTGTTGGGGGTAGGGGGGAGCATAGTTGTACCCATTGCTTTGACTGCAGAACCAAAGGGATCTTGCCAGAAAGAGTTGTGCAAGCCAGGAAGCCACAGAGAGGGCTAGTGGTCCCACAGCTAGGTAACAGCTGTCACTTTCTCAGTGTCCAGAGCCTCCCAGCTGCTCCAGAAGGGTCTTGACCTCATTCTCCACTCGAAGCAGCTGAGCCTTGCGCCAAGGATTAAGGGTGGCCCCTCGGCTATCTTCCAGATCCCGGAGCAGCATCTTGAGATGGCGCTGGACCCGGACCGGGTCCCAGCTGTTGAGATTGCGCTGGACTTCACTCAGGATCACTGACCAGTACTCAGACACTGCTGCCCCCTCTGTCAGTGAGGCCACAACCCGTGCACCACCTTCGCCGGAGCCCCCCAAGTCCCGCAGGACCTGGCGGCCCTCTGAACTCAGCTCATTGAAGTAGAGGCTGGTGGGAAAGAGATGGGAGGATGTCATTCATCAAGGGTTTGAGAAGAAAGGCCCAAGGAGGATAGGCTGAGAGCCAGGAGGCCTTATAATCCCTTCAGGATGCTGACTAGGAGGGGACAAGAGTCTGTAATAAGGTCTGGGGCTGCAGCTCAGGTGGTCAAGTGCTCAGCAGGCCCAAGCCCTAGCTAGTAGGGTCACTCCCTAGCACCACAGAAAGAATCTGCAATAAGCCAGAGACCGAAATAGAAGTCAATGGGAAAATTTAGTGTGACCAGAGACAGTGGTCCCTGGGAGAAATGGTGGTAGGAAAACGAAACAGGTTAAGGGACAGTCACAGAGGATGTGGGTTGGCTCAGGACTTGGTAAACCAAGATCAGAGAGGAAGCACAAACAGCAGGCTCAGGTCCAGAGCACCCCACGCCTAGGCAGATAAAATGAAGAGAGGGGAAAAGCAGGGCTTAGAGCCTGCGGGGGAGTCAGGGGGCTTGGGGGGCATGAGAGGACTTACTGCAGCAGCTCCAGGGAAGGGTGCTCCCGAGCAGCCTTGGCCAAGGCCAGAGCCACTGTGTCACCAGCACCATTGTAGGCCACATTCAGTTCCTGCAGTTGTCTGTTGCGGTCCAGCTGAGCAGCCAGCAGCTCCAGCCCCTCGTCTCCAAGGTCAGTGTGCAGGAGGGACAGGTGTGTCAGGGAGGTGTTTCCTGCCAGCCCCTCCATCAGCAAGGCAACCCCCGCAGCGGTCAGTGGGTTGTTGGACAGCCTAAGGGCCACAGGCAAGGCAAGGTTGGGGCGTGGGGCACTGTAGACACCCAAGCTGGCACATCTGGGTTGGGAGCCAGCCTGGACACAGAAATGAGGCCCAGATGAAGGGACAGGGAAATGAGGAGTGGCCCCTGCCTTGGGGGGTGGGTGCGGGGGTGGGGGTGGGGAAGCCGGTTTCTTCTTCTCTCTTCTATTTCTCTAACTTCCTGGCTCTCCATTCTTCCTATTAGTCCCCTCCCTACACCTCCCTTTACAGCCTCTCTAGCCGTTGGTCCTCCCTTCTCTCTGGTTCTGCCATCTTTCTGCCACCCGGACCCTTTTCAAGAAAAAAATACAATCCATTTACTTATATTGTACGTGTATGCCTGTGGGGGTGGGGCGGGGGAGGGTGCCTAGGAGGTCAGAGGACAACTTATGGGAACTGGTTCTTTTCTTCCAACCAATGTGGGCATCTGGGTTCCTAGGAAATCAGCTAAGATCTTGGGAGCAACTGGAGAGTATTCAGCACTATGGTGAGTCTGCAGGGACCAGTGGCTCTGTTGCCAGGCAACTGGCCCAGGAATTACTGCAGCCTTCCTGTCCCCCAGGCTGTTATTAGCCAGAGAAAGGCTTTCTTATTGCCTACTCCTGGTGTCTTCCTTGTCCCTTTCATTATACTTATTTTTGTTTGTTTTTGAGACTAGGTTTCTCTGTTATAGCCCTGGCTGACTTGGAACTTGCTCTCTAGACCAAGCTGACCTTCAACTCAGATCTGCTTCTCTTTCCCTCCCTAGTGCTGGGGTTAAAGGTCATATGGCACCACCTTGCTCCTTTCTTTCTTTTAAGATTTATTTAATTTAGTTGGGCATGGTGGTCCACGCCTGTAATCCCAGCACTCGGGAGATAGAGGCAGGCGGATTGCTGTGAGCTCGAGGCCAGCCTGGTCTACAAAGTGAGTCCAGGACAGTCAAGGTTAACACAGAGAGACCTTGTCTCGGAAAAAAAAAAAAAAAAGATTTATTTAATTTTTAAAAATTTATTTGTTTTTGTTTTTGTTTTTTGTTTTTTGTTTTGTTTTGTTTTTGAGATGGGGTTTCTCTGTGTGTATCCCTGGCTGTCCTAGACTCACTTCTCACTTTGTAGAGCAAGCTGGCCTCGAACTCACAGGGATCCGCCTGCCACTGCCTCCCAAGTGCTGGGATTAAAGGCGCCCAATTTATTTAATTATTATGTATACAGTGTTTCACCTGCATGTACACCTACATGCCAGAAGAAGGTACCAAATCAGTGGTGGCGCATGCCTTTAATCCCAGCACTTGGGAGGCAGAGGCAGACAGATCTCTGTGAGTTCGAGGCCAGCCTCGTTTACAGAGCGAGTTCCAGGCCAGCTAGAGCTGTTACACAGAGAAACCCTGTCTCGAAAAAAAAAAACAACAAAAACAAACAAACAACCAAACAAAAGAATCTCATTATAGATGGTTGTAAGCCACCATGTCATTGTTGGGAATTGAACTCAGGACCTTTGGAAGGCAATGCTCTTAATTAACCTCTGAGTCATCTCTCCAGCTCCACCTTGCTCCTTTCTGATGCTTGTAACAGACCTGGCCTGGGGGACCACCCAGGGCCCAGACAACCTCTTAACTAGAGCCAAGGTAGCCATGGTGTTCACCATGTCTGAGGCCATGGGAAGAGCCAGAGTTTCCTACTAGGCCCCTGCTAGGACAACTCACCGAAGAGTGGTGATCTGGCATTGGTCGTGTAACAGCAGGTCTCGGAGGTCCCTGCAGGCCTCAGGGCCCAGACTGTTGAGTTGCAATCTGGAGGGGAAGGTGGCCAGAGGGGAAAGTCAAGAGACCAAGAAAGCAGTTCAGCCTGGGGTCTTCTCGTGGACTGTGCTCCGCCTCCCAGCCTGCCTCCTGCCATGCCATCTACAGTCACCCACCTCCTGGTGCTCCGGTTGCCTCTGCCCACACCTTCTCCATCCCACCCTGCCGTGCTCTGCTCTGTCAAGGGACATGAGCTGGAGGTTTGTGAAGGTACTGCAGGAAGGCAGGGCCCTTGAGAGAGGGAGCCTGCTCTGAGGGTCAGGTCGGGATCTGCACTTGGAGAGAATTAGCTAGACTTGAGAGCTTTGGTTCCCACTACAGTGGGCTGTTGTAGAGCGAGGCTTCTCCATCTACTTGCAGGGCCTCCTCTGGGCACAGCTGCTTCCCCCTCTGCTCCTCTGCCATGTTGCAGTGCAGCCTTGTGGAGCTTTACCAGAAGATGAGCCCATGGATGGCCTTTCAGTGTCTAAAGCTGTAAGTTCTCCTGTCCTTCCACCCCACCTCCTTCTTTTTTATTTTGTTTTGTTTATTTACTTGTTTTGGGTTTTTTTGTGTGTGTGTGTGGATTTTCTGTTTTTATTGTTTTGTTTGTTTGAGACAGGGTTTCTCTATGTGCAGCCTTGGCTGTCCTGGACTCCCTTTGCAGACCATACTAGCCTCAAACTCACAGAGATCCTCCTGCCTCTGCCTCTGCCTCCTCAAGTGTGCCACCACACCCAGATCCTCCTCCTTTTTCTTTTCTTTCTTTCTTTCTTTTTTTTTTTTTTTTTTTTTTTGGTTTTTCGAGACAGGGTTTCTCTGTGTAGCCTTGGCTGTCCTGGACCCGCTTTGTAGACCAGGCTGGCCTCGAACTCACAGCGATCCACCTGCCTCTGCCTCCCGAGTGCTGGGATTATAGGCATGTGCCACCACGCCCGGCTCCTCCTCCTTTTTCTTGAGACAAGGTCTTACATAGCCTAGGATGGACTGGAATTCACTGTGTAGCTCAGGCTGGACTCAAACACAGCACTCCTCCTGAGTGGGTTTTTTGTTTTGTTTTGTTTTGTTTTTTAATGCTGGGATTACAGGTGTGTGTTGCCTGGCAGACCTCTTTCCTTTATAAAGTACCTAGCCTTAGGGAGTGCCATAGCAACAGAAAGCAGGCTCATCCACATCCCCTGACCCTCCGCCATCCTCTAGCCTAGCACCTTCTCTTCACTGCCTCCCCTACAACCCCCTCCTGCCTTTACGCTTGTGCGTAAGGAATAATCCTTACCCCAGTTTCCGGGCACGCAGGAAGACAGGCATGAGGGTGTGCAGCCCAGCAGGATCCAGCTGGCAGGAGGCCAAGTTCACCTCATCCAGAGGGTGCTTCCCACTTCCCAGCACAGCGGCCACCACTGTGCACTTAAGGGGTGTCATGCGCACACCGGCTAAATTGAGCTGCCGTAGGGAGCCAAGCACCTCAGCCGAGAAGCGCTGGTTCTGGAACTCATAGTGGAAGAAGAGATGGTCAAGAAGCTCCGAGGGGGGCAGCACCTGCCGGCCCAGCTTCCCCAGTTTCTTCTTGATGGCCTGGGCATTTTCCAGGGCATCCAGGTTCTTGATGGGACAGCCAAGCTGAGCCAACACCGCCCGGTTATGGGCAGAGAGAAGTCCCCCCATGAACATGGGAAAGAGCTCAAAGACCTCATCCTCAGGGGGTTCGTCTGGGTGGCGCCGTGGGCCCTCCACACCCAGGATGCTGGCACCCATCTGATCCAGAACATCGTCGTTGTAGTAGTCCTCCTCCCGGAACATCTCCAGCACCATGGCCTGGGCCACCGCCTCCCGGCTCTTACTCACCATGCGCCCAAACACTCGTGGAACCACCTGGAAAAGAAGCGCGGGGCGGGGTGTGGCCTCCCACACATCCAACCGGCCTTCAAGGCTCAGTTCAAGATAGCGACACTGCCCCTTCAACTGTTCTAACCTGGCGATCTCCCCTTGAGCTCACAACACCACTTGTCAGATCACGGCTACTCCTCCTTGCTGGAAAACCCTCCATGACCACTCCACACACACACACACACACCCCGCCACTGCCTGTGAGGCAAACCCCAAACATTTAGCCTTGGAAATATGAAGCTTTTCATGATCTGGCCCCAAACTGACTTTTGTAGGCCCATCTCTCAAACGCTTGTCTCGCGCACCCCAGATGGTAGGGATCCCTTTCTCTCCCCTGGGTACCAATTCATTTTCTGGTCCAGTTGGTGGTGGATATGCGTGAATGCATACAGTTGGCCCTCCACAGGGAGGGAGTTGGTTCTGGATCCCTTGTGGATGTTCAAGTCCCGTATGTAAAACGAGTTAGTATTTGTGCATATAGTCTATGCACACGCTACTGTATATTGAATAATCTTTGGACTACTTGAAACACTTAATAGACTGTAAATGCTAAATAATGGTTATGTGGTAATTATTTGTGCTAGATAAGCGGTACTATGCCGTGTTGACAAGGACCTGTGTATGTTTACTACAGATACATTTTGTGGGGGCAGTATTGGGGGTTGAACCCCAAGGCTTCAGGCATGATAAGCGCCCTCAGTCATGGTGCTACACTCCCTTCAGCTACACCTGGTTTTATTTTATTTCTTTATATTAATGTGCCTGAGTGTTTTGCCTGCAGGTTTGTATGTGCATCGTGTGGGTGGCTGGTGCCTGAGGAGGTCAGAAGAGGACATTAGATCCTCTGGAACCAAACTTAGGCATGGTCGGGAGCCACCACACGGGCACTGGGAATGGAACCCAGGCCCTCTGCAGGGCCACGTGCTCTTCACCACCCAGCCAGCTCCCTAGCCCCTTGCATTTCTTTTAAAGGGTTTGTTTGTTTGTGTGGTTTTTTTGGTTTGTTTGTTTATTTGTGTTTTGGTTTTTCGAGACAGGGTTTCTCTGTGTAGTCCTTGCTGTGTAGACCAGGCTGGCCTCGAACTCACAGGGATCCACCTACCTCTGCCTCCCACAGTGATGGGATTAAAGGCGTGTGCCACCATGCCTGGCATTAAGATTTTTTACTTTATTTTTATTATTTATTTATTTTTAATTATATGTATGTGTATAGGTATGTGCAATTTTTTTCAAATCTTTCCCTCTATCCTTTTTTGTTTTGTTTTTGAAGACAGGCTCTTGGCAGTAGGTGGTGGCTCACGCCTTTAATCTCAGCATTTAGGAGGCAGAGGCAGGTGAATCTCTGAGTTTGAGGCCAGCCTGGTCTACACAGCAAGTCCCAGGACAGCCAGGACTACACGGAAGAAGAAGGAGGAGGAGGAGGAAGAAGAGGAGGAGGAGGAGGAAGAGGAGGAGGAGGAAGAGGAGGAGGAGGAGAAGCTCTTACTGGTGGAGTCCACTCTAGCCTTGTTCTTCCTGGTTTAGCCTCCATGGTACTGAGATTACAGGCAGTGGCCACTAGGCCCTAATAGTTAAATATTTTCTTGTTCTTGTTCCTCTTTCTCCTCTTGTCCTTCCCTTGAGACAAGGTCTTGTGTCCCAGGCCTGGCCTGGAATCACTATATAGCTGAAGATGACTATGGTTTCCTGATCCTCCTGCCTCCACCTCCCAAGTGCTGGGACCACACACACACATGACCACATCTGGTTCATACATCTGCAATCTGCACTGGGATGGGTGCCCAGTTGTGGAACCGCAGCTGCAAGGGCTGACGTTCGGGCATGTGGTTGGAGACCAGGCTGGGTGTTACAATGTATCAACACTCTAAACATCCTGACCATCAGAGCAAGCATGGTGGTGGGCGTGGTTTCTGCTGCCTCGTGGTCCTGCGTGGTAAAGCCCCTGCCACCCTCAGTGTCTCCACCCCAAGCTCCCACCCCTGCTCCTATGCTCCCTTCTTGCCACCTTTTCTTGCCCTTCTCAGCAGGCTCCTCCTCCTTCAGAGCCTCCATGAAGCTAGAGTTCCTGCCACCCCAACTGTCCCCTAGGCTAATCCTATGAAAAAGAAGTTTACAGGCTCTTCCAGAAAGCTTTCCTGACCACTCAAAGCAGCCTCATCTATCTCTCTTGGAACATCAGAACTTGGCTCAGAGGCTAAGAGCACTGGCTGCTCTTCCAAAGGTCCTGAGTTCAATTCCCGGCAACCACATGGTGGCTCACAACCATCTGTAATGAGATCTGGCGCCCTCTTCTGGCCTGCTGATTAAAAATAATAAATAAATCAATCTTTTTTTTTTAAAAACCCATCAGAACTTCCCTTCTAGGCATTTATCATTCTCACTGTGTTGACATACTGACTTTTGTATTCGCTCTGCAAACTCAGAGAAGACAGGAACCTGCAGAGTCATTCACTGATTTCCCCCCCCACACCTAACACAGCGCCCAGCACAGCAGGTACTGAAATGTTTGACAGAGAAACAAGTTACATCTCAGAGGCTCAGAGGTTTGCTACGTCACCTCCCATCCTCACAAAGAAATAAGGTTGTTTGGTGGCACCCCCCCCCCCCATGCCTTCATTATTGCTGGGTTTTGAAATGTGAGGCTTTCACCTTGGAAGTGATGGTACTCAACATCGATCTGGGGACAAGACCAGAAAATGTCACCTTGCGAGGATGAGTCAATAAGATCATCATGGAAGGGCTTAAGGTGAGGTTCAATGCTAGAGAGCATTGGCCAGGCATGTGTAGGGCCCAGGCCCAACTCCAGGTCAGGAAGAAGAGGAGAACGAGGAGGAGGAGGAGGAGGAGGAGGAGGAGGAGGAGGAGGAAGAAGAAGACAAAGAAGAGGAAGAAAAAGGTAGGTTCATGAAGAACAGATGCAATCAACCCTCCTCAAGGCTAATTCTCCCTCTGAGAAGACTTGAGGCATGACTTCACGACAAACTGGAGAGCTCGCAATCCCACGGGGACCAGCGTTTGCATCCACTGATTCCGTGGCCTCAGCAGTGGCCATAGCCTTTCTGTCTGAGGCGATGGTATAAGAGGATCAGGCCACATAGGCCTGTTAATGTTTTTGTTAATTATTATTATTAGTGTGTGTGCACGTGTGTGTGTGTGTGTGTGTGTGTGTGTGTGTGTGTACGTGTGTATATGTAGAGGTCAAGGACAACTCTAAGGAGTTGGTTCTCTGGTTCCTTACTTCAAAAAAAAGTGCTTCCTTTTTTTTTCTGTTTTTTGTTTTGAGGTTTGTTTGTTGTGAGACAGGGTTTCTCTGTGTAGCCCTGACTGTCCTAGAACTCACTTTGTAGACCAGGTTGGCCTCAAACTCAGAGATCCACCTGCCTCTGCCTCCTGAGTGCTAGAATTGAAGGCATGCGCCACCACCCAGCTCTGCCTCTGCCTCTTGAGTGTCGGGGTTAAAGGTACAAACCAGGCCAGGTGGTGATGGCGACGGCTCACACCTTTAATCCCAGCACTTGGGAGGCAGAGGCAGGTGGATCCCTATGAGTTCGAGGCCAGCCTGGTCTACAGAGCAAGTCCAGTATAGCCAAGGCTACACAGAGAACCGCCCCCCCCCAATAAGATATAAGCCGTCATGCCTGGTCCCCTCCTTCTACTTTTATATATATAAATATATATATATATATATATTTTGTCTTTTTGAGACAGGGTTTCTCTGTGTAGACTTGGCTGTCCTGGACTCGCTCTGTAGACCAGGCTGGCCTCGAACTCACAGCGATCTGCCTGCCTCTGCCTCCTGAGTGCTGGGATTAAAGGCGTGTGCCACCACGCCCGGCTCTACTTTTATATTTTACAATTAAATATCACTTACTAAGTGCCAGAACCAAAGGATTAATTAATTAATTGCCTTAAATGATGTCAATGAATAAACTCTGTTATTGCTCCATTTAACAGACAGGAATCTAGGGCAAGGCTACACAGCTGGCTGGCAGCAGAGCCTGGGATTGGAACTCAGGTCTCCAGGTTACTACATCTCATCTCTGTTCTTCATCTTTATGCTTTGTTGCCTTAAAAAAAAAAAAAAAAGAAAGAAAGAAAAGAAAAGAAAAGTTCAAGCCGGGCATGGTGGCACACCTTTTAATCCCAGCACTCGGGAGGCAGAGGCAGGCAGATCGCTATGAGTTCGAGGCCAGCCTGGTCCACAAAGTGAGTCCAGGACAGTCAAGGCTAACACAGAGAAACCCTGTCTGGATCTGCAGCACTAACCAGTATGCTGCCTTCTCAAGACACCAGAGTTAACCAAGTAAGGGGACAGCAGCTGTCACAAACCCTGAGTTCAAATCTTAGCTGTTCCACTTGCTGTCAACATGACATTAGACAAGCTCTAAGTTTTCTCAACTGTTTTTTTCATGTGCGTGTTTACATGTTTCCATGTGTGTGGGCATCCGTGTGGGGGTGCATGTGCACATGTGTGCCTGAGATTGATCCTAGGAATTATCCCGAATCACCTTATTCTTGGGGACGGGGGTCCCTGAATCAGATCGTGAGCTCTCTATCCAGCTTGCTCTAGGGATCCTGTGTCTCAGCCTTCCAGGGGAGCCATGGGAGGTTCACCACACTCACTCAGCATTTTCATGGGTTCCAGAGATGTGAACTGCAATCCTTTTAACCTCTGAACCATCTCTCCAGCCCCAGTTTGTCAACGAGGTTCTGGCAGCGTTATCTTCTCCAGATCTCCTGGGCTGATGAGGCTGCCTCTGAAGCATCTGGCAGATGTCAGCAGAGACCGGCTGCCTCCATCCCTCAGGAACCTCCCACATCCGCCCTGCTCACAGCGTTGCCCTCAGGCCTGCTGGCTGGTTTCTGGAGTGGACCTGCACCCAGGATGGACTGTCCTAAACCAATTACCTGTGCCTTTCATCCTCCCAGTACAAATGAATAAATGGCATCTGTGTTATAAACCTGTCTCCAGCAATTGAGTTAGCGTGAGTCATTGTTCCTGGGGCCGAATCGCCTCTGAAGGAGCAGGCATAATTGGGTTTCTGGGCATGGGGTTACTGGGCATGTAGCTCAGAGGTAGGACATTTTTCTAGCATGCGCAAGGCCCTAGGCTCAATCCTTAACACCACAAAAAAAGAAAGGGAAAAAAAAAAAGATTCTGGGCCTTTGAGCTAGGTTGTAATGACCCAGCGTGCCTCTCAGCAGCCAAAGTTAGGAAAAATGGAAGAAGAAAAAGAAGAAGAAGAAGAAGAAAAAAAAGAAGAAGAAGAAGAAGAAGAAGAAGAAGAAGAAGAAAGGATCCCTGCAAGATTGTTTCAAATGTCCCTGTAACCTCAAGTCCCCTCTTAACCGCCCCCCCCCCAGTCTTCCTGTGGCTCCTTCCCCAGTCCTTACAGCTCAATCCCACTAAGAGCCAATTTCCAGAAGATTCACGGCTATGCAAGAGGCAGCCTCTAGCCACTGGGCAAAGAGCAAGGAGTGATACAGATTCATGGGGCAGTCTGGGATCCTTGGAGGGATGAGCAAGAGGGGTGTGTGTGTGAGGTGTGTGTGAGGGGTGTGTGTGTGTGTGTGAGGGGTGTGTGTGTGTGTGTGTGTGTGTGTGTGTGTGTGAGGGGTGTGTGTGAGGGGTGTGTGTGTGTGTGAGGGGTGTGTGTGTGTGTGTGTGTGTGTGTGTGTGTGTGTGAGGGGTGTGTGTGAGGGGTGTGTGTGTGTGTGTGAGGGGTGTGTGTGTGTGTGTGTGTGTGTGTGTGTGTGTGTGAGGGGTGTGTGTGTGTGTGTGTGTGTGTGTGTGTGTGTGGTGTGTGTGTGTGTGTGTGTGTGTGTGTGTGTGAGGGGTGTGTGTGTGTGTGTGTGTGTGTGTGTGTGTGTGAGGGGTGTGTGTGTGTGTGTGTGTGTGTGTGTGTGTGTGTGTGAGGGGTGTGTGTGTGTGTGTGTGTGTGTGTGTGTGTGTGTGGTATGTGTGTGTGTGTGTGTGAGGGGTGTGTGTGTGTGTGTGTGTGTGTGTGTGTGTGTGGTGTATTGGGTGATACTGGGTGTGTATTGGTAGTATTGGGGAGGTGTTGAGGTATGTTGAATGTTGATGTGTGTATATTTTGAGTGATATTGGGTGTGTTGGGGGGATGCTGTATGTGAATGTCTGTGTGTGCTGGAGGGATGTTGTATGTGTATGTTGATGTGTATGTGTGTGTTAGGTGGAACTGGGGTGTGTGTATTGGGGATGTTGTATGTTGATGTGTGTGTGTTAGGTGACATTGGATGTGTGTGTATTTGTTGGTAGTACTGGGGTATGTGTGTTGAGAGATGTTGTGTGTGTGTGTGTGTGTGTGTGTGTGTGTGTGTGTGTGTGTGTTGGGGGATGTTGTATGTGTATGTTGATGTGTGTGTGTGTGTGTGTGTGTGTGTGTGTGTGTGTGTATGTGTGTGTATCGGGGGCAGGGATCGTTACCTTGAGCAAGTTGAACAGCAGAGGCAGAATCCGCAGGGGCAGCAGCTTGGCCACGATGCCCAATACCAGGCTGACGTCCTCCCCAACACGGCCCACAAACTCAACCACTTCTTTGCCCACCCGCTGGAGGGCGGTCTTGCGCAAACCCAGCACAATGTAGAGGGCAGCCAGGTATTCCTGCATGGCGGGCACGGTGAATACGAAGGTGCCCAGGTGCCCCTGTTCCACACACGGGGCCAGGAAAAACCTCAAGGCATCCCGGCGGAAGATCTGCAGCAGTTGAAACTCCTCCTCGGTCTTGATGCCAGCTTCCAGGCAGCCACGGACATCCTCTTCAGAGAAGTAGGTCTTGCGAGAGGACACCCCTTCGTAGGCCAACTTGCCCATAGTTCGTGCTGCGTAGGCCATCAGTGATAAATTGGAGGGGTGGGTGCCATCCAGCGTTTCCCCGCTAAAGTTCAGACGCAGGAAGCTGGTATAGATGCTTGTGAGGGTCTGGCCAGCCGGGGTAGGAGCATGCAGGAAGTGTAAGGTAGCACAGACAAGCCAGCAATAGGAGGGCAGGAAGCAGGCAGCGGCAATCTGGTGGTGCCCCTCCAAGTTTCGGGACAGCATCTGAATCAGGTTGTCCCGCTGAGCAGGTGTGGCTGAGATACCTGCGCCCCCTGCGCCGTACCCACAGTCGGGCTGGTTAAGGCGGAGCTGGAAGTAGAGCTTCTGCAGGTTGGTATCAGAGAAGCCGCAGATCTCACCGTAGCGGCCCACATATTTGCTAGGGATACGGCCAATGGCGGAGGGCCGGGTCGTTACCAGAATGCTGGCCTGCGAAGGACATGGTTAAAGGTTAAGAAAGAAACTTCTTAAAAAAAAGAAAAGAAAAAAAAAAAAAAAAGAGGGGCTGGAGAGATGGCTCAGAGGTTAAGAGCACCGTCTGCTCTTCCAGAGGTCCTGAGTTCAATTCCCAGCAACCACATGGTGGCTCACAACCATCTATAATGTGATTTAATGCCCTCTTCTGGCCTGCAAGTGTTACATGCAGGCATAACACTGTATATATAATAATAAATAAATCTTTTTTAAAAAAGAAAAAAAAGAAAGAAAAAAACTTCTGCATTTCAGCCAGGCGTGGTGGCGCACGCCTTTAATCCCAGCACTAGGGAGGCAGAGGCAGGTGGATCGCTGTGAGTTCGAGGCCAGCCTGGTCTACAAAGTGAGTCCAGGACAGCCAAGGCTACACAGAGAAACCCTGTCTCAAAAAAACAAAAACAAAAACAAAAACAAAAAAACAGAAACTTCTGCATCTCAAGAAATCTGACTGTCTTAAGCCTCTAAAGATGGAGGGTCCAAGAATGAAAAAGACCAGAGTTATCAACTTTATAACTAACAGCACTGGGCATGGTGGCACATGCCTTTAATCCCAACACTCAAGAGGTAGAGTCAGGTAGATCTGAGAGTTCAAGGCCAGCCTGGTCTAAATAGTGATCTTCAGGCCAGCTAGAGTTACACAGAGAGAACCTGTCCCAAAAAATCATTAATACCAATTATTGATTGTCTACTATTGTCCAGGGCACAGAGCTCAGCAGTTTATACGTGGTATCTCACTTAACCCAAACTGAACAAGGACAGAAGAACACAAGAGTTTGGGAAGGTGAGTGACTTGCTCAGGGTCACACATATAGAAAGTGGAGGGGCCAGGGGTGAACTAACCCAGGTGCTGAACTACTCAACAACCATGTAGGCCAAGAACATAAAATTCCCTATGGGGGCACTGGGGAGATGGCTCAGAGATTAAGAGCACTGGCTACTCTCCCAAAGGTCCTGGTGTTCAATTTCTAGCAACCACATGGCGGCTCACAATCATCTATAGTGAGCTCTGGTGCCCTCTTCTGGCCTCCAGGTGTACATGCAGGCAAATCACTGTGTACATAATAAATAACTCTTTTAAAAATTTTTATTAATTTATTATTGTTACATCTCAATGGTTATCCCATCCTTTGTATCCTCCCATTCTCCCTCCCCCCCCTTTTTAAAAAAAATCTCTATGGGGCAAGTTAAGGGGCAGCAGTGGCAGGGTATGTCAAGGAACAACCTACCTCAGGGAGCATGTACTTGCGAAGCAGGTTGACCATGATGGCAGCTGGTGCTCCGGGTTCTTCTGGGTCATTGCAAAGCCCTGTGCCTGCCAACCGGAAGTCAAGGTTGAGACGCTCCAAGCCATGGAGCACAAAGAGCAGGCGGGATCCAGCAGCGGTCATCAGGGGCAATACCTCCTTCAAGTCTTTGTAACGCTGGGTCACGAGTTGGCACAAGGAAGCTGGGGTGGGGCCCATGGATGACAAGTCCTCACAGGAGAAGGGGATGAGCAGCTCAAAGGCCGGCAGTCTCCCGTAACACCAGTCTAGCACCATTTTGCGTACCAGTGTGCTTTTGCCAGTACCCACGGTCCCATACAGCACCACTGTCTGCACGCGGCGCCCACAGGCATCTGGGTCAAAGAGATGAGACAGAGCCAGTGGGGGAAGCCCTGCGTGGGTTCGCTGAGGCCCCGTGGCCAGCTCTGTGGATGGGCGAAGCAACTCATCTGGGGTGCTCTCTCGGATCACAGGGTCAACGTGGACCGTGTCTAGAGCAAAAGTTGGTCCAAACTGGCGCTCCTCTCTGGGCAGCCGGCTAAACCACTCAGTGAGGTTCCGGCGATGCCTTTCGAGAGCTTCTGTAAGAGAAAGCACAGGACTGTATGTCAAGGCAAGGGACTGGGGATCCTGGCTCTTCGGGCAAGCCAGGGTGGCTGTAGGTCAAAGTAGGGAGTCAGCACAGAGAGTCCAGAGATACGGGAGCCCATTGTAGAGTGGGCACATAGAACTTATTCTCTTAACCAATAGATTACTCAAAAGGTTTAGAGCCCCATGACAGAAAACATGGAGCCTTTGAACAAATTATGATAGGCCTGGGCTGACTGGCTTCTTGACTTTATGGCTGAAGGTAGAGAGAGAAAGTCTCTGTGACTGCTTCGTATAGGGTCCATGTGCACAGATGACAGGAGGAGGGATACTGGGAGGGAGGGGCCATTGGTAGATGACAGCAGTGGCTTCTCTGTGCCCTCTCCCCTCTGCATCCCTCCTTTACCAGTGGCAGAGATGGTCCTGAACAGCTGTCCATGCCTTCCTGGTGGGGGAGCACTGTTTGCTGAGTTTCCATGGTGACGGATAAAGGCCCTGGAAGCAAAGACAAGGGATGATCTGAGGTTTAGAACTGGGCTCAACCCTGGCATTGGCTCAGTCCAGTCCAGTCCAGTCTGCGCTTTCTAAGATGAGCCTGGGACTGACGCCTGGCCTCTCCATCCCTAACTGCTGCCTGCTTGAGACTCAGACTGGCCTCTGCCAGATCTATCCCATTCCCCACCATCATGCACACCTACGTGATGGAAGCCAACTTCCTCTAGATCCTTGCAAGTTGCCTCTCTACCATCCCCACCCCAAGAAACCCACCCTTTTCTCCCAAGGAATCAGGACAGTGCCCCACCCTGACTATCCCCATCTCCTGAGCTATGTCTAGCTATGTTCTGAGGCCTGACACCCAGGTCTCACCTTGGGGGCCCACAGGGATGCACCCCTTTAAAGGGCCAACTCCGGTGGATCAGGAAGGAGATACGCTCACCTACAAAGACAAGAAAGAAGCAGCATCTGTAGACCCACGCAGGTTTCCCCACTAATGCACACCCCAACACTGACATCAAGCCCCACTTGTATTTGCTCTTATAGCAGCATGTGCTATTCCTGAATAGCTATTATTATGCAATCTTCTAGTTAGCCATATGATTATTTGATTATCATCCATTTCCCCCTCCGTGAGAGCAGGGTTCACATCTGGTTTTGTTCACAGTCATATACCAAAAACCTAACCCACGGTCTGGTACACAGCCAACATGCAGCTAATGTCTTGGAGGAAAAAAAAATCAGATTGAAACAGCTAGAAGGGGCCCAGCTCAGCTCCCTTGTTTTTTTTTTCCCTTGATGAGGCTCTGGGAGGCGAGGAGACATGCCCAGGGCACCAGCTGTGGCACCACACAGCTGGAACTTGTGCATCTGGTGTCTGGATCCCTGCTGTTTTGGAAGAACCATCTGGACCCTGAAGCAGAAAGGAGGGGTCAAAACACAAACCTCAGCTTCCTGCTTACCTGGTAACTGGGGTGTTCTTCCCAGACCACAGCCCCACCTCATCCTAGGGAAGTTGGAGCCTGGAACACTTGGAACTACTTTCTTTCCTGTTCCCCTGCAAAAAGAAAAGTGTGGAGATGACTCAGTAGGTAAAGACTCCTGCTACCAAGCCCGAGAACCTGAGTTCAATTCCAGGAACCCACCGGGTAGAAGGAGAGAACTGTTCCCAAAAGTTGTCCTCTGACCACTGACCTTTGTGCCCACACCCACACAATGAACAAATACATATATAAATAAATGTATAAAAGAAAAAACTTAAGGGGGTGGAGGGATGACTCAGAGGTTAAGAACACTGCCTGGTCTTCCAAAAGTCCTGAGTTCAATTCCCAGCAACCACATAGTGGCTCACAACCATCTATACTGAGATCTGGTGCCCTCTTACGGCATGCAGGCAAAAACATTGTATAGGTAATAAATAAGCAAATCTTAAAAGAAAAGGGGGAAAAAAGAAAAACTTAAGAACAAACAAACAAAAATAAAGCAAAAAAAAAGCAATAGTGTTAATGTATAGCCATCACCAGCAGATGACCTCTCAAACCTCCCATCTCTCTCTCTCTCTCTCTCTCTCTCTCTCTCTCTCTCTCTCTCTCTCTTCCCCCTAGTATCTAAGAAGGGACCATCTCCCAAGGGACGCTCAGCACTTCCTTAGATATGAGCATGTCTGAAGCCCCGGCCTGGCTTCTAGCTCTCCCCAGCAAGGATAATCCCAACCTGAGAGACTGCATTTCATCTCCTACCAACTCCCCCACCCCCACCCCAAGCCTTCACAGCTGCCTCTCCCGAGTTCCAGCCCCATCACCTGCTTTTAGGTTTTATATTGCTTTACGACTGCTACAAGCTCAGACAGCACTCCTGTGCTCGTTTCCAGTGTCTTTTCTGAGCCTAGTTTCCCCCAAGTCATCATTATTCATTTCCTGCTGCCTTTGCGCCACAGCCATCAGATCCTTTCAGCTGAGTTATAATGCTTTTATCACTTTATCTTCTCTCTGACTTCTGTGTAAGCTGCCTTTAAGGCTGGCATAAATAATAAATGAATGTGTGAATGAACTTCCTGCTTGACACAAGGATGTGCCGCCTCTGCCTCACACTTCACCCTGGACAACTTGGCCTCTTCACCCTTCTCCTGACCCCCCTGTGCACCTGCCCCCCCTTCCCCCCCCCATGGTTACTTTGCCACAGACCTCCCCCAAGCCCTGGATTTGCATGGTATTCCCTAGCTTTTTAATTCAAACCCTTCTTCCCCTCCTCGCCTTCAGACCACGGAGACTACAGGCTCCTCCCTGCTGCTTTGTGCCAGCCCCTTAATTTCATCATTGCAGAACTAACTCAGATCCTTCCAGAGCTGACAAAATCCCCATTTCCTCAAGTCCTCTGTGCCTCCATTCTTGGCCTATTCCAGTCCTTGTTCCCTGAAGAAATCAACTCCCCAATCTCTCTGTCTTTGTCTCTCTCTGTCTCTCTGTCTCTCTCTGTCTCTCTCTGTCTCTCTGTCTCTCTGTGTCTGTCTCTCTCTCTCTGTCTCTTTCAAGACAGGGTTTCTCTGTGTAACCTTGCCTGCCCCTGGACTCGATTTTTAGACCAGGCTAGCCTTGAATTCACAGAGATGCGCCTGCCCCTGCCTCCCTCAGCGCTGGGATTACAGGCCTGCGCTACTGCACCTGGCCAACCCCCTAAACTCTTTAGCTATTTAACAGCTACAAACCCCAGGCTCACACAAGCTATTTTCCTAGCTTTGCCCCCAGCCCACACGCCTCATCCGCCAGGACTTCCGGACTCTTGCTCCCACCTTCCTAACTTAGTCCCTATACTCTGACTATCATCTCCTTTATCAGAATCCCAGACACTCTTGAGTGTCACTCTGCTCAAGAGAGAAGCCTCTTCTGACCCCATGAGCGCCTTCATAGATCTGTGTCACTATTCTGGCGTGGCTTCCCTCAGTGACACTGGGACTGACAGGAGGGCAAACTTGGGAAGAGGCTGTAATGAGCAACCTGCTTTAGCAGAACCAGGCAGAGCAGGAGCTGGCTGGGGTTTTGACTGGGCTGCTAAGGAGGCCCTGGAGCTGGAGAAAGGTCCTGAAACCCTGGTAAATCTCAGGTTGGACATCAGCTCAGGGTCCGCTGTAAGACACGCTAGGCCTAAGTAACTCTCTAATCAAACAGTTGTCATGGCACTAACTAAAAGATGGGATGCAGCAAGGTGCGGAGCTCTCCCACCAAGACTGGGTCCCAAACAGCTCTCCCACTTCCACTTGGCTTCGGGGAGCAAGCAAAGTGAAACTGCCAGAAGGCCCTCATTCAGCGCCCAAGCTCCGGCAGCACTCCCAGTGCCACTTGCCCGCTCCCGCGACCCAGCAGCCCGGCTCTTGCTTCTGGGGCCCAGCGAAGCCGCCCAACCGGGGACCAGAGGAGCGATCGAGCCAGCTAGGCCTTTACGCAGGCTGCCCAGGCCCTGGTGCCCGTCGCCGCGGCCCGGACGGGAGGAAGCCGACGTCTCCCGCTGCCTCCCAGCTTCCCCGGCTCGCTCGGCACGGCGCGTCTAGCCTGCCTCCGCCCGCCCGCCAGCGCGCAGCCCGGCCCATTCTGGCACCTAGCCGGACCTGGACACCGGAGCGCACCGAGCGAGCGGAGACCCACTGAAGGGGCCGGGAAGAGCCGGCGCGGGGCGGGGACTCCGGCCCCACCCGGCCCTCCCAAGGCCCAGTTCCCGTACTGCCCCCTGCAGGTTCCCAAGCGTCAGGCCCAGGCGAGGACCTCAGATCCACCTCCCAGTCCGGACTTGTCGGTAAAGCCCATTTTACAGATGAAGTGTGGAGGGGTGAAGTGACTCGCGCAGGAAGTCCCAGATGAGTCAGGACAAGAGTTCCGGGTCTACACCTTCCTCACCCTGAGATACTCATCCCCAAGGCCTCCTGACCTCCCTTCCTGATCATAACCATAGCTTACCTCCAGGCACAAGACGGAACCCTTCTCCGGTCCTCCTTTCTGTGTCATTCAGTCCCAAGACCTCTGGGGCGCGGGGGTGGGGTGGGGTGGGGGGGCTCTGTCACTTTGGCCAGGAAGGAGGAATGGGGACTGATAGACACTTCCTACTCCAACCCGTTCTTCCTGTCTGACATCCAGTCATGGTTTAGCCTCGGGACTTCCGGGTTCTAAAAACCCCAAGCCTCATCCCTTCCATTCAAGGAACACCCTAGGTTCTCGTAACTGGGATGGCAGAGCCACCCATCACCGTCAACCAAGGAAAGCCTCCACATGCCAACACGGGTGTGCAAAGTGCAGGGAGCAGACATCAAATAGCGAACTCCGAGAGAGGCTCCTCCGGCCAGGGCTAGGAAGTGGTTTCTATGATCTACCCTCTGTTGGAACAGAAGACAACGGTGGTAATTTCATCTAAGCGATTGTCTGTCTGTTCATTCCATGCGTGGTGTTGGGCCAGTACTGAACACTCGCCCTGGGCTGCCAAGCAGAGCATGCCATGCAGGGACCTACCATGTTGACAGAGGATGTTCTTCAGAGTCAGAGGCAAACTTTTAGGAAAGTTACTTAATAACCGCTTCTTACAGAGACTGCGACATTTGAACCGGATGTTTGAAAATCCAGAAGGAGCCGGGTGCGGTGCACACGCCTTTAGTCCCAGCACTTGGGAGGCAGAGGCAGTTCGAGGGCAGCTGGTCTATAAAGTCACTCCCTGACAGCCAGGACTACAAGAGAAATCCTGTCTTAAAACAAAACAAAACAAAACAAATCAGAAGGAGCGGGGCCCGGTGGTGCAAGCCTGTAATCCCAGCACTCTGGGAGGCAGAGGCAGGTGGATCTCTGTGAGTTCAAGGCCAGCCTGGTCTACAAAGAGAGTCCAGGACAGCCAAGGCTACACAGAGAAACTCTGTCTCAAAAAGCCAAAAACCAAAATAAATAATATAAAGTCAGAAGAGCATACAGGGCAGCATGGAAAATGGTATGTCTGCGTTTTTAAAAGAAGTTCTGCTAGGATTGGAGAGATGGCTCAGCAGTTAAGAGCACTGGCTGTTCCTCTGGTGGACCTGGGTTCAATTCCCAGCACCTACATAGTAACTCACAACCAGCTGTAACTCATTCTTAGTGAATCTGACCCCCTCTTTTGGCCTCTTTGGGCACTGCATGTATGTGGTGCATAGACATACGTGCAAACAAAACACCCATACACACATTTTTTTTTTAAATATTAAAAACAAAATAAAAGAGGCTGGACAGTGGTGGCACATGCCTTTAATCCCAGCACTAGGGAGACAGAGGCAGGTGGGTCTCTGAGTTCAAGGCCAGCCTGGTCTACGGAGTGAGTGCCAGGACAACCAGGGATACACAGAGAAACCCTGTCTTGAAAAACAAAACAAAAATAAGATAAAATATTAAAGAAGTTCTTCCAGAGAAGTTGAGTGAGTACGAGCAGCTCCGTGGATGTCATCTCAGGGGTGACAGCTAGGGTCAGGGTCCTCCTCTAGTTTCACTGACTTAGCTAGCCATGGGAAGCCAACTATCACCTGGCTACGATTATTATACGTTGCTGAGAGCCAGCAGCCGTTCCCCTCCCCATGGGTATGACACCTGTGTGGTTTTTTTTTATTAATAACATGTAATTTGACTGGCCTCTGCAGACAGAAAGGCTGTGCGTCATGTTCTAGGCATGCCCTCTGTCTTCTGGCCTCAGAATGGAGCAGCACCAGGTGCTCCAAGAGCCGTGACACAGAAAGCCATCAACTCTGCCCTCTAGCACTTTGCACAGGCCCTGACACAGCCAGGCAGCATGCTGAGAACACAGTCTCTGAGGCCTAGCAGGTGGCCATGGGGAGGGGACCTGTTTCCAGACACACCTGGATGGGCAGGTGGCTGGAACTAGGAGGAGGAGAAGGCAGCAGAGCAGGTGGGTGACAGTGACAGTGGCAAAAGCTCCGTGTCTGGAGAGGTTGCCTACCTCTTCTGCCCACTTCGGGTTCCTTTGCTGTCAATGGAGATGGTAGTATCGCACTTAGCCCCACCTCAGGTTTACTGTGGGAATCAAAAGAGCTCTCTCAGCCAGGTGTGGTGGCACACGCCTTTAATCCCAGCACTCGGGAGGCAGAGGCAGGTGGATCACTGTGAGTTCAAGGCCTGCCTGGTCTACAAAGCAAGTCTAGGACAGCCAAGGTTACACAGAGAAATCCTGTCTCAAAAAAAAAAAAAAAAAAAAAAAAAGAAAGAAAAGAAAAGAAAAAAAGGTTTAAAAAAAAAGCTCTCTCTGTAAATCTGTGCACCGTTCTGCAAGTGCTCTCTGTGCCTGCAGGCAATGCTGGCTCCCGAAGGACTTTTGCTCTCTCTGTTCTCTGTAGAACTTCAAATCAAAGGTGTCTGATTATTTCAGAACTCTTTGGGGCTGGGAGTGTAGCTCAGTGCAGAGAATCCTCAGTATGGGATGGGCAAGGGTTTACATTTTAAAAGAGAAGCAGCCAATGGAGGCCAGGAACTGTAAAGGCCCACCTAGGCCACAGAGGGAGCGCAAAGACAACACGGGTAATGTGAGACCTTGTCTAAAAGTTTAAAACAACTTAAAAAGGCTTGGGGATGTTCAGGGTCTTAGGTTCAACTTGCAGCCAAAACAAACAAACAAATATACAGTGAAACAGTAAAGGAAGAATCTGAAGAAAAACTAGTTCATGACGGTGGCTCATTCCTGTAATTCCAGAATTTAGGAGGCTGAGGGCAATGGGGTTGCTTTGATTTCAAGGAAAACCTGTGCTACATGATCTGGAAGGAGCCTAAAGATGTAGCCTAGCTCACACAGTGCTTGTGTAGTATGTACGAAACCCTGGGTTTAAGTTGCAATGCAATGCAGGAACCAGACATATCTGCCTGAAAGTGTAGCACTTGGTAGGTAGAGTCAAGAGAAACAGAAATTCAGCCGGGCGTGGTGGTGCACGCCTTTAATCCCAGTACTCAGGAGGCAGAGGCAGACGGATCACTGTGAGTTTGAGGCCAGCCTGGTCTACAAAGTGAGTCCAGGGCAGCCAAGGCTACACAGAGAAACTTTATCTCGAAAAACCAAAAAAAAAAAAAAAAAAAACCCAAAAAAAAAAAAAAAAAAAAAGAGAGAGAGAGAGGAATTCTAGGGCAGCTCTGCAATGCCATAGTGAGCAATAAACAATCCCCACAAGCACATAAATAATGGGAGCTAATATTAGAGAAAAATAAAAGCAGCTGGGTGTGATGGCACACCTTTAATCTTTTTTTAAAGATTTATTTATTTTATGTATATGAGTACACTGTCTTTATGCACACCAGAAGAGGGCACCAGATCATATTACAGATGGTCGTGAGCCACCATGTGGTAGCTCAGGACCTCTGGAAGAGCAGCAAGTGCTCTTAACCACTGAGCCATCTCTCCAGCCCCACACCTTTAATCTTAGCACTCAGGAGGCCAAGGTAGGCAGATCCTTGAGTTTGAGGCCAGCCTGGTCTACATAGCAAGTTTCAGGCAAGTCAGATTAACATAGTGAGACCCTGTCTCAAAGAAACAAGCAAAAACAAACACACAAAGAGGAAATAAAGAAGCTGGGCATGGTGGCGCACGCCTTTAATCCCAGCACTCGGGAGGCAGAGGCAGGCAGATCGCTGTGAGTTCGAGGCCAGCCTGGTGTATAAAGTGAGTCCAGGACAGCCAGGTCTCCACAGAGAAACCCTGTCTCAAAAAAAAAAAAGAAAAGAAAAACAAAACAAAACAAAAAAGGAAAGACAGAAAGGGAGGGAGGGAAGCAGGAGGAAAACTTACCTGGTGGAAGAACTTCCCACCTTTAACTTATAAAGAGCCATTTGTCAGCCACGCTCCAGGAAGGAGGTCCCTAAGTGCCCCCTAAAACAACCTAGGAGTCAGACTCCCCTACTTCTCCCTCTCACTCCAACTCTCCATAAGAAATGAAGTGAGAGCCAGGCGTGGTGATGCACATCTTTAATCCCAGCAATCGGGAGGCAGAGGTAGGCGGATCGCTGTGAGTTCAAGGCCAGCCTGGAGTCCAGGACAGCCAAAGCTACACAGAGAGACCTTGTCTCGAAGAACAAGAACAAAAAAAAGAGAGAGAGAGAGAGAGAGAAATGAAGAGAGGTGACTGGAGAGATGGCTCATAGGTTAACAGCACTGCCTGCTTTTCCAGAGGTCCTGAGTTCAATTCCCCACCACCACATGGTGGATTACCACCATTTATAATGAGATCTGGTGCCCTCTTCTGGCCTGCAGGTGTACATGCAGGCAGAGCATTGTATACATAATAATAAAATATAAAATCTTTAAAAAGAAAGAAAGAAACTAAATAAGAAGGTCTACAGTTGCGCACCTAACCAGTCATAGTTGGACCCTAGTCCAGACCAGGACACTTTCTCTACGTGGGGCACAACTGTGGTGTCGCAAACAATGGACAGGGATGGTTTCAGTCACTTCTTTCAATCCCCAAACCTCAGGCCCAAAAGAAACGAGGACGAGACAATATACAGCTTCTCAGGCCATCTGCCACCAGCTCTCAAGACCCTCAGAGACTGCCCCACACCGACCGTCTGGTGTGTGGTGCTGATTACTGATGGCTCAGCCTGTCCCACCCCAACTGTCTGGTGTTTAGTGCTGATTACTGATGGCTCAGCCCTGGAATGTGTGGCCCAGTAGGGAAAATAATGGAAAGAAAAAGAGAACATTAGAGTAAGTCCAATGAGGCCCCTGCTGTTTCCATCCTGGAGGCAGAGAAGGCTCTAGGGCGGTGGTTCTCAACCTGTGGGTCACGACCCCTCAGGGGCCACATGTCAGATAGTTCTGTCATGATTCGTAACAGTAGCAAAATCACAGCTATGAATTAGCAACAGAAAAAAAATTTGTGGTTGGCAGTCACCACAACACAAGAAACTGCACTAAAGGGTCGCAGCATCAGGAAGGTTGAGGACCACTGATGGATCTACAGGGTCTTCTCTGCTTCCTAATGCCCTTTCTGAAAACCACTGACGGGCACTCTCCCTCCCCTCTGTGCACTTTCAGGGCTCCCAGCTGTGACCAAGAGCCCTGCCCAGTGCTGAGAATGGAGTCTTGTAGCAGAAGACGTGGTCTCCAAGTCCCACCCTTCACCCCACTCCCCTGTAGGAAGGGTCTCATGTTGCCCAGGTCGGCCTTGAACTCCTTAGGTAACTAAGGATGACTTTGAACTTCCAGTCCTCCTGTGTCCACCCCCCAAGTTCTGGGGTAACTCCTGCATGCCACTTCATCCGGATTGTGCAGTTCTGGGGACCGGGGCTAGTCTTCATGCATGCTAGGCAAGCACTCTGCCAACCAAGCCACATGCCCAAGCCCTCAAGGTTCCGATTCTACTGTTTAAGGGCCCATGTCACCTTTCCCTCATCTGAAAAATGGGGATGATGACAAAGGACGGTGTGGGTTGGCACTGAACGTTTTGATCAGGCAGGAAGTACGACACAAATATTCCACAAGATCTACATTCATGAATTTGACATATGCCTAAGACTTCACACCCCTGCCACAGGATCCCCCAAAATGGCAGACATCATGCCAAGTGCTTTGAAGACGCCCCCCGCCTCAATAGCCTAGGGTAGCAGGTGGCAGACCCATACTCATGGACTGCGTACTGTATAAATATAGGTTTTATTAATAATGGGTGAAAACCCACAAATACAACTGGCATCTGTGTAATGAGAAGAGCCTGGGGCAGGTAAAGAAGAGTGACCTCGGGGGCTGGGGACAGAGTCCTGCGGTGGGTGGACCAGATGGAGGTTGATCCTAGACCCACCAGGTGGCTGCCACCTTGGCATCTAGGCCCCACCGCTCTGATGTCCAGGAACCAGCTGCTGACTGGAAGATGGAAGTAGGTGAAAGGAAGTTTGAGTGAGCGACAGACAGCTGGAGAAGAGGCAGGAGAGCAAGTGTCAGTTTGGAGCACAAAAGGAGGGCCATGGGGGAGCAGTGGCTGAGGCCAGCTGTGCCCATTTTTGTGCTTGTTGGGTTCTGACCTCAAGGAGGCCAGTACCCAGTGCCACCCCTGCCTCAAGAGGGAGGGAAGACTGGGATATAGACACCTGCAGACCCCAGAGCCACACTGGGTGGCACCCACCTCATTCTTAGCCTCCAAAGTGGCATTCCTCTGAAGGACATTGGCACTGCCCTCCCGCCACCGCCCTTAGCTCCATGCCACCGTCACTCCCCTCTGAGCCGTGAGGGATGAAGCCCGTTGTTGGGCTGAGATTGCCTGGTCACTTTTGTCTTCCTGGAACTCCTGAGCCTCAGGAGCAGCAAGGAGGAAGGATTGGGTCTTCCCGGGCTTACCCCGGAGAATAAAGTGCATTCTCCAGTTCCTGTGGCAGGTGGGAGAGTGACACAGACATTATTGCAGAGATGCTGTAGAGACCTACCCTGATGGAAGGGTTAGGAGAGTGGGTGGGACATCCCTCGGTCTCTCCAATCTCCAGGATTGGGAGTGGTGGCCCACACAGAAAACCCGGCTTCTGCTCCAACAGATTGTCCAAATCAGCCAAAGTGGGTGTGCGGAGAAAGGGGGAGGGGGGGAGGAAGAGGAGGAGGAGGTGACTTCCAGAGTCCCTCCTTGCTCTATTCAATGTTCATGATGGGACTCCCTGGGGACCCCACCAGGGCCCAGCCCTGGAACTCCAACCCGACAGCAGTATACAAACACTAATGTGGTGGGGACCCCAGAGGGGCATCGGTTTGATCGCTTCTAAGTCAAGGCCTAGAGAACAGCGGGGCTCTCAGGCAAACAACAGAGGAGGGTGTTCTGCCCAGAGGAGAGCAGTCTCCCAGCGGTCTTTGCATGCAGGTGTTGGAGAGAGTAGGGGCGAAGCTACAAACTGCATCAACTTGGGAAGACTCCTGGCCTTCATTGAAGAGGGCTGAAGCCCTGGGGGGCCAGGCCCACAGCCAGCCTGTGGAGCAACTGAGGAAGAGGAGGGCAGCTGCACCAGCAACCAATGCCCAAGTCGGCAAGTTTAAAACAGTCCCAAAGGGCTGGCGCTGGAGGCCTCCTGCCCAGAAGAAGTGAGCCAAGCTCTATCTCTCGGATTTGACCCGATACCGGAGCACAAGATAGGCCAGCAGCCTCAGGGCAAGGAAGAAAATGCCCAGGACCAGGAAATCCATGTAGAGTTTGGCTTCTTCCACATCCAGCTCTCGCAAGATGATCTGTGGGTCCCGGAACGGGCAATGTTCATCTAAGCACGTCAGGTGTCCTCGCTCCATGCCGTAGATGGTCAAGATCAAACCCTCAAAGCCATACCTAGACAAACAGGGACATCAGAGCAAGCCACAGTGCACAGGACCCCTGTCCCTCAGCAAATCACCAGAGCCCTGCCACAGGGCTCTTGTACTCAGGTGCCAGCCAGGGTTCAAGGGCAGACATCAGACATGGCATGGCCGCTTTAGAAACTAGACCTCCTCTGGGGAAGGAAGTTCACCGACCTGACGTAGGAGAGGTAGGAGCTCCACTGCAGGTAAGTGGGGATGGTCTTGAAACTGACAAAGAAGCCGGAGAATAAAAGGACGGGGATGGCAGTAACCGGGCCCACAAAGGTGGCCACCTGAAGGACAGGGGAAAGGGAGGAGCTCGGCTGTCACAGGGGTGACCACAGTTCCATCCACCCCATGGCGGCTCTTGATTTCTCCAACGAGACCCCCCACATGAGCGCCAACTTTCTCACCTGCAGGGAGTTGGAGGCAGCGCCAATCAAGAGTCCCAAAGACTGGGCGACTAAGGCGGTGGCCGTGGCCAAGGCCGAGAAGAGCAGGAAGCGGCTGGTCTCAGCTGGCTGGCCTGTCATCCAGTACACGATGCTGCAGTACACCACTGGGCACACCACCTGGGGAGCAGCCACAGGAGGGGTTAGGGACCTTCAAGCCAAGGGCAGAGGACCAGTCATCCCACACTTTCCTGGGGAATAAGTGTTCCCAGGGCTCATCAGCCCTACACTGCCCTCTTTCTTGTTCATGCTGCTTTTCAGACTGACACATGTCTCCTTCCTCCCAGACTACATCTTACATAACTTTGTCCTTTTGCTCTGACAGGTTCAGGCATCCTCCTCCCTCCCCTGAGCATCTCCAGTCCTTCCCATCCTTCCAGGGTATTCCATGTGTGTGGTGGGGGTGGGGGTGTCTATGTGTTTGTGTGTGTCTGTGTATATGTGTGAGTGTGACTGTGTGTTGTGGGGTGTGTGTGTGTGTGTGTGTGTGTGTGTGTGTGTCTGGTGTGGATGTGGATGTGTTCATTTATGTAGGTGCACACAGAAGCCAGAAAAGGATGTTAGAGTCCCCCAGAGCTGGAATTACATGTATTTGTAAACTGTCTGACATGGGTGCTGGTAATTAAACTCAGGCATTCTGCAAAAGCATTAAACACTCCTAACCATTGAGCCATCTCTCCAGCCATATACACACATATATGTGGCTGTATATGTATGTGTACGTATAATAGTTATTTAAGACTTGTTTGTAATCTATGTGTATGTCTCTGTATGTATATGCCACCTATGTGCAAGTACCCATGGAGGCCAGAAGAGGGTGCTGTTTCTCTGGAGCTGGAATTACAGGCAGTAGTAAGCCACCTGATGTGTGGGTGGGGGGCTGAACTCTAGTCCTCTGGAAGCGCAGCAAGCACTTTTAATCTTTCACAGATGTGCTATTTCTCCAGTCTCCTAACAGTATTGAAGAATCAACTCTCCCTAGGAGGAAGCTCTGTTTCCCCTTTTGGACTGGTTGGGAAGCACACCATGGAGACTCTGGTTACTGAGGTGACAGTATCTCTGTAATTTTTGTTAGATATGCATGTCATAGACGCTCTTATTAAAAAAATAAAATAACGGGTTTGTTAATTTGCTTCATTTTGCTTACTCTACCTAACCTTTAACACCAGCTGTAAGCCTCAAAAAGAAGTGATATACTTTCTTAGCACTTGGGAGGCTGAGGCAGGGGGATTGCCACAAGTTCAAGGTCATCAAGGTCATCATGGTCTAGATAGTCAGTTCCAGTATAGCCTGGGCTTACAGACTAAGGCCTCAATTCAGAGAACCTAGACAAATAAAGTAAAATAACTATTTCCCCCTTGGCAGTCCTGGGGATGGAACCCCAGACATGACGCATAAATGGCAAGCGTTCTTCTCCTATCCCTCCATGCCCTGCTACAGGGTGAGACCCTGTCTCAAAACACACACACACACACACACACACACACACACACACACACACCCGGGGGGTGGGGGGGGAGAACAAGCTCACAGGGAAACAGGAACTTGCCTCACCAGCTACAGTTGTACAGGTTGTTTCCTGCACAAAGGCTCCCAGCTCCCGGACAGAGCCAACCAGAGGCCAAGATCTAGCTTGCACTCCTCTCGCTGAGCTCTGTGCATGGCACAGGCCAGCGCCTGCCTCTCCTGCTGCTGTCGGTTTGTTTGAGTCAGGTGTCTCACGGAGCCCATCCTGGCCTCAGACTCCCTTTGAATTCCTAATCACCCGGCTTCACCCTCCAAGTGCAGGTTTTACTCCTGCCCCCAGCCACACCCAGCTGAGGGACACTTGTCTGCAATGTGCACAAAGGTTTACCGGTGGCCCCGCAGATTTGAACAAGGTGCTAATGTGCTTAATAAACATCAGTTGGTATGTGACAAGCTCGCTTCTAAAAACTTTATAGGGAGCCAAGTAAAGGTGCTTGCTTGCCAAGTTGGAGAGTTCAGTCCTTAGAATCCAAACGCTGGAGGGAGAAAACTGAATTCTGCAAGCTGTCCTCTGACCTCCCCACATATACTGTGCACAAATGTGTATATACACACACAAGGTAAGTAAATAAGTAAATGTAAAAAAAAAAATATTGCCAGGTGTGGTGGCGCACGCCTTTAATCCCAACACTCAGGAGGTGGAGGTAGGCGGATCACTGTGAGTTCAAGGACAGCCTGGTCTACACAGTGAGTTCCAAGACAGCTATGTAGAAGACTCTGTCTCAAAAAAAAAATCAATAATTAAAATTAAAAATTAAAGTTTATATGCATTCACATTTAATTCTAAAGCATAACTCTGAGGAAGACACTGGTGCCGGTCCATTTTCCACTAAATCAAAGACATTGGATGGCTTGCCCAGTGTTTTATAGCTTGCAAGTAAGTAAGGCTCCAGAGCCTATGAGCTCTCTGCTACCTATAATAAGATAAAGACATTTGCTGTTCTGTTATTATGGTCACCTTTTTATTTATTTATTTTGGGATAGGTATTCACATTGTAGCTCTGGCTGGACTTGAATTCATGGCAATCCTCCAGTCTCAGCACCCCTCTCTCTCTCTCCACACCCACTCCAGCCCATCTGCCAAGTGTTGGGACGAGGTGAGCCACTACACCTAGCTATTTCTGGCTTGTTGACAGTTTTCCCATTAGACCACACATACTGAGTCTGCAGCGTCAGGAAGGGACTCACCTGAAACGGCACGTCGGCCATGGTCTTGGCCAGGTAATACGCTTTGAGACTGTACCAGTAGTTCAGGTGTTCCCTCATGAAGACTGCCATCTCCAAGGGAACTAAGGGCACAGGGAGGTCAGGCCCCTGCCTCATGCCCAGCAACCCCCCCCCTCCCCATCCTGCCCATCAGCCAGGCAGCTCAGCTCACAGGTGAGCACGGTGGGCATGAGGGCTGCAAACATGATAAACAGCATGGAGAAGAAGAGGAAGCCGGTATTGTTGAAGACCTTGCTGGCGTCGTCACCGATGTGTAGGTAGAGGAGGCCAATGAGCACGCCAATCAACACATGTGACATGAACCGCAAATGGGTCAGGACCTACAGCCGAGGTCGTCGAGAGAAGAGGTATGTGTCTCAGGCCGAGGGAGTGGGGGTTGGGGTGGAGGACTCAGGGGAGGCCATGCTAGAATGGGACCTCGAGGGGCGGGGGGAAGAGGGGAGTGCCCTGTAGCCACACAGAGCCAAGGTACATCACATGAGAGGACAGTGTCCCCAGTTCCCGTCCCAGCTACTGAGAGTCTATAGCCCAGGAGGTCCAGACTACACCTCCTGCCCCTCAGCTTGACATCTCACCGTGTCCCTGAGGATGGACAAGAAAGTCCTCCTGAAGAGGATACAGAACTGGGTGAGGGTGCTGGTGGCAAACGTGTGGCTTTCAATAGGATCCATTTCCTAGGGAGCAGAAATGAGGCCAGGTGAGTGTACCTTACCCACCCCACTACCCATCCAGCTCAGTAGATGAAAGAGTCCCAAGCTCTTCCCAGGACAACACCCGAGCCTGCTGAAGGAGGAGTCTTTGCCCCTAAGATGCTCACCTAGAAGCTGGGTTTTGGGGTGAGAACCTCAGGGAGGTTGGGGGGGGGGGAGAGAGCCGGAGAGAGAGCAGATAAAGATAGTTGGGTGGTTGAAGACAGGAAGAAGTCAAGGACCGCTCTCTGGTACATCTAACTTGTCCCTTCTTCACTTCCTTTCCACTAACTCTAAGGCCATAATTATCTATAGAGGCCCCTGGATCTCCTATTGGTTAACAAAGATGACGATGACTCATAGCAACAATAGCCAAGCCTCTGGCTCCCAAGAGTGGCGGCATCTCATCTAAGGAAGAGATCTGGCACTAGGTGGACCCTGCCTGCCCCAGTGGCTGGCTAAGAGCCTGTGTGATTCCCCCCCCCCCCTTCAAGAGCCCCATCTGTTCTGGGAAGCTAGTGTTGTCACCTCTGGGTTAGAGATGATGACAGACCATCCTGGCCCTGAGGTCAGCAACTGCATTGGCCATGCTTTCCAGATGGGCCCTGAGCAGGTGCTGAGGTCAGTGCATCATCCATGATGCTCATGGGAGCTCAGGAGGAGCACTTGGATGAGAACCCCAAAGCTCAGGAGAGCACACTGCTGTTAACACTAGGTCTGTTCCGAGGACCAGGCTGCCCATTACACAGTGGCGACAATGCCTCTGGGGACCAGCTCTTCAGAGGGTCATTGCCTGTGGTCCCAGCTCCCCTCCCCGTCTCTACCCTCTGCACCCCACTCACCGGAGGGCATGTGGGGCAGTGGGCAGGGACCTCATTCTTCTCAGGCTTCTCAGGACTGCTCTTCTTCTCAGCCATGGTGCAAAGGCCGTTCTGCACAGCCCTGAACAGCATGGGGTTCAGGTCTCCATACTCGCCAGAGGCCACCTCAATGACTAGAGAGACACAGAGCAGAGTGCTCAGCTAGGCCTCACCCCTCAGTGCCCAAGGGCAGCGCAATGCTTCTTTGGTATACCAGGGGAAGGCACATGACAGTGAGCTCTCTGTCCCCAAGAGGCCTTCACGATCCAAACCCCAATGTTTGGCCCTCTTCTTTCACCCACCTCCTCACAGGAGCCCCTACTTACTGAAGTCGGCGGGGTTGTGGTAGGTGGGGCAGTGCAAGCCAAGCCCCTTCAAATAGGGAATCAGGTTGGTGACCACACCCTTGAAGATGCACTGTCCCTGGCTCAGGATGTAGAGCTGAGGCAGAAAAAAAACACATGAGGAAAACATGACCAGTGGCCTGGGGGACCCCACTGACACCCATGTCCCTCTATCACAGGCTAGTCTTGGAGACCTGGGGATACTGACCTTGTCAAACATCTCAAAGAGCTTGGCACTGGGCTGGTGGATGGTGCAGATGACAGTGCGGCCCCCGTGGGCCAGGGACTTCATGAGGGACACCACTTGGAAACAAGAAGCGCTGTCTAGACCGCTGTCCAGAGAGAGGTCACCAGGGACCAGTGAGGTGGATGCAGCTAAGAGGGGGTGAGTGAGGCGGGGCAGCTTCTGTGAACGGGATGTGACTAGCAGGAAGGCACCCCTCTGGCCACCCCTGTACCGGTTAGTTTGTGACAACTTGACACAAGCTGGAGTCATTTGGAAAGAGGGAACATTACTTGAGAAGATGCCTCCATCAGAGTAGCCTGCAGGGGCCATTTTCCTGGTTAGTGACTGACGAGAGAGGGCAAAGCCCACTATGGGCGGTGCCATTCCCCGTTAGTCGTTTCTGAGTTGTATAAAAAGCAAGCTGAGCCGGGCGTGGTGGCGCACGCCTTTAATCCCAGCACTCGGGAGGCAGAGGCGGGTGGATCGCTGTGAGTTCGAGGCCAGCCTGGTCTACAAAGTGAGTCCAGGACAGCCAAGGTTATACAGAGAGACTCTGTCTCGAAAAACAAAAAAAAAAAAAAAAAAAAAAAAGCAAGCTGAATGAGCCTCAAAGAGCAAGCTGGCAAACAGCATCCCTCCGTGGTCCCTGCCTGAGTTCTTGCCCTGACTTCACTCAGTGATTGACTGTGATCTGAATGTGTAAGCCAAACCAATCCTTTCTTCCATCCCCACATTGCTTTCAGCCATGGCCTCCATTACGGCCATAGAAAGCAAACCAGGACAGAGCCCTTGTATCCTGCACACCTTATATGGCTCAGACATTTGCAAGCCCAGAGCACTGCCAAGCACCTGTTGCATATCAGGCACTGGAATGACAAGGCCTCATATTAGGTTGGTCTAAAGAGAGACAGACAAGCTCATGGTTGACTTGAGGAGATGTGAAAAGGTGACTAGCAACACAAACTGAAGGACTGGCCAGGGATCAGCCATGCCATGCTGTAGCGGGGTGGGGGTGGGGGTGAGGGGGTGGAGTACAGCCAGAGAAGGTCGCTGAGTCTGGAAGGAGCAAGAGTTGAGTTGGTGAAGGAACAATGGAAGGCGCCATGGTGAAGGGCACGCACAGAAGACATAGCAAGGGGCTTGAAACACGGGGTACGATGGGAGTGGCGGGCAGCTCAGTGTTATTAGGACATACAATAGGAAAGACCAGAGAAGAAGCCACATGACTGTGTTGGGGGTGAATGAGGCTCATTGCGCGGTCTGAAGCAGGAGAGTGGAGCTTGCTGGACTTGTTGGGTAGAAAGCCCGTTCTGGTCGGGCATGGTGGCGCACGCCTTTAATCCCAGCCCTCGGCCGGCAGAGGCAGGCGGATTGCTGTGAGTTGGAGGCCAGCCTGGTCTACGAAGTGAGTCCAGGAAAGCCAAGGCTACACAGAGAGACTCTGTCACGAAAACTAAAAAAAAAAAAAAAGCCCATTCTGGCCACAGGTTGGAGGAAAGTCCCTGGGAGACTGAAGACAGGGAGATGAGGCCTTGATGATATCCTGCATTAGGGATGGGACCAGGCAAGTCTGAGAGCTACCAAAAGGAGGACTTGATGACTAATGACTTCCGGGGAGAGAAGAGGGAGACGTGTGGTGCGGGGAATCCAGATCTCCACCTGGATGAAAGATAGGACAGCTTGGCTCCGACTAGATTAGCAAGGGTGGAGTCCTCAGAAGGCTGCAAGCAGGAGATCCGGTCCCCAGCCATGGAGCCATTAACCAGACTCCGCATCCATCCCTGGCTTAGGTCAGGAGAAGCAAGGAGCTACCTGGTGGGCTCGTCAAAGAACATGACAGGCGGGTTGTTGACCAGTTCCAAGGCAATGGCCAGGCGCTTCCTCTGCCCTCCAGAGAGCAGGGCTGTCCTCGTGTGAGAGCAGGACATCAGTCCCAGGGCTGTCAGGATCTCTGTCACCTGCAGGCACCACGCCCCCCAGCCAGCCCGAGTCAACCTCAGCATCTCTGCTTCACCGAAGCACCACCCCTTTTTCACAAGGCTCCGCCCTCAAGCCCTTGTTCCCCACCCAACCTAGGGCCTGGAACTCATAAGCCTCAGAAAGACCCATTCCACCCCTCCCCCTCCCCTTTCCATTCCCCCTCCCCCACTCACCAGCTCCTTCTTCACCTCTTGCTTCTCACTCAGCTTCAGGTTGGCCGAGACCTAAAAAGTGATGAGCAAGTGAGGAAGGCCTGGGTGCCACTTCCTGACCAGTCCTTTCAGCTGGCGGCGACGGAAAGGGGAGCTTGGAGGAGGAGAAAGCCACCCTCTCCTCACCATCATGGCTTCCAGCACTGTGAGGTGTGGCAGAAGCATGTCATCCTGCATGATGTAGCAGGACATCTTGCGGAAGGTCCTCAGATCTCGCGGCCTCCCGTTGACCAGGATCTGCCCTTTCATCCCGGACTCCCTGCAGGGAGATCGACCGGTGGGCAATGAGCACCCCATGTGCTCCCCCAGGAGGTCCCCCTCCTGAGTCCTGCCCCCCACCCCACCCCATGCGCTCTCCCAGGAGGTCCCCCTCCTGAGTCCGCGCCCCCCCCCCCCGCTCCTGTTCTTCATGCTCACCTGTACCCTGCCAAGATGTTCATGAATGTCGACTTGCCAGCCCCAGAGGGGCCCATGATGCCAATAAGCTCTCGGCGGCAGAACTTACCAGACAGGCACTTGAGGAGGGTCTTGTAACCTGCAGCGAGGACAAGAGGGAGTCACTGGTGAGGGCTAAGGGGACAGAGGCATCCTCAGAACTCTTTTTTTTTTTTTTAATTTATTGATTATTATGTATACAGTGCTCTGCCTGCACATACACCTGCAGCCCAGAAGAGGGCATCGGATCACACTATAGATGGTTGCAAGCCCCCATGGGGTTGCTGGGAATTGAACTCAGGACCTCTGGAGGAGCAGTCAGTGCCCTTAATCTTTGAGCCACCTCTCCAGCCCCATCCTCAGAACTCTTAAAGAGGGGTCCTGGGGAGCTGGCTCAGTCGGTAAAATGCTTACCATATAAACACAAGGAAGGGTTTTAGTTCCCACCTCTAGAGCCCACTTACAATGCTCACTTAACCTGTGTTTGGTGATCCTGCTGTGAGCCCTGCTTGAGAAGCTGAGACAGCCCAGCAGTTAAGAGCAGGTTCCCAGCACCGACTCTCACGGATATAATGCCCTCTTCTGGACTCTGCAGGTGCTGCACTCACATGTTAGCATCCCTTGCCGCACACACTTTATTTATTTATTTATTTATTTATTTATTTATTTATTTGTTTTTCCAGATAGGGTTTCTCTGCGTAGCCTTGGCTGACCTAGACTTACTTTGTAGAACAGGCTCAAACTCACATTGATCCACCTGCCTCTGCCTCCTAAGTGCTGGGATTAAAGGTGGGCGCCACCACACCTAGCTCACACACACATTTTTAAATAAAAATGAATCTTTGACAACAATAACAAAAAAGGCTGCGGTTGGTGGTGCATACTTGTAATCCCAGTGCTGAAAAGGCCAAGACAGAGAGAGGGGCTAGAGAGATGGCTCAGTGGTTAAGAGCACTGTCTGCTCTCTCAGAGGTCCTGAGGTCAATTCCCATCAACCACATGGTGGTGCACAACCATCTATCATGTGATCTGATGCCCTCTTCTGACCTGCAGGTGTACATGCAGAGAGAGAGCACTCTTACATAGAATAAATAAATAGAATTGTAATCACTCTATTTAAAACAGAAAAGAAAAGGCCAAGACAGGTTGCTCCCTGGACTTCACTGGCTGGCCAGGGACCCTATCTCAGAGAGCAAGGTGGGTGGATGGATGGATGGATGGATGGATGGATGGATGGCTTTTGAGAGATGATATCTGAGCTTGACCTCTGGTTCCCACGTGTGTGTGTGTGTGTGTGTGTGTGTGTGTGTGAGAGAGAGAGAGAGAGAGAGAGAGAGAGAGAGAGAGAGAGAGAGAGAGAGGATCTTAGAGGAGGCTAAGTCATAGAGGAACTATCCATGGCTGAGTGGAATTGAGTTCCGATGGGCGAGCAGTTCTTACACCGTGGCTCCCATCTTCTCATCCCGTCCCCCTAGAAATGACTGCTACCAGTGTTAGAGTCGGGTGGGGGTACTGAAGGCTGTGGGAAAGCTGATGCCGGCCCTGAATGGATGTGGTGAGGGCACTCAGGCCCTAAGAGACAAAGCTCTCTCCTTACAGTGTTCGCTGTCTTACACACTCCAGGACACTCCTGCTGAGCAGCCCAGGCCTGCTGCCTGCCCTGTGTCCCTGCAGCACTTCTCAGATGCCAGCACGTTTGTCACTCTATGTGCCTGTGCTCACACCCCTCCCCCAGCCTCTTAGTCAGGCAAAAAATCTTGGGGGAAGGGTCTGTGCCTTGCTCAGCTTCTTTGTCTGACTGCTATGTAATAGATGCTTGGTAAGTGTGTTTTCTCCATGCTTTTGATCCATACTGGAAAAAAAAAAAGAAAAAGAAATTCCTTCTTTATGTCTTCACTGTTTTACAAGCTTGTCTCTCCAGCCCCAGCCATGGCCAGTAAAATCTCACCTGCCACACTCACCCAGCGGGAAGCAGTAGGTGCGTGCATGTATCAGTATGGACTCAGGTGGATCTGGTTCAAATTTGTGATCCACAGTACCAGCTGTGTGACCTCAGGCAAGTTGCTTAACATCTCTGAGCTCCAGGCCCTTCATAT
This sequence comes from Acomys minous, assembly GCF_964271855.1. Lineage (NCBI taxonomy): Eukaryota > Metazoa > Chordata > Mammalia > Rodentia > Muridae > Acomys > Acomys minous. The sequence goes on from NC_140494.1 coordinate 104,084,001, forward strand.
GTAAAATAAGGATGATGGTGGTGCCTACATCATAGGGTCTTTTTGTGAAGAGTCAATGAGCTAACATATGTAAAGCAGATGGCTCAGTTCTTGGTACATACAGTGCATTTCACAAGGCATATTGTATTAAGACACTAGGCAAAAAAAAAAAAAAAAAAAAAAAAGAACCAAGGAAGGACATAGTTTATGTGTTCAAGAGAGAAATGGTAAGAGAAATGGACAAGAAAACACCCATGGTGTGAATAAAAGTAAAATTAGGGCTAGAGAGAAGAGGGAACAGTGAGATGGAACTGCAACAATTCACCCTTTGAGCGTAGAGAGTGAGGTGGGGATCAGGAGTGGCTCCATGGAAGAGGGGACACTGGAGCTCAGGAGGAACAACACAGGCCCCAAGGCTTTAGGAGAGAAGGCACTGCTACAGCAGAGTCCAGGGGACAGAGGGCAGAGACTGTCCAAAGCCAACTGATGACCTGGGAGGTGGAGATGGAGGCTGAGGCAGAGGACCAGGGCCCTGCCTGTTAAGTTGGCAGACCTGCTGTGGCAAGCACTCCATCCTTCATCACCTCACCTAGTCCAAAGTACCCTCCTAAGCAGAGACCGAGAGTTTACCTTATGTCACCTGCTGTCTGCCACCCAGAACCCTGCCCCTCTGGGCCCGACCCATGCCCACTGTCAGACCAGACCACACCAACTGCCTGTTCAGAGTCTATTAACCTCAGCTGCTCCCCCAGCATAGGTGGCCACTGGAGGCCACAGCCATCAACACACCCAAGACCACACAGCCAGGTCTTTCCCGGGAGAGGAAAGTCCCAGCCCTCTGGCTAAGTTCCTCATGGTCAACCAGCATGGTGATCTAAGGCACCCTCCAGTGTCTGATCTGCAGAGCCCCTCACCGAAGTGACTTCCTGTGCAAGAGAAGAAACTGCAAGCGTGAACCTTCCCCTCATTTCCTCACAGTCTGTCCAATGCCAGTCAGACCCAAGGCCTGCCACAAATATCATCTTACACCCACTTGCCTTTCTCAAAGATACCAACTCAGCTGAGCTCCCAAGAATCCAATGAGGAAAGTTAAGCCAAGAGAGGGCATTCGGCCTGTCAACAGCCACACGCCTTCCTCTGGGCTGAAAGCATTTGGCTCTTAACTCCCCCCTGGATCACAACTGCTCAGCTCATGAAGGGCCTGTAGACCTCCCACTGAAAGATACTTGCTTCAGTCGGTAGCTCTGTAATTTTGTCAAAGCACTAACTTTTTAAATTTATTTTATTTATTTAGAGTTTTGGAGATGAGGTCTTCCTATGTACTCCAGGCTGGCCTTGAACTCACGACCATCCAGCCTCAGCCTCCACAGTGCTAAGATTACAGGTGTGTGCCATTATGACCAGCAAGTCTCTAAGTTATTAGCATCTGTGATTCCTCATCAATAAAAGAATAATAACTGCCTGGGATGCAGCTTGGTGGTAGAGTGTATACCTAGAATAAGGAAGGCCCTGGTCCCAGGCTTGGTGGTGCACGCCTGTAATGCCAGCACTCAGGAGGCAGAGACAGGTGGATCTCCTGTGAGTTCGAGGCCAGCCTGGTCTACAAATACAGTTCCAGGGCAGTCAGAGCTGTTACACAAAGAAACCCTGTCTCGAAAAACCAAAACAAACAAACATACAAACAACGAAATCCTTGGCTTCCATCTCCAAAAACCATTAAAACAAAAACAAAACAACACAGTATTATTCCCTCCCAGAGACTTAATAGGGTTATTATGTTATTAAATGGGATCACTAATAATTAATTGAGTGTGTTTGGAAAAATAAAGGTCATATACACTTGGAGGAGACTGAGGGATCCTCACCCCAAATCCTTTCATTTCCCTTCTCTGCCACCCTTAATTTCATTCTGTCTTCTCTAGACGGGCAAGGGAGCAAAAAACAAAGAAGCCAGGCAAAGGAGGGCAGAGGGCAGAAATGGGGCCAGGCTAAGAGGGCAGAAGAGGCTGACAAGATCCTAAGGGAGGAGTCCCTAGACGGGGCACCCAGCACCCTGATAAGGAGCGGTGCCTAATCTGGCCACATTTCTTTTCACCATTAAGTTCCCAAGGCCAAGGAAATAACAAGGACTTCACCATTCTACCAAGAGCTTCCCTGAGGATGAAAGAGACCTGCTGAGGGCTAGGATGTTGGGCAGGGAGCCCAGCCGCCCCAGGGTCCACCGGCTCAAATGCCTGTTACCTAATTGGTCACCTATGGGAGTGAGCAAACATGTAGAGGCAGCTCACACTGAACCCTGTTCTCAAGCACCCCAAAAACGATTTCTTAAGCCTCAGAGGACACTGTCTCAGCCCCACCTCTAGCAGCACACCCTGCTCTGGGAAACAAACCCAGCCCAACCTCTAGGTTCCCAGCCCAGCTACTGGATTGGCACAGGGAGCTCTAGAAAACCTGTCCTGATGGAGAGGAGGCGGGAGAGGGAACTTCAGTGTTGCTAGGCCTTGAGCCTTGCTCTGCCTCTTACTAGCAGGGCCATGTTATTCAACTTCCCCAAGCCTCAGTTTCCTCACTGGTAACACGAGGATGACATCCCTTCTGTCTAGCCTCCACCCTCCTGCTCCCAGGGACTGTGGCAAGATATGAATGAAGTAAGACGGCAGGAATGAGACCATCTTTAAAAATAGGTGTAAGGCCACTGTTGGACATTGGAAACAACCTCCGCAGATAGAGAGGTCCCTTCCCCAAACCAGCCTTCAGAGGCACTAATACAGAGATACAGACGCGCACACAGAGAGACAGAGGCAGAGGCAGAGGCAGAGACAGTCTGAGAGAGCCTGAGAAAGAGAGAGACAGCACTGAAAGAGACTGAGAGACTAACGCAAGGACCAGAGGTCATAAGGTCTATTCAGAAGAGAAAGCTTCTATAGCCGGGGCGAACTTAGCTCCCAACAGTGCCGGCTGCCATGAAGAGTACTTGTACTCCAACTGCATGCAGTGAGTGAGGGTTGTGGCCTGCAAAGCTCACAGAGTAAGGTACCCCTAGCCTTCAGGCTTCTGGAGAGCCCCCTGTTCTCCATGGGGCTGCCACCTACCCCGTTTGCGCCAGCAGGGCCCCTCCCGCACCGAATAGGACAGTTCCACAAACTCGATGTCCACAGCAGAGCGCTTTGGCAGGTGAGAGAAGCGCTGTGCTTCTGTGATGTGGTTCTCCACCTTCTTTAGGTGCGTGGTCAGCACAGGGGGCTCTGCCCCGTCCTCCAGTGCCACGGCCATGGCCACAGCCCCAGGCCCCAGGCCACAGCTCACGGCTTCCAGTGCCTTCTCCGCCATCAAGCAACCAGCCCTGCAGGGAGAGGGCCTGCTTAGCTCAGGGCAGACTCTCCAGCCCTTGTTCAAGGCGCCATAGCTTTCTGATGCTGCCCCGCCTCCACTGTCCCCCCCCCACCCCCCCGCGCGCGCCTCCTTCTCAGGGCAGATCCCCCAGCTGTCCGCACCCCTCTTCCCGCTGGGTCTTCTGCACTCGACAGCACACTCCGGGTGCAGTGACACCCAGTCGCGACCTCTCCCCGGTCCTAGGCAGTCCCAGCTTTGCCTAACCAGCCCGGCCCCGTCGAAGCTGTGCGGGCTCCTCCCTCCCCGCCCCGGCCTTAATCTCCTTACCCCGCCGGCGGGCAGTCCCTGGGGGCCGGACAAGGGCGGCCACCCACTCCGAGGTCCAGGAAGCTGGGAGGTGCAGGGTGGGCCCGGGTAGGCTCTGGCCTTGGCTCCGCGCCCCACCTCCCCCTGCACCTAATGGTGCCGTTCCTCGCCTGGCCTCCTCATCCCGCTCGATGGCCCTGCGCCTCCGGACTGTCCCCAAAAACAGACACAGACCCCAGACCCTCCAGACCTACCCTCTTGTCCCCCGCTCGCCTGGTCACCTTGACGCTCCTCCGCCTGGTGCGACGCAAGGATGCTCAGCAGAGATGCTCAACCGGGATGCTCGACCCGGATGCTTAGCGCTGCGGCGCGGGAGGCGGACACTCCCGGTTCTCCTCACCTGCCTCTGGCTGCGGCACCCGCGCCCGGGCTCCCTGTCCCGGTGGCCCGGGCCGGGGCGGGGCCAGGCCAGGGCGGGCAGTAGAGGAAGGCCCGGCTCCGCTCCGGTCAAAAAAAATGATGACACGGTTGCGGAGGGATGGTTGAGTCTCGCCCGACCCCACTAGGATAAACGCGCCGGCTGTTCGTAGTCTGGTCCCCAGCGTCTGTCCTCCTGAGCTAGTCGGGCGTCAGTGTTCTCTCTCTTCTGCTCGCCGGTCCTGCTGCTCTTAAAGGGCCCGCGCCACCCCACACCCCGCGGGTGGCAAGGATGGAGGTAACGAGAGCAGTGCTTGCAGCGTGATGACCCGAAGGGGCACTTTTGTGGGCCCAGGACTGAGGACTAGCTGCATAAGGTCAACCCCAAGGTCGCTAAGGGAAGGAGACTTGAAGTCACCAGAGGAGCAGATCCTTGGGCAGTAGAGTGCAGATTCCGTCAAGCCCAGGAGGTTGGGAAGCCGTCGGTCTATCTGCACACACAAACCTCTCGCTGTTTATCTACTCCAGTTCAGCTTTGGAGCTCAGCCCCACCCAGCCCTAAAGTACAAAGGACTTCTATATATAATTTTGAGGGTATAATTCTTGGGACTTTGAGAGAGCCTCTCTTCACACCTATTCAAATCTCCCCTCTCTGAGGGCCCAAGAGGACACTAGTTATGAAGAAAGAGGGGACAGTAGTTACGGCAAAGCTTGCAGGCAGCTCCAAGGTTAATCTGTGACCCAGGCACAGCCTGCTTCAGCCATAAAAGCCTTTATCCCTCCGGCCAGATACAGGTCTGCAAGCCGGTATAGTCTGATGTGGGAGGCTCCAGGGCATGCGCGAGGCTCTTCAGCCACTGTCTTGGACATCTTCTCAGACACATGTACCCTCCTCCTCGTTCTCTCACCCTACAAATGTGGGCTCTGAGTCCTCAGAGTGCTTACACTAGCAGGCCCACACCGCCACACGCCACGTTTTGGCCCTTTCTCAAACAATTACTCTCGGCCCTGGCCTGCCCTATCCTCTGTGTCTTCGAGGGGTAAGTAGGTTAGCCAGCCAAGACACGTGACTTGAGCTTTTTAGTTCCCACCTGTCACACCAAGAGACAGATAGGAGGCTTAGGCTGTCGGTGCGGCGGCTGCTTTGAGCCGGCTACTACAGCAGTGGAGTCTACTGGCAGTCAAACACCTGCTCCCCACCCCCACCTAAGTCTCTCTGCAGCCTGGGAAACTAGCGACCCCTACAGGGCATGTCCTCGCCCCACCCTGAAACTGTGAGGTTCACCAGGGTTTGGGATCCAGCCTTTCCCAACTTCCTTTCATCCCCTGTCCCACCTATGGCTATTGCTCAGGACTCACCTTCCCATTTTTTCAGATGGACCCTCTATTCTTCAAGTTAATCTCCAATGCCTCATGACAGACAATTCCCCAAGTGTGTGTGTGGAGTGTGTGTATGTGTGTGTGTGTGTGTGTGTCTGTGTGTGTGTGTGTTAGGGTCTCACAAACTCAGACTGTTGCTGAGGCTGGCTTTGATTGCATCAGTCCTCTGGCTATCACCTCCTGAGTGTAGTGATCACAGATATATATCACCACTGTCTAACAGTTGTTTTTATTGAACAATTATTATAAAGCAGACATTCTTCTCAGTTAATTTTTTGTTTGTTTTTTTTGAGGCAAGGTTTCTCTGTGTAGCCCTGGCTGTCCTGGAGTCACTTTGTAGACCAGGCTGGCCTCGAACCCACAGAGATCTGCCTGCCTCTGCCTCCCTGAGTCCTAGGATTACAGGCGTGCACCACCACTGCACCCAACTTTTATTTATTATTGCTGTGTGAATGTAAGCATGTTCCTGTGCCAGGGAGCTCATGTGGAGGTCGGAGGACAAATTGTAGGAGTCACTTTTCTCCAGCATGGGCTCCAAGGATCAGATCAGCTACTCAGATTGTTAGGCTTGCACTGCTCACCAGCAGTATTCCAATACACCTACATAACATGTAATGCTCTCACTAGATGTGTTAGTCGGTGTTCTAGCACTGTGAAGAGGCTAGACCATGACCAAGGCAACTCTTATCAAAGAAGCATTTAATAAAAGAAGCTTACAGTTTCAAAGGCTTGGTCCGTTATCATCATGGCAGAGAGCATGGCAGCAGGCAGGTGCCGGAGTAGGAGCTGGGAGCTGCATCCTGATCCACAAGCAGAGAGAGAGAGAGAGAGAGAGAGAGAGAGAGAGAGAGAGAGAGAGAGAGATCCACAATGGGCCTGGTGTGAGCTTCTTGAAACCTCCATGCCCATCCCCAGTGTCCTCCACCTCTTAATCCTTCTCCTCAGCCCCTTATCAGTCCTAATTCTTCTTAGTTTCTTACTGAGACCACCACACCAGAGTGATGGCATATATCTCCTCACATATTCATCATTTTGGGGGGGGGGGTTGGTTATGTCCAGTCTAATAACTTTTTTGAACTACCTAATTACCAGCACCCACAGTTAGTCTACTGTCTTATAACACATTAAAAATTATTTTCCCTCGCCTGAGGATATAATTCAGTGGTTCAGTCCCCAGCACCACACACAAGATAGCTTTTCGTGATTTTACTATTGCGCTGTGTGCCTGTGGACCATCTCTCTCTACCCCCACCCACCCCAAGCCCACTGGTCTTTCTCTTAAGCAGATTCCCCATTTCGAAGCCGCATCAGGCTCATGAAGACGGGAAACACATAGCACAGGTGGCCAGGCATGAGGCACAAGTCTGTAGTCCTTGCACTGCGTGAGGAGATGGATCTTGAGCTCAAGGATAGCCTTTGGAGTCTCAAGAATGGACCATACAGCCAGGCATGCCCAGCACTTGGGGGTGGGGGGGGGCATGCTGTCCATGGTTCAGAATAATTTCTCCAGAACAATACCCCACTTCTTGACAAAGGAGAAGCACATTTATTGCACACCTACTCTGTGTTAGGAACACAGCACAGAGACAAACTCCCTATTGCACTAGGGTTCTCTTTCTTCCCTGTGCTCCTAGACATGATATGTATATAGAAAATATACCCAATAGCCGTTTCTGAGCTGACAATGGTGGCATACACCAGAGATCCCAGAATTGAAGGAGAAGCAGAAGCAGCAGACGTTCAAGTCATCCTCAATTCAACTGGATGCTGGCCTTGGGAAAAAAAACCAGAACTGGCAAGATGGCAGGTGGCTCAAGTGGTAAAGGCACTGACCACCAAGCCTGACACCTGAATTTGAGCCCCAAAACCCACATGAGTGAGAAGACTCACACACACTATAAATGTAAAACAAAAGTAAAACCAACACAATTTCTTTCTTTCTCTTCCTTCCTTCCTTTTTCTCTTTCTTTCTTTCTTTTTTTCCAAGACAAGGTTTCTCGTGTAGCCCTGGCTGTCCTGGAGCTCACTTTATAGACCAGGCTGGCCTCGAACTCACAGTGATCCTCCTGCCTCTGCCTCCTGAGTGCTGGGATTAAAGGCGTATGCCACCACACCTGGCTCCAGTACAACTTCTTTATGATGTAACTAGACCTCTCAGCCTCTTTTTGCTGTTAGTGCTATCTATTATCTCTTGGTATTTCAGATTAAACACACACACACACACACACACACACACACACACAGAAAGTTGGAGTTCAACTGTGAGGTGACACACATCTAGAATGATGAATCCAGCTATTAAAATTCACGGCTTGAGCTGGGCGTGGTGGCGCATGCCTTTAATCCCAGCACTCGGGAGGCAGAGGCAGGTGGATTGATGTGAGTTCGAGGCCAGCCTGGTCCACAAAGCAAGTCCAGGACAGCCAAGGTTAACACAGAGAGACCCCGTCTCGAAAAACCAAAAAAAAAATAAATAAATAAATAAATAAATAAATAAAATTCACGGCTTAGTGGCTCTACGCCATTTCTACCATGTCAAACTTCTTTAGGCACTACTACTACCTTCCCATGTTTTTTTCTTCCTTTCTTTTTTTCTTTTTTTGAGACAGGGTTTCTCTGTGTAGCCTTGGCTGTCCTGGACTTACTTTGTAGACCAGGCTGGCCTCAAACTCACAGAGATCCACCTGCTTCTGCCTCCCCGAGTGTTGGGATTATAGACATGTGCCACCTTGGCCAGCTTTCACCTCCCCATCTTAATTTGGGTTTCTTAGACAGGGTCTCACTGAGTAGCCCAAGCTTGATGTCAAGTTGCAGTCCTGCCTCAGGCTCCACAATGCTTAGATTCCAGGGGGTAGATCACCGTGCCTTTCACATTTGACATTTTTAGATAGGGTCTCATGTAGCCTTGGACTTGTAATCTTCTGCCACCACCTCCTGGATGCTGAGATTACAGTGATGGACCACTGTACCCTGTTTTACGGAGTGCTGGGGCTCAAACCCAGTGCTTTGTGAATGTTAAGTCAACACTCTACCAAGCCCTCCACCTTCTCAGTAAAGAAGACCCACCTCCATTCCCCTAACATTCTTTCATTATAGAACACAAATCTTATGAACATAGCAGAGATCTAGTAAAATAAATCCTCCCCACTTAGGAAACACTCCCAGAAAATGTACACTTCAAACTCCTAAGGTAGACCTTGTACTGTAGCAACATGGTGGGCAGATTTTAGTGTACACCCCAAATCCTCAGGAGGGCTTAAGGTTCAGAGTGCTGGGCCAGGTGGTGGTAGCCTGGCCTTTAATCCCAGCACTCAGGAGGCAGAAGGGGCTCTGTGAGTTCGAGGCCAGCCTGGTCTACAAAGTGAGTTCTAGGACAGCCATGGCTACACAGAGAAACCCTGTCTTGAAAAACCAAAAATACGATACAGGGCTGGAGAGATGGCTCAGTGGTTAAGAGCACTGTTTGCTCTTCCAGAGGTCCTGAGTTGAATTCTCAGCAACCACATGGTGGCTCACAACCATCTATAATGTGATCTGATGCTCTCCTCTGGCCTGCAGATGTACATGCATAATAATAAATAAATAAGTCTTTTTTTTTATAAAGGAAATCATGACATTTGCAGGCAAATAGATGGAACTAGGAAAGATCATCTGAGTGAAGTATTCCAGACCCAGAAAGCCACACATGGTATGTACTCACTTATAAGCAGATTTTAGCCATTGTAGTTCAGGATAAACATACCACAATTCACAGACCCAAAGAAGATAGTAACAAGGAGGATCTAAGATTTAAGGATGCTTAAATCTCACTCAGAAAGGGAAATAGAATAGACCTCGGAAGTGGTTGAAGAGAGGGAACAAGGTAGAAGAGGGAACACAGAGAGAAATGAGGGTGGAGATCAGACCTGGGGAGAGCAAGGGCAGGAGGACAGAGGGCATGCAGAGAGAAGAGAAGCCATGGGTGGGGGCATCTCTGTGACAACCTGGAGACCTAAGACAAGGTAGGCTTCTGGGTGGGTATAGGGGTGACTCTAGCTGAGACTCCTAGTAGCTGGGGTCATGGAGACTGCAGACAAAACCCTCTGATAAGACTGGACTCCTAGTGGAGGGAGGGGAACACCACCCCATCCACAAAAACTTCAACCCCAAATTTACCCCGCTTACAAGATGTGCAGGGATAAAGATAGAGCAGATATTGAGAGGATGTCCAACCAATGCTGGCCCAACTGAGACCCACAACCCCTGACAACTGTTAATGATATTCCTCTATGCCCCCAGACAGAAGCCTAGCATAGCTGTCCTCAGAGAGGCTCCACCCAGCAGTGGATCAAAACAGATGCTGAGACTCACAGCCAAACTTTGGGCAGAGCATAGGGAGTCCTGTGGAAAAGTGGGGAGAAGGACAGAAGGACCTGGAGGGAAGAGGAGCTCCACAAGAAGACCATAGGAGCCAACTAACCAGGGCCCAGAGGGGCCTTCAGAGACTGAAGCACAGCAAGGACCATGCATGGACCGGACCTAGGCACCCTACACAGATGTAACAGATGGGCAGCTCAGGCTCCATGTAAGGGGAGCGGGGGCTGTCTCTGACATGGACTCTGTTGTCTGCTTTTTGATCACTTCCCCCTGGCCGGGCTGCCTCGCCAAGCTACAGAGGAAAAGGACTTGTTCAGTCCTGATGCAAACTTGGATGAGCTGGGGTGGGAGGGTAGGGGGCTCCCCTTTTCTGAGGAACAGGGAAGGGGGAATGGAAGGAGGGAGGGTTGGACCAGGAGGCGAGGAGGGAAGGGGCTGTGATTCGGATGTAAAGTGAATAAATAAAGTAATTAAAAGAAAAGATTCGGAGTGCTGGGTTCCACTGCCAGGGCTTCTGATATAACCCCTAGAGTGGGTCTTTGCTTAGTGTAGACGTCATCATGCTTAGAATAAAGCCGTCACCTAACAGACTTTCCTTAATGTCCGAATGGGTCTCCCCCACTTCCCCAAATACGTAAAAATCTGCTTATTTCCTAAGATTTATCCTTTTTTCCCGGAGATTCCCCCTGGTGCAGGATATTTGATCATATTGTGAACACCAAGATTGTGAACTGTAAAAACCTGTTTCTTGTTTGGTATGGTTCAGCCCTAGCACTTTTAACCGAGGAATGTTCTGTTTCTTGTAAACAGGTGATTATGGTGTGGCTCAGCCCCAGCACACACCTTTAATCCAAGAGCTTTCTACACACAGGATTTAACAAAGTTAACCCAAGGCCAAGACGTGGCGCAAGAAATCAGCTGACAGGAGGTAAATAAATAGAAATGATTTTGAGAGAAGGGTATTTAAGAGAGCATTGAGAAGGGTCTCTCTAGCTCTTTGGCTTTTAGCTTTCTGCTTTCTCCTCCAGGGTACTGTTGGATGAGTTGAATAAGAAAGGCTGCTTCTGCTTCTGCTTCTTCCTCTTGACTTCATCTTCTTCCTCCTCCTCCTCTTCCTCTTCTTCTTGAACATGAGCTGAGTAGGAAGGTCAGCTGGTGCTTTCTCTACCTCTCTGAGCTAGCAGGCTTTCACCTCAGCATCTGGCTCCTGAGTCTTTATTGGTAACATTTGCGATTTTCTTTCTTGATAACAACATCCCCCCATTCCTACCCCCAACCAAGCAGTTTCCCTCCATGGCAGGTTTCCTGGGCCCAGACATGCAAAGGTTGATAAATCTCATCTCAGCTTAGTGCTGGCGTTAATCTAAGCAACAGGCTGCTCTGGACAAGGATTTGTGTGAGAAACAGTTGCTAAGCTTATGGGGGGGGGGAGTGTGGTGGGGTCCTGTGGGATCCAGAAAGGTCTTCGACTGGAGACCTAGACTGGCCCAGTTCTGTTTCCAGCACCCACATTCTTTGTCCACTGTGACCTCTCTTGCCCACCGTCTGGCTCAGTTTAAGACTTTAAATTTGACTCGGGAGGCAGAGGCAGGCGGATTGCTGTGAGTTCGAAGGTAGCCTGGTCTATAAAGCGAGTCAAGGACAACCAAGGCTAACACAGAGAGACCCTGTCTTGGAAAACAAACAACACACACACACACACCTTAAATTTGTCAAAAAGGCCGGGCGGTGGTGGCGCACGCCTTTAATCCCAGCATGTGGGAGGCAGAGGCAGGTGGATCGCTGTGAGTTCGAGGCCAGCCTGGTCTACAAACTGAGTCCGGGATGGCCAAGGCTACACAGAGAAACCCTGTCTCGAAAAAACAAACAAACAAACAAAAAAAGGAGTAAGCTCCCTCCCTTCTACAACACAGCAGCAAAGTTCATCCTCTCTTCCTAACTCCCTAACTCAGGCATCTAAGTGGTGTACATGGTGAGGTGCCTACTATTGCCTTTCTTGAGCTCTGACATGATGGTTCCTGTCCACCACAGGCAAGCGGTTCGCCTACACCCCAATCTCCCTGCATGATGCATTTCTTACCCCAGGCCCAGAAACAACTGCAGGCATGGCCTGAAACATCTTTTTTTTTTAAATTAGCCAAAATAAATCCTTTTTGCCCTGTATATCTTGAGTTTTTGTTTTTGTCATAGCAACAGAAATTAACATAGAATATAAAATAATTTGGTTTTTGAGACAGGGTGTCTGTCTAGCCCTGGCTGTCCAAGAACTCACTTTGTAGACCAGGCAGCAATCTACCTGCCTCTGCCTCCTGAGTCCTGGGATTAAAGGCATCACCACACCCAGCTCCAACATCAAGTAATTTCACGGAAACACTTAAAAGAGTGTTCTACTACTGAGCTACATTCACGGCCTCTGAAGCAGCATTTCTTTCTGTTACATATTATTTCCTTTGATAGGAAATGTGAGGTTCTCTAAAACTGCAGAATGTCAAGTTCTCTACAAAACTCTTTCAAACTTTTTATTTGTGTGTATGGGTGTTTTGCCTGCGTGTACATCTGTGTACCACATGCATGTGTGGTGCTCAGAGAAGCCAGAAGAGGGCACCAGATCTCCTGGAACTGGAGGTACAGATGGTCACGAGCCACCTGTGTGGGTGCTCAGACTCGCAGCTGAATCCTCTGAAAGCTCTTAACCCCCGAGCCATCTCTCCAGTCCATGTATATGATACTGTGTACTAGTTTCCTTTTCTTTCTTTCTTCTTCTTCTTTCTTTCTTCTTCTTCTTTTTTTTTTTTTTTTGAGACAGGGTTTCTCTGTGTAGCCTTGGCTGTCCTGGGCCCGCTTTGTAGACCAGGCTGGCCTCGAACTCACAGTGATCCACCTGCCTCTGCCTCCCGAGTGTTGGGATTATAGGCGTGCGCCACCACGCCCGGCTTAGTTTCCTTTTCTGTTGCTGTGACAAATGCCATGCTAAAAGCCCCTTAGGGGCAAAAGGTTTATTCAGCTGACAATTCGCCAAGGTGGCAGGAGCGTGACATACACCCAGTCAAGAGCAGAGAGAGAGCAAATGCATACACGCTTACTAGTGCCCAGCTTTCTCTACAATACAGATTCCCCTGCCCAGGAAATGGTGGCACCCACAGTGGGTGGGTCTTCCTACCCCAACACAAATCAGGATACTCCCACACAGCCACAGCCACGATGGGTCACCATGATCTAGGCGTCCCCAGTGAGACTCTTCACAGGTGATTCTACACCTATCACAGCTGAACACTGAATTCAAGGCTTCGCTAGGTAAGCACTGTACTTATCAGCCCATGGTCTTGACCGCTCTGTTTCTCTCCCTTCCCTCAGTAGAAGTTCAAGTCCTAGAATATCCTTTGGCGCATCTTTCTTGACCTCAGAGGACACGAGTTCAATCCCCAGCAGGAAGATCTTCTTCTCAGCCTTAACTTCCCCACCCCCTCCCTCACCCACACACATGAAAAGACTATCATGCCCTTCATGTTTTCCAGTCCTGAGCACAATTTAGCCGTTCATTTAATATTCAAGTGCTCTGTTCTGTGGACTTGTCCCACACAAGCAGCCACACTAGGTCCTAACTCCTGGGTTCCCTGGTATGCGTCTCAACAATCCCCTTCAAAACACTGCCTAAGTCAGGGGTTAGTATTTTCTTTGTTTAAACTTTTTCAAGATTTCATTTTATGTGTGTTTTGCCTGCATTTCTATGTGTGTCTGATGCCAAAGAAGGTCAGAAGAGGGCATCAAAGCTCCTGGAACAGGCATTGCAGTTGTGAAATCTCATGTACAGGTGTTGGGAATCAAACCCAGGTCCTCTGGAAGAGCCACAAGCACTCTAACAACTGAGCCATCTCTCCAGCCCCATAGGGTTTAGTATTTTCAATTCCAATCCCTCAGGCACATGAAAAAACAAGGCCCTCCAATCCTTCTAGGGCTGCCTTTATTTTGTTACTGGTTAGAAGGTAGCCTCCTCCTGAAGTCTTTCCCAATTTCTCCATGTATCTATGCTTAATTCAGCCATCACCACCGTCATCTTCCATGCTAAATAGGAACTTTCTGAGCTCCGTCCCAAGCCTTTGCTTCTCTCTGGACCTATTACTCTGCTTACCTTGCCCTGCCTGCAAGCCCCTCTAGGAAAGTCCCAAATTTTTACTTATCTTTGTTTTTAGTAGTCTGCCTAAGCTATAGTCAAGATAATTTCTTTCCCAATTCTACCTTTAATAGGCAGCTTTTTTGTTATTTTGTTTTTTGAAACAGGGTTTCTCTGTTCCGCAGAGCCCTGGCAGACCTGGATTCTCTTTGTAGACCAGGCTGGCCTCGAACTCAAAACCGCCTGTCTCTACCTCCCAAGTGCTGCGATTAAAGGCATGTGCCATCACTGCCCGGTTCCTTTTTATTTATCTATTTATATTTATTTATTTTTGGTTTTTTGAGACAGGGTTTCTCTGTGTAGCCTTGGGGTCCTGGACTCTGTAGACCAGGCTGGCCTCCAGAGATCCTCCTGCCTCTGCCTCCCTAATGCTTGGACTGAAGGCGTGTGCCACCACACCTGGCCTCTTTATTTTTTTTAGCACCACTGGGAACGAAACCCAGGACTTTGTTTAGGCAGACAAGATATGCAGTGACAGGCCCAAAGTCAGAAGCAAGGGTCAGGATGGAGATGGTGGTGGTGGTTGAACTAGACATATTTACTTGGACAATTTAGGAAGGCTTCATCCTGGAAGAGGCCGAATGTCAGAAGTCCCTGAGAATATTTCCCTTATACAGACTGGCAGCCAAGGAAAGAAGAACATGCTCAGAAGTGGCTGAGCAGACTTAGGAGGATGGCTCCATCAGGGCTTGCTTTCCAACACAGGATCTGAGTCCAGATGCCCAGCACTTACACAGAAGCTACACACAGGATGCTTGTTAGTAACCTAGTGCTGGGCAGGGGCAGAGATAGGCAGCTCGCTGGTCCACCAGTCTAGCCAATACGTGAATTCAAACATACCATATACCTACAGAGACATGCTCACATACACATTTTTTAAAAAAGTTTTTGAGAGAGGATTTCTCTGTGTAGCTTTGGCTATCCTGGAACTCACTCTGTAAACCAGGATGGTCTTGAACTCAAGAGACTCACCTGCCACTGCCTCCTGAGTGCTGGGATTAAAGGCGTATGCCACCACCATTCAGCTAATTCTTCAATTGGTAAAAATAAACAAACAAAACACTTCTTGAGAAATGTCAACTTCCTAGAGAACCCAATGAAAAGTCAGATGTGGTGGCGCACACCTGTAATCCCAGCACTTGGGAGGCAGAAGCAGGTGGATCTCTGTGTGTTCGAGGTCAGCCTGGGCTACACAGAGAACCCGTCTTGAACCAATGAAAGGCGTAAGACTGCTAAGCAGTTAGAGCACCTGTTGCTACCTACCACACAGTAGGTAACTCCAGTCCCAGAGGACTGATCACCCTTTTTTGACCTCCACGGGCACTGAACGCCTGCAGTACATACTTGTTAAGTGCATCCATGCAGGTAAATACTCATATGCAAAATAAAAATGAAATGAGGGCTGGAGAGATGGCTCAGAGGTTAAGAGCACTGACTGCTGCTCTTCCAAAGGTCCTGAGTTCAATTCCCAGAAAGCACATGGTGGCTCACAACCATCTGTAATGAGAGCTCTATGAGATCTGGTGCCCTCTTCTGGAGTGCAGGCGTACATGCAGACAGAAGGTTATATACATAATAAATCTTTAAATAAAATCAAATGAACATGTATGTGATAAATACGATTTTTCAAATTTTTAAAAAAAAATCTATCAAAATCAGTCCACTCTCTAGGAAAATGTATAAACAGACCATTTTCTAGCTTGATTCCTGGCCCTTGAGTACTCAGCATTCTCCGGGGAACTTCCTAGCCCACCTCCACTCCAGACTCCTTTGCAGCCCCACAGCCCCAACCTTTCCTAGAGGCAGAGTTCTAATTAGGAGGAGAGCGCATTTATGTCCATCCTGTAACCCTGCTGGCATTCACTCAGAGCCGCGCACTTGGGGCCTCCTTCCACAGAGCTGGTAGATGCTCTGGAAGAATGGACAGCCTCCACCAACAGCCCAAGTGCTGCTTCTTTTATTACCAAAAAACCAACTGTTCCACATATACAGCGTCTCCGATCCTGATCCTGTCCCTGAAGATAATGAGAGCCCCTGGAATGTAAAATGAAATATTGAGAGAAATGGCACCTGTTCTCAGTGGGTGACCTACAGTGAGGAAATGGCCCTCGTACGGAGCTCATGCCTGGTCCAGCGGACCCTGGGATAGGCATAGATATGGACTGAACACCAGGGTCTAGCATGGCAAGGCAGCACGCGTACACCTGGAAACACCCTGTAATGAGAACACAGAGGAAGGATGTCCTCAGTGACTCCACACCCTCAGGTTCCACTCTAAGAGCAGTAGGGGAGGGGTCTACAGAATGATGCCGCCTGAGTCAGAAGGGAACACTGTCCTCAGCACCACTCTAAAGGCATCCAAACAAGAGCACCCACAAGGGCACTCCTTCCTGCCTGGCCCCAACTCCAAGACCTCAAGTAGGAATGGTCAGGCTCTGTAGCCTCAGCCCATCTGGACCCCGGGATCCTCAGGTATTCCTTGAAGCTTTTCCATCTCTCTTGAAGGGGCTTCAGAGACTGGCGGGGGCTCTCTGGGAGCTTCAGACAGCACATAGTAGACAACGTCTCGCTGGCCTTGGGTGTCTGGCTGACTGACCATAGGCATGGGGTTGCCCTGAGAAGCTGAGAGGGCTGTCCCCTCAACAACCCCACCTCCCTCCTCCATCTCTTCCTCAGGTCCTGGCGCCCCCAGCACTGTTTCTAGAACGATGCCCTGCAGGCTGCTCTCATTCAGTGCCAATTCGGGATCTGATCCTTCTTGCAGCTGCTGCAGCAATTGCTGTGTCAGCTCCACACTCTCGTATCGAACCAGTTGGAGTCGCATGTAGCCATCTTCATGCTCCTTGTACCTGCGGAAGGCAGACAGCAGAGGATGAAGACAGGCTGAAGACACCTGGAGGAAGGCTTTGCAGTCTGTGATACAACTGAAGACTGAGAAAAGGGTTTTTTAAGGTAATATGTAGAAAGATCAGAGGAGAAGACTCAAATGGGAAAACTAACGCAGAAGCCCAATCCAGTGGAGACTGATCAGCTCTGCAACAGGGCAGCGTCAAAAGTTTATGAGAAAGCCGTGGAGCTGAAAGCTGAGGAGGGTCAGGACCCTCAGCCTTTAATTCTGGCTCTGGGACTTTTGACACTATTTGTTAAGTCTGACATTAACCTTTGTACTAGAAAAGGCACAGCCATTGCCCAGCACGGTGGCGCCTGCCTTTAATCCTAGCACTCAAGAGGCAGAGGCAGAAGCAGGCCAATCTTCTTGAGTTCGAGGCTAGCCTGGTCTACAGAATGATTCCAGGATAGTCAGGGCTACACAGGGAAGCCCTGGGGGGGGGGGGGGGGGGAGTCGCAGCCTTGCATGGTGGAGCACACCTTTAGTCTCATCAGAGCAGAGCAGACACAGATGGATCTCTGTGAGTTCAAGGCCAGCTTGGTCTAGATAATAAGCTCTAGGCCAGCCAGGGCTGTATGGAGATCCTGTCTCTAAAACAATCAACAAGATAAAACACACACACACACACACACACCAATAGAACAAAACAACAATCTTTGTTCCACCTTTTTAATTTATCTTTTTTTGGTTTTTCGAGACAGGGTTTCTCTGTGTAGCCTTGGCTGTCCTTGACTCACCGTGATCCTCCTACCTCTGCCATGCTCTACCTTTTTTTTTTTTTGAGACAGGGTTTCTCTATGTAGCCTTGGCTGTCCTGGTCTCGCTTTGTAAACCAGGCTGGCCTCGAACTCACAGCGATCCGCCTGCCTCTGCCTCCCGAGTACTAGGATAAAAGGTGTGCGCCACCACACCTGGCTTTGCTCTACCATTTTTAAGGCTGAAACTAAACATAGATGGTAGGTATCAAAGTACCATATATCAATTTCTTTTTCCTTGTTAAAAGGTCTGTGTCAGGTGCTAGGTGTGGTAGCAAACACCTTTAATCCCCTCACTCAGGAAGCAGAGGCAGGTGGATGGATGTGAGTTTGAGGCCAGCCTGGTCTACAAAAAGAGTACCAGGACAGCCAAGGCTTCTCAGAGAAACCCTGTCTCAAAAAAAAAGAAGAAAATAATAAAAGTGTCAGGCTGGTGAGATGGCTCAGGTGAAAAATGCTTGCCATGCATGCCTGATGCCTTGAGTTGAGTATCTGGAAGCCACATAAGAGGAAGAGAGAAACAACTCCACAAGTTGTATCCCGACCTCTCCAGGAGCACGGGAACCCCCACCCCCAATACACACAGTAACAAACAAAAACAAATCTGTGGGGAAAAGATTTAGACCTACCGAAAACGAGGGTGTCCTGAGGGCCACTTGAACTGGTGCTTCTTGCGAAGGTGCACGGTGAGGTTGTTGCCCCGTGTGAAGCATTTGTCACAGACATGGCACTTGTACCTTGGCTCTGAGTCTCCCTGCGGACAAGGGAAGAGGAAATGAGGTCAGCTCCTCAGCCGCTCTCCTGCTGACCCTTCCCCGGCAACCGCTTACCTCATGCACTTTGCGGTGATGGGACTTGACAGAGCTGAGCGATCGAGCACTGAAGCTGCAGTTCTCAAAGTCACACCGGTAGGCGGACTCCTTGCTGTGGGTGTCCAGGTGCTTCCGGAGGTCAATCAGATTCTTGCAACTTCCAGGAGAAATCAGGAAGGGTTGGAGGGCATTCGGAACCCTGAAACCTGAGCCCTGTATTTTGCCCCGAGTCCTCTTACCTGTAGTCGCAACAGTCACATTTAAAGGGTCGGTCTTCACTGTGTCGAAAGCGCATATGATTACGGAGAGAGGAAGGCAGTGGGCAGGTCATGTCACACAAAGGACATTTATAGTGATTCACTGAGGAGCAGAGAAGAAGCAAGGATCTATGAAGGGACTCACAGGGCACTGAGGGGAGGTCAGGGAGGCTTGGGCGCAGGCCACTCACCATGGTTCCGCATGTGGTCTCGCAACAGCCTCTCTGTGGCAAATCTCTTGGAACAGTGGGAACACTGGAAACGCTGCTCTGGGTGGGGTAGGCAGAGCAAAGGGACTGAAGAGAACAGTGCAGGGCAGAGAAGAGGAGAACCATCCCGGACAGAGGGAGCCACCCAGGGAGCCAAGGGAAGCTACCGGTGGGATTTGGAGTTGAGACCTGAGTTAAACCCCAGCTTTACCACTTACTAGCTGTGTGATCTCAGGTAAGTGGTTTAAGCTCTCTGAGCCTCAGTTTCCTCATCTGTAAAAAGGGGAATAAGAAGCCTACCTCATGGGGCTGTTGTGAGGATTCCTGAGGTAACTGATGCCGCCAACAGAAAGTGCTGAACAATGTCTAAGAGAAGTTTAGGAGGCTCCTGGTCCCAAAAGGGGAAGAGAGCCAGAGTACAGATCTCTGCGGCAGCCACCTCCCCTGGGAACACAGCCTGAGCTTCACTTTAAGTAGGCTAGCCCACTCCCCCTTCTCTAACTGCTTACGATCCGATGAGGTCTGGCGACGGATGTGATCTAAGAACTTGGTGTTGTTGGCAAACATGCCCCCACAGGTGGGACAAGCCACCACCTTCTCCTGCGTGTGGCTGCGGAGGTGTTCTCGAAGCTTACACCGGTCCTTAAAGGTACAGGTACAGCCTGGGAAGGAAGAGCTGATCATGTTCCATCCTTAAATCCCCCTCCCCAACTTGGCTCTGGTACCCGCTATTTTCTCTAGCCAGTAGCCTACTTAGTCTTGCAGGACTGGTCCCATCCCTAGCTTCTCCAGACCCTAACACCTCCAGAGTTTTAACCAGAGGCCAGAGCAGAGGGGTGGCCCTACCTTTCCAACCACACAGCACCACATGGTTGTCCTTGCTGACAGCTTGGTATTCACAGCACAGGCTGTGCGCATCCACGTGCCGATAGAACCACTCAGGATTGTCGAAGGTACTCTGTGCCAGGGCAACTTGGGGTGAGGACTGACAGCAGTTAGAGGGACTCTCACCCATGTCAAAGGGGGGTTTCTTGCGCTCCCCCAAATTAACTTGTGGGAATGGGGAAGGTTTAAGACAAAGGAATGACACAAGAAGAGAGGGGAGATAGCAGCAGGAGCATCAGAAATATAAGGCACCCCAGCGAGAGTCAAGGCATCTTGAGTCAAGATCCCCAGCTTCCTTCCACCCCTATTTCTGGCATTCTCTGCTGACCTCGCAATGCTCCCATAGACACTGGAAATGGTCAGGGATGTCAGGGATGACGTTCCGGCTCTGGAAGTCCAGGATGCAGGGGCTGAGATCAGCCTGGCTCTGCAAGGCTTGCAGCCCCCACTGTTTCAGCTTGGTGTGGTAGCAATGGAAGTAGACATGGCGGATGAGGTCGGCAGAACTGTCCAGAGAGCAAAAGCCACATTCCTGCCACAAGCAGGAGAATTCTTCCTCTGCAGAAAGGTTTAGAAGGAATGGTCTGACACTTTCCAAGCTCAGTTCACTTTCCATCTCAGACATTAAGCAGGACTCTGACCAGGGATAAACTAGGAGTTTATCCACCTTTGTAACATCAGTCAATGACTTTCAACTGAGTCAGGGATTTCCGACTTAGCAAGTAGGCAAGAGTCCAGCCACATGGCTTTCAGAGAACCATATTTACATAACTGCAACTAGTGGCAAGGAATACGGGGTCAGGTGTGGGCACCAGACAAGTTTTACACAGAATTAGGTATGCTGGCTCTCATCTGTAACACCAGAACCCAGGAGGGTGGGCTGGCAAACTGCCACGATTCCAAGACCAACCTGAGCTACAGAGTAAGACCCTGCCACAAACTAAGCGGTAAGCAGAAGTAACCTGACGCTGCCTGCAGCTACACAAAGCCCCTACGCTAGGAGCGGATGAAAGAGAGAACGTAGTCTAGGCAGAGCTGAACAGCTGGGAGAAGGCCTGAGCCAGAGACCAGGGAGAAGGGTTAGGGTAGCCCTGGCAAACATGCACAACCTCTCCTCAGTTTCCCATGGTCCCTGAGGGAGACAGGGCCAACACTCCAGCTCTCTTTCCCCTTCCACTCTGCTTACTTCAAGACAGGCTCATTATTTATTTCAATCCACTTCCTATCTCTCCAGCACCACATTTCCAACATTTAACAGAAATTCACTTCTTTTGAAAAGCTGAGAGCCGGGTGTGGTGGCGCACGCCTTTAATCCCAGCACTTGGGAGGCAGAGGCAGGCAGATCTCGTGAGTTCGGGGCCAGCCTGGTCTACAAAGTGAGTCCAGGACAGCCAAGGCTACACAGAGAAACCTTGTCTCCAGAAAAAGAAAAGCTGAAACTTCCAAAAGTAAAACCACCTCTTAATTTCACTTCTGTGTATTATTTGACTTTACAAACAGGTGTGGGTATGTAACTATAATCCCAGAAATCTCCGCAGGATCAGGATTTAAACGTTCCACCTTAGTTGCATAACAAGTTTAAAGTCAGTCAGGGCTACATGAGACAAAGAAAAGGAAAAAAGAGTAAAACAGAATGAAGAGCGCTTCTGAGTGCACTGAATACAGCTGCTCAGTTATCTTCTTAGCTGGGATACAAATGTACTCCAGAACCTGTGTGGTGGCTGATGCTAGCAACCCTAGCATTTGGGAGGCCAAGGCAGGACTTCAGCGGGCGCGAGGCTGGATTACAGAGCTCCCTCTCGGAAGTAAACAGGGGCTCGCGATAGCTTAGCTGTTAAAGAGTATTTGTTGCTCTCGCAGAGGACCTGGGATTGGCTCACACATGATGGTTTATAACCATTCATAAATCCAGTTCACGGGAATACAACATGCTCTTCTGGCCTCTGTAGGCACCAGGCATGCTCATGGCGCTCATATACGCAGGCAAAACAGACACATAAAATAAATAAATCTAAACAAAAAATGCAAATAATTATAATAAAAAGGGAAAGGAGCCAGCTGGGTGTAGTGGCACAAGTCTTTAATTACATGTCTTTAATCACAGGAAGTAGATCTCTGTGAGTTCAAGGCCAGGCTGGTCTACAAAGTGAGTCCAGGGCAGCCAAGGCTACACAGAGAAACCCTGTCTCAAAAAACCAGACAGACAAATAAGGCAAAAGGAGGCTGGGCATAGTGATACAAAGCCTTTAATGCCAATATTCAGGAGGCACAGGCAGGGAGACACCTTAATCCCAACACTCAGATCTCTATAAACTCACGGCAAGCATGGTCTAGATAGATAGATAGTAAATTCCAGGCCAACCAAGAATACAAAGTGAGGCCTTGTCTCAAAAAAAAAAAAAAAAAAAAAAAAAAAAAAAAAAAAAAAGGCCAGGCATGGTGGTACACACCGTTAATCCCAGCACTTGGGAGACAGAGGCAGATGGATCTCTGTGAGTTCAAGGCCAGCCTGTCTACAAAGTCTAGAACAGCCAGGGCTGTTACAGAGAATCCCTGTCTTGAAAAAACAAAATATGCCGGGCATGGTGGCGCACACCTTTAATCCCAGCACTCGGCAGGCAGATCGCTGTGAGTTTGAGGCCAGCCTGGTCTACAAAGCGAGTCCAGGACAGCCAAGTCTACACAGAGAAACCCTGT
The DNA here is from genome assembly GCF_964271855.1 of Acomys minous. NCBI lineage: Eukaryota > Metazoa > Chordata > Mammalia > Rodentia > Muridae > Acomys > Acomys minous. Next base: position 104,106,448 of record NC_140494.1, read on the forward strand.
CTCAAAAAACTAAAAACAAAAATTAAAAAATTGGGGGAGGGGTAAGGGGGGACAGCAAACTGGTTCAGCAGGCAAGGCACTTATCGCCAAGCCTAATGATCTTCTGAGTTTGATTCCCAGAACCCACACAGTGGAAGAGAAGGATGAACTCCCACAGTTATCTTCTGACTCTACACATAAGCCACGGTGCGCTCACACTACGCTCACACTACACACACACACACACACACACACACACACGTCATGTGTGTCGCCATCCATCCGCACCCTCAAAAAATGTTTAAGGAAAGAGGTGCAGCAGGATGAGTTAGCAGGAAAGGAACCTGTATGAACTCTGATGACATGGGACCTCCACGTGGAAGAACAGACTCCCACGAGTTGTCCTGTGATCTCCATACTTGATCCACAGCATGCATGTGCCCACACATATACACACAAAATCACAAATTGTTTCTGATGGTAATCATTCGACACATCCTTGTTGATTGAATTCTTTATAAATGACTTCACGATATTTTTGTGAATGAAGAAAAGTATAGTTATGAAAATAAACCTAAGAAGCTGCAGAAATGGCTTGGTGGTTCCAGAAGTCCCGGGTTCAAGTCCCAGCACCCACATGGCAGCTCACAACTCTCTGTAACTCCAGCTCCAAGGGATTCAACACCCTCATTCAAACATAAATGCAGGCAAAATGCTAAGGCACATGAAATTTAAAAAAAAGAAAATGCCAAGTGTGGTGGTGCATGCTTATAATGCCAGCACTTAGGAGGCAGAGGCAAGCTGATGTCTTAAGAGTTCGAGGCCAGCCAGAAATACAAAATGAGTTCTAGAACAGCAAGGACTACAGAGAGCGACCCTGTATGGAAAAAGAAAAATTTGTTTTCCCAGCTGTCCACTCTCTCTCTAGGAGTCGGATTTCCCACCCACCCTTGCACTGTTTCCTGCTCCCTTACCAAGTGGGTCCTCTTCCTCATCTTCCTCCTTAGAGCCATGCATGTGCTGCTGCAGGTGCTGAGTGGCGTGCTCGAAGAACTCCTCCATGGCTGAGCACACAAAGGAGCAGGACCCCCACTCGCACTGGAGCCCCAGGCTCTCTTTCCGGGCAACTTTTCCAGGAGGCGACATGGCCTTCACCTTCCAGGAAAAGGAAGAAACGCAGAGCTGTTCCGGGCTGCGGGAGGCAGCGTGCTGGGAGGCAGCAGGTACTCTTCAGTATCTAAGGATGGGCCGCAGTTTCTCAGCCCTAGAGGCCGGCTGGCTTCCTGAGAAGAGAGAACAATACTGAGCACGTGCCAAGCGCTAAGCTAAACACTTTAACAGCGGCTTCTCACATAGCTTCAGAGCATATTCCCACGGGAAACAGAACAATGCTCAGTTTCAGAGACCAGAATTAAAACCCAGACTCCACTGCCTACCACCCACTAGCTCTGAGGCCTTGGCCAAAATGGGGGATAACAAAAGTTTTTGTTCTGAACTTCACACTTACTCTCCGTAGGATACAATACTATTTTGTTGAGGATGGAGGGATGATTCAGGTAAGGGCCCTGACTACTCTTCTAGGGAACCTGCGTTAGAGTCCCAATAACCCTATGGCTGCTCACAACCATGCATACAGGTAAAACACCCCACACCCATTAAAGTACAAATAAGCCTCAAAGGGCTGGAGAGGTGACTCAGTGGTTAAGAGCACTGGCTGTTCTTCCAGAGGACCTGGGTTCAATTCCTAGCACCCACATGGCAGCTCATAACTGCCTGTAACTCCAGTTGCAGGTGATCCAACACCATCACGTAGACCTTTGTTTATGCAAAACCCATTGCATAAGAAATAAAAATAAACAAATTTTTAAAAAATCAAAAACAGGCTGAAGAGACAGTTCAGAGGTTAAGAGCACTGGCTGCTCTTCCAAAGGTCCTGAGTTCAATTCCCAGCAACCGCATAATAGCTCCCATCCTTAATGAGATCTGGTGCCCTCTTCTGGCTCTGGTGTGCAGGCAAAACACTATACATATAATAAATAAATCTTTTTTTAAATAAAAATACTATTTTGTTGTTGTTTTGTGTATTTTTGTTGTTTTTTTCGAGACAGGGTTCCTCTATGTTATCATGACTGTCCTGGACTCGCTTTGTAGACCAGGCTGGCCTCAAACTCACAGCGATCAGCCTGCCTCTGTCTCCCGAGGACTGGGATTAAAGGCGTGCGCCACCACACCTGGCATTTTATGTATTTTTCATACTGAGGATTGAACCTAGAACTTTATACATGGTACTTAGGACAGGATTCCCTAAGTGGCGCAGGCTGACCTTAAGCTCACTCTGCAGTTTAGTGTGCTGCGGATCATCCTGCCTCAGACTCCCAAGTAGCCGGGATTACAATCTTGTGCCACCAAACCCAGCCATAGTAAGCACTAGTGTGTGAGGTTTTTTGGTTTTGCTTTTTTGGAGGAGGATGGGAGGAAGGGAGTGTGGTTCCTCAAGAATCAGCCATCTGAGGGATTTTTGTTGTTTTGTTTTTTAAGACAGGGTTTCTCCGTATAATAGCCATGGCTGTCTTGGAACTCACTCTGTAGCCCATGCTGGCTTCAAATTCAAGAGAGCCTCTGCCTCTCGTGTGCTGGGATTAAAGGCCTGCTCCACTGCACCCGGCTATTTGCTTTTGATATAGAGTTTCATGTTGGCCTGGAGCTCACCAAATAGGCTAGACTGGCTGACCAGTGAACTCCAAGGATCCTCCTGTCTCGACTTCCCAGAAATAGGATTGCAAACACTCACTGGCCCTTTTACAGTAGAGGCTGCCTTGACCCGCTCATCTACTCCAGAATGCTAGGATTAAGTCGCTTCACCACTTTGGAAATCAAACCCAGGGCCTCCTGATGTTTATGAAACAATCACTTTACTGACTGAGCCACCTCTCTAGTCTCTCATTAAGCATTTTATTTGCATCATGTAATTGGTGACACTACCCTATGAGGCAGGCACCATATAAACCCCATTTACAGCCGGGCGTGGTGGAGCACGCCTTTAATCCCAGCACTTGGTAGGCAGAGACAGGTGGATCGCTGTGAGTTTGAGGCCAGCCTGGTCTACAAAGTGAGTCCAGAACAGTCAGGGCTACACAGAGAAACCTTGTCTTGGAAAAAAAAAAAGAAAGAAAGAAAGAAAGAAAAGAAAAAGAATATTTAGCAAACTATAAACACTGAAGTTAGAGTGCAAACAGAGTTCCTACATTCTGGTGAATTTTTCATTTTAACATGGTGGAATCAAGCATTGGGAAGGCACCACCACCGCCCAGCTAAATAGTCTTAAGAATATAGTTAAGGGGGCTGGAAAGATGGCTCAGTGGTGAGGAGCACTGACTGCTCCTCCACAGGTCCTGAGTTCAATTCCCAGCAACCACATGGTGTGTCACAGCCATCTATATGAGATCTGATGCCCTCTCTTCTGGCCTGCAGGTGTACTCGCAGACAGAGCACTCTATACAAATAATAAATCTTTAAAAAAAATATATATATATATTAGTTAAATATTTGTTTTAAAAAATGAGAACAGGAGCCAAGTGTGGTAGCCCACGTCTTTAATCCCAGCACGTAGGAGGCAGAGGCAGGCAGATCTCTATGAGTCTGAAGCCAGCCTGGTCTACAAAGTAAGTCCAGGACAGCCAAGGCTACAGAGAGAAGCCCTGTCTCCAAAAAACAAAACAACTAAAACTAAAAATAAGAACGGGGGAAGGGAAAAAATGAGAACAAAGTTAAAGGTTCATGCCAATATTTTAGGAGGAATGTTAAAAGGGCCAATTCTGCAGAACATGGGTGGGAGGGCGGGGACCCAAAAAACTTCTTGTCACACTAGCCTGACAACCCCCATAAAATAGAATGAATTCACTCCAAAGTTGTCCCCTGCCTTCCACATGCATACCTTGGCACGTGTGTGCCCCATCTCATTATTTGCTCACACCATTAATTCTTTTAAAGAGGGTAATGGGGTTGGGGTAGTGGCCAATGGCTTTAATCCCAGCACTCAGAAGGCAGGAGGCAGAGGGCAGAAGGATCTGAGTTCAAGGCCAGCCTGGTCTACGGAGCACGGTGTGTGTGTGTCCGCCTCCGTGGGTGGTACTGGCATTTGAGGCAGGCTCTCTTGGCAGTTTCAGGCCAGCCAGAGCTACAAAAGTAAGAAGGTCTCAAAAAAGAAGCTGCTATGTACTACATATTATATATAAGAGTATATCTGTCTGAAGAGGGAATCCGACTGGTGGAGGAAAAAAGGAAAAAAGGAGCCAGGTGTTGTGGCACTAGCCTTTTATCCCAGTGCTCAGGGAGGCAGAGGCAGGCAGATCAATGTCAGTCTGGTCTACAATGTGAGTCCAGGGCCGGGCATGGTTGCCCACGCCTTTAATCCCAGCACTCCCAGCACTCGGGAGGCAGAGAGAGGATCGCTGTGAGTTCGAGGCTAGCCTGGTCTACAAAGCGAGTCCAGGTCAGGCAAGGCTACAGAAAAACCCTGTCTCGAAAAGACAAAAACAAAACAAACAAACAAAAAAAACAATGTGAGTCCAGGACAGGCAAGGCTACACAGAGCCTGCCTTGGAAGAGAAAGAGAGAGAGAGAGGAGAAAAAGATAAATGGAACGAAACTCCACAGCTTTGTGATCTTAAAATTATTTAACCCACGTGGGGCTATCGCATTACTAGAGCTCAGTAAAGGTTAGCTACAAGTACCCTTGTTTCTTAGCGCTAATTCGGGGGTGGGGGACATTCTATCCACAGGATCCCTGCCTAACACTTCATCAGTTGTCACAGTACAAAACCATGCCATCCACAAATACTAAGAGAGTTCGCTGTATCGCTAGGCACCAATGAACTCTGAGCCATAAATCCAGAAAAAGACAGACCCAGGTCTTAAACAAGGACTCACAGACGACGATCTGATGGCTGAACACGACAACCAAACCAAAGCGCACGATGAGGACGATCTGGATACAGAAAGCCAAAGCCAAGCTTCGGAGGATGGCCAGAACTCCGAGGAGGAAGGAGACCGTCCCCGAGCGCCCGGCCCGGAGGGCTTCCCGGAACCAGCGACGCCAAGCGTGGCGCTGACCGAGACCAGCCGCAGCGACCCCCCTAAGAGGCGCAGGGCGGGCTTGGACGCCTCACCAAGCCGTTCCAGGACGCCTGGCCCCCCGCAGGCTCCCGAGGGCAACCCTAGCCGCCAAGCCACCGGAGCCCCCCGACCCTACTCACCTGCCAGCGCCCGGGGATGCCCAGCGCCCCACCCACCTTTACCATATACCCCGAGGAGTTTGAACGACGACCAGCGACAGCCAATCGCCACTCTCGAGCCGACCGGCAGCCAATGGTCGCTGCGTCTGATGGGCACCGTGCGCACCAAAACACGGAAGAGGCGGGAACGGTGAGGGGGGAGAGGGCTCCGTGTCCCAAGGGGTAGAGTGAGGGACGACCGGATGTGGAAAAAGTCAGTGTCACTCGCCAAGGGGGTTGGGGCTGCTCTAGAATGTGTGCAGGCGGGAAGCTTTGAGGCTCGAATGCCCTCTACTGCGCAGACTCCGCATCAACCACCTATTTGGGCATGCGCTTAGGGCTGAGCTGTCTTTGGCCTCGCAGCTTCTGAATAGTTAATTAAGTTATTTGGGTGGGCGGTTAATCCGCACTGGGGCCCTAGCTCCAATTTGGTCTAGATTTTCTTGGTCTTCCCTGTTCTATGTACGCCAGGCTGATCTTGAACTCACACAAGTCCACCTGTATTTGCCGCCCAAGTGTTCGTATTAAAGGCATAGGCCAACACATTTGCCCAGTGACCTCAACCTTCAAACCCGCCTGCTCTACCACAGCATGCTGAGATTATAGATTTTGCCACCTCACCACGTTTATGTGGTGCTCCACATAAGAGCTGCTACTTGCTAGACAAGCGCTCTATCAATAGCCACAAACCCCAGCCCAAGACTACTTTCTTCAACACGAGATCACCTACACTCACTTATCTTCACTTCCATTCTAGTCCATGAACAATACCCATCCCAGAATTCCACTCGAATGTAACATGTCCCATAGCTCATTTCTTTACAGGGCATCCTCCACGGAGCTCAGCAAAGCGATCTTTAACAACAATAACAAAAAAACCCCCATACCTGATCAAGTCACTACCCTGTGTAAAATATTCAAAGGCATTCTGTAGCCTTCAGTACAAAGGGCCCAAACAAAACGGAAATTTTCTTTTTTTTTCTTTTTGGTTTTTCGAGACAGGGTCTCTCTGTGTAGCCTTGGCCATCCTGGACTCACTTTGTAGACCAGGCTGGCCTCGAACACAGTGATCCGCCTACCTCTGCCTCCCGAGTGCTGGGATTAAAGGCATGCGGCACCACGCCAGGCTCCCAAAACGGAAATTTTCTAAACTCCAACATCTTGTGCCCCGCCTACAACAAATCGTCATTTCCTGCACCTCAGTCACAAATTTTAGTTTCCTTGCCACACGGTACCTTCTTTTATTTCTCAGGGTTTGCGCTTGTTTTCCCCTGAATGAAAGACTCTCCCCTTTGCCCCTCCACTTATGTAACTGACTTCCTAGCTATTCCGTGTTTCAACAGAGGCAGTTCCTTCTCTGAGAACTGACTCTCCTCGTTATGGTGTATTGCATCTGTGTGTTTTCTACTCTGCATTTTTCTTTTCTCTTTTTTTTTAAATTAATTTATTCTTGTTACATCTCAATGGTTATCCCATCCCTTGTATCCTCCCATTTTCCCCTTATTCCCCTCCCCTATGACTGTTCCTGAGGGAGATTTCCTCACCCTGTATATGCTCATAGGGTATCAAGTCTCTTCTCTACTCTGCATTTTTCAAGAGTCAGCGAGGAAGAACAGCAATCCGCCTGCCTCTGCCTCCTGAGTGCTGAGATTAAAGGTGTGCGCCACCACACCCAGCCCATTTGAAAATTTGAAACAAACTTTATAAGTTTTTATTTTTGTTTGTTTGTTTGTTTGAGACAGGGTTTCTCTGTGTAGCTTTGGCTGTCCTGGACTTATTTTATAGACCAGGTTGGCCTCAAACACATAGTGATCCACCTGCTTCTGCCTCCCAAGTGCTGGAATTAAAGCCACCGCGCTCAGCTAAGTGTTTTGACTAAATGTATGTGTATTATGTGTGGCCTGGTACCAGAAGAAAGCATCAATCAGAGCCCCAGCAACTAGCAACACAGACAGTTATAAACTGCCAGATGAGTGCTGGTAACTGAGCCTCAGTGCTTGGTAAAAGGAGCAAGTGTTCTTTTTTTGTTTGTTTGTTTGCTTGCTTGCTTGCTTAAGACAGGGTTTCAGGTGTGGTGGAGCACGTCTTTCATCCCAGCACCTGGGAGGCAGAGGCAGGCAGATCTCTGAGTTCAAGGCCAGCCTGGACTACAGAGCGAGTTCCAGGACAGTCAGGGCTGTTACACAGAGAAACTCTGTGTTGAAAAGCAGAAACGAAAATCAATCAAAAAAGACAGGGTTTCTGTGTGTAACAGCTAGGGCTGTCCTGGAACTCCCTCTGTAGACCAGGCTGGCCTTGAACTCACAGCAATCCACCTGCCTCTGCCCCCCAGGTGTTGGGATTAAAGGTGTGTGCCACCACCGCCTGGATCAAGTATTCTTTTTTGATGAACCTTCTCTTCAGCCTCACCCTCCTTTTTAGATTGCTGGGAATAAAGCCATGTACCACCACACCTAGGTTTTTTTTCAACACAGTTTTTTTTCTTCTTTTTTTTGGTTTTTCGAGACAGGGTTTCTCTGTGTAGCCTTGGCCATCCTGGACTCACTTTGTAGACCAGGCTGGCCTCAAACTCACAGCGATCCACCTACCTCTGCCTCCCGAGTGCTGGGATTAAAGACATGCGCCACCACAACACTTAGTTGTTTTTTTTTTTTTATCAACCTTATTCATTTAGAAATTCCTATTTCTAGCACTACTTCATGAAATACTAACCCTCTTTTTTTTTTTTTTTCTGATTTTTCGAGACAGGGTTTCCCTGTGTAGCCTTGGCTGTCCTGGACTCACTTTGTAGACCAGGCTGGCCTCGAACTCACAGCGATCCGCCTGCCTCTGCCTCCTGAGTGCTGGGATTTAAGGCATGCGCCACCACGCCCTGCTTCATCTTCTTTTGAGAACAAACCACAATCTGGGCTGGATTATCCAGACATATTCTGAGACTGTTTTCTAAAAAGCTAACCCCCTCCAAAGCATCAATTGTATTCATTAAAAGCTATGGATTGGCCAGGCAGTGGCAGTGGCATGCTTCTGTGATCCCAGCACTTGGGAGACAGAGGCAGGTGGATCACTGTGAGTTCAAGGCCAGCCTGGTCTACGGAGCTAGTTCCAGGACAGCCAGAGCTGTTACAGAGAAACCCTGCCTCAAAAACAAACAAACAAACAACAACAAAGCTATGGATTGGTCAGACACGATGCAACTCTTTTGTTTGGTTCATTGGTTTTTTTCCAAGACAGTTTCTCTGTGTAGCCCTGGCTGTCAAGGAACTCACTTTGTAGCCCTGGCTGGCCTTGAACTCACAGAGACATGCCTGCCTCTGCCTCCCAAGAGCTGGGGTTAAAGGCATCCACTGCTTTTTCTACCTTGAGAGGTAGAGAGAGACAGGAGGATTATATATGTTCATGGTCAGCCTGAGCTACTGAGAAGGTCAAGGCCAGCAACTTAAACAGGACCCTGGCTCTAAAAGGAAAAAAGAGGATTTGGGATACAACTCTCTGGTGGATGGGGTTTACCTGTATAGGGGCCTAAATTCTATCTCAATTATCACACATTAAAAAAACAAATCCTGAAAAAACAGAACAAAACAAAACAAAATCAACAAATCCTGCACTCAGGAGGCAGAGGCAGGCAGATCATTGTGAGTTCGAGGTCAGCCTGGTCTACAAAGCAAGTGCAGGACAGCCAAGGCTACACACAGAGACCCTGTCTCGAAAAAACAAAAACAACAACAAAACAAATCCTAAACAAGTAACAGCCAAGTATAATAGCACTAGGAGATGCTAAAGCCTGCATGGGCCACATAGCAAGACCCTGCATCACATGAATAAAAAAATCCATGGTGCTATTCAGGAGCCCAAGCCCAGGTAAATTATACATCAAGGTGCTAAGTGACCTGATTATCCAAGGCCACTTTTATTTTAGAGGTGAAGAAACTGGGGGTCCAGAAAAAAAGCAGCAGCTTGGGCCAGGTTTGTGGTGGGCCTGTTTTCCCTTGTTGGTCTTGCATTCTCCCCATCTCCTACAGCAGCTTCTCTGGTTCAAGTCCTGTGTGATACCCCAAACACATGAAACAGAGACATATTTATAGGTACCTGAAAACTGACCCATGTTTAGGAATAGAGTTTTTGGTTTTGTTTTATTTGACAGGTCTCATTATACGGCCCTGACTAGCCTGGAACTCACAAAATATCTTCCCAGGTACTGAGATTAAAGGTTTGTGGCACCACACCTGGTTCCATCCATTTTATTAAATGGTGCTAGAGACAAAACCCAGGGCCCTGGGGATGCTAGCACAGTGCTCTAGCTTTGAGCTATGTCCCCCAGCTCACAGTTCCCATTTTAAAGAAGGGGGGGGGGGGAAAACTGAGCATACAGCCAGGTGTGGTTGGGCACACCTTTAATCCTAGCAGCCAGGAGGATCTCTGAGTTCAAGGTCAGCCTGGTTTACTTAAGGAGCTCCAAGCCTTCTAGGACAACATAGGTGAGACTAAAGCAAACAAACAAAAACAACCAGACTTGGCCATAGTCACAAAGGTAACCAATGGAGCCGGGTCTCAGATAAGAACAGCCCAGTCCCAGAGGCCACACTCTGGACTCTGCTATGGCCCAGAAAGAACAGCTTATTTGAGGGGTGTTAAGTTTCAAAGCCGGAACAAGCGGCTGAGGTGCCTATTTAACACAGCAAATCGACCCGGGCCTCCAGGCTTTCCCAGAGGCCCTCAGTCCCTACCTGCTGCAGGGCATGGCTAGCATACCCTGCCTTCTGCCCTGAGCTTTCTAGCCAGGGGGGCTGGGCTGCCCACCCCCAGAGGCTCTTCCCTCTACAATGCACTCTGGTTACCTGCTCTCTGCCTCTTGGGTGGGCCTGCTAGCTGCAGGACTTGAGTCCTTTCTTTCCCCTCCTCCCCTCCTCCCCTCCTCCCCACACGGTTCAAAGTCATGGCCATTCTAGACTCTCCTAGATGTGCATGCCTCTGGCTACGCTCTCCCACGTAGCTATAATAAACTTTCTCCTCCAAAGTACCTAGGAGCAGTCATTTCCTTTCCTTTTCTTGTTATTTCTTTTTCACTGTGGGGGTGGGGGATGAGGGGAGTTAGGGGGCAGGGCGTGAACTGGATGATTGGCTCTGACCTTTCAGTGTTGTCACTCAGACCTCCCTTCACGTGTCCTTGGGTCCAAGAGCATGTGTCCCACCTGACTGACGGCCTAGGTCACCGTCAGTGGGGCTCCTGCCCTAGCAACAGCACAGCCTCTCAGCCTGTTTGCTTTTCAAAGGATAACCAGCAGTTCCCGTTTATAAACTCCAATTTGATTTTAATTAAATAAATTAAATTCCAAGCCATCACACAGCAATGGACATCATCAACCCCCAACATACAGAGGTGCAGCCTTGCTCTATGATCAGACTGTCTTTAAAAGCTCCTAAAGCTAGCTCTCTAGGGAAGGCTTCCTCCCGGCTTCCTGGCTCCCTCCTTCCGGCTGAACCACTGCTCCTGGAGAAGGCATCAAGTACAAAATGGTAATAAAGGGGAAGGAGAGAGGAGAGAAAAGGAGCAGTGTGGGAGGTGGGGAGGTGGGGAGTACCGGCCCCCCAAATCCCGGGCACTAGCCCGGCTTCCTATGATCTGCCAATGCCTTCCAAAGAAGGCAGACATTGGTGCTGGTCTAAGTGAGGACCCCCAAGGGAGGAGTAGAAACCCCTCCTGGGAACTGCCTTACCCTCCTGGGACAGAAAAGGGTCACCTGGGAGAGAGATGCCCTCTATCATCTGTTTGCCAAGGGTCCCAGACCACACGTATAAATAGAAAAGAGAATAAATAAAGGAGAAGGGTCTGCTGAGGAGACGAACGCCCTGGGGCTCCTCCCTGGGGGCAATGCCAGCAGAGGGCACAGGCTTCTGAAGAATGCCCACACATGCCAAAACAGAGCCTGCCCCTTACTCCCAGCTGCCAAACTCTTTTCTACGTCCACAGCAACAAGTGGCGCCTCTCAAACGCTTCCTAGGTCAAACACCCCTCTAACTCACCCCACACCCCAGAGTGCCGGGGCTTCTTAGAACCCGAGGGCTTTCCTGGGCCCAGCACTGGGAATCTGGGAAGGGGTACCAGAAGGGGATGGTGGGGAACGGACTGAGAGAACTCTTGCCCTCTCCTAGTTCAGGAGGGCTCTCAGAGCTGGGGGCTGGGGTTGCCGTTGGCCTTGGGTTTGGATTTGAAGGAAAAACGCTTGATAAGGCGACGAGAAAAGCTGCCAGCCTTTTTCCGGACGCTAGGTGTGGCTGTGGTGTTGGACAGGTCATCGTGAGACTGGCTCAGACCAGCTTCCTTCTGTCGGGGCCTCCGGCGGAAGATGAGCTTAGTGCCACTGCGCAGGAAACTCACTGTGGGGAAGAAGGGAAACTGAGGCAAATGAAGGGGTACAGGGCTGGGGTGTAGCTGGAGAAAAGACCTAGGATGTTAGTTCAGAGGATGAGGAATGGAAACAGCCTCTTACCTAACGCCTGCCTTTCTCAGGAAAGGCAGGGGAAGCGCACAGGAGCTTCCCCCATCCTGAGGAAGGAACATACTTAGTCCTAGGAGAGGGATCTGTAGGCCTCTGACCCTTCCTCCTCCACCTCCCCACCCCCAGGAGGAATAACATGGGGAGGGCCTGCTGCTCTGGGAGGACTCTCTGGGAGTGAGCCTCCTGCCTGCGGAAAGACAAAGGCTGCACAGAGGGTGTTCCTTAAAGCCTACAAATCATAAAAGGAAAGGTGGGTTAACATATTGCATTCCAGGGTGTGGGGCGGGGGAGGAGTTGAGAAACCTCAAAGAGGTGAGTAAGAGAGGAAGGTGCTCACACAGCAGGCTTCGGACTTAAAAAGTCCATTATCTCAAGAAGTGATGCAAGCCACAAATTGAAGACTTTTTTTTTTTTTTTTGCCCCCTCAGACAGGATTTCTCTGTGTATCCTTGGCTGTCCTGGACTCACTTTGTAGACAAGGAGGCTGGCCTCGAACTCACAGCCATCTACAAGCCTCTGCCTGGATCAAAGGCTTGCGCCACCATGCTCGGCGGAAGATTCTTTTTTGTTAGTTTTGCTGAAGGCAGAACCTGGATTTGTAGCCCTGGCTGGCCTTGAACTCATTACTTAACCCAGGCTGATTTTCAAACACACAGCCATCCTCTTGCTTTAGACTGTCAAGTACTGGGCTATCAGTGGCGTTCACTACCATGATAGTTTTTAAATCATAAGTAGATCATAGTCGACAGGGTCACTGGTCGACAATGGGTGAAGACGGTGCAAACTCTTTGTCCTTTGAAGTTAGAAAAACTGTTTGCAACCCGAGTCACTGCGAGAGGGAGTATGACTTCCTTCCTTCCTTCCTTCCTGCTTTGGCAGTCTCAAGATGTGACCTGTAAATTGCCTTCAACTCAGATTGCTGCTCCAGCCTCCCAAACTGGGATTATAGGCATTGCCACCATGCCTGGCTCAAAAAAACAATTCTTTTTTTCTTTCCTTTCCTCTCCTTCCTTCCTTTCTGAAACTAGCTCTCACTATGTATCCTTTGCTGTCCTGGAACTCTCATTGTAGACGCTCCTGGCTTTGAACTCACAGATGCACCTGCCTCTGACTCTTGAGTGCTGGGATTAAGGAGTGTGCCACTATGACCTGCTTGGAGGAACAATCTTTGTTTTGTTTTTTTGAGACAGGGGTTCTCTGTGTAGCCTTGGCTGTCCTGGACTGGATTTCTAGACCAGGCTGGCCTCACAGATAATCTACCTGCCTCTGCCTCCCGAGTGCTGGGATTAAAGGCGTGCACCACCACACCCAGGCTACCTAAATGGGTTTTAAACTCACAGCAATCTTCCTGCCTCAGGCTCCTGTGTGCTGGGATTATAATTGTGAGCCACCATGACCCAAGGGAGCTCTGAGCCAACCTTGGCTATAGGGTGAGACACTGCCTCAAAACAAAAACAAGCCCACAAACAAAAACTAGAGTCAGCATTTATCTCAGCAGGAGGCTGGAGAGATGGCTCAGTGGCTAAGAGCACTTGCTGCTCAGGGGACCAAGGTTTGAGTCCCAGAATCCACAAAGTGGCTCATAAATGTTTCTAACTCCAGAGCCATGGGATCCAACAATGTTTGACCTCCTTAGGCACCAGGCACACATGTGATGTACAGACATACATTTAGGCAAAACACCCATACACATTAAAACAAAACAAAACAAAAACATTGTTAAAGATGTCTCAGTAAATAAAAACTGTTTGCTGCCAAAAGCTATAATCCTAACAATTCGGAAGTGAAGGCCTGAAGATCAGAGATTTGAGGCCAGCTTTGGGCATACAGCAAATCTGAGCCAGCCTAGACCACATGTGACCCTGTCTTCAAACAGCAAAAACATGTGAAAGCAAACAAGCACTTTAGCTCAGGATCAGGGGGGAAACATGGCGACTTCCCTTGCTGTCCCTCTCCTTTGTCATATCCAAGCTAGGAACTGAGGCGCCAAGTTTTCTGATCAGCTGGAGTTAGCTGAGCCTGCCTAGTAGGACTGAGACTATAATATGGTGATATTAAAAAGCAGTAGACAGCCGAGTGTGGTAGCCCATGCCTAGAATTTAGCGCTTGGGTAACTGAGGCAGAAGAATTATTACAAGTTTGAGGCTAGCCTGGGGTATATAGAAAGTTCCAGGCCAGACTCAGTCTTAGCCCTGACCTCTCAAAAAGCAGTGAGGGGGACAACTTGTCGTCGCGCCTCACCTTTGTGATCCTTGAGGCTTCGAGTCTCTAGGGCACCAGTAGACCCTGTTTCTGACTCAACATCATCCACTGACGGCCTCTCAGAAATGTCTGAACGTGTTGTCTCATCTGCTTCCTGGACACTTGTGGGACTGGAGAGGGCATCCAGAGGTCCTGGGGATGCGGCTGATGGGTCGGAGGGAGGTGACGAAGGACCACCGCTGGTTCCTGCATCATCTTGCATTGAAGCTTCCAGAGATGCTGCATAACCCAAGGACAGTGCCAACTCGTCCTGAGCGATGGGCACCTGCCAGAAGGGACAGGTTTTAATGGGCAAGAATGACCCATGAGGGCTTTCTCCCCATCTTAGCTCTCTCCCGAGAGCTCTGTTACCTTGGAAACACCAGAGATGATGAGCGTGCTGCGCTTGGTGGGTGTCTTCTTGGCTGCCCGCCCACTGGGCTCAGTCAGCTGGCGAATTGCTGTCTCTGCTACTGGGTCCAAGCCATTGGAAAGGTGGCTCTCCCCTGCTGGGGGACAGAGGATAGACGGCTTGACTTCTACCAGGCTCCTTCTTGGATCTGAACTGCTCTTGCACCACCCAAAGTCGCTCCTGACTACATACAGGGGCCTTAGGGCCACCAGTGCTCACTCCTTCCCCTTCCCTACTCACGGCTGCTGCTGTGGGAGGCGTTGCTAGGGCCGCTGCTCTCACTCAACACGGTTGTCATCTTCTCAGTCACCTCCACCTTGGACGGGGAGCGGGAGGGGGAGTCTGGTGGGTGGGGGAGGGTCAGTGAGCTGGGAGGTGCTTTAGAATGGCCCCACCCCAACTATCTTTATAGAGATGCAGACTGTGATCCACTCAGAGGGCAAGGATGATTAAGGGGGATTAATCACTAGGGTGATTAAGAAGACTCTAAAGGATGCTGCAGGAACCAAGGACAGTGTGGGAATGTGCCGTGGGGCCCCCTTGAGGGTATAGGGAGGTACCAAACATATATGGAGAATGTTTAGGGGCCCCTAGAGATAAAGAAATTGCCATAGGATCCCTAGAGATGCAACAAGTGATATAAGGCCACTGGGGATAGAAAAGTGCCACAGAAGCCACTGGGTTTGCTAGAATTCCCCAGAGACCACTGCAGGGTTGGGAGTAGAGGTGGGACAATTAACCAGTTGGGACTAGATTCAAGGAAGGAAAAAGATAGGCGGGAACTTAGAGCAAGAGGAGAGGAGAGTCCAAAGTACTGAAGGGTGAGAGGATGGAGGACGGAATGGAGAGGCGCTAGGGAAAGTCGGAGAGACAAGGACGAGGAAGAAGCAGATGGGTCAGAACGGGACATCAGGAACAAGAAGCATTGCCACTAAGGCTTTCTTCCCCCCTTTCCTTGTCAGGCAATGGGTTATGGTCTAAGGCCCTGACTAGAGCTATTCCCTTTTACCTAATTTGCCATCTACACGGGGCCGAGACTGGACGGTGGTGACGGTGGTGACAATGGTGCCATCGGGCATGATGGTCCGGTCCAACTCAATCTTCTTGGTAGGTGTGATGCTGGGGCGAGGGGTGGAAGAGGTGGGCGTGCCCAGATTCCGAGGGGAGCCCTGATCATAGTGCAGCTGCCAAATGGCGAGGACAGAGCAAGGGATCAGGATCTCAAGAGACTGCCCAGCCTAGGCTGCTTACCCATCTCCCCACAGTGGTCACCGTCTCACCTCTGCTGTCATGGTGGCTGCTGGGCCCAGGGATTTCCCGGGCCCTGGAGTTAGTGGGCACACTTGTTTTCGTGACAGTGGTCTAGAGGGTGAGCCTACAGGCAGTGTGGCTTGGCCAAGGAGTTCAGCTGGAGACAAGGGTGACAGTGTGAGCTGGGACCAAGAGCAGGACCCATTCTGGGTTTTTTTGGGGGGGGTATTTTTTGGGTTTTGTTTGTTTGTTTGTTTTTTCAAGACAGGGTTTCTCTGTGTATCCTTGGCTGTCCTGGAACTCACTCGGTAGACCAGGTTGGCCTCGAACTCACAGTGATCCGCCTGCCTCTGCCTCCCGCCGAGTGCTGGGATTAAAGGCGTCAGCACCCACTCTGAAGTGCTCCTTCTGCCCCACCACACTCACCCTCTCCACAATTGCTGCTCCTGAGCACTTTGAGGGTCAGCTCCCGGCTCTGGGGACCCAGGTCTCTGAAATCCAAAAGACAAACGGCTTGGTAAGGGAAGGAGGAGCCTAGCAAACTAAACTGACCCTTGAGTCAGTCAAGGGCTAGAGATGGAAATGTGGGTAATTACGGAAGAGAGTACCAACTCCAGCCCACCCCGTCCTCCAAGCTGACCATCTTCCCAGGAGCACGGAGCGCGTCAAGAGTGGAAGCCACTTTCCTCAGCCAGGTGCTCCCCATCACCCTTCCACCTGGTGTCTCGCTGGGTCTGAAGCTGCCCTCCGTGTCTGTGTTTTCAAGCTGATCACACTGTCAAGAAGACTACTCTTGCTTGAAGGTAAGGTTCAAATGCACCTCTTCCATGAAGCCTCACCAGGTCTTTAGTCCATTATGAGACTTCATTTCTCCTAACTAGGCAGGCCCACGGCACGCGATGCATTAATCTCAACTGGTGCGCTTGCCCATCTTCCTTAGGTACATCTGTCCCTGCCTCAGGCCTGTGATCCACCCAGAGGTAGGACTGGACCTACTCCTTGTCTGTATCCCCAGGCTCTGGCATGCAATAGAGGTCCACACTAAAGGCTACCAGGAAGCAGGGGTGACTGCAAAGATTCCTTCATCCTGACTGCCCACAGGAGCAGGGTTTGGGAGCAGGGCGTGACTTACAGTGCCAGATCCTCTGTCCACTCCACCTCAGGACCAGCCCTCACGGGCTTGGTCCATTTCTCTTGCATGGGGTTGTCGAGCTCGGCGGCACAGCACAGTTCCTCGGTGCCTGGAAGGAAACAGAAGTTAGAGGATGTTCAGATGGAAGAAACGAAGTCCAGGGAACAGAGAAGCCGTGTCCTTGGCTAGGATGAAAGGGACTCCCCCCCTCCTTCCACTAGGGCAAGTAGAATCCTTACCCTCCAGCTGGCTTCCCAGGTGAGATGCTCGAAGCTGCCGTAAGAATAACCGGGTAGGTCTGGGGATGGCTGGCTGAGCCTGGGACGTCATGGGTGGCTTCTCACCAGGTACCTAAGAGCAGAAGGAGGTAAAAGAGCAATAATCTTTTTTTTTCCCCCGAGACAGGGTTTCTCTGTGTAGCCTTGGCTGTCCTGGACTCGCTTTGTAGACCAGGCTGGCCTCGAACTCACAGCGATCCGCCTGCCTCTGCCTCCCAAGTGCTGGGATTAAAGGCGTGCGCCAACACACCCGGCGTCCTGGGGGTGGAGTACATGCAAATCTTTCCCTTTGGACGTCCACTCACCAGGCCTCCGGGGGTAGAGCAGGCCCTGAGGTTGACCATCATGGCGGGCTGCGTGCTGACTATAGTATCCTTGACCAGTTCCTCGACTGTTGAAAGTTCTGCTTGTCCCTCATCCCTCTGCAGAGAGGAGAAGAGGTGGAGCCCCTGCTCTGTTGCACTGCTCGTTCAGCCTCACCTCTGCTTGTGCGCCCCCTGCTTACCTCCCTGCTCTGCTTAGGAAGCACCGTGAGGCTGAGATCTGGGCGGTCAGTGAAGGCCCATGACACCAGCAGCCCCTCATCTGGGATCTCCTCCAGGCTGACTTCCAACTACGGACAAGAACATGAGGATTTAAACGACCTGCCCCATTCTTCCAACGACCCTTCCTCTCCAAATTCCATCCCAGAGATGAGCCAAAGAGAAAATGCTGGGCCCTGCTTCAACTGCCCCCTGCCTAACTCAGTTTCCCACATTTCCCCCCACCTGGGTTGGTGGCAGTGTCAGAGTGACGTGGTAGGTCTCCATGGAGACGGCAGCGGGGGACTGCTGGGTCACAGAGATGGGGAAGCGCACCTCCTCAGCGGAGAGCTGGCAGTGCAGCACCTGGAACAGCGAGCGTGGGTATGAGGCACTGAGGAGGACACTTGTTCAGCTCTGCCCTACAGCGGTTCAGGAGACCCTTCCCCACTTCTGCTTTCCCTGGGATGTCACCTTTTGGGGGCCCTATGCTTCTCAAAGAATTAGATAAAAGCCAAAAGTCAGCCGAGTGCTGGTGGCTCACACCTTTGATCCCAGCATTTGGAAGGTGGATCTCTCTCTGAGTTCAAGGCCAGCTTGGTTGTCAGAGTGAGTTCCAGAATAGCCAGGGCTACACAGAGAAACCTTGTCTTGGGGAAGGGGTGGGGGCTAAAATTCCTCTCCCTAGAAAAAAGGCAGATACACACACACACTCTTTGCCAATCACTTCTGTGAGATTCTCAGACCTCCTGAAACAAACCCTTAGGTCTTTAAGGCACCCAGAAACTCCAAATTAAGCACCCTCAGACTAAGCTGGGCATGGTGGCACATGCCAGCCTGGTCTACAAAGTGAGTCTAGCCAAGGCCACACACACACACACACACACACACACACACACACACACACAAACTCTGTCTTGGGGAGGCAAAAAAAAAAGAACCCTCAGACTAGGCCTGGTATGGTGGCCCACACCTTTAATCCCAGCACTCGGGAGCAGAGGCAGGTGGATCTCTGTGAGTTCAAGGCCAGCCTCGTCAACAGATCAAGTCCAGGATAGCCATGGCCACATAGAGAAACCCTGTCTCAAAAAACTACAACCAACAACAACAAAAAGGAACCCTCAGACTAAAAAGGAGCCTTGGGGTCAGCCCACCCTAGCCCCATCAGGTAGCACCCACCAGACCCTTACCATGGTACGCTCTGATTGGTCTACGCAGGTCACACGACTAATGCTGGCTCTGGGTGGGAGTTGGGGTACCTCCTCAAAGGCGATTTGGATGGAGCTCTGAGGAAGTAATGTGGGCACAAGATCAAGTCTCTGGAGCTGTCCCCTGCAGGGCTGGTCTGCTCAACTGCTGGCTGGAGTCTAGCACTGCAGAGGCCTCAGGGCACTCCTTGGCTCAGGACTTTGAGACAGAAAGTATTCCCTCAAGCCCTGCTATCTCCAGGGACCTGCAGCTTCTGGGGCTGCTGAGGACCTGGAGGCTGGACTATCCTGGAGGCCAGCATGCCTTATACCTTGGGTACCTCTTCAAATCCCAGGAACCTCTCTGTTCTCCCCGATTTCCTCTTCACCAAACCCTTCATTCCAGGTCCTTAAGGCACACAGAAACTCTAATCACAGGAAAATAACAACTAACAAAACTTGGCACCTTCATTGCTGTCTGTAGCTGGGCAGGGCTGGGCTAAGGACGAAATGGTTGTGTCGTTTACTATAATAAGATGGAGAAATAAGGCTAAGCCTTTTCACAAATAACTTGGATGTGGAATGGTCAAAGGTAAATTCTTAGAACCAAGGACTGACTTAGCGGTGACTCCTCGGAGAAGAGGAGCTAGCTCAGAGGTCCCAGGCCTGGTTAATTCCTTAAGGTGGACAGCAGGGGTATTAGGGAGCAGAAAGCCGATTAGTTTAGCTCTCCAAAGAGCCACTCCCTAATCCTACAGCAGTGGAGAAGAACAGGATGCAAGAATTGAGGAGCGAAGGCAATGTGTCCTCAAAGCTTGGGACAGAGAAAACACTTTCACAGAGTTCACTCACTTTCCCTGGCAAACCAGGGGGAGGAAAACCTCCCTGCTATGGTAGCTGTCTCCTTCAAAAGTCACACCAAAGTGGGGAGACCAGTGCTTAGGGACTATCTCTCCTCCCCCTGCAAGAGAGGCCAGTGTCCAGCTGAGTCAGCTGCCCCAGCAAGCGGCTTCTGACCCAGGGACAAGGTACAGGAAGAGCCAGGCTGGAGGAGTGGGTTCAATGTGTAAAGTGACAGATGTCAGCTGGCCAGCTGGGAAGAGGGAACAGGACACAACTTCTCAGGGCCACTTCTGTTTCTAGGCATCTGGATGAATAGGGCAAAGACTCCAAGCTCTTATGGCTGGAAACACAGAGAGAGGCATCTGAGCAAGGAACTGACAGACTGAGGGCCAGGAGAGGCTGCTGCATCACGAGGGAAATGGTCCTGAAAAAGAGAGACCTCTGCCTTCCACTCAACCTCAGTCTCATGACTCTATTTCCTGCCCATTTCCTGGGAGGTCAGATGCCCATGGTGCAATGGGCAGGAGGAAGGCTAAGCTGGTTTATGACTGACCCTCAAGGGGCAGCCCAAGTTCATTTATTAGAAAGGACGTAGGTTATCAATATGCCCTTTAGCTGAGCTCCTTTCCCTTCAACTGCGGGCCAACCTGGAGGAGACGACTATGTAGTAGTGAAATTGCTGATAAATGAAGAAGTAATTCAGTTACCCTGGGGGTTCTACCTGACCACCAGGGTTTGGGAGCCTGAAATCTTAACTGGGTGTGGTGGCATGAGGACCAGGCAAATTCCTTCTGCAGGTGCACGGGTCTCTCTTGGCCCAGCCAGCTCAGTCTAGGCGGAAGTGCCCTCAGGCACACGGATTAGCGTTGCTATGAAACAGAAACTTGTACTGGGTTTGGAACCAGAATATACTGCCCATAAAAATAGATAATTTGGTACATAACTGGACTTCTACAAGCCCCAGTCTAACGTGCACGCTCTTCTATGATTTGAAAGAGAAAGCTATGGGGTTTCTCCAGTTGCTCCCCAGCCCTAATCCAGCCCTCTTAACATAAGCAACCTCTTCCTTAGAAGTCAAAGCTAAAGGGACGACTCAGGGGCTCCGTGCGACTCACCCCGTCCCTGCAGGCCTGCTCATTCAGGGCTCGCACCCAAGCCCGTTGCCAGTTCTCCCGGAAAGACTTGAAGGCAAAGAGCGAAGCCAGGAGGCCTCTGACGCCGGCTTCCTCGGGGGCGCCAGTCCGGGTCGCCCGCAGACGCAGCAGCGAACGCCACACACCCAGCTCGCGGAGTGAACCCCCGGGCTCGGAGGCTGAGGCAGGTCGGGAGTCTCGGCCCCCACCGGCCCGCGACAGCCACAAACCCCGGGCATATTGCAGCAGCCAGCCCAATACCGTGAGCAGCGAGGCGGCAAAGAGGAATAGCAGGGCCGCCCAGCCCACGTCCCGCTGCCCCCAGCCAGGATCCATGCTCCCGCGGGCTCGGGTCTCGGCTCCGGCTCAGCCGCTGCCCCGGGGGAGCATGGCCCGGATGGACCGCGGGGCGTGGGCGAGCTCCCCCGGGGCTGAGCGCGCGGGCTCCGGGGCTCTCCGGCGCCGCCGAGATCCCAGGACCAGTCGGTGCCACGGATAGAGAAGAGGTCCTCCCGGGTAGCAACGCCCGGGCTCTGTCTCCGTAGCCGGGGATCCGGGTCGCTAGGACCGGCGGTGACCCTAGCTAGTCGCCAGCCAGCACCCGACTCCTCCCACGGCGCGGGCCCCGCCAGACCCCGGCGGGGACCAGTTTGCAGAAACACTGGGGCTCGCGGGCCGGCACCGGCTCCGGGAGGTCTGCGTGCGCAGAACTGACACTGACAACACCGCCGGCGCCCCGCCCCCACCCGCCCTTAAAGGAGCCGCGCCCTCGCCGGGCGGGGCCGAGCCAGCCGGGCGCCTAAAGCCTAGAGGAGGGCGGGGGCTTGAAGCGGCACACGTAAAGGATTCCGGGAGGAAAATAGGCGGAGTCTTTAACCGCCCCGCCCCGTCCTGAAATCCGGGCGCACCCCTTCGCTACCAGGCAAGGGCACTTCACTTATCTGAGATACCGCCTGCTTTCCCCTGTGCTTCTTAGATTTCTGCAGGTGGTGACAGCTGTGGGGTTAAGAATGAGTTGGCCCCTGTGGAAATCATCACCCACTTCCAACACCTCCTGGCTCAGCATCTTCTGATCTTACTCCTTGGCTGAAGCTAGCCACTGGGAACGGAGGGGGTAAGGTATACCCTCTAGATAGATAGAGGTGCCTGGTAAAAGTCCACCCGTTATCAACGGCGAGAACAATGAACTTAAGCCAACCTAAACCACGTAAAAAGTTGAGAACAGAGCACTACCATCGTTCTCCTTTCCCTAGGAGCTAGGCTTCAGGAACCCCGCCCCCCCACACACCGCGCGCGCGCTACCCCTACCCCCACCCCCCACCCCCGCCCCATGAACCTCCTTGCTTGCGTGGGTTTGTTCTCTAGATATTTCCCAAGCCCAGGGCTGAATCTGTTTTTAAAAATAATACATTTCCATAGTAACAGCTCTTGCCTGTGGAGCACGTGTAGAAGGGATGGTAATGAGAAGAGAGCTGGCACTGTAGCACTGGACTATCAATAGATTTGGTTAAAAGACTCACATCCAAATATGTGGCAGCTCGTGCAGTGCCACCTGACTGGAGTCCTAGCTGCTTGGGAGGCTGAGACAGGATGATACATTAGCCCAGGAGTTTGAAACCAACCTGGATGAGACCTTGTCACAAGCGAACTCCACCCCACAAACCAAATATACGATATGCCACCCAACTCCAAAGAAACGGTGTTCTAGGAACACCATACAAGTGACTGCCTCAGGGTGTGCCCTTTCCTTTAGATCATTGGAAGACTGGTGCTCATCTTTCTTCGGAATCGGGGGAAGGGCTGGAGAGACGGCTCAGAGGTTAAGAGCACTGTCTGCTCTACCAGACGTCCTGAGTCCTGAGTTCAATTCCCAGCAACCACAAGGTGGCTCACAACCATCTATAAAGTGATCTGATGCCCTCTTCTGGGCTGCACGTGTACATGTAGACAGCATTGTATACATAATAAATAAATAAATAAATAAATAAATAAATAAATAAATCTTTTTAATAAAAGGATTCAGAGGTGGGGGGGAGGATTCAGAGGCGTTCTAATGCCTAAGAGCCCTTCTTCCTGACATATGGTGAGGTCTGACACAGTTGCTTCTACACACAAGACAGGATGAGGAGACATTAAACGTCTTTCAAATCCATTTGTCTAACGATCAAGCCTGTGAGAGTAAACAGTGCTTTACAAGGTCTAGGGTTGTGGGGCTAGGTGAAACACTGAAGGTCAGCAACAGTCTCTGACCCAGAAGAGGAAAGGTTATGTTGTAGCTGGAGATAGCCCCGATTTCACTGCAAGGAATGATGGGCGGACATGAGATGATGAGGCAACCTTGCTGTGCCCCTGACCATGCACACTGCACTCCAAAGCTAATGGAGACCCCAAGAGTCTCAGTCTTTAATCTAAGAGCAAAAGGCATGGCCTCAAGGGCGGAGAGAACTCTGGGTATATATAACCTAGGAGGAAAGAGTCAGTGGGGAGAAAGGCTATTTATTGGTCAGGGAAACAAATGATGGAAGAAAGTGTAGAAATGCAAGGCCCTTCTCCACCAAGAACCCTTCCTGAGGACCATTTAGACTTCTGAACAACTGTTCTCTGGCAATGGGGCGGGGGGGGGGGGGGGGGATGGTGCAGTCACCTTCCAGCCCAGCACTCCGAGGCTGAGTAAGGTCAGCCTGGAATATGTAGGGAAGCAGGGTATGGTGGCTGATACCTTTAGTTCCAGAACTGGGGGGATGGGGGTTGATGATGGGGTGGCAAGGGTGGGGGGCAGGGGGGAGGCAGAGACAGGCTGGTCTCCATCACTTGTTGGCAGCCTGATCTACATCGAGAATTCTAGGCCAGTTAAAGCTGTACATTAACACCTTATCTCAAAAGTGGGGGAGGGTGTGTGTGTGTAGGGGGCAACATTTCTCCACTCTCTTAGGTTTATTTTTGCAAGTTTTTGAGTAGACATTTGTCCTGTCTTGCAGATCCGGCTTGATAGCGACTCCCTGCTTTCCACATCTCCCCTCCACCTCTTCCGTAGCCTTTGAGAGCTGATTGCATCTTGCTTTATGGTTTAGCTGGATGTTTATATGAGCGCTCATCAGGAAACTCAAAATATAGAAATGGTTGCGACATCATTTATCTTCAATGAATGCATCTGAGTTATGCTAGAGTAGTTGCTTAGTGTCAGGCATCCCTTGGTCTTATCTGCTGCACAGCCTAGCTGGCATACCCTGCCCGCCCTTTACCCTGAATTTCCCAGGCCAGGGGCGGGGCTTCCCTTCTCCCAGAGGCCTTTCACTATATAATCCAGATATTTTGGTTCCTCCCCCTCCTCTCTCCGCAGCCGAGAGCTGCTTCCTAGTAAGTCTGTATTTATATATCCTAACTGCTTCTTGCCATAATTTCAATCAAGAAGCAACTGCAGTTTTTGGTTTGGTTTGATTTGGTTTTGGAGACAAGGTTTTTCCATGTAGCCTGGGCTGTCCTAGACTTGCTTTGTAAACCAGGCTGGCCTCGAACTAACAGAGATCAGCTTGCTTCTGCCTCCCTGGGTGCTGGGGTTAAAGGCATGCGCCACTGTGCCCAGCTGTAACTGCATTTTTAATCATTGTATTTCCTATAGCACGTAGGAATTACTTGTACCATAGAGATTTGCCAGTTGTCATCTTTCTTGTTTTGACTTGCTTTTTGAGACAGGGTCTTACCGGCTAGCTTGGAGCTCATTTGTAGATCAGACTGCCCTTTCACTCATGGAGGTGCTCCTGCTTCTGCCTTCCCAGTGCCATGATGAAAGAGGTGCACCACCACGCCCCCACCTCAGTTATTTAGGAGCTGGAAGTCCAGCTCAATTAGGGAGGATCACTCAGCATACACAAAGCCCCGAGTTCAACTCCTCACACAATGTACACTAGGCATGGTGGTGCACACCAATGATTCAACCCTCAGGAAGTGGAAGCAAGTTATAAAGATCACAAGTTCAAGGTCAGGGTCGTAATATGGACTACTTAGTAAATTCAAACCCAGCTTGGAATATGTAAAACGTCTTTTTTTTTTTTTCTGAGACAGGGTCTCTCTGTGTAGCCTTGGCTGTCCTGGACTCACTTTGTAGACCAGGCTGGCCTCGAACTCACAGTGATCCACCTGCCTCTGCCTCCCGAGTGCTGGGACTAAAGGTGTGTGCCACCACGCCTGGTTGTAAAAGGTCCTAAATGGAGCTAGGTGAGATGGCACAAGCCTGTAATCCCAGCACTTGGGGAGGCAGAAGCAGGCAGAGCTCTGTGAGTTTGAGGCCAGCCTAGTCTACAGAGCGAGTCCAGGATAGCCAAGGCTACACAGAGAAACCCTGTTTTGGAGAAAAAAAAAACTCTTAATGGAAAGGCCAAAGGGTTTGGGATATAGCCTAATGGTAGATGCCTGGCCTACATGCATGAGTCCCTGGGTTCCATCTCCAGCACTACAAAAATAGAATTAAAAAGGCCACATCAAGGAGACATACAGTAAGGAGTACCTCAGTGGTTGAGGCTCAGATCACCTCAGAAGGTAGCTTTCCTTCGGATAGGGCATGGTGGCTCACACCTAGAATCTCAGCATGCTCATGAGAGGCAGAGGCAGGAGATTCTGAGTTCAAGATCAATCTAGGGAGCCAGGTAAGGTGGCGCACACCTTTAATCTCAGCACTCGGGAGGAGGAGACAGGCAGATCGCTGTGAGTTCGAGGCCAGCCTGGTCTACAAAGTGAGTCTAGGACAGCTATGACTGCACAGAGAAACCCTGTCTTGGAAAACCAAAAACAAACTAAACAAAAACCAAACAAACAAAACAAGATCAATCTAGGCTACATAAAGAGAACCAGTCTTCCCCCCCCATTCCCCCCCCCTCTCAAATCAAACAAAGAAACAAAAATTAGAGAAGTCAAGACATCCACTACAAAGAACAGTAGGACAAATATCATGAGCCATATAAATCTGAGTTGATAATTACCACGCATTTTAAATTTCAGGCTGACCTCTGTTAGTATTCATTTTGATCTAACTCTTTTTTTGTTTGTTTGTTTTTGTTTTTGTTTTTCGAGACAGGGTTTCTCTGTGTAGTCTTAACTGTCCTGGACTCACTTTGTAGTCCAGGCTGTTCTCGAACTCACAGCGATCAGCCTGCCTCTGCCTCCCAAGTGCTGGGATTAAAGGCGTGCGCCACCACGCCCAGCTTTGACCTAGCTCTTGAAAGAAGAAAAATGGTATCACCTGAATACATATTCTCCTCCCTTTATTTGCAGGAATATTTGGAATTTCTGCCCTGTTAAGAAATCTGATCGTCTTTCCCAAGCTCTCTAGAACACCTATTGTCAGTCAAGTTTAAGAACCAGTACTCTAGGCTGGCTGTGATGGTCTGTGTAATGCCAGCTCCAGGTCATGCTGCTGCTCTACATAGTAAGTTCCAGACCAGCCAAGTGGACACTAGGGCTTTCTACAGTATGTCTATTTTTCAAAGGAGTGGGCAATGTTAGGTTTTACTTCGAGTTGGTGACTTTTGCCAGCCAGAATGGAAGGAGAAAGGAAAGAAGAAAAGAACAGGGTGACAGGGGGCTGGAGAGATGGCTCAGAGGTTAAGAGCACTGACTGCTATTCTGGAAGTCCTGAATTCAATTCCCAGCTACCACATGGTGGCTCACAACCATCTATATGTGATCTGATTCCCTCTTTGGCCTGCAGGTGTACACACAGGCAGAGCACTGAATGATGATGATGATGATGATGATGATGATGATGATTAATAATAATAAATCTTAAAAAGAAAAGAAAAAGAAGAAAAGAACAGGGCCACAGGCAGGCCTTGCAAGTTCCTGAGCCCCAGAATTTGCCAAGTTCTCTCATGGTCTTTTTACAGTGCTGAAACATTTCTGAGCCAGGCTTTGACAGGCAATTGATTTCATAGCGGCTTGGCCTTGCTTCTGGGAGGCACTCGGGGCTGCTTACATGTATGCTGCCTGCTCAGCCCAGGACAGTCACAACTCAGCACATCCGAGAGTCCAGCGATGGCTCTCCGGGACTCAGGCACATGCTTTAGACACAAAGGTTCAAGTGAGTCAGGCATTTCCTTCTTTCTCTGTTAATCAAGGGAGCAGCACTGCCGTCTGATGAGAACAGGTCCATGCAGCTGAGAAATCCATCCCTAGTGTCTTTCTTGTCTTTCAACAAGTCCTTGGACCCTCCTGGGCGGCTGGTGGATGAGATCGTGATCTCTGGAGAAGAAAGGCACAAAGAGATTTTAGGGCTTAAGCCAGGTTGGAAAAGAAACTTTATTAGGACTAGCCTCCAAATAAAAATAATAATTAAAAAAAAGATATAGACTATCCCTCACTCCTCCAGGGAGTCTCAACCTACTTCTGATCAACAAGATAGGCGAAAGCTCCCTCCTCTGGGGACCTTGCAAGCTCCGCCTTCCCACCTGTTCCCTGCATCTCCCGGTTTGGAAGACCATTCCCCTCTCGCCACAGAAATATTGTAAGATAATATCCGCTCACTTCCATGTGCTCCTATCGTTCTATTTTTTTCTAGACTCACTCATCGTGTTTGATGATGCCTTATACACAGATTATCTTTGTGCCTTGTGCCTCAGGGGACACCAGCGGAAAGCAAAACAGTTGCCTCCCTGGTGTTTGCTTGCACTTGTACACACACAGAGAAGCAAACCAGTATACTCTTAAGTGTGTGTGTGTGTGTGTGTGTGTGTGTGTGAGAGAGAGAGAGAGAGAGAGAGAGAGAGAGAGAGAGAGAGAGAGAGAGAAGCAGACAGAGACAAAGAGACAGATAGACAGACAGACATATGGGGCTTTTAGTGTTAATAAGAGCCTTCTTCAAATAGAAGGGACATTTCACACCTGTTTTTTGTTTTGGTTTGGTTTAGTTTGGTTTGGTTTTTTGAGACAGGGTCTCTGCATTAGCCTTGGCTGTCCTGGACTTGCTTTGTAGACCAGGCTGGCCTCGAACTCACAGCGATCCACCTGCCTCTACCTCCCAAGTGCTGAGATTAAAGGCGTGCGCCACCATGCCCGGCTCACACCTGTTTTTTAAAATTATTTTATTTTATATGCATTGCAATAAGGTATCAGATGTCTTGGAGTTACAGACAGTTGTAAGTTGCCCTGTGGGAGTTGGGAATTGAACCTGGGACTTCGGAAAAGCAGACAGTGCTCTTAATCACTGAGCCATCTCTCCTGCCCCTTCAAACCTGGTTTTGAGGAAAAAGAAAGGCTATCTCTGACCTAAAAAGTGTTCACTGCATCCTTACTCTAGGAGATGGACAAAATGTCCTGCTATTGTCAACTCCCTGACTCTCTGTCGTGGATTCCTCTCTGAGGAGTGGAAATCATTTGCCACCTAAGAGATCAGTAATCCAGCAAACGACTGCTTGCAGAGGCACAGGTGTCAAAAGGCAAGCGACTTGGGAAAGGAAACTTAATTGGGAGACCCACGAGCTCACCGGTGGTGTGGACACGCTCTCCTGCCTCAGTTCTTTCCAACGCCTCAGTTTCTGTCTCGTATTTTGAGAGCTTGACACAGTGCTGTGATCCAACACACCAAGTTAAAGTTCCTGCTTAAATCCAACGCACAAACCGCTCCCTCAGTGGCGAAACGCAGCGGTGGGTTGCCCAGCAACACTCTGCTATAGTGGAGGCAGAAGGTAGGTGGGATGTTGAGGGAAAAGTACCTGGATCGTGAACAAGAAAAGTAGTGGTGGGGGGGGGCGAGAAAAGAAAAAATAAATAAATGTAGTGGGAGGGGCTTTTCCAGTGTCTGAGCTTTCGAGTTTATAAAATCCCTTCAAATTGTGCCTGCGTTTCTGGAAACAGTGTTAACCTCGGCTTCCTAAAGTGTGAGCAACAGTTTTCCTGCAAAGAGCAGGTGTGGTTCCACGCTCTCATCTCTCCTGACCGCCGCCGCCTTTCTGCAGCCATATTTCCAGCCCCAGGGCATCCCAGATTAAAGGCAGGCTGCTAGCCCTTTAAACCGGACCTGCGGGGGACGACGTGGAACCATAGAACAAGCGGTGTCAACCACGTGGTACATACAAGGCAGCGTTCATGTTGGAACAGGGCAAAGCGTACTTCCGTTCTGAGCCGTACAATGTGATGTTTCGAGATTCTCTGTTCTGTTTTCTTCAGTTGAGTTCCCAAAAACTCTAACGATGCCGGTCCTCTAGAACAAAAGTTTGGTGTAAGATAACACCACCCGTCCGGCTCTAGGTGCCCTTTTCAAAAATGGTGCCTCGGTCTTCAGCAGGGATAGTTCTTTTGCAATTAAGATCCGGGTGGAAACAATGGGTAGGTGCAGCGGGGCAGAGCCGAGGTTGCTTCATAGAGCCTCTTGCGGGTCAGGAGGGAGGGTCAGGTCATAGTTGGGTTTTGTTCCTGCCGGAGCGGGAATACTCTGCGTGTAGGGAGCGGCACTGACGGCTGCCGAGGCGTCGGGAGTGTCCCCGGCTTGCTAGTTAGCAGAGTAGGCGGCGGAGCGGCGGCCCCTGGCAGGTCACCATGTGGGCCTTCCCGGAGTTGCCGCTGCCGCTGCTGGTGAATTTGATCGGCTCACTGCTGGGCTTTGTGGCCACTGTCACCCTCATCCCTGCCTTCCGTAGCCACTTTATCGCCGCGCGCCTCTGTGGCCAGGACCTCAACAAGCTCAGCCGGCAGCAGATGTGAGTAACCGCAGGCACACGAGTGTCCTGGGTTCGGGGGCTAGGTTGTTCAGGGGCGAGGGCTGGGGTGCTTGGCTTTGCGCTGCGAGTTAACTCAGGCAACCTAGAACTCTGGAAGGCGATAGAAGTATCTATCCTGGCAGGGCGCGGTGGAGCACGCCTCTAATTCTAGCGCTCTGGGAGGCAGAGGCAGGTGGATGGCTGTGAGTTCGAGGCCAGCCTGGTTGGTCTGCAAAGTGAGTCCAGGACAGGCGAGGCTGCACAGAGTAACCCTGTCTCGAAAAACAAAACAAAAAGTAATCTATTCTGGGAAGGACGTAATGGGACCTTTGGGTATCAGGACCTTCCAGCAGTGGTTTCTTTTCCCCTGTGCACACTTCCTACTCCGTCACAAACTACAAAATACTTGGGAAGAAAGCCACTCTGGTTTAACGGAAACCCCTACTATAGTGAATGACCACGCCCCTTTCTTCTTCCTCCTCCGCCCTTGCTGCTGGGCTGCAGCCCAGAGTCCCAGGGAGTGATCAGCGGTGCTGTTTTCCTCATCATCCTCTTCTGCTTCATCCCCTTCCCCTTCCTGAGCTGCTTTGTGGAGGAGCAGTGTAAGGCATTCCCCCACCATGAAGTAAGTGCGTTAGTGGCCACTGTTGGCTGGGGCCGGGCGCTTGGGTTGGGGTTATTCAGATTCGGGAAGGAGGGTGCTTGTGGACCCAAGAAAGGAATTCTGGGATTGGTGATAGAGCTCAGTGATAGAGCACTTCCCTAGTCAGTAAAGGCCCCAGGTTCAATCCCTAGCTCCGAAAGAAAAAAAAAAAATGGAAGAGACAGGAATTCTTGAAAGGCGGCATAGGACAAGGCTTGAGTCGTGACTTGCCCGAGCCTCCCCAGTTTGTGGCCCTGATAGGTGCCCTCCTCGCCATCTGCTGCATGATCTTCCTGGGCTTCGCTGATGACGTACTCAATCTGCGCTGGCGCCATAAGCTGCTGCTGCCCACAGCTGCCTCACTACCTCTCCTCATGGTCTATTTCACTAACTTTGGCAATACAACCATTGTGGTGCCCAAGCCCTTCCGATGGATTCTCGGCCTGCATTTGGACTTGGGTGAGTAGCCCTGTCACTGCTGCCCTGTGGTACCTACTTCGGGGTACCTTCCCTTCTGAGGTCCCAGTAAAAGACCTCTCCTGGTGGTCCATCTCTCCATCAAATAGTCCTTTTCTGCCCCGGGCGGTGGCACGCACCTGTAATCCCAGCACTCAGGAAGGCAGAGGCAGGCGGATTGTTGTGAGTTCAAGGCCAGCCTGGTCTACAGGACAGCCAAGGTTACACAGAGAAACCCTGTCTCTGGGGGGGAAAGTATTCCTTTTCTGCCTCTGTATCTACTCAGATTTCTCTCTTTTCCCTTCTCTCTTTTTCTATCTCTTCTTTCCTTCCTATATCAAGAAATTGAACTGACGACCTCATGCTGGCTAGGCAAGCACTCTGAGCTATATCAAAGCTTTTCCTTTCTCATCTCTTCTCTCTCTCTCTCAAAAAGTTCAAAACAAGATCACACAATAAATTGCCTTGCACTTACTTTAGTCCAGGCAGGCCTTACACTGGTAAGCCTTCCAAGCAGTTGGAATCACAGGCCTGTGCTACTAGGCCTTGCCTATTCAGATCCCTTCTGGTGCTCATTCATCCTGCGCTCTGCTCTCAAGGAATAATTAAATAATAAGTCAATCCAAATCCTGCTTCCTGGCGCTACTGATTCTGTGTCTCCCCAGGGATCCTGTACTATGTCTACATGGGACTGCTTGCCGTGTTCTGTACCAATGCCATCAACATCCTCGCAGGGATTAATGGCCTAGAGGCCGGCCAGTCCCTGGTCATCTGTGCTTCTATCATTGTCTTCAACCTGGTGGAGCTGGAAGGTAGGTGGGACTGGGGGCCAGGGGACAGAGAAGCCTAGGTGTTAAGGGGCTTGCCTGATTTTAGAGACTCCCTGGGGGGCGGGGACAACACAAAAGTCATTTTAGAGTGGAAGATATTTACTTTGCAAACAGGAGTTTTGCAGCAAGGAATTATTAAGCATGAGAAAGAAAAACAGCACTACTGCTGTCATTTATCATTTATAGTTTGATTGTCATACATAGCAGGACCGATGGCTTCTTTTTTTTTTTTTTGGTTTTGGGTTTTTCTGTTTGTTTGTTTTTGTTTTTTCCGAGAAAGGGTTCTCTGTGTTAGCCTTGGCTGTCCAGGCTGGCCTGGACGAATGGTTTCTATTGGACATAGTTTCATAGGATCCCAGCAATAGAAAAGGTCATTCTTGCCGGGCGTGGTGGTACACACCTTTAATCCTAGCACTCGGAGGCACAGGCAGGCGGATCTCTCTGAGTTCCAGGCTAGCCTGGGCTACAAAGTGAGCCCAGGACAGCCAAGGCTAACACAAGAGATCCTGTCTCAAAAAAAAAAAAAAAAAAAAAAGAGAGAGAGAGAGAGACAGAGTTTCTCTGTGTAGCCCTGGCTGTCCTGAAACTATCTCTGTAGACCAGGCTGCCACAGAGATCTGCCTGCTCTGCCTCATGAGGGCTGGGATTAAAGGCATATGCCACCACCACCTGACTCCTCCTACTTATTTAAGAATATATATATATATTCTTAAATAAGTGTGTATATAAACAAACAACCCTGGGAGGCAGGCAGAGGTCTGTGAGTTTGAGACTAGCCTGGTCTACACAGTGAGTTCCTGGACAGCCAGGGTTACACACAGAGAAACCATATCCCGACAAAGACAAAAACAAACCCCTCCCAAAACAAAACAAAACATCCCAGCACTCGGGAGGCACAGGCAAGTGGATTGCTGTGAGTTCGAGGCCAGCCTGATATACAAAGTAAGTCCAGGACAGCCAAGGCTACACAGAGAAACCCTGTCTCAAAAAAACAAAACAAAACAAAAAACCCAAAAAACAAAAAAACAAAACTAAACAAAAAAATATTAAAACTTACTCATGCCTTCTGAGAGCTCCCAGTTCGGAGCACACCTCTACTTCCTGTCATTCTCTCCCGAATGACCCCAAACCAACCTTAACAGGAGCACCTCATAGTACCCCTGCCTGAAATGGCTTACTGCTCCTTGTCACATGTGACTTCTTTTCTTCCTTTCTAAGTGAGTCCAAGTTCACTATCTGTCATTTCTGGTTGTCTTTAGTTGATAGACATCAAGTGTTCATGAAGCGTAAGCGCTGTTTTGTTTTGAGGTAGGGCTGAACCACATAGCCCTGAAACTGAGAGATCCAAGTTCTGAGATGGAAGGCCAGTGCACCTCCCCTACCCCCAGCGAAAGCTAAGTGCTTTTTTTTTTTTAAGCTAAGCACTTTTTAAGCATTATCTCATTTACATCAAATGGTGACTCTATGTAACTGGCATTACCCAGTTTGATAGATGGGAAAATGGAAGCTTAGAGAAATTCAGTGTCATATTCAAATTCATACAGCTGAAAAGTCAAACTGGTATTCAAACCCAAGCTGGAATCTCTTTTCTTTCTTTCTTTCTTTCTTTTTTTTTTTTTTTTTTTTTTTGGTTTTTTGATACAGGGTTTCTCTGTGTAGCCCTGGCTGTCCTGGAACTCGCTGTGTAACTCAGACTGGCCTTGAACTCGGAGATTCACCTGCCTCCTGTCTCCTGAGTGCTGGAATCACTAGCTTGTTTTTTAAGATATTTACTTATGTGGATGTTTTATCTGCATGTACATCTATCTGTACACCAGAAAACATCATCTGATCCTACGAGACTACAGTAATAAATGGTTGTGAGCTTCCATGTGGGTGCTGGGGATCGAACTAGGACCTCGGAAGCAGCTGCTGGTCCTCTTAACCACTGAGCCTTCTTTCCAGCTCATCACTAGCTTTTTTGAAGGCTCGATGAAAGTGATAGAGTATTGGGAGTTGCTTGGGAGACATGGAAGTTAGAGGTGGTCATGGTGGCAACGTACTTGTACTCCCAGCACATGGGAGGCGGAGGCCAGGCTTGGCTGTATAGGAAGCTGGAGGCCAGCAGAGGCGGCATAGGGTAGAGTTGGTCTTGCAAGTGACTTGGGTGAGATGTTCCCAATGGCTGGGAGCATAAATTGGATGCAGATGAGACCAAGGAACGTAGGGAGGGTAGGTACCGACTTCCTTCTCTTCCCTCTGCTCCAAAGGTGACTACCGGGATGATCATGTCTTTTCCCTCTACTTCATGATACCGTTTTTTTTCACCACCTTGGGATTGCTGTACCATAACTGGTAAGTAGACCTCTGCGGATAAGGAGAAAGTGACTGGCATGTGCGGCAAAGATGGTCTTGACATAACCCAGCTTCTGATGACTAAAATACTCTCATTGGGTATTCTCTGGGTCTTCCCAGAGTGCTTTGCCGTTCCTGGTGTTTGGTGTGTGTGAACGCAAGCATTCATGGTGAGTGTGTGTGTTCATGCTACAGAGACCTCTTAGGGTCAGGAGTAGCCCGTTGTTGAGTGTGCGTCACATGAAAGAAAGGGTCAGCAATGACTCCTGCCCTCGCTCAGCTCCTCTCTCCCTTCTAGGTACCCCTCACAGGTGTTTGTGGGAGATACCTTCTGTTACTTTGCTGGCATGACCTTTGCCGTGGTGGGAATCTTGGGACACTTCAGCAAGACCATGCTGCTCTTCTTTATGCCACAAGTGGTCAACTTCCTGTACTCGCTGCCTCAGCTCTTTCATATCATCCCTTGTCCTCGACACCGCATGCCCAGGTAGCCGTTCTGGGGCTTGAGAGCATCACTGTAGCTTTTTGCTTGAGAGAGCTAAAGCCGACCTATACGTTTCCTGCGTAAAGAGAAGCAGGGTGGGGAGAAGACGGGATGACTGTATGTGCGTGGCCCGTGATCATTTACAAAGCTCATGTGCTCACATCATGTGTGATGCTCATGACAGTTTGGCTCTCCCAGTGCTCAAGTCCTCAGTCCCCTTCCTAGGAACCACAGGGTGGAAAAGCTCTTTGATTCAATCACATGAAATCATCTTCCTGTTGCAGACTCAACACTAAGACAGGCAAACTGGAGATGAGCTATTCCAAGTTCAAGACCAAGAGCCTCTCTTGCTTGGGCACCTTTATTTTAAAGGTAACAAGGTAGCGAGGAGGTAAGGCCCCAGGCCGCCATCCTTAACTTGAGGGGAAAAAAAAAAAGTTAACCTAGGTTTTCCCAGGCCCAAGGGGAGTTTGGGAAACATCAGGAAGATTCTTGATGAAATGTCACTGAAGTTGCCTTCACTTCTGGTCCCTCCAGGTAGCCGAGAGCCTCCGGCTAGTGACAGTTCACCGAGGTGAGAGTGAGGACGGGGCCTTCACTGAATGCAACAACATGACCCTCATCAACTTGTTGCTTAAAGTCTTTGGGCCCACGCATGAGAGAAACCTCACACTGCTCTTGCTGCTGTTACAGGTAAAAGCGAAGGGCGGGGCTTACGCACACTGTCTCGTCTCTGTCGCACCTCAGTTCTAATTTCAGTCCGTTTCTCCTAGGTCCTGAGCAGTGCTGTCACCTTCTCCATTCGGTACCAGCTTGTCCGACTTTTCTATGATGTCTGAGTTCCCTGACGATTACCCTTAACCACACAGTCTCCACAGGACCTCACCTGGGGCCAACCTCTCTCTGGTCCAAGACTGCCTTCTGGTCCAGGCCTCTCGACTGTTCATTTGTTCAGATTTTGTTTTTCTCCCATCGTCTGTGATTCCTGGCGTCCTGGAGGACCTTATCGGACTTAGTCCATTAGCTGGACTTTGCCTACGGCTTTCTTCAGCTTACCACTCTCTCCCTTTCTGTCCCGTCTGGTGGTGGTGGTGGGGGGGCTGTGGGATCTTTTATGCAGATTGGCACAGCTCAACTTTCTGAGCCCCTAACCCTAAAGGAATTCGCTGGACCTCGAGAGAGAACCTGGGCGAGGGCTAGAGTTAGGGCAACATACTCCAAGGTAACCTCACATTTGACTATGAAATTAAGTGTTCTGATTGGGAAGAGTAAGAGGCAGGGCCATGTGCTCAAAACAGTGACAATAAAGGACTGCCTTTTGCTTGCTCCTGTAGGTATATCCACGCCTCCCCCTTTTTGTTTTTTCTTTTCAGCAGGTTGAGGTGCTTGAGGATCGAGCCCAGGGCTTCTACCACTGAACGACATTCCCAGCCTGGTATATTTATTTTTCGTATGGGCATTTTAGGATTTTTTGGAAGAGTTAGAGTCCAATAGGATACCTACCTCTGCTCCATCAGACCCTTTCTTACAAGAAGTAACAGAACCAAGACCAGACAGAACATGTTGAATAAATATTAAAGTACTAACTTCCCCCTTCTCCCCTCTCCCAAGACAGGCTTTCTCTTGTGTAGCCCTGGCTGTCCTGGACTCTCTTTGT
This sequence comes from Acomys minous, assembly GCF_964271855.1. Lineage (NCBI taxonomy): Eukaryota > Metazoa > Chordata > Mammalia > Rodentia > Muridae > Acomys > Acomys minous. The sequence goes on from NC_140494.1 coordinate 104,142,286, forward strand.
GGATCAGGCTGGCCTCAAACTCACAGACCGTCTACCAGCCTCTGCCTCTCAAATGCTGGGATTAAAGGCCTGTGCCACTATGCCTGGCTAAAGTACGAATTTATAGTAGCACAAAGAATCACAGTGCTCGGCTCCTGGCTAGGATTAAACTCTGAGGAGGTTTCATTCTTTTTTTTTTTTTTTTTTTTTTTCTTTTGGTTTTTCGAGACAGGGTTTGTCTGTGTGAATTCAAGGCCAGCCTGGTCTACAAAGGGAGTCCAGGACAGCCAAGGCTACACAGAGAAACCCTGTCCCGAAAAACAAAAAACAAAACAAAACAAAAAACCACTGTCCCGAAATACCCCCCCTCCCCCGGAAAAAAAAAAAAAAGCCCTCCCTTTGCCAGATCAGAGGAGGGAGTGTAAGGTTTTACTGTAGATCCTTTTCCTTTAAAACCCTAGGCCGGCTCAGATTTCCCAGGGACTGAAGAGGCGGCTCCAAACTCTACCCTTCTTGTCTTCCGGGTTTGGTGTCGCGCGGTAGCGTTTAAATTTCGCGCGCTTTATACGGATAGGCCATTTCCACTTGACTTAGCAGCCAGCTCGGGGAGGCCACTCCGCCTTGCCCTCTTCCCCGGGTAAAAAGGTTTTCAAATTGGACCAATCGCTGGGCGCGCTCTCTCCGCCGAGACGCGTCACTTGAGGGGTTAATCGCAGCCAACCACAGGCGGGTATTAAAGAAAAGAGCCAATCAGAGGAGAGCGGGGGCGTGTCCTAGCAGCTTATAAGGGCGGGCCCGCCCGCGCGCGGCGACAGTTGACTGCAGCGGTTGGTGGTTGGTCTCCCGTTGGCGTCGTCGCTCTCATCCTTCTCTACCTCGCTCACCATGTCGGGTCGCGGCAAGACCGGAGGCAAGGCCCGCGCCAAGGCCAAGTCGCGCTCCTCGCGCGCCGGCCTCCAGTTCCCGGTCGGCCGCGTGCACCGGCTGCTGCGGAAAGGCCACTACGCGGAGCGCGTGGGCGCGGGCGCGCCCGTCTACCTGGCGGCCGTGCTCGAGTACCTGACGGCCGAGATCCTGGAGCTGGCGGGCAACGCGGCCCGCGACAACAAGAAGACGCGCATCATCCCGCGCCACCTGCAGCTGGCCATCCGCAACGACGAGGAGCTCAACAAGCTGCTGGGCGGCGTGACGATCGCGCAGGGCGGCGTCCTGCCCAACATCCAGGCCGTGCTGCTCCCCAAGAAGACCAGCGCCACCGTGGGGCCCAAGGCGCCGGCGGGCGGCAAGAAGGCCACCCAGGCCTCTCAGGAGTACTGAGCGGGAGCCCGCCCGCGCCGCCGCGGCCCCCCAGCCCTCCCCACACCTCCACAACGGCCCTTTTAAGGGCCACCTCACCCCTCACGGAAAGAGCTGAGCCACTTCGGGCTGCGGACCGCCGCGTTCCCGTCTCCTCCCCCTCTCGGCCCCTCGCGCGCGCGCGCGCCTCTCCGCGTCTCCCCTTCCCTGCGCCGTCGGGGTCAGCCACGGAGGTCGCGGGCGCCGCCGCCACCTGCCCATCCCGGAAGACGCAGCCTCCGACGCTCTCCGGACGACGTCGGTGGGGCGCGCGGAGAGAGGCCGGGCCGCCTTCCCGAGGTCTCCGGCGGCCTCTTTGGCTGTGACGTGCGGGCCGAGGTGGGCTTGAAGGTGAGTCCCTCCGCAGCCGCAACCTGGGCGTCTTTTCTTCCGCTTGGTGCTTAGACCTCTCCTGGACCTTCCAGAAGTGACTTGATAAGCCAGGCCTCGGCGAAGAGGAATGTATCGCATCGTTTGGTCCTGTGTGTCGCGTCCCCTCCGCCACCAACCTTGCTGGCTTCTCATACCGGTCTCCTCCCCCCACCACCCCCCATCTTCATTCATAGGACGGTGTGGTGTGATCGGGACAAGACTCACTAATATGAGCCGGTTTTCTCCAGGATGCCTCCTGGAAAGGTTCTGGGAGACGCTTACAGGCCTGTGGAGAGAAGAGTTGCGTTCCTGCCGCAGGACTCTGGCAGCCGGGCCTAACCACCTTCCCCTTTCCCAGCGACTCAACTACAACCCAGACACCTAGATACCAGCACAAGTCGGTGGATCCCTGTCTGGACTGAGCCTTTGTTGGCTTGTGAACTGGAATTTTGCAGCTATTCTAAGTCTAGAACCTTAGGTAGTGGGGCGTTTCAATGGGTTAATTTTATTAAAGGATTGTTTGGTTTTTTAAAAAACTGTGTCTGCTTTTTGAGTTGCTGTAGGCCCGGCACGGGGATGTAATAGCTCCGAGGTAGAGCCATGTGAGTGGCCTGAGTTGTGGTGGGAGTGGGTTACTGTAGGTAACTTCCCTTCAGACAGTGGGAGTGGGAAGGGCTGTCTGTGTAAAGGTCCTGTCACTGTACAGTCTGTACTAACTGATGGCTGCTGTTTTCTCTTTGCTTGCTTGGTGCTTCCTGGGGCTACATTACCAGAGCATAAGGCAGTCACAGGATGTTTTAAAACAGAAAGGTCCCAGAGTCAGAATTCAGGCTTAAAAGGGCTTTGGGTTTATTTAATATTTCCCAAACTCCACCAAAACAACCACATTCAGAGGTGGTTTACTAGTGGCATTGGTTACATTCAAATATTGGCTTGGACTTAAAAGCCCCAACTACTGAAAGGTAGTCATCAAGGCCCCAAGGTGAGGCATGTCTCTGAAGTCTCAACAGCCTGTGCTTCAGTGTCCTGGGATGGTCACCCCCTTAGTTAGGAAGCACAGGGCACTTGAAAGCCAGATGTAGGCACTGGAAAGTGGCAGCCAAGATTCCTACGCCCTAGCGCCAGTTAGTGTGCATCATTAAGCTGCCTGGCAACATCCAGGATGTTCTTGGCCCCTTTGTTCAGCAACAAGCTGGCCAGACTGATGCCCAGGTTCTCAGCAGCTAGCTGGGCTCCTCTTGGAATGTTCCGGGCGGTGATTCCAACCAGCTGTGGATCATCCTCTGGGCCATCTTCATGCTGGATGACAGGGATAAGAATTTGGTGAGCTAGAAGCTCACAGCGGTTCTGTTCGTCCCTCACCTCCCAGTCAGTACCTGGACAGGGGCCTGGATGGTAGCCTGCATGGTCTCTTGCATGCTATCTGAGCCATCTAGGCTCCACACTCCCCCAGTCAGGTACAGCTAGGAAACAAAACGGACCAGCACATTTAGAGAAAACCGCTCGGAAGTTTGGTGTACACAGAAATACCAGTGCCTCCCCCTCATTCATTTCCCTGCCTACCTGCCCATCCTTCATCATTGTATGCACTGCTACTGGCACGCTGCAGCCTCCTTCCTGCAATGATAAGTTCCTTTGAGCTCTAATGGCCTTTAACACCACTTTTGACCTATAATTTGGTATAGGTCTTTATATATATCTGAGGATATAACTGAAAAAGGCTGCCGGAGCCAGACAATATCCTCACCACACATACAAAACGTCACATACAGCAGTTACTTGAGAAATCTCCCTACTGCCCTCCTAGGCTCCCCAGGCCCCCACTCCACCAGGGAGAGGCCCAAGTCTTACCAGGTGCCTCAGAAAGGCCCTTTCAGCAATGCAGCAAAGCAGCGTCTCAGGGTCATGCAGCACACTCACTAGATCCAAGATATCCTGGTCCTTGGCTCGGACTTCCACAGCTAGGGCTCCCTAAGGGTACCACAGACCCACACGTGGGAAACCCCTCCTCCGCCTGCCTCCCCGGGGCTTCTGCATGCTAAGCCTGCGCCTCCCCGAAGAACACTGAATTCCATAGGAAGCAGGTGCCAAGGTTCTTGAAGGTGCCCGTCAGCAAAGCCCTCTCCAGGCAAGCTTACCTGACCCACCGCATACATGCATTCCTCTGGGTGCAAGATCTGGGGAGGCAGACAGAACACACAGAATGGTGGGATGGGGCGTCCAAAAGCAGTGACCTAGGGTTTGCCACTCTAGGAAGCCTGGGGAGGGGAAAGCAGGAGTCTGGCCATTAAATCCAACCTCCCTAACACCACTTTACTTCTGGTTTGTAGTCTTATTGGCAGAATGGTCAAGATACACCAGAGGCAGACAAGAGGCGGCCCCTACCTGCCCCAGGCGGTTCTGCCAGCCCATCCGCTGTAGGCCGGCCACAGCCAGGATGATGGCACTGAACTCCTGCTGCTCATCCAGCTTCCTCAGGCGGGTGTTGAGGTTTCCCCGCTGTGGAGAGATGCTAAGGAGATAAGACCCACATAGAGCACCCCCGCTTCCCCCCACTTTTTTGTTTTCTTTTGTTTTGTTTTTGAGACAGGGTTTCTCTGTGTAGCCCTGGCTGTCCTGGAACTCAACTGTAGATCAGGCTGACCTTGAACTCAGGGAGATCCACCTGCCTCTGCCTCCGAGTGCTGGAATTAAAGACATGTGCCACTATGCCCAGCTTGTAGCTAAACTTTTTAAAAGACCTTTTTTTGTCTGGGTTGTGGTAGCTATAAATGCCTTTAATTCCAGCACTCTGGAGGCAGAGACAAATGGATCTCCATGAGTTCAAGGCCAGCCTGATCTACAGAGTGAGTTCCAGGACAGCCAGGCTACACAGAGAAACCTTATCTCTCACACACACACACACACACACACACACACACACACACACACACACACACGGAAAAGGAAAAAAGAACTGGGTAGTTGTGGGGCACACCTTTAATCTCAGCACTTGGGAGGCAGCGGCTGGTGGATCACTGTGAGTTCAAGGCCAGCCTAGGCTACAAATCGAGTCCAGGACAGCCAAGGCTACACAGAGAAACCCTGTCTCGAAAAAACTAAAAAATAAGAAAAGAAAAGAAAAAAAACTGGGTGTGGTGGCACACACCTTTAATTCCAGCAGAGGCAGAGGCAGGGAGAGCACTGTGAGTTCGAGGCCAGCCTAGTCTACAAAGTGAGTCCAGGACATCCAAGGCTAACACAGAAAGACCCTGTCTCGAAAACCACCCCGCCCCCCTCAAAAAAAGGAAAAAAAAAATTTTTTTTTCAACAGGATCTCACAGTGTAGTGCTGGCTGTCCTGAAATTCACTCTGTAGACTGGGCTGGCCTTGAACTCATAAAGATCAACCTGCCTCCACCTCCAAGAGTGCTGGGAGTAAAGGCATGTGCCGCCTTGCTGGGCTGGGACATACTCTCACTAGTTTTTATTTTAGTTTTATGTGTGTGGAGGTCAGAAAAGGGCATCAGGTCCCCTACAGCTGAAGTTAGAGAGTGGTGAGCCACCATGTGAGTTGACCCAGGGTCCTCTGGAGAAGCAGCCAGTGCTTTAGACCACTGAGCCATATCTCCATCCCCAGGGCATACTGTTTTTAAAATTAGGGTTTTTGTTTTGTTTTGGTTTTTGGTTTTTCGAGACAGGGTTTCTTTGTGTAGCCCTGACAGTCCTGGACTCACTTTGTAGACTAGGCTGGCCTCGAACTCACAGAGACCCTCCTGACTCTGCCTCTTGATTGCTAGGATTACAGGCGTGCACCACCATGCCCAACATAAAGTTAGTTTTATGAAGCATCCCATATATTCACTGTAAAAATCAAAGCCACCTAGCAGCATAGAAAGTACAAACGGAAGCCGCTTCCACTCCTGCCACCCAGACGTCATCACTTGTGTTGTCAAGGCCTGTGTCTCTAGCTAACATGTCAACTCTACATAAGCAGGAACAATGTCCATTTCACAAGGATTCTGGTTGCCAGGCACCTGCCTGGGTTTAAGAAAACATTAAAAGGGCTGGAGAGATGGCTTAGAGGTTAAGAGCACTGTCTGTTCTTCCAAAGGTCCTGAGTTCAATTCCCAGCAACCACATCCTAGCTCACAACCATCTATAATGAGATCTGATGCCCCTTTCTGGCGTGAAGGCATACATGTGGGCAGAATACTGTATAAATAAATAAGCTGGGCAGTGGTGGCGCACACCTTTAATCCCAGCACTCGGGAGGCAGAAGCAGGCAGATCAATGTGAGTTCGAGGCCAGCCTGGTCTACAAAGAGTCCAGAACAACCAAGGCTACACAGAGAAACCCTGGCTAAAAAAGAAAGAAAGAAAGAAAGAAAGAAAGAAAGAAAGAAAGAAAGAAAGAAAGAAAGAAAGACATTAAAGGATCATGGATGATGGATGGAAAGACAGACAACCCGCTGCCTGGACAGACCACTTGCATTGGAGGGCCCTTCTATTTTCAGGTCTCTCAGAGTCTCCAGAACCTCTCTTCCTCTTTGGCCACTGCCCTTCCCTCTTCTGAAAGGATACAATACTCTTGAATTCCAGATGTGGGAACTTCCTCTGCAGCTGGGCCACTCTCCTCAGGGAGCTGGTTCCCACAGTGCTGCTCAGAGAGAGTTTAAAATTAAGCACAGGCTGTCCACTGTTCCCCACTGTCCATCCCTTTGTCCTCTGTATACCAGGCCCCACTCACCTTTTCTCTGGTAAGGTTTCTAGGGTCTTTCCAATAAATTTGGGGTGAAAGACAACAGCATCACAAGGGTTTTCCCGTCTGGAGAGAGCAAATGATGATATAAAATTATTATTATTATTTGGAGGCAGAGTTTAACTCTTGCCCAGTCTGACCTAAAATTTACTATGTTTTTGTTTCACTCTCTTGACTGTTTAAGTTTTTATTTGTGGGGTGAGAAGCATACGCATGCTATGCCATGTGTGTGCGAGTCAGAGGGCAACCTCTGGGGTCCAGTCCTCCCTTCCACCCTGTGGACCCCAGGGACTGAACTCAGGTCACCGGCTTCGGCAGCAAACACCTTTACCAGCTAAGCCATTGTAAGCCAGCATTCTTACACACTTACACCTTGAGACAAAACCTCACTAACTTCCTCGGGCTGACTTAAATCACTCTGTAGCCCAGGAGGAAAAAAAAAAAATCAAAGCCCCCCAAGACCCCCCTGGTGAGACCAACCCCTGCCCGGGCCCCGTCACGCGCATGACTCTTACTTGCAGATGGCTCCAATGGTAAAGCCAGGAGGTAGTACAGTAGGCACATCCTTCAGGGAGTGGACGACCAGGTCCACTCTAGAGATGAGCGGGGAGGACACGGAGAGAGACTTACTCTTCTCCACCCACTCAAGCACCCACTGCAGCCATCCTAGGGTCTGAGAGCCTTGAGGCCTCACCTGCTCCAGCCCCACCCCACCCCTCCCCCACCAATCTTATACCCCAGGCAGTTAGGTGACTCCAAAACAAGACATTCTCCTTTGTGGAAGCCTATGAGCTCCTTAGCCTAACCCAATAGTCCTGCTAATACTGGGGAGAGCTCCTTAGCCTAACCCAATAGTCCTGCTAATATTGGGGAGCCACTTTGGGGTTCTAGCAAGAGTCTGGAGGGGTACCACACTCTCCCAATTTCACTGACTCATTTTTCTCCAGGGCATTTTCCAGCTCCTTGGTAAACAGGCTCTTCTCTCCAATCTGCCAGGGAACAAAGAACCTCAGAGTGAACCTCTTGTGGGAGCAAGTGGGGAGACGGGCCAGGAGCAGGAATGGGGACTGTCATTACCTTAGAGAGCGCAGTATCAAGAATCCTGTCCCCAGTGGTGGACATAGCAACTGAGGAGAGAGTCAGTCAGGTACTCATTAGGCAAGGTCTAGGGAGCCACCTGGGTCAGCACCGCACCGCGTTCACATACCTAGCTCCTACCCTCCAGGAATACACACACTGACAGGAAAGGCAGACACGTTCATAAAAAGACCCATGGCAGAAGGTGTTAAATGCCAGGCTAGCCCAGGCAGTTGGAGGGGAAGATATTCACAGGAGGAAAGCCCTCCCATCTGCAAGCAGCCAAAGTAGAGTTTTACAAGCCAGAAAATGCTGTGTCCTCCCATTCGCTCCTCTCAAGAACACTTACTGATTTCAAACTGCACGCCAGGGTACAGGGCTTTCAGCATCGCCACCACAGTGTCGGTCTGTATTCGAGCCAGCTGGGGACAGAGACTCAGATGTTTCCTGCCCTCCCCTGGCCACTGCCCCAGGTTCAAATCCTTATATGGATCAAGGAAAATATAAAAGGGACTGGAAAGCCGGGCGTGGTGGCGCACGCCTTTAATCCCAGCACTCGGGAGGCAGAGGCAGGCGGATCACTGTGAGTTCGAGGCCAGCCTGGTCTATAAAGTGAATCCAGAATAGCCAAGGCTACACAGACCTTGTCTCGAAAAACCAAAAAAAAAAAAAGAAAAAAAGAAAAGAAAAAAAGAAAAGAAAAAGGGACTGGACTTCTCACATGGAGAAGGGCCTGGCCTGGGACCCCATCCTCTGTACCCCAACCCCTTCCCTGGCTCAGGGACCTTTTTGTCAGAGGAAGTAAGCTGCCGATCCCCATGAAATTGACTCCCAGGCACTCTGCTTTATGCTAGGAACTAACCCTCTTGGGTCCCCTCAACTGGTAAGCTTGTGTCAGTCAGACTTCCTCCGGTAATGCGCTCTGCCTGTACTCACCTGGCTCTTACGGGTACCCACTCGAATCACCCTCATCTTTGAGCCGTTTTCTTCCTGCAGAACAAAGTCCACAGGTTACAGTCTGTTCCACGACACCTTATCCAAGAACCAGGACCACAGGCTTAGTTAGGAGAAAGGACCCCCCCAGGCCCTTGGCCTGGTGAGCCTGCAAGTCGGGGAGGACTCCCAGGACTGGTCCGTTAACTTCCCCTGGTACCTTCTGTCCTCCTCCAGGATCCAAAGAAAAGCTGTAATTGGCTCTGTTGTGGTGGCGGCGGCAGCAGCAGCTAGGACGCTGAGCCCCAAAGCCTAGCCTGACTAAGGCAGTCCAAAGTGGGAGGCAGGGCTGCACACAGCCAGGTGGGTTACATGATAAGGCCCATCAGTCTAAGCACAGTGAGGGTGGGCCCGGCTGGAGGGTGGGGCCTACAAGAGGCTGGGGCAAGAGAGCCCCCACATGCCGTCCCTCGAGGACAGGCTCCCAGTCCACAACAACAACGGCACTTGAGAAAGCCGCCCTAGCCTGTAGGTGAGACACTAAGTAGTCCTTAGTTGCCCTGGGATGCACCCTATAAAGACTGAGGTCACCCAATCTAATGGGATACTCCTGTTCGTCTTGGCTTGGTGACTTTGGGGACATCACCCCATCAAGGGCCTGTTAAGTTAGTTACATGGCACCTAATGCTTCAAGATGTCCCCTAAGACTTTAAGGCTAAAATGCCCAGCCTTTATTTGGCTAAAGGCTTCCCAGAGCTCAAAGGGACACACCTCTTCCTCCTGTCAAGGTGCCTTGGACAAAGGTGCTCAGTGCCAAGCAGGTGAACTGGGTCCTGCAGGCTGACACAAAGATCTTATTTCTTCCTGCTGAGCGGAGTCTCCGTAGAAACTGCCCATCTTCCCTGCACTGGGCTCCCCACCTCACAGGCTCTTCTGTAGCCAGGCACCCAGGTTCTTAGTCACTGGAGGAGGTGAAAACTTGCTTTGGACACCATCTACTCCACTGTGATTACTCCTCCATCAAATGGCTCTGAGATGGCCTTTGCAATTTAGCTAGGCTTGAAATAACACAGAAGGCCTAGGCCACAGGGAGCCCATAACAAGGAACTGCCATTCCTTTCTCTGCTTAACCGATTCCTTAAATTAACTGAGCCCATCACTTGCGCCACCATCCTTGCATACTGTCCTCACAACAACCCTACTAGGTTAGACAGGGTAGGCACATCCCCAAGTGTCACAGAAGCAAAGATGCAGAAGGGTCAAATTGCTAGCTAAAAGTCTCACAGCTATGAACAGGCAAGACATGGGCGCTGGAATCCAAATCTTGCACCTAAAATGACTTCATTAGCAAAGGCCCTACGCAGCTCACAGCCTGGGCAGGAGATAAGCAGGCTTCACAGGTCGGCCTTTATCTCTGGCAGGCCTGCCCACAAGTCCCGAGCTTTCTAGGCAGGAGAGAAATGACAAGGCCCAGGGGTGGTTCCCCCACTCACAGTAGTAGCTGAGGTGTGTCTCAGCTGGGGACTCTGTGGGTGGCTAGGGCTGGGTGACTTCTATAACGGAGAACAGGAGAAGGTGTGCACACCTCCAAAATGTTTGTATACAGTTCTAAGATTTGTACACAGTTCTCCCCTGAATCAAGTGGATCGTATTCCAAGGTACCTCGGCCCCTACTTCGTGAAAGACTCAAGTCTGTGTATACACCTTTTCTGGCTGGATCACTAACCCGTGAGCCACGGGAAATCCGCCAGAAGCCCACAGAGATGGGATCCCACCATGGACCATATTTCCATTCTCAGCCTCGCCACAACTGCTCGGGATCACCCCTTCCCTAAGGGCAACCGTGTTACTGGCCCTTTAAAAAGTCTAGCGGAAGGGGATAAGAATGACAGCTAGCTATTCTGACCAATAGCCGGAGAGCATGGCAACCCGGGACCAATCGTTGTACCCAGAAAGTCCCGTGAAGTGCTGGCTAACCGGCTCGGGACTCACCACGGTTGCAGCCGCGCTGCCGTTACCGGACATGACTCCGCTCAGGGCGCAAGCGCGGCGCTGCCGCTGCGGTCCCCTGGGGTCTGCAGAAGCCGCCGACCTGGGCCGGCTGGGGCTGAAGGCACATGGGGCCCGAGCCCGCACTTCAACCGGGCTGCCCGACCTGCTGAGCTCTGCGTCACGTCCGTTGCCCTCCCTCGAAGGGGCGGCACCTTCCTCTGGGCGGGAATTAGGATTGCGACATAGCCGGCCTCGTTGCTGGGCCACTGCACTAAACAACCAGATTGATTTTTTTTTTTTTTTTTTTTTTTACTTTACTTTTTTGTTTTGTGTTTTCGTTTTTCGAGACAGGGTTTTCCTGTGTAGCCTTGGCTGTCCTAGACCTGCTTTGTAGACCAGGCTGGCTTCGAATTCACAGAGATCCGCCTGCCTCTGTCTCCCTGAGGGCTGGGATTACAGGCATGCGTCACCACATCCGGTTTACTCATGTTTTCCGTGTTTCGAGACAGGGTTTCTCTGTCCATCCTTGGCTGTTCTAGAGCAAGCGCTGTAAACCAAGCTGACCTTGAACTCACAGAGATCACGTGCCTCTGCTTCCTGAGTGTTGAGATTAAAGGCTTTAGCCATCACCGCCCGGCTATTTTATATTGCTTTTATTAAATGTGTGTAGTGTGGTTGCACGTCTGCCGTGGTGTGCGTAGAGAGGTCAGAGGATAATCTGAGGGAGTCGGTTCTTGCTCTCCTTTATATCCCAGAGTATTTGAAAAAGTTACCATGCCTGCTAGGGTGCCTTCATTGTTGACAAGTAAAAGAGCCGCAGAAGGCTCCTCAGAATTTTATAGCTTCAGCCGGGCATGGTGGCGCATGCCTTTAATCTCAGCACTTGAGACACAGAGGCTACTGGATCTCTCGGAGTTCGCGGCCAGCCAAGGTTACACAGAGAAACCCTGTCTCTGAAAAACCAAAAAAAAAAATTATATATATATTTGTTTGTATGTATGTATGTATGTATGTATGTATGTATGTATGTATGTATGTATGTGTATACACACATATACACCTCTCCAGTACTGGCATAAGCAATTAGTGTAACACTGGCTTTTCTTCTACTCTTACTAAGCTTTGCTATAGTCATCAGGTAAGCAGGTTGCTTTGGTTGTGGTTGTTGGGTTTTTTTGTTTGTTTGAAACAGGGTTTCTCTGTGTAGTCTTGGCTGTCCTAGACTCACTTTGTAGACCAGGCTGGCCTCGAACTCACAGAGATCTGCCTGCCTGTGCCTCCCAAGTGCTGGGATTAAAGGCGTGCACCACCACACCCAGCCTGTGTCAGGTGGTTGTTTTTTAGGCAAGGTTTGAGCTATTATGAGCTCAGGCTGGCCTTGAAGTTTTCCGTTTTCTTGCCTCAGCCTCCCGTTTGTTTTTTGTTTGAGACCATCTCAAACTTGCTATGGAGCCCAAAATGACCTTGAACTCCACCCCCCAAGTGCTGGGATTACAGCACATACCACCAAGCTTGAATTTCCAGAGAGATAAAAGATCATGTCAGGGTCTGGAGAGCTGGCTCAGTGGATAAAAGTATTTGCTGCTCTTAGAGAGGACCTGGATTTGATTCCTAGCATCAGTATGGTGCTCACAGCCACCTTTAACTGCAGGTTTCCTAGAGGTTCTGTCTCCTTCCCCTGGTCTCCCCTGGTACCAGAAATGCATGAGGTGCACATTCATGCAGGTAGGCACCCACAAATGTATAAAATAAAAACAGCTTCCCTAAAGGAAATGATCATACCAATAGCCAGGCTTTATGGTGTTCTTTAATACCAGCATTTAGATCAGGATCTCAAGGTCAACTTCAGCCACAGAGTAATTTTTTTTTTGGGGGGGGGACGGGGTATTGAGACAGGGTTTCTCCATGTAGCCTTGGCTGTCCTGGACTCACTCTGTAGACCCGGATGGCCTTGAACTCACAGAGATCCACCCACCTCTGTCTCCCAAGGTGCTGGGGTTACAGGAGTGCATCACTGTGCCCAGCTGCCACACAGTAAATTTGAAGCTAGTCTGGGCTACAAGAGACCCTATCTAGATTTGGGGGGGAAATCCAGCTAATTGGGGTGGTACATACCTTTATTCCCAGCACTCAAGAGACAGGGACAAATCTCTGCAAGTTTGTGAAGTTTGTGGCCAGACTGGTCTATATAGTGAAAAAGGGTATGTGTGGAATATGCAACCCAAAAGACAGTGTGTGTATGGGGAAGGTGTGCAACTCTAAAGACAGTGAGTGTGGCGGAGATGCAACCCTAAAGTGAGTATGGGGGAGTGTGCAACCCTAAAAACCAGTGAGTGGGAGGTGGGGGTGCAACCCTAAACACAAGTGAGTCGGGGGGAACCCTAAAGACAAGTGGGAGTGTGGGTATGAGTGCAGCTAGAGACAAGTGGGTGTGCCAACACTCATGAGGGTGAAGTTCAAGGCCTCGTGTCCTAGGTGTACTTTGTACCACTGAGCTATATCCCCAGCCTAGAAAGCGCTTGTCAGGTGTGTGCCAGTGCTGGGGAGACCAAGGCAAAAGGATTCTCAGTTCAGTGCCATGCTGGGTAGCAGGACCCTATCTATCTCAAAAGCAAACAAAAAGAACCCTAGCGCACACACACACATGCTGGACTGGCATGCACAGCACAGTATAGCATGCCCAAGGTCTTGGGTTAGTCCCAAGAAACACACATGCATGGTTCTTTCCACTGCTTTGACTAATAGTAATGAATTGAGCATGGTACAGACAGACATAGACAGCCATTTGTTTCTTAAGTCATAATTGCTGTTCAAAGTTATGCCCAGATTGGAAAAAAAAATGAGGTTCTGAGAAGGTAGGAATTGCCCTAAGTTGCTAGAAGGAGTGGTACACACATCTGACTCCAGCTGCTGAGGAGGCTAAGACAGGATGAGGATGCCTTGTGCCCAGGGGTTCAAGACCTGCCTAGACAACACAGGAAGAGCTCATCTCAAAATGGAAGAGAATGGCCCTGGAGCTGCCAAATGGCTCCGTGGGTAAAGCACGTAACTGTGCAGTCATGGTGACCTGAGTCTGACCCCTGAGTTTTAATCCATGGTAAAGGTAGGAGAGAACCCACTCCATAAAGTTGGCCTCTGACCTCCACATGTGTTCCATCACATGCCTAGTCCACCTCCACATCACTCACACTAAACAAATGTAAATAGAAAAATTTAAGAGGAGCCGAAAGACAGTGTGGTGCACTCCTGTAATCCCAGCACTCAGGGAGGCAGAGGCAGGTAGGTCTCTGTGAGTTTGAGGCCAGCTTGGTCTACAGAGTGAGTCTAGAACAGCCAAGGCTACACAGAGAAACCCTGTCTTGAAAAAATGGAAGCCGGGCATGGTGGTGGTGGTGGTGCAGGCCTTTAATCCCAGCACTCGGGCGGATCGCTTTGAGTTCGAGGCCAGCCTGGTCTACAAAGTGAGTCCAGGACAGCCAAGGCTACACAGAGAAACCCTGTCCCAAAAAACCAAAAAATTAAAAAATTAAAAAAATAAAATAGAAAAGAAAAAATGGAACAACAAAACAAAACAAAAAACAAAAAGAAAAAAAAACAAAAACAAAAACAGAAAGAAAGAAAAAAAGAGTAGCCCAAAGTCAAATAACACAGCTAGGATTCAGTCTGAAGCCATCCCATCTGATCCAGTCTATCATTACTGCCAATGCAGTGACAGCCTGGAATCCCAACCCATTGGGAAACTGACAAATGAAAACTGTTGCAAGTTCAAGGCTAGCCAGGGCTACATAGAAAGGCTTTGTAAACTACAAACCCAGGAAAACATCTACCATGTTGCCTCTTTAACAAAGCTGCCCAAATCACAGTGCCCATGATTTTTCTCCTGGCCCCAGCTGGCCTGGACTTCAGGGAGATCCTCCTCAGTACTGCATGCACCACCAGCCTGCTTGTGTTTCTTTAAATCTCAATCTCAAGGGAGCAATTTGCTGACAGGGCCCCAAATAACATAAACACAGTAATATAACCTTTAACCTGAGAATTTCAAAAGGGGAAAAACATTTGAACAAAAGATCTTTTATCCTGTTTATCTGATACTGAATACAGCAGGATACTAATCTGTCTAGGCTCAAGGCTATCTGCCCTCTGTTTGTTTTAAAACACCTTAGGATTATTACATGTGTGTGCATGCATGTTTGTGTGTGATGGAAGAGGCCAATCTGAGGGAGATCTTTCACCCTGTGGCCCTAAGGCATCAAACTCAGATCATCAGGCTGTGCAAGTGGACCCACCTGCTGAGTCATCTCATGGGATCTGTAGTTTTTGAGACGGGCTCAGGCAGCCAGCCCACAGAGAACTGTGTTGAGGCTGACTTTGAACTCCTGTCTCCACCTCAGAAGTTCTGGGTTACAGGCATGGGAAGAGAGTCTTTCCCAGTTTCTGTTTGACTAAGCAAGAGCTGTTTCATATGTCTTGCTCCAGGATGCCCTTGCAGTTGAAGTTCAGTCCTACTTTTGTTTTAAGTCTTTGTAGTGAAGGCTGCTCCTAACTTGTGATCCTCCTGCCTCAGTTTCTTGTTTACTAGTGTGTGCTACCACACCCAGCATCACTAGGCCTTCTGACAAGGTTCTTCAGGAGGCTGGTGGTACATAGCTTAGTGAAATACCTGCCTTGTGTTCAAGTTCCAACACAACAAAGTTCTTCAGTGAGCTTAACTTTCCTAGATGCCACAGGCCCCGCGCCCTACTGAAATGACATGGAGCCGACCAGATAGGACCTGGGGCAGGAAGCTAGAGCTCTGGAACTCAGGGAGGTTCTTCGATATAAATTAGAGTCACCTGAGTGCGAGGTGTGACGGCACATGCCTTTAATCCCAGATTCAAGAGACA
Source organism: Acomys minous (assembly GCF_964271855.1). Taxonomy (NCBI): domain Eukaryota; kingdom Metazoa; phylum Chordata; class Mammalia; order Rodentia; family Muridae; genus Acomys; species Acomys minous. Next base: position 104,157,596 of record NC_140494.1, read on the forward strand.
GAAGCAGGAGGATCTTTGGGAGTTCAAGTTTCAGGGCTACACAGACTCTGTCTCAAAAACAAAAAACCACCTGAAAATATTCAGCCCTCATGTCATTATACTCTTTTATTTATAGGCTTTGAGAGCAAGGACCCAAGCACAGCCTGGTGCTCATGAATGGAGAATAAAGCAGCTATTGTCCACAGAGAGGTTGCCGAGGTGCCCTTCCTCACTGGTGTGGAACACTCTATGTTGCTGGTCAGCAGGAGGACAGCAGGCTGGCAAAAGGAGGAGGCAGGAAAAGCAGATCCCTTCTTGAGTCCTGAGGGTCTGGAACTGGTCGTGTCTGCTAGCATAGCTCGCTCTCTGTCTGTGTTTCAGGGGCCCAGGGCTATAGGCTTTCCCAGGAGCTGCTTAATTAAGTTCCCCGCCTGGAGTGCATCAGCAGGTCCCGCTGCAGCCCAGCCTCTAGGCTGGAGGTCAGTCTGGCTGCAGGAGGGTCGGTCAGCAGAGTCAACTTGTTGAAAACCCCTCGGCCAAAATAGTCAGCGATCACGGAGAAGCTGTCATTCGAACACTTGAGCTAGAAGCAAAGAGGAGGAATTAGACCTGCATTGCTCTCGTGCTAACTGAAAAGGGAACAAATCCTCTGGCACTCCGAGGACTGTGACCAATGAAGGCCAGAAGAGGGCATTGGATACCATGGAGCTGGACCACAGGCGTGGTGAGCCTCCTGGTGTGGGCAATGGGAAGTTAACTCAGGCCTTCCAGAGAGCAGGAAGTGAGCTCTGGAAGTGAGCAGGAAGTGCTTTAACTACTGAGCCCTCTCCACACCACCCTGTCCCCCACCTTTTTTAATCTGCTCCTCATCCCCACCTGATGCTGGAACTGATCATGGAGATCTCGTTTCTGTTCCTGGGCCCGGATCATATCCATTACTTTCCGGTTCTCAGGGAGGCAGGTGGGGCAGTCAGCATCACTTTCTGAGTAACTCTCAAAGCAGTGCTGGTGGAAGGAGTGGCCACACAGGAAGTGGACTGAAGGCAGCTCCAAGGCACTGTTACAGATGCTGCACTTGGTCTTCTGGAAAATCTTTGGACTACAGGCCAGAGACATAAACAGTGGTAAAGACTGATGGCCACACACCCAGTGGAGAAACAGGATGTACAAGAAGGTCCCTGCACCGGGTGTGGTGGCCCATGCCTTTAATCCCAAAACTCAGGAGGCAGAGGTAGGTGGAGCTCTGTGAGTTTGAGGCCAGCCTGGTCTACAGAATGAGTCCAGGACAGCCAAGGCTACACAGAGAAACCCTGTCTCAAAAAACAAAAACAACAACAACAGGTCCCTGAGAAGGGCTGAGAAACCCTCCTGTTCTTATCACCCAAAGGAAGTTAAACAGACAAAATTCTCCAACCTGTGCCAGGTGGTAGCCTTTAATCCCCAGAGGGAGAAGCAGAAAGATCTCTGTGAGTTCAAGGCCAGCCAAGGGTATACAAAGCAACTCTGTCTGGGGGTGCGGGTGGGGGCTCCAACCTGCAGTGACGTTTGTAATTGCAAGTCATCCAGAAGGATAAACCGCTTTCCTTCAGTTTTCAAACTCTCACCAAATCTTTTTTTCTTTTTCATTTTTTGGGTTTTTTGAGACAGGGTTTCTCTGTGTAGCCTTAGCTCTCTTAGAACTCACTTTGTAGACTAGGGTGGCCTCGAAATCACAGAGATCTGCCTGCTTCTGCCTCCCAAGTGCTGGGATTACAGGCATCCACCAACACACGCGGCTCACCAAATCCCTTTAAAGGAGCCTTTCCTGCCTGCCTTATCTAAAATTGCCATAGGGGAAGATGAGAGATGCAGACCTAGTTTAGTAGCAGTGTTTACTTAGCCCAGGGTCTTCCCACGCCCATAAAGACAGACAGACAGACAGACAGACAGACATTGTTTTTCTCCCTTTGTTATTTTTAAAGATTTTTTAAAAAGATGTATTTATTTAGCCAGGCGTGGTGGCGCATGCCTTTAATCCCAGCACTCGGGAGGCAGAGGCAGGCGGATCGCTGTGAGTTCAAGGCCAGCCTGGTCTACAAAGTGAGTCTAGGATGGCCAAGGCTACACAGAGAAACCCTGTCTCGAAAAACCAAAAAACCAAAAAAAAAAAAAAAAAAAAGATTTATTTATTTATTTATTATGTCTACAGCATTCTGCCTGCAGGCTAGAAGAAAGCACCAGGTTTCGTTATAGATGCCTGTGAGCCACCATGTGGTTGCTGGGAATTGAACTCATGACCTTTGGAAGAGCAGTCAGTGTTCTTAACCTCTGAGCCATCTCTCCAGCCTTTTAAAGATTTCTATACCTGGATTTATTTTTACTTTATGTATATGAGTGGTTTTTCTATGTAAGATGTATACCACAGGAGGCCGGAGGAGAGTGCTGGATCCTATAAAGCTGAAGTTATATATGGCTGTAAGCCACCATATGGGTGCTATGAGTCCAACCCAGGCCCTGTGCAAGAACAGCTAGTGCTTTAACCACTAAGCCATCTTCTGGCCACCTCTGCCACTCCCCCCCCCCTTTTTTTTGGTTTTGTTTTTCAAGACAGGGTTTCTCTGTGTAGCCTTGGCTATCTTGGGCTCACTTTGGAGACCAGGCTGGCCTCGAACTCACTGCAATCTGCCTGCCTCTGCCTTCCGAGTGCTGGGATTAAAGGCGTGTGCCACCACCGTCCAGCTTTAAGATTTCTTTTTTAAGTTATGACATGAGTTCCAAGGAAGGGCCCGATCCCCTGGAGCTGGAGTTATAGGCAGTTGCTAGGAACTGAACTTGAGTCCTCAGCAAGAATAGGACATGCTCTCAATCCCTGAGCCATCTCTCTAGTCTCCTTCTTTTTCTCCATTTATTTTCCCAGAATTTACAACAATTTCAGACACTGTAACCATCTACCTATTTTTTTCTAGATTTCTTCCATGTGTTAAGTGTATGCCTGAGTGAGTGCATTTGCACCACTAGACTGTGAATGCCTGCAGAGGTCAGAAGACATCAAATTTTCTGGAGCTGGAGTCACAGGCAGTTGTGAGCCACCTGATGTGGATGCTGGGACCTGAACCCAGGGCCCCTGCAAGCAGAGGATGCTGGACAGATGGCTCAGAGGTTAAGAGCACTGGCTGCTCTTCTAAAGGTCCTGAGTTCAATTCCCAGTAACCACATGGCAGCTCACAACTATCTATAAAGCGATATGGTGCCCTCTTCTGGTGTACAGGTGTACATGCAAGCAGAACATTGTATACATAATAAATAAATCTTTAAAAAACAAAACAAAAAAACAGGTTAAAGTTAGTTTGCTGGGCGTGGTGGCGCACGCTTTTAATCCCAGCACTCGGGAGGCAGAGGCAGGTGGATCACTGTGAGTTCGAGGCCAGCCTGGTCTACAAAGCGAGTCTAGGACAGCTAAGGCTACACAGAGAAACCTTGCCTCAAAAAAAAACCCAAAAAACCAAAAAACAAACAAACAAAAAACAACAGGTTAAGGTATGTCTCAAGGACACGAGGGCCCAGAAGGCAGGGCTACTTGTCTATTATTTATGAAAGGCTTTATTAGGAAGGACATGATAAAGGCTAACTGGAAAGAAGACAGCATTCGAAATAAACATTTTGCAGTGTAATGGGCAGAGCAGACCGAACCCTGGGGAGCTGGGCATGTTAGTGGATGCCTATGGTGCCAGCACTTGAGGGAGAGTAAGGAGTGCAGGGCCAGCTTCAGCTGCATGAGACTGTCTCAAACAAAGAAACCCCTAAAGATGTAACACTTGAGAATGCTTCCTACTATTAATAATTCTATCCAGGCATGATGTTCCTGCAATCCCAGCACTTAGGAGGATGAAGCGGAAAGATTGCTTTGAATTGAGTTCAGGCCAGCCCAGGCCACAGGATAAGACTTAAGTCTCAAAATTAAAGCAAAATATGGGCTGGAGAGATGGCTCAGAGGTTAAGAGCACTGGCTGCTCTTCTAAAGGACCCGGGTTCAATTCCCAGCAAAAAGCACATGACACCCGGCTGTAACTCTAGTTCCAACATCCTCACTCAGATATGTATGCAGGCAAAACACTAATGCCCACAAAAAGTAAAATGAAAAAAGTAAAAACAAACCAAGCCTAGTGGAACAGGCCCATATCACAGCTACTGTGAAGGCTAAGGCAGTGGAATTGGCAGTTCATGAGTGCAAGAGGAGGCCAGGAGACTCAGTGAGACCTGTCATAAAACTAAAGAGGGCGGTAAGATGGGGCAGCAGAGGAAAGTGCTTGTTATTTGAGCTGGACAGCTGAGTTTGAGCCCTGGAATCCATGTGGGAAAATGGGATGTGGCAGTGCATGCCTGTGATCCCAGCACTCTCAGAGGTAGAAACCTGTGGGTCAGGCAGACTAGAGTATGCAGCATGGCAGAAATAAGAGCCCCTACCTCAGCAAGGCGAGAATTAGTGAAAGCAGCCCTCTGAGTTCCACACGTCCCTGTGGCACACATACCCACACTCACACACACACAAAAACAAAAAATTTTTCTGAGATTGCTGAGGGTACAGCTAATTGGCACTGTGTCTGCCTAGCATTTAAGTGGCACTGAGTTCAATCTCCAGAACTGCAAACAAAAATTTTGAAATTAAACTATCCACTTTCTGTATTTTCTAAAATCAAATTATTTCAGAACAGTTTCACAACTTAGATGTTTGCTCAGAAAAGAGAAATATTATATAAGCAGAGAAGTACTAGCCATAAAATAACCTCCCAAGCCCATTACAGACTTATGGGGCAGGAAAGGTGCCTCTACAACTAAGAGTGCACGCCCTTGCAGAGGACTTGAGTTCAGCCCAGCATACCCGGGGAGTGGGGGTGGGGCTCAGAACTGCCTGTAACTCTAACTCCTGGGGCCTGATACCTCTGTCATCTGCAGGCACCTGCACTCAACTACACATACACACACACGTACATAATTTAAACACGAATAAACAATTTAAAAAATAATAGGGCTAGACAGTGGTGGCACGTGCCTTTAATCCCAGCACTCGGGAAGCACTCGGCCAGCCTGGTCTACAAAGCTAAGTCTAGGACAGCCAAGACTACACAGAGAAACCCTGTCTCATAAAACAAAAACAGAGAAAAAAAAAAGAGTAATAAGGCTGAAGAGATGCATCATTGGTTAGACATACACATTCCTTTTGAAGAGAACTTCTATATTAAGGGCCTATAACTCCAGTTCTAGGAAATCCAATAGTCTCGTTGGCCTCTTATTCAAGCACAAGCACACTTGTGTACACACACACACACACACACACATACACAAAATCTTTAAAAATAAGATTTATGGGGGCTGGAGAGACGGCTCAGCGATTAAGAGCACTGTCTGCTCTTCCAGAGGTCCTGAGTTCAATTCCCAGCAACCACATGGTAGCTCACAGCCATCTATCCTGGTATCTGATGCCCTCTTCTGCCATGTAGGTATATGTGCAGACAGAGTACTCATATACATAAAATAAATATTTTTTTAAAAATAAGATTTATGACTAGGTATGGTGTCAAGCCCCTTGAATTCTAGCATCTAGGAAGCAGAAGCAAGTGATTGGTGTGTGTTTCAGGCCAGCCCAACCTACACAGGCAGTTCTAGGACAGCTAGAGCTATATAGTCAGACTCTGTCTCAAAAAAAAAAAAAAAAAAAAAAGGAAGGATATATAATTGATTTTTTTTTTTTTAGAATTGATTAAAATGTCTTCAAATGGCTGTGGGTCTGCAGTTATAGTGGTGTAGTGGGCACCTAGCATGTGTAAGAGGCCCTAGAGCAGTGGTTTTCAACCTCCTAGTGCTTTAATACAGCTCCCCATGCTGTTGTGACCCCCAACCATAAAAAAAATAAATAAATAAAAATAAAAAAATTTTTTTTTGAAACAGGGTTTCTCTGTGTAGCCTTGGCTGTCCTGGACTCACTTTGTAGACCAAGCTAGCCTCGAACTCACAAAGATCTGCCTGCCTCTGCCTCCCTGAGTGCTGGGATTAAAGGCGTGTGCCACCACACCCAGCCCATAAAATTATTTTTGTTCCTACTTCATAACTCTAATTCTGTTGCTGTTATGAATCACAAATATCTGATATGCAGGATATCTGGTATGTGACCCCCCAAAAATTGAGAACTGATGCCTAAGATTAATCCTTAAGAAGGAAAAAGGGGAGAAAGGAATTTTAAAAAAGGAAGAAAGAGGGAGCTCAAACCCACTTTATGAATCCTCTGTCCAGGAAAGCATGCCCCAGCACACTGACAGCCCAAGTCATCCCCGCACCACTCCGCACATCCCAACATGGTACCTCGCCTTGAGCTCTTGGATTTCCTGGCGGATACGCGTGGTCTCCTCTCTGTACCGCCTCACCCGAAGCTCATCCTGTGCAATCTGCTGGCTCTGTTTCTGCAGTTTTTGGACCAGGTAGTCTCGGATGATGGACAGGGTAGCTGTGGAGTTGTGGGCCAGGGTCTGCACCACTGAGATGGGGGGGCGGGGCAAGAGGAAATAAGGTAATGAGCCAAGCAGCACTCTGTGAACAGAGCCCACACTGGGGCAGCCTGTCCTCCCCAGTACCTAGGAGAGGTGGCATGAGGTTCTTGCTCTCGATGTGCTTGAGGACAGCCGCCACATACTCCTTGCAGTCTTCCTCCTTGCGGGCAAAGTAGCTGAGGGCCTGTTCCCACAAGGAGGGGTCCTGCTCCCCATGGCGCTCACACACCGCGATCACCTGCCGGTACTGCTCATGCTGCATGTGGTAGTGCATGATCTGCTGGAACAGCTTCCCCTGCTCATAGAGGTAAAGGACTCCATCCTGGAAGTCATGCATCTGGCACAGGACCAGCGCCTTGTCAAACACGTCACAGAATCGGCCACTCTTCAGCAGGGAGATAGCCTCTGCATGAAGTTTCTCCTTGGCCTACAGGAGAAAATGGTTGGGCCCCTAGTCATCAGAAGGCAAATCAAGTGTCTCCCTCAGTCCAATTTCCCATCAGGAAAGCCCACTTAGCCCCACAGGTAAGGTGCTACGCTCTGTAAGCCAGCAGTTCTCAGCCTGGATCTCCAAAATAATTTATATTATTTAATTTATAAAAGCAGCAAAATTAGTTATGAAGTAGCAACAAAAATAGTCTATGGGAGCTGGGCGCAGTGGTGCATGCCAGTAACCCCAGCTCTCGGAAGGCAAAGGCAACAAATCAATGTGAGTTCAAGGCTAGCCTGGTCTATAAAGGGAGTCCAGGACAGCCAGGGCTACACAAAGAAATCCTGTCTTGAAAAACTAACAACAAGCTGGGCACGGTGGTACACGCCTTTAATCCCAGCATTCGGGAAGCAGAGGCAAGAGATCTCTGTGAGATCGAGGGCAGCCTGGTCTACAAATCAAGTCCAGGACAGCCAAGGCTCCACAGAGAAACCCTGTCTCAAAAACAAACAAACAAACAAACAGAAAAAAAAAAGGAAAAGAAAAACCAATAACAAAATAGTTCTATGGTTGGGGATTACCACAACACGAGGAGCTGTACTAAAGGGTGGCAGCCTCAGGAAGGTCGAGAACCATTAGTCTAAACAAGGCAACAAAGGCAGCCACAAAACTGGAGAACAGGCATAAGAGGAACTAGCTTTTCCTTATTCACCGCCAGGGCAACACCAGTGAGCACCCAGCTGTTTTCTTTCCAGCACCTCCCATGGCTCTGGCCAGGTGTTACCTGTGGATCCTTCTCATGGGCCCAGTTCTGCAGCCGCAGCTCCAAGAGTGTGTCATAGATACCCTGGGGTGAGTCTGGCTGCACTTCGCTCATGTGCTCCAGGAAGGCTTTCAGCTCTCTTGGGTTGTTTGCAAAGATGGGGATGAACTCCTCAGAGTTGGCCTAGGACGGAGAAAAGGAAGAGGGGAGTGGCTAAGATGGCTCAGTACTCACATGCCTCTAAGCTGATCCCTGCCACTCAAAACTATTTCCCAAGGTCTCACCCGGCAGCCTAGAGCCTCCCGATCGCCTCGGCCTTCCAGACTGGACCGATAGTCAGTACAGAGTCCTTTCAGCAACTGGGTTGTCTGCTCCGGGATGTGGTGCATGAGGATCTTGCCATATCGTTTCATGTTACTCTCTGCCTGCTCAAAGGGCAGCTTACCAATATACTGAAGGGCTTCCTGATAGTTCTGTGGAGAGGTAAAAGGTGAGCTAGTACCTCCCCCACCAGGATGCATTTCTATCTTTCCCAGTATGTCCTCAAAGCTGCATTCTGCCCAATGCAAGAACAAACGTCACCTACCTTAATGTCCTCTAGCTGAATCTTCAAGTACCACTCATGATGTGCGTGGTTCTCAGCCAGATAGAGGGCATGGGAGTAGTAGCCAGCCTGCCGGAGGACCTTGATGGCTGTCTCCACATCAAAGTGGACCTCACTCTCACTCTTTGTCTGCCAACAAGACATTAAACCATTTGCATGGTAGTGTCTGCAGAAGGCGGATGAACAGGCATCGGACACAAAGGCCTGCTTCTACAGGGCAGTTACATGCTGGCTTTGAAAACATGGTAGCCAGCCCCTGCAATTCTGCTTAAAGACCCAAGGCTTTCCTCTGTCCCTGCCATTAGAAAGGTATTTCTAGGGTCCAAGGTCTTCCTTAATGGTACTTCCTGGGCTTCAGTGCCATGGAATGTTCTAGACAGCTAGCAGGAACAGCTACTCTTCTTTCTTTAGAGGAGAGCACTGGTTCCCAAGTAAAGCTGGCCCTCTGCTTTCCTATGTCCTGTTAAAGAACAGCTAGTCCTGGTAAAGCCACCTCAGGCTCAGTGAGGCTTCTAGGAACCATTGCATCCAACACCACACTTCCTTCACCTTGATAAATTCCTCCAACTTGGAGCTGTCCTTGAGCTTGGTATAGCAGTTCAGAAGCAGGGTGGTGTGATCAGCATTAGCCAGAGATTGCCGATGCAGGGTCTGTAGGTAGGCAGTCAAGTTGTGGATGCGCTGGGCATCCAGAAACTTACGGATCACATAGGATGGCTCCAACTTTCCAATGGTTCTAGAGAAATGTCAATATCATCAGGATTAGAGGGCTTGGTCAAGTCAGCTGCAGAGGCATCACTGCAGACCTGTGAGTGGGTCTTGGCTTGCCCACATCTAACAGTCAAGTTGCTATCAGTCACACAAGACTGACTGACACACTGGTTCTTTTGCTCTTTTCATTTTGTTTGGTTGGTTTTGGCTTTTATTTTATTTATTTATTTACTTATTGGTTTTTCAAGACAAGGTTTTTCTGTGTATCCTTGGCTGTCCTGGACTCACTTTGCAGTCCAGGCTGGCCTCGAACTCACAGTGATCCTCCTGCCTCTGCCTCCCTGAGTGCTGGGATTAAAGGTGTATGCCACCAATGCCCGGCTTTTTTTTTTCTTTCAGATTTTATTAATTTATTTATACAGTATTCTGCCCAAATGTGTGCCTACACACCAGAAGAGGACACCAGATCTCATTGTAGACGGTTATAACCCACCATGTGGTTGCTGGGAATTGAACTCAGAACCTTTGAAAGAATAGACAGTGCTCTTAATCTTTGAGCCATCTCTCCAGCCCCCTGATCTGACTGTTTTTGAGGCACAGTCTCATTATGTAGTTATGGCTGCCTTGGGAAATTATCTGGGCCAAGTTGGCGTTGAACTCACAGAGATGCCCCTACCTCTGCCTCCCAAAAGCTGGGATTAAAGGCGTGTGCCACCATGCTGGGCTTTGTGTTTTAAGATAGGTCCACTGTGTAAACAGACTAGTCTTGAACTCACAATTCTCCTGCTGTAGTCCGGGGACTACAGGCATGTTTCACCACACCCAGTTGTCCTCTCACTGGCAGTACCACAGTTTCCATAGGAAAAGTGAATACTTCCTGGTGAAATACAACACCTCGACCTGTGCCCTCACCTCCACATGGGTTTCAGCAACCTAGCTGCCTATTCTGCATCCAGAGCTACATCCCACAGCACATCCAGACTAACCGGATATACTGCTGCACAGCTCCATCATGGTTGCCCTTGCTGTAGAGATGGTCTCCATACTGCATGAAGATTTGAGCCAGCCCATCGCTGTCCAGATGCTGACTCTTAGCCAAGTTAATTGCCATCTCAAATAGATTCTTCTTAAATAGCATCTAGAAGAAGAGATTAGGACATTGGTAGAAGCAGTTCTGAGGTATACCCTCCCGAAACATACCCATAACAGACACAGTAGACAGTCCTGGAGTTACAACCTGCCTACAGACTAGACAAAGACCTCAAGACCAACACTAATACACTTCACCTACAGGTCTCTGTAGACAGGGGGCATGGCCTGGCTCCCAGCCATTACTTCCCTCTAAGGCCACATCTTAGATTCTAAGGAAACTGCAGAAGGCTGTGACCAAAAGGAAAGAAAAGTCATTGGGCCCGGGGGACCTAAGAAACCCACTCCTACAGCTAATTTATAGATGCTTATGCCAGCTTTGAGAACCTGGTGGCCTTGCCTCCAGTTTGGTCTGTGTGTCCTTCTCCTGCAATGCGTGGACCCGCCCATCCCGCGTCAGCACGTACAGGGAGCCCCACTCAGCGAGCACATCCACCACATCCTCAAAAACAGCACTGTAGGCTATGAACTTGTTGCACAGATCATAGATGTTGAGAATTTGCTTGTCAGAGTTCTGTGTGTCCCTGCCGGTAAACTCTGACCTGCACAGGAAAGAAAAGCACTTTAGACCACCTCTGTCTCAGTTCCCTTATGGTTCCTTCCCATGACAACTTTGGTGCTGCCCCACTCCAGTTAGAACAAATCACCTCATTGGCCCCTCTGGCAGCTCATCTCATACATGCAGAATTGTGCTGATGGCTGTGGAAAAGAACACATAATCCTGGTCTTACCCTTCAGCATCCTATCATTAATCCTAGCCAACAGAGTAGAAAGTCAAGCATCAGATGTCTGCTCAACAGAAACATCACCCATTGCCGGGGTTGTTAGACAGTGTGCTGGGTACTGAAGGAAAACAATCCAAGAGAGGCTGGGAGAGGGCTGTGGATAAAGTACTTGCCTTGCAAGCACAAGGACCCAACTTCAATCCTTAGAGCCCACATTTAAAACCAAATAAAACAGGAAAGAACCCAGGAACAGGGGTTGGCGATGGCTCAGCAGTTAACAGCACTTACTGTTCCTTCAGGGGACCCCAGTGCAGTTCCCAGCACCCATATCAGGAGGCTCACAACCACCTGTCATTCTAAGGGAGGGGATGCCTCTGACCTCCAGAGCACCTGCAGACATGTGCACAAAACCTATACACATAACTAAAGATAAGAAATTAAGAGCCGGGCGTGGTGGCACACGCTTAAATCCCAGCACTCGGGAGGCAGAGGCAGGCGGATCGCTGTGAGTTCGAGGCCAGCCTGGTCTACAAAGTGAGTCCAGGATGGCCAAGGCTACACAGAGAAACCCTGTCTTGAAAAACCAAAAAAAAAAAAAAAAAAAAAAAGAAAAAAGAAATTAAAACAACAGGTGTGGTGGCATACACTTGGGCCGGGGAAGTGGGTACAGGCAGATCCTGGGGCCTCCCTGGTTGCCAGCCTATCCACTTGGTGAGCTCCAGGCTAGTCAGAGACTCTGTCTCTAAAACAAAGTGGACAGTGCCTGAGGAGTAACACCTAAGGATGTCCTGTGGCCTCTACACACATGCACACATATATGCACCTGCACACACAAGCCCAACAGGGAGTGCTTTCACAATGCAGAAGACTCGCCATTCCCTTTTCAGTCCTCTGGAAAACTCATGCCATATACTTCCAAGTACTTTGCAGTTCCTCTGACACTCAGTCCTTTCTGGCTCTACCTAACTTACCTTAGCCAAAGAGTAAAATAACCCAATCCCAGGTCAGACCCCCTGAGCACCTCACATTTACACAGGAGTTTTACAGAAGATGTCTGCAGCAAAAACACATTTGTCCATAAAAAATAGCTAACTAAGTGCAGTGACATAAAACTCAAGTGCGACTGGCTGGGTCCCGGCATGAGGATTTAAAAAGACCACAGATCTGGTGACAAGTCTAGTCCTCTCCTTCTCCCTGGAGTCTTACTTGGGAGACACCTTCCGGTCACGGGAGACGATGACAAGGTAGCCTCTAAACCAGTGGGCGATGAGCTTATGGCCCTCGAAGGCAAAGCAGGGCCCACGTTCATCTGGCTGGTAAAGGTAGACACACTCATCTCCAGCAACAATGAACTGCAGATCCTGAGAAGGGTCGCTCAGCGCTGAACAGCGCAGGCCACAACCATGGGTGTCCAACTCCACACGAGGGTAGTCCTTTCCAGAAACTATGTAGGACTGCCAAAGGTAAGAGAAAGTTAGCAGGCTCCGTTGAAGAGGCAGCGCCTAGGCCTTCACACAGACATTCCCGGCCCAGCCTGACTCTCTCGCCATCTCTCCACTTAGCCCTCTAGTCTCTCGTCAGCGACTTGCCCTCTCCATCACTATCACCTCGCTACCGAGTATGCACTGTGGGGCCACAGTCACAAGCCACCACCAGAATCCTTCAAGTTAAAGAAATGCAACAGTTCTTCTAAAGTGTATTCCTAGGTTGGGGCAGCAGGTCAGCAACGGTATGAGCACACTAACCAGGAGGCTCCGGGCTCGATCCTTGGTACCAAACACTTTCCAAAGGCAGCTCACAACTGCCTGTAACTCCAGGAACCAGAGTTAAAGCTATGTGTCTAAGTATGCCTAACAAGAGAGAATCGCATTACTCTATTAAAAGCAGAGTTCTTTTCTTAAGTCTACCTCTTCTTAGTCTCCTACTTGAAGAAATAAACTATTACATGGGGCAAATGGTTCAAGGCTCTATGATAAAATACTTAAGACTCCCCAGCCTCTCCTTGAGCACTGGAGAGGCCCTTGTTGGTTCCCCTAGAGTATGACCTTAATTATACCTGAACATTTTCAGTTGTCACAACAAACAAGTGAGTGGTCTTTCCTGCTTGGCGAAAGGCCAGTCCAGTAACAGGATAGTTGCCCTTGTGCAAAATCTGGGTTTTGCTATGCCGGTCCCGGGTGATATCTCCCTTGTTCAGAGTAACACTGCCATCTGTGAAACCTGAAAAACAGAAAGCAGTATTTCAGTGTGGAGGAAGAGATGAGGAAGCAGAAAGAGAGAATAAGTCCACTGGGGCACTTGTAAGAAACGACAAGCGAGCCAGGCATGGTGGTGCATGCCTTTAATTCCAGTACTCAGGAGGCAAAGGCAGGCGGATCGCTGTGAGTTCGAGGCCAGCCTGGTCTACAAAGTGAGTCCAGGACAGCCAAGACTACACAGAGAGACCCTGTCTCGAAAAACCAAAAAAAAAAGAAAGAAAGAAAGAAATGACAAGCGTTCTCCTCATACCTCACTAACATGGTACCCTCAGTACATGTATTCTCTGGCTCACCTTCTCTTCTCTTCCCCTCCCTCCCCCTCTCTCTCTTTAGACAAGGTCTCTACACAGCCCTGGCTGTCCTAACACTTACTATGTAGACAAGGCTGGCCTCAAACTCCAGCATCTGCTTACCCCTACCTCCTGAATGCTGGGATTAAGGTAGTACACCATCATACCCGGCCCATTCACTGACTCATTCAAAAAGAGCAAAAGTAAATATCTTTCCATTACAATTTTTAAAAAGATTTATTTATATGTCAGGCGTGGGGACACTTTTAATCTCAGCACTCGGGAGGCAGAGGCAGGTGGATTGCTGTGAGTTTAAGGCCAGCTTGGTCTACAAAGCGAGTCCAAGGCTACACAGAAAAACCCTATCTCAAAAAACAAAACAAGATTTATTTATTTATTATTTAAACAGTATTCTGCCTGCACACCCGAAGAGGGCACCAGCTCTCATTGTAGATGGTTGTAACCCACCATGTGATTGCTAGGAATTGAACTCAGGACCTTTGGAAGAATAGACAGTGCTCTTAATCTCTGAGCCATCTCTCCAGACCACATTATAAATTTTAGTAAATCTCAAGGCCTCAAATCAGTACCCTGAGAACAACACATATGAACTGCAAAAACTTCTTCAAGTAAAATACATTTTAGAACCTAGGAATGGGGGCTGGAGAGATGGCTCAGTGGTTAAGAACACTGACTGCTCTTCCAGAGGAACTAGGTTCAAGTCCCAGCACCCACATGGCAGCTCACAACTGTCTGTTATTCCAGTTCTGTGGGACCTGACACCCTCACACAGACATGTAAACAAAACACCAATGTACATAAAATGAAAATAAATCATTTCTAGAAAGACCTAGGACTGCTGGGTTTTCCTCCTTTCTGCTTACCGATGGCCATAAAGTTGAGATTTTCATGGACCGTCAAACAAGACACAACAGTTGGTTCTGTTCCTGGGATGGCAGGGAAGATTCGAGTGCAGAGTGGATTGCCACCGTCTCTCTTCTCCAGGTTCCAGATCTTTACCTGGGGACAGACCATGGACACATGAGTGTTAGTTTCCCTCCAACCAAAAGCCAGCCCCTTACCTCTGGATCTTTCTTTTCTGGGACTTACCAGGGGGTTAATGCCCTCTTCATCCTCACCAACTGACGCCAGAATATTGTGCTGCTTCAGCTGATAGAGGTGTGTCACCCGCAGTTTGTAGGCCTGGAACCCTGTAAGCTGTAGGGAACGTGGCAAGAACCAGATCTGGCCCTCCATATGTGCAGGCAGTCAAGGAGCCTCCTTTCAAGGAGTGACAAGTCCCACCCCACCTTCTTGTCTATGGCTGCACTGCTGTAAGTGTCTGCAGACAACGAAACTCTGAAAGCATTGCTATAGTACAACGAGGAATTAAAATATTTCACGAGGGCTGGAGAGATGGCGCAGAAGTTAAAGGCACTGGCTGCTCTTCCAAAGGTCTTGACTTCAATTCCAACAACCACATGGTGGATCACAACCATCTATAATGTGATCTGATGCCCGCTTCTGGGATGCAGGCAGAATAAATCTGCCTGTATGAATAATAAATAATAAGGCTTTTGTTTGTGTTGAGGCAGGGTTTCTCTCCCTCCCTCCCTCCCCCCCCTCTCTCTCTCTCTCTCTCTCTCTCTATATATATATATATATATATATATATATATAAATGTATGTATGTCTGTAATCACAGTACTCAGGAGAGGAAGGCAAGAGGGTTAGGAGTTCAACGTCACCCTTGGCTATATGTGAGCTACGTGAGATCTTGTGTTGAAAAATTTTTCAAAAGAGAAATGGAAATGACACACATAAATACACATCTTAAGAGATATCACATTCTACCAAGAAGAGACTTGATACCATATGAGCATATACGGGGGGAGGTAATCCCCCTCAGGAACAGTCATAAGGGAGGGGAATAAGGGGACAATGGGAGGGAGGGAAGAATGGGAGGATACAAGAGATGGGATAACCATTGAGATGTAACAAGAATAAATTAATAAAGGAGAAAAAAAGAAAAAAAAGAGATATGACATTCACACAACTTCAATCATCAGATACTGTTATGACTTCTGTTTTAGAATTATCATTGCTAATTTCCTACTAAGTTTAATTTTTTAAAAAAGATTTATTTATTTATCATGTATACATTGTTCTGCCCACATATGCACCTGCACACCAGAAGAGGCCACCATGTGGTTGCTGGGAATTGAACTCAGGTCCTTAGGAAGAACAGTCGGTGTTCTTAACCTCTGAGCCATCCCTCCAGCCCAGCTAAGTTTAATTTAGAATTAAAGGTATGATCAATATGTGTTGTCACTGACTTAGCCATTTTTAATTTACAATGATACAAAAATGATGTGCAGTAGAAATCCTACTTTGAAGGTCCGAGTGGCAGAGCACTAGAGGAGGAATATTTCTAACTGCCAGCCTTTCCTCGGCTAGTAATATGGGCAACATACTCTCTTGGAGGGCAGCCCTTAATCCCAGTGGAGACAGAGGCAGGCAGATCTCCGTGAGTTCAAGGCCAGCATGGTCTACACATTGAGACCCTGTCAAAAAAAATTTTTTTAAAGATACAGCAGGGCAGTAGTGGGACACACCACTTGGGAGGCAGAGGCAGGGGGATCGATGTGAGTTCAAGGCCAGCCTGGTCTACAAAGTGAGTCCAGGACAGCCAAGACTACACAGAGAAACCCTGTCTCAAAAAAACAAAACAAAAAGATTCTCTCTTGTGCTGCTGGTCAGAACTACTTCCTGTCAGCAATGGAATCGCAAGACAACAACTGACACAGTACAGTGACTCTGCTACTATCTAGACTGGTAGGCTAGGCATATCAAATGCATTTTTGGCTTATAATACGTCCCATGGGGCTGGAGAGATGGCTCAGAGGTTTAAGAGCACCACCTGCTCTTCCAAAGGTCCCGAGTTCAGTTCCCACCAACCACATGGTGGCTCACAACCATCTGTAATGAGATCTGGTATCTTCTTGTGGTGGGCAGGCACACATATGGGCAGGATACTGTATAAATAATAAATAAGTCTTTTTTAAAAATACGTTCCATTTATGATGGATTAGCCTGGGTGCAACTCTGTCGTAAGTTGGAGAAAGCAGCGCCTAGGTAGTTTGTCACCGTGGCTTCTGGGGGCCTCACTGTACTTACATCAGAATCTAGGTAATACCATAAACATTCCTTAAACATTCCAAGGGCTTTCCCACACATCTTTCAAACAAAGCAAACAAATTCCTTGTCTCGTTGACCTCCCTGCCTACAGTATTAGACAGGCAAGGTTAACACCTTGCACACACACTTTTTTTTTTCTTTTCTCTCAAGACAAGGGTTTCTCTGTGTAGCCTTGGCTGTCCTGGACTCGATTTGTAGACCAGGCTGGCCTCGAACTCACAGCGATCCGCCTGCCTCTGCCTGTGCCACCACACCCGGCTGACACACACACACATCTTTTGAAGGCAAGTTGCTTCTACTTGTGAGGAGAGCGATCTTAAACGTGTCAAACTGGCATTAACAACCTTTTGACAGAAAAGGAAACTGAAGCTGAGAGCTAAACGACTTGCCCAGGGCTGCTCAACTGACAAGTCAGAAAATGAACCTTCCTTCTTTCCTCCATCAGACCACAGAGAAGTCTGGGCTCGCATCGAAGTGCGAGCGTGCAAAGCGCCACTGACAGCTTCCATCCCAGCTGGAGGGATCTCTTCTGGCATCCTCTGAGGAAAGAAACAGATCCAAAAGAAGGATATCTCCAAAGACCAGGCTCCCGCGGCCTGAGTCGCAGACAGTGATGCCGGGAGGGAGGCAGAAGAACTTGGAGGCAGCGGATCCAGAGGCCGGCGCGGCCCCAGGAGCGGCCCCATCGTTACCCAGCGGCTCCTTCACCAGCTCCTTCTCAAAGAAAACGAAGCGCCGCCACTGCAGGTAGGCCGCCATCTTGACCCTGGGTCCCCGCCTCCGGAAGCAACATCACGTGAACCGCACAGGCGAGTCACGTGAGAGGCAGCCTCCCGGAGCATGCGCGCACAGACGCGCTTGAGTAGGCGGTGCCTGCTTCGCGCAGCTGCGGCGACGGAGCTTGCTCGGTAGCTCTCGGTTGCTTTGGTCTTGTTGGGAGTGCCAAGGTCCTTCCCACGTGCGGTTGCGCGTTCCGTGGGCACGACCCCCTCCACAGCGAGACTGTGTCTGAAAACTAAAACCTTATGTTCGGTGTCGCTGTGCAGAGTAATGTTTTGGGAAGCTACCTAATGCATCAGCTTTTTTTTTCTTTTCTTTTCTTTTCTTTTTTTTTTCGAGACAGGGTTTCTCTATGTAGCCTTGGCTGTCCTGAACTCGCTTTGTAGACCAGGCTGGCCTCAAACTCACAGCGATCCGCCTGCCTCTGCCTCCCGAGTGCTGGGATTAAAGCTTTTTAATGCTGTAAAATAGAGCTGAAATTAAAATGTCACCTTTTCGGAGGTGGTTTAATAGACAGCCCGATCAAAAGCAAAGATTTTTAGATGTATAAAACTGTACAAATGGAATTATTCTGTCAACAGGCAAGTACATGGGTCGTACGTAATTTCTGTTCATGTTCCCTATAATAAATACAATCACTGTATACCAGTCAGAAATCTTACTCCAACAAAGAAAGTTTAGGATTTGTTTGTTTATTTGTGGCGGGGGGGGGGGCGGGCGGGGGAGGGCAGAAAAATCAATAAAATTCTCAGGCTTTGGTAGCTCTTGATGAAGGATGTGGCACATTTTGTGACGTGTAGCTTGCTGTACCTAAATGGGTTACGTTTTTAACCTGTCAAATAGTTTATGTCATAAATGAAAGAAAGTAGGTATATAAAACCGGTTTTTCAACTGCTGGAAAGAAGAGATACAAGTTTATGTCTGCCACCCACACATTTTGAAACATCATTGTGTATTATTTCAGCTTTGTGCATCTGTCAGTGTGTAGCACCGTATACACTCAATACATGTTTGTTCAATGGGAAATACTGCTAAAATGGAAACTCCCAAGACCCTTTTAACCTTCTCATCCTTTCTATAAAGGCAGGATATTGGGGGGGGGGGGCAGTAGCAAATATCAGCTTTGAGAGCAGAGTGATTTAATAAGTGGCAAGTTAAGGTGTGCCATGGCTGTTCCAGCAATGTTCTGTGTAGAGAAAGCTCTGTGTCCTGTGTCCTGTTTGTGTGACAGAAGGAACCATGAAGTCTGTGTCAAAAGAAGGTGAGGAAAGTGACAATGGCAACTCTGGTCACCAGGAATGATTTCCTTACCTTTGTTGTCTAGGCAGATGTCCCTTCTCTCATCACTGCATGTGTGGCCTCCTGTAGCGTGTTCACTTGAAGGCCCTGACCTTCCACGACAGAGGAGAACCATTTCTCAGGTCAAGCGTAGGAGGAGCTGAGCTCCCCTACTACAACCTCCAAACATGCTCTCAAGAAGCAGTGTCAGGGCTGGAGAGAAGGCTCGGTGGTTACGAGCACTGGCTGCTCTTCCAGAGGACCTGGGGTCACCTCCCAGCAACCACAGGGCAGCTCACACCTGACTGTAAGTAACTCCAGTTCCAGTGCTGGAGCTAACAACCTGACAGACATGCATGCAGGAAAAACACCAATGGATGTAAAATAAAAATAAATTATATTTAAAAGAAGAAGAGGAGGAGGAGGAAGAAGAGGAGTGAAGGCAGCTAGCTTGGTCTATACAGCGAGTCCAGGACAGCCAAGACTAAACAGAAAAATCTGTCTTGAAAAACAGAGAGAGAAAGAGACAAAGAGAACAAACAGTACAGGGCGAAGCGTTCCAGCATGTGCTCCCCATCCTGTCAAATGACAGAAGTCTTTCTCTGATGTCTGGATCTGGCCCTGCCAGTACCTATAGGGCCTTATTGGTGAATGATTGCAAGGCAAAAATTGGCCTGCCAGAGCAACCCATGACACCTCTGTACACCTACTACTTTGCTTTTCTACTTTTCGGTTTGGTTTTTGTTGTTGTTGTTGTTATTGTTTTGTTTTGTTTTCTTTGGTTTTTTTGAGACAGGGTTTTCTCTGTGTTAGCCTTGGTTGTCCTAGACTCACTTTGTAGACCAAGCTGGCCTCGAACTCACAGCAATCTGCCTGTCTCTGCCTCCCAAGTGCTGGGATTATAGGTGTGTACCACCTTGCCCAGCTGCTTTTCTATTTCTTGACAAATATAGTTTCACACTACCCATTCTGGAATTGTACTAAATGCCCAAAAGGTTAAGGAGCAAAAGGTGATCCTTGACCACCACCCTAGGGAACAGGCACTAAAAACAGGACAGTAGCCAGAGATGGTGGCTTGTGCCTGTGATTTGGAAGCCTGGGGCAGGAAGCTTGCCATGAGTTCAGGCTAGCCTAAGTGACTCTGTCTCCAAACAAAAAAGAGGCAGTAACCAGACCTCAATTTCATGTAGTAAATTATACCTAACAGCATTTTTGCTTTTCATAGAGTCTTTGTAGCAAAAAGAGGTATAATTATCCTAAGGGAGAAGTGATTCTCTGGCCAAACATCAAAGTTATTTGAAAGTAAAACAAGAGCTCTTCATTTGCCTGATGTTTAATTACATAGTTTTCTGGGCTGGAGGCTAAGGTATACTTGTCAGGACACACAGTGGAGTTGTTCATGAGTTCTGCTTTCCTGAAGCTAGGAATGGCAGGCAGGTAAGGAAGAGCAACAGGGAAGGACAGTATGCACAGATTCACTAACAGTGCCTGCTGAGAACGCCAGCTCTGAAGGAATTCAAGAATCAATACAGCCGGGTGTGGTGGTGCATGCCTTTAATCCCAGCACTTGGGAGGCAGGGACAGGCAGATTGCTGTCAGTTTGAGGCCAGCCTGGTCTACAAAGTGAGTCCAGGACAGCCATGACTATACAGAGAAACCCTGTCTCGAAAAAATATTTAAAAATAAAAAATAAAAAAATCAATATAACTGTAAAATGTCTCACTTTACTATTTTATCTATATGGGTGTTTGGCCTGGATGTATGTGGGCCATGTTCCTGTGGTGCCCACAAATGCCAGAAGAGGGTGCTGGATCCCTTGGAACTTCAGTTACACACTTGTGAGATATAATATGTGGGTTCAGGACTCAAACTCAGGTCCTCTTGAAAAGAAGCCTCTTCTGACCTCAGAACACAGGTGGTGCACAAACATACACGCAAGAAAAACATTTATATAAAATAAAACATTTTGAAAAATACTTTTTTTGGGGGGTTTTTGGGGGGTTTTTCCAAGACAGGGTTACTGTCTTGGACTTGCTTTGCAGACCAGCCTGGCCTCAAACTCACAACAATCCGCCTGCCTCTGCCTCCCGAGTGCTGGGATTAAAGGCATTTGCCACCACGCCCAGTTTGAAAATAGTTTTCGAAGGCTAAAGATGTGTCCGCATGGTCAAGCTCTTCCCTTGTATGAAGGTGGCCCTAGTTTCAACTGCCCTCGCTGGGGGTGTAAAGAAGTTACAATTCAGAGTCAACTGCTGAAGCAAAGCATGGTAGACCACACCTAGGATCCCAACATTTGATAGGCTGAGACAGGAGGATCACGGTAACTTTGGAGCCAATGTAGGCTAGCTACATAGTGAGTTTAAGGCCAGTTTACACTAAACGACAAAACCTTGTCTCAATTTTTGTTTGTTGGTTTGGTTTGGTTTGGTTTGGTTTGGTTTTTCAAGACAGGGTTTCTCTACGTAGCCTTGGCTATCCTGGACTATCTTTGTAGACCAGACTGGCCTCCAACTCACAGCAATCCACCTGTCTCTGCCTCCCAAGTGTGCGCCACCACTGCCCAGTTCAGTTTATTTTTTTTAAACAGGGGCTACAGAGATGACTCAGCAGTTAAGAGCACTTGTTGCTCTGGCAGAGGACCCAATAGCCATATGATAACTAACCACCATTTATAACTATAGTTCTAGAATCTACTAGATGATCTGACACCATCTTCTGGCCTCTTAAGGAACTGCAAATTCAATGCACATACATCAATTCCAGCAAAATTTCCTATACATATATAAAATAAATATAAAGAAACTCTTTTAAAAGGTTTAGGTTTTTTATGTATTCTTTCTACATGTATTCCTGCATGCCAGAAGAGGGCATCAGATCCCAGAATAGATGGTTCTGAGCCACCATGTGGTTACTGGGAATTGAACTCAGGAACCTCTGGAGAAGTCAGGGTTCTTAACCTCTGAGCCATCTCTCAGCCCGTCTTTGTCTCTTATTCCCTGCCCTTTGTCCCTCTGGGGCAAATAAACCTCCTTTGTGCTGAGAACTTGGTCTTAGGGTTCCTGAGCAGATACTGTTCCCTTTCAGCATCTACATGGTGACTCACAACCATTTATTTTTATTTTTTTAATGTAAAAATTTAGCCAGGTGTGGTGGTACATGCCTTTAATCCCAGCATTCAGGAGGCAGAGGCAGGGGGATCACTGTGAGCTCAAGGCGAGCCTGGTCTACAAAGTGAGTCTAGGACAGGACTATAGAAGAAACCCTATCTCAAAAAACAACAAACAAACAAACAAAAAACCAAATGAGTGAACATACAGCGTGGATGCTTTGGCTGGGTTTCTTTCTGGCTAGTTATCCTATGCTGATCTTGAACTCCAGATCCTTCTGCCTCATTCTGCCAGCTTCCAGTTCAGGCCTGTGCTGCTTTACTCAATCTGTGCCCAGTTTAATCTTGTCAGTTTCGCCCCTATCCTTGCATGACAGAAATGGTCTTTTCTCAGATTTCTGCACATTGCCAGAGAAGGGCTATCTTAATACATTGTTCTGGTTTGGAGCAGGGAGTTTACCAGCCAAGGTCAATCCAAATGAGTCATTTTTACAGGAAAATTTTCCATTGTTCTACAACTTGTTCTTGTGAAATACTGTTCTCTTTTCTGGTTGAAGAACAAAACAGGTGCCTCCCCAGAGCAATCACACCTGCTGCACCTCCCAGGGGAACAGATATCCAGGCTGAGGTCTGTCATGGCAATTGCATTGCTTCTGTCAAGTGTATTCTGGGGGCAAGAGTTCCGTTAAGAACAGGAGGCTAGGCTTCCAGTTAGCCATCACCTGATAGGTTTAAATAAGTATATGAAATCAAGAAGAGACTTGATACCCTATGAGCATATACAGGGGGAGGAAGTCCCCCTCAGTCACAGTCATAGGGAAGGGGAATAAGGGGAAAATAGGAGGGAGGGAAGAATGGAGGATACAAGGGATGGGATAACCATTGAGATGTAATATGAATAAATTAATAAAATAAATAATAAAAAAAGAAATGTGGATTCTGGAAGCCCATAGGACATAACTTTTCTAGAAGCTAACTAAATAAACAATTGTTCCTGCAGTGAAAGCCACGAATGAAAAAAAAAAAAGTATATGAAGCAGTTGGACATATTTGTAACTTTTATGAGGGCAAAGATGAATTCATAACCCTTTCTGGAGCTCTAGCACTTAGAATGCTGTTTGCCCATCACAAAGGCCTACTATGTTAAATACATAGTTTTCAAAATAGATGGAACATTCAATCTATTGACTCTTTGGCAAAAATAAAATAAAATCTTTCCTCCTGCAATTAAGCACTTGAGGGGTGGAGCCAGGGGGACTGTGAGTTCAAGGCCAGCCTACATAAGACCCTGTCTCAAAAATAAAAATCCAAAATAGAAGCAAACAAAATAGAAGCTGGCATTGGTAGCATATACTTATTATCCCAACACTCAAGAGGCAGAATTTTAGGCAAGAGGGTTGCCTCAAATTCATGGCCCATAGCCAGACTAGTCTGTATTCCTCTCTGGCACACACTAGCACTATATAGTGAGACTTTGTTTAAACAAACAAACAAAAAACCACACAGCCAAGCATGCTGGCACACACCTTTAATCCCAGCATACAGAAGGCAGAGGCAGGCAGATCTCTCATTTTGAGGCTAGCCTGGTCTATAGAGCAAATTCCAGGACAGCCAGACCTACACAGAGAAACACCAAAGAAAAATCAAAACAACAAAACATAAAGGGGCAGGACAAAAAGGCGGGGGGGGGGGGGGGGCCAGGAGGAGAAGGTGCACTAGAGAGATGTCAGGTGTCCTGCACAAGCATGA
Source organism: Acomys minous (assembly GCF_964271855.1). Taxonomy (NCBI): domain Eukaryota; kingdom Metazoa; phylum Chordata; class Mammalia; order Rodentia; family Muridae; genus Acomys; species Acomys minous. The sequence continues at coordinate 104,181,137 of NC_140494.1, forward strand.
GGAGCTGAGTTCAGATGAAAATAGTTACATTAAAAAAAAAAAAAGTTCAGTGGTTAAGAGCACTGTCTGTTCTTCCAGAGGTCCTGAGTTCCACTCCCAGAAACCACATGGTGGTTCACAACAATCTATAATGAGCTCTGGTGCCCTCTTCTGGCCTGACGGTTCACATGCAGGCAGAATACTGTATAAATAATACATTAAAAAACAAAAACAAAGCTGGGCATTGGTGGTGCACACCTTTAATCCCAGCACTCGGGAGGCAGAGGCAGGTGGATCACTGTGAGTTCCAGGCCAGCCTGGTCTACAAAGCAAGTTTAGGGCAGCCAAAGCTACACAGAGAAACCTTGTCTCCAAAACCAAAACAAAACAAAACCCCAAAAAAAGGAAAAATAGCAAATAATGTAATTGTACATTTGGGGGACTGGAAAGATGGCTCAATAGTTAAGAGCACTGTCTGCTTTTTCAGAGGTCCTAAGTTCAATTCCCAGCATCCACATGGTGGCTTGCAACCATCTATACTGGAGTCTGATGCCCTCTTCTGGCAGGCAGACATAGAGCACTCATATAGGTAAAATAAATAAATCTTTATAAAAATTGTGATTTCCTGAAAGAAACATGTATGTGTAAACCAAAATGAGCAGAAAAGTGATGTATCATGGTACAGATGAGAGTGGGAGGTTGTGGTTGATGTCAGGAGCTTTGTACTTTTTTTTTGGGGGGGGGGTTTTTTTTTTGGTTTTTCGAGACAGGGTTTCTCTGTGTAGCCTTGGCTGTCCTGGACTAACTTTGTAGACCAGGCTGGCCTCGAACTCACAGCGATCCGCCTGCCTCTGCCTCCCGAGTGCTGGGATTAAAGGCGTGAGCCACCACCGCCCGGCTAACTTTTTACTTTTTTTGGTTTTTTGAGACAGGGTTTCTTTGTGTAGCCTTGGCTGTCTTGGAACTTCTCTATAGACCAGGCTGGCCTCGAGCTCACAGTGATCCACCTGCCTCTGCCTCCTATGTGCTGGGATTAAATATCTGCACCACCATGCCCAGCCTGCTTCTAATTTTTTATCATCTAATCCTGATTGCTTTTCTTTTCTTTTTTTTGTTCTTGAACAGTGTTGCTAATGGAATTCAGAGTCCCAAGCATGCTAGGCAAGAGCTGTATGTCTCACTGAGCTACTTTCCCAGCCCCGAACCATTCCTAAAAAGAAACAAAATAGCCTGCCCGGTGACAGTACCAAAGGTTTCCCTAGGCACAGATACCAGATTGTTTTAGCTTTTAAATATGAAACTGTAGAGAAGAGAACAAGTAAGAGTTCATTAAGCTCAGGTTTTGCAGAACCTGGCAGGCAGAGCTGGCACCAGGGTTTCATCTGCTAGAATGGAAGGAAAAAAAAAATGAGAAAGATCTGTAGAGGCACTGGTTTCAATAGTGAGAACAAATCTCTAAGCAAACGACTTTTTTTTTTCTAATTTATATATCACCTGAATACTGATCTTTTGTTTGGTGCTGTAAAATATGTGCACTCCCCAAAGACCGCATTTCCACCAGACCGTAACTTCATAGAAAGGGGAGTGAGGAGTGAAAATAGCTGGGACGATGGGTGCATCATTTAACTGCATGACCCAAGCAGTTACACAGAAAGGACAACACAAGACCTAAAGGAACGGATGGATAACATACATAGTACGGTCAAGCCAATTAAAAACTTGTTTTAGTTTGTAATATCGTCTCTCCTACTAATGGGGTTCAGAGCTAAAAGCCAAGTTCTGTCACAAACACGGTTTATCTCCGGCTCATCAGCGAACATCATTTTTGTGGCTTAGGTTTCCTCAATGAAACAGGAAGGTTGGAGTAAAGCAGCAGTCCTCCGGCGTCTAGCCCAAGCCCAGGGCAATTGAGCGCTGCCAAACGCAGCGGAGTGCCATTCGTCCGCGCGGACGCCTCGGGTAACCGGAAGAAGTCCGATCACTTCGCCACCCGCGACAGCACCTGCACGCGCACGGGGTTACACGCCAGGCAAAGAAGCGTCTAGCACCAAGGCTGGCACAAGTCCCGCGAGGAACAACCCGGCCGCGAACCGTGACGTGGTCCAATCTGCAGCCGGTTCAGGCAGTTTCGTCTCAACCGGTTCACAGGCGGTCCTGCTGCCTGGGGGGGGGGGGGGGGGGCGGAGCCGAAGAGGGGCGGGCGGGCCTAAACGTGGCCCAATGGAAACACGCGCCCGGCCTCGGGGGCGGGGCCAGGTGCGCGGCGCACGGCCGGGCGGCGGAGGCGCCAATGAGCGTGCGCCGCGTCCGGGGCCGGCTGGTGCGCGAGACGCCGGGGAGAGGTTGGTGGTTACTGTAACAGTTTGCAAACGGAGGGGAGTTGTGAAGGGCCTGGGGTTGGGGTCGTGCTGTTGGCTTTGTGAGTACGTCCGCACCGCGTTGATCCCGGAGCGAGGGCCGCAGGAGCTGAAGACCAGAGGGAGTGGGGGCGGGGGGAGGTGAGGATGGAGCAGCAGCCGGGCCGCGGCTCCTAGGGGAAGGCAGCGTGCTACCTTCGGGGGCGGGCCAGTAGCAGGAGCGAGGGCCGCACGGACACTGGTGCCTTCGGCCCTGCAGTTCAGGCTCTGGGTTGCCCCCTCGCTCTCGGGGTGGCCCGGAATCCGTTTCCGTCAGGTGAGGTTTAGGTGAACACTGGCCAGCCCAGTAACCTTAGCCCGCATCGCGTCTGCGTAGGCAACGGAGGCCAGGAGCAGGATGGGCAAAGGCGGTGGGCCGGACAGTGCTCAAGGGATGCAGAGGAGGGAAAGGGCCCTTCCATGCCAGCTGTCCCCAACGCCATCACCTTCCAGTTCCTGTCCAAACCCAGCCTGGCTTTCCCACCACTAGGGAAGCTCCAGGTGTGAGGTTGTTGAGCCGGTTTCGAGGGTCCCTGGCTCTGCTCCAGGTGTCTGACAGGTGCCCTGCTGTAGTGCGCCAGTTACTTACTTGTGTGTGCACGGAAAAAAAGGTCAAACCTCCTTCCTATTTGTCTAAAGATGTTGTTGAGGTCCCTTTGGTTTAGGTTCGAATGTGGGACACTTGGGAGGATGTTTAGAATGATTGAAACTAATCAGGAAGGAAGGGAAGGGGGTCAGGTTGCTCTGCCTTCAGCCAGAAGTGCAATAGATAAGAACTTGTATGTTCTGGGATGTGGTTCTATTTCCTTCTTCATTTAGCATCCATTTACACGTGTTTTTCCTTCCTTGACAGGGTCACAATGGCAGCCACAGTAAGAAGGCAGAGGCCAAGGAGGCTACCCTGTTGGGCCTTGGTGGCTATCCTCTTGGCAGACCTTTTGGCACTGAGCGGTGAGTACCTGGCAAAGGGATCAAAGAAGAGTAACATGTACCAGTAAGGAGAGAGTTGGAGGCGCCCACTCGTGGTCTTGGTGGGTTAGGCTTTGTATTTTGTCTTTGCCACCTCTCTCCCGTAGAAAGTAGGGCTGCTCTAATCTAACTCGGGAAAGTGTGGCGAGCCGAGAAATAAGACATAAGCCTACTTTTTGTCTTCTCTTCAGACACATTGGCTGTGATGTCCGTGGACCTAGGCAGTGAATCCATGAAGGTGGCCATTGTCAAGCCTGGAGTCCCTATGGAGATCGTGTTGAACAAGTAAGGGGAGAGAAGTGTGTCGGGTGTGTGTATAATTTGTCATACTCACAAAACAGGCTGGTGGCTGGGCCAGCGTACGATCTGGAGGCACCTGGGGTCATCCTCTACTGCTGGAAGCTAGGCTAATGCTGCTTTTTTCTTAGGGAATCTCGGAGGAAAACTCCAGTGACTGTGACCTTGAAAGAAAATGAGAGGTTTCTAGGTGACAGTGCAGCAGGCATGGTAAGCAGCAGCCCCTTCCCCAGATTGGCTCCCCAAGAGAATGGCCTTTTGTGTATCTTGTTGAAGTAGAGGCAGGCTGAGCTGGGTGTGGGCTCAACCTGCCGCGTCTTCTCCTTTCAGGCCATCAAGAACCCAAAGGCGACGCTCCGTTATTTCCAGCACCTCCTAGGAAAACAGGCGAATAACCCTCATGTCGCCCTTTATCGGTCCCGTTTCCCAGAACATGAGCTAAGCGTTGACCCACAGAGGCAGACTGTGCGCTTCCAGATCAGTCCGTGAGTGTCCAGAAGGGAAGGCGGGCTCAGTCGCCCTACTGGGCTCCTTGTTGGTCTCGGTGTTTGCCTTCCCTTGTCACAACTCCTCCTCTCTCAGGCAGCTGCAGTTCTCCCCTGAGGAGGTGCTGGGCATGGTTCTGAACTACTCTCGCTCCTTGGCTGAAGATTTTGCAGGTGAGGCCAGTGACAGCAAGGCTCCCCAACATCTGCAGTGAGTGTCAAGCAGAGGCACTTTTATTTCTCATTGAAAATTGGACCATGCTGGGCTGGAGAGATGGCTCAGTGGATAAGAGCACTGTCTGCTCTTCCAGAGGTCCTGAGTTCAATTCCCAGTAACCACATGGTGGCTCACAACCATCTCTACTGGAATCTGATACCCTCTTCTGGCCTGTAGATGCAAATGCAGATAGAGCATTCCTACATAAAATAAATAAAATATGAAAAAGAAAAGAAAAGAAAACTGGACCGTGCTTGATTGTCACAAACTCGGGGTTTGTGCTACCTGCACCCACTGAGTAGAGGATAGTGAGACTAGTCAGCCCCCTGCATTGTAGAGGATTGGCCCAACAAGAGAGCAGTAATTACCCGCCTCAATGTCGGTGGTCCTGAGTTCAGAAACCTTGGTCTGGGGTTTGGAGTTGGTGAGATCCTGATCTTTTGTCCTCTGTAGAACAACCCATTAAGGATGCAGTGATCACCGTGCCAGCCTTCTTCAACCAGGCTGAGCGCCGAGCTGTGCTGCAGGCTGCTCGAATGGCTGGCCTCAAGGTGCTGCAGCTCATCAATGACAACACCGCCACAGCCCTCAGCTACGGTGTCTTCCGCCGGAAAGATATCAATTCCACTGCGCAGGTGAGCCAGGGAGGCCTCTTGACCACTAGGTACAAGAGTTGCAGAGTCTGAGGATGGGAGGGTCCTTGGCCCACTTTGCATCTTGTTTGCATGGTTTGACAAAGTGTGACAGTAGCCTCCTTTCAGTCCCCTGGAATTGGTCAGCTTTATGTTGGACAGCTTTTTGTTTTCAGGCAGACAAGTGGACTGGCTTCCCGTATTTTGTTAGGGAGGTGGGGCTGAGACAGGATTTCTTTGTGTGGCCTGTATGTCCTGGAACTCACTGTGTAGACAAGGCTGGCCTTGAGCTCAAGAGATCCACCTGCCTGTCTCCTGAGTGCTGGAATTAAAAGAATACACCACCACAACTAGCTTGGCTTTGGACATTTGATAAGATTCCCATGACAGTGCCCTTGGTCTCTCCACAGAATGTCATGTTCTATGACATGGGCTCGGGCAGCACTGTATGCACCATCGTGACCTACCAGACAGTGAAGACTAAGGAGGCTGGGATGCAACCACAGCTGCAGATCCGGGGTGTGGGGTAGGTTACTAAGACCTCAGGAGGGGTTTCTTCCTGGATTTCAGGTGCCTTTTTTCTGATTCCCTGAAGGAACACTTCCTGGACACAGTATTGGTTACTGTAGGGGCTGCTCCCCAGGAGGAAATGTGTCGGGGTGGGGCAGTTCAGGAAGAAGATAGAGATTGTCAGGTACAATTGATTTTTGGATTGAATTATCGAGGTTATCTCTGTCACTCTTGTTGTCTTTCTCCCCTCCTCCCCCGCCTTTTTTTAAAAAATTTTGTTTGGATTTTCGGTTTTGAGACAGTTTTTCTGTGTCCTTGGCTGTCCTGGAACTGGCTCTGTAGACCAGGCTGGCCTGGAACTAACAGATCCTCCTGCCTTTATCTCACGCGTGCTAGGATTAAAGGCGGTGCCGCCACACCTTTATTTTTGCTGAGGTTGACTCTAGGGTCTCACATATGCTGCATACGCTTCTGCTACTGAGCTGTATAGCCCTGGGACTTAGCATGTTGACCAGGTTGGTCAAAATTTCTGCCAGTCCTACTTCTGTCTCCCCACCTACAGAATTTAAGAAACAAACCAAAAAATCCTTTCTAAACAAGGTATTGGGGTATAATCCTAGCATTTGGGAGGTAGAGGCAGGAGGATCAGAAATTCAAAATAATCTTTAGCTTCATACTGAGTCCTGGTCTAACATAGAGTACATGAGACACTATGAAAAAAAACCAAAACCTCCTTAGTTCTAGAACTTTCCTTTTTTTAGTTCCTCAGTATTCACCTAGGAGGTTCTCTTAAAATACTGATGTAATTGCCATGTGTGGTGGTGTACACCTTTAATCCGAGCACTTGGGAGGCAGAGGCAGGCGGATCTCCCTGAGTTTAAGTCCAGCCTGATCTGCAAAGGGAGTCCAGGACAGCCAGGGCCACATAGAGAAACTCTGTTTCAAAAAACAAGCAGACAGACAAAACAATGTAAGGGCAGTAGGTCCATAGTGGGGGTAAGGGTGGGGGTTCTTTCCTAGTGTTCATGGGCCCCAGACTCAGTCCGTAGCACCAATAAAGAGATAAAGAAGTGAAATGCCAGTGTGACAGTAATCCATTTCTTCACTTCTCCCTACACCTGTTTGAACTCTGCCTGCTGCAGCCGTGGCTGAACTGCTTTACTCTCTTTTGTTTTTATTTTTTGAAGATGTTCTCAATACATAGCTCTGGCTGTCCTGGAACTCTGTCCACCAGGTTGGCCTTGAACTTACACACCGTCCTGCCTGGCTCCTCTTATTCTTAAGGAATATGTTTGTTGTCCTTGAGCTTTCCATGCACTCTCCTACTTCCTTGGGTCTTTAACAGTGTGGGTATCTAGAATGTGCTTCACCTCTCCTCTTTGGCTAGTCAACCCCAGCTCTCAGTTCGAGTGCTGATTAGGGAAGGTTCCTCTGACCCCTGTGTGAGTTCCACTCGCCTTGTCTGCTTTTCTTCATTCAGTTTGAGGCAGGGTCTCACTATAGAGCCCTTGCTGGCCCAGGAGTCTGTGTAGAGCAGACTAGCCTCAAACTCACAGAAATCCACCTGCCTCAGTCTTCCTAATGCTGGGCACTACTTTATGGCGTGTGTATACTTTCATGTTTAGGAGGTTATTTGTCTTAATAGATTATAAAAACTCCTTGGCGGCAGGAAGCTGTCCCCTCCCCTGCTCCTGTCACTTCTATTCAGATAGTTGATACTCAGTAATGCGGCTGCAGGCAGCGTGCTCCTGTGCCAGTGGGAGGGCCAGTCATGTCCTCACACTTCACCTGCTCCTTTTCTTGAGCAGATTTGACCGCACCCTGGGTGGCCTGGAGATGGAGCTTCGGCTGCGAGACCACCTGGCTAGGCTCTTCAATGAGCAGCGCAAGGGTCAGAAAGCCAAGGATGTTCGGGAAAACCCACGTGCCATGGCCAAGCTGCTTCGGGAAGCCAATCGGCTTAAAACTGTCCTGAGTGCCAATGCTGATCACATGGCACAGGTGCCCACATGGGGGCTTGGTAGAGGGCAGGCTGTGGCTCCCACATGGGTGGAAGACCTTTTCTTCCCCCTAAGTTCTCTTGAATTCTGTCTTCTCTTTCCCAGAGAGTAGATCTGGTGAGGCCGTCTTAACAGATTCCTCTCCCCACAGATTGAGGGCCTGATGGATGATGTGGACTTCAAGGCAAAAGTTACTCGAATGGAGTTTGAGGAGCTCTGTGCAGATTTGTTTGAGCGAGTGCCTGGGCCTGTACAGCAGGCCCTTCAAAGTGCCGAGATGAGCTTGGTACGGGCATGAAGGAGACACAAGTTCCTACGGGAGAGGATAGGACCCCACGGAGTGTCAGAGGAAGGGCACTAACTCCTGCATCTCACCCTCCCCTTCTGCAGGATCAAATTGAGCAAGTGATCCTGGTAGGTGGGGCCACTCGTGTTCCCAAAGTTCAAGAGGTGCTGCTAAAGGCTGTGGGCAAGTGAGTATGGCGAAGGAGCGAGGCATGGAGCTGTAGGCTGGGCGGCTACAGGAACAAGGGGCAGGGGAGGGGGAGGCCACACCCAGTGGATAATGCTGCAGCTTGTGTCTGCTAGGGAGGAACTAGGAAAGAACATCAATGCCGATGAAGCGGCTGCCATGGGGGCCGTGTACCAGGCAGCAGCACTCAGCAAGGCCTTCAAGGTGAAGCCATTTGTTGTGCGCGATGCCGTCATCTATCCCATCCTGGTAAGCTGGCCCAGGGACGTGCTCCCTTTGCTTCTCCGAGAGAGAGCTCTGTTCACCTCAACCTGCCCCTTTTTCTTTATGCTGAAAGAGATCCCACTCTTCCACATCTACCCACAGAACCTTCCCCGGTTCTCCAGCGCACCTTCTCTTTGCCTGTGTGTAGGTGGAGTTCACACGGGAGGTAGAAGACGAGCCTGGGGTTCGAAGCCTGAAGCACAATAAACGTGTGCTGTTCTCCCGGATGGGGCCCTACCCTCAGCGCAAAGTCATCACCTTTAACCGCTACAGCCATGATTTCAACTTTCACATCAACTACGGTGACCTGGGCTTCCTGGGGCCTGAGGATCTTCGGTGAGGGGCGGGGGCAGGATGGCACCTCCAGGGCGTGGGAGGTGTGCCCGCCAGTCGACCTAAGGATGGGGAGGGGAGTGTGAGACTTGAAGGGCTGAAGGTGGGTTAGGGTCAAGCTGTGAACAGCCTGCCTCAGCGAGAGGGTCCGTTCTTCTGAGTGTCCTATGTAGGGCCCCAGTCAGCCATGTGATCTGGAGTCAGGGTTGGGCCAGGTAGGTCTCCTCAAACTCTTTTTCTTTTCCTCCCTACCAGGGTATTTGGCTCCCAGAACCTGACCACAGTGAAGCTAAAAGGTGTGGGAGAGAGCTTCAAGAAGTATCCGGACTATGAGTCCAAAGGCATCAAGGCCCACTTCAACCTGGATGAGAGCGGAGTGCTCAGCTTAGACAGGGTGAGAGAAAAGGGAACCCTTACAGGGGAGGGGTGAACCCTGGACCCACTGACCTCTCCCAGAGTGAGTTCCACAGCATGCACACAAAGCATTTGGGAAGCTGATTTGATTGCTTCCTTTAAACACAATGCAGCAATGCCTCTTCATGGCCAGCATGTGCTGATGGTCACTGTAACTTGCTTGGAGGGAAGTACCGAACTTTTTTTAAAAAACACGTGTATATGGGTGTATGTCTGTGCACCAGTTATGTACCTGGTGCCCACGGAGGCTGAAAGAGGGTATTGGGTCCCTAGAATGGAGTTACAAATGGATGTTGATGCTGGAAGTTGGCCTCAGGTCCTCGCTGCTGAGCCATCTCTAACCCCTTACAATTTTTTTGAGTATGTGTATATAATGAGGGTGGGACTTAAGCACGTCACAGCAGATGTAGAGGCAAGAGGAAACAGGAAGTGAGTTGGTTTTCTTCCTTCTATCTTTGGTGAGAGTAGCATCTTTACCTGCTGAGTCATCTTGCCAGCCCAGAGAAACTCCTTTCTTTTTTAATTTAAAATGTGTATCGATGGTTTGCCTGCATCATAGATGTGTCTGATGCCCAAGGAGGCCAGAAGAGGGAGATCTTCTGGAACTGGAGTTAGAGATGGGTGTGAGCCATCATGATGCTGAGCATCATACTGTGTTCTCTGGAAACTCAGCCCATGCTCTTAGCTGCTGAGCCATCTCTTCAGCCCCCAAATTAAAAGTAATTTTGAATTAGTGTTTTCTGGCACACTAAGAAACAATAGTACATTGTATATTACCAAGTGGAGACCTAGAGGACTGTAAGGATAGATGCTTAAAGTGGGTGTGGCCATTCAGGAGTCTCAGAAAAGGAAGGTGAGAGTAGGCACTCAGGGCTGCAAGTCATTTTGTATTCCTAATGTATGCATAAGCAACGTGCTTATGGAACAGTGTGGGTTACTATGCAGTTCTTTATTTTGAACCCATTTTAAAATAGGTGGAGTCTGTATTTGAGACCCTGGTAGAGGACAGCCCAGAGGAAGAATCTACTCTTACCAGTAAGATGAACATGACTCCTGTGTGCATGCAAGTGTGTGTGAGCAAGCAAGAATAAACACACTTCGGTGCTTGGGGGAGGTAGTGGTGTTCTGGGGTAGGAAGTGCACTTGCTGCTTGATTGCCTCTTGAACCTCTTGGCTCCCTTCCTCCTAGAACTTGGGAACACCATTTCCAGCCTATTTGGAGGTGGCACCTCATCAGATGCCAAAGAGAATGGTACCGATGCTGTACAGGTAAGGACAGAGAAGCATGGAGAATAGCAAGCAACTGGGGTGATGTAGGCAGAAGCAAAATCTGGGGGGCCTCCCAGCTGCGTGGACTTGAGTGAACCTCCGTGGTTCTCATCTCGGAACCTACAGCAGGTTGCCCCACTCCTGCTCCATTAGCCTTGAGCCGCTACAGAGCCTCAGGCTGAGTGTTCTCACTCCAGCCGCCTTCCCGCTATCTCTGCCAATCCCAACAGCCCCTGACTGTTTGCCTCCAAGTATCATCTGCTTGACCCCAAGCTTTATCCTGGGCTGTGTTCCCAGAGGAGCTGACAGGGTCAAGGCTGATGTGGTCATAGGCTCAGCTCATGGTATGTGTAACCTCTGGGGTTCCTGTAATTGTCTCCCAGGAGGAAGAGGAGAGCCCTGCTGAGGGGACCAAGGATGAGCCAGGAGAGCAGGGGGAGCTCAAGGAGGAAGCCGAAGCCCCAATGGAAGATACCTCTCAGCCTCCACCCTCTGAGCCCAAGGGTGATGCAGCCCCTGAGGGAGAAAAACCTGATGAAAAAGAAAGTGGGGAAAAGTCTGAGGCCCAGGTGAGCTCCCTGCCGAGGAAAACAGTGGTGTCCAGGGGCTGGTGTGTGCACGGAAGCTTGTTCATGCTTTACAGATGAGGAGACAGCTAATCTTTTTCCTTAATCACTGCTCTTTTTATTCAGAAGCCCAGTGAAAAGGGACAGGCAGGGCCTGAGGGTGTCCCTCCAGCTCCTGAGGAAGAAAAAAAGCAGAAACCTGCCCGGAAGCAGAAAATGGTGGAGGAAATAGGTGTGGAGCTGGCTACCTTGGACCTGCCAGACTTGCCAGAGGATGAGCTGGCTCGCTCTGTGCAGAAGTAAGTGTTAGGTGTAGAAAGGTGATCCAGAAAGGGCCCCCCCAGTTCCAACCCCACCTCACCCCTGCCTCTTGTTCATCCTGCAGACTTGAGGACTTGACCCTGCGAGACCTAGAAAAGCAAGAAAGAGAGAAAGCTGCCAACAGCTTGGAAGCTTTTATCTTTGAGACCCAGGTGAGCAGGCACTCCCTGCCCTGACACTTGTGCTTAGAAGCATGTGGCTCTCTGATCCATTCCCCAGAGTGCACCGCATGCATGGCTTTGTGTCCTTTACAGGACAAGCTGTACCAACCTGAATACCAAGAAGTGTCCACTGAGGAGCAGCGGGAGGAGATCTCTGGGAAGCTCAGCGCCACGTCCGCCTGGCTGGAGGATGAGGGGTTCGGAGCCACCACTGTGGTGAGCTGCATTCTGGGAAGTTTGAGGCACAGAGGAGTGCTGACTCTAGAGTCAGAGTGAGGAGGGCTGGGGTGCCAGGCCATGAAGCAAGATGCAGGGCTGGGTCCAGGACACTCCTGTCACCCTTCAACTCTCCTCCTCATGTCCGTCAGATGTTGAAGGAGAAGCTGGCTGAGCTGAGAAAGCTGTGCCAGGGGCTGTTTTTTCGGGTAGAAGAACGCAAGAAATGGCCAGAACGGCTTTCAGCTCTGGATAATCTCCTCAACCACTCTAGCATTTTCCTCAAGTGAGTGTTCCCTGCACCCTTTCTTCTTTACTCAGTCCTGCCGAGACCATGAGTCCCCTTTCTGTCAGCTTCCTGTTCCTCTGCCCTAGGCTGATCTTCTCCTCTTTGGCTTTTAGGGGTGCCCGGCTCATCCCAGAGATGGACCAGATCTTCACTGAGGTGGAGATGACAACATTAGAGAAAGTCATTAATGACACCTGGGTAATCTCTTTGGATATGTAACTGGACACTTTAGCTGGTGCCCTGGGATGATAAGGATGGCAGGGTGATTTGCAGTCAACAGGACTTGCTTTAACTGGCTGAGGGTGGTACCTGCCACGTCCATGGCTAGTTCTGAGTCTTGCCTGGCCTCATCCACAGGCCTGGAAGAATGCAACTCTGGCCGAGCAGGCCAAGCTTCCTGCCACAGAGAAGCCTGTGCTGCTTTCAAAAGACATTGAGGCCAAGATGATGGCCCTGGACCGTGAGGTGCAGTACTTGCTCAATAAAGCCAAGTTTACCAAACCCCGGCCACGTCCCAAGGACAAGAATGGCAACCGGACAGAGCCTCCCCTCAATGCCAGTACTGGTGACCAAGGGGAAAAGGTCATTCCACCTGCAGGTGAGGAGAGAGGGTGCTTGGCTCCAGTCAGTGTAGGCAAAGAGACGACACCTACTCTCCTTCCTAGGGCTGCATCTAACTCTTGGTTTCTCTCTAGGTCAGACTGAAGAGGCAAAGCCCATTTTAGAACCCGACAAAGAAAAGCCTGGTGAGTTGAGGAACCTGGTTGGGAATGGTGCATTTCATTAGTCTGGGGCAGGCAAACTGGCAAGCATCGCCTCATTCTTCTGCTCATCCCATGAACTGCTGGTGGCCTTCAGTTTTTAAAAGCATGTAGACAGGCTGGGGAGACAGCCTCAGTAGGGAAAGTGTTTAATTGCACAATGTGAGGATCAGAGTTTGGGTCCCCAGCACCATGTAAATGCCAGGCAGGCACAGTGCCCGCTACTCTCTGGATGAGTCTCCAGCTCCAGATTCACATGAGAGACCTTCCCTCAATATATAAGAAAAGAACAAGAAAGAAGCCCTGCATCAGCCTGTGGCCTCCACATGCATGGGCAAAACAAACTTTTTTGGGGGATGGGGGCAGCATTCATGACTTTTTCTGAGAGTACAACCCTGGCTATCGTGACATTATCTCTGTAGACCAGGCTAGCCTTAAACTCAGATCTCCCTGCTTCTGCCTCCCAAATGCTGGGATTAAAGGTGTGCACCACCACCACCTGGCAACACTTTTTTTTTTTTTAAAGCACAATTTGCTGTGCATGGTGGCACATGCCTTAGTCCCAGCACGGGGGAGGCAGAGGCAGGAGGATCTCTGAGTTCAAGGCCAGCCTGGTCTACAGAGCAAGTTGTAGGACAGCCAGTGAGACTCTATCTCAAAAACAAAAACAAACAAAATATCAAGGCAGAGCTAGAGAAATGGTTTAGTTGTTGAGAACAAACACTTTTGTGGAACTTGGCATGGTGGCGCACGCCTTTAATCCCAGCACTCAGGAGGCAGAGGCAGGCGGATTGCTGTGAGTTGGAGGCCAGCCTAGTCTACAAAGCGAGTCCAGGACAGCCATGGCTACCCAGAGAAACCATGTCTCAAAAAAGAAACACACACACACAAACCCCCTCCCCCCAAAACCAAGAGCCCTTGTTTGTCCTGCAGAGGACGCAGTCTAATTTCCCAACATTATGTGATGGTTCACAGCCTAGTGTAACAAGTCCAGGGATCCAGTATTCTCTTCTGACCTCTGTGGCATCAAGCAGAGATGTGGTGCCCATGTGTACGTACATCTGGGCAAAACACCTAAAATGAATATACATTTTTTTTTTCAAGACGGTTTCTTTGTGTGGTCTTGGAGTAGACTGAAAATTTGAAGATGAGTGGGAGAAAGGGCTGGAGAAATGTCTGTAATTCCAGTCCAGAGAGGATCTGACACCCTCTTCTGGCCTCTGAGGCACATATATAGTGCAGAGGCATACATGCAGGCAAAAGGTCCATAAATATTAAATAAAAATTTAAAAAAGAAAAAAAGGCAGAGGCTGCACCGTGACTTGCACACTTGTAATATTTTCCACCTGGACGTGTAGCCCTGTGTTAGCATCTCCCTTCTTTAGTAACTGGCCTTTTCCTTCTAAAATGCAGATGTGGAGCCAACAGACTCTGAGCCTCTGGAATTAGGAGGCCCTGGAGCAGGTAAGAGGAAGCTGGGGGTGAGGGGCAGCTTTTTAGGGTTGGAGGGAAAGAACAGACTGTTGAGCCTTATACCACCATTCCCCCCGCCACTTTCTCCCGACCCCCCAACAGAATCTGAAGAGAAAGAGCAGCAGGCAGCTGGACAGAAGAGGCCTCTGAAGAATGACGAGTTATAACCTGCCTCCTGCCTTCCCCCTTGTCTCCAGCCCCTTCTCCTACAACCTCTATTTATTACATGTCAGGGTTGGAGTGGGGGTTGGTGCCCTTAGGGCCTCAAGTTCCTTTTCTCACCTGGGGCAGAAGGTAGCTGCTCCACGTCCCTGGAGTAGCTCCATAAGGGAAACCAGCTCTAGTTGTGTCCCCAGCCCCACCCTCTGGTCTCCTATTCTCTGGCTCTGTGTTTGGGGAAAATCACTATTATGTCTTAATTCTTTGCCTGTGGGTAAGAGAATGGCTGCCAGTGGCTGTTGGAGACTGGGTAGTGGGAAGGATGTCACGGCCCAGTCTTCTGAGCATCCTGTCATCCTTTCTTCCATAAAATCAGTGTCCCCAGAGCCTCAGTCATCGCTTGGTTCTGAGAGCCTTTTTTCTCTCCTGTGTCTTTCCCTTGCTTTTACTCCTTGGCTCTTCTCTCTGTCCTTGCCTTCCCAGTACAGATTGGGCTATGGTCTTTTGCCCAAGCCTTGCATCTGGACTATCTAGAGTAAATATGTTCTCATGGTTTGTGCGACCCCTGGTGGCCAGACCAAATAAGACGGGGAAGCCCTGTAGTTCCTACTATGGATTGTCGGGCCCAGGAAAGTACAAATCAGAAGAGTGCTTGGCAAGAATGCAAATACACTGCAGACTCTTGCAATCCTTATCATCCCCAGTTCCTACCCCTTCATGGTCTTTTTCCTCTTCCCCCTGGGCTGACCAAAAAAAGTGCTATCTACTGTGAGCCCCTTTCTCAAGACCCTGGGGGACAGAGAGACCATGGTGTGAATGTAAAAATGCCACCTCACTCTCCGGCAGGCTTTATGGCTGAAGAAGAGGGGTCAGGGCTCAACTTCCAGTGTACTTTACTAGGAAGGAGAGCCCCTTTCCCGTTATGACCATACCTAGAGTGCCTGTCCTCCAGTATTGCACCTGTAGCAGGAGTTAGGGCCACCCCAGTACTGGGGCAAAGCAAACCTGATATGTCAGTCATTTTGTCTTTTGTAACCCCTCCCCCCCCCAACTTTTTTTTTTTTTTTTTTTTTTTTTTTTTTTTTTTTGCCACATTGGCAGAGGGACCTAAAGGTCCTACAGTCACCTCCTGTGTGTTTTGAGTTCTTTCATTAGTAGTTCAGGCTGGTTGGACAGGTGTGATTCAAATTGTACTTTGTTCCATTGTTAATTGAGAAGCTGTTTCAATAAAATATTCTTTTCTATAGATTATATGTTTTGCTTCCCCCTCCCCCCTCCCTTTTTGTTTCCAAACAGGTGATCTGTAGGTTACCTGTAGGTTACCAGCTACCCTCTAACTCATAACAGGTGATCTGTAGGTTACTATAGGTTACCAGCTACCCTCTAACTCATAACAGGTGATCTGTAGGTTACTATAGGTTACCAGCTACCCTCTAACTCATAACAGGTGATCTGTAGGTTACCATAGGTTACCAGCTACCCTCTAACTCATAACAGGTGATCTGTAGGTTACTATAGGTTACCAGCTACCCTCTAACTCATAACAGGTGATCTGTAGGTTACCAGCTACCCTCTAACTCATAACAGGTGATCTGTAGGTTACTATAGGTTACCAGCTACCCTCTAACTCATAACAGGTGATCTATAGGTTACCAGCTGCCCTCTAACTCATAACTGAGGTTGATTTACCCTCCTTCCTTCCACTTGTCCAATGCTGCAATTACAATTGTGAGCCACTAAGTACAGTTTTTATATTTTGAGTTTTGGGTATTTTAAAAACGTGGTTGCTAAATAAATCTTTAAATAAAATTTTTTTAAGGCTGGAGCGATGGCTCAGAGGTTAAGAGCACTGTCTGCTCTTCCAGAGGTCCTGAGTTCAATTCCCAGCAACCTCATGGTGGCTTACAACCATTTATAATGAGATCTGGTGCTCTATTCTGGCATGCAGGTGTACATGCAGATAGTGCATTCATATGCAATAAAATAAATAAATCCTTTTTAAAAAAGCCACTGGGCGAGGTGGCACACACCTTTAATCCCAGCACTCGGGAGCCAGATGCAGGCAGGTCTCTTGAGTTCAAGGCCACCTTGGTCTATAAAACGAGTATAGGTCAACCAGGACTATTAAACATAAAAACCTGTCTCGAAAGACAAAAATGCTTGCTTTTGGTTTTGCTTTTTCAAGACAGGGTTTCTCTGTGTAGCCTTGGCTGTCCTGGACTCACTGTAGACCAGCTGGCCTCAAACTCACAGTGATCCACCTGCCTCTACTTCCCCAGTGCTAGGATTAAAGGTGTGTGCCACCATGCCCAGCTAAAAATGGTCTGTTTTAAATGAATCGCACAAGAAACCAACAGCAAGTATTCAGTGTACACAGGTATTCTTAAGGTCCATGTGAGTCTTACTCGCCTATTCCTAATCTGTATTAAAACCTTACCAAGGGGGGCTGGAGAGATGACTCAGTGGTTAGGAGTACTGGCTGCTCTTCCAGAGGTCCTGTGTTCAATTCCCAGCACCCACATGGTGGCTCACAACCATCTGTATTATGATCAGATGCCCTCTTCTGGTGTACATGAAGACAGCATACTCATCTACATAATAAATAAATAAATATATTTTTTTAAAAAAACTTACCAAGCCTTTAGTCCAGCACTCTGCAGACAGAAGGCATCTCCCTGAGGTGGTTTGTTGTGTTTTTTTTTTTAATATGTATTATGTATGCAGTGTTTTGCCTGTGTATACACCTGCAGACCAGAAGAGAGTACCAGATCTCATTATAGAAGTTAGCCACCATGTGGTTGCTGAGAATTGAACTCAGGACCTCTGGAAGAGCAGGTGACACCCTTAACCTCTGAGCCATCTCTCTAGCACCTGCTTGTTTTTCAAGACAGGGTTTCTCTGTAGCCTTGGCTGTCCTAGACTCACTTTGTAGACCAGACTGGCCTTGTACTCAACAATATACCTACCTCTGCCTCCTGAGTGCTGGGATCAAAGGTGATTTCCACCACGCCCTGAGTTTAAGCCTAGTTTAGCATGCAAAGCCAGTTCCAGGACAGCTAGAGCCACACCATGAGACCAAAGAAAACCAAAAAAGCTGGGAGGTGGTAGCACGCACCTTTAATCTCAGCATAGGCAGGCAGATCTGTTGAGTTCAGCTTGGTTTTCAGAGCAAATTTAAGGACCGCCAAGCCTACACAGACCCTGTTGCAGAAAAACAACAAATTTTGGGGGATGGCCTCCCCTGCGTTGTATTCAGATGCTGATTGATGTGCCCAAGAGTTACAGTCCAGACATGGGTATTGTCATTTCTATGAAGAATGTCTTGTTTCAAGGTATAAAAAAATGTTCATCATCTTTGACTGGTTAATAAAGAAATTGATCAGCCTATAACTGGGCAAGAGGGGACAAGAGGCAATACTTCCGGTCCCAGTGTGTGTGTGTGTTGGGCAGGGACAGAGAGAGAGAAGGATCCAGCTGCACGACTCTAATCCCAGCACTCGGGAGGCAGAGGCAGGCAGATCACCGTGAGTTCGAGGCCAGCCTAGTCTACAAAGTGAGTCTAGGACAGTCAAGGCTACACAGAGAAAGCTACCCTGTCTCAAAACAAACAAACAAACAAACGGGGGGGGGGGAATCCATGAGTTTGCTGACTGCTGAGGACAGATGGACCAGAGGCAGCCAAGGCAAGACTGAGATGACAGGCAACAAGGGGCAAATGGCTGGGAAGTGGTTAGGTCAGGGTAGATGGGTTAGAATAAATATCTGCCCAGCGGTGGTGCTTTAAAGCTTACTGATAAATCTAGCAGGTGTCTGTGTCATTATTTGGGAGCTAAGACAGGTAATAGAAAAAAAACATATTGTTATTTTACACAACAATAACAAAGCAAAATAACATACACAAGTGGAGTGTGAACCAACCAGAGAGATCAAGATCTGAGGCCAGACAGAACTGAGAAACACAGAGATGCAGAGACTGGGCGAAGGCACCGGTGATTGCCAGTTCATGTCTGTGAAGGGAAATAACCATTTATTCTTTGGTGATTGACAGCCAACGAAACAGGTGGCTTGTGATTTTGTACAGTGATAAATTTCAATATTGTGGAAAGACATAAGCATACATACTTAGGTTTCTTTTGGGGGGTGGTTTTGTGCCTTTTTTTCTTGGTTGGTTTTTTGAGACAGGGTTTATATGTGTAGCCTTGGCTGTCTTGAATTCACTTTGTAGATTAAATTTTGTGCTGGGATTAAATGTGTGCCCTATGTGCTCTTAACTGATGATCCGGCTCTGTATTCTAAGTGCTGAGATGACAAGTCTGAGCTACTATGCCTATGCCTAAGGGGAGATTCTTTGTTACAACTTAACTAAACACACGCACACGCACACAAACACACAAGACCATTAAAAGGATTCTAAAAGAACACGAAGTTTCGTTGGGATTCTGTCTTTTAAATACTGGGATTATATTGTTTTGTCTCTGTCCCCTCTAACCTGACAGCGACTTAAAACTCCAAACTGTGCTGCATTTATTTCTTGAAGAAAATACCATGCCTCTACAAGCTGGGAGTATTTCTTTAGTTTTCTGAATGTGCGCCGTACCAGAAGGCATCCTATAGAAACTGGTGAATTGAACGTAACGGTATGAGTGGTGCTCAGCCTATAAACGTCACTGTCCTTACGCAGGGAGCTGCGTGACAGGCTGGATGACGTCTTCATCACAGGGCGGGTCCGCCCACCTTTGTGCGTGCGCACCAGTCTTCTTCGAGCCCCGCCTCCTTCCAGGTAGGGGTGGCATGCGAGGGTGGGGCGTCTGTGAGGGCGGGACTGGAGGGCAAGTCTAGAGCTTTGGGGTACCCCTGACTTCCGACTACGGCGGAGGCTGTCCCTGTGACTGCCCTTCCGGAATGGCGACAGTTCCATGGCCCAGGGACGGCGGTCGAGCACTCGTGGCTGCAGCGCTCCATCTCCACAGCTCTCCTGCTCCTGTCCCCCAGGACCCGCAGTTCCCAGCCTGGAGTCGGGTGTCCTGGGTGGCTTGAGGACACAGGGTGCTGCTGGGCAGGTGCCGAATGCCCATCCTGACTGGCCGAGCCTAGGCTCCCAAGGCGACGTGCAGCTCCCTCGCGCCTACGCCTTCTGCTCCAGCGGCCGCGCAACCGAGCGGAACGGCGGCGTGCTACAGGGCCCACACCCCTGCAGTACCGAAGCCCGACTGATGTTGCTGGGTAATAGGGACCCAGAAGCAGTTCCAAGGGGCTCTCGTCCTGACCTGAGCCCTTAGCGCGCCTTCTGGGAGTCGCTCTGAGCCAACTAAGGGGGCTTGTCCCCAATTAATTTTGCAAGTTAGCTAACTCCCTCTTATTCACTGTTGTGCTTTGCACATTTCAGTGACCGAATGAAGTGGGAAATTACAGAAATAAACACTAGGCTTAGGAACTTTTGTTATAGTGCATTGTGTTTTATTAATTATTTACTAGGCCCGATTTATATATTTAAGTTTTATCACTGTATATAAATGTAAGGAAAGCGTATACACTGTTCACTACCACCATGAATAGGTCACGGAATGTATCCGCCAATGAAGGGGATACCTATCTGTTAGGAAAGTATACCCATTGGGTAGTCAGCTCTAGAAAGCTCGGGAGTGGCTATGGGGCTGTTTGAAAAAGGCTGAATGTAGAAACTAGTCTAGTGCCTTTCATGAGGTCTGGCAACCTGGAACCCTCAGTGAACTTGAATGAGAAAGTTCACTGGCTAAGGGAGTCTGGCTATACTGAGAGCTCGGCTCTGTTCATCCTACCCCAGCCTCCCCTGGGCTCATGCAGACAAAAGTAATTAGGCTGAGCCTTTAATCACAGCTGCTTTTACAGGCAGGAGGACATGGGAAAGGAGGGAAAAGCAGAAATCCTAGGGACAGGCATGGCTTCTTCAGGGACCCTCTCTTTACTCCCCCAGTTAGGTTCTTAGTAATCTACTGTTTCCTTGTCTCCCTCAGGACACTGGGTTCCCTGGTTGTTGCCCCAGGCTTAATGATTGTCCAGAAGGTGGCTATAAAGAGCCCGAGTGGAGGAGGGAGCAGAAAAACACAGCTCAGCAGAACCGGGCACTAAAGGGAGCTGCAAGCAGGAGCAGTCAAGAGGCTGCGCTCAGAAGCACTGTGACCTGGCCAGCAGGGCCTGCTTTTTCCACCATGGCAGCCCAAGGCTATGGCTATTACCGCACTGTCATATTCGCAGCCATGTTTGGGGGCTACAGCCTCTACTACTTCAACCGCAAAACCTTCTCCTTTGTCATGCCATCGCTGGTGGAGGAGATTGCTCTGGACAAGGATGATTTGGGTGAGCCTTGGAAGGGTCGGGTGGTGGGCTGTGGGCTACGCTGTTTGTGGAGTATCGTGTAGGCAAACATGATGTGTGCATGGAGGCTTTCTAGCCCGCATTAGGTGCAGAGGTCGAGCTCCATGTGAGTGGGTGTGGGTGAAGGACTGAGGCCAACTGCTTATCTGCTGTGCATGCCTGTGACCCACGTGTGCCCAGGAGGCACTACTTGGGGGGGGGGAGGTTAGCAAGGTTTTCATACCACCTGTAAGTGCATGCTGCTCCCACAGGCTACAGTGAGCACTGGCAAGGTAGCCCCATGATTTAGTGTGGACTGCCAAGATCTTTGACTCTATGCTAGAGCCCTTCACCCCACATTCAGGCATGGTGGGGCAGCAGAGCTGCTTGAGGCCTTCTGCTGGCATTCAGGGTGAGGTGGGAACTGCAAATTCCAGGGAGAAAAAAAAAATGTTGCCCGTCTAATTCAGACAGCTACAGATAGAAATCCAAGAGGCTGAGAAGTCCCAAGTCAGCCTAGCCTGGGCCTATGACGCATGGCTCGGCAGGCAGGAAAATGTCAACTCTGTAGCACAGGTCCTCCTGTTAACCTGGGAAGGAACCTGTTTCACCCTGCCAGGCACCTGTACACACCTGACCCCCTTGCCTTCCTCCACCCCTCCTGTGCCTCTGCCTTGTCCCTAACCCCTCAGGTGTCCTGCTCCCCGCTCCTCTTCCGCTGCAGGGCTCATCACAAGCAGCCAGTCGGCAGCCTATGCCATCAGCAAGTTTGTGAGTGGGGTGCTGTCCGATCAGATGAGTGCTCGCTGGCTTTTCTCCTCTGGGCTGCTCCTGGTTGGTCTGGTCAACGTAATCTTCTCTTGGAGCTCTACAGTGTCAGCCTTTGCTGCTCTCTGGTTTCTTAATGGCCTGGCCCAGGGCCTAGGCTGGCCCCCCTGTGGGAAGATCCTCCGGAAGGTGAGTGCATCTGACACGCCTGCCTGGAGTGGCAGAGGGTACCTGACGAGCACTTGGAAGAAGAACCCCTTCGTACACACCCCTTCCTCCCTAACCCACAGCAGGTTGCTGAAGAGTTCCCTGCCAGCTCCTGCTGCTGTCGGGATATTTTGGGAGCCTGAGAGTGGTGGGATCGGGTGGCAGATGAGGGAATTGGCTCTTTCCCTCTTCCCTGTAATGTGAATCTCTAGGTCTGGCGCACTTGAGGTGCTCCCTCACTGTGGACTGCCCGCTCTGTCTCACAGTGGTTTGAGCCATCCCAGTTTGGCACTTGGTGGGCTGTGTTGTCAACCAGCATGAACCTGGCTGGAGGTTTGGGCCCTATCTTGGCAACAGTCCTTGCCCAGAGCTACAGCTGGCGGAGCACGCTGGCCCTGTCTGGGGCACTGTGCGTGGCTGTCTCCTTCCTCTGTCTGTTGCTCATCCACAACGAACCTGCTGACGTTGGACTCCGAAATCTGGACCCTACCCCCTCCAAGGGCAAAAAGGGTGAGCCTCTACCAAGGTGATGCCCGGGGCACCTTCACTCACCC
Source organism: Acomys minous (assembly GCF_964271855.1). NCBI lineage: Eukaryota > Metazoa > Chordata > Mammalia > Rodentia > Muridae > Acomys > Acomys minous. The sequence goes on from NC_140494.1 coordinate 104,203,182, forward strand.
TTTACTTGGCACAGTTTTGTCAGTCTGGTCTTTTTTGCTTTGCCTTGTGCTCGCCATAGATGTAAGGGAAGTAGTGGAAATGGGGGTTGGGTGGAAAGGTAAAATTCTATTCTGAAAGCCCAAGCCAGCACGTCCTGGGCCCTCCCCGACAGCACAACACTCCAAGCGTTATCGGTCTGGGTGCCTTCTTCCATCCGCACCAGCCCTCAGTTTCCCTTTCATTTGCTGAGGCATTTGCAGCACGGTAGGGGAGAGGAGAGCTACCTTTCACATCAGTCCTGGTTGTGCCCACAGGCTCTGTCCTGACACCCGGTGATGAGTGGTGGTGGTGCGGTGGGGGCAGAGCCCAAATCCTACCTGGCCTTTTCCCATTTGCAGGCTCATCAAAGGAGGACAGCACCCTACAGGATCTGCTGCTGTCCCCCTATCTGTGGGTGCTATCCACCGGCTACCTTGTGGTCTTTGGAGTCAAGACCTGCTGTACAGACTGGGGCCAGTTCTTCCTTATCCAGGAGAGAGGGCAGACTGCCCTTGTGGGTAAGATGAGTGTTTGGACAGGGAAGGGTGTAAAAATTAGGAGTTAATGCAGGAGACAGGATACCCAGGCCTCGCTTCCCTTTGTCCACTTACACCTTCTCTGAGGTGGGGGCTGCTGTGGGATAACTTCAGTGGGAAAACATCTTTTCACTCTTTTCCCTTCCTTCTCCCCACAATTCCCCATGCAGGTAGCTCCTACGTAAGTGCTCTGGAAGTTGGAGGCCTTGTAGGCAGCATTGCAGCTGGCTACCTGTCAGACCGGGCCATGGCAAAGGTGAGCGGGCAGAAGGATCTGTAAAGAGAGACCCTTTGAAGCCGGGCAGTGGTGGCGCACGCCTTTAATCCCAGCTCTCAGGAGGCAGAGGCAGGCGGACCTCTGTGAGTTTGAGGCCAGCCTGGTCTACAGAGCAAGTTCCAGGACAGCCAAGGCTACACAGAGAAACCCTGTCTCCAAAACCAACCAACAAACAAACAAAAAAAGAGAGGCCCTTTGAGTCTTCTTTGCATGGCTGGACCAGTCAGTGGAGAGATGGGAGTCCTGGCGTATGGTCTGGTTGGCACATTAGTTCGATGAAAGTGGGGAATGATTCCAGACTTATCTCACCTGCCTTAAGAGATGTGGAGATGCCAGGCGTGGTGGCACACGCCTTTAATCCCAGGGCTCGGGAGGCAGAGGCAGGGGGATCACTGTGAGTTCAAGGTCAGCCTGGTCTACAAAGGGAGTCCAGGACAACCAAGGCTACACAGAAACCCTGTCTCGGAAAAAAAAAAAAAGAGAGAGAGAGAGATGTGGAGATAAGGCTTGTGGAAAAAGCTCTAACAGCAAACAGACCCAGAATCTCTCCCTAGTCAGCAGGTTTCTCTGCCCCCCAAGAAAACCACGGGTGGCATTAGCCTAGGTGCAGCACCCTAGCACGTGTCCCTTGCCTGCCCCAAGGTGGAGGAAGGGATGTTGTGGAATTTGGCCTTAGAACACCGGGCAGCTCCCAGGGCCTCCCAGAGCCGCCTGGGGCCAGGAACTGTGACACACTGCCAAAGACCTGTCAGCAACAGTCCTGCTGTGTCAGAGTCCAGGGGTGGGGGTGTTCTGGCCCACTCGGAGGGCCTGATGTGGCCGGCACTGTATCCTCAGGCGGGGCTGTCTGTGTATGGGAACCCTCGCCATGGCCTGTTGCTGTTCATGATGGCTGGCATGGCAGCATCCATGTTCCTCTTCCGGGTAACGGTGACCAGTGACTCACCCAAGGTAAATATAGTGCCTGGCTGGCTGCAGGGTACAAGCAGAAAAAGCAGGACACTCTCCCCTGGGCCAGCTCCTTCTCCCTCTGCTGTTCTTTAGTACCTCAGTTTCTTCCGTACTTTGTGTCCCGCCTCCACTCTGGGCCCGGTTTTCTTCTCTTTCCTCTGCGCTCTAGGATGCTTTCTGGACTCCTGCTCTCCATCCTCTGGCTGAGCTCACAGGCTTTACGGAGCACGAGGTGCCTTAAAGATATCTCTGGTTTTCTTCCTGGTCTGTCTCACTTTTGTTTCACCCCTGTCTTGCCCCTAACCAACCCAGCTTGCACAGATTCTGAGCTAACTAGCATCCAACACAGAGGGAGCACTATCTCCCTTGCCCACCTAGGCCCTTGGGGCTGGCTCACTCACTGTGCCAGTTGTACTGGGGAGTGGGGTGAGGGTGGCTACTGACTGTGCCTTGACTAGTCTGTTCCTCCTTAGGCACTTGTGGGCACTTTCCATTTCTCAACGCTGTCTCTCACTGCCCTTGCAGATTTGGATCCTAGTGTTGGGAGCTGTGTTTGGCTTTTCTTCTTATGGCCCCATTGCCTTGTTTGGAGTCATAGCCAATGAGAGTGCACCTCCCAACCTGTGTGGCACCTCTCACGCTATCGTGGGACTCATGGCCAATGGTAAGTGGAGCTTTCTGGAACAGCTGCCTCCCTTCCCTGCCTTGCTCGGCCTGTTAGAGGCAGCCCTGCCTAGCTGCTTAATCCCCCTCACATGTGGCTCAGGCTCTTCTCCTTCTCCACAACAGTGGGCGGATTTCTGGCTGGGTTGCCCTTCAGCACCATTGCCAAGCACTATAGCTGGAGCACAGCCTTCTGGGTGGCAGAAGTGATCTGTATAGCCAGCACAATTGCCTTCTTTCTACTTCGAAATATCCGCACCAAGATGGGCCGAGTACCCAAGAAGGCAGAGTAAGGAAAGTACTCACTGTGGAGCGTCCCCAACTGCAGCCTGGCTCGCAGGACAGAGAGGGAGACGCTGCTCTGGCTAGCATAGAACCTTCGCCTTTCTGTGTCTACACTGTCTCCCTGAACATCCATGGTGCTGCGAGTTATCGGTGGCTAATGAGATCCCAGCTCCCCATCCTATGCTCTATTTAAATGTTTGTTTTTAGACTCCATCAACTTGTTTCTATCTTCTAGCCGACAGACAACGCCTGCATTCAGGGTGTCTCCCCGACCCTTCATCCCTCCTAGGTCCTGTCCCCATCTCCTAGTGAGGTGACTCTGTCTCTGCAGCTGCAGAACTCTAATGGCTTGCAGTTTCTGTTGTACCCTAAGGCTTCTTTGGCAGGGAGCAAAGTTTTTGCCAACTCCCTAAGGGAGAGCGGCCACCATGCTCATCAATTCCCTGGGACAGAAGGGAGGAACAAAGAGGGCAAGCCGACTTGTTATAGATTAATAAAACTAGATTTGATACTAATTAGTGGTTCATCCTTTCTTTTCTTTTTAGGAAAAAAAAATTTTTTTTAAAGCCGGGTGTGGTGGTGCATGCCTTTAATCTCAGCACTTGGGAGGCAGAAGCTAGTGGATCGCTATGAGTTCAAGGCCAGCCTGGTCTACAAAGCAAGTCCAGGACAGCCAAGGCTACACAGAGAAACCCTGTCTCACAAAACAAAACAAACAAAAACAAGCTCAGCATTCAGCTGAGCACTGTACACTTCTGGGTTGCAAGTAGGTCAAATAACTTGATGGAAGGTGGTCAAAAAGCAGGGGTCCAAAGTCAGGCCTTCAGAAACTGCCTTGAGGATTTTGAAGCACAGGTATTTTGTAACTTGCTAAATTCTGTGTGTAACAGAACGTACATCCCGGGGTCAGAGTGTATACTGAGATAGAACTTAGCGTGACTCATAAGTGCTAGTAAGAGTCCATCATCTACCACCCAGCCCCTCAGGCTCCGAGGAAGTCAGCAGCTCTTGGGATCCCATCTAAGGCTCAGGAGTCAAACTCTTATGTTAAGGTTTTTTTGTTTTGGTTTGTTTTCCTGAGACAGGGTTTCTCTGCGTAGACTTGGCTGTCCCTGACTGGCTTTGTAGACCAGGCTGGCCTTGAACATAAAGAGATCCACTTGCCTCTGCCTTCCTAAGTGCTGGGATTACAGGTGTGCACCGATGTGCCTGGCCTATTATATCAATGAACATCAATTTGTTTTGTTTTCTACTAAAAGAGATTACCTCACCTATGAAAAATGCCCTTACATTTCTGCCTTCCCCTCCCATGCCTTTTCCCCAGACCATCAGTTAGGACAGCAAACACTAGAACAAAGGAATGTTTATTACAGCATTGCTAAGCCAGCTTCCCCCATAAATAAGTCTGTACAGAGTGGGGCAGAGGGCTGTAATATATACAGAAGGGCAGCGAATGTGGCAGTCTAGCCCAGGACCCGTCCCCGTCGCCAGGCTCAGTGCTCTCCCACTTTCAAGTATATTAGCAAGGCTGCTGCAGTAGGAGCCTCACTGGAGTAGAAACAGCAAAGCCCTTTCCAGCACGTCTCAGAACTCAGGGGTCCATTCCAGGTTCAGCCTATGACCCAGGTCCAAAAGTGCCAGCCTTCTCTGCCACCTCCAGAGCTAGCTTCAGGTTTTGGTCAAACAGCTCACATCTAGGCCAGACCCAGAAGACAAGACATTGTGAGGTGTGACACTCCCACCACAAAGGGTAGAGGCAGAACCATTAGAAACTACATGAAGGACACAAAACACAAGGAAACCCTATATTCTCAAGATAAACAGAGCTGGTCACTGTTCTTTACTTGAAAGTGATACGTGGTCACTTTAAATGACGTGGGAGACAGCACAAGGCTCTGGCAGGCTCTGGGCATGGGGCTACCTACCTGATAGGCATTTCCAAGGAGTAGAATGGATTCTTGAGGGCAAAGTCTGAGTAAATTTCATAAATTTTTCGGAGAAGAGAATCTATTCCAGCTTGCCTAGGATCTGCCAGGACCACAAACTTGATCCCTGAGGAAAGCCAGGAATGATTACCCAAGGACAGAGAATGCAGCAAACAGCTTTCTGTATTTTTGCAGCCCTTTCGGTTTTGTAAAGTACTACCATGAGCCCATTTTTATTTTGTCCTCATTGCAACATAAAGCAGCTAACAAAGGCGGCTAGAGATGAGGTGACTTCACTGTCACTGGGTAATGAGTGGAGGTCAACTGCCATTTTCAGACTTGGCATTCATCAAGAGAAACAGGACAACCAGACAGACTGGCAGGTCAGTGATCTGCGTCAAGGAGCGAAGCGATGATGGGCAGGATCCAAAGGGCATGTCTATTTGCCTTTCGATTTTTATTTAAAAGAACACACCTTCCAAAATGTGAGAAACCTAACATTGCTGTGGATTTTATCCACACCCAGGAGAACCAGAGTTGAGCATACTGGCTGACATAAACAAAATCAGCCTCTCGTTCAATATTGGCTTTGGCAAATGATTGTGTTTGTACAACTGTGCCTGAAAAACCTGACACCATCCCTGTTGCTGTTTACCAAAGCTTTCTCAAGTCAATCCCTTGGTCCAATCTGCCCCACCTGTCCCTGTGAGCTCTGCAGACACATACCTGTGAGTGTTTGGAAGCAGTGCAGTTTGAACGTATCTGTCTCCAGCATCTCAATGCCTGAACTGCCTTGTTCTGGAGACAGCTGGGAACCAATGGCAAACAACCTATATGCAAAGGAGGTAAAGTTGGGAATGTACAAGTGACACAAAAGTGCTCCTCAAACGCTTCCACTCAAGAACCCATCTCTGGAGGAATTCACTTGACAACCTGGGACAGTCAGGAGAAATACTTGTGAACTGCCTAGCAGGAGCATCAAAACTTTTCTTCTTTCAGATTTATTTATTGTGTATATAGTAGTCTGCCTGCATGTACACCTGCAGGCCAGAAGAGAGCATCAGATCTCATCATAGATGGTTGTGAGCAAACATGTGGCTGATGGGAATTGAACTCAGGACCTCTGAATGAGCAGTCAGTGCTCTTAAACCTCTGAGCCATCTCTCCAGCCCCCACATCAAAACTTTTAAGATTCATGTGCCTTCTGTATACATTGTACATGATATAATTTGCTATAAAACAGTTTCCCTAAGAGTTATTTAATTTTTATTCATTTTATTTATCGTCTCAAGCCTGGTCACTTGGTAATGTGGTGCCTGAGAAGTCACTTCATCTCTAGCTTCCTGTGTAGACTGCTTTACGTAGCAAGAAGGACAAAATAAAAATGGGCTTATGGCGGTACATGAGTGTTTTTGTCTCATCTATGCATGCATACCACATGGTGCCTGGTGCCCATGGGGGACAGAAGGCAGCGAATCTGTTGGCACACGACTTACAGTTGTGAGCCACCAACGTAGATGCTGGCTTTCTGCAAGAGCAGCTAACACTGAACCATCTCTCCAGCCCCAATATTAAACATTTTACACTAAATATGTTTAGCTAAACCAACGTGCTAGAGAATACCTTACTAGGTCACAGCTATTCCTACGTCAACACATCTTATACCATAATCACAGGAAGAGTTTTTAAATTTATTATTTATATAGTGTTCTGCCCACATGTGCACCTGTCAGCCACAAGTAGGCACCAGATCTCATTACAGATGGTTGTGAGCCACCATGTGGTTGCTGGAAATTGAACTCCGGACCTTTGGAAGAGCAGTGCTCTTAATCTCTGAGTCACCTCTCCAGCCCCACAGGAAGAATTTAATGTCCATTTAATTCAATTACTTATCCAGGCCGTGGTGGTGATGCATGCCTTTAATCCCTGCACTCCATGAGGCAAAGGCAGGAAAACAGATTTGAGTTCGAAGCCAGCCTGGTCTACAAAGCCAGTCCAGGACAGCAAAGGCTACACAGAGAAACCCTGTCTCGAAAAACCAAAAAAAGAAGGACTCCATTTATCACTTGTCAATTTTCTTAGCTGTTGGAGCCACTCAAGAGAATTTCTTTTCTTTCTTTTCCTTTCTAAAAGTTTGAGTCTCTGCCTCGAAAAACAAAACAAACAAACAAACAAAAAAGATGAAGAAACCAGGGCTGGAGAGATAGCTCAGAGGTTAAGAGCACCGTCTGCTCTTCCAGAGGTCCTGAGGTCAATTCCCATCAATCACAGGGTGGCTCACAGCCATCTATAATGTGATCTAATGCCCTCTTCTGGCCTGCAGGTGTACAGTTAGGCAGAGCACTGTATAATAAATAAATCTTTAAAAAGAAAGAAAGAAACCAGGGCTAAGAGAACAGAAGCCGTTCAGGCAAAATCAAAATTACCTCAAGCCTGGATATAGCTGGTCAGTTATTTCTTCATGACAAGAGCTCTGCCACTTAAGAGGTACAAAATGACTGTCAGCACACACACACACACACACACACACACACACACACACACACACAAACACTTTAGCCGGCCTAGAGACAGGTACACTAGGAAAGTCTGGGAGAGGTTAAAGGGGAAAGGGCACTTACGAGTGGAACATGGAGGCCAGCATAAGCTTCTCGTTAGAGGTAAGGCGGGGCCGGCCGAATCGAATGGACACCGGGTAATTGGCCGAGTTACCCAGATACTCCAGCACTTCTTTCCCGTCGGCCGTGTACTTCCCGTTCACATCCACGCCATTGATGGCCAGCACTGCGTGGCCTACTACAGACCAGAGAGCCTACGGATCAGAGACGGCCCGGCCCACGCCCCACCCCTCCTTTGACTCCCACTCCCATTCGAACCTCACCCCTCCTCTCACTCCCACTCCCACCCTGCACGCTCCCACCATTCCACTTCCGCAGGCCGGCCCCGCCCTTGAGCCCAGCCCACCTCGGATGCCGTCGCGCTGTCCGAAAGCGACCAGCACACGCTCGTCGTGCAGTTTCAGCAGCAGATCCAGCGGGTAGCTGAAAGTTTTCTCAGCCTCAGCCCGTGGCGAGTAGCTGTCCCACTGGTAAATCAGGCCACCGGCTTTGTTCACTACGTACACACTAAAAATCGCCATTGCTGAGTTACCGATGGGACGCTACAACCCAGCCTCCTCCACGCAGCCCAGCCCCGGAACTGGTGTCATAGCCCCGCCCCCTGGCCCCTTTTCCCCGCCCCCCGCGCGCCTGAAGCGCACGCGCAAACCAAGATTTTATTTTCTTCCCCCGCCCCAGCTCCGAAAAAACAAATTTCTGAGAAGTGGTCTACAGCATTTCTCAGTGCCAGAGGCGAGCATTAGTGACTGCCGGGTCGCCTGCAGCTGAGTCTAGCCCTAAGAGGCGCAGCTTGCAGATTGGAAGCCCCTTCCCCTTTTCCGCCTCTCACAAGTGGGTGAGGCGGAGATTAGTCTAAGCGTGGCCCCACCCCTTGCCCCGGAAGTCCTCTCTCGAGGCGGAGGTTTCTGGGATTGTTGGCCAGGCGGGCTTCCTTTTTCTCCGACATCTTAGTGAGGCTGCAGTGGTTGTCGCCACTCTCCTAGCTTTGCCATGGTGAGGCTCCCTAGTGTTGAGCAACGGGTGTTCAGAGGGCCGAGCGGTGCTGGGGGATGGGGGAGGCGACCCTATACGGAGGGCTTCGTGCTCTGCGGGCTTGTGTTCGGCGGCGGCCGCGGGCACTGCGTCCATGTGCTCCGGCGTCGCCGCCAAGGGTAGGGGAAGAACTGCCATCGGGGCGCATGGGGCCACCCTGTGACCAGCCTGCCCTCCCGATTTCTTTCCCTAGCCGCCCAAGGACGACAAGAAGAAGAAAGATGCTGGAAAGTCGGCCAAAAAAGACAAAGACCCAGTAAATAAGTCTGGTGGCAAGGCCAAAAAGAAGGTAAGGTATAGATAGCCATTTGTTAGAGAGGAAAATTGGGCGGGAGGGGGCCTTTCGTGAACGCGTGTGCTGTGATTTCCCCCCAGTGAGTCTAGAACCATACTGTTGGCTTTGCCTATAACTCTGCTCACTTTTGTCAGTATTTCAGGAATACGGTGGTGTATATTCCTTTAAAGCAGTGGTTCTTAACCTTCTACTGCCACGACCCTTTAATACAGTTCCCCGTATAGTGTTGACCCCAAACCATAAGACTGTTTTCGTTGCTACCTCATAACTAACTTTTATTTTTTAAAAATATCTGATCTGCGACACAGAGGTTGAGAACCGATGCTTTAAAACTACGGGGGAAAAGTGTGTGAAGTCTCTGTTTCAATTCTAACAGTTGGTCTAGAGTTTACCTTGTTCCTAGACAAGGTCACTTAGATCTGTCACTTACTTTGAATTTGAAGTCTTTATTTTTCCCGAGGTGCTGACTGGGGTTTCTCAGATTTGTGTTATTTGGGAGAGAGAGGATGGTTCTTCCTGGAGCCCTGACTAGTCCTCTTATCTCTTCTTATGAGCAGAAGTGGTCCAAAGGCAAAGTTCGGGACAAGCTCAACAATTTAGTCCTGTTTGACAAAGCCACATACGACAAACTCTGCAAGGAAGTTCCCAACTATAAGCTTATTACTCCAGCTGTGGTCTCTGAGAGACTGAAGATCCGCGGCTCCTTGGCCAGGGCAGCCCTTCAGGAGCTGCTCAGTAAAGGTAAAAGATGCGGCCTGTGTTTTCCTGAGTGGTTTGGTTTGTTAGTAGCATTACCAAGAAAAAATTTCTTTCTGAGACAGGGTTTCTCTGTGTAGACCAGACTGGACTATACAGAGATCCATCTGCCTCCACCTCACAAGTGCTAGGATTAAAGGCATACAGGCACCACCATGCCTGGCCATTGAGGCTCCTTCAAGTGAATAAATGCATAGACTTAGAGAAAAGATTACTGCTTTTTTGTTGTTTTGAAATAGGAACTCTCCGTATCCCTGGTTGCCCTTGAACTCCCTTGTAAACCAGGCTGGCCTTGAGATCTACCTGCCTTTGCCTCTCATACACTGCGTGTAAAGGTGGTCACCACCCTGCTCTCCTACTGCTGTTGTTTTAACTTTATAGTTGGCCTTTAGTTCTCGACCCTTTTAGATTCTCTGGATAAAAGCGAGCATCACCATGCCTTGCTACTTTGGGAGACCATTTCACTATGTAGTCCAGGCAAATTATCCTCCTGCCTCCAGTGTTTTGTTTATAGTCATTTCTTCTAAATACACTGACCCAAGTGATGGGGTCTGGCGTGGTAAGAGTTGGAAGATAACCTTGGAGAGAAGCACATGTACTCGTGCAGTAAACCTAACACTTCCAAAGCGAGATGGTAGGCAGGGAGGACAGGAGAAAAGCTCGTGGTCAGCTAGCCTACTATACTGCTGTGCAGCAGCAGGGCGAAACTGACTCCCTGCACTGAATTCATAGTAAGTCCTTAAAACAACAAAAAACTATATTGGTAGCTCACACTGTCAATGATAGTATGTTCCTGCCCTAGACAGGGTTCTTCTGTGTAGCCCTGGCTGTCCTCCAACTCAGTGATCATCTGCCTCCGGAGTGCTGTGATTAAAGGCGTACGCCTAGCAGGGAATGTAACAGTTTTTCAAGACAGGGTTTCTCTGTGTAGCCTTGGCTGATTTATACTAACTTTGTAGACCACGTGGGCCTCAAACTCACAGCGATCTTCCTGTCTTGGCCTCCTGAGTGCTGGAATTAAAGGCGTGTGCCGCCAAGCCCAGCAGAATGTAACATTTTTAATACAGCAGATACTCAGGTGTTTGCTGCTACTTTTTCCCTCCAAGACAGGGTTTCTCTGTGTAGGTGTAGCTGTCCTAGACTCAGTAGTCAAGGCTAGCCTTGAGATCAGAGATCCACTTGCCTCTGCCTCAGTGCTGGGATTAAAGAGGTGCACGATGCCCAGGTCACTTGCTACTTCTTTTCTAAATAGAATTACTACACAGAAAAACCCTGTCTCAAGAGAAAAAAAAAACCCATCATCTTTGGAGCTGGAGAGATGGCTCAAAACCATCTGTGATACCAGTTCCCAGGGCATCTTCTCAGATACCAGGTGCACACATAATACTCAATGCAGACAGAGCCTTCAAATACATTGAATTTTAAACACTTTACCCTTTTTCTTAGGACTTATCAAGCTGGTTTCGAAGCACAGAGCCCAAGTAATTTACACAAGAAACACAAAGGGTGGAGATGCCCCAGCTGCTGGTGAAGATGCATAAGCAGGTGAGAGAACCAAAGGTGTTTTGAAGTATTGTGTGTTCCCCTTATGAGAACTCAGATTGTGACTAATTTATTTCCTTTTTTTTTTAAACAGGCTAAATCAGCTGTACATTTGGGAAAATAAAACTTTATTAAATCAAATGAATGGGTGCTTCTGTTTCCTTAAAAAGGCAACTGGAGAGCATTTTGGTCTTAGTTGGAATGCACTCATTGGCTGAGATCAGAAGTTACCAGACTGGTAATCTTCAGCTCTTTTCTTTATGTGATTGCTTGCTTCTTGTTGCTGCTTCAGTTTTGAATTGATGCCTGAAAGGAAATGAGGACTTAGCCGGGACAGAAAGTCGGGAGGCAGGCAGATTGCTGTGAGTACAAAGGGAGTCCAGGACAGCCAGAGCTACACAGAGAAACCCTGTCTCAAAAAAATAAAGTCTGTAGGGAGGTAGCGGTCCATCCATACCTGGACTGCCAGCGGCGCCCGTTATTCCAGACTCTGCCAAAAGAGGGCAGCCAGCTTGCGCTGGTGTTGGAGCTGTGGTCAAAGTTGGCACCAACTCGCTCTGGGGGGAGTTTCTTCAACTTTTGTTTTTCCTCTGCAAATAGAAAATATGTTGGCCTGGCTGGATTTGAATTCAAGTAGATTTGTCTCATAGACAGTAGGTGGGTCTGTAGGCACACACTACTACACTGCAGCTAGCTTAGGTGATGGCTTTGGATGTGTGTGTTGCTGCTGCTTACTCTCTTTCAGGAATTCTTCATAGGAAGGTCCTATCAGGTTTCCAGGATTGTGCTCCTCCTCTTGGACCATCCAGGGTGGTATAGCACCTAGAACAAGCACAGCCCTTTAATATAGGTCAAACAGGATCCTGCTAGGTGTGCTTAAAATAAGCCAGGGGGGCTGGTGAATTGGCTCAGCGGTTAAGAGCACAATCTGCTCTTCCAAAGGTCTTCCAAAGGTAGCTCACTACCATCTATAATGAGATCTGGTGCCCTCTTCTGGTATGCAGTTATACATGTAAGCAGAACATTGTATGTGTAATATATAAATCTTTTTTTAAAAATTAAGCCCAGGGATTCTGGAGCTTGGCAGCCCACAAACAGCTGAAACCAGTCTCTAGTGCCTTTGTACATTTTCATTTTTGTGTAGAGTAGTGTTCTGCTTGTGTATATGGCTGTACCATGTATATACCTAGTGCCTATTGAAATCACAAAAGAGGGCAGCTTTGGGGGCGTGGAGGGGATATAAAAGTTTTCTCTGTAACCCTGGTTGTCCTGGAACTCAGAGATCCACGCCTAATGATATGAGTTTTGATTCCCAGAACCCACACAGTGGAAGAGAAGGATGAACTCCCACAGTTATCTTTTGACTCTACACATAAGCCACAGTGTGCTCACACTACACACACAAAAATAAACAAATGTCATGTGAGTGGCCATCCATCCGCACCCTCAAAAATATTTAAGGAGGTTGGGGAAAACCAACAAAAACTCAGGTGGCAGTATTGTATGCCTTTAAAGCACTTGGGAGGCAGAGGCAGTGCTCTTAACCACTGAGCCCTCTCTCCAGCCCTTTATTTTGTTTTTTTTCAAGACAAGGTTTCTCTGTAACAGCCCTGACAGTCCTAGGTTTACTTTGTAGACCAAGCTGGCCTCAGAACTGACAGAGATCCGCCTGCCTCTGTCTCTGCCTCCCAAGTGCTGGGATTAACAGTGTGTACCACCATGCCTGGCCTTTTTTGAGACAGGGACTCACTATATTCTTGGTTGGCCTGGAATTTACTATATAGACCATGCTTGCCTTGAGTTTATAGAGATCTGAATATTAGAATTAAAAGTGTCAGCCGGGCATGGTGGCGCACGCCTTTAATCCCAGCACTTGGGAGGCAGAGGCAGGTGGATCGCTGTGAGTTTCAGGACAGCCAAGGCTACACAAAGAAACCCTGTCTCATTGAAACAAACAGTGTTTGCCTGTGCCTCCTGAATACTGGGATTAAAGGCTTTGTATCATCATACCCAGTCTCCCTTTGCCTTGTCTGTCTGGTTTTTTTTTTTAGATAGGGTTTTTCTGTGTAGCTTTGACTGTCTTGGACTCTTTTTTTTTTTTTTTTAATTATTTATTATTGTTATGTATTGAGTGTTCTTCCTGCACGTACACCTTTAGGCCAGATCACATTACAGATGGTTGTGAGCCACCATGTGGTTGCTGGGAATTGAACTCAAGACCTTTAGGAAGAGCTCTTAACCACTGAGCCATCTCTCCAGCGCAGTGTCCTGGACTCTTTGTAACTAGGCTGGCCTTGAACTCACAGAGATCTGCCTGCCTCTGCCTCCCCAGCGCTGGGATTAAAGGCGTGGAACACCATGCCTGGCTTGAGTACACATCTCAGCCTGGCTTCAAAATCAAGATCCTCCTGCCCCAGCCTCCCAAGTACTGGACGTAGGGGCTTTTCTGTTGCTGTCTGTCTTGCTGCGATGAGATGCCAGTAACTAAAACAAGCTTGGTTTCAGCTAGGGTCTCTGGTCAGCCGGGATTCTTCTGTCTCCATCCCACAGTGCTAGGGCTAAAGCCATGCCTGGCTTCTTTTCTGGTGCTGAGGGTTGGAGGCTGGGTCTTCATGCTTACACAGCAAGAACTCTAACTGAGCCATTTCCTCAGCTCTTGGAAGTTTTGATCTATTGCAGATAATTTTTTTTAAGGCTTTAAAAAGAAAACAGAGAAGGGCATGGTGGCACACCCAGCACTGGGGAGGCAGAGGCAGGTGGATCTCTGAGTTCAAGGCCAGCCTGGTTTACAAAGCAAGTCCAGGACAGTTAAGGCTACACAGAAAAACCCTGTCTTGAAAACCCAAAATAAGAACACAGCAAACTAATGAGATATGGCATCTGTCTAATTCTAACACTTTAGGAGCTCAAAGCCAACATGAGCTAAGGGTTAAACTATGAAAAAGCTGTGTGTGGTGATGCACACCTTCAATCCCAGCACTAAGGAGATAGAAGAGATCTGCAGGCCATCCCTAGCCAGGCTACATAGTAAGACCCTGTCTAAACAAGACCAAAAACCAGACACAGTCTTGCAGACACAGAAACAATGCTCAAACTTACCTGAGTGGATGTTACCAACTCCAGGTGTTTCCTGTGGTGAAAAGGGGGAAGAAAGTAAGATGTAAGAAATCCATATGATCAAATACTCATAGCCAGAGACAGTAAACTTTAAGAAAGAGGAACACAACTTCTGACAGCGCTACTTCTGAAGAATTCACCTATCACTGAGAACAATCCCAAGTTAGAACTGAGGTGTTGGTCCGTAAATACCTTGGTTATAGGGCAACACAGGAAATGGGAGGAGGTGCTTGGACTCAATGGCCTCAAATCCCCGTGGGGTACCCAAGTGTGGATTCCAAGAGTCTAGGAACACTACCAGAGAAGGGTACAGTACTGGAAACCCCACAGAGAAGATGGGAGGCGGCTAGAATGGGACCTGAGGGGTCAGCGGCCCTCTCCTGGTTTGCCTGTCCATTGTACCTGATGGCCAATGAATGTTAGGTGCTGTCCCGTCTCCATCCAGTCAAGCTCAGGAACAGGTTGCAGGTCCACGTGTGATACCTGCTGTGAGCTGGAGGCTGTGTGGCTGGAAGACAGGGAAGCCAGGCTGGCAGATGAGGTCCTTGAGCAGTGAGGGTGGCAAGCGTTAGATCTGCTCCCATGCCCCCGCCTCCACCTCACGACGTTCCCTGGTAACTTACCCATTGGCTGCTTTCCAGCTTCCTGCAGCTGAAGAGCCCTCTTCTGGATCTAGCTCTGCCTGAGGCTGAGTTTGATTCAGGAAAAATAAATGTGTCTAAAGTGCTTAGGAGCCTACCTGGGCCATGCCCCCCCACAGCAGTGACTTATAGAGGATACTGCCCATATGCCAACTCCCAGCCCTGCCCACAGCTCCACTCAAGGGGCCTGCCCCAGTGGACAGGGAAGGGAATTGAGGCATATGAACTTGTGACCCATTAGCTCTCTTGAGTTGAAACACTGGACTGGAAATCCGGGCATCAGTGGGTTTGGATACTGCTCTGGGTCCTCCGAGGGAAACCAACCTCTAAGGCAGTTCGGACCACTTCCTGCCGACTTTCTTCTACCTCACGGATCTGAGCTGCCATCTGTGAGAGAGAGAATGCTTAGGTCGGCTCAGGACCACAGGGAGAGGGCCTCCAGAAGCCTTTCTTCCTACCTCTTTAATCACCTCGTCCTCCTTTTCCTCATAGGAATCCAAGCCTTTCACCATGGATTTCTTAAACCTAAAAATATAAGAATTATATAGAAATAATGAAGATAGAGAAATCAGCCTAAAACTTCAGCTCCACCAGTTGTATAGGACACTCCAGGAGAGTTTTTAATTCTGAGGGAAAAACTGAGAGGGCCTGATTATAGTTTAGACTAGCACAGAACTCTCACCTCAGCCATCTGAGTGCTGACAACACAGAGATGAACCACCATGCTCAGCTTAATTCTGAGAATTTTCAACTCACAAAAACAACTGGTAAAGTGAGCAGTGAGCACCTATGCCTTTCACCAGGGTACTGGTAACACTTTCACACAGATCCACTATTCTTCATTTATTTTCGCTTTAAATTTTTATTTATTTATTTTGGTTTTTTTTGTTTTTGTTTTTGTTTTTTTTTGTTTTTTTTTTTTGAGACAGGCTTTCTCATAAGTCCTGGCTGTCCTGGACTCACTTTGTAGACCAGGCTAGCCTTGAACTCACAGAAATCCCCCTGCCTCTGCCTCTCAAGTCCTAGGATTAAAGGTGTGTGCTACCACTCCCTCCCTCACACCACCACCCCCTTTTTTTGTGAGACAGGGCTTCTCTGTGTAGCCCTGGCTGTTCTGGAACTCCTCACTCTGTAGACCAGGCTGGCCTTGAACTCAGAGATCCCTTTGTCTCTGGATCCTGAGTGGAGTTAAAGGCGTACGCCACCACCGCCTGGCCCACTTAACATTTTTATCTTATGAATTTGTAGGATATTTTCCTATTTAAATCCCACCATTCCTTAAATGTATCTCCTTTGGCCACAGTGCAAACTCTGGTTCCCAACAACATATTATTAGTATTTGTTTTATACTGCAATACTTAGAAAGGCTGGAGAGATAGCTCAGTGATAGCTTACAAGCACCGGCTGCTCCTCTAGAGAGCTCAGGATTGATTGCCAGCACCCACATGGAGACTACCCAGTTCTGGGGATCTAATGCCCTCTTCTAGCTTTAGAGGGCACCAGGCTCACAAATACTATGCAAATAAACATGCTGGTAGAAAAATCATACACAAGGTGGGCGTGGTGGCACACGCCTTTAATCCCAGAACTCTGGAGGCAGAGGCAGGAGGACTGATGTGAGTTCGAGGGCTGCCTGGTCTACAAAGAGAGTCCAGGACTGCCAAGGCTACACAGAGAAACCCTGTCTCAAAAAAACAAAATCCACATAAAACCACCCATTTTTTTTAAAAGTACATACTACTCTTCCAATGGATCAAATTCAGTTCTCAGCACACATTGGGCAGCTGACACGACCTGTAACTCCAACTCCAGGGGATTTAATGCTTCTGTCCTCCTTGTGCAGCAACACTCACATGCATATACCCAACGCAGATACAGGCACACACATATATACACAAAAAACAGTCAACCTTAAAAATACAGTCACAGACACACATATATATACACACAAAACAGTCAACCTTCAAAATACAGTCACAGACACACACACACATATATATACACACAAAAAATAGTCAATCTTGGTCAGGCAGTGGTGGCACACACCTTTAATCACAGCACTTGGGAGGCAGAGGCAGGCAGATCTCTGTGAGTTTGAGGCCAGCCTAGTCTACAAAGTGAGTCTAGGACAGCCAGGGCTATTACACAGAGAAACCTAGTCTCAAAAAAACCAAATAAATACATACATACATACATTCGCTCACATATACACACATAAAATATTCTTTAAAAAAAAAAAAGCTGGGCAGTGGTGACACTCGCCTTTAATCCCAGCACTTGGGAGGCAGAGGCAGACAGATCTCTATGAGTTTGAGGCCAGCCTGCTCTACAATGCAAGTCTAGGACAACCACGGCTACTCAGAGAAACCCTGTCCCCGAAAACAACCAAAAAACAAAAACAAAATACCACAGCTGGCTTGGAGATTAAGCTCAGAGTTTAAGAGCACATGCTGCTCTTACATACAACTCAGGTTCGTTTCCAACACACATGTGGGGCTATTCACAACTGCTGTAAGTCTAGCCCCCGGAAGATAGCACCTCCAAGAACACCTGCATTTGCACACATCCTCCCCATCGTTAAAAATGAAAGTAAGGGGCTGGAGAGATGGCTCAGAGGTTAAGGGCACTGATTGTTCATCATCCAGAGGTCCTGAGTTCAATCTCCAGCAACCACATGGTGGCTCACAGCCATCTATAATGTGATCTGATGCCTTCTTCTGGCCAGCAGGTGTATGTGCAGCCAGAACACTTTATATGTAATAAAATAAATAAATCTTTAAAAAAAAAAAAAAAGAAAGAAAGTAAGGCTGGAGAAATGGCTCAGAGGTTAACAGCACTGGATGCTCTTAGAGAGGATCTGGTTTTGGTTTTAAGCAGCCACGTGGTGGTTCACAACTTCTGTAACTCCAGGTCTAAGGCATGTGACATCCTCCTCTGGCCTCTGCAGGCACTACATGCTTATGGCATACATACATATAATACAGGCAAAAACTCCTACACATAAAATAAGTTTTAACTGCCAGGCAGTGGTAGGCCCGCCTTTTATCCCAGCCCTTGGGAGGCAGAGGCAGGTGGATCGCTGTGAGTTTGAGGCCAGTCTGTTCTACAAAGCGAGTCCAGGACAGCCAAGGCTACACAGAGAAACCCTGTTTCGAAAAAACCAAAACAAACAAACAAAAAAAAAAAAACCAAAAACAAAAAAAGAAGTCTTACCTAATACCACCATTGAGAAAGTGGATGCAGGAAGATCTTGTATTTGAGGCCAGTACGGATTACATAGTGACATCCTGTCTCAAAACAGAGCTAGGCAATCCTCCTGTCTTTTGCCTCCTTGGTGTAGGCATGTATTCCTATGCTCTTTTACACCTTGATTTTTTTTTCCTTTTTTTACTTAGAAGGATGAGTCAAATGTGGTGGTGCACGCCTTTAGTCTCAGCACTCAAGAGTCAGAGGCAGGCAGATCTCTGTGAGTTCAAGGACAACCTGATCTACACAGTGAGTTCCAGGATAGACAGGGCTACATAAAGACGCTATCTCAAAAACTAACTCAAAAACTAACTAAATAAATAAATCTCTCTCAATAGTAAGTTTTTATATATCTATCTTCATTCACCATACGCTGGAGGCTGGAGAAATAGCTCAGAGGTTAAGAGTACTATCTGCTTTATAGAGACCCAAGTTTAAAGAACCCACACAGCAGCTCACAACCATCTGTGACTGCAGTTCCAGGGGATCAGATGCCTTCTTTTAACTCTGAGGCTAGCAACCCTCTTGTCTCAGCCTTCCAAACACCTGGAACTGTAGGCATAAGGCTCTGTAGCTATAAGGTTATTTTATAATTCAAAGGCTGATTTCTGCACACATACACACAATTTTGGGTTGCAATCCTTGTTCTGAGAATTTCCTGTCTAAATGTTGTACTAATTCTGCTCTCCAATTGTACCCCTGATATGTCAATAAGGTAGCTTACAGCCAATCAAAGAGCAGGGGACAGAATAAGGCTGGACTTCCCACCAGCCAGCATACCCAGCCATCACATCTTTAGTGTGTATGTATGTTTGTTTGTTTGTTTTTGGTTTTTCGAGACAGGGTTTCTCTGTGTAGCTCTGGTTGTCCTGGACTCGCTTTGTAGACCAGGCTGGCCTCGAACTCACAGCGATCCGCCTGCCTCTGCCTCTCGAGTGCTGGGATTAAAGGCGTGCGCCACCACGCCCAGCTGTATGTGTGTTTAATATAGAACTTGAAACGTATACTAATAAAAGGTGCTATGAAAACACTAAATAATAATGAAATCCTCACTGGACTTTGCAATACATTTGCTTATTTTTAGTATTTTGAGACATAGCTTGGGCTGCCCTGGATCTTCCTAATTCAGGTACTTGACTTTGAACTCCCCCAATTTGCTCTTGTTTTGAGATAAGGCCTCATTCTGTAGCCCAGGCTGGCTTTGAACTCTCAAGAATGTTCTCTCAGCCTCCCTCATGCTGGGATTACAGACACTCACTCAGAACTGCCTGAAGCTTTTGTACCTGACAAAGATCTGGAGAGTTCACTCTACTACCTCCTCTTTTCTTTTTTTCTTTATCTTTTGAAAAGAATTATTATTTATACAGTAGTCTGCCGACAACCGCCCACCACAAGAAGGCACTGGATCTCATTATAGATGGTTGTGAGCCACCATGTGGTTGCTGGGAATTGAACTCGGGACCTTTGGAAGAGCAGCCAGTGCTCTTAACCTCTGAGCCACCTCTCCAGCCCTACATCGTCTTTTCCAGGTAACTTACCTTGCATAATCCTGGGGGGAGATCAGAAATTTCTCTTTCATTTGGGCATCAGCCTTATTCTCCCACCAGAATTTGTTGGTGGCTTTCTTATGCTCTGGGCTGAGAATGGAGAGGAAGAATAACCTTAGCAAGACTTTAAGGCAGTAAAATGGTATCAAGGTGCTAAGTAAGTAATACAGATTGGCCTCGGGGTTGTTTCCATGGACAAGGCAGAGAGAGGAGTATTATTTATTACCAACCTCTTCGAGATCTCCATTTCAGGACTCCTTTTTTTCCCAATAAAGTATGAGGTGGTGGGAAGGGCTGGCTTTCCTAGCAAAACCTCCTACACCACTGGGACCACGGTAGGGCTAAGACACACTACGCTCCAACGTTGTCCAGGTAACTTAATCCATACCCCAATTAAGTCACAAAAGCGACCCTCCTCTCCCCAATTCCAATTTTCCAATCCCACATAGGCGTCGATCTGTGTGTGTGTACAGAGGGGGAGGTGGTGTTCCCCGGCTGTCACCTGGCCAGGTGTTCCAGCAGACCCCCGTGCAGCACTGTCAGGTTCCCATGGCTCAGATGTTTTCGCACTTCGCAGCCACAGCACGGGCACCAACAGCACCGATCGTGCTCGGGGACGTAGCGCTCCACCTGGGCGGCACGGACGGCCTTGCGGGCGGCCTCCACCTGCCGGACACAAGACAGCTAGGACCCTGAAACCACAGCCCGCATCCCCGGCCTCCCCCAGCGCCGCGTCCGCACCTGCGGTAGAAGCCGCTCCAGAGCTCCCTTCAACTGCCGCTGGTGCTTGTGGCTGTAGACGTGTCCGCGACCACAGAAGAAGGTTTGGCGACACAGGGGACAGCGCTGAGGTGGCGCCATAGACCCAGGACCACCGATGACCGCCACCAGCAGCCGGCTTGTCACCACCCACTGACCCCTGACCTCTCAGGGCGGGGCGGGGCGGGGCGAACAGTGGAGCTCCCGGGCTCCCCCAGAGGCAGTAAGCGCTATTGCAATCCGTTCTGCGCCTGCGCAGACGCTTATCTACCACGCGCCGGAGAAAAAGGACCTCAGACCATATACGTTGAGGAAGACCCAAAGGAGACAGCGTAACAAATCAGAGCTGGCAATCACAGGGCCCACGTTGTGTGCCCGAGCTTTGTATTAACGACCTCACTGAATCCTTGCAATGACGCTTTGTGGTGTGGCACTGTTGGCTTTTTACACGCGGGAAAGGACACTTGGCCTAAGTGATTGTAATAGCCTTAACCTTTAAAAGTGCTCCACAGGCTGGGCGCGGTGGTACACGCCTTTAATCCTAGGATTCAGAAGGCAGAGGCAGATCTCTGTGAGTTCGAGGCCAGCCTGGTCTACAAAGCGAGTCCAGGACAGCCAGGGCTACACAGAGAAACTCTGTCTAGGAAACCAAAACCAAACAAAAAAGTACTAACCTGCCAGTCTCCTCCGCCAAGTGCTCACTTCTCACCTGAACTGGGATTGTGTGGGTTTCCCAAGGAGACGACGCTAAAGGCTGTAGTTTTCCAGCCTCTTGAGAACTGAAGCGGCGCCCTACAAGAAAGTAAACAAACAGATTAGGCCTTAAAATCCTACCAATCCCAGAGTTGGCTCCGAGATCAAGCCACAGAATCCCACCAATCCCTGACCTAGGCCCAAGATCAGGCCACAAAATCCCACCAATCCCAGACCATCCTAGAAAGCTCCGCCCACCACAGAAACCCTATATAATGCCTGCCTCCAAGTTGGGGGTTTTTTGGTTTTTTGCTGCTGCTTCTTCCTGCCTCTTGCCTCTTTCCCAGTAAACCTCTTTCCTTTAAAACTGCAACATATAAATTGGGGCAGTTTGTGTATTAGGTAACTTTTCCCCTCAGAGCTGTAGCGCTTATGCTCAGTCCCACAGCCACCCTGCAATAAGCTGTCTTAGTTTTTTTTTTTTTCTCGGTTTTTCTTTTGTTTTTTCGAGACAGAATCTCTCTGTGTTAGCCTTAGCTGTCGTGGACTTGCTTTGTAGAACAGGTTGGCCTCAATCTCACAGAGATCCACCTGTCTCTGCCTCTCGAGTGCTGGTATCACTCTTGGCCCAGCCCTCCTGAGGTGTTCTAAAACCATCCTCCATTTTATTTATTATATATAGAATGCTCTGCCTGCATTTACACCTGCATGCCAGAAGAGGGCATCAGATCACATTATAGATAGTTGTGAGCCACCATGTGGTTGCTGGGAATTGAACTCATGAACTCTGGAAGAGGAGTCAGTGCTCTTAACCTCTGAGCCATCTCTCCAGCCCCCATCCTCCATTTTAAATTGCACAGCATCTCTTTCACTTCCTTTCTTTTCTTCCTTGGATTTAGGTAAAAATCTTTTGTGTTTATTTTTTTTTTCAATATAAGTCTTTTATTGTGGTACTTACAATTATGGATCTTGTTTCTGGAACTGGGTAATTTCTGTCTTACTCATCAGCCTGCTGCACTGTTCCCTTTTCAGACATATAGATAACATCCAAAAACTTTCTCATATCTGTGTTTTTAACTGTTGTGGTTTGCTGGATCAGAGCAGCTGAATTTGAAACAAGTTCAGCATAATTTCCTTCCAGGGTTGATTAATTCATGGGGTGGGGGGGGGTGCACGCCTTTAATCCCAGCACTCTGGAGGCAGAGGCAGGAGGATCGCTGTGAGTTTGAGGCCAACCTGGTCTACAAAGTGAGTCTAGGACAGCCAAGGCTACACAGAGAAACCCTGTCTCGAAAAAACAAAAAACAAACAAAAACCGGGATTGATTCATCCTTCTGGGCTTGAGAGACAGAACAAGCAACACCTGCCCTCCTCCAAACCCTGTGGATATATTTTTCACCCAAGAAATTTCAGATTTCAACCAAAGACCCATTCTTCTGAGCAACAACATTGATGGGAAATAAACATACACAGACCTCGTAACGGAAGCCTAGCGTGACACCCGTGATCGTGTTCTGAGAGTGACTGCAGATGGCTCTGCCAGTGGCCAGCTCAGTAGACGGGGCAAAGAGAGACCTCTGTCTTTCTTGTGTTTATTTTTTGAAACAGAATCTCATGCAGCCTAGGATGGTCTCCATCTTTCTGTTTTGCTGAAGATGACCTTCAGCTCCTGACTGTCCGGCCTCCACTCCCAAGTGCTGGATTTATAGCTGTGTGTATCCCTGGGCCCACCAGTCATGTAAGGTGTAACTGGTTTCCAAGTATTTGGTTGCTTCCCAGTTCATTTATCCTCTGCAAATCCATTTTCCTGATTAGTTTAGTAACTAATAACTAAATTGCCTTCAGACTAAGCCTCAACCTCCCCTGCACGTCATTCAAAACCTCCTACCAGATGATTCTCAACTTCTTTGGTTCACCCCTTCCCCTCCACTGGCCTCCACCTTTCTTCCAGACAATAGTCAGTCAATCTGTCTGTCTGTCTGTCTGTCTCTCTCTCTCTCTCTTTCTCTCTCTCTCTCTCTCTCTTAAGTTTTTGGAGACGAGAGTTTCTCTGGGTTATCTGGACTGTCCTGGACTCACTCTGTAGACCAGCCTGGTCTCGAACTCACAGAGATCCGCCAGCCTCTGCCTCCTGAGTGCTGGGATTACAGGCTACACCATCACGCCCAGCTGTATTCAATAGTCCTGTTGCTCCAATGGACTGTAGCATCTCTAGCCCTCAGTTTCCTGTGCCTGGAATTGACCTTTTCTCAAACCCATGTCACACATTCTCTCTATTCTATAAGGCTCTGAACTCTGATCTGGAGTGTAATTGCAATGAGGAAACTCTCAATGTTTACTGAATGAATGCCAACCATGTTGTGAGCCTTCCGTAGCTGTGTCTGTGAATTCATCCATTCATGGTGCTAGGAATGGAATTCAAGGCCTCACTATACCAAACCAGGACCCCACTGCTGAGAGACATCACCAACTCCAGAATTAATTATTCTTTCCTCTCCTTTGGTGCCTTTGGTGATGAGGCTGTCTTTGAGTGATTTCTGCTTCTGTAAGTAACCCCAATAAAGCTCATTAGGGTTCACTAAGTTGGACTTCGGTAGTATCTGCACTTTGATCTGTCGTGGGCCCCCCAACTAAGATGAACACACTACCTGTGTGTTGTGTCTCCCAGGAAAAGTCTTGTCTGTCACATGACACCCTAGTCTCTCACTCCTTTAAGAAAATCAGGATGGGGAGCTGGAGACATGGCTCAGAGGTTAGGAGCACTGGTTGCTTTTCCAGATGTCCTGAGTTCAATCCCCAACAACCATATGGTGGCTCACAACCATCTATAATGAGATCTGGTGCCCTCTTCTGGTATTCAGGCATACACGGAGGCAGAACACTGTTTACTTAATAAATAAATAAATCTTTAAAAAAAAAGAAAAAAAGAAAAAGAAAAGAAAGAAAAAATAAAAAGAAAAAAGAAAATCAGGATGGGTTGGTGTGGTGACTCACTAGTAATCCCAGCACTCTGTCCAGACAGAGGCAGGCGGATCCCTGTGAGC
Source organism: Acomys minous (assembly GCF_964271855.1). NCBI lineage: Eukaryota > Metazoa > Chordata > Mammalia > Rodentia > Muridae > Acomys > Acomys minous. The sequence continues at coordinate 104,227,128 of NC_140494.1, forward strand.
TCAAGGCCAACCTGGTCTACAAAGCAAATCCATGACAGCCAAGGCTACACAGGGGAACTCTGTCTCAGAAAGAAAGAAAGAAAGAAAGAAAGAAAGAAAGAAAGAAAGAAAGAAAGAAAATTTCAGGATGGCCTCAAATTCAGTGACTCTTTTACTTCAACTCCCTCCTGCTGGGCGTGGTCACGCGCACCTGTAATCCCAGCATTCAGAGGCAGGCAGACCACTGTGAGTTCAAGGCTACCCTGGTCTACAAAGCCAGTCCAGGACACCCAGGGCCACACAGAGAATCCCTGTCTCAAAAAACAAAAACAAAAACAAAAACTTCCCCCTGGAATTACAGGCATGTGCAACTATATCTAGTTTCTCTTTCTTCTAAAATATTTATTGATTTTATGCATATGAATATCTTACCTGCATGCATAGATTATGGGCCACTTCTGCCTGGTGCTCTCAGAGGCCAGAAGAGGACATTTGTATCCCCTGGAACTGGGGTTAGAGAGGGTTGTGAGCTACTGAGGGTTCTGAGAACTGAACATGGATCTTCTGCAAGAGCGGCAGATGTTGTTCACCACTGAACCATCTGTCCAGCATGAGCGCCTTTTTTTCTTAAGATTTATTTATTATATTTATTTTTTTATGAATGCTTTACCTGCAGAGAAGGGCATCAGATAACATTATAGATGGTTGTGAGCCACCATGTGGTGGTTGGGAATTGAACTCATGAACCTCTGGAAGAGCAAGCAGTGCTCTTAACCTCTGAGCCATCTCTCCAGCGCCCATGAGTGCCTTCTCCTTCTCTCTCATTTTCTCTGTCTCTGTCTCTCCCCTCCTCTTTCAGCAAGGTAAGTATTTAACCTAGGTTGGCTTCTTTTTGGTTTGGTTTTGTTTTTTTTCGAGACAGGGTTTCTCTGTGTGGCCGTGGCTGTCCTGGACTTGCTTTGTAGGCCAGGCTGGCCTCGAACTCACAGTGATCCACCTGCCTCTGCCTCCTGAGTGCTGGGTGTCTCAGTAAGAGGAAATAAAATAAAGGCATGCGACACCACCTCCCGACTTCTAACTCATAGTGATCCTCCTGCTTCAGCCTCTGAGTGTTGGAATTCTAAGTGTAAGCCACCACGCTCAGCTTTTTAATTTCTAATTTTTCTTTTATGTGTATGTATGTCTCTGTACTACATGCAAGCTAGTGCCCCTGGAGGCCACAAGAGGGCATCAATTCTCCTGGGACTGGAGTAAGTTAGAGATGTGAGCTATATATGTGGGTTCTGGGAATTGAACCCAGGTCCTCTGGAAGAGCACCTAGAAGTACTCTTAACCACTGAGTCATTCCTCCAGCCGCCATCTTTTTTTCTTTTGATAGTGAGCAGCAGCACGAGCCACAGCTCCAGTTAGCCCTGGCACCAAGAGAGAGACAACCCATGCTCTGAGGTGAATCAGGAAGTCCTCTGTGTGAGAAGCATTCAGTGCGTTTCCGATTTACAGTGGGGGAAATCCCTTTATCTGGACACAGCCAGTAAACATCTGTAAACTTCATGTTCGCCCCTCCCATCTCTGCTCTTCACTCCTCAGCCTTTACGTCTGCTACAGATGTGACTAGTCACAGCCAACAGTGAGGCCTTGAAACCTAGCAGACTCCATGCTAGGCTCTGAGGACTCGGACGTGAACATCACTTATTCCTTTGTGTTGTCTTCCCTGGTTGCCAGGGCACTGAAAAGGAGCCCCTCTGGGGTGGAGGCCGTATATTCTGTCCCACTTAGCTCAGTGGCTCTACGCCATTAGCCTTAGGCCAGGGCCAGAGCAAATACTTCTCTGAAATGACTGTTACTGACAGAGTAACCTACCACACACGTAGCCTTTAAAGGCTTATTATAGAGCCAAGTGTGCGGCTTCATGCCTGCAGTCCTAGCACTTGGACGTCTCAATAAGAGGAAAGCAAAGCCAGTCTCACTATAATTCCCTAGTTGAATTAACTCAAAAAAACAAAGGGAGGAAAATTAATGAAAGACATTGCAATGGTAGACAACTGTACTTTGTAGACAAATGTTAATTCAGAACATGGGTGTTTTGACAAGAGATCACATCCAAAGACCTTTTACGTCTGTGTGGTGGCCCGGATGGAATACAGACACACCTTTAATCCAGGACACAGAGGCCAACAGATCTGAGTTCAAGGCCAGCCTGGTTTAGAGCAAATATCAGGTAGAGAAAAGCTTAGGTCCAAGCATGGTGGTACATTCCTTCAATGTCAAACAAAGGTAGTTTGTAAAAGGAAGCACCCCTGTTTGAAAATGATGTCTGACTGGCAGAAAGTGATGAATCAGACAAGATTTGACAGAATATACGCCCAACTCTCATGAGAAGAGTCTACTTAGGCAGTTTTTCAGAGAGAGGAGGGAGCTTTACCAAGACAGTATAGAGAGACTGGGTTGCAGAGAGAGAACCCAGGTGAACACAGAATGAGTGAGAAAATGAGAAGCAGCCAGAAGATTAGAGCAGATGGCTGAGTTAGTTTGAGGCCAAGCAGAGCAATTCTGGACTGAGAGAGGCTAGATTAAATAAATCTGCTGGGAGAGGTACTTGAGCCAGAGCAGCTGAGTTGAAGCAGCCAGCCCAGAGCTCAGAAGGAACAAGTAAGGGTGAGCTTATTAAGCAGTAAGTCTCAGAGGATGAAAACATTCTAGGCCTAGGTTAGATTGTACAGAGGCTAGAAGCTTCCAAGACTAGGCCTAGGCTAGCACAAAGAGGTAGTGAGCCTCCCAGATAACAATTGAGCCTGAAGAATAAAATTACTTTTTGAAAAGATTTATTTATTATTTATACAGCATTCTTCCCACACGTATGCTGTAGGCCAGAAGAGGGTACCAAATCTCACTATAGGTGGTTGTGAGCCACCATGTGGTTGCTGGAATTTGAACTCAGGACCTTTAGGAAGAACACATGGTGCTCTTAACCTCTGAGCCATCTCTCCAACCCAAATTAATTTTTTTAAAAAGATTTATTTGCACAGGGGTCCCGCTCAAACTAAGGCACCAGCCAAGGACAATACAGGCAGTAAACCTTAAACCCCTACCCAGATCTAGACAATGGACAGAACACTCTCCACAGTAGAGTGGAGAGTGGGATATTACTTTCTCACATACTCTGGTGCCTCACCTTTGACCATGTCCCCTGGAGGGGGAGACCTGGTGGCACTCAGAGGAAGGACAGCAGGTTACCAAGAAGAGACTTGATACCCTATGAGCATATACAGGGGGAGGTAATCCCCCTCAGGAACAGTCATAGGGGAGGGGAATAAGGGGAAAAGAGGAGGGAGGGAAGAATGGGAGGATACAAGGGAAGGGATAACCATTGACATGTAACAAGAATAAATTAATAAAGAAGAAAAAAATGAAAAAAAATAAATAAAGATTTATTTATGAGCAGGGCGTGGTGGCGCACGCCTTTAATCCCAGCACTCGGGAGGCAGAAGCAGGTGGATCACTGTGAGTTCGAGGCCAGCCTGGTCTACAGAGCAAGTCCAGGACAGCCAAGGCAACACAGAGAAACCCTGTCTCGAAAAACAAAAACAAACAAATAAAAAATAAAAAATAAAATAAAGATTTATTTATTATTTATACTGCCAGCATGTACGCTTGCCTGCCACAAGAAGGTACCAGATCTCTCATTACAGATGCTTGTGAGCCACCATGTGGTTGCTGGGAATTGAACTTAGGACCTTTGGAAGAACAGACGTTGCTCTTAACCTCTGAGCCATCTCTCCAGTCCTAAAATTACTTTTATAGTACTTGAAAATATGAGATGGAAGCTGGGCAGTGGTGGTGTATTCCTTTAATCCCAGCACTTGGGAGGCAGAGGCAGGCAGATCACTGTGAGTTTGAGGCCAGCCTGGTCTACAAAGGGAGTCCAGGACAGTCAAGGCTACACAGAGAGACCTTGTGGGAAAGATTAAACTTTGTCACAGGTAAAAGCAGTCTTGGCGGGCTTTACCCTTGGGGCACACCATGAATACCTTGTGAGAGACTGTTTGGAGCCTTCCTGGGCTTGGAATTCAGGAAGCCTACCTGGGAACCCCACCGTGGCTATTGTTTTCCTAATTGACCCTCAAGGGAGGAGGAGACCGCCCTTTACATGTGACTGGGAAGAGGGTAAGGGAAAAACAACAGGTTGAGAAAAGGCGAGGAGAGAGCGCGGAGAGAGAGGAAGGGACCGGACCAGCTCGTGGGACTGAGACACCTAAGGACCCGTCCTGCCAAACAGATTCCAAGAGGTTTTTTTTTTGTTTTTGTTTTTGTTTTTCGAGACAAGGTCTCTCTGTGTTAGTCTTGGCTGTTCTGGACTCACTTTGTAGACCAGGCTGGCCTCGAACTCACAGCGATCCACCTGCCTCTGCCTCCCGAGTGCTAGGATTACAGGCATGCGCCACCACGCCCGGCTAGATTCCAAGAGGTTTTAATCTTCTGTCCCTTTAACCTTTTTTTTCCTTCTTGTATATACTAGTTGGGTTGTATAATAAAGTTTAATTGTTAATAAACAGAGCCAACAAGACCTTGTCTCGGAAAAAGAAAGAAAGAAAGAAAGAAAGAAAGAAAGAAAGAAAGAAAGAAAATATGAGATGAGGACTGGAAAAATGGCTCAGTGGTTAGGAGCACTGTCTGCTCTTCCAGGGGTGCTGAGTTCGATTCCCAGCAACCACATGGTGGCTCACAACCATCTATAATGAAATCTGGTACCTTCTGGCATGCAAGTGTACAGGCAGGCAGAATACTATAAAAATAATAAATAAATAAATCTTATTTAAAAAAAAAAAGAAAATATGATATGGGGGCCAGGCATGGTGGCACATGGCTTTAATCCCAGCACTCAGGAGACAGAGGCAGGCAGATCTCTGTGAGTTCGAGGCCAACCTGGTCTACAGATCAAGTTCCAGGACAGCCAAGGCTACACAAAGAAAGAAACTCTGTCTCAAAAATACTAAATAAAACAATACAAAACATGTATGGGGGGGGGGGAACACATGTATGAGCTGGTTAGACTTGTGCATGTAAATAAACTAAAACAAAGATGATATTCAAGTAAACAGAAATTATTTTTGTTGTATTAACTATCTTTTGTTTGGTTGGTTTTTTAAGACAGGGTTTCTGTGTGTAGCCTTGGCTGTCCTACACTTGCATTGTAGACCAGGCTGGCCTGGAAGTCACAGGGATCCATCTGCCTCTGCCTCCCAAGTGCTGCGATTAAAGGTGTACACCACCACAGCCTAGTTTAACTATCTTTTTTTGTCATCTACATTCTCAATACTGACCTTTTCCCCCCTTCTCAAGACAGTTTCTCTGTGTATGCTGGCTGTCCTGGATTCACTTTGTAAACCAGGCTGGCCTTGAATTCACAGAGATCAATGTGCCTCTGCTTCCCGAGTGCTGGGATTACAGGTTTGTGCCACCATGGCAGGATCCCCAATACTAACTTTAAAAATCTGTTTAAAGACTGAAGAGAAGGCTCAGTGGTTAAGAACATTTGTGTTCTCCAAGAGAAACCTAGTTCTGTTCCCAACACCCACTTCAGGTGTATGCCTGTAACCCCAGCTCCACCTAGCACCATGAATGTGCATATTCCCACACACATAATTAGAAATTAAATGAAGAAATAAGTTTATTTGATAATAAAATTTGAACCAGAATGTAGATTGTATTTGCTTTTTTGAAAATTATTTATTTTAAAAGATTTATTTATTTATTACATAATACATATACAGTGTTCAGCCTGCATGTATGTCTGCACACCAGAAGAGGGCACCAGATCTTATTATAGATGGTTGTGAGCCATCATGTGGTGGCTGGGAATTGAACTCAGGACCACTGGAAGAGCAGCCAGTGCTCTTAATCTCTGAGCCATCTCTCCAGACCCAAATTTGTTTATTTGCTTATTTATTATTTTTCCAGTCAGGGTTTCTTTGTGTAGCTTTGGCTATCCTGGACTAGCTTTGTAGACCAGGCTGGCCTCAAACTCACAGCGATCTGCCTGCCTCTGCCTCCCGAGTGCTGGGATTAAAGGCTCAGTGGATAAAGTCACGTGCTGCCAAACCTGGAGATCCCTGAAAGCCACAGGGTGGAAGGGGAGCCTCTGCCCCTAAACTTTGTCCTTTAGCCTCCACCTGCATGGTGTGGTGTGGTGTGTGTACACACTCACGTGCACTCAGCCAGTCTCCTAAACACACACATACACAAACAAGCCAGCAAAGAGGGACCGAGAGCAGCACCTGCTCATTAAGGTGTTGGGGTTCATGATGTCCAACAGCACTCACAGAACGACATCTGGGCTGAGGAAGCCTCCTTCTCCTTAGCACACCACACTACACCCTTCCCATGATCTTACTTAGTTCTCAAATCCCTTTATTTCATTATCCCCCACTTTACATGTTGAGGAAACAGGCTTTAAAGTGTGGCACATGTTTTCGACATGTGCCAAAGGCATAGCTCACCTCAGGACAGGTCATTTACTCAGACAGCCAACAGAGGTATCAAAGACAAAACTAAAAATGTTGCTAAGCAACATGTAGGTCCAAGTTATCAATAGGAGTCATCTGGACTAAAAGCAGATCCAGGGCATGATTAGCCCATCAGCCTCCTGTAAGGAGGAGAAATCACAGTGAAGAGTCAAACAGCTGAGCGGTGGTGGTGCACACCTGTAATCCCAGCACTCAGAGGCAGAGGCAGGTGGATCTCTGTGAGTTCGAGACCAGCCTGGTCTACAAAGTGAGTCCAGGACAGCCAAGGCTACACAGAGAAACCCTGTCTCAAAAAAACAAAAACAAAAACAAAACAAAGAGTAAAACAGGCCGGGCGGTGGTGGTGCACGCCTTTAATCCCAACACTCGGGAGGCAGAGGCAGGTGGATTGCTGTGAGTTCAAAGCCAGCCTGGTCTACAAAGAGAGTCTAGGACAGTGAAGGATACACAGAGAGACCCTGTCTCGAAAAACTAACTAACTAACTAACTAACTAACTAAATAAATAAATAAATAAATAAATAAAACATCTGCCATTCATTTAGGTCCCACTAACAGCCAGGCTCTGTACCAGACACAGTTCCTCAGCCCATTCCTTCCAGTCTGAGAACACTTCCCTTTCCTGATCTAAGGCCTTATCCAAGGCAGGCTCTGGAAGGAGGAGGTAGGAGCTACTGCAGTGGACTGCCTGAGATGGGAGAGGAAGGCGACCCTTTAGTGCAGCTGTGGGACCTAGAGCCCTGCCTTGAGTGGGGAAATGCTGAACAGGATGTTCAGATCAGTCTAGGGGAGATAGGGCTTTTGAATGCACACTCAGTATCTGGAAGAGCCTGATAAGCCATAAACTCCACACACTCCTTGTATTATTATTTATGGTTTTTTGTTTTTTGGGTTTGTTTTGTGTGTGTGTGTGTGTGTGTGTGTGTGTGTGTGTGTGTGTGTGTGTGTGTGTGTTTTGGAGACAGGGTTTCTCTATGTAGCCTTGGCTGTCCTGAACTCACTTTGTAGACCAGGCTGGCCTCGAACCCACAACGATCCGCCTGCATCTGCCTCCCGAGTGCTGGGATTGCAGGTGTGCACCACTGAGCCTGGATTATGTTCTTATTTATAGTCAGAGTCATGGATTTCAGCTGGCCTTCACCTCACTCAGCTGACGACCCTGAACTTCAGGTACTTCTGCCTCCACCTCCAGAAGGCTGAGATTACAGGTGCGGACCAGTTTTATGCGGTGCTGCAAATCAAACTCAGGACTTTGTGAATGGCTCACCAACTAAGCCACACCCTGTCCCCTCCCTCACCCCATACCACCACCACCCTTTTTTTTTTTGAGTCAAGAGTCTCACTCTGAGCTGGGTGCAGACCTTTGATCTGGTGCCCTCTTCTGGTGTACATACAAGCAAAACATTGTGTATATATGATAAATAAATAAATTTAAGAAAAACTAAAAAGAGCTGGGCATGGTGGCACACTCAGGAGGCAGAGGCAGGCAGATGGCTGTGAGTTCGAGGCCAGCCTGGTCAACAAAGTGAGTCCAGGACAGCCAAGACTACACAGAGAAACACTGTCTCAAGAAAACAAAAACAAACAAAACACCCCAAAACAAACAGAAACAAAAACAGAAAAACAAAACAACTAAGAAGAAAAAATGGGTGTGTATACACGTATACATATTCACATATGGGCTCACGGTAGAGTGCTTGTCTACTGAGTGCAAGGCTCGCCGATTCCCAGCACTGAGACAAATGAATAAACTTTAATAAGGATGTAAAGAAATTTCTAAAGCATATAGAATTTTTCTGTAAATTTTAAATTAAAAACAAAAATTTTTAAATCAAATTGCTATTTAATTTCAGCTCTACCACCTACTAATGTTGTAATCTGAAATAAACTGTCTAAAATTTTGAGATATAAATTGATTGAAAAAAAATGATTGATTGTTTTTGTTTTTTTAAATATTTTACTTACTTTTAATTTATGTGCACTGGTGTGAGGATGTCAGATTTTAGAGTTACAGACAGTTTTGAGCTGCCATGTGGGTGCTGGGTATTGAACCTGAGTCCTTTGGAAGAGCAGGCAGTGCTCTAAACCACTAAGCCATTGCTCCAGCCACTGGTTTTTTTGTGTTTTGTGTTTTTTGTTTTTTTGAGACATGGTGTGTACACCACACCCGGCTGAAATATAAATTTATTGAAAAATAAAATATAAAGCCAAGTGCTGGGTGTGGTGGTGCACACCTTTAATCCCAGCACTCAGGAGGCAGAGGCAGGAGGATCAATGTGAGTTTGAGGCCAGCCTGGTCTAAAAAGTGAGTCCAGGACAGCCAAGACTAACACAGAGAAACCCTGTCTCAAAAACAAAACAAAACAAGAGAAAGAAAAAAAGAAAATAAAGCCAAGCGTGGTGGCACACGCCTTTAATCCTAGCACTCAGAGGCAGAGGCAGGTGGATCGCTGTGAGTTCGAGGCCAGCCTGGTCTACAAAACAAGTTTAGACGCCAAGGCTACACAGAGAAACCTTGTCTTGAAATACAAAAACAAAACAAAACAAAACAAAACAAATGAAAAAGAAATATAGCTGGACAGTGGTGGTGCATATCTTTGATCTCAGCACTCTGGAGGCAGAGGCAGGCAGATCTCTATGAGTTCTAAGCCAGCCTGGTCTACAGAGAAAGTTCCAGGACAGCCAGGGCTACAGACAGAAATCCTGTCTCCAGAAACTTAATTAAAGCCGGGCATGGTGGGGCAAGCCTGTAATCCCAGCACTCAGGGAGGCAGAGGCAGGCGGATCTCTGTGAGTTTTTAAGGCCAGCCAGGTTTACAGATCAAGACCAGGACAACCAAGGATACACAGCAAAACCGTCTCCAAAACAAAACAAAGAAAAAGAAAAAAAAGAGTAAAACTGAGTTAATGAAGTAACTAAATAAAATTTGTAAAATTCTAGATAAGCTTTAAAAACCTTTCTCTTTTTTTTTTCTTTCTTTTTTTTTTTTCTTTTTTCTTTTAATTCCAGTACTTGGGGAGGCAGAGGCAGGCAGATCTCTGAGTGCGAGCCCAGCCTCGAGTCCAGGACAGCCAGGGATATACAGAGAAACCCTGCCTCGAAAAAAAACCAACCCCCCAAAAAAATAAAAATAAAAAAACCAAAGAAATCTGGCTTTCTTTAGCTGGGCATGGTGGCGCACGCACGCCTTTAATCCTAGCACTTGGGAGGCAGAAGCAAGAGGATCTCTGTGAGTTCGAGGCCAGCCTGGTCTACAGAGTGAGTTCAGGACAGCCAAGACTACACAGAGAAACCCTGTCTTGAAAACCAAAAAACAAACAAACAAGTGTGCACCACCGTGCCCTGTTCGGTCTTTCTTTTCTTTTCTTTCTTTCTTTTTTTTTTTTTATTAGTTTTTTCGAGATAGGGTTTCTCTGTGTAGCCTTGGCTGCCCTGGATTCGCTCTGTAGACCAGGCTGACTTCGAACTCACAGCGATCCACCTGCCTCTGCCTCCCGAGTGCTGGGATTAAAGGAGTATGCCACCCTCGCCCGGGTCTTTCTTTTATTTTTTATTTTAGTTTTTTTTTTTTTAAAGTTTCTTTCAAAGAGTTTCTGTGTGGGGGCCTCGCTTTCTGAAACAAGATCGGGAGACCAGGATGGCCTCAAAGTCAAGATTCAGGTCTCTGCCTCCAGAGTGCTCTGGTTAAAGGTATGCTCCACCACCGCCCCTCGCAAACCCCCCACCCCGCACCCCCTCGTACACCCTTCCCTCCTCCGTCCCCCTCCGCCCCCTCCCTACTCCTCCGCCCACACATAGCCACCCACGATCTTTTTTGTTTTTCCTAGACAAAGTCTGGTTTGTGTGGCTTTAGCTGTCTCTTAATTCGGAGATCTGCCTGCCTCTGCCTCCGGAGTGCTGGAATCTTCAGACCTGAAGAGCGGAACCACACCCTGCTTTCTTTTCTTTTCTTTCTTTCTTTTTTTTTTTTTTTTTTTTTTGTTTGTTTTTTAAAGACAGGCTAGTCTCGCACCACCAGCCTGCACCACCACGCCCCCGCATTTCACTCACGCTCCACCCCCCTCCACTCCCTAGCCCACCCACCCAGAAGACACCCACGCCTGGGAGGCCAGGGTTTTTTAGACTGGGTTCCTTAGCTTAGGGTAACCTCGAATTTGAGCTACAGGAGCGTGATTGCAGGCGAGTAGCACGAAATCTGGTTTTGGGCGGTGTGGGGCTTCGAATTTGCCAGGCAGGCACTCTACCAGCCGTGCCACATCCTCAGGCTGAGGAAAGCCGGGTGATCGGGGCGAGCGCCGGGTGGATGCTGAGGCCCTCAGGAGTGTCTGCAGGGTGCTGGCGCACCTGACCGCTGGGTTGCGCTGGGGGTTTGTGGAAGCACCTTCCACGAACGAACGCGAGCCCCTCCGCCTCTGGGACTCCTCGGGAGTCCTCCATCCTTGAAAGTGGACCTCAAACTTCAGGACCGGGACTTCTGGGCCAGCCTCCATGGCCAGGTCCCGGGATTGCTGGACTGGGACATGGGTAACGAGTGTTTCCTGTCCTTTACCACATCACACCTGTCCCTGTCCACGCAGAAACGTGAGTGGGGCTGTGGGGGAGAGGGGCGCGTGGGTGGCGGCGGCAGTGTCGAGTGGCCTGGCCACCCGTAGCTTCCCACGCTCACCACCTCACTGGGCTCAGGGTCTGGAACCCACTCCTACGCGGTAGTGGCCCCTCACAGGCACGGAACCTCCAGAGTCCACATACCTCGGGCTCTCAGCTCTTACCAACCATCACCCCCCCCACCCGCAAACATTTCTAGGCCTCTTCCGATATTTGGTCTTGAGCATCAGCACTCGTAGGCGGCATACCCCAGGCTTTATGTTTTGGGATAAAACAATCATTGTTCTTTTGGGGGGAGCGTATCCTTGCCTCCTCTTGTTTGGTTGTTGTTGACTATGTTTTTGTTTTGAGGTCCAGGCTTGCCTCAAGTCTTTAACAGTTGACATACCTTCGGGGCCTCTAGGCGTGGGCATCCACCCCAGGCTATTAGCCCACATCTCCTTCTTTTGTCTGTAGTACCAGATGGATTTAATATTGCCGAAGGGATGGTGGACGAGCATATTTGTAAGTTTTTCTTCTTTCTTGGACCTTAAGTTTATTAGTTTAAGGTGATCACTTGCATTTGAGGTGGCTTTTTTTTTCTTTTTCTTTCTTTCTTTTTTCTTTTCTTTTTTTTTTTTTTTTTGCCACTGCCAGGTTGTTGGGTTAAATAGTCTCTCTCTCTCTCTCTCTCTCTCTCTCTCTCTCTCTCTCTCTCTCTCTCTCTCTCTCTCTCTCTCTCTCTCCCCACCCCCCAGAACTCGAGAGGCAGAGGCAGGTGGATCGCTGTGAGTTTGAGGTCAGCCTGGTCTATAAAGCGAGTTCAGGAGAGCCAGGGCTACACAGAGAAACCCTGTCTCGAAAAACAAAACAAAACAAAAAACAAAACAAAAAACAAAAAAAAGATTTCTCACAGCGACCCGCTTGCCTCTGCTTCCCACAGGCCACCACACCCGGCCTAATTTTTGTTTGTTTTGAGACAGGGTCTGGCAATATAGCGTAGGTAGGCTGGCCTCCAGTTCGTGACCCTCCCCCCTTAGCCTCACTAGTGCTGGGATTACTGGTGCAAGACGCTAGTCACAGCTTCCCAGCATCTTTTACAATTAACATACGCAAATAAAGAGTTTAAAGAAGCAGGACCAGGTGTCGCACACCTGTAATCTCTGCACTCCGGGAGACAGAGGCAGGCAGATCGCTGAGAGTTCAAGGCCAGCCTGGTCTGCAAAGCCAGTCCAGGACAACCAAGGCTAGACAGAAAAACCCTGTCTCAATAAGTAAATAAATAAAATAAATAAATAAAGCCATAACAAAACAGTTTAAAGAGCTAGGCAGGGTAGTGCCTGCATTTAATCCCAGCAGGACTAGGAGTCAGAGATAGGCAGAGTTGGAGGCCAGTCTGGTCTACATTGTAAATTCCAAGCCAGCTAGGCCTTTGGAGATACCCTGTCCCAAAAATAAAATAAAAAAAGGCCTTGGTGGTACACACAGGTGGAAGCTGAGGTAAGAAAGAGTTCCAGCGCAGCTCAGGCTACATAGCCGAATCCTGTCTCAACACAACAGAGGCAGAGGAGAGCAGATAACCAGGGTTTAACTCCTGGAACACAGGTGAGAAAGTGGCTTTGATCTACAAATACACAATACATACAGAAGTAAGTAAGAAATAAATGTTCAAAAGAATCACTAAATCATATTTTCTACCTATAAAGCTTTTTGAAATAGGTCTTTCAGCTAGTCCAGATAAGCTGGAACTCAGTGCGTTGCCAAATCTGGCTGCGAATTCTGGATCCTCTGCCTCTCACCACACAAGTGCTGAGATTAGATTTTGGTCACCATTCCTGGCTTTAATATTGTTTTGTTTTGTTTCTTTATTTTCTTTCTTTCTTCTTTCTTTATTTTTTGGTTTTCTGAGACAGGGTTTCTCTGTGTAGCCTTGGCAGTCGTGCACTCACTTTGTAGACCAGGCTGGCCTTGAACTCACACAGATCCTCCTGTCTCTGCCTCCTGGGTACTGGGATTAAAGGCATGCACCACCACGCCCAGCTCTCTTTTTTTCTTATTTTGGTTTTTTCGAGACAGGGTTTCTCTGTGTAGCCTTGGCTGTCCTGAACTCGCTTTGTAGACCAGGCTGGCCTTGAACTCACAGCGATCCGCCTGCCTCTGCCTCCCGAGTGCTGGGATTAAAGGCGTGCGCCACCACACCCGGCTTCTTATTTTGGTTTTTCAAGACAGTGTTTCTCTATGTAGCCTTCACTGTCCTAGACTCTTTGTAGACCAGGCTGGCCTCAAACTCACAGAGATCTGCCTGTCTCTGCCTCCTTGAGTGCTGGGATTACAGGCATGCGCTACCACCCTGGCTCTCAATACAGTCCTAAAAAATATTTTGCCTTTTTTTTTTTTTTTTGTGGTTTTGAAGATTTAGCCCAGGCTTATGCATCTCAGACAAAGGCCTTACTGATGAACTGCAACCTCAGCCCCAAATCTTTTGTTTTCTAGAACAAAACCATGGGGGCCAGGGAGGTGGCTAAGAGCACTTAACTCTGCAAGTGTGAGAGGTTCTGAGTTCAAATCCCCAGCAACATGCCTCAAAAGCTAGGCATGGCTGTCTGTGCTTGTAACCCCAGCATTTAGGAGTGGAGGGACACTTTTGGTTCACAAAGACTTTCCTACAACAACACCAGGCAGCTTTGTGCTTAGCAGGTAAAGGTGGATGCCACCTAAGTTTCATATAGTGGAAAGAGAGAGGCAGCCCCCTTCAAATTGTCGTATGACCTACCCATGTGCTCCCACACACTACTTTTTTTAGAAAGAATATAAGGTAGAACATGGTAGAGGAAGGCACTGGAAGTGGTGGCCTTAATGTCCACACATACAGGTGCTTCATACATACTCCATACAATTCACGTACTAACACAGATGCTCCACAACGCATGTGCGCGCACACACACACACACACACACACACACACACACACACACACACATACAGGTGCTTCATCCATACTCCATACAATTCACGTACTAACACAGATGCTCCGCAACGCGTGCACACACACACACACACACACACACACACACACACACAGGTGCCAATCACATACATGCCACACATATAAACATACAGTAGAGGCAGACAAGATAGCTCAGCAGGTCAAGGCGCCAGAGGGTCTGAGTTTGATCCCTGGGGCCCATCTGGTGGAAGGGAAGCGAACTGACCTTTGCAAGCTGTCTTCTGACTTCCACAGGTACTCATTGGCATGTGCACCCCAACATGCACAAATATGCACACAAATGGATAGGATATTAAAACATGTTTAAGAACAGAAACCAGGGCTGGAGAGATGGTTCAGAGGTTAAGAGCACTGGCAGCTCTTCCAGAGGTCCTGAGTTCAATTCCCAGCAACCACATGATAGCTCACAACCATCTATAATGTGATCTGATGCCCTCCTCTGGCTTGCAGGTGAACACTGTACATAATAATAAATAAATAAATCTTTAAAAAACAAACAAACAAACACCAGAAACCTCGCTGAGTGGTGGCGGTGGCGCATACCTTTAATCCCAGCACTTGAGAGGCAGGGGTTTTCTGTGAGTTCAAGGCCTGTCTGGTGTAGAACAAGTATCAGGTAGGTAAAGAAAAATTTAGATTCAGGCGTGGTGCTACATGCCTTTAATCCCAAATGAAGGTATAGTTAGTTTGTAGAAGGAAGCACCCATGTTTGAAAGTGATGTCTGTGAAGGGAGAGGAAAGGGAAACTATTTACGAGGCAGTTTTAGCTGGAGCTCTAAGCTCAAGATCAGCCTGGTCTACCAAGTGAGTCCAGGATAGCCAAGGCTACACAGAGAACTCTGTTGGGGGGTGGGGGGGGCAGGAGGGGGGGAGACAGTTTTACAGAGAGAGGAGGCAGTTTTACCAGGACAGTAAGCGTTGGGTTGCAGAGAGAGAACTCAGGTAAAGACAGAACAGGCCAGAAAATGAGAAGCCAGAAGATTAGAGCAGATTGCTGAGTTAGTTTGAGTCCAAGCAGAGTAATTCGGCCTGATTAGATAAATCAGCTGGGAGAGGAGTTTGAGCCAGAGCAGCTGAGTTGAAGCAGCCAGCCCAGAGCTCAGAAAGAACATGTAAGGGTGAGCTTATTCAGCAGTAAGTCTCAGAGGCTAAAACATTCTAGGCCTAGGTTAGATTGAATGGAGGCTAGAAGCTTCTAGGACTAGGCCTAGGCCAGAACAAGGAGGTAGTGAGCCTCCCACATAACAATTGAAATAGGCAAATAAAGATACTTTTGCACAGAAACCTGTTACAACCCTCTACTACCACCACCACCACCAAAAAAAAAAAAAAAAAAAAAAGCCTGGATTAAATGCATGCACCACCACTGCCCTGTTGGTTTTAGTTTTTGTTTTTGTTTGGTTTTCTTTCTTTTTCTTTTTCTTTTTCTTTTTTTTTTTAATACAGAGTCTCTACATAGCTCTGGCTGTCCTGGAACACCCAATGTAGATGAGGCTGGCCTGCAACTTAGATGCCCCTGTCTCTACCTTCTAAATGCTTAGATTAAAGGTGTGTGCCACCAAGCCTGGCTGTTACTGCTTTAAATGTGGTTCTGTAGACTGACTTGAGATCCAAGTGCTCTGAGCTAAGCTTCTCAACCAAGGAGTTTATTGTTGGGTAATACTGCATATGCAAGCCGGGCGTGGTGGCGCACGCCTTTAATCCCAGCACTCGGGAGGCAGAGGTAGGCGGATCACTGTGTGTTCGAGGCCAGCCTGGTCTACAAAGTGAGTCCAGGATGGCCAAGGCTACACAGAGAGACCCTGTCTCGAAAAACAAAAACAAAAAAAAAAAAAAAAAAAAAATACTGCATATGCAGAGACCTTTTACTGATGGCTGTAAGTCACTATCTACAAATCCAGGGCTCTCAAATTTACCCACAAACCAGCACCCCACTCTCTGTGGCCTTCACTTTCAGTCATGCCATCCTATAAACAAGAGGTTATAACTCACAGCTTACTAAGGTAGAGATGTGTAATGAATGACACTTCTGGGCAGTGGCTGGGGATAGGTTTTCTTCTGATAAGCCATCTTGCCAGCCCAAGAAAATGCAATTTTTGAAAAAAAATTTTTCTTTTGAGACTGGGTTTCTCTGTGTAGCCTTGGCTGTCCTGGACTTACTGTATAGACCAGGCTGGCCTCGAACTCACGGAGAT
This sequence comes from Acomys minous, assembly GCF_964271855.1. Lineage (NCBI taxonomy): Eukaryota > Metazoa > Chordata > Mammalia > Rodentia > Muridae > Acomys > Acomys minous. The sequence continues at coordinate 104,243,416 of NC_140494.1, forward strand.
CCACCTTCCTTTGCCTCCTGAGTGCTGGGATTACAGGTGTACATCACCATGCCTGGCCTAAGAAATGTAATTTTAGGCTGGACGTCATGGGCAGAGGCAGAAGCAGGTGGATTGCTGTGAGTTCAAGGCCAGCCTGGTCTACATAGTGAGTCTAGGGCAGCCAGGGCTACACAGAGAAACCCTGTCTCAAAAAAAAAAAAAGAAAAGAAAAGAAAAAGAAAAAGAAAGAAAGAAAAGAAAAGAAATATTAATCTAGAACTGGGTCTTATGATAACATGTCTATAATCCTAGGAGGCTGAGGCAAGGGGATAAGAAGTTGGTGGCCAGCCTGGGATTTATAACGGGATCCCATGTCAGGAGGAAAGGGGAAAGAAAGGAGGAGGGTAAAATGGATAGAGGGGAGAAACTGAATTTAAAGTAAACTTGCCAATAACCCAAGTAACAACATCCAACCTATAGTTCTGCTGGAGAGGCCAGCAGAGAATTGTGCTGTGCGGGCAGATTTGGGAGCCCTACAGCCATGGGTATGTACGAGGTCATTCAAAGGTAGTGTAGGTGGAGTGACAAAAAGTGTGGAACACTTGGAAGACCACAGGAGGAAGGAGCAGTCCCTATAGCCTCATACCACCCCGGGCTCGGCCATACCTGTCCCCAGAGACCTTCAAGGCCTGGCATCTCAGAGTAATAGAAGAAATGCTGGAATGTCTTGGCTCTCTTTGCCAGTTGCCAAATACAAACGCCAAATAGTTCAACCACCAACGCTCTCCTTTGTCTTCTTGGCTCTCTCTCTGTGTCTTTGCCAGTTGCCAAATACAGACTCCGAGTAGTTCACCCGCCCAAACTGCCTTTGGAAAAGAAACCCAACCCTGATAAAGATGGTAGGTAGTGGGTTCTGTCTCCTGAGCTGGGGTCACCTTGCTCCCCAAAGCCCATGAGTCATGGGGAGTCTCCTTTTCCTCTGTCCAGGTCCAGACATTGAACCGAATCTGTGGATGTGGGTGAACCCGAACATTGTGTATCCTCCCGGCAAGCTGGAGGTCGCAAGACTTAAAAAGGAGGACCTGCCTGGTTCCCAGCCAGCTCTGAAGGAGGAAGACGCTCCAGGGGGGTGGTCGGGGCTGCCTTCCTCCAGCCAGCCCCCACCTCCTCAAAAGCGGAAGAGGAAGCAGAAGGAGAAGCATGTTGTCTCTTCCCCTAGGGTCTGGGAGGAGGTATGAATGGTTGGTCACAGGGTTGAAGCATCACCAGTGGCTGGGTTCCTGGGGGGGCCAATAAAAGATGAACAGGTTTAGAGCTGACTTGTACTCTGGGGTTGGGGAGAATCCCAACGGTGGGTTCTAGACTGCTCCCCTATCTTGTGTGCCACTGTACCCTGGAGCTGAGGCCAAGGAGTCAGGACCAGCTCCTACTCTGTGCCCCTCTAGCATACAGAAGAGGAGCAGGCCAAGGACCAGGATGACAGCTCCTCTGTGGCTCTCCCATCCCTTCCCACAAGGGCCCCCCTCCAGAGGAGGCTTCTCCAGCAAGCCATCAGCCCAGAAGGGAGGCTCTGGTCCCGACCCCCCCTCAATTACTTCCATCTAATTGCCTTGGCACTCAGAAACAGCCCCCCCGGTGGTCTCAACGTTCAGCAGATCTACAACTTCACTCGGTATGTGTTCAGGGCTCTGTGAGGATGGGAAAGGGAGGGTCACTTCCTACCTGGCCCTGGGTTGCCGACTCAGTTTTCCCCATCTATGAGTGCATTTAGAATTCTCTCTCTCTCTCTCTCTCTCTCTCTCTCTCTCTCTCTCTCTCTCTCTCTCCCTCCCTCCCCCCCTCCCTCCCTCCCTCCCAAGACATTTATTCTGTAGACCAGGCTGACCTCGAACTCACAGAGATCCCCCTGCCTCTGCCTCCCAAGTGCTGAGATTAAAGGCGTGCGCCACCACCGCCCAGCTGCCTTTCCAATTTTCTTTCCCCAGGCAAATGCATGTCTACCCAATGTTCAGGAACATAATCACTTCTACCCTCTTTTGCCTCTTAAAATTCAGCCTATCCTCAAAATACCAGCCCACTCTGGTCAAGTGTTTCTCCCACTTATGAGAGACCCATATGGATAAAATCCAATATCCTCAACACCATCTCTATCCTGTCTGGCACAGAGCCCTGTATCCCCAAGAATCAAGGCAGCCTCACTGAATTTGGTGGTGGGGCGGGGGGGGGGGGGGGAGAGAAAGAATTGAGGTTGAAATTAGGGCCTCATTTTTTTAGACAAGGACTCACTTTGTATCTCTGACTGGTCTGGATCTCATAGACTAGGTCTACATAGACTGGTTCTATATAGACTAGGCGTGGCTTGAAGTCAGATCTACTTGCCTCTGCCTCCCGAGTAACAGGGTTTCTCTGTGCCGCCCTGGCTGTTGTAGAACTCACTATGTACACCAGGCTGTCCCCCGAAATCAAAGATCCACCTGTCTCTGCCTTTTGAGTGCTGGGATTAAAGGTGTGCTACCACAACCAGCTAACATTTAGCTTTGATAGTCATGAACCAGTAGGTGTGAGGGAGGCCTTCTCTGGTATTAGGCAAAGAGCTCAGTGTCTCAGAGTGCTTTTTCTCCGAAGGTTTAATCTTGTTAGGGTTCTGCTTTGTTCCTGCTTGCAAAATCAACAGCCCTTGAGGAAGGGGCAGAAAAAAAATAAGCCTGGGGTTGGGGACAGTAAACTGGGCTTAGAAGAAATTTCTTGGCCTAGCATGGTGGCACAGGCTGTAATCTCAGCACTCAGGAGGGAGGAGGACCAGGAGTTTAACATCATCCTCAGGGTCCATCTGGGCTGATCAGGGTCCATCTGGGCTGATCAGGGTCCATCTGGGCTGATCAGGGTCCATCTGGGCTGCATTAAGACTGTCTCAAGAAAACCAAAAGGGAGAAGGAAATAAAGATGGTTCATAAGCAGTGCCCTGGATTGTGGTTCTGCCAGCAAAGGGCAGTTCCTACCAGCCTTGTCCTGTTCCCTGAAGGAAGTGCTGAGGCTCCTGGCCCTGGGGGAGAACAAGGGCCAGAATAGGTCCTCTTCCGGGGAGCCATACCTTTCTTTACTCTTTCTCCCTGTCCACAGAGAACACTTCCCATTTTTCCGGACAGCTCCAGAAGGCTGGAAGAACACGGTCCGTCACAATCTCTGTTTCCGAGACAGCTTTGAGAAAGTGCCGGTCAGTATGCAGGGTGAGGCCAGCCTTCCGCCTCCTCCTCCTCCTCGATCCTGCCTCTGGAAGTTGACTGAGGAGGGACACCGCCGCTTTGCGGAGGAGGCTCGCACCTTGGCTTCCACACGGCTGGAAAGTATCCAACAGTGCATGAGCCAGCCAGGTGTGAAGCCTCGTCACGCATGGGCCCAAGGGTGGGGGACCTGAGGCCCAGCCCCTAGGCTGGATGTGCCTCCTTGGGTCACACTAGAGACATCTGTAGGTAGCAGGCTGAGCAGGAGTGGTTGAGACTTCCCAAGAGAGTGGGACTTTGTTTTGTTTTTGTTTTTCTTTCTAGACAGGGTTTCCTCTGTGTAGCTTTGGGTGTCCTGGGCTCACTTGGTAGACCAGGCTGGCCTCGAACTCATGGTGATCCGCCTGCCTCTGCCTCCAGAGTGCTGGGATTAAAGGCGTGCACCTCCGTGCCTGGTGAGAGTGGGACTTTGTATACAAAGACTAGGTTGGGAAACTGAGGTTGCCCCTAACTCTTGGAGAAGTGGCATTTGAGTTGGGTAGGAAGTGCGAGGGCATATGTGCGAAGAGGACTCTTCTGTAGCCATCGGAAAGACTTCAGAAGAGGGAGCGTTAAGCGCTGTGGGACAGCATAGCAAACCCCAGAAAGAGCAGGGCAAGATGACAAGCGCCTCTGAACTCTCTTACAGATGTGATGCCCCTGCTCTTTCACCTTCAAGAAGAAGCAGACATGTTCTAATAAAGTTTCCATCAGCAACACCTGTGTGTGAGTGTGTGCCGTCTATGAAAATGGGGCCAAGCAGGGAGTGGAATTCACCTCCAAGAATGAAAATAGGGGTTCTGGGGGCTGGAGAGATGGCTCAGAGGTTAAGAGCACTGCCTGCTCTTCCAGAGGTCCTGAGTTCAATTCCCAGCAACCACATGGTGGCTCACAACCATCTATAATGTGATCTGATGCCCTCTTCTGCAGATAAAGCACTCATATACAGTAAATAAATCTTTAAAAAAAATTTAAGAAAAAAAAAAAAAGAAAATAGGGGTTCTGGAAGCTGGCAGATGCCTGTCAGGCAGGAAGGGGAGGTACTCTTTCTTTCCTCAGAAGAGGAAAAATGTTCGTCTCTTCAGGGTCCTGGAGCAGGTTTTGTTTTCCTGGGGGCATAGAGATCATCTTGGGAGATATCTGTAGCAGCCAGCCCTGGAGGTACCAACCCCTCTTTCAGCTGACATTTGTTACACAGCTGCTGATACTGAGCTAAGGACAAGAGACAGGCCCTGCCTCCGCTGGGGAAGGATGAGCATTCAGCGAATACGTCAGGTTGTTTGAGATGGGGTCATGATGTATAGGTAGGTTAGCGTGAACCAAGACCCGTTTGCTTGGGCAGCTGCGACTTCAGGCTTGCCTCACCATGCCTGGTTTGTTTGAAAACTCAGTCAGGGCTGGGTGGTGGTGGTGCACACCTTTAATCTCAGCACTGGGGAGGCAGAGGCAGGCTGATTATTGTGCACTCGAGGCCAGCCTAGACTACAAAGTTAGCCCAGGACAGTCAAGGCTACACAGAAAAACCCTGTCTCAAAAAAACCAACCAACCAAACAAACAAACAAAAAAAAAACCCTCAGAGCCAGGCCTTTAATCCCAGAACTCGGGAGTCAGAGGCAGGTGGGTCGATGTGAGTTTGGGGACAGCCTGATCTCTAGTGAGTCCAGGACAGCCAAGGCTACACAGAGAAACCCTGTCTGGAGAAAAAAAAAGTCAAAAGACAAATGAATGTCCACATATCCCCCTCATGGATAACCTTGTCTTGCTTCCTACCACTGCCTGAATCATTTCAGACACTTTTTTCATAGAAAAAGACTCTTAATTCCATGATCATTTGTTTCTTTGTGTAGTCCTGGACTCAACTTTGTAGACCAGGCTGGCCCCGAGCTCACAGAGATGTGGCTGCCTTTGCCTCCCGAGTGCTGGGATTATAGGCGTGTGGCACCACACATGATCATATCTTTTAAAGATTTATGTGTCTTATATTTTATGTATATGAGTGCTCTATTTGCAGTATTCCTGCACTACAGAAGCAGGCATCAGATCCCTTTCCAGATGGTTGTGAGCTGTCATGTGGGTGCAGGGAATTGAACTTAAGACCCCTGGAAGAGCAGCCAGTGCCCTTTTAATTTTATTTTTATTTTGACACAGGGTTTCTCTGTATATCAGTCCTGGTTGTCCTGGACTCAGTTTGTAGACCAGGCTGGCCTCAAACTAACAAGAGATCCACCTGCCTCTACCTCCTGAGTGCTGAGATTAAAGGGGTGTGCCACCCCCACTCTTTATTTTTTCAAGGCAGGGTTTCTCTGTGTAGCCCTGGCTGTCCTGGACTCACTTTGTAGACCAGGCTGGCACTGAACTCAGATCTGCTTGCCTGCCCCCCAACTACTCGGATTAAAGGAGTATATGCTGCCACCGCAGCACCACCACCTGGCTGCAACCAGTGTTCTTAACTGCTGAGTCATCTCTCCAGCCCCCATATATAGACTTTAATAGCCAGGTCAAGGTGTTACATGCCTGTGATCCTGAAATTTAGGAGGAACAGGCTGGAGGGTCAGGAATTTAAGACAGTTACTGACGACATAGTAAGTTTGAGTCTAGCCTGGTCTTTTTTTTTTTTTTAAGATTTATCTATTTATTTACTTATTTATTTATGTATACAGTGCTCTGTCTGCATGTACACCTGCAAGCCAGAAGAGGGAATCAAATAATATTATAGATGGTTATGAGTTACCATGTGGCTGCTGGAAATTGCACTTGGGATCTTTGGAAGAACAATCAGTTCCCTTGACTTCTAAGCCATCTCTCCAGCCCCTAGCCTTGTCTTTTATCTCAAAACAGACATACAGGAAAGTTGTTTTATTTTTTATTTTTTATTTTTTTATCTGAACCCTGGTTTTCTCAATTTCTTTAGCTTTAGCTGAAGACTTCTGTGTAAACCTCTTGTCCTGAGGTTTAGTTGGTAAAAAGATAAAAGTACTTTTTTTGTTTATTTATTTAGTTTTATTAAATCTAAGTCTATGCAAGGGTGTTGGTCCCCTTTTGTTACAGTTAGGAGCCGCCATATGGGTGCTGGGAATTGAACCCAGGTCCTCTGGAAGAGCAGCCAGTGCTCTTAACCACTGAACCATCTCTCTAGCACACACACCCCTTCAGACAGCCTTACTATGTATCCCTGGCTAGCTTAGAACTTGCTATGTGGACCAGGCTGGCCTCAGATTCAAAGGTCTGCCTGCCTCCTGAGTGTTAGGATTAAAGGCCTGTGCCACCACGTTCAATCATTTGTATGTATGCTTTAAGTCTTGGTAGCCAAGGCTAACCTTAAACTGACTATGTGGTAAGGGTAGTCTTGAACTCTTGGTCATCTTGCCTCTGTACCCACCCCCATCCCTACCGCCACCCCCACCCCCGACCCTCGCTTAAGAGGTAGCATTTGGATTGAGGGAGGTTGGATACAAAGCTGATGACTACAAGTGGAAGGGGAAAGAAGTGGACTGTGTGGGAGGTAGCTGCGGTGAAGGTGGGCAGTGAGAGCGGAACAAACAAGCGCATTTCACGTGTTCATACCTCAGGTTCAAGCTCAACCGGCAAGCCTGTGAGAGCGATGGGTAAGAGAAGGGTGAGGGGAGGCCGGAGACTACGCTTAGGAGTTAATGAGCAGTTCAAGAGAAAAACAGCTGAGAGCTACACAGAGAAACAAAAACAAAAAAGAGATAGGTGCATCTCTGTAAATTCCACATCTGTCAAGGCTGCATAGTGAGACCCTGTTAAAAGCGAGGAGTCCAGGCGGGTGTGGTGGCACACAACTTTAATCCCAGCACTCAGGAGGCAGAGGCAGGCAGATCTCTGCAAATTCAAGGCCAGCCTGGTCTACAAAGTGAGTCCAAGACAGCCAAGGCTACACAGAGAAACCCTGTCTTGAAAAAGAAAAAGAAAAAGAAAAAAAACAAAAAAAGGTATAGTGGTGACCTTCCTTCACGTCACAATGAGGTCTGTCTCTGTGTGTTCGATTGTTAATTGATGAACCAGCAGTGAACTAAACATTAACAGATTCTGGTATTGTCATTACTATTGAAGAATTTCCTGTCTCAATGTTGTGTAAAATTGTTCTCCATCATCTCTGATTGGTCAGTAAAGAGGTGAACAGCCTATAGCAGGTTTCATTCTGTAGGTTTTTGTAGTTTCCCATTGACTTAAATCAGAGGACAACATGGCAGCACCAAGAGATGCCCTAATGGATTTCCTGTGCTCCAGACATAATGTTTGTTTTTGTTTTTGTTTTTGTTTTTTTATAAAATATTTTCTTTTTAAAAAAAATGATTTATTTATTATTATGTATACAGTGTTATCTGCTTGTACACCTGCAGGCCAGAAGAGGGCATCAGGTTACATTATAGATGGTTGTGAGCCACCATGTAGTTGCTGGGAATTGAACTCGGGACCTTTGGAAGAGCAGGCGGTGCTCTTAACCACTGAGCCATCTCTCCAGCCCTGTTTTGGTTTTTTGAGAAGGGTTTCTCTGTAACTTTGGCTGTCCTGGAACTAGCTCTGTAGACCAGGCTGGCCTCAAACTCACAGAGATCCTCCTGCCTCTGCCTCCTGAGGCTGGAATTAAAGGTGTGTGCCATGCTCAATTTGACAGCACATACACTAAAACTGGAAGGATACAGACAAGATTAGCATGGCCCCTAGACAAGGGTGACACACAAATTTGTGAAGCGCTCCATATTTTTAAGCAGAAGAATATTAAACACAGTGGAAACATCACTCTTGATGAGATTGTCAACATTTCCAGGTAGATGTGGCACCAGTGTTTAGCCAGATAGCTTTCTGGGACTATTAAGGAGATCTTGGGTACTGCCCATTCTATGGGTGGCAATGTGGATGGCTGACACCCTCATGACATCATAGATGACATCAACAGTGATGCAATGGAATGCCCAGGTAGTTAAGAAGCAACAAGAAAAGCCGGGTGTGGTGGCGCATGCCTTAATCCCAGCACTCAGGAGGCAGAGGCAGGTGAGTCGCTCTGAGTTCAAGGCCAGCCTGATCTACAAAGCAAGTCCAGGACAGCCAAAGCCAAACTGAGAAACTCTATCTTGAAAAACAAAACAAAACAACAACAACAAAGAAAAAGAAGCAACAAGAAAATATTTCAATAAAAGACCATCTGACAACAACAACAACAAAAAAGGTATGAGCTGCCTACGCCACCACCACCAGCCTGACAGAATCAATTCAATTTCCTGATGGTAATCTGGATCAATCTTTGTAGACCAAGCTAACCTCATACTCACAGAGATCTGCCTGCCTCTGCCTCCCTGAGTGCTGGGACTGCAGGCATGTTTCACACTGTGCCCAGCTAAAAGTACATACTTTTTCATGATTATTTAGGAGTAGCCTGTACACAGCATACCCTTTCACCCCAAAACACTTTAATGCTGGGATTAAAGGCATGTGCCACCACGCCCGGCTTCAATACTGTATTTAAGTTAAAGATCTTACTCACATTTCACCACTTGTCTGAACAATGTTCTTAGATTTTGTTTTGTTATTAGAAAGGTCTCAGTATGTAGCCCCCCTGGCTGTCCTGAACTCAGAAATTCACCTGCCTCTGCCTCTCAGGTGTTGGGATTAAAGGAGAGGGTCACTCTGGGCATTGGTGGTGTATGCCTTTAATACCAGCACTTGGAATGCAGAGGCAATTGGATCTCTGTGGCTTGGAGGCTAGCCTTTTGTATATCTGCGTCGTTCTAAAACAGAGTGACCCCATCAGAAAAACCCAAACCAACCAAACAAAAAAGCATGAGTCACCATGACTGATTTTTAGCTACTTCATTTGTTTGTTGGGGTGCTGTGGTATTGGGGTCCTAGCTCAGAGTCTCATAGCAGGTTCTGTAGCACTGAGCTAAACTTCCAGCCTAGATTTGTAGTGAGAAGTTTGGTTTCTTTAAAACCACAGTTACGTTATGTGAATATGTTTTCGTTTTAATCCCAGGTGTGTGATATGGGGCTGCCTCAGCTTGTCCACAGCAGCAGACTATAACGTGTCTCATGCTCTGGCAGGGTCGTGATTCTGGGAAGGGTGTATGTGTGTGTGTGTGTGTGTGTGTGTGTGTGTGTGTGTGTGTGTGTGTGTGTGTATGTGTATGTCTCGCACTCTGAAAAGGTGCTTGTTCCTCCTGCTGTTCCTGATTACTGTTTGAGAAGAAGTTGGAAATACCTGATGACAAAGATTGGACTTGCCCCAAGAAACCCAACACCCCTAATCAGCAGAAAGTAGTCTATAGAAGTCTATGATCCCTGTCCCCTTGAACGTTTTTTTCTCTCCTACCTAGTGTTGGGGGATTGGAAGGGATTAGGGTAGAGTAAGTGTTGGAAGGGAGGTAGAGGTATAAGAACCCAATTAAAATAGTCCCCCAAAAGCACACCTACATAAATTCCTTTTTTTGTTTGTTTGGTTGGTTGGTGTGTGTGTGTATGTGTGTGTGTGTTTGAACCAGGGTTTCTCTGTGTAGCCTTGGCTGTCCTAGACTCACTTTGTAGACCAGGCGGACCTTGAACTCACAGCGATCTGCCTGCCTCTGCCTCCCGAGTGTGAGGATTAAAGGTGTGCGCTGCCGCCCCTGCCGCTGCCACCGCCGCCACCTCCACCACCACCATCCGGCTTTAGATTCCTTTTTTTTTTTTTTTTTTTTTTTTGGTTTTTCGAAACAGGGTTTCTCTGTGTAGCCTTGGCTGTCCTGGACTCACTTTGTAGACCAGGCTGGCCTGGAACTCACAGCGATCCACCTGCCTCTGCCTCCCGAGTGCTGGGATTAAAGGCGTGCACCACCACGCCTGGCTAGATTCCATTTTTTAAGGGGAATTATAACCCATTACTGGACCAGGTTTGGTGCTGTGTGTCTAATCCCAGCACTCAGGAGGCAGAAGCAGGTGAACGGGTCTCTATCTGCATACTTGCTATGTGGAACAGACCAGTCTGCACTGCCAGAGCTGCAAAAGTGAGACCCTGTCTCAAAAAACAAAACTCGCCTGGCAGTGGTGGCGTATGCCCTTGATCCCTTTAATTCCTCCACTCTCCGTTCTTCTCCCATTATCCCCACCGCTTAGTACACTTTGTTCTTATTTATATTTATTTTAATTTGTGGTTTTGTAGCACGTGGTTGTACGTGCCACGCACCTGCAAGTGGGGGCCACCCTGTTTCTTTAAAACAGGGTATCCGCACTGATGTCTGGTTAGCCTGGCCGGCCAGCAAGTCCCATGGATCTCTTTGCCTCTGACAACCTTTTTATTTATTTACTTATTTCTGAGTCCTGGTTAGCCTAGTACTCATTATGTAGACCAGACTGGTTTCAACTTATAGAGATCTGCCTACTCTGCCTCTTAAGTGCTGGAATAATGTTTTTGGTGGTAGTGGTTTGTTTTTGTTAAGGTGTATTTATTTATACAGTATTCTGCCTGCATGTATGCCTGCATGCCAGAAGAGGGCACCAGATCTCATTATAAATGGTATGTGGTTGCTGGGAATTGAACTCAGTACCTTTGGAAGAACAGCCAATGCTCTTAAGCTCTGAGCCATCTCTCTAGCCCCTGTTTGTTTTTGTTTGTTTGTTTGTTTAATGTGAGTGCTGAGAATTCAAATCCAGGTCCTCATGTCTACAGAACAATGCTCTCATGTACTAATCCACCTCCCCAGGCTCAGTTTTCTTTTCTTCCAGACTGAGTTCTCATGTAGCCCAGGCTGGTATTAAAATATGTAGCTGAGATAACTGTCTTTTTATTTATTTGTTTGTTTTTCTTTTTTTTTTAAAGTATATTTTTATTTAATCTTTAATTTATGTGCACTGGTGTGAGGGTGTCAGAACTTAGAGTTACAGACAGTTGTGAGCTGCCATGTGGGTGCTGGGAATTGAACCCGGGTCCTTTGGAAGAGCAGGCATTGCTCTTAACCACTGAGCCATCTCCCTAACCCCCGTTTTGTTTGTTTTTCAAGACAGGGTTTCTCTGTGTAGCCTTGGCTGTCCTGGATTCCCTCTGTAGACCAGGCTGGCCTCGAACTCACAGGGATTCACCTGCCTTTGCCTCCCGAATGCTGGTATTAAAGGCGTGCGCCACCACCGCCCGGCCCGTTAGCACATTTTAACCCATGCTCCCAGCGCCTGCTGCTCTTTGTTTTCTCTCCAAGCTCTGTCAGCTTCCTTGCCACGCGCCCTATGTGCTGATCCGACTTCTACCCCTAACTCAGCACCGAGCCCTGCTGGGGTCTTCTACTGAGTACAGAACGCAAAACCCACAACCCAGGGCTGGGGCTTGGAACTGTCATTGTCTCTTCCCCTGCTTGCCTCCCTCCTGGGACAAGTCACCCCTGATGCCATGGATGTATGCAGACGGGGTACCCACTAAAGGGGTCACACACACAGATGTAGGTCGGCCTTTATTGTAAGCACTAAGTGCATGGGAGAGAAAAACCGGCTCTGGCAGGACTGCGGTGAGGGGCTGGCAGGGAGTGTCAGAAGGTAAGATGCAGAGGACGGAGACGTACACGGTCAGGAAAGGACTCAGTGCAGGGTGGCAGGGAGAGTGAAAAGAAATCACTGAAGTAAAAAAAAAAAAAACCAACGGGAGGAGGCAGGCTGGACTTCTTGGCGGAGCCTATGACGCAGGAGAGCCTTCATTTGCGGGCACCCAGTGCCAAGGCAACGATAAGGCCGACAACCAACAGGAACATGGCGACAGACAGCAACACTGTGATGACCACCATACCTCCCGTCCGGGCCATTCCTAACCCAATGGACTCCATGTTCTTCCCTGTCAGAAGAAGAAGAAAGAAGGGAAAACCTTGGTGAGTTGGAGGGGCCCCTAAGTCACTCTGGGGCTCACAGCTTGCCCAGGTCATCCAACCGGCCACCATCATCAGTTCCACTAGTTATTCGGCCAAGTAGTCAAAGGAAACAGGGGAAGGGGGGGGTTGGGGGCTGGAGAGATGGCTCAGTGGTTAAGAGCACTGTCTGTTCTTCCAGAGGTCCTGAGCTCAATTCCCAGCAACCACATGGTGGCTCACAACCATCTGTAATGTGATCTGATGCCCTCTTCTGGCCTGGAGGTGTACATGCAGGCAGAGCATTGTATACATAATAATAAATAAATATTAAAAAACAAACAAACAAACAAGGAAACAGGGACCCCTCACAGCAACACTTAGGAGTCACCGAGGAGATTTAATAGGATAGCACCCATCTGCGTAAGGAGCCTTTAGTTCAGCAGAGGAGAGACCAGGAGGAGGTGGCCATAGCAAACTCTCTGAGGGAAAGAGAGAGCTGAAAGCAGCTTAGCTAACTTGCTCTAGGGGATAAAGCCTAGAGCTCAAGGAGCCGTGTGGACGCTAAGATGTGGGACAGTAGGCGGTTTACTCACTAGGAAGCGTGGACATCGGGGTCTCTGGGCTGGATTCAGTGGATGCCCCCTTCTGTACTCGGTAGGATATGCTTTAGAGGCGGGAGTTGAGAGAAAGCAGAGATTTCAAGTACGGATCGGATCTGTCACTTGGGAGGACTGGGTTCAGCCCCCACCTTCATAGCTAATACTTCCATCTGTGCCCTCCTGGGGTAAAGGCTCACATTTCCTACCCTTTAGCTGTGCCTTCTCTTCTCTGTGCTCACCAGCACCCCCCCACCCCCACCCCCCCACCCCCAGCTTCTGTATCTCACTCCCACGCACGTCCATCAGGTACCTACTAGTATTTGGTTCCTGGAGTCAGGTTTGTCACCTGATATGCGCTGAGCCGAGTGACGGTGAAGCCAGCCCCACTCTCCACCACGCTCACAAGCTCCCTGCGCCCACGGCATGGAGGCACCACAAAGCTTGATTTAACCACTGGTGGGAAATAGGAGAGAAAGGCCAGACCAGATTTCTAGCAGTCCCATGGCGAACGGCAGGCCTTGAGTATCTTTCTTTGGTTTTTCGAGACAGAGTTTCTCTGTGTGACCTTGGCTATCGCTTTGTAGACCAGGCTGGCCTTGAACTCACAGCGATCCACCTGCCTTTGCCTCCTGAGTGCTGGGATTAAAGGCATGCGCCACCACACCCGGCAAACTATTTACTTTTATTTTATAGGTGGGAGGTTGTCAGATCCCCTGGAACTGGAGTTGCAGACAGTTATGAGCTGCCACGTGGATTCTGGGAATTGAACCTGAATTCTCTGAAAGAGCAACCAATGCTCTTAACCACTGAGCCATCTCTCTAGCACCCTTGAATATTTTAAGAGGAATTAGCATGGGGGATAGATGGGTACAGGAAAGCCTACCTTTGCTGTCGTTGGCTCTCCGGACCATCAGTGTGGCGTTTCCTCCTGTGAGGTGACATGGAGGCAAGGCAACTAGTAGGCTTTCTGTTAGCGCCGGAGACAGCAGACCTGAGAGGCTTGAGATGTTGAAGTCTGTTGGGAAACCAGGAGGGAACTCAGATGGAGTTAGCTGCGGACTCTCAACTCTGATGTGGCTAAGAGCACAGTCAGAACAAGCCCGTGTAGATCTGACCACCAGGTGGCAGGCTTGAGCTGCAGACGGTGGGTTCTCCGCGCCGCCTAGGAGGCAAACTACACGCGGCCACCCGTCTCACCCCACCCACATAAACTTTGGAGCCTTCACCACACTCCTCTGCTCCTAGGTCTGGAAGAAGCCCAGGAATTTGTCAGCTGGTCACTACCATCATGAGCCCTCACCCCAACCAGCTAGACCAAAACTTTCTTTGAGAGCCCTGGGAGAGACAACTCTCCCTGTCCAGACCCCTGAAACCCTCCTCACTCCCACCAGAAATAGAGACCTGCAGCCCCGGGAGCCAGGAGAGCCAGCAGTATCAGAGCCAAGGGCAAGGTCTGGGCGGGCAGCGTGGATGCCATACTGCGCTGGGAACTGGATCCTGGAACAGGTGCTGGCAGGCTGGGGCTTCCTGGGGCCAATGAGGCCCTGCACCCCGTGGCTGATTTTGTCTTGGGGTAGGAGGGGCTGCTGGGAATCCAGTCCTACTTGCCCCTTGGGCACTGTAGCCTCAGGGAAAGCCCCCAGACAGGTTTTTCTGGCTGGGGAGCTGGCCCTCAGGCCCAAAGATGGATGCCCAGGCTGGGTCCTGGCAGCTTAGGAAGCAGCTAAGGAAGGACAGAGTTCGTGTGTCTGAAGCCTCCACTGAAGAGGATGCTCTCCACAAATAGGTAGGGTGGGGGAGGTGAGTTCAGGAGAGGGGGGGTGCTGGAGTTGTAGCTCAGTAGTAGAGTATGTGCATGAGGCTCTGGATTTTTTTGTTTGTTTGTTTGGTTTTTCGTTTTAGTTTATCTGTGTAGCACTGGCCGTCCTGGACTGGACTCACTCTGTAGACCAGGCTGGCCTCGAACTCACAGAGGTCCTCTTGCCTCTGCCTCCCAAGTGCTGCAATTACAGGTGTGTACCACGGCACCACCACACCAGGCTGAGGCTCTTTTTTGGTGTGGCTTTTTTTTCTTTTCTTTTCTTTTCTTTTTTTTTTTAGACAGGGTTTCTCTGTGTGGCCTTGGCTGTCCTGGACTCACTTTGTAGACCAGGCTGGCCTCAAACTCAGAGATCCGCCTGCCTCTGCTTCCCAAGTGCTGGGATTAAAGGCGTGCACCACCACGCCCGGCTTTTTTTTTTTTTTTTTTTTTTTGGTCTTTGGAGACAGCATTTCTCTGTGTAGCCTTGGCTGTCCTAGACTTGCTTTGTAGATCAGGCTGGCCTAAAACTCACAGCAAACCGCCTACCTCTGCCTCCCAACTGCTGGCATTAAGGGCATGCACCACCACCGCCTGGCTGAGGCTCTGGGTTTTTTTGTTTTTGTTTTTGTTTTTTGTTTTCTTTTGGTTTTTCAAGACAGGGTTTCTCTGTGTAGCCTTGACTGTCCTGGACTCACTTTGTAGACCAGGCTGGTCTCGAACTCACAGTGATCCACCTGTCTCTGCCTCCCAAGTGCTGGGATTAAAGGCCTGTGCCACCACCGCGCGGCCTGATGCTCTGGGTTTTAATCCCTGGTACCACAAGTATTATTTTCTGTTGGAGAAGAAAGAGAGAGAGAGAGACACAGAGAGACCTACAGCTTCTCTGGCTGTCTCCTACCCCAGGCTAAGTGAGAGGCCTGAAGGAAGTAGTCAGTCAGAGTACCATGTGGATTCAGACACCCTGCTCTGGACACTGACGGGGCTCTGTGTGCCCTCTTGACCACCAGTCATCTTGTGTGGCATTGCTTTTGCAGACGTGGGAACTGAGACTCAGGTTGTCACTGGGAAGTGGCCATAGCGTGGTGGTTTTTTCAGATTGGAGAGCCCCTGCATGGTCTGAGCCCAGTAACAGCAGTATCTGCTCGAGGAATCACTTACTTTCCCCAGTCCTAGAGGGTCAGAGTCCCAGTAGAAAAGTGGGGGCCAGTAAAGGGCTGAGAGGGTTCTGTCCTTTTCCTCTGTGGCAGGTGGACTTAAAGCCTGGGGCGGGAGCATAGAGGGTCTCTGGATTCACTGTGCAGCTGAGTATCAGGGTACCATCTCAGACCCAGCTTCCCCCGCCCCTCACCTCGCCCCCGAGACAAGGTTTCTCTGTGTAGCCTTGGCTGTCCTAGACTCGCTTTGTAGACCAGGCTAGCCTCAAACTCACAGCGATCTACCTCCCTCTGCCTCCCAAGTGCTGGGATTAAAGGTGTGCGCCACCACGCCTGGCTCAGACCCAGCTTTTGACTCAGTGGATATGAAAACATGAGACTCCATTTCTTGAAAACTTTCAAAGTTGCATTTATTATTATTTTGTGTGTGTGTGTGTGTGTGTGTGTGTGTGTGTGTGTGTACCCACATGTGTGCCACAGGGCACATGCAGAGGTCAGAGGACAATTTGTGGGAGTTGGTTCTCTCCTTTCACAATGTGCCTTCTGGGGATCCGAACTCTTGATGTCAGGCTTGGTGGCAAGAGCCTTTACCTGTTGAGCCCGCTCAGTGTTTGCTAAAACTGCATTTCTAAGACGCTTACAGGTTACAGAGAGAGACTGACTCACACTTGGAATTAGCAGGTGCTGTGTTGGGGTATTCTCTCTCTCTCTCTCTCTCTCTCTCTCTCTCTCTCTCTCTCTGCCTCCCTCCCTTCCTCCCCCCCAACCCCCCCATGCAAAGTGGGACAGAAGTTTTTCTCAAGCTGCTAGGACCAGCTGCCTTCGGGTGGAGAACTGATTTCTGCATTTCCTGCTCCTTGCCTTTTGTCCCCTTTAGATGAGATCTTATCCTCACTCTACACACTGGAGGAAGATCTCACAAGAAGGAGAACTTGAGGTGCGGAAGAGGGCTGGCTACACGGTGAAATGTCAGGGAGGGAGGATCCTCCTGGCGCCATCTCAAACCTCGACATAGCAGGCTGTTTACATATGGGCTTGGGAGCTGTCTCTTCCCCTTTGGGCTAAGGAGGAAGCAGGAAGAGGATGGGTTTACAGCAGAGCAGATTGTATTGGTCCACTCTTAAGCCCCATTTGAAATTAGGTGTGAGACAGTGAAATAGGAAAGAGCAGATCCCTGGTCACATTTTAAAGGGATATGAGGGTCCTGTGCCTTTAAGCCTTTCCATATCCCTCTAACCGCCCCCCCTCACCTTCCCCACCCTAACCCTCCCCAGGTTTCTGGAGGAGCAGAGTTGCGTCTTCTCCCTGCCCTGCCGAGCTGCTCACTGGCTGCTCTGGAGGCTGTGCTTTGCAGTCTCCATGGAAACCATTAGTTGCTAAGCAACTGGAGCATCATCTGTGCTGAGCTCTCGCATCTAATTATCCCATCACAGTGGCTGAGAAGGGTTTGGGGAGCTGAGAGGAGGGGGGAGGCCCAGCTCAGGAGCAAGAGGATAACTCCTTCAGTGGGGCAGCTTCACTGACAGTGCTGAAAGCATTTAAAGGCACAGCACCCTGTTCCTTGGGAGGATTTTCGGATGGCCGAGTAAGGGAACCAGGGCCACAAATTTGAAGTCTTTCCCCCAAAACCCTGTCTTCCCTGCTGTCCTCTCCTTGATTCTTGAATCTAAATTGCCTCCCTCCCTACAAATACCCTCTTCGTGCCAGCAGGCATTTACTGAGCACCATATGCCCCTGGGACAAACAAGGCAGTAAAGATATAAAAGCAGGATAAGTTCTTGCCCTCAAGTAGCTCCTCACTTCAACTCTTCTGCCCAGTCAGCTCTTAAAACAGACCCCTTCCTGAGACTGTAGTTCTTTCGTCCCCTTCTTAAGCTACAGTCGTTCTGCAGACTGAAGAATTAGCCTCAGAACCCAGCTCTGCCTGACAGCCCCACAGTCCCACCTCAATAGGGCCACTCCTCTACCTCCCAGCCAACTAGAAAAACATGTCCACCTGTCTCCCGGGGCATGCCGGACACTGGTGGTTAGGGTTGCCTTATAACTTGAAAACCGGAAGGAGCTAGGGGCGGCACACGCCTTTAATCCCAGCGCTTTAGAGGCAGAGGCAGGTGGATCTCTGTGGGTTCGAGGCCAATCTGGTCTACATAGTGATTCCAGGACAGGTAAGCTACACAGAGAAACCCTGTCTCAAAACAAACAAACAAACAAAATGGGAAGGCTTTTTCCTCGTGAACCCAGATCTAGCAAGATACAACAAGTGCAAAAACGATGATGGCGCAGAGCCATCGTGTTCCACAATGTAGGGGCACAGTGGACACCCTGAGGGCCTGGGGCTGGGGGTCAGAAGTGGTGCCCACCAAGTACTGGGTTCTTGGAAAATTAGACATGATTCCCTGGAGATTAAAGGCTGGAAGATGCTGCTGTGGCCAAAAGGAAAACTCCATCATTCAGGCTTGGAAAAGACTTCCGGTAATTTCTCTGTCTCCGTCCGTCTCTCTCTGTCTCTCGGGCTGACACAACCATTTACCCCAAACTTTTTAGCTTTGTGACATTGGCTAAGTTACCTACCTTATTGCTTCAAGTTGTAGCTTCCACTTCAGGGGGATTTATTTATTTATTTTGTTTTTTTTTTACTAGACAGGGTTTCTCTGTGTAGCCTTGCCTGTCCTGAACTCACTTTGTAGACCAGGCTGGCCTGGACCACAGGCCTGTCTCTGCCTCCAGAGTGCTGGGATTACAGGCCTGCACCACCACACCCAGCCACAGGATTTTTTTTTTTCAGTTTATTTATGAGCAGTTTTGACTGCATGTATGTCTGTGCACCCCATTTTCTGCAGGTGTCCTGAGAGGTCAGAAGAGGGCATCTGATCCCTGGAAACTGGGGTTATGGATGGTTGTCAGCTGCCATGTGGGTGTTGGGATCGGAACCTGGAGCCTCTGTAGGAGCAACAAGTGCCCTTAACTGCTGAGCTGTCTCTCCTGCCACTGTGCTTTTGACTTCTGTAAGAAAGAAATAAAAGAGCTGGGCGGTGGTGGCGCAAGCCTTTAATCCCAGCACTTGGGAGGCAGAGCAGGCGGATCGCTGTGAGTTCGAGGCCAGCCTGGTCTACAAAGTGAGTCCAGGACAGCCAAGGCTACACAGAGAAACCCTGTCTCGAAAAACCATAGTTCAATACATACTGATTTAAGTAATCCAACTTGTTCTCTCCTGTGTATTAACCCTCAGTGCGGATGAGGGATGAGGGGGCTGAAGGGATTTCCTGATGTCCCCAACGTCACAGAGCAAACAGTGAAGGAAGTGGCCTAAAGGACTCAGCATTCTGCTCTGTCACTGATACAGAGATGTTTAGGTCTGAAAACCTAATCCAAGGGTGGCATCGGAAAAGCTTGTCTCATTCTTTCACTCATTAAACATTGGTAGAGAAGTCCCCGTGTGGTGGTGCCAGGCCAGATGTTGAGATACAGAGATGAGGAGGTTCAATCCCTGCTTTCAGCTTGTCTGCTTGGAGTAAGTAGAAGATGAGAGCCTAGGAAAAGGGGCTACATCACTGGATGCGGTGGCTCACACCTTAATCCCAATACTCATGAGGTAGAATCAGGCACATCTCTGAGGTAGCTCCAGGCCAGCCTGGTCACAGAGCAAGTTTAGAGACAGCCAGGGCTACCTAGAGAAACCTGTGTCAAAAAACAAGAAGGTCCCAGCACCCGGGAGGCAGAGGCAGGTGGATCGCTGTGAGTTCAAAGCCAGCCTGGTCTATAAAGTGAGTCTAGGACAGCCAAGGCTACACAGAGAAACCCTGTCTCGAAAAACAAACACACACACACACAAACAACAACAACAACAACAAAAAAAACAAGGATCTGTTTTCGGGAAGGAAGGCTGAGGAACATGATTTATGCTCACACCTACAAACTGTAAACAAGAACCTTCCCTAAAAAGGAGGATTCAAAGGTGGGGCCTGCTGGGAGCTATAGCTACTGGCTGGGACACCAGTGACTTTACATCCTTTGCCAAGGGTTTTAATTTTGTTTTGTTTTGTTTTTTTTTAGAAAGAGTTTCTCTGTGTAGCCTTGGCTGTCCTGGACTCGATTTGTAGACCAGGCTGGCCTCGAACTCACAGCGATCTGCCTGCCTCTGCCTCCGGAGTACTGGGATTAAAGGTGTGCGCCACCACGCCCGGCTTGAATCAGGGTCTCCTTCTTGACAGCCTCTGTTTTTGTTTGTTTGTTTGTTTTGAGGTGTTTTGTTTTGGTGAAATAAAAACTCAGTGGAGAGAAGAGCTTGGAAGCCAGAGAAAATTGAAATGGCCTTTAGGGATTTTGGGTGCAAAGCTCTCAAGACTCCTGAGAAAGACTGGTGACAACTCCACTTTTCCTAAGGTCTATTGTTTTCATTGGCACCGACCATACTAGACCCTCCAAAACTGAACTAACAGGATGGATAATCTCAATATAAATATTATATATATTTAAATTTATTATGTATACAGTGTTTACCTGCATGTACACCTGCATGCCAGAAGAAGGCACCAGATCTCATTATAGATGGTTGTGAGCCACCATTCAGTGGCTGGGAATTGAACTCAGGACCTTTGGAAGAGCCGCCAGAGCTCTTAACTTATAAGCCATCTCTCCAGGCCCTAAATATTATATTTTAAAAGGGGAGTTCTAGCTGGGCGGTGGTGGCTACACAGAGAAACCCTGTCTCAAAAAAACAAAGAAAAAAAAGGGGGGGGCTTAATCCCAGCACTTAGGAGGCAGAGGCAGGTGGATTGCTGTGAGTTTGAGGCCAGCCTGGTCTACAAAGTGAGTTCAGGATAGCCAAGGGTACACAGAGAAACCCTGTCTCGAAAAACCAAAAAAAAAGGGGGGGTGGTTAGGAGTTTTAGCTGGGCATGATGGCGCATACCTTTAATCTCAGGAAGCAGAGGCAGGCAGATTGCTATGGGTTTGAGGACAGCCTGGTCTACAGAGTGGGTCCAGGACAGCCAAGGCTACAGAGAGAAACCCTGTCTCAAAAAGCCAAAAAACAACTTTAAAATGTGGGGGAGTTCTTCTAGCCTCAGGCTTTAGGGGGGCCCGGGCTGTAGATGTGCTACACAGTATCTAGGAATGGGAAGCCACATAGCTAGGAACTGTCCTTGTTTTCATATTAAGGACACTAAGGCTGCACTGCTTTTTTTGTTTTTCGAGACAGGGTTTCTCTTGTAATCCTGGCTGTCCTGGACTCCCTTTGTAGACCAGGCCGGCCTCGAACTCACAGAGATCCACCTGCCTCTGCCTCCCAAGTGCTGGGATTAAAGGTGTGCACCACCACATCCAGTTCTTGGCTGCACTTCTTTGAAGGAATTTTGCCAAGTAGGAGTTTTGCTTTAACCAAATATAATTTGCAAAGAGGATTTTTTTTTTAAGACAGTCTCCCTGTGTTAGCCTTGGCTGTTCTGGACTTGCTTTGTAGACTAGGCTGGCCTCGAACTCACAGAGATCCACCTGCCTCTGCCTCCGGAGTGCTGGGATTAAAGGTGTCAGCTCTTTAATGCCTGGCCCAAGGAAGAAATTTAAATGAACTGGGGTGTGGGTGTCTAGAAGGACTTTCTGGAGGAAAACAGGGAAGAAGCAGAGTGCTGAAGGTGTAGGAATTAGCAGGGTGATGTTGCGGGGAGGAGTGAAGAAAGCTTGTTGTAGGCTGAGAAAAGGGCAAAGATTCAAAGTCCGAGAATGGAATCTGGGCAAATCCCTGAAGAAGCAGCTGAGCCTGGATGGGTTTTTATTTTATTTTATTTTTAAATTTTAAAAATATATTTATTTATTTATTTATTATGTATACAGTGCTCTGTCTGCATGTCCACCTGCATGCCAGAAGAGGGCACTAGATCACATTATATATGGTTGTGAGCCACTATGTGGTTGCTGGGAATTGAACTCAGGGCTTCTGGAAGAGCAGTCGGTGCTCTTAACTGCTGAACCATTTCTCCAGGCCCCGGATGGTTTTTTTTTTTTCCTTTTTAAATATTTTTTTTTTACCTTTATTTTATGTGCATTAGTGTTTTGCTTGCAAGTATGTCTATGTGAGTGCGTCAGATCTTGGAGTTACAGACAGTTCTGAGCTGCTATGTGGGTGCTGGCATTTGAACTTGGGTCCACTGGAAGAGCAGTCAGTGCCCTTAACCACTGAGCCATCTCTCCAGGCCCCCCTGCTTTTTGCTTTTTTTCTTTTCTTTCTTTTTTTCTTTTTCTTTTCTCCCCCCCCCCCCCCCCCCAGAGCTGAGGACTAAGCCCAGGGCCTTATGCTTGCTAGACAAGCACTCTACCACTGAGCTAAATCCCCCAACCCCCTGGATGGGTTTTTAAAGACTGTCCAAGAATAGTTGTTGTTCTCTTTCTCTTCCTCTTCCTCTTCCTCTTCCTCTTCCTCTCCCACCTTCTCCTTCCCCTTCTCCTCTGTCTACTCCTCCCTCCCCCATCTCCAGATCTGGGCATTGAACCTGGGGGCTTCTCCACACATGTTGAGCAAGCACCCTACTGCTAGGGACACTCCAGCCCATGAGTGTTCATTTCTACCCCGAGGATAAAGGGACAACCCTCTGAAGATTTTTTAAATGGAGAGTGTGTTGATCAGAGCTGTGCTTTACAAAGATGACTCTCGGTAGTACAGCACTTAAGTTGGATGAGCAGCTAGGAGACATTTTAGAAGCTGCTGAGATCACATTCTAGATAGAAGACGGTAGAAAAAGGGTTTGGGTGGGGGGAGGGGGCAAATGACAGGGCCTGGAGTCAGGAGGCTTAGCACAGCTATGGAAGATGAACAGGCTTAGGGGTGTCTTCCAGTCCTGGCTCTGGCAACTGCACCAAATCCAGACAAGCAGAGGCGAATGTTCTGTTTTAAACTTGTTAACTGAACGCCTGGCAGTGGTGGCGCATGCCTTTCATCCGAGCACTTGGGAGGCAGAGGCAGGCGGATTGCTGTGAGTTTGAGGCCAGCCTGGTCTTCTACAAAGCAAGCCCAGGACAGCCAAGGCTACACAGAGAAACCCTGTCTCAATAAAACAAAACAAAACAAAACAAAAATTGCTAATTGAGGGTCTTGAAGATACCGAGGCATGTGGCAGGTGAGCGGATGTGTGGGCTACGGTGAAGGCAGCGGGGTGGTCAGTCACAGGGGTGGCCAGAGGAAGCCTGGAAGGAGGGTGGGTGCCAGTAAGAGGAGCCCCTGGAACCTTGACATCTGTGGACAAAGGAAGAGTGAGGCTTGCAAAGGAGGTTGAGAAGCTTGCTTAGGAGAAAAAAGAGCAGGAGGGATTGCTCTCCACAGTGCTCAAAGAAGACAGCCTGCAGAGAAAACTAGCAGCCGCCACAACAGCAGGACAAGCAGAGAGGGCGGAAATCTGCTCCTCGCTTTGGCAAGGAGAAGCCACTGGGGATCTCTTCAGACTGTTGATGCTAGGGCTGAGGATGTGGCTCAATCATAAGGCATTTACCTAACATGCACGTTGTCCCAGGTTCGATCCCTGGTAGTGCAAGACAGCAACAGCTCGCACTGGGAGACACGTGAATGAAAAGGACTAGCATAGGCAAGAGGATGCTGAAGATGAAGCGTCTGTATGCAGATGGGCCTAGGGCTCCCTAAGAGGCCAAGAGGCCAGACAGCTTGAGAAGAACAGGATCAGAGGAAGGTCGGAGAAGCGTTTTCCCTCCTAAGCCTTGTCATAGAGAGTCTAAAACCTTCTCGGCTCCATCTGAGGCTCTGCGGTGATTTAAAAATGAGAATGATCCCCAAACACACACATATTCAAATGCTTGGTCCTTGGTTGGTGAAATTGTTTGGGAACTATTAGGAGGTGTGGCCTTACTGGAGAGGGCGTGGCCTTGCTGGAAGAGGTGTGTCCCTGGGAATGGGCTTTTAAGTTTCAAAGCCAGACCCAGTCTCTCTCTCTCTCTCTCTCTCTCTCTCTCTCTCTCTGCTCTTTCCCTCCCTCCCTCCCTCCCTCCCTCCCTCCCTCCCTCTCTCTCTCTCTCTCTCTTCTCCTGCCTATGGATCAGATGTAATTTAAAAAATTTTTTTTTCATTGACAGGATTTCTCTGTTAACAGCCCTTCTGGACTCCCTTTTTGTAGACCAGGCTGGCCTCGAACACACAGAGATCCGTCTGCCTCTGTTTCCCTAGTACTGGAATTAAAGGCCCGTGCCACCACGCCTGGCCCACAAAGCCCTAATTTAATGCTTGCTTTTATTACTCGCATTGGTCATGGTGTTTCTTCACAGCAATAGAAAAGTAACCAAATCAGCCCCATATGGTCCATATGCAGGCATCTCTGATGGGCACAGGGCAGGAGATTCAGGAGCCTTCCTGGGATGCGGGTGGAGTATGGAGAAGGCCTGCATGTGACAGTAGAAGAAAACAGATCCGAAGCCGGGCGTGGTGGCGCATGCGATTAATCCCAGCACTCGGGAGGCAGAGGCAGACGGATCACTGTGAGTTCGAGGCCAGCGTGGTCTACAAAGTGAATCCAGAATAGCCAAGGCTACACAGACCTTGTCTCGAAAAACCAAAAAAGAAAGAAAAAAGGAAGAAAGAAAGCAGATCTGAGAGATCACAGCCAGAGAAGTATAGGACTCCAACTCTATCTAGCCAAGTAGCAAGGGACCCAAGAACTGCCTTTTATTTATTTAGGTTTATTTTTTGGTTTTTCGAGACAGGGTTTCTCTGCGTAACAGCTTTGGCTGTCCTGGAACTCGCTGTGTAGACCAGGCTGGACTCGAACTCACAGAGATCCAAGGAACTGCCTTTTTAAACAATGTTTTGAATCTTTTCGGATCCTCCTGAAGCGGGTTACCCTGAAGCAGGTTTTGGCACGGTTGCCCAGGCCACAAACCCAACGCTGGCCTCCCACCTCCCAGGCCCTGCTTGATATGCACATCAGATACTGGTGCCCTTTGCAAAGCTGTTATTTATCCAGAAGCCCAAGGGATGGGACAGAAGGGAAGCCATCCTCTCCTCTTCTTGCATTCCTGCCACTGTTCCTACTTGCAGGGATCTGCAGGCACACACCACACCCCAGTCACCCTGACTGCTGTCTGGACGGGCACACTGGAGATGCTGCTTCCCCCAGTTGCCCAGTTCAGGCTCTGAGTTCTCACGACTGCTAGAAACAGCCTGGCCTCTGAGCTTCCCACTACCCTCTTCCTGCTCCAGGAGTTTCTCAACTCAAGCCCTTCCCCTCCACCTCCCCAGGCCGGCTGTCAGAGCACCGCTCAGCCTCACTGTCTAAGTCACACAAGAATGGAGACAGACCGTGCAAACTAGTGTGCCCTCGGATCAGCTTCCGAGTGTGTGGCCTGCCTTAAAGGTACAGGAAATGCTGGGGGGGGGGGGCGGGGGGGACGGGAGCAGATTCCCAAGGCACACAGGAGGGCTGGGAAGAGAACAAATGAGCCCAGAGCAGAGGGTCCAGCCCTACCTTCCAGCTGTGACCTTGAACTCAGGTGACTTCCTATGAATGGTGGCTGTCATCTCTAGTTCACAGATTCCCCAACATGGTGTTTGGCAAATGGTAGGAGGAGCGGGAAAACAAGTTTGTCTCCTGTCTCCTCTTTGGGGCTCTGAAGGAAGGAGGGAGTGGTTCAAGAGGCAAGAGGCCAGGGATGGCTAGAGGTAAGACTGCAGGTGCTGTCTGTCACCCCCGCCATGCCAGAGCTCAGGGCCTCTCCACAGCTGCTGCTTGTCTGGCCTGGGAATGACTCCTGGGAAAGGCAGTCCTCGTGGGCTGAAGGAAGTCTAGTAGAGAGGCCCTGATAAGGTGCGGGGGGGGGGGGGGGGGAGAGGGTTGTCTCTGGGGTTTCAGCCCCCACCCCAGCTCTTACGAGATCCCCTAAAATTCATAATCCGATTTATATTCCTATTCCCTCCTCTGGACCTGTCACCATGGCAACAGTTTTCTCAGTTGCACTTCATCAGCTTCTCAGCAAATCTTTTTTTCTGCGCCCCCCCCCCCCCCCCGCTGCCGCCAATCCAATCTCTCTCCTCTTATCCTCTATTGGTCGGCTCTTTTTAAGGGTACAGGCTACTCCCCTGTTCCCCTGTCTCTCCTCTCTGCATCTCCTGGCTCTTCTTCTGCAGATCTCTTTCTAGGGTCTCTCTCCCAACCTCTCCCTTCTCAAGGATGAAACTATAGCAGCCAGCTGGGGTCTTTGGTTAGACAAGAACTCATGTCCCTTCTGGGGTCAGGACAGAGAAGAGAGTCTCAGAGGGACAGGTTTGGATCCCACTGGGTTCTGGGCAGAGGCCTGCTGCAGTGGCGTGTGGGTGGACCGCTGTCCCCTTAAGCTGATCTGCACTCTGACCAGAAGGAATGGAATGTGGTCAGGGCAGCAGCACTGGACAGTTTCTGCTACTGCGCTGGGTTAAGCCAAGTTTTTTGTTTTGTTTTATTTGTTTTTCCTGAGACAGGGTTTCTCTGTGTAGCCTTGGCTGCCCTGGACTCACTTTGTAGACCAGGCTGGTCTTGAACTCACAGAGATCTGCCTGCCTCCTCTCCTAAGTGCTGGGATTAAAGGCGTGTGCCACCAGTCCCAGCTCAAACCAACTTCTTTTGAGGGTGTCCTGCAGGATATTCTTCCTGGTTCACCCTTGGAGACATTCAGAAGTGCCCTTCAGCTAACACAGAAAAGTTCAATTAAGTTTCTTTATTCCTTCACTGGTTATTTTTAGGGGGTGGGGGCATCCTATTACCTTTTTTGGGGGGGGGTTGGGTTTGTTTGTTGTTTTTTTTTTTTTGAGACAGGGTTTCTCTGTGTAGCCTTGGCTGGCCTGGACTTGCTTGGTAGACCAGGCTGGCTCCAAATTCACAGAAATCTACCTGCCTCTGCCTCCTGAGTGCTGGGATTACAGGCGTGCGCCACCACCCCCTGGCGTTAGTAACGATTTTTGAACAGGCATGATGGTGCACACTTATAATCCTGGCATCTGGAGGTGGAGATAGGAGGACAAGAATTTTTATTTTTTTATTTTTTATTTTTTGAGGACAAGAATTTAAAGTCATTCTCCAAACATAACTTTGAGGACAGCTTGGGCTATGTGAGACCGTGGCTCAGGAGAGATACAGAATTTCATTTCTCAGCTGGGCGGTGGTAAAAAAAAAAACCAAAACAAAAAACAAAAAAAAACAAAAAACAAAACCACAGCCTGGAGCAGTGGTGCACACCTGTAATTCCAGCACTAAGGAAGGCAGAGGCAGAGGCAGGAGGATCTCTGTGAGTTTGAGGTTAGCCTGCTCTACAAGGGAGTCCAAGGGAGCCAAGGCTACACAAAGAAACCCTATCTTGAAAAACCAAACCAAACCAAAACCAAAAAAACCCAAACCCCACAACTGAGTAGGTGACAGACAGTCTCTAATCCCAGGACTAAAATGTCAGGGCAGTATGACTAGAGTTTACAGTCGGGTCACAGAAGTGGCTCACCATCAGTCAGTGAAGCACACGGCTCTCACATCCAATGAACTGAATCCAATTCCTGGAAGCCAAGGAAAGGTGGAAGGAGAGAAGAAAGTCTACAGAGTAGTCCTCTGACTCTCACACATCATACACAGAGCAATGAAAAATACTTTTAAGAGCCGGGCGTGGTGGCGCACGCCTTTAATCCCAGCACTAGGGAGGCAGAGGCAGGCGGATAGCTGTGAGTTCGAGGCCAGCCTAGTCTACAAAGTGAAAAAAAAATACTTTTAAGTTCAAGGTCTTGGGTAGAAGCCAGGCGGCAGTGGTGGCCAGTGCTGGTGGCACAAGCCTTTAATCCCCAGCATTCTGGAGGCAGATGCTGGTGAATCTCTGAGTTCAAGGCCAGCCTTGTCTACAGGGCAAGCTCCAGGACAGCTAGGGCTACACATAGAAACCCTGTCTGGAAAAACCTAAACAACAACAACAACAACAACAACGTAGGTACAGTCTTTAATCCCAGCATTCGGGAGGCAGAGGCAGGTGGATCTCTGTGAATCTGAGGCCAGCCTGGTTTACAACGTTAGTCCACGCCAGTCAAGGGTACACAGAGAAACCTTGTCTCGAAAACCAAAACAAAACAAAATAAATAAATAAATAAATAAATAAAACAAAACAAAACAGCTAGGCCTGGTAGTGCACAACGTTAATCCCAGCACTCTGGGAGGCAGAGGCAGGCAGATCTCTGTGAGTTCGAGGTCAGCCTGGTCTACAGAGTGAGTCCAGGACAGCCAAGATAACACAGAGAAACCCTGTCTCAAAAAACTAAAACAAAACAAAAACAGGGCCTGGAGAGATAGCTCAGAGGTTAATAGCACTGTCTGCTCTTCCAGAGGTCCTGAGTTCAATCCCCAGTAACCACATGGTGGCTCACAACCATCTATAATGTGACCTGATGCCCTCTTCTGTCATGCAGGTGTACACGCAAATAGAGGATTCTTTAAACAAACAAACAAACAAACAAAAACAGAAAATGGGTCTTGGGTACAAACTGTTTTAAGCCAGTCTTCGCTCACCTTTGCAGGCGGGTGGTGGTGGTGGTGGTGGTGGTAGTGGAAGCTCAGGAGTTCCAAAGCCAGCAGTGATGCTGCAGTTTTTACAGCCCTGCAGTTTGCAGTTAGCCTGTGCTAACTGCAAATGGTGTGGGCAAAACGTGCCTGGTCAGTTCCACAACCAGAAGGAAGATCAAGCAATTGCTCCTGAGTGGCTCCCATCGGCGGTGGCAGTCCAGAGAGCTTCAGTGGCAACCGGAGGCACCTATGACTGCCTGGCCTCAGGCCAAACCCAGGGGTCCAGCTTCAAATCCTTCAGGGAGGAGGGGAGCCCTTCCTTCCCCAGAATAAATGAGGAGTCTCAGATGACCTTTGGCGAAATAAATGGCAGCGGCCTCCCTTTATAAACCTTGGGCAAGCCAGATGCACTGGCACACGCCTATAATCCCAGCACTCAGGGAGGCAGAGGCAGGCGGATCTGGTGAGTTTGAGGCCAGCCAGGACTACAGAGTGAGTTCCAGGACAGCCAAGGCTACACAGAGAAACCCTGTCTTGGAAAAAATAAATATAATTTAATAATAATAATAATAATAATAATAATAATAATAATAATCAACCTTACGTTGCTATTGGTGGTGTACAACTGTAATCTCAGCACTTGGGGAGGCAGGGGCAAGCAGATCTCTGTGAGCTGAAGACCAGGATAGCCAAGGCTACACAGAGAAACCCTGTTTTGAAACAAAACGAAATGAACCTTGGGGAGTTGGGGGCGGGGTTTAGAGGGGATTTCAGAGTTATTGTGTTTGATTTGCTGGGGCTGGGAGTGCTGTTTATATTTGATTTACATGCAGCAGCACAGTCCTATCATAAGAAAGGGACCCAGGGGCTGGAGAGATGGTTTAGAGGTTAAGAGCACTGGCTGTTGGTCCAGAGGACTGGGGCTCAATTCCTAGCACCCACATGGCAGGACACACTGTCTCTCCAGTTCTAGGGAATATGACACCCTCATATAGACGTACATACAGGCAAACACCAATGTACATAAAATAAAATAAATTATTACTATTATTTTTTTTTAACTTGGTTTTTTGAGACAGGGTTTCTCTGTGTAGCCTTAACTATCCTGGACTCACTTTGTAGACCAAGCTGGTCTCAAACTCACAGCAATCTGTTTGTCTCTGCCTCCCAAGTGCTGGGGTTAAAGGCGTGCGCCACCACCACCTGGCAAAATATATTATTTTTTAAAAAAAGAAGAAGGAAGCCGGGCGTGGTGGCGCAAGCCTTTAATCCCAGCACTCGGGAGGCAGAGGCAGGCGGATCGCTGTGAGTTCGAGGCCAGCTTGGTCTACAAAGTGAGTCCAGGACGGCCAAGGCTACACAGAGAGACCCTGTCTCGAAAAACAAACAAACAAACAAAAAAAAAAAAAAAAAAAAAAGAAGAAGGGAAGGGACTGGAAAGATGGCTCAGCAGTTAAAGGCACTGACTGCTCTCCCAAAGGACCAGGTTCAAATTCCAGCACTGGCTTGGGGGTGGCTGCGCACGCCTTTAATCCCAGCACTCTGGAGGCAGAGGCAGGCGGATCACTGTAAGTTCGAGGCCAGCCTGGTCTACAAAGTGAGTCTAAGACAGCCAAGGCTACACGGAGAAACCTGTCTTGGAAAAACAAAGCAAAAGAAAACAAAAATTCCAGCACTCAACATGGCAGCTCACAACTGTGTGTAACTTCAAGATCTGACACTCTCACATAGACCTACATGCAGGCAAAACCCCAATGCACATAAAATAAAGGTAAATTTAAAAGGGGGTGGGGGTGAGGAAATGAAGTACTTAGTTATCTTATGGAGAGCGGGGAGGAGGGGCCTGTAGACGGGAGAAGGTCATTGGTTGAAAGCTAAGGTACCCAGACATCTCATTAGCATGGGGGAGGGTATTCCAGGAATCCCCAGGTGCACACTGAACCGGTTTCTTAGGTTTCTTATCGGGAAAGGGTTGGGACTGTAATCTCCCTAAGGGCTATGTGACTCTCCTTAGAGAATCTGGGATTTCGAGAGGAGGCAACCCAGTTGAGGAAGGCACAGGGGCTATCTGGTAATGCCAGACTTCAACCTTAACAGCAGGGTCCAACATCTGTCCTGGACTTGCTTTGTAGACCAGGCTGGCCTCAAAGTCACAGTAACCTGCCTGCCTCTACCTCTTTGAGTGCTGGGATTAAAAATGTGTGCCACCATGCCAGGCTTCAAAGTAGATTTAAAAAAAATTTTTTTTTAATAGTATAGGACTCTAAAGACTCTTTAATAAGGCTGGGCATGGTGGCGCATGTCTTTAATCCCAGCATTCAGGAGGCAGAGGCAAGTGGATCTCTTGAGTTTGAGGCCAGTCTGTTCTGCAGAGTGAGTCCAGGACAGCCAAGGCTACAGAGAGAGAGGGGGTGGGGGGTAGGGGGTGGGGGGGGGGAGGGAGGGGGCCTCTTTTATAAGCATGAATATCAGATCTGGATCTCCAGAACTCATCTTTTAAAAAACATGCTTTGAGGGGCTAGAGAGATGGCTCAGCGGTTAAGAGCACTGTCTGTTTTTCCAGAGGTCCTGAGTTCAATTCTCAGCAACCACATGGTAGCTCACAACCATCTATAGTGAGATCTGGTGTCCTCTTCTGGCATGCAGATGTACATGCAAATAGAGTACTCATATGTAAAATAAATACTTTTTTTAAAAAAAGCATGCTGTGAGCTGAACATGGTGGCAGATGGATCGCTGTGAGTTCAAGGCCAGCCTGGTCTACAAAGTGAGCCCAGGACAGCCAAGGCTACACAGAGAAACCATGTCTCAAAAAATATATATATTAAAATTATTTAAAAAAAAAAAACAACTTTTACTCTTGTAGAGGACCTGGGTTTTGTCCCCAGCACTCACACAGTGCCTCACAACCACTTGTAAGTCAAGTTCAAGGGGATCTAACACCCTTTTCTGACCTCTCTGGACATTTTGATTACAGGTGGTGCACATACATGCATGTAGGCAAACATTCCTATGCATCAAAGAAAAATAAATCTAAAAATCTTTGTATAGAAAGTTCCAGGCAGCCAGGCGTGGTGGTGCACACCTTTAATCCCAGCACTCGGGAGGCAGAGGCAGGCGGATCGCTGTGAGTTCGAGGCCAGCCTGGTCTACAAAGTGAGTCCAGGATGGCTAAGGCTACACAGAGAAACCCTGTCTCGAAAAACAAAAACAAAAAAACAAAAAACAAAAAACAAAAAACAAAAAAAAAAAAAAAGAAAGTTCCAGGCAAGCCAGGGCTACATAGAGAGATCCTATCTGGGAAAAAAAACAAACAAAAAAAGCCCATTTGGGCTGGTATGGGCTTTTAGTGCCAGGGCTGGAAACAGCCAGCTGTTGGTCTCACTGGCCATCCAGCCCGGCCAATGAGAGGTTCTTTCTCCAAAAACAAGGCAAGGGGTTGGGGAGATGGTTCAGTGGGTAAGAGCTCTTGTTGCTCTTGCACAGGACCAGGGTTCAGTTTTCAGTATACACATGGTGGCTCACAACTGTCTAACTCAAGTCTCATGGGATCTGATGCCTCTTTTGGTCTCTGAGGGCTCTAGGCACACATGGACACATAGGCAAACACTCATGCATTTAAATAACTTTTCTCTTTTTTTGTTTTTGTTTTTTGTTTTGTTTTGTTTTGTTTTGTTTTTTTGAGACAGGGTCTCTCTGTGTTAGCCTTGGCTGTCCTGGACTCACTTTGTAGACCAGGTTGGCCTTGAACTCACAGTGATCCGCCTTCCTCTGCCTCCCTGAGTTCTGGGAATAAAGGTGTAAGTTACCATGCCTGGCTAAAAAAGCATTTTTCCTTTTTTAAAAATTTATTATTTTGTTTGTTTGTTTTATATTTTCCAAGACAAGTTTTCTCAAAAAAACCTTTAAAAAAAGAAAAAGAAAAAAGATTTCAGCCAGGCATGGTGGCACATGCCTTTAATCCCAGCACTCAGGGGAGGCAGAGGCAGATGGACCGATGTGAGTTCAAGGCCAGCCTGGTCTACAAAGTGAGTCTAGGACAGCCAAGGCTACAAAGAAAAACCCTGTCTCAAAAAACAAAAACAAAACTACAGCAACCAAAGGCAGGTGTGATGGCACAAGACTCTCAGCACTCCAGAAGCAGGTGGATCTCTGAATTTGAGGCCCCTCTGGTCTTTGCTGAGTGACCCAGGACACAGAGGGACTCTGTCTCAAATACCAAAAAAAAAAAAAAAAAAAAAAAAAAAAACGTTGCTAGTCTCTGATGCTCCCAGCCTGCCTGCTTCTCTCCCTACCAAGATAATTTTATCCCCCATCTGTTGGAGGAACTCCTGTCTTGGCTTGCTCTTCAGGTCTCTTGTAATACAGAAATGAGAGGGCAGGAGGTAAGAGTTTGGACGAGGTAGGCAGAGGAAAATAACTTTGTCTTGGAATATGGGGGAAGAAAAAACTAAAAAAGCAAAGTAGAAAACTGAGGGGCACCCCCAGTCCACATAGTAAGGAGTTGTGGGTGGCTTACCGTTTGCCGTGTGCTGGTAATGGCTCCAAGGCGGAAGAGAGAAAATGGACTTGTGTAAGTGGGGCTGTGAGTTGTGAAGAGATGGCCACGCAGTCATTCATAGCAAGTGGAATTCTCTTTCAATTTTTTTTTTTTGTTTATTTTGTCCATATGGGTATTTTGCCTGCATGTACGTATGAGTACCACTTTATGTGCAGTGCCCCAACACACCAGGAGAGGGCGTCAGATCCCCAGGACTGCAGTTATAGGCGATTGTGCGGGGGGGGGGGGGGGGGGGGGCAGGGGGGCCCATCTGATTGCTGAGAATCTAACCAGGGTCCTCTGGAACAGGCAGCACTCATAATCACTCAGTCTTCTCTCCCGCCCCTGAAACTGGAATTCTTTTCTGCAATGATCAATATTAGAGTTATGGGGACCCCACATATATTCAGCTCATGTCTCATAATTCTCACAGGACCAAGCACTGGGGCCAAAGTGTAGGTGCCTCAGTAAATAGTGCCCTAACCCCGAAGATACTATAGGTATTGCACATATGGTCCTGAGGGTACAGGGTGCTGAAGAAATACAGAAACGTCATCCCTTTGCCTCGTGCTATATATTTTTGATGTTGTTGTTATAGACATGGTGTCATGCCAGGAACTAGTGGGGCCATGCCTTTAATCCCAGCACTCTGGAGGCAGAGGTAGGAGGATCTCTTTGAGTTCGAGGCCAGCCTGGTCCAAAGAGAGAGCCTTGGCTCCAGGACAGTCAAGGCTACATAGAGAAACCTTGTCTCAAAAAACAAAACCACATGGTGTTACATAACCCAGGCTGGCCTTGATTGGGGTTGAGGTTGGCCTTGAACTCCTGATCCTGAGTGCTGGGATTACAGGCCTTTTAGAACTGTAGGTTACAATGCCCCAGGAGTTACACCAGTTAGCACCAGTCTTGACAGATCTTCAGGAGGCCTGGGGAGATGTGTTTGTGTGAAGCCACATAGCTGTTTAGGAATGGCTGGCACTCAAGTCTCTGACTGGCCCAGCTAGGGCTTTCTCTATAATCCAGTGATGTCTTAAAATGAACTAGAGAGCTACAGGAATATAAATAGGGACATGACAGCAGGGAGCTGGGAGCCCTGAGCACCCCATACTCTGGGAAAGATCCAGATAAAGAGGTCAAGGCTGCCATTCCAACTCTGAAGGCCCCATGAGGAAAGGAAGCAGGCACAGGAAGCCATCCAATGGAAAGTTGGAAGCAAGTGCCACCATGGTGTCGCGGAAAGACTCTGGACCAGAAGCTAGAAGGCCTGGGTCACCTCCCAGCTGTCACTTGCCAGCCACGTGATTTTGCGTAAGTCTGTCGGCACCCCTGTGCACCCTCTCTCTTCAAAATGACAGTTCTACAGTGCAAGGCAGAAAAGCAAATTAAGCAGTAAGCAAGCATATTCTTCGAGGGCTCCGGGCTCCCAACACAACCTTAGGAAGGCTCTCCAGCCTTTAACACAAGGATTAAATAGCAGGGGTTATGTATCTAAGACAGAGTGCTGGCAGAAGAGTTGGGCAGCAGGCCAGGAGAGGAGCAAAGTGGCTACAGTTTTTTTTTTCTGGGGCTCTGTTCTGCCAGCCTCTCCTAGGTTTATCTGTTTATTTTATTCATTTAGCTATGCTGGAGACTGAACTCAAAACCCTGACTATGCTACTCTTGCATAGCCATTCCCTTGGGTTTAAGAATGTCCTAGGGCGCCGGGCGGTGGTGGCACACGCCTTTAATCCCAGCACTCGGGAGGCAGAGGCAGGTGGATCGCTGTGAGTTCGAAGCCAGCCTGGTCTACAAAGTGACTCCGGGACAGCCAAAGCTATCACAGAGAAACCCTGTCTCGAAAAACCAAAAAAAAAAAAAAGAAGAATGTCCTAGGGCGTGGTGGCCTACGCCTTTAATCCCAGCACTCGGGAGGTAGAGGCAGGTGGATCACTGTGAGTTCGAGGCCAGCCTGGTCTACAAAGCTACACAGAGAAACCCTGTCTGGAAAAACCAAAAGAAAGGAAAGAAAGAAGAAAGAGGCAGTGCTGGGAGTGATGGTGGCACATGCCTTTAATCCTAGTATTTGGGAGGCAGAGGCAGGGGGATCTCTGCGTTTGAGGCCAGGCTCATCTACAGAGTGAGTTCTAGGACAGCCAGGGCTACACAGAGGAACCCTGTCTGGGGGTGGGGGTGTCCTGGTAGCCTGTTGGGAGGCTGAGTAGGGAAACTGCTTGATTCCCGAGAGTTTGATATTAGCCTGAATAACACAATAAGACCCTCTCTCAAAACAGCCAGATGTGATGGGGCACAGCTGCAGCACTTTGGAGGCTGAGGCTGAGGCATAGTAGAAAGCTCAAGGCCAGCCTGGGCTATGTAGTGAGCACCAGCTCAGTCAGGCCTGCATAACAAGGCCTCTTCTTTCCAAAACAGCAGATGAAACCAACCAACCAAGAGACAAGTCAACCCAAGCCTGCTACTGAGTTGCTTTCCTCAGGGTGATGAAGCACCTAAGGGCCTGGACGGGAGGCTGAGTACTTAAAATGACTGGCTGCTTCCCAGCACTCGGGAGGCAGAGGCAGGCAGATCGCTGTGAGTTCAAAGCCAGCCTGGTCAACAAAGAGTGTCTAGGACAGCCAAGGCTACACAGAGAAACCTTGTCTCAAAAACAACAACAACAACAACAAACAATCGAAAAAGCAAAAAATGACTGGCTGCTCTTCCAGAGGACCTGGGTTCAATTCCTAGCACTTACATGGAAAGTTACACTGTCTGGAACTCCAGTACCAGGAGATCTGACAACCTCTTATGGTGTCTATGGCACTGCTCACTAAGTGGTGCACAGACACACATGTAGGCAAAACACACATAGAAATATAAGAACAGCCGGGCGTGGTGGCGCACGCCTTTAATCCCAGCACTCGGGAGGTAGAGGTAGGCGGATCGCTGTGAGTTTGAGGCCAGCCTGGTCTACAAAGTGAGTCCAGAGCAGCCAAGGCTACACAGAGAGACCCTGTCTCAAAAAACCAAAAAAAAAAAAAAAAAAAAAAAAAAAAAAAAAAAAAAAAAAGAAATATAAGAACAAATACAAAGCCAGGCATGGTGGCATATGCCTTTAAGCCCAACACTCAAGGAGGAAGAGGCAGGTGGATGGCTGTGAGTTTAAGGCCAGCCTGGTCTATAAAAAGACAGTTCAGGACATCCAAGGCTACACAGAGAAACCCTGTCTTGAAAAACAAAACAAAACCAGCCAAACAAAAAATACAAGCTCAAAATATATATAAACAATAATAAAGAGATACACTTGCTTTCCCCCGCCCCCAGACAGGGTTTCTCTGTGTAATCTTGACTGTCCTGGACTCACTTTGTAGACCAGGTTAGCCTCGAACTCACAACAATCCGCCTACCTCTGCCTCCCAAGTGTTGGGATCAAAGGCGTGCACCAACACCACCCGGCACGAGATACACTTGCAATTAAATTCATCCCCTTTTTTTGGTTTTTGTTTTCCTTTGAGACTGGGTTTCTCTGTGTAGCCTTGGCTGTCCTAGACTTTGCAGACTAGGCTGACCTCGACCTCGACCTCAGAGCGATCCACTTGCCTCTGCCTCCCTGCTGGGATTAAAGCCTTGCACCACCATGCCCGGCCCTGCCAGCCGGTCGAAATCATTAGCTTTGCGGACCCGGGAGCCTTCCGCTTAGAGAGTCTCAACCTTGCCCAGGTAGCGGGTAGTGACTGTGAGCTGCTACAATCCTTCAAAGTGCAGAGGTCCAGGAGACAGAGGACTTGGCTAGAGGGGAGAAAAGGTGAAGGGAAGTTGAGGAGCCTTGCGCTAAATTTGCATTTGAATGTTAAGCCTGGGATGTCTAGGAAGGCTCTGGGGCACAAACCAGGAAGCAGCAAAGAGTTTTCCTACTGACCACCTCTATTGGGTGGAGAACTTGGGAAGAGAGGCCTCCGGCTTCTGCTCCGTAGCGCTACAATTGAGTATTACTAGGCGAATCCTACCACGCAGATCTGGAGGCGGCAGAAACCGCAGGCTGAGTCGGGGAGGGCAGGGCAAAGATCGTGGTGACTCTGTCCACACCTTAGAGGCGCTCTCTAGCCCAGACTACAACATCCCCTGTGAGGATACGGTTTGCCAGTGGATGTTAAGCCAGATTTAACCACTAGGGGGCAGATAAAAGCAACCTTTAAGGTCACCATCCCTCCAGCTCCCTACCAGCTCTCACCTGAAGCCAAGATGGGTGGTGCCTCACCTGGCTCTCACTTCGCGCTCCGTTAACCCCTTCCAGCCTAGTCTGAAGCACCTCCCACCCCCCACCTCCCTAACCTCCGACAGAGTAATTCTTAGTGAAACTGGGGCCAATTCTGATCGGAGGTAGGGTGTCCAGCCCCGAAGTGGAGATGAAGTCGGGGTTTCCAGCAACTCAGACCATTGTTCTTGTCCTAGCTGGAGCCTGGAGTTCTCTGCTTCAGATGGGTTGGTGACCTCTCAGAACTCACAAGGCCTGCAGGTAGCAAGAAGGAGCAAAAGGGGGTGGTCACCTGCGCTGGAGCCCTTGGGGACAGGGTTTAGTAGAGACTGCTCAAGTAGCTAAAGAATCCAGACTTCCGCCTCTCTGCAGCCGTCTATCAGTCTAAGGACTTCAGCTAGAGGGAGGGAGGGAGGGAGGGAGGGAGAGGATGGCCCACGAGTGAAGGAAAGACAACAGAGGATAGGGGGGTGGCGGGGGCTAGGCAGTTAAGACGGGGTTCGAGAGCGGATGGCATTCCGCAACTCTTAGGGCACGTGCTGACTTTGCGTGTAGTTCCTCCTGTTACTAGCACCCTTTCTGGGCTCAGATCAGCCGAAGTTCCGGGATTGGGATCCGGGCCTTAACGTGTTAAACTGTGGGAGTGGGGTCGGGAGTCCCTCCCTACCTCCTTCGCGAATCAAGTGTCACCACCTCCAAGTCCACCGGGCTGGCACGCTAAGAGTTAAGTCTGCCCGCAATCTGCAAGATTGGAGCCGGAGAGGGGGAGGCGGGAGGGGGGAAACAAGAGGGGGGGGGGAACCGAGCAAGGAGATGGGGGGGGGGGAAGCAGACTGCCTGGAACCCCCTCCCCAGGGACCTGGCCCCTGGGCCCCCAGCCCCAAAAGGGGCCCTGCCCTCCCCGGGGTCGCGCTCTCTTCCCCCGCCCTGCCCCCGCCCTTCAGCTTTGTGTCCCCAGGAGGGTGGGCTGTAGGATTTCCAGCCAAGCCTTGGCTGCCTGCTCAGTTTTTCCAAACCCTCCTGTCGGAGAAGGCGGGAGCGCTGTCAGGATAAGAGTCCCTCCCCCTGCCCCTGCCGGCCCCCTCGCCCAGCCAGGAGTTTCCGGCCCTCGCAGCTTTTCCAAACTCCTTTCCCTTTCCGACCCTGGACCTCAGCGTCCCTAGTTCTATTGGTTCCCAAGTTCCAAGTTCAGGTTGAGGGGTCCAGGTGGACTCCACAATCTTAGAGAGGAGTTGGTAAAGCCAGGCTCTACAGGCCGACCCAGAGATCTGCGGGGTGCCGGCCTGAGCCAGGGTCCGCCCCATCCAAGGACTCGGCCTCTGACAGCCAGAGAAGGTGGCTCTTGGGGGTCTCCCGCTCCCGGAAGGAGACGGTGCTGGGGACCTCGGCACAGCTGGGCGGTAAGGTCGGTGCGGCTGATGCCAGGCCCTGAGGCATGCTTCGAGGAGGGGCAGCGTTCCCAGCGCTGGCAAGGCTCTGTCCAGAAAGTCTATTATATAATAATCACCATCTATCAGGAAGCCAGGCGGCTGGAGGGAGTTGGGGAAGCCAGGATGCCCGGATCCGCGCCTCATCCAGGGCCCAGAAAGGTGTCTCTACCAAGATAGGCACAGTGTGGGCACGGCTCAGCGGTCAGATGATGGGGTGTGGGGGGTAATTCCAGGGGCTAGTGAGGGGCGCTGGGCAATCTGACTGCAGCCTCGAAAACCCCACCCTCAGAACTTTGACGGGCAGTGCCCCGAGCCAATGATTGAAGTCACTGTGGGACTTGAAGTTAACCCTTTCTTAGGTCTTTAGTTGCTTCAGGGTAGAGTCCCTCCCACAGAACTTCTCCTGACTGGCGCCCACCTACTCAGGCTAGTGCAAACTGGAGAGGCGAGCCAGCATTATTTGTGCATTCTGATCACTCCAGAAACAGGAAGATGATTAATCTCAGAAAACCAGTAGTCCAGGGCGCTCCCTCCCTACCATCCAAAAGTAAATTTTTTTACAGCAAGATGCTGTTGTGGGTACAGTTTCCAGAAACAGTTTCGAGCGGCGCTGGCGCAGAGATATCGAGTCAGGAACGGGCACCTTCATACACTTATGCCCAAGCCGCACTTTTACTGGCAAAAGCCGACATGAACATCGCTGGCACACCTGTGACATCCCTTGTCATGCGGTGACGCACCGAAGCTCGGTAGCTCCCTAATTGGCCAGTAGAGGGAGCCGCTGGATTCCAGCAAAGGGCCACCAGCTCTCTGCTTCCCTGCTCTCTGGCTCCAGGGTTCCACCCAATAACTTGTGGCTGCCCAAAGCTCTGCTCTGAGTCCAGACCTGGAACCTACATTAGGGGAATGAGTCACAGCCACACCCAGGGGAGCGCTCCACAAGGCTGCTTCTCGGGACATACTAAACACTCTTAGATTTTATTATGTACTACATTAGCGACCCCTGCAACCTATACACCACTACAAATACTGATTTCTGGACCTACTGTGAACAGGACTTATGCCAAAAGGAATCGTTAAGAAGGGACTGGAGTCAGCGGTGCATGCCTGGGAGGCAAAGGCAGGTGAACCTGTGAGTTCGAGCCTAACCTGCTCTACATAGAGAGTCCTGGGCTAGCCAGTGCTATATAGTGAGACCCTGTCACAAACAAACAAGCCCCAAGTGTCTTGTCATTTATGTGGTGGGAGGCTGATCCCCATAAGTAACTGCAAGGGTCCATTCGGTGAGCTGGTCCTCTGCCTGTGGTCAGTAGTATATCCTAGGGACCCTAGAGAGAGGAGATTAGACCCAACTTCATGGATCTGCAGGGATCACAGAGGTCAGCTTCTCTGAGCTTCAGTTTCTTTTCCTTTAAATGAAGTTAGGACCTACGTCATAGAACTGCGGTGCTGGACCCCTTAACCTAGCACAGTGCTTGGCACAGTGCTTGGCAATCCTGTGTTGATTGGATTAAAAGGAGGTGTTGGGGAAATGGCTCCGTAGTTAGGAGCATTTGCTGCTCTTGCAGAGGACCCAGGTTCAGTTCTAGAACCCACATGGTGGCTCACAACTGTGCCGAATTCCTGGTCCAAGACTTTTAATTTCTCAGCTGGGTCGTGATGGTGGGGGCAGCAGCAGACACTCATGCCTTTAATCCCAGCACTCAGGAGGGAGCAGAGGCAGGTGGATCTCTGGGTTCAAGGCCAGCCTGGTCTACAGAGTGAGTTCCAGAACAGCCGAGGCTACACAGAAAAAAATCCTGCCAAAAAAAGAGGAGAATAATAATAATTATTTAATAATTTAATTTCTGGAGCTGTAGAGATCACTCAGTGGTTAAGAGCACTGTCTGCTCTTCCAGAGGTCCCGAGTTCAATTCTCATCAACCACATGGTGGCTCACAACCATCTGTACTTGGAACTGATCCTCTCTTTTGGCATGTAGGTGTACATGAAGACAGAACACTCATGCATAAAACAAATAAATCTTTAAAAATGCTTTCAAATTTCTCTTCTGGACTCTGGATACAAGGCACTCATGTAGATGCATACATAAATGCATAAAGGCACACATATATTTAAAATAAAAACAGTATTTCTATTTAAAAAAAAAACCCACATAGTCTCTGGGTATAATGGTCCATTTTTTTCATCCCAGCATTCAGGAGGCAGAGGCAGGCAGATCTCTGCATTCAAGGCCATTCTGAGGTCAGGCGTAGTGGCACACGGCTTTAATCCCAGCACTCAGGAGGCAGAGGCGGGTGGATGTGAGTTTGGGCCAGCCTGGTCTACAAAGGGAGTCCAGCCACCAGCTCCAGCCAATATTCACTGAAGCCCTACTGTGAGCCTGGCCGACACCTGAGTCATCTGAGCGAGGAACAGAGACTAGAAGTTATGATCTGGGTCCTCCTCGGGAGTCTTGTGCCAGCCAGATGTACAGACAGGAGAAACAAGACAAAATCTGGGAGTCGGTCCTCTGGCAGGTGGCGTTGATGGGACAGGTGAGAGGGGAACAGAAGAAACAGTTTGCTAGTGTCATTTCTTCCTGAAGCAGTCAGTGCTTGTCACTGGTTGATATTCATTCTAGGTGGAGGGACATCATGACAGAAGGAAAGTGTCCTGGCATAGGACTTGATTGAGGGGCTGGAGAGATGGCTCAGTGGTTAAGAGCACCGCCTGCTCATCCAAAGGTCCTGAGTTCAATTCCCAGCAACCACACGGTGGTTCACAACCATCTATAATGTAACCTGGTGCCCTCTTCTGGCCTGCAGGTAAACAAGCAGACAACACTGTATACATAATAATAAAATAAATCTTAAAAAAAAAAAAAAAAAGACTTGATTGAATTCTAGTCTGAGGTTCAGTACTCTCTAGTTGTAAGCCCTTAAGTCAAACACATCTCAGTTTCCTCCTTTGTGTAAAGGGGCCATCACACCTACCTGGTAGGTTTGTGGTGACCATTGAGATAACATATGAAATGCTTTTGAAAAACTGCTTAGAATTTTTTTTCTTCCTTGGGCCTACTGTCCCATAGGATGGTGTTTATGTGTGCTGTGAATGTCTGTGCGAAGTTTTCGGAGGTAAAGGAGAGTTTGAGAAGACAAAGGTTTCACTTCCTCAAACATTTTCTTAGCATCCAATTTGCACTGCTTGAAGGCTTAGCTGAAAAAATTCAGTCGATGTCCTCAGAGGGAGGGGGGGATGCTCTTAGTGCATAATGGATGTGGGTGGGTACAATAAAGAGGGGTTCTAGGGGTGTGTGTGTGTGTGTGTGTGTGTGTGTGTGTGTGTCCAGGCAACTCCCACTCTTTCCAATCCGTGCAGATAGGAGGGTGGGTTTGTCAGAACTCTAACTAGCCTTGGATGCTGTGGGTCCTCCCTAGTCCTCAGGAACGGGGTGGGGGTGGGGAGACAGGAGTGGTGGCTTGAAGGCCCCTTCTCAGTCTAGGGCCAACTGCCTCCTGCTAGCCGGTCGGGCGCCTTACCGAGTCAGACCACTGGGAGGCTGGGGGAGCCGGGTTGGGCGAGGAGTCGAGAGAGAGATGGGGGAGCTCTTATTTTGACAGGGGCCTCTCCCGGCTCTGGTATGAAGGCAGAAGGAGGCAGCCAGAGAGCCCCGATGCTTATTCAGGCTGGGGAGAGGAGCCGAGTGGAGGGGCGAGCGAGGCTCCGGCAGCGCAGGGGAGCCCGGGGAGGCGGCGGCGCGCGGCGGAGCCAGTGGCTGGACATGCCCCGGATCCGGGGCCGCTGCAGCACTGCCGCCGCCCGGAGCCAGCCGGCCGGACGCCCGCACGCCTGGGTCCCCTGGCGCCGCGCCGCCCGGGGACTGCGACCTGGACCCTCGGCATCCGACCAACAATAAGCGCCTAGACAGCCCCCTCCCCGCTCCGCGCCCGCCGTCCCCGCCGGCCTCGGGGAAAGTGAAAGGAGGAGGCGAAGGAAGGAAGGAAGGAAGGGAGGGAGGAGGAGGAGCAGGAGCGGCAGCAGCCAGAGCGGTGAGGTTTGGGCCGAGACCCCAGCCCGGAGCCCCGGCCCGGCGGTGCGCTAGCTCTCCCGCCGCTGCCGGCGCCCAGAACCATGCACCCCGGTTAGGAGGCAGGAACCCAGGCAACCAGCGCCTCCGGGCTACCTGCTCGCCGGCCGGGCTGGTATTGAGATCAAGGCGTCCAGGATCAAAAAGATCACCGCCTGCCCGCCTTCTCCGCGTCTCCACTGTCCTGCTGGAGGATCCCAGTCCACCCAACGACCCTGACCTGGTTATGGCGACCAGCTCCGGCCTGGCGTGAGGACCCCCGACTGGTGCGAGGTGAGGGCTGGTTGGGTTGGGGCAGAGGGCTAAAGTCATGCCAGGCCAGCAGGAGCGCGCCAAGAGAGATCCAGTTTAAATTGGGGAGGGGAAGCGCAGTCTGAATGTCTCTCACGTTCTAGCACGCACCCTAGGCTATTTAGGAAGCGGGGGACTCCTTTAGGGTCATTAGAGGATATTCTTAGGTCTTCAACCAAGCTGGCACTCCCGGAACACCGGGGGAAGGGCTTAGGGGCAACCAGGGGACCCTACCACCTTAGCGCAGAGAACAAGGCCGGCCTTGGGCCAGCTGGAGCAGGGAAATCTGCCCTGGGGGCTTCTGGGAGATGTAGTCCCCCTTCCAGGCTCACTAACTCTGTGGGTCCCAGCACCCCTGTACTCGTCCCCTGGCTCGTGGGAGCCTCCTGAAGGAGAAGGGTTGGGGCACGAGTGAGAGTTTGGGTCTTCTGCCCCCAGGCACTGCCTCTGAGCCATAGGAGCCTGGGAGAGCCTTCTCTGCCAAAGATTCTGTGTGGTGTGTGCTTGGCTGGGGGTGGGGCAGTCACACAGTTCCTTGGAGGTTTCCCTGCACTGCCAAGGGAAGGTGGCTCCTGCCTTGATCCAAAGGAAGCTCCGTGGGGTAGATATGAGGAGGAGAAGTAAGACTTGGGCCTCCTGCATAGCTGGAGTAAGGTCCTACTCCGAGGGCCGCTGGAATTTGGTTTGAGAAGATACGGAGGTCAGGCCTCCGTTTTTTCCCTCTTGGAGGGAGAGAAATAGAACATTTCTCAAAGCCTGGGAGTCTAGAGTGTGTCTCTCTGGAGCAATGAAGCAAAGATTAGCTTCTGTCTGTCTGTCTGTCTGTCCAGCTTCCTTCCTTCCGGGTTTTTCTGATGACAACCCCCTCCCTCCCTCCCTCTCTCCGTCCCTCCCTCCCTCCCTCTCATTCTGTCTGCTGCTTGGGGTGTGTATGTTCGTGTCTTGTCTGGAGGACCTCTGCTTTAGGAGAAAAAGTGTTGTTTCTGAGAAAGGGGTGCTTGGTGTGTGTCTGAGCCCTGGAAAAGGCGGGTGGGGGGGGTGTCGGGGGAGGGCTCTGCGGCCCCTTGATCTTTTGCTCCACCTCTCTCCCTCCCACTGAATTGCTTGGTGTTCTGTTGTCTGTATCATAGCTGCTACACCACTACCTATGCAGAGACCTACACACT
The DNA here is from genome assembly GCF_964271855.1 of Acomys minous. Lineage (NCBI taxonomy): Eukaryota > Metazoa > Chordata > Mammalia > Rodentia > Muridae > Acomys > Acomys minous. The sequence goes on from NC_140494.1 coordinate 104,287,259, forward strand.
GCCACCCCCTCACCCCCCACCCCAGCCTCTCCAGGGGTCAGTCTCCTCCCTAGGGCAGAAGTTCCTATGCTGCTCCCCAGCATGGGCTTGGCTGCCGTCTTGGGTCAAGGCCATGACTTCATGGCCCCAAGGGAAGAAAAGTCAGCTGGGGAGGGGGCGTGGTGACAGGGGAGTGAGGGGGGGCGCCATTGGAAGCCTCAGGATAGGGTGAGCATGGCAGGAGGAGGTGGGAAACAGGGAGGGATGCCGGACTCTGCTACCAGGAAGGGAAACACTTTCTCTCAAGTGATCTGCCTACCCGGCCTTGAAGGATCAGAGTTCTGGCTACATCCCTGTAGGGATTTCTTTGACGGGCCCTGTTGCTCATACTTGGGGGGTGGGGTGGAGGGTTCCTGAAGGGTGGAATGAAGACTAGAGAAGGCCTGGTAGTTCCCAGAAATCTGGGGTTAAAGCATCAGTGCTAATTGGAGCTTAGTGATCTTGCTTGTTCAAAGTACACAGAGCACTCATGACTCTGGTTAGCAAGTTCCTGGTACCTGGATTCAGCAGAAGCCTTAGGCAGGCTGGTGTGTGTGTGTGTGTGTGTGTGTGTGTGTGTGTGTGTGTGTGTTCGGCTTCAACAACCATGCAGGCCAGTAGCCTGCTGGGCAGAGACCTAGTGGGTGGCAGAGTGGCCTTGTCAGCAAGGGCCAGAATGCCTGGCACCTGTTTTAGATGAAAAGAAACGTGCTACAAAGAAAGGAGGAGGAGGAGGAGGTGGTGGTGGTGGTGGTGGTGGTGGTGGTTCCCTTTAGCAGGAGCTGGTGAGTCCTGGAGTGAAGTGGGGGGTGGGGGGGTGAGAGCCCCAGCACTGCAGGCAGCAAGAGCTCTGGCATAAGTGGAGGGAGCCAACAGTCGTCCTGCAGCCTCTCCTCCAGAGAAGCTTAGATGAGTTGCTGAGGGCACCCTCACCCTGCCTCTGGCGCTGCCTCGGGCTGAGGTTCTGTCCGAGCGCCCTGGGGGCAGCTCTAGGGAGCCAGAGTGTCTGTGTCCAGCCTTCCAGGGATCAAAGGGAGCCTGGTAGGGGGTGGGGGTGGGGAGGGGACTGATGTGGCCCTGATGCTCTGTTTGCTTTCCCTGAGCTTCTCCACTGCTGATAGTGAAGTACCTCAAGAGCCCGGGCACCCGAGGATGACAGGAAAATAGCATCCCTTGCTTCCTTGTACCAAGGCCCTGGGCACTGCCCAGGTGCTGACCTGATGGTGGGGGAGGGGACAGAGGAGGGGGGGGATGGCACCGTGGGAAAGTGGGCAGCCGTGGGAGCAAAGCGGTACAGGCTGGGTGCCCCAGGCAGGGAGCCTCTGCCAGGCCCGCTCTCTCTGGGGTGGGGTTGGCTATTCCAGGGACTGGCCCAACCTGTTGAACGCCTGGCTGCCATAGCTTGGCATCTGTGCCCCTGCTTGCCAGACCCAACAGCTGCCCACCCGTAGCCACACTGTACACACCACCTCCAGGGATGTGAGGAAAGAGGCTCAGATTAGTTCAAGGAGCTTGGTAGGGGCTCCTTCCAGGACTGGGGAGTAGTTTTCCAAGACTGGGTGGGCCTCTCTCTGGGTTGCAGCCCTGAGGCTGGAGGGCTGGGTGGCCAGGACCAGGAGCTGAGGAGGGAATGACAGGTGAAGAAGGCTACAGTCCTGAAGCTTCAGAGCTGCTTGCAGCATTGTCACTTGGATGGGTGGCCCTGAAGGCAGCCTGGAGTTACAGCCTGGAATTTCCTGCCGGGTGCCAGGGCCAGGCCTCCAAAGCCCCACCCCCAGCCTTGCCTGACCTCCCTCCCTCCCTCCCCCCTCCCTCCCTCTGTCTACTTTCCCTGGAGGTTGGGGGAGGGGCAGTGAGGACTTTCTGGCTACCAAGGAAAGGTGACTTCCTGGGTGTGGGGGTACTCATGGGAAACTGAGGCAGTTTCTCATGAAGACTACTAGGGAGTTGTTCCCTTAGCCTTCCCTGAGTGTGGGGAAGCTGAGCCAAGGCACTCTTCTGCAAGGAAGGGATGGTCACCCCCCTTCTGTGGGTAGGATAGGGGTGTGGTGGCTTCTTACTTTCAGTCTGTCTCCAAGGGGTGTGAAGGCTCCCTTTGCCTCCTCATTTTTCCTGTCAGTGTCAAAAGCCGCTGGAGACCTTTCCTTTGCCCTCTGTCTAGCAGGCAGAGCCCTCCCCTCTTGGGAGCTGCTAACTTGGTAGCCCCTTCTGGGTCCCCTGCCCTACTGGCTGAGCCACCTCTGGCCCCCGCACTTTCCTCCTTGGTCTGGCAGATCCAAGTTGGCCTGTGTTCCCCTCCCCCCACCCAACTTCAGGAATGGCCCTGAATCCTGCATTTCCAGCATTTCGAAACCAGGACTGTTTTGAAATCCTGAGTGCTTCTCTGCCGCCCCTCCCCACTGGCAGACCAAACTGTCTTCTGGTCTGACTCTAGGCTGCGTCTCACTGAGGTCCTCCGCTGGAGTTTGTGTCTTGGCACATGGACACAAACCGTACTGCTTTGTACGGCAGCAGCGGCTCTGCCTGGGCCCTGGAGTAGGTGTGTCTGTCAGTAGTTCTGTGTGACTGGCTCTTTCCTGTGGGCGCTCTCTCAGGTTGTCTCTGCATTTGCCAGTCTCACAGGGTCTCAAGGAAAGTTTGGGCTACTTCAGGAGGCGCCTTGAAAGTGCGTCTGCTTGTCTCTCACTTGTGTGGACCTAGGGGTTCTTTCTGAGGAGTGTGCTGGAGGCGTGTCTCCTCTGATGTGTGCTCAGGCTTTGTGTCTGTTCCCTCCTCCTCCTCCTCCTCCTCCTCCTCCTTCACCCTGGGGACATGTCTGGGGGGGGGGTGTAGTCACAGGTCTCCTGCACTCCTGCAGCTCCCTGGGACGTGGAGTCCTCTGCCCTTTGATAGGGAGGTTTCCTGGAGTGAGGCCCAAGCTCCTGGCAGCTCCGAGGCCTTGGAGAGAGAGAGTGGTGGAGTTTGGGGAGACTCCGGAATAAGCTCTTGCCAGGGGCTGGTCCCTCTTTCTCTGGCCTTGTATACTCAGTGGCACCAGCAAACTCTGTGTCCTGAGGGTGTAGGGATTTCTGGCAGAGGGGGCTTAGGGACGAAAGGGACATGCACCTTTACAGTCACCTCCTTCATTGGAGACCAGGAACAATTAGTCGCGATTTACCTGGGAGTTTGGTGGTGAATTTCAGGTTCAGGAAAATTGACTTCTCCGCTGCTTGCCGGTGCTTACCAAAGCGAGTGTGGGATTGCAGCCTTTGTCCAGGGAAGTTCTTACTGACATCTTGCCTCTTTCTCTTCTTACTATGGGGGGTGGGGTAGGGCTGCAAATGTTCTGAGCTTTGTTTCTTCTGGTCAATGCTCACTAGGACTGTTTCCTACCTTAGGGTCTCAGGCTGTCACAGAATGCAAAGGCCAGTGACGAGGAAGGCAGGCAAGCAGGGGTTGTTTGTCTGAATGTAGGGCCTGTGGAGACAGCATGGGGAGGTGGGCATAGGTTAGGCTTCCCCTTTTAACTCTAGCGGCCTCTGGTCCCTAGTGCAGTGGAAGCTCCTGTTGGTCCAGGGCTCAGTGACCCAGCAAGGGGAGGGGCCTTGGCAAGGACTTTTCAGTTTGTTTCTCAATCTCTGTCTCTGAGACATGCACATGGGCACGTCACTGCAGACACCTTTGGGAACTGCGTCTAGAAAATTCACCTAGATGGTGGTAGGGCAGGGTGGTGCAGATGCAAGCATATGGAGACAGCCTCTTTCTGGCAGCACCTTGTGCTGCCTGTTCCCCCTCCTAGAAGCTGGGTGCAGTCAGGGTTCCCCTCTTACCAGCCCCATCTGGGGCCAAGGAGCAACACAGGCTGCAGAGGGTTAAGTCTGGTTGGCAGGGACACCCCCCCCCCCCCCATCCCAGTGCAGCAAGAGAGAGGGAGGGGGGGGTGGTTAGCAGCTTGCTCTAGTTGGCGTCTCTCCCAGAATTCTTCGGAAAAGAACTCCCCTTTGACCCCCAGTACAAACTGAGCCCAGCCACCAGCCTCCCTCCCTGCTGCTGTGGGAGCTTCACCCAGTGCCTCCTACTAAACTGCTAAACCTAACTCACCCCCGGCCCTGGTACCTAGACCAGGTGCCTGGGACTTTTTGTCTTTAGGGGACCAGGGTTGTAGCGAAGGAGACCATATAGGTACATAGGAACTTAAGTCTTTTCCCCTGCCACAAGTTAACGTGTGTGTGTGTGTGTGTGTGTGTGTGTGTGTGTGTGTGTGTGTGTGTGTCTGGTTCGAGAAGCTGGGCTCCTTGGGCCTCAGCCACCCCTCCCCCCAGGTCTTCAGGCCAGGTCGTGGGAGTCCTCCACCCCTCCCTCTCTCTGTGGGGCCAAGCTCTCAGGGAACTAACTCTGAGGTCTTCCCGCTTCCAGGGCAGGGAGGGGGAGTGGTGTGGTAGGGCCGCTGGGTCAGGCCTGGCTCCTGGCCAGTCCACAGAAGTCCAGGGCTGGGGGTGGGGGTGTCTGAGCAACATTGAGACTTCCTGGAGCTGTAGGTTGTCTGTAAACTGTACATGTTTATTGTGTTTGTGGCTGGGGCGTTGGAGGGGGGACAGGGGAGGCTGGGGTTGGGGTTCTGGGAGGTTCAGGGGACTTTTAGGTTGCTGAGCAGGGACTTTTAGCTGTGACCATCTCTCCACAGGGAGCCCCCATCCCAGACCACATCCCTGAGCCTGAACCTGACACAGGTGAGCAGGGGGCCATGTGCTTTTGTGCTTCTTTTCTGGTCTTCCCACCCTGTCTGCAGTAGCTGCATCATCCTGGCTTAGCCTCCTGCTTGGCTTTTTCTTTTGAGCTCTTTCCTCCTGGCTTCTCTGCCCCTACTTTTTGCATTCCCCTCTGGGTATGTAATAGTACTTGGGGGGGGGTAATGTATGCGTCCTGGACAGGGAAGGGTTAAAGCTGGGTGCCACTGAAAGTTCTAGGCCTTTTCTAAGACTCTTTCCCTGTTTGGGGTGGGGTGGGGTGGGAGACACTGAACTCTGTCTACCTGGGGGCAAGGCAGATTTTCTGGTTGGTCCAATTACTTGTTCCCGTTTTTTTGGCTTTGGCATCTACTGATTGAGTCAAATCCAGGGTGCCCACTGGCCACCAGCCACCTCCTTAGTTTGGTTTCTGCTGCCCTGGCTCCACAGGCGTGCACACTCACAGAACGAACACACACACACACACATACACACACACACACACACACACACACACACACACACACACACACCTTCCCTCCTCCCTCGCTCACTTAGCAACAACTCTGAATTCACAACAAACAGTCCTGTGGGCTCCTGTCTGACGAGGGAAGGCCTGGGGTAGGGAAGCTGGGACAGGGAGGCGGGGCTACTTTTTCCTGGACCGCCCCCTGGAGGGAGACTGTCTCACTCCTTCACCTAATGCCTCAACCTCCAACTTTCCCTGCTGGAGGCCGCTGTCCTCCGGGAGGAAGTGCCACTGCCTCCAATCCAGGCAGTGAAAAAAGTGGGAAGCAATGTGACAGGTGGGTCGGAGCGGGGCTTGTTCTCCAGCTTTCTCTGGAAAGTCCCACTGGACCTTTGGCGTCCCACTGGACCTTTGGCGTCCTCCTGGTGGCTAGGGGGACGCAGCAGGACTTCTCATAGCCTTGGGCATCTCAGCAGGCTCCTGTGCTAAAGCATTAGAAATTTGCCTTGAGACCTAGCTCATTCCTTAGGGACCTGGATAGATGAGGAGGTAACGGATTGGGGCGTGGGTGGAGTTGGGGAGCCCAAGAACTTTGTTCTCTGAGAGCTGGGCCTAGCTCAGCAGGGCACCTGTGCAGAGGCCACAGGGTTCAGGGCTTTCTTTGATCTCTCTCTCTCTCTCCTTCCTTTTTTTTTTTTTTAGACTGGGTTTCTCTGTGTAACAGCCCTGGCTGTCCTGGACTCACTTTGTAGACCAGGCTGGTCTCGAACTCACAACAATCCGCCTGCCTCAGGGATTTAAGGCATGCACCACCACTCCCAACTTCTCTTTGATCTCTTCCCCAGGCAGGAACTGTGTGGCCTTTAGTGCAGGACCCTGTACCTATCAGGCCTAAAGGGAGGGTGGCAGGGTGCATGGGATGAAGACCAGGCTGGAGGAGTTGGCGCCATAGGGGTCATAGATGAGTAAGAACCCAATTGCTCAAGTGTTAAGCTTCCAACCCTTGTTTTTATTTTTTATTTTTTATTTTATTTTATTTTTGTTGTTGTTCTTTGCTTTTGTTTTGTTTTGGTTTGTTTTTTTTTCCTGGTTTTTCTAGACAGGGTTTCTCTGTGTAGCCTTGACTGTCCTAGACTTGCTTTGTAGACCAGGCTGGCCTTGAACTCACATTGATCCACCTGCCTCTGCCTCACAAGTGCTGGGATTAAAGGTGTGCGCCACCACCACCTGGCTCCAATCCTTGTCTTGTAATGGTGGGCTATGTGTCTTGGGCAGGTTACTTAACTCTTCCCACTTGTAAAGAGGGACCAATAACAGGGCCTTTTAAGCCAGGCCTGGGAGTTCTAGGAACCTAGCTGCAGAGGCAGAGGGATCACTTCAAGTTTGAAGCTGTTACAGAGTAGCACCCAGTCTCAAATAGACAAACAGCAGCAAACCGCAAACACCCTCAAAATACAAAAATAAAAAGTTTTTTTCCAAGGCTGGCTATGGTGGTAGAAGCCTGCCAGTAGTTCCAACTATTTAGTGGCTGAGGGAGGACCCCCTGTCCTCAGGAGTTCAAGGCCAGCCTAAGTTACATAGCAAGACCTACCTTATCTCAAAAAATAATAAGAGCCGGGTGGGTGGTGGCGCACGCCTTTAATCCCAGCACTCGGGAGGCAGAGGCGGGTAGATCGCTGTGAGTTCAAGGCCAGCCTGGTCTACAAAGCGAGTCCAGGACAGCCAAGGCTACACAGAGAAACCCTATCTGGAAAAACCAAAAGAGGGGGGGGAGGGGGAGAGAAGACTAGTTGACAGAATGCACAAAGCTCCAGGTTCAAGCCTAGGACAACATGAACAGGGCGTACGCAGGCATGGAGGCACATGCCTTTAACCCCGGCACTCTGAAGGCAGTAGCAGGAAGATCCTAAGTTCAAGGCCGTTCTTAGCTGCGTAATAAACTGGAAGGCTAGCCTGGGATAGAGGAGACCCTGAAGAAAGCTGAGCGTGTCAGTGCCTACCTATACTCCTAGGCGGAGGCAGGCAGGCAGATTGCTGCACATTTGAGGCCAGCATGGTATTCATAGTGAAAGCCTGTCTTAATAACAAACATTTTTAGATGGTGATGTAGTTTGTCTAGCAAACTCAAGGCCCTGGGTTTCAGCCCCAGAACTGGGGGATGGGAGGGTGGCAGAATAGAGTTATTCTGAAGATAGAATTAGGGAAAACACATAATGAATTTGTGCAAATGTCTGATAAAAATTAGAGATGCTGGGCCGGCCGGGTGTGGTGGCGCACGGCTTTAATCCCAGCGCTCAGGAGGGAGAGGCAGGTCGCTGTAAGTTTGAGGCTAGCCTGGTCTGCAAAGTGAGTCTAGGACAGCCAAGGCTATACAAAGAAACCTTGTCTAGAAACAAACAAACAAATAAGCAAACAAACAAACCCCCAAAAAAAGAAAAGAAAGAAAGAAAAAAAAAAAAGAAATTAGAGATACCCTACTTTATTATTCCTTTGAGTTCCTCGAAGGAGCCTTAGCCTGGGGCTTTAGAGGGGCAGTGGTTAGGGCAGGAGGAGATCCCGTCCAGTACTTGGGACTCCATCGCTAATGTCCTTCCAGAACCACAGTTTGGTTTTTATATTTTGAGGCAGGATCTCACTATGGAAACCAGGCTGGCCTTGAACCCACAAGAGCTCTGCTTGGCCCCGCTTTGTTCTGGGTTTAAGGTCTGGAGCTCCCACACCTGACAAGGGTCACCTTGTTGCCTCAGCTTCCCCACTGTTGATGCTGGCTGATACTGTGATGGCAAGTTTTACAGTTGCCCCTGGACCTGCAGAAGGTCTTCAGTTTCCAGAGACCCTCCTCCTTATGGCCTTGCCCTTGCATTTCTGGGCCCAGCCCTACTCCCTCCCCAAGGCTGTTTGCTTGCTTTTAGTTCTGGAGCCCCTCCTACCATCCGTTCCTGCTGCTCTGTTCTTTCTTTCTTTCTTTCTTTCTTTCTTTCTTTCTTTCTTTCTTTCTTTTTTTGGCTTTTCGAGACAGGGTCTCTATGTTAGCCTTGGCTGTCCTGGACTCACTTTGTAGACCAGGCTGGCCTCGAACTCACAGTGAACTGCCTGCCTTGCCTCCCAAGTGTTGGGATTAAAGGCGTGCGCCACCACGCCCGGCTGTGTTTACCAGACTAGAGGAGACACTCTCTTCTTAAATGACTTCAATGACCTCCTTCTTTCCTTCTTGCTCTGCCTAGGAGTTGAGGTGAGCACGCCAGCATAGGGTTAGCCTCAAGTTCAGGAGAAGAGTAGAGGCATGGCGGCACCCCTGATATGGGGGGATTACCCCTGGAATCCTTAACCAAATAGTGGAGAAGTCCCTCTGGGTCTCTGGGAGAATGTGAGTGCCACTGGCTCCCCAGGACTCTCAAAGGTCCTGAGCTAGGGCTGGGATGCTAGGGGTGGAGCTTGGGAACTTCTGGGTGAGGAGCTGTGGAGTAGATGGTAGGGCTGGGGTGCCCGCAGCAGAAGAAAGAGTCTATGCAGACAGGAGGTTAGGATCTTCTGGGGACTAAGGAATGGGGGCCTTGGAATAACAGCTCCTGGCTCTGAGGCCTGGGCTTGCTACCAGGTACTCTCTATGGTCTTGGAGTAGGAGGGATGGACCGGGGAGCCCCACGCTCTACTGCTCGCCTCCTCCTGGGACAGAGAGGACCCCCCCTTCTCCAAGGGTTCTGGGAGGTGAGGGCTCATGGCCTGCGCCATCTTGCTTAACTGTTGAGCTGGCCCGTGCCTCCTGTGGCCAGCCTCCTGGGCCTGTTCCTTGGGCAGGCTGGGGCTATTTTTGGGATCGGGCTGGGGCTCTGGGGCTGGTTTCAGATGTTCCAACGTGAACAGGAGAAAATGGGAACAGATGGCTGGAGGGTTCTGATCAGCGGGTCCTGCTGGGAACAGGGTTATTTTTAGGGCCTTGTTAACCCTTTTGGGACTTGTGGGGCCACCCTGCGAAGCATTGCCCTTGGGCATCTAGAGTTGCTTATCAGCCTCCCTTTCTCTCTTAGACCCTCTGTACTCTTTAAGGAGAACCGTGGCTTCTGCGTGTGTATTGCCAAAGGACGGAGTGGGGGTGCAAATCACTTGAAGGGGACTCCCCCTTCACTTACCTCCAGGGTAAGACCTGAGGCCAAGGGGGCTACTGATAGCTGCTCGGGGAACCAAGGGGGACGTGTTAGAGCAGAGAAAGCCGTGCCTCTGTGTACCATTAGAATGATGCCCATGGGCCCTGCTTTCCTAAATACTCAAGGCAACTATCTATCTAGATTGTGTTTTTCATTACAAATGCACCTTCGCGACATGATGCGTTCTTGGGTACTCTTGTTAGGAAAGAGACAGCCCCAGGTGAACTTTGTTGAGGGCTGATGTGTCATAGACATTTTTAGGTAGTTTCTGTTAATTAACCTCATTTTGTAGTTTTGTCAGTGAGGGACGAAGAGCTGGACAAGGCTATGCAGTTTAGAAGTGACATGTTGGGACTGGGCTGCCCGAGTATAGAGCCGATCTTCGTCCTGGTGTAGCTCCTTGGGTGCCAGGACTCCAGCCCCTGGTCAAGGGGGTCAATGCTTCAGTAGGCACCATACCTTCTCAGGGTGAAGGGCTATGGGATGGGTGTGGAAAAGGAGGCCTCGGGCCAGGGGACCTGCCTGTCACTGCTGTCACAATCCTGTAAGCCCTTCTTGCCTGAGGGTGCCAGGACTGACACTAGAAACCCAGCTTGGCCTTCCTGTCTGCCCTGCAGGAGGATCACAGGCATACATCCTGTCTCATTACCCCACCCCCACTAGCCCTGGCCCACAAGCCACTGCTTCCTGGAGGGTCATGGCTGTCAGCATGTCAACGTCGTTGTCGTCGTCGACAGAGCTAGATGCCTACCAAGGTGCTCCTGGTGCCAAGAGCTTGGGCCAGGCAGGCAAGGCCAGGGAGAGAGGATGTGGCTGCCCCTAGCAATACCTGGGGGAGAGAGCAGAGAGCGGCAGGCAGGCTTTGGGCGAGGTCCCGCCCGTGGTGTGCTGGCTGTGCCAGCAGCCTGCCCGCACCCCACTCCTCCCACAATGGCCCCATTGTTCCCAGTAGCCAGGCAGTTTGGAGGAGGTTCCTCGGCCACCCATTCCCCCCTAAATAGGGGCCAGATTAACCCCTTGGGAGACTCGGACCAGGTGAAGGCCCCCAGGAAGCTGCCCGACTCATTTTTCTGCCCTGTTTTAGGAATGCTGGTTTGAGAAGTCACTCCCTACCCATGTGCATACGGCAACAGGCCACTTCCTGAAATAGGGGGTCTCCCAGCAGGGAGAGGTAGCACCTAGACCCTTCTCCACCCCCACTCTGGTGCAGGTGCCAGGGGCCAGGAAGTGCCAGTCGGGTGGCAGTGGAGTCCAGATATATTTGGGCAGTGGGGCTAATTCCAGCGACTACTGTCTGCTCTACTGGCTCCTGCACTCCTTTCCTTCCTGTGAAACCAGAGCTGGGTTGGGCCTAGCTCAGGATTTCGGTGGATTTAAAGAGGCAGCCCATCTCTCTCTCTCTCTGCCAGCCTGGCTTCCTCTCCCCCTCCCCAGGTAGAGTCTGAGGCTGAGAGAGGCCTGCAGGCCTTTGAGTACCTCCTTTGCCCTGGGCTAACCCCTGGCCCTGGCCTCAGGCAGGGTACCAGGCATTTGGCACTCATCTCTCCCAGAGCCTTGGGCGGGTGGGGTGGGCGGGGGTGGGCTGTGGTTTCCTGTGTTGGCTGTTTGTGCCTGGCCCAGAGTGCCCGCTGCCTGCTTGGGCTTCCTGCCCTGTCTTGTTTCCTAGTACCCCCCCCCCCACACCTCCCCACCCCTCTCCCTAGGGGGAGGGAGTAGCTAGGGATATGGGCATCAGTCTTTTGGGGGCACCCTACTGCCTGGGCATAGTTGCTTCCTGAGGTCTGAACTCACTGGTAATGCCTGAAAGAGCCAAAAGAAGTGAGGTGAACTTAGGTCTGTCCTGCCTGTGCCATTTGTCCCCACAGGCTCTGGAGGGACAGTAGTCCAGAAAGAGTAGACTAACTTCCCGCAGGCGCTCTGTTCAAAGATCCTGGCTGCACAGGTCTGGGATCAGCTGACTTCATGGTCCTACAGGGTTAAGATTGTACGACCTTACCCTGGGGCTATAGGTGGGGCGGGCTGGAAACTCCCAGGTGAAGCCTCCCAAGCAAAACTGGTTTATTTGCATGCACTCTTGGGAGGGGAGTTGTTGCTAGGAACCAAGGCCAGGGGACCCCCAACCTCCAAGCCCGGAAGTCCCCACCTAGAGGGTCCCCAACTAGAACAACAACTTGGGTTCTTGAGCAAATCTCTCTGAGCTAGGTTCTGAATCTCGGGCTTCCTGCCTCCGTGGGAGAAGCTTCTAAGGACCAGGGGAGTCCTGACACCAGGAGAAAGGGGAATTGGGACATTATCTTGGAAGCTGAACCCACCTCAGCCAGAGGCCAAGGACCATGCCCCCATGTATCACATTTCTTCTTCCTCCTCTTCTTCCTCTTCTTCTTCTTCTTCTTCTTCTTCTTCTTCTTCTTCTTCTTCTTCTTCTTCTTCTTCTTCTTCTTCTTTTTCTTCTTCTTTTTATTGAGACAGGTTTTCTGTGTGGCCTTGGCTGTCCTGGAATCAGGCTGGCCTCAAACTCACAGAGATCCACCTGCCTCTGCTTCCCAAGTTCTGGGATTAAAGGCATGTATTGCTACACTCAGCTTCACAGATCTTCTTTTCTTTTTCTTTTTTCTTTCTTTTATTTTTTTGGTTTTTCTTTTTTCTTTTAGGGTTTTTTTTTTTGTTTTTTTTTTTTTGAGCCAGGGTTTCTCTGTGTAGCCTTGGCTGTCCTGGACTCACTTTGTAGACCAGGCTGGCCTCAAACTCACAGCAATCTGCCTGCCTCTGTTTCCCAAGTGCTGGGATTAAAGGTGTGTACCACCACCACTTGGCTTTCTTTCTTTCTTTTTTTGTTTGTTTGTTTTGTTTTTTCAAGACAGGGTTTCTCTGTGTAGCCTTGGCTGTCCTGGACTCACTTTTGTAGACCAGGCTGGCCTTGAACTCACAGCAATCTGCCTGCCTCTGCCTCCCGGGTGCTGGGATTAAAGGCGTGGACCTCTATGCCCGGCCCATATCTTCTTTTATGAAAGGTTTGGTGCACTGCATGTGGGGAACGTGCCTCTCCCCACCCCTGCCCCCACACCCTCCCACCCGCAGGGGCTTCTCAGGCACCTTTGTTTTGTTTGTTTTTTACTTCTTTGGTCTTGCTGCGATTGTCCATAAGTCCTCTGATAAATGTTCTCTACTGGTGATATCACTGGCCTTGAAGTAAAACGTATTCTGGTTGTTGTTGTATATGTAGTATCTACATATCCCTAGATGGCCTGGAATCTGGTATGCCACCTGCCTGAGACAGTCTTGAAATCACAGAAAGCCAGTTTATACCCCTCCCTTCCCCCCATGAATTGAAGGCATAAGCCACCCTACCCAGGATAGATGCATACTTTATAGCCAGAGCCTCACTCTGGAGCTGATTGTGTGGCTTGTGCTTATCTGACTCCACAGAAATCTTCCTGCCTCAGCTTCCTGAAAGCCGAGACCTTAGGCCTGAGCAACAAAGCCTGGCTTCTCTCGAGATGGTTGTAAGCAGGACTAGTGGGGTGGCTGTGCGGGTCAAGTAGACTCCCAGATGAAAATAGGCAGATTGCCTGGGTATGTGAGTGCCTTCCTAAGGGTTGGGGGTGAGGGAGGGGTCCCTACAGTTGTGTTGAACAGGACTGGTACAAAACACCTGCAGGCTCTGACCGTGGAGGCCTCCTTGTCTCCCTCCTTCCGCTGGGATTTGTCTCACCAAGCCTTACTCTGTGGCCCACCCTTATTTTATAATGGAGGCAAGTGATCCCCCACTTCAGGCTTTTTATCTGAGAAGCTCAGTAACTATCCTAAAGCTGGCCTGGGTCCTCCTGCCTCAGCCCCTCAAGTGCTCAGATCACAGACTTGTGCCCACTACCACTGGCTTCTTTGTCTTAGCTACTTTGCCCCAGGCACATTCTCCTGGGTTTGTGCCTGGCCTTTCGCTCAGGTGACTTGCACCTGCTCCCTGTTTGTGAGCACATGTCACCTTGCCCAAGTCTAAGAGCGTGGTGTTCCCAAAGCCCCAGGCTTTCCTGACGTGCCACATCTCTAGGGACCTAGTGCTTAAGCATTGCCCAGATAGCCACGGACCCCAACTCCCCCCCAAACCTCCATTTCAGGTGTTAGGCTTGAGTTTAGAGGAAGAAGGTCTTTGAGAGCTGAGGCCAACTCCTGAAGGGCAGACAGGGAGATGTTAAGATGTGAAAGCCCTGACTCATCCGTGCTTGACTCAGCTCGCCTCACAGCTGGGTGGGAGCAGGGCACGAGGTGGAATCCTGGGGGTCACTTTTCACATTCACTGGGGCCACTAAAGAGGGCTAATTTCCTAACAGCCCCTCCTAGGATAATTATGGATGTGGGGTTTGGTTTTGTTTTGTTTTCCTTCCTCTGTGTGACAGCTTTTTGGGGGAAGGTTTTGAGACAAAATCTTGCTAGATAGTTTAGGCTGTTCCGGAACTCACTATGTAGCACAGGCTGGCCTTGAACTTGTGATCCTCCTGTCTTAGTCCTCCCCCACCCCCCCACCTCCGGGCTAAGATTACAGCTGTGTGTCACTATGCCAAGGCCAGGCCTCCAGTTTTTGAGACCCTTAACAAAGTGGTAGATGATAGCCCTTTGCCCTGCCCATCCTGTTAACAAGTGATGGCTCTGGGGGCTCAAAAGCCCACCAATTTCATTCAGACTGTGATGAACCCTGACGTTTCAGGGTGACACTGTAGTCTCTGGAATGGGAGTCCTGGGGTCGTCCATACTGTCACATGACACGCCCCCCCCCAAAAAGAGCACATAGCTTTCTTTTCTCAGACCTCAGTTCCTCATTGTGAAATTGGGTAGATACTTTTGAGACTCAACCAGAGATGAAAGTAAGAGCATAAGCAACATGTCCTCCATTGACCAGGCCATTTTCCTCCAGGAGTCCCCAGGGACTCCTGCCTCTGCTCTTCCCCGGTTGTGTTGTAGGAGGGGCGGGGGTGGCTGCTGCAAGCTAGGCCCTGGACTTTGGAACCTTCTTTTCAAGAGACAAGAGTTGGCGTGGGGAAGGCCAGTGTTATACAGGGGTTAAGGTTAGACGCTCACAGTGTACCTGGTATCCCCCCCCCCCCCCCCCGCCCCTTACTTGGCAGTCCCAGCCCAGCTTCCTGCAGCTGAGCCGGGAGCAGGAGTGTGCACGGGTGTGTCTAGCTGGACCTGTCACGGGAAGAAGCTCTAGAGCCGAAGACTCCTCCCTGTCCCTCCCCCACCTTTTACCGGGATCGCTGCTGGGGGCGGGGAAAGGGGACAGAGCAGGGGGCGGTTGGGTGAGGCGTCGGTGTTTGTGTAAGTCAGCTTGTTGCTGTATCTATGGCCCTCTGTGTATTCTTTGTGACTGTTGGGCTCAACTTTCTATGGCTCCCTTGTGTCTGGGTCTCAGTCTTCGTATCTGCTCAATGAGTCCTCCGGCTCTCCCTCAGCTGGGCAGCCCCGGGGTATCCGTGAGCCCCAGGCTGCCCGGCTGCTGCCGCTGGCTCGGGCTGCCCAGTCCCTTGGGCACACCTCCGCTGGCTGGCCGCGAGCGTCTCTAGTTTCCTGGGCTCCGTGCGTGTCTTTGTCTCCCTGTCCACGTGTGAGCTGTAAGTGTGCGTGTGAGTCAGAGTTCGGGTGCTTGTGGGTCTCTTTAAGTCCTAGCTCCGCGCGCCCCAGTCTGCCTTGCTGCCTATTGCCCAGTCAGTCCCTGGAGGACTTGTCCATGTGTCTGTCTGCGCGCCCTCCAGTGGGCCCAGGAGATCCACGCTGCAGTCCTGTCCGCCTCCCTCACCCTCGCTCGCTGCCTCGCTGGCTCCCTCGCTCCTCGCTGGCTCTGTCTCTACACTATGCTCTGCTGAAGGGGGCGGGGTGGGGGGGGATGTAAGGGAGGGGGGAGGGGAGGCTCCTGCATTCTTGCGGTCGGGGAGGAATCTGAGCCAGCGTTACTGGTCTCCAGAAGAGCCCAGCTGCAGCCCCGGGGCCCCGCCAGGCCTCTTGCTGCCCGCCCGGGCCTGCCGGGATGGGCACGGGCTAGGCCTGGAGCTGGGGGCGGGGCAGGGCTGTGCCCCCACCCCGGCCCCTGGGAGGCTGCAGCGCCCGGGGACAGGGCGCAGTGCTGGGGCGGGGCATGAGGGATTCCCGAATCCTGGGTGAGGGGCGTGTCTAGGAGTGGGAGTCCCCCAGTGGGCTAGAGCAGACCTCGCAGCCACCCCAAGCGTCACTTTTGCTACCTAGCCTATTAGTGAATTCTGACTCTGCAGCCCTTGGGGGGAGTCTAGGGTGGGTGGGGGGCTTGCTAGATAGTACAAGCTCCCTGAGGACAAGGTTGCGGGAGGGATGGGGGCTAGACTGGTCTTTAGGATCGAGAAGTCTTCTCTTTCCAATCCTCCCCTACCCTATCCAGTTCCTTAGTCCCGGGGCTTTGGGTTCTCCCCTGCCTCCCCTTCACACACCCCCTCCCTAAGTCACAAGTTTTCTCTTTGGGGCTTGTTGCTGCAGTCCCTGCTCCAGTACCGAGTACCTGGCTGGGCCCTGGGCACGCACAGGGGCCGTAGCCCCCACTGTGTGTGGGAGCCATGAGGATCCTGGCTAACAAGACAAGGTGTGTGGGTGTCACGGAGGGGTGGGATGTGTGTGTCTGGAGAGTGGGGAAGGGAAGGGCCCATGGTGAGGAGACCAAGCTATGGAGCTGTGCCGGTTTGGAGAGACACCCCCTAGGGCACCTGGCTTCCTGGCCACCAGTGGGCTGAAGGGAGGTAGAGTGGGGGAACGGTTGGCCCGGAGCAGGAACTGGCAGCTAGCCTTACCGCCTGGGCCCAGGGGGCAGAGGAGGCTGGAAGCTAGCTTTGCAGGCTGCTTCTGGTCCCTTCTACTTCTTCTTTCCTAAAACCGTTAGAACAGACCCTCACCCACTAGTGTTGGGGTATGACGGCCCCCCCCCCTCCAGCCTTAGTCTAGGTGGGGGTAGGAGCTGGAGTGGGGGTGGCGCCTGCCTCCTTCCTCCCCAGGAGAAGCGGGCAGACAGGGCCAGGCGGCAGCAGCAGGACAGCAGGGCTGAAATAAATCTGAGCTGGTGTGGAATGAGGGGGGATAAATATCCTCTCCCGTGATGTGATCTTTCCAGCGGCTATTAATAGGTCTCCGGGGAGGGGGAGGCGGTGGGGGCAGCGGGCTAGAGCTTAAAGGGCCCGCACAGCCTAGGCTGCAGAAATCCTTGGCTTCAAGCTGCACTCTTGTCTGCTTGACATACCAGTCCCCTCCCCCCCCCCTTCTGCCCCTGCCTGCTGTCAGGGCCTACCGGCCCACCCTCTTCAGGCCTTCCCCCTTAGGCTCTGGGGAGTCTTCTGGACCAGTAAGGTACCACTCTCAACTGTGCTTGTCCCCCTACTCCCCTAGGGAATAGGGCTAGGGCTTGCGCAGTGACTCACAGATCCTGTGGCCCCTCTCTGCTAGTCGTTAGGGCCCAGCATAGTTGAGGTTTAGGGCCTTGGAAGGAGTCTTAAACCGTAGAAGGTGCTAAGAATTCATCAAACGCTGGGGAAGCTAGTGGATATTGAGGTTGAAGGTAGAGTCGGCCAGCTCAAAGCTCTAGTTTCCATTTGAATCGGGCCTAGCCGATAAGGGACATTGCTCCATCACCACGCCCCTAGGCGGACAGATCTCTGCTCTTATCTGAGGAACCGAGGTAGGGAATAGCAGGTGGTCTCAAGATAGCTCTTAGCCACCCCCTACACCATTTTAGGTGAGGCAAGAGAGCTAAAGTCCAGGCATGCCTAACTCCTTGCAGGATTAACTTTTTTTTTTCCCCGTCTCTCCTCCCTTTTCGCAGGTTACCCCACCCCAGGAGGAGAGAAGCCCCGGGGAGTCCGCCGCTGTCCCCTCGCGGCCACTGCCCCCCTGCCCCAGCCAAGCCAATGCACCCAGAAAATAAACTGACCAATCATGGCAAGACAGGGAATGGAGGGGCCCAATCCCAGCACCAGAATGTGAGCCAAGGACCCACCTGCAACCTGGGCGCCAAGGGCGTGGGGGCGGGGAGCCATGGGGCCAAGGCCAGCCAGATCTCACCTAGCAACTCAAGTCTGAAGAACCCCCAGGCAGGAGTGCCTCCTTTCAGCTCACTCAAGGGCAAGGTGAAGAGGGAGCGGAGCGTGTCAGTGGAGTCTGGAGAGCAGCGGGAGGCTGGGACGCCATCCCTCGATTCAGAGGCCAAAGGTACCGCCCGACTCCGACTGTATCCATCCCTTCACCTCTAGGTGTTGACTCACTCTGACCAGTGTGGCCCACACACTGGTCAGAGCCTATGTATCCCCTACTTGCTTTTCGTCCTGTGTTGCCACTGGTCAGAGCCTATGTATCCCCTACTTGCTTTTCGTCCTGTGTTGCCATCCAAGGTGTATCGGTTTCTAGCACCTCTCTCTTATCTCCGGCTCATCCGTCAACTGGTTCACTCCATAGTGGGGCTGGCTGGCCAGGATGCCACTCATGGGAGGGTCCAACCACAGAGTGATAGGGCCTCTAGTTCCATTGTCCTGTGCATGCCTACCACAGCCCGCACACTCAGAGAGAGAGAGAGAGAGAGAGAGAGAGAGAGAGAGAGAGAGAGAGAGAGAGAGAGAGAGAGAGAGGAGAGAGAGGTGTCCTGGGTAAAGAGCAATTCCCTACTTCCTTCGTCCCCTCCCAAATCCCTGAAGCTTCCTGATGTCCTGGCTGGTGGGAACAGGCACTGGGGCCTGAAAGAGTCACAGTGGCTCCTCCCTGTCGTCCCCCCCCCCAGCCCCCCAGCCCTAATTAGAACCAGTTGTGGTTGGGATTATGCTGTACTTGGGGGGAGGGAGGGAGGGGAGGGGAGGGGATACAGGCAGCCAGGGTTGGAGAAAGAAATCAGAAACAAATGGTGGTGTGGTAGGGGCCAAGGACTGGCAAAGTGCCCACCATGGTCTGGGCAGTGCCCTTTAGGGTGGGGCACCCTGGAGAATGGTCTGGGAGGGCCTCAGCATGTAGGAGGAGGACCAGGCCATCTTGGCACTCACTGTTACTTCTTCCTGCCTATATCCTACCCCGGCAGAGGTGGCACCCCGGAGTAAACGGAGGTGTGTGCTAGAGCGGAAGCAGCCCTACAGTGGGGACGAATGGTGTTCTGGACCGGACAGCGAGGAGGATGACAAGCCCATTGGGGCCGCCCACAGTGAGTACCCATTGATTCTGTGCCTCATGGTGCCCCTGGGGTGTGTGTGGCTTTCCTAAGGGAGCCTCTTAGAGTTTAGGGGATTGTTTGAGAGTGGCAAGCACCTCACAGGAGCGCAGGCCTTACTTTTGACTTTTTTCCTACCTGCAGCCTTCTCTCCCTCTCTTCTCCTTGCCCCTCCTAGTATGGTCTCTCAGGTAGTCCTTTTTCTGGATGACTCACCTATGTTACTAACAGATTTCATGGCCTGTGCTGCCACCTACTGGTCAGTAGAGGATGGGCAAGAAAGGTCCCGCTTCTTGGGGGAAATCTGTTAGCTTGGCTTTGCAAAGCGCTGCTAAGCCTAGGTGTGAACTGGATGCTTAATGGTGTCTCTGCTTCCTGTCTCCAGTCTCCAAATGACTCTCAGGAAGTGCTCAGGGTGCATTTTCAGGATGATGCCCGTTCCTCATTCCTTAGTCCATCCTTACGTATCTGAGCCCTGAGACAGCCTTGGTGCTTTCAGCTGAATGCATAAGAAATTAGCCAGAGAAGAGTAAATTGTGGGCTGCTGTTGTCATCGGAGACAGTATCTCACTGTGTAGCCCTGGCTAGCCTGGGACTCACAGAGATCCATCTGTCCTCACAGCGGCCTATGACGAAGGTGTGGGGAATGAGCAGACCCTACTGGCGAGTGGCCACTGAGACGTCTCCACAGCCGGCTGGGTCTACCGAGGCCCCGGTGACTAACTAGTGCTGTATGAACTACGTTCAGTCTCTTTATGGCCGCTTGAGCAGTAGAATCCTTCACTGATTCCTGAGACAGGGACCCTCCTGACACCCTGAATTCATTTGTCACATTAGGCTGTATTGTTGTCGAAACTTTGGAAGGTACAGCGAGATAAGAAGAAGAAATTGCTAAGATTCCATGCCCAGCCTCTTTTAGAGGGACTGCCTTTTAGTGGAGACCAGGTTTCAAGGTTTGCAGACTAGGCTCAAGTTTGCTACATAGATGAGGCTGGCCTTGAACTCTTGATCCTCTTGCCTAAACCTCCCGAGTGCTGGGATTATAGTCTCGTGACCTTGCCAGTCATCAGCATTCAGTCATGCAATCGACTTCTTTGCAGCAAGGCAGAACGGTATAGCTGTAAATAAAATAGGCTTACAGACCAGGCTCCCTCACTTACATCCCAGGGGCGCACTTGCTATTACTTTGTTTTATTTTATTTATTTATTTATTTATTTTTTTTTGAGACAAGGTTTCTCTGTGTAGCCTTAGTTGTCCTGGGCCAGGCTGGCTTCCCCTTGCTATTTGTATAAACTTGAGAGAGGACTTCTGATTTCTCACCTATAAAAATGATCTTTACGGAGCTGGGCATGGTGGTCCATGGCTTTAATCCCATCACTCTGGGAGGCAGAGGCAGGGGGATCTCTGAGTTCAACGCCAGCCTGGTGTACAGAGCGAGTGCAGGACAGCCAAGGCTACAGAGAAACCCTGTCTCAAAAAAACAAAAACAAAACCAAAAAGCTATATTTGGCCCAAGGAGAAAGTGAGGTCAAGCATATGGCATACTTTGACCAGCGTTAGCTTGTATCACTAGCATGGCATTAGGAAGTTCCTTCTTGTTGTAAGCTCTGCTTCCCTCTCCATAGTCGGCTGTATGTTCCGGCTTACACTGTCCTTTTCTGAAGCACTGCTCACATTCATCAGGCTCAGATCACAGTTGCTATGAGGCTGATAGCTCACAGTGGCAATCCGAAATGGGGTGAACCCATCAGAAGTTCCCAGGAGGGCTGACTCTGGGCTATGGTAGCTGCTGGTGCTTGGTGTCTGGAGTCTGGAGGCTTTGACTTGTTTTTCTCACTATAAGAATGGATCCACCCCTCACCTAAACCCACTGGTGACCAGTCCTGGATCTCATCTCTGTGAGAATGGAGAGTCAGGCTTGTGACTGTGGAGCAAAATTTGCCTCGGTGCTGAGGGTGGTTACTCTGGGAATGTTCTCTGTACGTCCGCCGTGGGATCATGAAATATATGTTTGGTCTTGTCTTGTTTCCTGGCATACTACTATAAAATCCTGGGCCTCCAAAGGGATACATGCGGTTTTTGTCTGGTTGTTTTCTGTTTTTACTTTTTGTTGGTTGGTTTGCTTTGCTTTTCAATGCTGCCTTGACTGGTGTGGCTGGCAACCCCGAGGGAGCCAGATGACTGGGAAGATCAAAGCAGGATTAGAGGTTTGGGGCTTTCGGTCCCACACCCCAAACTGTGGGCAAGGCAGTGGGGCCCAATGTTGACTTGGTCACCTGTGGCCAGTGGCTTAATTAAATATGAGTAATGATTAGTCTGTAAAAATCCAAATAGAGGGCTGGGTAGATGGTTCCATTGGGCAAAGCTTGCCCTGACAGAATGAGAACCTGAGGTCAGATTGCCAGGCCCTGCATGGAGCACTGGATGCAGTGGCACCTGCCCGTGAGTCCAGTGATGGCAGCAGAGGACACGGAGGCAGGTGCTTCCTCGGGAAGCTGGTTGGTTGGCTAGTCTGGTGCTCAGGATAAAGTTTCAGGCTAGTGAGAGGGCCTGTTCAAGGTTCAAGGCTTCTGAGAGCCAACGTTCAGTGTTTTCTGTTGACTTCTGTATGTGTGTGCCCTGTGTACTTAAAATGTGTGTGTGCAAACCTGCCTCTCTCTCTCTCATACTCTCTCTCTCATTCTCTCTCTCTCTCTCTCTCTCTCTCTCTCTCTCTCACACACACACACACACACACACACACACACACACACACTCATGCCTGCAATATCCAAAAAGACTAGTTTCATGCCCAGAGAGGGTACAGAAGCAAATACCCTTTATCACATGCCTTGCAAACTCATCTTACCTGTCTTTATTTGTAGCATTGGTTTTGTTTTTTGTTTTTTTCAAGATAAGGTTTTTCTGTGTAGCCCTGGCTGTCCTGGAGCTTGTTCTGTAGACCAGGCTGGCCTCAAAGTCACAGAGATCCACCTGCCCTACCTCCTGAGTGCTGGGGTTAAAAGTGTACTCCACTGCTGCCCAGCTAAAAGGAAGGCAAAAAGTCTATTTTAAAGATTTATTTTATTTATTTATTTATTTATTTATTTATTTAATGTATATGAGTGCGCTAGCTGCATATATACCTGTGTGCCAGAAGAGGGCATCAGATCCCATTATAAATGATTGTGAGCCACCTTGTGGTGGCTGGGAGTTGAACTCAGGACCTCTGGAAGAGCAGCCAGTGCCCTTAACTGCTGATCCATCTCTCCAGCTGTAGCATCATTTTAAGTGTGTGTGTGTGTGTACACTACATGATACATGGGTGAGGTGGTCAAAAAAAAAACCTGTGGGTGTCAGTTTCCTTCTTCTGCCATGTGGGTCATAGGTCCTTGGGGTCTGTCAGGTTTGGCAGTGGATGACTTTGTCTACTGAGCCATCTCAGGCTCCTGTAGTGTCTTTTTGATAAACAGAAGTAAAGCGTTTCTTCCAGCTGCTCTAGCATCTAATGAAACCTGAGGAGTGACTCCAGGAAGCCCTAGTTTACAGGTCTTCACAGGCAGCTGGAGCTGGGAGCTTGCCATTGGCTGTGGGGAGGGAGGCAGTCTTGTGGGCCTGAGCCCCTCAGCCTATGGAAAAAGCAAATGTCAGAACTGACTGAATTAGAGGCCGCCCTGCTGGGCCTGCTGGCTGGTTGTTGATGGGGACACCGCCTCCATGTGATTCTTGATGACCAGAGGGGACAGAATGTTGTGTTGGTCATTTGCGAAAGCAGAGCGGGAGCATCTGTTCTATACCACCTTTCTGACTCTTTCCTTGAAATTGATGGCTTGTTTTGTGGTGTGGTAACATCTTTCACCTGTCTCCAGGCAGGGCACATTCGAGCTGAGTAGTAGTTCCATTTTGCTGTTGTTTGTTGGTTGGTTTGGTTTTTCAAGACAGGGTTTCTCTGTGTATAACCTTGGCTGTCCTGGACTCACTTTGTAGACCAGGCTGGCTTTGAACTCACAGAGATCTGCCTGCCTCTGCCTCCCAGAGTGCTGGGACTACAGGTGTGCGCCACCACGCCCTGCTAGTATTTCCATTTTGTAGGTGAAGAAACTGAGACTTAGACAAATGCTGTATCTTATAAAATCACAGTCAGTAAATTGTGGGTTGGGATGAAAAGCTGTATGCTGTTTGGATCATTAGTTACAATACACACACATACACACACCAACACGTGCACACATACTGACATGTGCACAATGCATACAACATACCGACACCTGTGTACACATACAGACAGGTGTGCACACACACAGACACATGTGTACACATACACACCCCTGCAGTGGGAGTGCTCTAGAGAAGAGCTGAGCAGAGCTTTGGGGGCATCAGCCATGTTTTCTCTCTCCTCTCTACATGGTCAGCATGGAGCGTCAGACTGGCAAACCCAGGGATTATGGGGACACATGTCGCTCTGGGCATGACCCGGGAGGCAGTGAGCACCCCAGGTAGAGTACCAGCCGGTTCTTGCCACATCCAGGGGGCTCACCTGCTTTCCTCTTTCTCCTCTTGCAGATTGTAATGTAGCAGACCCAGCCATGGCGGCCCCACAGCTGGGTCCTGGCCAAACTGCCCAACTGCCCCTCAGTGAGAGCAGTGTACCAGGACCCCCACATGGCCCCCCACCCGGCCTTCGGCCTGATGTCCCTGGGGGTGGGGGTGGCGGTGTCCCAGGAAAGCCACCATCACAGTTTGTGTATGTCTTCACCACCCACCTGGCCAACACGTGAGTCTTTGGGAGAGATGGGGGTGAGGGGATTGTGTCTGCCTGAGCACCAGGAGGGGGCAAGGTGGGGGGCTGAGAGTGGGTCCCATTCTGTCGGTCTCTGAGCTGCCTGTCACTGCTCCCCTACACAGGGCTGCCGAAGCAGTGCTGCAGGGCCGGGCAGAGTCCATCCTTGCCTATCACCAGCAGAACGTGCCCCGGGCCAAACTGGATCAGGTGAGTGTGGTGGCCTGCCTGGCTCTAAGATAGGCTGGGATTGTCCCCTCATCTGTCTTACTCTTTACTTTTGTCCTCCTGCAGGCCCCTAAAGTGCCACCCACCCCGGAACCACTCCCCCTGAACGCGCCATCAGCAGGTACACCGCAGTCTCAGCCACCTCCGTTGCCACCGCCACCCTCAGCCCCTGGCAGTGCCCCTCCTGCTCTGCCGACGGATGGGCCTCCCGAAGACACGAGCCAGGACCTGGCCCCCAACTCAGTGGGAGCTGCCAGCACAGGTGGCGGGACCGGGGGCACCCACCCTAACACCCCAACGGCTGCCACTGCTAGCAACCCCCTGCCACCCGGAGGAGACCCCGGCAGTGCCCCTGGCTCAGCCCTCCTGGGGGAGGCCACCCCCACAGGAAACGGGCAGAGGAACCTGGTGGGCTCCGAGGGCCTGTCCAAAGAACAGCTGGAGCACCGCGAACGCTCCCTCCAGACGCTGCGAGACATCGAGAGGCTGCTGCTCCGCAGCGGGGAGACGGAGCCCTTCCTCAAGGGGCCCCCCGGAGGAGCTGGTGAGGGAGGCCCACCAGCACAAGCTCCCCCTGCCACTCAGCAGCCTCCCTCGGCCCCTCCCAGTGGGCTCAAGAAGTACGAGGAGCCCCTGCAGTCAATGATTTCACAGACGCAGAGCCTAGGAGGCCCCCCACTGGAGCATGAGGTGCCGGGGCACCCCCAGGCTGGGGATATGGGAGCGCAGATGAATATGATGATGCAGAGGCTGGGCCAGGACAGCCTGACACCTGAGCAGGTGGCCTGGCGCAAGCTGCAGGAAGAGTACTATGAAGAGAAGCGGCGGAAAGAGGAGCAGATCGGATTGCACGGGGGCCGCCCTCTGCAGGACGTGGTGGGCATGGGGGGCATGATGGGCAGGGGGCCCCCACCTCCTTACCACAGCAAGCCTGGGGATCAGTGGCCGCCCGGAATGGGTACACAACTCCGAGGGCCTATGGATGTCCAAGATCCCATGCAGCTCCGAGCTGGACCTCCCTTCCCTGGTCCCCGTTTCCCAGGCAACCAGATGCAAAGGGTGCCCGGATTTGGAGGTATGCAGAGCATGCCCATGGAGGTGCCTATGAATGCCATGCAGAGACCTGTAAGGCCAGGCATGGGCTGGACTGAAGACTTGCCCCCGATTGGGGGACCCAGCAATTTTGCCCAGAATGCTGTGCCCTATCCAGGTGGGCAGGGTGAGGCAGAGCGATTCATGACCCCTCGTGTCCGGGAGGAGCTGCTGAGGCAACAGTTGCTGGAGAAACGGTCCATGGGCATGCAGCGTCCCCTGGGCATGGCAGGTAGTGGCATGGGACAGAGCATGGAGATGGAGCGGATGATACAGGCACATCGGCAGATGGATCCTACCATGTTCCCGGGGCAGATGACTGGTGGAGATGGCCTGGCCGGCACTCCCATGGGCATAGAGTTTGGTGGAGGCCGGGGCCTCTTGAGCCCTCCCATGGGACAGTCTGGCCTGAGGGAGGTAGAGCCACCCATGGGGCCTGGCAACCTCAACATGAACATGAACGTGAACATGAACATGAACATGAACCTGAATGTGCAGATGACGCCACAGCAGCAGATGCTGATGTCCCAGAAGATGCGAGGCCCTGGAGACATGATGGGGCCTCAGGGCCTCAGTCCTGAGGAGATGGCGCGGGTTCGCGCCCAGAACAGCAGTGGCATGATGGGTGGCCCACAGAAGATGCTCATGCCTTCGCAGTTTCCCAACCAGGGCCAGCAGAGCTTCTCTGGGGGCCAAGGACCCTACCAGGCTATGCCCCAGGACATGGGCAACACTCCAGACATGTTTAGTCCTGACCAGAGTTCAATGCCCATGGGCACTGTGGGCACCGCCCGGCTCAGCCATATGCCTCTGCCCCCCGCATCCAATCCTCCTGGGTCTGTGCACTCAGCCCCCAACAGGGGGCTGGGCAGGCGGCCTTCAGATCTCACCATTAGTATTAATCAGATGGGCTCACCAGGCATGGGGCATCTGAAGTCACCTACCCTTAGCCAGGTGCACTCCCCTCTGGTCACCTCACCCTCCGCCAACCTCAAGTCACCCCAGACTCCCTCACAGATGGTGCCGTTGCCTTCTGCCAACCCGCCAGGACCTCTCAAGTCACCTCAGGTCCTCAGTTCTTCCCTCAGTGTTCGCTCACCCACTGGCTCACCCAGCAGGCTCAAGTCTCCCTCCATGACGGTGCCTTCTCCGGGCTGGGTCGCCTCTCCCAAGACAGCTATGCCTAGTCCTGGAGTCTCCCAGAATAAGCAGCCGCCTCTCAACATAAACTCTTCCTCTACCCTGGGCAATATGGAACAGGGTGAGTCATCTGGGTGAGCCTGGGTTGGAGCCTTGGTGGTGGGTTGGCTCCTGCAAAGGGCAGTGGTGACAGCTGTGTTGGAGCCTCTTACACAGACAGAGCTCCAAGTACATCTAGGCATCTTGAAGGATCCCACTTGGGGCTTAGGATCTCTCCACTGCCGCAACTGCTTAAAGATTTGTGGGCTAGGCCGGGCGTGGTGGTGCGCATCTTTAATCCCAGCACTTGGGAGGCAGAGGCAGGTGGGTCACTGTGAGTTCGAGGCCAGCCTGGTCTACAAAGCGAGTCCAGGACAGCCAAGGCTACACAGAGAAACCCTGTCTCGAAAAACCAAAAAGATTTGTGGGCTATAGGGATCACAGGCAGTCTGTGACCCAGGAGTAGGGGTGGGGGGAAGGTTGACCTTTCCTTTAAAGCTTCTGAGTGTGAACAGCCAAGTTCAGCCTTCTGTCACCGGTGACCCCTGCTCTCTTTCTGTCTCTCCACCTCTGTAGGTGCCCTCCCACCTGGCGGCCCCCGAAATAGTTCCTCAGCTCCTCCTGCCAACCCTCCCAGTGGCCTCGTGAACCCCAGCCTGCCATTCACATCTTCCCCAGACCCCGCGCCTTCCCAGAACCCTCTGTCACTGATGATGTCTCAGATGTCCAAGTATGCCATGCCCAGCTCTACCCCGCTATACCACAACGCCATCAAGACCATCGCCACCTCAGACGACGAGCTGCTGCCTGACCGGCCCCTGCTACCCCCACCCCCACCACCGCAAGGCTCTGGGCCAGGTGCGAGCGAGGGAGGAGGAGGCAAAGCTCTCTGGAAGTGGCCATAGTGGGCTTGCTGAGGAATCGCCCCTGTGGCCATGCTGGCTTCTGCATGCTTCCATAGGCTCTGGTCAAGAGGGTGGGGTAAACTCTGGGCTCTGGTCAAGAGGGTGGGGTAAACTCTGGGGTCCTGTTCCAGTTCAAGTAGTGAGACCCAGGGGAGAACAGGGTAGGAGGAGTGGGGGGGGCACCTCTCTGAGTCAGCTGGGCATAGCCTCTAATGCCCTTTTCTCTCCCCACAGGCATCAGCACTAACCAGCCCAACCCAATGCACCTGAACTCCGCCGCTGCCCAGAGCCCCATGGGCCTGAACTTGCCAGGCCAGCAGCCCCTGTCCCATGAGCCCCCACCTACGATGTTGCCCTCCCCCACCCCTCTGGGGTCCAACATTCCACTGCACCCCAACGCACAGGGGACAGGGGGCCCTTCTCAAAACTCAATGATGATGGCCCCAGGAGGCCCAGACTCCCTAAATACCCCTTGTGGCCCCGTGCCCAGCTCCTCCCAAATGATGCCGTTTCCTCCTCGGCTGCAGCAACCCCACGGTGCCATGGCCCCCGCTGGGGGTGGGGGTGGGGGGCCTGGCCTGCAGCAGCACTACCCTTCAGGCATGCCCCTGCCCCCCGAGGACCTGCCCAGCCAGCCACCTGGTCCCATACCTCCCCAGCAGCATCTGATGGGCAAAGGCATGGCTGGCCGAATGGGCGAAGCGTACCCACCTGGGGTGCTCCCTGGGGTGGCATCAGTACTGAATGACCCAGAGCTGAGTGAGGTCATCCGGCCCACCCCTACCGGCATTCCTGAGTTCGACTTATCCAGGATCATCCCCTCTGAGAAACCAAGCAGCACCCTCCAGTACTTCCCCAAGAGCGAGAACCAGCCCCCCAAGGCTCAGCCCCCCAATCTGCATCTCATGAACCTGCAGAACATGATGGCGGAGCAGACCCCCTCTCGGCCTCCCAACCTCCCAGGCCAACAGGGGGTCCAGCGGGGGCTCAGCATGTCCATGTGCCACCCTGGACAGATGTCCTTGCTGGGCAGGACAGGTGTGCCCCCACAGCAGGGCATGGTGCCCCACGGCCTGCACCAGGGGGTCATGTCCCCACCACAAGGCCTCATGACCCAGCAGAATTTTATGCTGATGAGGCAGCGGGGTGTGGGGGGTGAGGTCTACACCCAGCCTCCTCACGTGCTCTCGCCACAGGGCTCCCTCATGGGGCCCCCTCCCCAGCAGAACCTCATGGTGTCCCACCCGCTGCGGCAGCGCAGTGTGTCTCTGGACAGCCAGATGGGCTACCTCCCCACGCCGGGCAGCATGGCCAATCTACCCTTCTAGCAGGCCCCTCGGGGAGTCTGGAGCTGGGGTTACTGAGAATATGTTAACTTTAAAAAGGTTTTGTTTTGTTTTGTTTTTTTGTTTTCCCTCCAGTGTTGGGATGGATGGCCTGGGTCCAGGGCTAGGGCGGAGGGGTGGGGAGTGGCATTTGTGGAAACTGAGGTGCTGGCAGCTGAGGGGGAAGCGGTGGGAGGTTGGGACTGGATTTTGCTCCATTTCGGCCGCCAGGACTGCCCCTCCCCCGCAACCTTTCCTATTCCTCCGGAGCTTCTGTTTCCCTTTGTCTGCGCACCGCTCCCCTCCTTCACCTGTGTTTTGGGGCCCTTGGGGAGAGAGGAAGAGCAGGAATGGTCTTCCATCTTCTGTCCCTTTGTGGAACTGTCACCTCGTCGGTGCTCCACACCCATTTTTTTCCTCCTGGTTTCACTGCTTCTATCCCATTTCCCCCTCTTGTCTTCCCTTCCTCATCCCTTCTACCTGCTGACGTGGCTGATCTCCTCTCCCACGCCCCCTGCAGGCAGCTGGCCAGGTGGACAGGTGCCAGCGAAGCTGTAAATAGAGCTGCGCTTTTGTGCCGGATTGTGCGCGTGCCGTATTTCTGTGTTTTGATAGAAGTCAGACACACACACACACACACACACACACACACACACACACACACACACACACACACACACACAAAACCCCGCCCCAAATGATCGCACCCTCCATTCCCCCGGATCCAGAGACATAAAGTCCTATGCATCCGCCATATGCCCCACCTACAAACTGAGGTCAGACCATCTAGGCTTAAATGTGATGAGCCCAGGCGGTCAGAGACCTGCCCCTTCTCCCTACTGTGGCCTCCTGTCTGCTGCTGAGTGATTTCCAGAGAGCAGGTGAGCACGTGTACATAGGGCCCCCGGCCTGGGTGCCTCTGCTGCTGCATCTTAGCCAGAACTTGAAGCCCCTGTGGCCCCTTACAATGGAGCTATGGAGGGGTTAGCATGATGGGCCTTGAGCCAGCTAACTCCTCAGGGCACAGACTCTTCAAGAAACCACCACTTGCTTCTCACCAAAGAAGGAAGGAACAGAGCTGGCCCTCCAGCCTCCAACCCTAGCACAGAGTGAGGGAAGGCAGTCGCCGGTGGGGGAGAAATCCTGCTGCCTCCCCCTGCCTGCCTTACTCTCTGGCAAGGTCCTTCTGTCCAGGGCTCAGGGCCATTTACCAGATCTGTCTATGCCCACCCAGGCACAGCCACTGCCTCCCCTGATACTTCCCAGGAGAGCCCCTCACCCACCACTAGTCAGACTGGAGCCACACAGGAATGGGTGTTCCCTCTCCCGTGGCTCCAGGAGTAAATGACTTCTTTTCTCACGTCCTTTCCTGCCTTGTAAGGTGGCGGGCAGCTCCCTGGCTAAGGCCTTTCTTGTCCAGCCTCCGGGGCCAAGGGCCATTCTAGACAGGGTGTCTTTTACCAGGGCCCTGTCCCCAGCCTTCCTGACCTGCAGGTCCTGGTTTTGCCTTGGCAGCTGTAATACAAAGGGAAATTTGTGCCCATTTCTCCCAGTCTGGTGCTGTCCAATCGTCAGCCAGGTCAGGCACCGTGCCCCCTCCCCCCTCAGAGCTGGCTGCAGGCCCCTGGCTTCCCCTGCCCCTCCCTGGGACCATAGCCAAGGTCTCTTGTGTTGAGAGGTGGGTGGAAGCCTGTCCTTCCTGCCAGACACTGCTCTCTCTGCTTCCATCTGGGCCCTGGGCCCCAGCCTTCCCAAACTGTCTAACCTGCCCTGCCCTAAGGAGAGGGCTCAGGCCACAGAGGGCCCGATGCCCCCTTCTGGTGGCCCACCTCTACCACTAGCTTCCCAAGGTGATCTCCGCAGGCCAGCCTTCTCCTCCATCCATGGCCATACCCCAGCCATTTTGTACCATTATATAAATATATATATATATATAAATATAAATATATAAATACAATATGTGAAGACATCTTCTTGGTTTTTATTTTGAAACACTTTTTAGGCTTGTTCCGGGGGGTCTCTGTGCTGCCTGTACTGTATTGACCTGTTTTATAGGTGCCTTTTTATTAAAAAGAGAAAATTCAAAAATGTCATTTCTTGCCCTTTTGTTTGTGTGTCTGGTTTCTGCACCGTTGGGTGCTGGGAACAGAAAAGGGGATCTCCAGGTGTCTCCACCATTCTGCAGTGAGGGTACAGACCTCTAACGCTGTAGCACTGATTTCCCTAGTGGGGTCCCCCAGGGGCAACCCCACTTCCCGCAACACCTCTATCCCCTCTTAGATCAGTGTCTGAGAGGAAGAGGAGCGGCTCAGAGTTGCCCGCTAGCTTCCCCTAAGCAGGTGTGGAGCAGCTTCCTCTGGTCTCATCTGAGTAGTATCCTCCTGGGGCCAAGGACCAATTTGCTATCTTACTTTCCACAGGCCTTGAGGATTGCAGGAGAGGGGGGCTGATCTCCTTCTACATCAGTACCCAGAATCTACTGGGGCCCTGGATCTCATCTCCCTGCCAGTCTGGATGCTTTGGTCCCTTGGTAGAGAAGACAGCTGGGTTTGATTTTTACTTACCCCACTTTGGGGCCTGGAGGTGTCTTCATTTCTCCACTGGGCTGCTTTGCTGCTGGCTTTACCACCACCACCCCTTTTAATTTTTATTTATTTATTTTGGTTTTTCGAGACAAGGTCTTTCTGTGTTACCCTTGACTGTCCTGGAGTAACTTTGTATACCAGGCTGGCCTCGAACTCACAGTGATCCACCTGCCTCTGCCTCCTTGAGTGCTAGGATTAAAGACGCGCACCACCACCCTTTTTTTTTTTTTTTAAGAGCACTGTGGTCCCTGAAACTGAAGTTATAGACAGTTGTGAGCTGCCATGTGGGTGCTGGGAATTGGACCTGGGTCCTCTTCTGGAAGAGCAGCCAGAGGGCTCTTAACCCCTGAGCTATTTCTCCAGCCCCTGGCCTGCTCTTTCTTAGGATATTGGCTAGCTTCCAGGGCCTTCTGGAACTTGTCCTCAGTCTGTAATCCAAGATCCAGGAACACGGGGCTGACCCAATGCTGGTTTGGTTGGAGCCAGACAGCTACCTAAAGCAGATTAGTTTTGGCTTCTTGCTTGGTTAAGAAAACAGCATGGTTGAAGGTCTGGCTTGGAGTCTGTATTTGGGAGCCAGGCAATGCTAAGGCTATACTGTAGGCACTACTTTTTACTTTGGCTTATTTATGCCTCTACCTCCCTTCCAACACCCCATCCTTTAGTAGGAGAGAAAGAAGGTTAGAGGGGAGAGGGGGTAGAGGTCTCTTTAGATTTAGTTCCAGCTGGTTAGGGTTGTTGGGTTCTTTGGGGAAACACCAGTCTCAGTCCTCAGGATGTCCTGCAGTCCAGCAACAGCAAATAGCAAACACCGCAGGATGACAAGCAGCCTTCCTCCTCCTCCTCCGTCTGTCTCCTTGAAGCCCCTTTCTCTCTCTGGATCTAGTATTTATACTCTCCTAGAGTCCTCAGAGTTCCACTAACTCCAGCTGCCATAAACCACACCCCACACGAGGCTGTTATTAGGTGTGGGTAAACTAAGGCAGTCCGATATCCCACACTTGAGATTTAAAGCAAAAAAAAAAAAGTTTACATAACATAACTGAGTTTTTAAGGAAATCAAAACTTCTGTCTCAAGAAACAAAAACAAAACAAAACAAATTACATTTACAATGTTCAGTTCTTTTGTGTTTGGCAATCTTGGAAAAGTATTCCACTATCTATCTATCCTGGAGAGTCCAAAGTCTTGTACCTAAATCACTTTCTTTTTTTAAAAAAATTATTTATTTGTATTTTATGTGCATTGCTGTCTTGCCTACATGTATGTCTGTGTGGAGGTGTCAGATCTTAGAGTACAGACAGTTGTGAGCTGCTATGTGGGTGCTCTTAACCTCGAGCCATTTCTCCAGCCCCAAAATCACTCTCCTTTAGCTTGAATTTATCAAACTAGAGACATCTTTCCTAAAATATTATTTTAGTTCCTAAACAACTAAAGCTTTTACATTTTTCTTTTTTTCCACAAGAGGGTTTCTCTGTGTAATAGCCCTGGCTGTCCTGGAACTCTCTTTGTAGACCAGGCTGGCCTCAAACTCACAGCGACCTGCCTGCCTCTGCCTTCCGAGTGCCGGGATTAAAGGCATGTGTCACCACTGCCTGGCTGGCATTCTCCATCTTAATTTGTGCAGGTAGCCCCATAATTGCTATTATTTCCAATAAATGTGTGATTACACAATCAGCCTTTCAGAACTGTTGCCCATTGAAACCCTGAGTATGTACCAATGGTTTGATGTACGTACCTTTGCTTTCCAAAATCTGGAAAATGAAATACATCCATCTGCTAGATTTCATTTCTTTCTCTCTTCCCTGAGACAGGGTTTCTCTGTGTAGCATGGCTGTCCTGGACTCGCTTTGTGGACCAGGCTGGCTGGAACTCATAGTGATCCACCTGCCTCTGCCTCCTGAGTGCTGAGATTAAAGGTGTGCGCCACCACGCCCAGCCAGGTTTCGTTTCTTTTGGTATTCCTAGGGTACTTCTAGCAGGTAAAGGAGTTTGGTTATACAAAGAACATGTAGGAGACATTTTAAAAGTTATTTCCTTGGCTTGTTGCCAAGTGTTAGAAAAAAATTATTTTATTTATTTATTTATTTATTTTTTCCAAGACAGGGTTTCTCTGCATAGCCTTGGCTGTCCTGGACTCACTTTGTAGACCAGGCTGGCCTCGAACTCACAGCAATCCACCAGCCTCTGCCTCCCAAGTGCTGGGATTAAAGGCATGCGCCACCATGCCCGGCCTAGAAAAAAATTCTTTAACATGGTGCTTTTCATGGAATTTTGAGGCTTCTAACACATTAGTATTAGTAATCGGTCAATTTCCTCATTTCCTTGTGCCAATGGACCTGGCAAACCTGTATGAGACCGAATATGAGTAATATACAATGGGTAGTTTCAACTTCTGATGGCCTGTTGCGATTGCATAAATAACAAAGTTAATTCTGAGTTATCAGGAATAAAATCTGCAGTTTCTGGGCTGGAGAGATGGTTCAGCGGTTAAAAGCACTGTCTGCTCTTCCAGAGGTCCTGAGTTCAGTTCCCGGCAACCACATGGTGGCTCACAACCATCTATAATGTGATATAATCCCCCTTTCTGGCATACAGGTGTATATGCAGGCAAAGCACTCATATATGATAAATAATTAAATAAAATCTTTTTTAAAATTCTGCAGTTTCTATATGTATGACAACTCTTTCTGCATATTAAGAGTCAGTAATTATATTAAGAGATTCAGGAAAATCTAATAATACCATAAGGATTGCATATAATTCTGATTTTTGAACTGAGGTATATGGGCTTTGGGCTACCTTGTTTGTTTTGTCTGACTTACAACCTGCCAGTCTCATCTTGTTTGCATCAGTATAGAATATAACTGCCTCAGGATTTGGTGTTCCCTTTACAATACGTAGAAGGATTAAATTAGTTCTTTTTGTAAACTGTGTTTGCTTTTAGGATATCTGTTATTAATTTCTCCCAAGTAGTCACTACAAGCTCTTTGCCAATCTTCACTAATTATCCGCAATAACATAATCTCAGCATTAAGTAAGAGGCACTACAATTTTGGCTGGGTCTGTTCTTGACAGTTGACATAATCTTATTCTACCTTTTATAATTAATTCAGGAAACTTGTCCGTGTACATCCATTCCATAACACCATCTTCTCTTTGCCTAATGATCCCAGTAGGAGAATGAGTTGAAGGCAAAATAACCAGTAATACAATCAAATTTAAGATCAATTTGATCCACATAGGCATCTTGCAGTCTTTGTACTACCTGAGTTAATTCTTTTTCTTTTTCAGCTGTTAAACATCTTGGGCTGTTTAAATCTGAATATCCTTGTAATGTTTGAAACAAATTACTTAACTCACAAGTAGTTAATCCAATTGTAGGCCTCAGCCAGTTAATATCTACCATTAAAATTTGAAAACCATCAAGAGTTTGCAACCGATCTCTACGAATCTGTACCTTTAGTATTCGAATATTTTGTTGACTTTATAACCCAGATAGTTAATAGAATCTCCTCTCTATACTTTTTCTGGAGCATTCTGTAACCCCAAGCATGGCAGAATTCTTTGTGTTTCCTTAAACATTTTCTCTAAAGTATCTTCATCAGAATCAGCCAACAAAATTTCATCCATGAAATGATAAATAAGCCGGGCGTGGTGGCGCATGCCTTTAATCCCAGCACTTGGGAGGCAGAGGCAGGTGGATCGCTGTGAGTTCGAGGACAGAGCCTGGTCTACAAAGCGAGTCTAGGACAGCCAAAGCTACACAGAGAAACCTTGTCTCAAAAAACCAAAAAAAAAAAAAAAAAAAAAAAAAAGATAATAGATTGAGGAAATTGTCTATGAATTATGTCTAGTGGCTGTTGTACAAAATATTGACATAACATTGGATTATTTAACATTCCCTGTGGTAAAACTTTCCAATGATATATCTTGGGTTTTTTTTGTTTGTTTTGTTTTTTGAGACAGGGTCTCTCTGTGTAGCCTTGGCTGTCCTGGACTCCCTTTGTAGCTTAGGCTGTCCAATGGTATATCTTTATTGGACCACTGTTGTTCAGAACAGGTATTGAAAAAGAAAACCTTAGCTGGGCAATCCCAGCACTTGGTAGGCAGAGGCAGGTGGATTGCTGTGAGTTCGAGGCCAGCCTGGTCTATAAAAGGAGTCCAGGACAGCAAAGGCTACACAGAGAAACCCTGTCTTGAAAAAAAAAAACCCAAAAAACCAAAACAAAAAACAACCCCCCCAAAAACCCCAAAATCCAAAAAAAACCCCCCAAACCAAACCAAACCAAAAACCCCTAAAAGCCCCAAACTACAAAATAAAATAAAATAAAATAAAAAAACCCAAAAACAAACCCAAAAAAACCTCAAAATACAAAAAACAAACAAACAAACAAACAAACAAACCCAAAACCAAACCAACCAACCAACCAACCAACCAAAAAACAAAAAGCAAATCTTTCCCTATCCCGCTCATGGAAGAGAACTGTGAAAAATCAATCACTATTATAGGCCATGACCTAGGTAACAAAGAAGGTAAAGGAATCCCAGGTAAATGACTCTATTCACGGCTTTTAAATCATTATCATCCTCCATTTTCTTGATTTCTTTCTTTCTTTCTTTTTTTCTTTACAACGAACAGGGGGGTTCAGTGGGCTGGCAGACTCTTTTATATGCTGAGCCTCCAGCTGCTCTTGTACCAGTTGTGCAAGTGCCTGCAGTTTTTCCTTTGTTCTGGGCACTGCTCCGGCCCCCAGGTCTGTGTGATACCCATTTTAGGGGTAGGGGTGTTGGCATTTCAGCAGCGGCCCCCTTATAAATTTGGAAACTCAATCCCTGTGATGTCCTGTGTTTGGACAGTGGGCGCAGCTCATGATCGCTCTTGATTACACACATCAATACCTTCCCCAGGAGCATCTACCATTTCACCCCTAGTTTTATCATTGTCTGTCTCTGGGATTGCAGGAATACTAATTTGAGTGCCCCATTGCTGTAAAAGATCCCTTTCCCATAAATGTATGAGTATGTCAGCCACATAGGGTCTCAACTTCCCTGTTCGCTCTTCTGGTCCCGTACATTTAATCCACCATACATTTTGCCTTATTTGAGATAACCTACCAATTCCTATAAACTGTGTATAAACCTTCCGAAGTGGCCATTTTGGATTCCAAGACATTTGGGAAAGAATACAGACATCAGCTCCTGTGTCTGTCAAAACCCTCTATTTCTTTTTTCTTTCTTTTTTTTTTTTTTCAAGACAGGGTTTCTCTGTGTAGCCTGGGCTATCCTAGACTCACTTTATAGACCAGGCTGGCCTTGAACTCACAGAGATCCGACTGCTTCTGCCTCCCGAGTGCTGGGATTAAAGGCGTGTGCCACGACGCCCGGCTCAAACTTTCTATTTCTTTTTCTTTCTTTTTAAAAAAGATTTATTTATTCACTATGCATGTATACAATGTTGTGCTTGCATATACACCTGCAGGCCAGAAGAGGGCACCAGACCTCACTACAGATGGTTGTGAGCCACCATGTGGTTGCTGGGAACTGAACTCAGGACCTCTGGAACAGCAGCCTTTGCTCTCAATCTCTGAGCCATCTCTCCAGCCTCAAACCTTCTATTTCAACACCATTCATTTGTACCATTAATTTGGGTCTCTGATGAGTAACCGTTGTTTGCCAGAACACATATTTTTCAGTACTCCCAAATGTCCCTGTTCTCCGCAGCATTGCCCTTGATGTAGGGAAACAGTAACAGCTGAGCAAGTTTACCTCCTGCATTCGTTTGCATCTCATTTTTTACATATGCCATGATTTTAATTTTTTCTTTCTTTCTTGTTTCGTTTTGTTTTTCTGCGACACGGTTTCTCTGTGTAGCCTTGGCTTTCCTGGACTCCCTTTGTAGACCAGGCTGGCCTCAAACTCACTGCAATCCGCCTTCCTCTGTCTCTGCTGGGATTAAAGGCGTGCACCACCACGTCCGGCGATTTTAATTTCTCTCTTGCAATCACCATCTACGATACCTGGATGCACAATAAATCCTTGAGAAGTTAGTTCACATTTTCTCAAGATCATCCCTACCATCCCTGAAGGCAAAGGACCATAAACACCCGTGGTTATTTGGTAACCTTCAATTTTGGGGGGATAGAGTTAGAGCTTATTTTGTGGCCTGATCCAGAGTGGCGCTGCCTTCAGTACACGCATGATTCGGTCCTGGCTGACAAAAGGAAAACAGTTCCTCTTTTTTGCTGTGGAGCCTCCAGCTGATAGGCCCCTCAGTTCATCTCCTGATGGCAAGAGGTTACCTTGTCTATCCTTGGACCTGGAGCCCCTAGGCACAGCATCTACCACAGCCTCTACAAACCCCAGAAAACCTGGACATTCCATTGTGGCTAGAAACTGCTTCTTTGCACCTATGAGTGAATGTACCATATTTCTGAGAGTTGATGCACCTGGCATTTTGAGCTCTGAAGGCTTTAACCTTACAATTTCTTCGTAAATGACCAGATTCACCGCAATTAAAGAACCAGGTATTTTGCTATCTGAAGCCTCTAGCTATGGCTTGTCCTATGTTATTGGCACAATATTTGTGAGAGCCAGGATCAGTTGTATCTCCTATTTGTTCATCTACTGGTGCTACTTGTGCCTTTAATGACCTAATTACTCTTTTGGTTTGTTCCCTCGCCCCCTCCCCCCCCAGACAAAGTTTTTCTGTGTAGCCCTGGCTGTCCTAGACTTGCTTTGTAGACCAGGCTGGCCTCTGCCTCCCAAGTGCTGGGATTAAAGGCACGTGTCACCACCACCCGGCTGATCTAATTATTCTTACATTCAGTATTTGCATTCTCAAACACCAAGGTCTCTATCGGGCTTTGCTACATTTTAGTTTACAGCTGAAGCCAATCTCTGTCAGAAGTCTGTGAAGGCTTTTCCAGAACCTTGCATCATCCTGTAAATGAGGTGGATCTTTTCCCTGGCTCCTCCACCATATTCCAAGCTCTTCAAGCTGTGGTGTGACATTGTTCAGTAACTACGTCATCAGATCACACTTGTTCCTGTGGGTCAGCACAAAGCCCTTCACCAAGCAATTGGTCTTTACCAACATTTATCCCCCCTGCTGTATTTTGTTGGCTCTGTTTTCGTGGCTTCGTCCCTCCCCTCCACTGCTGTGGGATTCTGCAGGTAAGTTGAAGTCTGACGTTTCCAGACAGCCTCTGAGCTCAGTCTATAACAGCCCACTCCCTTTCTCAGTGGGGCCCCCCCTTCCCCTGGTCTGGAACCCCGCCAGATCCCCTGAGGAGCGGCACACAGCCCTCAGGGAAGATTACAGGCCAGACCCTTTCCTTATAGAGCCTGTTCAGCATGTGCTTGGGGATTCCTGGAAACACCCCACCTTCTGTTAAGGAGATCCTAGCCTTCAGCAAACGATCTTCAATTGTACCTGGAGATCTTCCCTCACTCATAGTATAATTAAGTACTATGTTCATGCTATTGCTTGTAAATGAGGCACTGTACCACTGCGTGTAAGTCAAATATCCTGGCACCCCTGGCCCGACGAATTAGACACATTCACCCTCCAACCCCTCCCCACTGTCCAAGGTTCATAAATCCCTGATTCATGAAAATAAAGGTTGGCTGGCTTGCTCTCTCCTGCTTGCACCCTTCCTCCACCAGGGCTGCCTGAGACTCCATTTATTCTGGGGAAGAATCACCACTGGACGCCCAGGCTTGACTGCTGGTCGAGGCAGTCCTGGCAGCGATGGTTAGCAGCCACCAAAGCCTGTTCCATCACAGCCAAGTCAGTGCTGAGCACTGGTGGAGCACTGCCGGGCCTGCGGCTCTCTCACCACACCTGCCCCTGCTGCCTGGCTTTGACCATCCACCTGCTTCCTCTGCCGTGCTTAGCACAGCAGCTTGACAAAGGGCTGTACCACTTTTGGTATCATCATGGGCTTGTGGAGCTCCCTAGTCTTCACTGCCCTCTGACACCAGCAATTTCCTTCTAAAATAACTAAACTGTAACACCTGTTGGAAAATCATTTCTACCTCCCCAGGTGAGATTAGGGCCCTTTCCTATCCCATGGGCCTCGCTCTATAAAGTGCTCCAGCCATTCCTGAGAGAAATGCTGTTAGGATTCTGCTTCAGTCTGCCTACTTATGACATCATTGCCTACCTATGATGTCATTGCTTACCTGTGATGTCATTGCCTATGATGTCATTGCTTACTTGTGATGTCATTGCCTACCTGCCATGGGGCATGGCCCTACCCAGGGCTATATAAAAGGACAAACCCACTTACTGCTTTCTCTTTTACCTCTCTTCTTCCTACCCCTCTCTCTCTTACCTACCTCCCCCCTCTCTTATTCTCTTCCTCTGTCTCTCTGGGTTACACCTCTCACCCCCTTGCTCTCCCATGCTCATTTAATAAACTTCTCTATATAATATCTGTTGCCTGGCATCTTATTTTTAAATCATTAAAAAGTGATCCTTGAGGGCTAGAGAGATAGCTCAGAGCACTGCCTGCTTTTCCAGAGGTCCTGAGTTCAATTCCCAGGAACCACATGGTGGCTCACAACCATTTACAATGAGATCTGGTGCCCTCTTCTGGTGTGCAGGTGTACGTGCAAACAACATTCTATACATAATAATAAGTACATAAATCTTTTTTTTTTAAAGTGACCTTTGATCTTGAGCAAGCAGCACCTGGACTGACCCTCCGGATGTGGAACCCAGGCTTCCCACTTGGATGGTGAACACGACACCAAGGTAACCATTGTAATTGCTGACCAGCTGCTAGCACAGTTGACACCAATCGCTTCCAACCTTGGGGAATAATTCTATTTGGGGTAGCTCCGTTACTTAATATTTGTTCCAGGCCAGCCTGGTCTACAAAGTGAGTCCAGGACAGTCAAGGTTACACAGAGAAACCCTGTCTCAAAAAAGACAAAACAAAACAAACAAAAAAATATTTGTTTAGCAAATGAGGAACGCACTCCATAGGACACAAGACTCTTTAAAAATGGTTTGAATCTAAACTTTCTATTTGGTGCCATGTTCTCTCACCATATTCATGACCAACATCGTCACGGGCTGCACAATTACTGGGAAAACTGATGGTGACTTTGTAGTCCCAGGCAACGCCTCTGGTGGTGCGCTTGGCTTAAGATTTAACCCTTTTGCTCCGTACAGCCTCCTGATCATCCAGGCCCCTTGCCTCAGACAAGGGTTCTGGGCACCTGGCAGCAAAAGTGTGTGGAGCAGGGCAGGGTGGTAAAAGCAGGAAACTATGGCTCTCAGTTACCAGGTGTAAGCCCCTTGTTTGTCCCTTATCAGCAGCGCTATTCACGTCTCTATCTACAAACTCTCTTGTTGCACAGCCAACTCTGCAATCCTTTCCAAGATGAGAGAACGGAGTGACACTTGCGGTTTTCCTATTTTATCCACTTTGTTTCTCAGAGATCTCCATATCTACTCGCAACTTTTCCAATTGTTTAGTTATTCCCCAACCTTTTAAAAGGTGAAATTCACGGTTGGAGAGATGGCTCAGTGGTTAAGAGTACCGTCTGCTCTTCCAGAGGTCCTGAGTTCAATTCCCAGCACCCACATGGTGGCTCACAACCATCTATGATGGGATCTGGTGCCCTCTTCTGGCCTGCAGGTGTACATGCAGATAGAGCACTCACATAAATAAATATACAAATATTTTTAAATGGAATGCAGGAAGACAACAAAGCAAAACTGGAAAATCCTCTCTGGGAGTAAAGTGGGAGGGGACACGACGTCAGCAGCACCATTTTGCTGACCTCTTGAAAC
Source organism: Acomys minous (assembly GCF_964271855.1). Lineage (NCBI taxonomy): Eukaryota > Metazoa > Chordata > Mammalia > Rodentia > Muridae > Acomys > Acomys minous. The sequence goes on from NC_140494.1 coordinate 104,327,670, forward strand.
AGCATTTCTTTCTTTTTTTTTTTCCTTTTTTCTTTTCTGTTTTTTTGAGACGTTTTTCTGTGTAGTATTGACTGCCCTGGACGCACTTTGTAGAGCAGCCTGGCCTCGAACTCATAGAGATCCACCTGCCTCTGCCTCCCAGAGTGCTGGGATTTCAAATGGGTACCACCACGCCTGGCCCCTGAAACAGTATTTTTTATCTCTTCATAACTTGCCATCTCCTCTATGGCATTAGAAACCAAATTTCCTATTATGCTTAACCATGTCTGGGTACCACTTATAGGCACTGGTTGTTGTTGTTGTTGTTGTTGTTGTTTTTTCCACGTTTTTATTGGAGGGCAGCAGGGAAGGGGCCTCTTCCATCAGCAAGAGTATTCACAGGTTCTTCAGCCATTCCAAGCTTGGGCCCTGAGGGTCCTGGGGGTGGCTGGGGATATCGGGCATGTTCCCATCATCTCGCACAGGCACTGGGTAGTTGTAGGGTGTGGCCTGGTTGATCATTTCTGCATAGTTGGTGTAGGGGCTGATCATGGGCATAATTATAGCGAGGCCCCAGACAGAGAAGGACATCACCAGCACAGGCTCCTTCGCCCAGGCATTCTTGAGGAAGGCGGAGATTCTCCCGGCCATCTTGGTGTTGGAAGCGACAAGGCGGGGTGGGGTGGGGTGGGGGTGAGGGGGTGGAAGCTCTCTGGGAGGTGTGGTCCCTTTCCTTGCACGAGGCTCCGCCCCTTGTAGGCACTATTTTTCAACTTTTTGTTTTGTTTTGTTTTGAACGCCTCTACCTCCCTTCCAAGCCTGACCCTTGGTAGGAGAGAAAGGTTAGAGGGGAGTGGGGTGGTGTTCTCTTTAGACTTATTCTGGCTGGTTAGGGTGTTGGGTTCTTTGGGAAAACACCAGTCTCAGTCATCAGGATATCCAGCGGTCTAGCAACAGCAAAGGGCAAACACAGCAGGACGAAGAGGGCAGCCTTCTCCCTCCATCGGCTCCTTAAAGCCCTTCCCCTCTCTAGCTCTGGTATTTATACTCTCCCAGAGTCCTCGGCATTCCACTAACTCCAGCTGCCATAAACCACACTGTTTTGTTTTTGTTGTTGTTGTTTTGGTTTGGTTTTTCGAGACAGGGTTTCTCTGTGTAGCCTTGGCTGTCCTGGACTCGCTTTGTAGACCAGGCTGGCCACGAACTCACAGCAATCCACCTGCCTCTGCCTCAGGAGTGCTGGGATTAAAGGTGTGGGTCACCAGGCTCAGCTCTCACACTGTTGTCTTAATTGAACATCCCTGATCGTTCTGTTTTACCAATAAAGACTAGGAGCCAGATACTAGGGTGAAAACCTGCTAGCTCAGAGAGGCAAGGAAAACACCCAGCTGACCTTCCTACTCAGCTCATGTCCCAGTGGAGAAGGCCCAAAATGCTCCCTAGTTCAGCTGGCAGCCCAGGAGGAAAAGGCAGAAAATCCTCGCTAGCTCAAGGCCCAAAAAAGCCAAAGGCCAAGAAGCGGAGGAGCTAAAATCCCAAAAGTAAAGTCCAGGAGATAAAAGCACCGAAGACCCATTCTACTTCTGCAGCTGTCTTAAATACCCCTCAACGCAAAGTTCCTCCTATTCTTTAATCCCTGTCAGCTGGTTTCTTGCTCTGCCTCTTTATTAAATCCTGTGTATAGAGCTCTTGGATTAAAGGTGTGTGTAAGGCCGGGTGTGCTGGCACACACCTTTAAATCCCAGCAGATTCAGGCGGGTCACTGTGACTTCGGGCCAGCCTGGTCTACAAAACAAGTCCAGGACAGCCTAGGCTACACAGAGAAACCCTGTCTCGAAAAACAAGACAAAACAAAAAAGGTGTGTTTAAGGCTGTCTGAACCTCACCTTAATCACCTGTATCACCTGTTTACAATAAACAGAAAGTTCTTGGATTAAAAGTGTGTTAGGGCTCAACCACAGGAAACAGGGATTTACAGTTCAATCTCAGGGATCATAATGGGATCAACAACAGATTTTTTAAAAATTTATTATTTATACAGTATTCTACCTGCATGTATGCCTGTAGGCCAGAAGAGAGCATCAGATCTCATTATAGATAGTTATGAGCCACCATGTGGTAGCTGGGAAATTGAACTCAGGATCTTTGGAAGAGTAGCCAGTGCTCTTAACCACTGAGCCATCTATCTCTCCAGCCTTCAACAAGTTTTTACAGTTCACAATCTCATGGATCACATTGAGATCAAATAGCCTGCAACACCACACCCCAAGCAAGACTGTTATCAGCTGTGGATAAACTAAGGCAGTCCCACATCCTACACTTGGGATTAAAATAAAAACATGTTTATATAACATAACCGAGTTTTTAAAGAAACCAGAACTTCCACTACACCATAACTCTGCGGCCAGCTGGCTACTCATCAGTGGTGTAGGAACGGTGGGTAGCTGTGGCAGTCAGCAGCCTTTAAGGTGACAGAGTGCATTCTGGAAGGAGATTCTGGGGCTTCTAAACAGGAGGAAGATGAGACTGCAGGCCACAGGCATAGATGGTTTTCCCTATGGCCAGGGAAGAAGTAAAGCCGATTCTTAATTTTGTCTGGTTAGGATGGGAGGTTCTCAGAGTCCTTAGTCCAAGGTGACACAGGTGGTCTGGTCAACCCTTGCTTTGCCTTGGGGCTGCTGTCCCCTCCTGGGCCTCTAGTCAAGGCTGAGGGCTGGCAGAAGAGCTTCCGGGGCATTCTGGAAAATGTTCATCCGGCTGTCCCCTCTGGGGACACTGGCCTCATAGCTCCTAGAACCCTAGGTCATGTTGGAAGGGCTTCAGGCATCACCCTACGCTCCCAGGGGAAACAGAAGCAAAGAGGGGGATGCGAAGGTTCTGGGATCTAGAAGGTGGTGAGAGAGGTGGCGTTCTCCGACTCGGAGAGACTGCTCTTGCGCTGGCTGGGAAAGAGATGGCAAAGAGAGGCGGGGCCAGCACAGCCCAGCTTGGTCAGAAGCCGGGACAGGTCACTGCGGAACTTCACGCCAGCGAAGGTGTAAAGCATGGGGTTGAGACAGCAGTGGGCCAGGCCCAGGAATTCACACACGGTGATGGCCACAGAGAGATAGCCCTGCTGCTCACAGCTGTTGTCCACAGCCTTCAGCCTCTTCAGGGTGTCTAGGAAAATGACAATGTGGTAGGGTGACCAGCAGAGAAAGAAAATACTTGTCACTAAGATGGCCACCCTGACTGCCTTCTGCCGCTGAGGGCGCCGCTGGGCCTGGCATAGTCTGTGGACCACCCCCACGTAACACCAGACCATCACAAGCATTGGTAGTAGAAATCCCCCCAAATGGTAGAGGAAACGTGAAGTAAACCAGGCTTTAGTTTCGGCTTCATTTTCTTGGGAGAAGGTGCACTGTGGTAGGCTGTCATTACGTGGTGGGCCAACCTTGGCAAAGAGGAGTTCTGGTAAGGCGAACAGGAAGCCGGCCAGCCAAATGGTCGTGCACGTGATGTGGATGGAAAGGAGGCGACGGTGGCGGTAGGCATGGACAGCGTGGACGATGGCCAGGTAACGGTCTACAGCTATGCAGGCCAACAGCAGGCTGCTACAGTAGAAATTGACCTTGTGTAGAGCGATCACAGTTTTGCAGAGGACGGTCCCTAGGACCCAGCCCACAGAGCCCTCGGCCACTGAAAACGGCAGGATCAAGACCAAAAGAAGGTCAGCCACTGCGAGGTGGAACAGGAAGGTCTCGGTTGAGCTCCGGGTGTGCCGGTGCCTCTCCAGGATCACAAGTACCAGGATGTTTCCCGTCACACCCAGGAGGAAGATGAGGCTGTAGGCCACAGGCATGAACACCGCTTTGAAGGAGGTCAGCAGGGGCCCCTCCTCTGTCGGGCAGAAATGACTGTCTTGTTCGGGGATCTCCGTGCTGTTACCGAAGATAGACAATTCCTTGTACTGTAAAGACAAACAGAAAGAAAAATAAGAATGACAGCTCTATCTTCTCTCTCTCTCTCTCTCTCTTTTTTTTTTTTTTTTTTTTTTTTGTTTTTCGAGACAAGGTTTCTCTGTGTAGCCTTGGCTGTCCTGGACTCACTTTGTAGACCAGGCTGGCCTTGAACTCACAGAGATCTGCTTCTGCCTCTGCCTCCCGAGCGCTGGGATGAAAGGCATGCGCCACCATGCCCGGTTTTTGTCTGCACTATTCTACATTTCCTCTTAGTGTGTCCTTCAACAAATTTCACGTCATCTTTTCCTTCCTTCTTTTTCTTTCCTTCCATTTATTTATTTTAGACATACTCTCCCTATATAGCCCTGGCTAGCCTAGAATTTCCTGTGCAGACCAGGCTGGCCTTGCATTTGAGTGGTCCTGCCTGCTGAGTTCTGGGATTAAAAGTGTGTGCCCCCATGCCTTGTTTCTTTTTTCCTATTTTTAAAAAAGTTTATTTATGCATTATGCATATAGAATTTTGCCTGCACTTACACCTGCAGGCCAGAAGAGGACACCAGATCTCATTATAGATGGTTGTGAGCCACCATGTGGGTGCTGGGAATTGAACTCTGGAAGAGCAGCCAGTGCTCTTAGCCTCTGAGTCATCTCTCTAGCCCCCATGCCCTGTTCCTTAAATTTAATTCTTGATTTTTAATTTCCAGCAGTGCTGGAGATGGACCTTGGGGGGTGGGGGAGGGAAGTGCTGTGTGAATGTTAAGTAAGTGTTTTGCCACTGAGCCATACCCCTGGCCTGAAACTTCAGGATATTTTGTATACAAAAGGGGCCAGTACAGTGGTGGGGACCAGGGTGATGGTGACTTATCTCACGTCTATGTGTTTTTAGGTGTGGACGGCTGCAGGCTTAGGGAGTGTAGTCAGTACTGACATTTGGGGGTGGGGCCTGAGTGAAACAAGAAGCCAGTATTCCAACTCTGAAAGGACAGTGGGGACTGAACCTAAGATCCTGCTGGAGGCAGTGCATGGTTGGGTGCTGATGTGGCTTGCTTACTTCCTCTTAATTTGTCCCCCTCTTCTTGTCTTGATTATTGCTGAAATTGAGGAAACGGCCTCCCGTCTGGTTTAACCCACAGGCGCGCGTGAGGCATGTCATCTTACTCCTATTTTACAAGCGTGACTTGTTCAAAGAGGAGGTTTGCTTAAAGGCACATTTGCCTGTCTCCAGAGTCAGTCGATACCACTACCACTGAGCGACAATGCCCAACCTTCCCTCCAAAGACTGCTGGGAAAGGGGCAGAGACTGAGTTTCCGGTTACTTCCCAACCAGACAGCAAACTCCCCAGTCACAGGAACCTCACGACAGGGGCAAATATGAGTCACACACACAGGGAGACCAGGCACAGGGAAGGGAGCTCTGTTCTGAGTGGAAAAGAAGGTGTGTGTTTGTATGTGTGTGTGTGTGTGTGTGTGTGTGCGCGCGCGCGCGCACACGCGCGCGTGTGCCTGTTATATCTCCGGAAGTTCCTGCCTCCGCATCCTCCTCCCCCTCTGTCGATGCCCTCTATTACCCAGCTCTCTGGTTGTTTGCCTGCTAACCACAGAGGAAGACGGGTGCCTGTTTTCATACCTTTCACTCACAGCTGCCCTGCACCTGCTCTTCCTCAGCTCCCAGCTCTGTTCTTCCTGTCCTCCCCTGGTCAGCCTCCTCCTTGAGCAATACAAAACCAATTACACCCTACTGCCTATGGGTTCAAAAGGCACTGGTATAAATGATGGGCCCCAGGGAGGCAAGCGACAGTGGGGTGTTCTGTCCCCTCTGCGCAATCTCATGCTGAACCTCTTTCAGAAGAGTGAGAGTCCCCCGCAAGCGGCGCCTGGTTCTCTGTTACCCTGAATCTTTCTTGCCGCCCAGGCAGGCTAGCTGTAGCCTCACACACTCACTTCCACGGGTGGGTAAACCGATTCCACATCTTGGTCTTTTGGTCCCTGGAGTGGTTGGCTCTTAAAGAAGGAATGGGGACACATGGTACAATGGTGACACTATCTACTACTTCTCCCTTGTCACCTTCTTCTGCCATCGCTGCAGTCCTGCCCTTTATTCTGTATTCTCTCTCAGTCCTTTTCTTTCCTTGAAAAACATTTAGGTAAAAATATTTTTTATTAAAGCCGGGCATGATGACCTTTAATGCCAGCACTCGGGAGGCAGAGGCAAGCAGATCGCTGTGTGTTACAAAGCGAGTCCAGGATAGCCGAGGCTACACAGAGAAACCCTGCCTTAAAAAAAAAAAAAACACCAACAGCAAAATATTTTTATTAAGCCTGATGTGGTGGCACAGGCCTTTAATTCCAGCACTCAGGAGGCAGAAGCAGGTGGATCACTGTGAGTTAGAGGCTAGCCTGGTCTACAAAGAGAGTCCAGGATAGCCAGGACTACACAGAGAAACCCTGTCTCCAAAACCCATGTATGTACGTATGCTATGTATGTGCCTGGTGCCCATGGTGGTCGGAAGAAGGCATTGGCTCCCCTGGACTGGAGTTATAGACGGTGTGAGTCACCATGTGGGTGTCCGGGAATGGAACCCTAGTTCTCTGAAAGCATAGCGAGTGCTCTTAACCATGGAGCCATCACTGCAGGCCCACAGGTCCTTTCCTTACTACCTTTTCCATTCTTGTCCACTTTCTACCCAGTGGACAGGTGAGTTTTCTCATACGCAAATCCCGGCCAGGCACTACTCAAAAGCCTGAAGTGGGAAGATGGCTTAAACTCATAATTTGAGTTCTGCTGTCAATATAGCCAGACTCTGTCTCAAAAACACACACCCAAAAACCTACACAGATCCTATAGTGTGTACAGAAATGTTAATTCAGAACATGGCTGTTCTGGCAAGAGATCACATCCAAAGACCTTCTAGGTATGTGTGATCTGGCTGGAATACAAATATGCCTTTAATCCAGGAGATCTGAGTTCAAGGCCAGCCTGGTATAAAGCAAGTTTTAGGTAAAGAAAAGCATAGGGCCAGGCCTGGTGGTACATGCTTTTTAATCTTAAATGAAGATAAAGTTATTTGTAGAAGGAAGAACTCAGGTTGGAAAGTGATGTTTAACTGGGTGGCAGAAATCATGAAAAAATCTGAGAAGATTTGACAGAATAGAATACGCCCAACTCTCACAAGAGAGAGGAAAGGCAAGCTACTTAAGAGGCAGTTGTAGAAGCCAGGTGTGGTGGCTCACGCCTGTAATCCGAGCACTTAGGAGGCAGAGGCAGGTGGATTGCTGTGAGACCAGCCTGGTCTACAAAGTGACTCCAGGACAGCCAAGGCTACACAGAGAGACCCTGTCTCAAAAAAAAAAAAAAAAAAAGAAAGAAAGAAAGAAAGAGGTGATTTTAGGCGGATCTCTGTGAGTTCAAGACCAGCCTGGCCTACAAAGTAAGTCCAGGACAGCCAGGACTACACAGAGAAACCCTGTCTGGAAGCAAAACAAAAAGAGGCAGTTTTACAAAGAGAGGAGACAGTTTTATCAGGACAGTAATAGTTGGGTTGCAGAGAGAGAGAGAGAGAGAGAGAAAACCCAGGTGAAGACAGAATGAGTGAGAAAATGAGAAGAAGATTAGAGCAGACTGCTGAGTTAGTTTGAGGCCAAGCAGAGCAATTCCAGGCCGAGAGAGAAGCCAGATTAAATAAATCAGCTGGGAAAAGAGTTTCAGCCAGAACAGCTGAGTTGAATCAGCCTGCTCAGTGCTCAGAGAGAAAGAAAGGGTGAGCTTATTAAGCAGTAAGTCTCAGAGGCTGAAAACACTCTAGGCCTAGGTTAGATTGAATGGAGGCTGGCAGCTTCCAGGATTAGGCCTCGGTTAGCAGAAGGAGGCAGTTAGCCACAGAGACAACAATTTTTGTTGTTTCTGAGACAGGGTTTCTCTCTGTAGCCTTGACTGTCCTGGACTTGAGTTATAGACCAGGCTGGCCTTGAACTCACATTGATCCTCCTGCAACTGCCTCCCGAGTGCTGGGATTAAGGGCATGCACCACCATGCCCGGCCAGAGACAACAACTGAACAGGAGAATAAAAGTTCCTTTTACACTACAGTAGTAATGTTCTGCTTAGAGTCCATTAGTGGTTCCCCATTACTAGTAAAAATTAGGTGTCTTAGTCTTCTTTTCTTTCTTTTTTTATTTATTTTTTATTTTTTTGGTTTTTTGAGACAGGGTCTCTCTGTGTAGCCTTGGCTGTCCTGGACTCACTTTGTAGACCAGGCTGGCCTCGAACTTACAGTGATCCACCTGCCTCTGCCTCCCGAGTGCTGGGACTAAAGGCGTGCGCCACCACACCCGGCTTGTCTTCTTTTCTTTCTTTCTCTCCCCAACCTCCCCAGGGTTTCTCTGTGTAGCCTTGGCTGTCCTGGGCTCACTTTGTAGACCAGGCTGTCCTTGAACTTGCAGAGATCCACCTGCTTCTGCCTTCTGAGTGCTGGGATTAAAGGTGTGCACCACCATCGCCCAGCTTTGTTTTCTGATTTCATATGCAATAGTAAAACCATTTATAAAAAGCCATTTTTGAAGGCTGGACGTGGTGGCGCATGCCTTTAATCCCAGCACTTGGGAGGCAGAGGTAGGCAGATCGCTGTGAGTTCAAGGCCAGCCTGGCCTACAAAGTGAGTCCAGGACAGCCAAGATAACACAGAGAAACCCTGTCTCAAAAAAAAAAAAAAAAAAAAAAAAAGCAGAGCATAATTTAAAAAAGAAAAAGCCATTTGTGTGACAATGTCTATCAGCAGAAAAAATGGGAGAAGTCAAGCTTCATACAGAAGAATGGAACACGTGGAAGGAAATAAAGTATAAAGTTTGTAGTGTTTCTGTCCTCTTAGGGAAAGACTTCTAACACACAAGGCTCAATTTCAGAACCAACAACAGGGCAGCCATACAGCACGAGGCCCAGGCTGCAGGAGTCCCTGCTTCCAGCTCCTCTCCTTGCCTTTAAGGCAGAGTTCTTCACCTTTGATTCATGGCAAAACAAACAAACAAACAAACAAAATATAGACATTGGCTAGGGTTGATGGCACATGCTTGTTATCCTAGCACGGAGAGGACAGAAGATCAGGGCAAGGCTAGCCTGTACCGCATGGTCCCTGTAACAAACAAGTAAAAAAAAAAAAAAAAAAAAAAAGGATGAAATGTCTGTGGTAGAGCCCTTGCCTAGCATGTACAAAAACAGAGCGTGTGTGATAAAATGATCCTACACTCATTTGAAAACAATAGACCTGTGGGACAGGGGTCTCAATGCCCCAGAGAGAAGGCCTTTACATTTCCTCTAATGTGGGCTTGAGGTAGGATGCTTGCCTAGCATATACAGGGCTCACCCTGAGTCTGAGACTCAGCTCGGCAAAAATAAAAATAAACAAATTTATTCAAAATGTATACTCTTTTGATGTGTCAAAGCTTTCCTACGACTTTACTGCATGGGCACTCTTTGCCTCAGGTATGTGTTCTACCCGCTGCCAGGTTCCCAGCCACCCACCCTGGCAAGCTTCCTGTCACCTTTGCTCCACCCACCCGGGCAAGCTTCCTGTCACCTTTGCTCCAGCCACCCAGGCAAGCTTCCTGTCACCTTTGCTCCAGCCACCCAGGCAAGCTTCCTGTCACCTTCGCTCCAGCTCTTCCTTTCTTCAAGTCTGCCCCTCTAAACTTCTACCTTCCTTCAAAGGCCCACGTCAACCCCACTTTCCCCCCCCTACGTTCTTCTTAGCCCTTCTGCTTGGAATTCCAGGCTGCCTGGGGCCTCAGCGGAGATTCCTATCTTTGCATCTTTCTGTAAATCCTGCCTTGGAGGCCTACTGGGGTTCTCAGTCCCTGGAGGGAGCTGTTTCCAATAGAATAGCTGAATGCAGCCATTTGAGTGAGACTCTGCAGTAGGAGGTGGAGGGGACACTGGGGAGAGCTGTCCCACGTACAGAGCGCAGGCATCAGACAAATGGTGGAGATGTGACGAAAGCGTGTGAGTGTAGCCGCCCTGTCTGGCCCACAGGTCCATCATAACGGCTCATATAGGCTGACGAGCCTGTCTGGTTAACATCCAGTCAGTGGGGGCATCTCCACAGGGCCAGGTAAGGGGGTGAGGCTCTGTCTCTTCCTCCACGCCAAGAGGTATTGTTTTGGCAAAAACCCCAGAGGCGGGGAAGATGGGAGGAAGCTAGCTTGGTACCCGTCAACAGGAGGTGTCAAACAGATGTTTTGGAGCTCAAGAGTGTTAAAGCCACTTCCCACGCACAGGTGCCTGGGCTCTCCCTCAAACCATGGAGAGAATAAAAAAGGTAAGTTCGGCTCTGGCCTGGTGGAAAGATGAGGAACCTGCTATCTAGAGCACGGTGGGACACCTGCTGTCAGAGGGAGCTGGCCTAACTGATGCGCTAGGGAGAAGCACAGTGCCAGCGGTGGGATGAATGGCTCCTCCATCTTTTACTATAAAAAACAGCAGACTCATGTGTACCCCCACTATAGAGACATAGGTCCGTGCCCAGGTGGGACCACACCACCACGCTGCACAGGCAGGCACCCAAACACAGCACAAACAAGCAAGCTATAGGGACTTAAGTCCCGTGAGAAAATACAACGCCTGGAACCAAGCCAGGCTTGAGCTAGGAATGTAGTTAGAGGAACACTGTGAGCTCTGAGGCAGGAGGATGGCGGGAAGAGGTAAAGAGATGCAAAGCGCTCCTCCCATGATGGGGTCCACAGAGAGGCCTTCCCTCTACACAAGCCTCCGGGCCCCTCCCTGGACAAGCAAAGACTCTAAGCGCCATGTGTTTTTTTCCAGAGGACGAAGCTGCTTTGTTGCCTCGAGCTGGCTAGCAGGCAGTCCTGCTAGGGTCTGCTGACTGGATTTCTCTGCGAGCTGCTTACAGAACATTCCTCAAGGATCTAGCCTGGATTTTCTTCTAGCACTCAAGCCTGCTTTGGGTGGGGCTTGACCGGCGAACACTTTGATGATGCAGAGTCCTCCATAAGCGGACACGACAGCAGGGACTCAAACTCACCAGGTGGAATTATTTCCGGGGTCAAGTGAGACACCTGGAGTGGGGTTTAGCCTGCAGCTTCTGTTAGAGGGGAGGCTGAGTCAGAAAAAACATTTGAACTCATGAGTTTGAAACCAGCCTAGTCAGCATACTTAGACTCAACATACAGAACACACACACACACACACACACACACACACACCCCTTAGGCAATGGGTCATGAGAAGAAAGACTTGTGACTTTAGGCATCATTGTTTTCCTCTGGACGAGGTGAGCAAAGGCTTCAGCAGGTTACTGTAGGAAATAGAAAAAAGAAGCCTGAACCCTATGAGAATTTTCTTCAAGGACTAGCAAGGAAGGGCCTTGGCTTAGGAGGTGAGGGCTGGGCTCTGATGTGAGCCTCAGGTATAGACCAGGAGAAACGGGCAGAGCCTACCAAGTGGCTCCAGCCAATGAAGGGGCAACATTCTAACAGGCACAACTGTCCAGCAAGGGGACATCTTTGAGCTCAAGTACAAGGGAACAGGCTCCTGCTTCAGGCGAGGCTGGAACCTGCCTCTCCCCACTCTGCTGCTCACCAATGCTCTGGTCATCTGCCACGCCCTGCGCTGCCCAGAGTTGAGCTACTTCTTGGTGCTGTCTTTCTTCTCCTCCCACCAACAGCCCTGGCTTCTTTAGCCTGTTCTACAAGCAGTGAATGCCAAGGGCTGATCTGAACTCCCAGCTCGGAGGAGCCTGCAGGGCTTGCTGCCTGGTCCCTGTTCTCTCAGGACCCGGCCTAGCACTCCAAGGCCTGCGGTGTGCTGTCCTTGAAATATCACTAGATAGGTGAGTGCCCTACCACTGAGCTACATCTCCAGCCGTCGTCCCTTGGCCCCCTTTCCACTTGCTCTTTTGTGACTATGTGTGAGTGTGTATGTGTGAATGTGTGTTTGTGTGTATATGTGCTGTGGGTGTATGATTGTGTGTGTGTGTGTGTGTGTGTGCTTGTGAGTGTGAATGTGTGATTGTGTGTTTGTAAGTGTGTGTATATATGGTGTGTGTGTGCGCATGTGTGATTGTATGTTTGTGAGTGTGGATATGTGCTGTGGATGTATGACTGTGTGTGTGTGTTTGTGAGTATGTATGTGTGTGTGTGTTTGTGAGTGTGTGTGTGTGTGTGTGTGTGTGTGTGTGTAGGCCAGAGGTAGCTATCCAGTGCCTTTCTCCATTATTCTCCATCTTATCTTTTGAGACAAGGTCACAGAACCTGGAGCTCACTGATGGCTAGACTTGCTGGCCAGTAAGTGCCAGGAATCCCACCTCCCCCCTTGTTAAAAATAACATATTTATTTTCCCTTTATGTATATAGGTGTTTTGCTTGCATGTATGTTTGTGCCCACATGCATGGAACTTGCAGGTGCCAGAGAGAATGCTGGATCCCATGGAACTGGAGTTATATATGGCTGTGAATACCATGTGGGGCCTGGGAACTGAACCCGGCTTCTCTGGAAGAACGTCAGATGCCTTTAACTGCTGAGCCCTGCAGAGATTCTCTTGTATCTGAACTTAGGTTTTCACACTTTCACAGCAAGTACTTTACATAGCTCCTGACTTTTGTTTTGTTTTTTCAAGACAAGGTTTATCTGCATAGCCCTGGCTGTCTTGGAATGCACTCTGTAGACCAGGCTGGCCTTGAACTCACATCGATCCACCTGCCTCTGCCTCCGAAGTGCTGGGATTAAAGGTGTGTGCCACCACACCCGGCTTAACTTGTTTTTTTAAAGACAGTGTCATGTCACTAGTTGCCCAGGCTATCTCTGTAGCCAATGTCTTGAATTTTTTGATCCTCCTACCTTAGCCTTCTGAGTAGCTGGGATTGCAGGCCTGTTTTCCCAGGCTCTGCTGAGATTATGCCTTATTTTTTTGTGGGAGTTAACCCTGTGTGAGTATTTCTGGGAGTGGGGTGGGCAGGGTAGCTCTCATTTCAGCCTTCAGTAGCTCACAGGGGCATGGTTTGTAGGAATTGAGACTGGGTTATGGGGCTCCTGTCAACACACTTTTCCTTCAGAGGCCACCTCCCACTCTCCAAACACAATTCAGGATTTTGTTTGCCATAGGCTCTATGTATTTTTTTTTCCCCAAAGGAGCAAGCCTGCCAGGTCCTCTTCCACCTCTGTCAGAGGGTTTTGACCATTAGGCTTATGTAGTGCTTTTTTTTTTCCCCCTAAAGATTTATTTATTATGTATACAGTGTTCTGCCTGCATGTACACTACAAGCCAGAAGAGGGCATCGGATCACATTATAGATGATTGTGAGCCATCATGTGGTTGCTGGGAATTAAAACTCAGGACCTTTGGAAGAACAGACAGTGCTCTTAACCTCTGAGCCATCTCTCTAGCCCCCCTTTGGGTTTTTTTTTTCCAGTATTTTTTTTCCAAAAGATTTCTTTTTATTTTGTGTGTGTGTGTGTGTGTGTGTGTGTGTGTGTGTGTGTGTTTTCTTGGGGGCTAGAAGAGGTCATCAGACTGGATGTAGGTGTTGGAAACCAAACTTTGAAAAATAGAAAATGCTCTTAATCACTGAGTTATCTCTCCAGCCCCAGTTGTAAGTTTTTTTGAGACAGGAGATCACTGTGTAGCCCAGGCTAGCCTTGCACTCAAGCTAGTCTTGAACATTATGACCCTCCTGCTCCAGCCGCTTGACTGCTTAGATCCTTGCCCTCGTGCTTGGCTCCAGGAGACACTCACCACCCTCTACCTCTTTGCCACATCTTTAGGTGTAAAGTGAGTTCACCTTGTGAGCCAGTGTCTGCCAATGCTGTGAAGACAGGGTTACATAGTCAAGGTACGTGCCTCTCCCAGCAGCCTCTTAAAACCACCTTCTGAGCTAGCACTTGCTTTAAATATAAAAAATTATTTTGTTTATCTGTGTGTGCACATTTAAAGAAGTTAGAGAACAGCTTGGGGAGTTTTCTCTCTCTTTTCACCATATGAGACACAGGACTGAATACAGGGCCTCAGGCTTGGCAGCCAACACATTTATCCACTGAACCATCTTGCTGGCTATCCTTGGATAAGGTAGATTTGAACTATTTTTGTCTCTCATTCCCAAAAGAAAACTCTGTATCCCAAACCCGTGGTTGCCTTTTTTTTTTTGGGAGGGGGTGGTTTCAAGACAGGGTCTCTCTGTGTTAGCCATGGCTGCCCTGGACTCGCTTTGTAGACCAGGCTGGCCTCGCCGTGGTTGCTTTTTATGTATCTCCTGAAGGAACAGGATCGGGCCAACTGCGCCTCTTAGAAAGGAGCGTGTTCCTAAACCGGGAGGTGGTGGCCCACGCCTTTAATCCCAGCACTGGGGAGGCAGAGGCAGGAGGATCGCTGTGAGTTCGAGGCCAGCCTGGTCTACAAAGTGAGTCTAGGACAGCCAAGGCTAACACAGAGAAACCCTGTCTCAAAAAACAAAAACAGACAAATGAAAATGTGGTTTCTGTGATCCGAATGACAGGACCTAGATTCCCCCTAATATAACTCGACGCCTCAGGTTTCGATCTGATCCCTCCGGACACCCTCAGTTGAGGCTTCCTCTACTTGGGCTTCTGTGGGACTTTTCACGTGGTTACAACGGGGAGGACCCTTCCCTCCTCCCAGGTAAAACCCAGAAACAGCCTGAGCAAGTTTCAGTTCCTCCTTTTCACCCCCGTGGTAGACTGAGACCGTTGTGTGTGGACAGAATCTGTGACACTGAGTCCATCACCCGGAGTCCACAGCTTGTAGTGATCATCTTTATGGAAGAGTCAGGGAAATTAAACTTCACCTCCTGAGGGCTGGAGAGTTACTGCATAACTAACTTGTGTGGGTGCCCAACCAAGCCCCGGGTTCTAGACATGCCCAGCTGAGGACGTCTGGCTTGACATGTGAAATGAAACAATTCATGATGGTTCTCCTAGGCAGAATCTCCTTCTGGTTCACTCAGGTCCACCTTGCCTCTAAAAGCCGCCCCCCCCCCAAAAAAAAGACTTGTCATCAAGCCTGAAAACCTGAGTTAAATCCCTGGGGCCCCACACGCTGGGAAGAAAGAAACCGAATCCCACAAGTTATCCTCTGACACACGTGCGCGCACACACACACACTGTAAATAAACAAATGTACAAACATTTAAAAATGGAACAAAGGGATGGTTATGGCCTGATTTTGGACCCCAAATTCCTGTTTTGGACCCCAAAGCTGGAGAGTCGTACCTAGTGATCTGGGAAAGCGGGCCGGTAGTCAGCTGGATCAAGGGCAAGGAGCAGGGAGCAGGCAATAAAATCAATGGGAGAAGCTCAGCCAGACTCCCAAGAAAACTGTTAAGACGTCACCTGGACCACAAGGCAGGAAATACTCCCTGGGAGAGGCAGGAGTCCAAGAAGCCTCCGTTTCTAATTCCAGGATAACAAACAAACAGAGCAAACCAGAAACCCACCATTTTATTGAGAAGCTGCTAATGTTAAACTGTTCTGCCTGTTCTGCTGTTCCCTGGATGCTTATGCTATGGCAGAGTAGGGTAGAGTGAGTGCCAAGGCCGGTCAAAGCCTTTTGGAAGTGGGGGGGGGGAATGAAAGATGAGGATTTGTGTTCCAGAGTGACAGCCACCCTGGAAGAGAGCACCTGGGAGGTGGATGGAGGCAGGACAATGTGCCTGATTGAAGGGCTCCCAGACCAGGGTTATCTTACAACTCCTGGGCTCCTGGCCAATGTCCAGGCACGTAGCTGAGGGCCTTCGGTTTGATATGTGTCATGAAAAAAAGGCGCCACGCTTCTCTCCTTGGGAATGTAGGTTGGCTTCGTGTCATAAGCACTCCCTGCCGTCCCTCTGCCCGCTACTATCACCTGCCTCTAGTAGGTCACGCAGTGAGGTGAGGCGTGCAGTTAGGGGAAACTCTTGAGGTTTCTCAGAAGTCAGGGACGGCCAGGTCTCCAGGTGGTTACAAAGGCATCCAACTGGGTCAGAGCTGTCGGTCAGCTTGAGAGCAGAAGATACCAAGTGACCAAATCAGAGGCAGCCAGAGGGAGAGATGAGGGTGAGAGTAGAGCAGGATGCCTTGTAGGGCAGTTAGCTAGATCCTGAATAGACTCACCTGACATCATGGGGGTACCACTTGGGCACTCATGGGGATTCTGCTCTTAGAAGGACCTCAGGGTTGGTTTAATGCTTTCTTCTGCCATGTTGAATTTTTGTTTGTTTGTTTGTTTGCTTGAAAGAGATTCTCTATGTAACTTAAGTCTGGCTTCAAACACTCAGTCCTCTGGCCTGAGTCTTTTGAGTTCTGGGATTCCAGATCTCAATCTCAGAGATTGTTAATTTTTTAAAAAAAGATTTGTTTATTTATTATGAATATAGTGCACATCAGATCACATTATAGATGGTTGTGAGCCACCGTGTGGTTGCTGGGGATTGAACTCAGGACCTCTAGAAGAGCAGTTGGTGCTCTTAACCACTGAGCCATCTCTCCAGTCCCTTTAATTTTTTTTTTAAGATTTATTTATTTATGATGTATACAATGCTCTGTCTGCATGTAACTACTTCAGGCCAGAAGAGGGTACCAGATCTCATTGTAGATGGTTGTGAACCACCATGTGGTTGCTGGGAATTGAACTCAGGACCTCTGGAAGAGCAGACAGTGCTCTTAACCGCTGAGCCATCTCTCCAGCCCCCCTTTTTTTTTCTTAACAAGAAGTCCGCCTTATATTTTGATGGCAGCCAAGCCAAGGGAACCCCTGTGCTTCACTGGAGCTACTTGGGCAGTGGCAGAGAAAGGTGCCCGGGACCACTTAAACAAAACAAAACACAAAACTCCCATCTAAGAATCTATTCAAAGAATACCGTATCTCTAGAGGTGGCAGTCCTTTCCGGGAGGTTGCAGCACTCTCCATGACACTTTGGGGAGCAATACATCTTAGCATTCTCGGCTGCATGACTCTGGCCACTGGATCCTCTTTCTTGCCTCCATCTGGCCTGGCACTTCCTTCATCTATACAAAATCACTGTCTATAAGCTTCCAGCCATGGCTTAGTTTCCTCTTGTCCAGCTCATCAGCTATCTGAGGGCAAAGATTAGGTCCTCAACTTCCCTATCCAACACAGAACACTGTGCCTCAGTGAGAAAACCATACAGCATCATACAGCAAGATGGACAATCACATGTAAAATTTTCAAGCCAGGGTGTCTTGTATCCTAAGCTAGCCGAGGGTGACCTTGAACTTCTGCCCCCCTCGCTCCCATCTTTCTCATGCTGGGATTATAGGCATGCACCTCCATACTTAGTGTGTACGTGCTGGGGATGAATCCCGGCTCATGCATGCCTGGTGAGCACTCTGCCAACTCCTGAGTATTCTCCCACTGAAGCGCACAGTGACTGATTAGCACTTGCTGCCACACTGCCATTAAGAAAACTTCCAGACAGGCGGTGGTGGCGCATGCCTTTTATCCCAGCCCTCGGGAGGCAGAGGCAGGTGGATCTCTGTGAGTTTGAGGCCAGCCTGATCTATCAAGTGAGTTCCAGGAAAGCTAAGACTACACAGAGAAACCCTGTCTCAAAGAACCAACAACAACAACAACAACAACAACCAACAACAGAAACCCTTCCAATATGTTTTGCCATTCTAACCTGAAGAGACAAAGAGAAGCTCCCCTATTGAAGAACCAAGAGGCAGAGCTGTGTACCCAGACATATAGCAGGAGATGCAGAGCCCGATCCTAAGCCTCCCACCTCCCTTTGGTACCTATTAAGGGCAACAGATATGGTAGACAACATGAGTCGAAAAGTGCAGACATGCCTGTATTTGCCGATGTTCTATAATCCCCGTGGAGGGAGAGACTCCCAAGCTATCCCCTTTCCCTTGAAGCAGAGTATTCAAAATTCCAAGCAGGACCCGAGCAACAGGGAGCCAACCACTTGTCTCTACTCACCAGGTCCCCCAAGTTGTAAGTGATGAACTCCATGTCCAGTGTTAGAGGGTAGTTCATAGCTGCAGTTCTGCGTCACCAGACTGGTCCGTCACTCTCTGATGCTGAGAAGCTGTGTGCCAGTGCCTATGGAGAGGTGGCAGGCGTCAGCTGCAAATTTAAGCAAATGAGATGAGCACTGTCTCCTGGGGCCCATGTAGGGCTTGCCACTTGTCTCTCAACTCATTACCTTTTTTTTTTCCACTGGGTCTTTTCTGTTGTGTGTGGTTTGCTTTTTTTTTTTCCCCTCTCTTTTTCTTTTTCTTTCTTTCTTTCTTTCTTTTTTTCTTTTTTAAAGAAAAAGGGAAACTCCCCCACAGATTCATCACTAGCCAAACACTTCAGCGTCTTTCCTGGCAGTCACAGTCTGACCTGGGCCAGAGGTCTGGTGGGAAGGTAGCCCCTCGCTTCTGCTCGCTGGATCTCTACAAGGGATTCCTATACGCTTGAGAAACTCTTCAGAGAAAGGGACAAGAAAAAAAGTGCTTCAGCCTCTAGATCCTCACTTTCTTCATCACTAGCGTGACCAACCAACCCACTGTGCGCAGAACTAAAAGAAAGTCCCCTGCTCTGGGAAACCCCTCAACCATAGACAAACCAGGGCACTCCATCACCCGGTTACGGCTACCCTTCTGCCCAGCCAGGAAAGAGTAACCCGCCCTCCTTCCCTTTCCAGCTTAAGTTTGTTCTGTTTTGTTTTGTTTTTGTTTTTTGTTTTTTTTGAGACAGGGTTTCTCTGTGTAGCCTTGGCTGTCCTGGACTCGCTTTGTAGACCAGGCTGGCCTAGAACTCACAGCAATCCACCTGCCTCTGCCTCCCGAGTGCTGGGATTAAAGGTGTGCGCCATCACTGCCCGACTCAGCTCAAGTTTGAAAGAGATAAGTTAGAATTTTTCAAAGGGAACAACCTTAAATAATACTAGAACACACACACACACATGCACGCACACACGCACACGCACGCACACATGCACACACACACACACACACACACTGAAATTACCAAATGAAAGAACAATATAAACACAGCCACAGAGCCGTGTTTGACTCAAACATTTTAAAAAGCCAGCAAAGGTGCTCTACCCACAATTAAACTTGTAGTCAGCCCGGCTAGAAAGGGACATGGCATGTACTCACTTAAAGTGGATATTAATCCAACATAGATGTCCTCTGAGAGGCTCCACCCAGCCAGCGGGGCATCGGGACAGATGCTGGGACTCGCTGCTGGACTCTGGGCTGAGAGTTTTAAGGAAGAGTCGGGGATGGAAGAACCAGAGGGGTCAGTAGCCCCAAGAGGAGACCGTCAAGGCCACCAGATCTGAACTCAGGGGGACCTGCACAAACTGTGGCACCAGCCAAGGACAGTACATGCACAGAACCTAGACCCTGTGTTCAGATCCAGCCAATGGACAGCTCGTTCTCCACAGTTGTGGGGGGAGCAGGGACTGCCTCTGACATGAACTCTGGTGCCCCCAATTTGATCACTTCCTCTTGGTGGGTTGGCCCTGTGGGCACACAAAGGAAAGGGATGCAGGCTGTCCGGAGGAGACCTGATAGGCTGTGGTCATATGGTGGGGGAGGAGGTCCCCTTCTGTCAGAGGTCTAGGAGAGCGGAAGAGGGTGGATGAGGGAGGGAGGGAGGGTGGGAATGGGAATTTACAAGTGAGGGGATAACAACAGGGATGTAATATGAACAAATTATAATAAATGAAAAAGAAAAGAAAAGGACATGGGGCCACTTAGGCCATCAACCCCTCCAATTTCACACAAGAGGAGCCTGCAGCCCGGAGACAGAGACTAACTTACCCAGGATCCTGTGATATACCAACAGCAGATACCTTGAACCCAAGGGTCCTGATGACTCCACAGTTATCATCCTCTGCTTTCCTGAGGTAGGGGTTTTTCAGGCTCAGGTCCCCTGCTCTGTCCCATCGTGAGTGCCACCTCTTTCATGAAGACCTGTAATAGACATTGGTCCATTTTTTTTTCCTCCAGGTCTCGTCCTGGTGGGGTTTCTTCTATGGGAGTGCATTTCCTGACTTGCCCCACAATACTGTAAGACTACACCCAAAGGCACCTACACATGGTGTACTGTTGTGTGTGTGTGTGTGTGTCATGTGCTGTTTTCCTTTGCCACAACTTTGTAATCATCCTCTTCTTCCAAGCTAAACCATAGCCCCCAACATGGCGTGCTGCTGCTCTGCTCTGCCTAGTTATCGCCTCTCCCTTCCCTGCACCGCCTTTTATATATTCTCAGAATATATAGTGTAGCCTGGGGGGGTTATAACCGCCCCCTTCATCAACAAACACATCTTTCTCAGGACTAAAGTGTGAAGGCTTTTAGGCTCCACTGGACTATTGCAGTCTTTTCCCTCTCTTCTCTCCTTCATTTATTTGAGAGAGAGAACGAGAGAGAGAGAGAGAGAGAGAGAGAGAGAGAGAGAGAGAGAGAGAGAGAGAGCACCTGTGGAGGCCAGAGGGATGACTTGTCGGTTCTCTCCTACAAATGTGGGATGTGGGATCTGGGGATCAAATTCAGGTGGTCAGGCTTGGTAGCAAGGGCTTTACCTGCTGAGCCATTTTGCTGGCTCCAAAAGCTGCTCTTTTTTTTTTTTTTTTTTTTTTTTTTTTTTTTTTTTGAGACAGGGTTTCTCTGTGTTAGCTTTGGCTGTCCTGGACTTGCTTTATAGACCAGGCTGGCCTGGAACTCGCAGAGATCTGCCTGCCTCTGCCTCTTGAGTGCCAGAAACTGCTCTTAAGGAAGAAGAAGGCCAGGATGAAGGGGTGGGTCTTTTTTTTTTTCTCTTTTTTTCTTTTTTTCTCGAGACTGGGTTTCCCTGCTACAGAGGCCTGGCTGTCCTGAACTCTCTGTAGACCAAGCTGTCCTCAAACTCACACAGAGATCTGCCCCCCTCTGCCTCCCAAGTGCTGGGATTAAAGGCGTGCACCACCACACCTGGCTTGGATTGCCTTTGTAGGACGTCTAGTGCTGTTCCCTTCAGGGGCACACTGCCTCCAGGCTTCCTGGGTCTAGAGGTGGCTAAGCACTGTTCACTCTTCTAACCCTGATGCATATGGTCTTGTTCCTCCAGCTCATCAACATACGCAAGCCAGCTCTTGCCACCATCAGCACACTGCTCAAAAAACCCCAAGCGTGGGACTCTCCTCCTAGGAATGGAAAGGGACTCTGAGAGACAAGCCAGTCACTCCCCGCTCTGCCACCCCACAGGGAATGCAAGAACAGAGGCCGTTGCATCTTCATCAAACAACCACTCAAGGGTTTCAGGAAATCACGTTTCCCCAGATGTGAGGGTGAATGCCTGCCCGTCACCCGAGCACTTGGGAGGGTGAGGCAGGAGGATTGTGAGCTTGAGGCTAAAATGCTTTAGATGGTGAGACTCACACAAAAAGATAAAGAGAAGAGAGGGCGGGTAGATCATGTTTCGAAGTAGGACGGTTTACTGTTTAGCATTAGAAGCTAACTCCTCACGCTGAGTCAAAATGTATCCTCTTGTGACATCCCCAGCAGTCCTAGCTGGGCTTCAGAAGGGACCCTGTGGCTTGCCTCCCAAGTGACCTCTGAGTACAGGCATCATGTGCCTGTGAGTCTCATGTGTCCCAGCCCACATCCTAATGTCAACTGTTTTTTTGAAGAACTGGTTTCTGAGTACCTTTTCAGCCTGTTCTTTGTCCTCTGGGTGATTTCCTGTCAATGGTTGGGAAAGGCTGACTAGGACGAGCTAAGGAAAAGTGAGTTTCCTTGCTCATGACTCTCAACAATTAGCATGCAATTCGCATGACCGTTCCTGTAGGCTCCTTCTCCTCTTGAGACAAGGCTTAATGGGTTTCACGTTGATGGTTCTAACCCACCATTACATTTTATGAAGGGAAGCTTGTCGCCTGTGGATGTGATGACAAGTAAAAAAGCCATCCTTAGGTGTAGCCAAGTCTTGCTAGGACAACTCTGGGCAGAACAGCCAAACCCAGCATCCTGCTTCATGGAAGTACCTCCGAGGCTGGGGAAGACGTGATGGAAATAGGTCCTAAACTGGACATTAGGAAGGTGTGTGATGGGGTGGGTGTGGCGATGAACAGAGGACTGCATAAAAGTCTGTGCAAAGAATCATGCCTTGTGTGGTGCACTGTAGGCACTCAGCATGGGGTGTGGTCACGGTGATGACAATGTGAGGAGATAAGAGTGTCTGGAATTGCTCTCCTTCATTTACTGTCCTTTTCCCATGCTGTGTTGTGGGCTCAGAGGGATGTCATGGAGGCTTGGAATTATTTTCTCTTCCTTTCTTCCTTCCTTCCTTTCCTTTTCTTTTTCAGTTTTTTTTTTTTTGTTTGTTTGGTTGGTTTTGGTTTTTCAAGACAGGGTTTCTCTGTGTAGCCTTGGCTGTTCTAGACTTGCTTTGTAGACCAGGCTGTCCTCGAACTGACAGTGATCCGCCTGCCTCTGCCTCCCGAGTGTTGGGATTTCAGGCGTGCGCCACCATGCCCGGCTCCTGTGGTTTTTATTTCAGTTTCTACCTCCGGGCTCTTGCTCTGGCTTCCTTGGATGATGGATTGTGACATGGAAGCAAAAGTCAAACAAACCCTTTCCTCCATTTTATCACAGCACCAGAGAAGCAAGCTAATATAGTAATAAAAATAAATAAGATATATGGGTAGATAAATAAAGCAATGAGGGCCTAAATCAGAGTGTGAAGGAGCATGTATCTATAATCTTAACGCAGAGAATAGAGTGTTGAGGCAGGAGGATTTCTGTGAGTTCAGGGCCATTCTGGGCCACCTGAATGTTCAGGGCAAGACACTGTCTCACAAGCCCAGACCCAAAACAAAAATAGAGGTGGAGTAGAAGGAGCTTTAGGCTACAGCGATGCCCTCTCCATGCATATGTCACACAGATGGGCCTCCTTTGCCACAAGCCTAAAGCAACGAAGTTCAGTGAGGATGAGCTGAAACCTCGGAAGCCAATGATCGCAGTCATTATAGTAACTGGGAGCTTTCTGATACGTCACTGTGGATCTTCAAACCCGTAGGACCACACCAGCTTCCCTTCCCCAAGACAAGAAGGCAATGCCTATGCTGTGGTCCTTGACTTAAAACACGCGAAGGCAGAGGTCTCACCTATGTTACAGTCAGCTGGATAAAACAGCCAAAATTATATCTCAATGTGCCGTCTGTGTGTGATTCCCAATTTCTACCCTGTGGACAGCTTTCCTAAGGCCGAATGATTATACCCTAGGCTTCTCACTGAAGTGGCCAGCGGTGCCTTTGCCAAAGTCAGATTTGTGTCTGGATTAGGGGTGCGTGGCTGCTTAAGGCCCAGCTCAGGTAGATTTTCCTCAGTAATTATGCTTTGCTGTTAATGGCTTATATTGCATATTCATTTGTCCCAGCCTCTAGAGATAATCACTTGTATGCACAGAAAAAAATTGAATTGTTCCACAGGGGCTCAGAGTGTCGCTGGAGCCACTGGGTCCCCTCTGCTTCAGCCTTTTATTAGCCTAGAGTGTTCTGTTTTCCTGGCTAGGGACCTCATGGGTCTTTTTCAATGGTGAACAATAAATAGCGAGGCACAGCTCATTAACCTCAGAAAAAGTAGGGTCCCTCTAAGTCCCAAAGGAAAACCTTAGCAGGATTTTCACAGCATTTACCAAGTTACAGTCCTACCTCCCCAGCCCATAATGTTCACTTTTCATATAAAACTGTTAAAACACCCGTGTAGAAGTTATTGGCGTGGTCCCTGGCCATATTTGGGGCCTGGGGGTGGTGGTGGAGAAACAATCCCTCCTCTTCCTCCTCCTCCTCCTCCTCATTCTTTTCTTCTTCTCGTGATTATGGTGAGAATGGTTTGGGAAGCCGGAGGCTGAAGGAGGCAGCTCCACAGGCATCAAGTCTGAGTCCTCACAAGGCCACACAATCAGAGACTCCTCTTTAAAGGATTTGTACTTTCCTGCCTATCTCAGGGGAAAGCTACGCCTATGCCCTCCAGGGGCAGTTTCTTAGCGCTGTGTTCCACACACGGAGCTAAATTCTTTACACTCTCGTTTCTTTTCATCCTCCGAACAGCTTTTAAGTATACTAATTATATCACTACATTACAGACGTGGAAACTGAGCTTCAGACAGCAGTAGGCAGCAGTATGAAAGCTAACAGCTCACTCAGGCACCAGGACCCAAAAGCACATTACAATCAACACAGGAAGTGGGTGGTAAAGGTTGTCATCGCTGGAAGCCAGCTCCCACGCCTGCAGCTCCTCTGCCTTTAGGTTACAGGTAGTAAGTAGTCCGCAGGGAGGAAACAGGTCCAGGTGTGTGTGTGTGTGTGTGTGTGTGTGTGTGTGTGTGTGTGTGCCCTCAGCCCAGGGCAGACAGGGTTAGAGAGGGAGTCAGATGCCTGGATTAGGGGTCCAATCTGGTAAATACCAAAATGAACCAGAGAAGAGACAGGGCAGCGTGTCTAACAGGGAGGGCAGGGCAGACCTGAGGACAACATTTGTACGTGTATCTGTACATGTGGTGAGAATATTTTCAATGGCACGGTGCCTAAGTGGCATGGCCGAGTGACTGATGGGAAGATATAACACCTAAAGGCCCAGACTCTGGCAATCTGTGTGGGCCTTCGAGTCATGTGCCTCACATGTGTCCTATGGAGCTGCTGTCCTGAGAGCAGCACCCTAGATCACATAGGACCTTTTCCCTCAGATACATCACTTGGTACCCTTGCTCTGACACAGCTAGTAAGCCAGACTGGAGCTCCCAGCCCATCTCCACAGGGAGGGCTCTCAGCCTGTCCATAGGAAGAGCACTAGTGCCAAGATCTTTCTAGAACAAGGATAGCACCTCCTACAACTAGCACAACCCACCAGTTCTTTCCTTAGAATGAGCTTCCCAGGGCCCAGTCTGGAACAGCTGAGATTTTTATCATCCTTCAAGGCTTTGGCTGCCTCCCATCTCCAAAACTTCTCTGGTCTATCTTAGTCTCTATTTTGTTGTTGCCTATGTATGTATGTATGTTTGTATGTATTTGTATGTATATATGTGGGCATGTGCATGCCATGTACATGTGTGGAGGTCAGAGGACAACTTGCAGGAGTCAATTCTCTCTTCCCACTGTAATGGGTCCTCAGGGCTGGCAGCAAGTGCCTGTACCTGTGACATCATCTCATTGACCTTGTTTTGTATTTTTTGTTTGTTTGACAAGATCTCACACTATTGCCTGTTGCCTGTTGCCTGGGCTGGTCTTGAACTCATGGCACTTCTCCTGCTTGGTAGTCTCTGCTACCAACATCATGTATCCTGTCATTTTGATTGTGACCCATAGTAAGAAATGTGTTTTATGCACGCTAGTTGGCATGCATACACTTATGTCCTTTTTTATTGTTTGTTTTTGAGACAGGGTTTCCCTGTGTAGCCCTGGATGTCCTGGACTTGCTTTGTAGACCAGGCTGGCCTCGAACTCACAGAGATCTGCCTGCCTCTGCCTCCCGAGTGCTGGGATTAAAGGTGTGCGCCACCACTGCCCGGCTCACTTATGTCTTAGTTAGGGTTGACACTGCTGTGATGAAACACCATGACCAATGGCAACTTGAGGAGGAAAGGGTTTGGTTGGATTACATATCTTGAGTTGTAGTCCACTGAGAGAAGCCAAGGCAGGAACTCAAACAGGCCAGGAACCTGGAGCCAGGAACTGATGAAGAGGCCATGAAGGAGTGCTGCTTACTGGCTTGATCCTCATGGCTTGCTCAGCCTGCTTTCCTATAGAACCCAGGCCCACTAGCCCAGAGCTGGGCCCCCTCCCCTCAGTCATTAAATAAAAAAATGGCCTCCAGGTCCTTGTACAACCCAATCTTGTGGTGATATTTCCTCAACTGAGGTTCCCTCTTCCCAAATGACTCTAGCTTGTGTCAAGTTGACATGAAACTATCCAGCACAATATATAACAAGCATTATAAATAATACTGAGTGCATGTTCATACTTCCTTCCTTCAGACTCCCCCACCACACTCTTTTGCTATTTATTTCTTTGTCTGTTTTGGGTTAGGATTTTACTACGTAACCCTGACAGGCCTGGATCTCACCTGTAGACAAGCTGGCTGCAGACTCACAGGATCCACCTGCCTCTGCCTCCCAAGTGGGAGAATTAAATGCGTGCGCCACCATAAACTATATTACTGTGTTTTAAATGATGGCCACTCAATCAAATTACTGTTATGGGTTCACACGTAAGACACTATCCTTGCGGTTCAAAAGGAGAAACATGAATTCTCTAGCTTTTGTTTATGGGAGACGATGACTAATATGGAGACTGCTACCTGGTCAAAGTGCTCCTAAGTGGGCCAGCTGCTTCACCACCTCCAAGACCCAGGGGGCGTCTCAGAAGAAAGGATGGAAAAGACTGGGAGCCGTGGGGATGGGGAGGGGGTGCCGTGTTCTGGACGTGGTGTGGCTGTGTCACTCTTGAACTCACTGTACTGCGTGAGGTTGGGCCCATCAACTTCCTGTCAGGTGTGAAGGAGGGGCTCCCGAAGCTATGGCTCTCTGAGGAGCTACAGGTGGTTGATTGTCGCTGGGGTGGTTATAGTCCTCAGTGCTGACTTAGCCACTGCCAGATAGATAGCCTTTGTTCACGTAAAGAACCCCTCATCCTGCTCATACCAGCAGCCCCAGTTAAACAAGCTCACACATGTGTGTATGTGCACTCACACACAGATACACACATGAACATAGGAAAGGGATTCCCTGGGATGAAGGCGCCTGGAGGGAGGGGAGAAAGCTCAGGAGGCTCCTGGGGGAAATAGGATCAAAGGAGGCTGTATGTGTCTTTTTTTAAACACAGGGTTTCTCTGTGTAGCCTTGACTATCCTGGACTCACTTTGTAGAGCAGGCTGGCCTGGAACTGACAGCCATCCACCTGCCTCTGCCTCCCGAGTGATGGGGTTAAAGGCGTGAACCACCACTGCCCTGCTCTGTATATGTGGAAAATAAAATTTAGAACTATACAGATGTACTCGGAAGGCAGAGGTAGGTAGATCTCTGTGAGTTCCAGGCCAGTGTGGTCTACATAGAGAGTCCCAGGACAACCAGGCTACATAAAGAGACTCTGTCTCAACAACAACAACAGCAGCAACAACAACAACAACAGATATGTGTGTACAACGTGTGAGCCTTAGTTTACTAGTTTATAAAGTATTTGAGTGATACATCTTAGTATTGTTTGTGTTAAATGATAATATCATGTGAGTCTTTTTTTTTTTCAAAATAGAAATCCTCCATAGATACAAATTACTTTACATGGTGGTAAGAGGGTGGGGGGTTCCACAAGGGAGCTTTAAAAGGGGGGTTAGGGGCTGGGCGTGGTGGCACATGCCTTTATTCCCAGCACTCTGGAGGCAGAGGCAGGCAGATCTCTGCGAGTTCGAAGCCAGCCTGGTCTACAAAGTGAGTCTAGGACAGCCAAAGCTACACAGAGAAACCCTGTCTTGGCGGGGGGAAGTGAGGGGGTGTTATTGTTTCAGGCATGGTGGTTCACACCTGTAATCCAGAACTAAGGCATCTGAGGCAGAAGGATTGCCATGAATACTAGGTCAGCCTGGGCTACAGAATGAGACTCATATTTGAACTTCTTTTTTTTTTTTTTTTTTTTTTTTTTTTTGAGGCAGGGTTTCTCTGTGTTAGCCTTGGCTGTCCTGGACTCACTTTGTAGACCAGGCTGGCCTAGAACTCACAGAGATCCACCTGCCTCTGCCTCCTGAGTGCTAGGATTAAAGGTGTGTACCACCACGCCTGGCTTTGAACATTTTTTTTAAAGAAAGAAAAGAAGGCTGGGAAAGGATGGGGTGGGGGGGAGGGTTATGCAGGACTCTGAACGAAGGCTGGGATGCAGCAGAGGGCTCCAGGGAGGAAGGGAGCACCAACTGGTCTGGGTTGGAGCCGAGGAAGGTACTGAAAGGACAAGGGGAGGAAGGTAGGATTGAGAGGGCCTGAGTGGACAGTGGGGAACAGAGCAGAGACTACACTACAGAACCTCACAGCGACACCGACATTCAGGGAGGTCTGTGCATCCTTTACCTCCAAGAGCCATTAATTGAACACTGGCTACACGCCGGATTCAACAGAGCACCCGGATCATGGTCTCCAGTGAGCGTGGCTGGCCGGCAGTTAGTTATTCCTTGGACCTTGCCATTCCAGGCACTAACGTAGGTACCGGGAAAGTAATGAGAAACACAACCACTCTTGGCGTAGCCTACGCCATGCTGAGGAGATGGGCATTAAACTGTGCACTTAGTGCTCATATAACTCCTAATGTAGTTGTAACAACCTACATGGTCTATGAAGAAAAAGGGTGGCATGCTAAGAGTGGCGACAACATGAACTCGATCCTCATAAACAGATAACTGGACCATGCTCCTCCCAGATTAATTTATGGATTGCACTCTTCCACACTCATTGCCCCACAAGAGTATGTCAGCCTTGCCGGGAAGTGGTGGGCACGCCTTTAATCCCAGCACTTGGGAGGCAGAGGCAGGTGGATCCCTGAGTGTTCGCGGCCAACCTGGTCTACAAAGCGAGTCCAGGACAGCCAAGGCTACACAGAGAAACCCTCTCTTGAAACCTCTGCACCCCCTAAAAAAAAAAAAAAAAAAGATTAAGTCAGCCTGTCGAGAGAGCCATTTGGGAGTTCCTAGCATGTTTTGTTTAGGAGGAAAGGCGGCCTCTGTAGACCCACTCTATTCAGCTACAGGGAATCTCAGCTGATTCTGAGGCGGGCCTCTGTGCTTACATGAACTGGGCAGCCGACCAACTGACTGGCACGTTTGAGAAGGTGTCCTACTGTGCAGTGGAGACTACAGTTCTGAAATCACATTTTGAGCCACTGTGCCTGGGTCCTGATGCTTCTAGAGTGACTTAAGTCAAGGATTCAAACTTTGGCTTTCCCATTTTCAGTCCTCAGAGACTTCTCACGAGCGAGAGGAGTTGTGGCTCGTGACAGGATGGTTAGAGGCTTAGGCCGCAGTTGGCCCAGAGTAGGGCAGGAGGGACAAGGTGACCTGGAAGCAAAGGCAGGAAATGGCAGAAAACAGCTTCCTGATGTGGTCGTCCTGCAGTGAAAGTGAACCCAGGCCCCAGGTGGAGGTGACAGGCCAGCGAAACTCCTCACCGCATTTCGGGACCCGTTGAGGAGGCCCACCTGCCCTATCAGCACCTTGATCATGGCTCATGAAAGAGAAGTTTCCAAATGACTCGGCCTTGCTGCCCCAGGAAGGAAGTGTTCTGGGCTGCAAGTGGGGGCCTAGGCGTGTGGGTCAGGCATTTGAAAGTGAGTAAGTGATGACACAGCACTGGGAGACAGGGCTGCTGACACAGTGAGATTGGCTCTGGAGACAGCAGAGACAGTGGGGCCATCTGGTCTTTCCTCACAGAGGGTCACAGTGGGA
Source organism: Acomys minous (assembly GCF_964271855.1). Taxonomy (NCBI): domain Eukaryota; kingdom Metazoa; phylum Chordata; class Mammalia; order Rodentia; family Muridae; genus Acomys; species Acomys minous. Next base: position 104,357,007 of record NC_140494.1, read on the forward strand.
AATCCTGTCAACAGCTCCGATTAACAGTGACAGACATGGCCAACTCTGTGACGTGGCATTTTCGGTCTTCTGTACGCGGTCCAGATTTGCCACTTTTGTTTTTCAGGTAATAGATAGTGTCTCCTGTGTGTTTCCAAATTTATACCCTGCCATCCCTTCTAACAACCAGGACTCAAACAGCTTTCCCTCTCTGATGTCTGTATCCTTTCCTACCTCTGACCTCTGACCTTTGGTTATAGGCTTTCCTTTTGGAATCTGGGTAGCACATCTTCACTTCTCTGTATATCCAAAGCCTTAAACAACCTCAAAGTCACCGCAATGTCCCTTCCTCCACAGTCTCAAAAGTCAAGGAGGCTTCTGCCCACCTTGGCCTAGTTCTTTGCCAGTGTTTCCCACTTTCTATCTTATTTTCTTTTTCTTTTCTTTTCTGGTTTGTGTGTGTGTGTGTGTGTGTGTGTGTGTGTGTGAGACAGGGTTTCTCTGTGTAGTCCTGGCTGTCCTGGACTCACTTGTAGACCAGGCTGGCCTTGAACTCACAGAGATCCACCTGCCTCTGCCTCCCCCTGACCCTCATGCTGGGACTGAAGGCGTGCACCACCACTCCTAGCTCTTTACCTTGTTTTCTAGTTACCAAAGAGTCACACACTTTTACTGGGTTGTGAGAGGCTCTGATGGCAAAGCCATTTGTGATCTGTCCACTCCTTCTTGTCCCCAAAGTTTTACATTCTCCGGATGCTCAATGATCGCCTTAGACTAAGTGGAGAGAAATGAACTTGGTGTCCTGCAGACAAGCTCTGGTCAGCTGCAGACCAGATTCCTTGGGTTGGACGGGGGGTGGGGGTGGGGGTGGGGTGGGGTGGGGTGGGGTGAGGGGGGTGGGGGGGTGGGGGAGTGAGGGGGTGGGGTAAGGGGGGGGATGGCTGCTGGGAAATGCCTGAGGTTGGTGAGGAAGAAGCCTTGTCTGAGGCAGGCTGAGCTGGGAAGACATCAAAGTCTCAGAAATGGCCCCAGAGGCTACTGCACGGCTCCTCTGAGCTCCATGACTACTGGGCGGTGAGTGGTGGATGGCTGGGTGTGTGAGAGAAACGGCTTCAGTCTTGAGGAGCCAACCTCGCTCCAGGCTTTCCCCCTCTAGGCACAGGGGCTCTGTGAGGCTGATTGGCAGGCTGGGGGGGTGGGGGTGGGGTGGGCTCTGACAGCAGCTGTCTACAGTCCTCCTGGGCACAGGTCAAAGGGGAGAGGTGTTCTTCTTATCCCTGTCTTGAAAAACAACAAAAAGCAAAAAACAAAAACAAAAAACTCCAAACCAAAGAAAACAATCAAAAAACAAAAACAAAAAAATAACCAATGCTCTCAACCTCTGAACTGCCTTTCCACCCTGAGAAATCATGATTTTTAAAATGTATTTATTTATTATTTTAATTTTGAGATTTATTTTAATGATATTTCTATTAATAATGATTTTTATTATGTACGTATATGAGGTTTTCTGCCTGCATGTATACGCACTACCTCTGTGCCTGGTGCTCTGGGAGGTCAGAAGTCAGTGGTGCCCAGTTCCCTGGAATTGGAGTGACATGATGGTTGTAAGCTCTATGTGGGTGCTGGGAATTGAACCCAAGTCCTTTGGAAGAGCACCCAGTGCTTTAGTAGCAGGTTTTATTTATTATTATCATTTTTTTCTTTTGTTTTTTTTTAAGACAGTTTCTCTATACAGCTCTGGCTGTCCCGGACTTGCATTGTAGGCCAGGCTGGCCTAGAACTCACAGAGATCTATCTGCCTGCTATGCTGGGATTAAAGGCATGCACCACCATGCCTGGTGAGAAACTTGGTTTTAAGGAAAGTAATCTGTTAATATTGGTGGCAGGGCCGTGGTAGAAACCCTCTTCCTGCTTTTTCTTTTCTTCTTTTTTTCTTTTGTGCTGGCAGTTGATCCCAGGCCTTAAAAATGTTAAGCATGCTTTCCTTGTACCAGTGAGCTACAGCCCCAGCCCCAAGATAGCACTTTTTTTTTTTTTTGAGACAGGGTTTCTCTGTGTAGCCTTGGATGTCCTGGACTCGCTTTGTAGACCAGGCTGGCCTTGAATTCACAACAACCTGCCTACCTCTGCCTCCTGAGTGCTGGGATTACAAACGTTCACCATCACCACCCAGCTAAGCTTAATACCTCTGCTTTAAACTTCTCTCTCTGTCTCTCTGTCTGTCTCTCCGTCTCTGTCTCTTTCTGTCTCTCTGTCTCTCTGTGTCTCTGTGTCTCTATGTCTCTGTCTCTGTCTCTGTCTCTCTCTCTGTGCACTAGCACTGCCCAGCCAAGCTCTGCCTCTAAGATCACTCTGTGACCTGTAGAACATTTAAAACAGGGTGGAAGCCTCATGCCTGTCCCATTTACATCTAAGACTGGCCAGTTTTTATGCCTCAACTCTTGTTTCCTCCTCCCCCGAGCAGGGGATCTGTGGTTGGACTTGACCCCTGACTTCCAGAAGTTCAGACATTGGCCACAAACTCTCTAGCCATGGGTGACGTCTGAAGTTCTGATCCTCCTGCCTTCACCTTCCAAGTTTTGGATTATGGGCACGCAACACCACTACTGTGTCATGTGGTCCTGAGGACCGAACCCAGGGCCTTGCACACGCTAGGCAGGCATGCTGCTAACTGAGCCCCATCCCAGCTCCAGCCTATGCTAGGCAGGCATGCTGCTAACTGAGCCCCATCCCCAGCTCCAGCCTGTGCTAGGCAGGCATGCTGCTAACTGAGCCCCATCCCCAGCTCCAGCCTGTGCTAGGCAGGCATGCTGCTAACTGAGCCCCATCCCAGCTCCAGCCTGTGCTAGGCAGGCATACTGCTAACTGAGCCCCATCCCAGCTCCAGCCTGTGCTAGGCAGGCATGCTGCTAACTGAGCCCCATCCCAGCTCCAGCCTATGCTAGGCAGGCATACTGCTAACTGAGCCCCATCCCCAGCTCCAGCCTGTGCTAGGCAGGCATGCTGCTAACTGAGCCCCATCCCAGCTCCAGCCTATGCTAGGCAGGCATACTGCTAACTGAGCCCCATCCCAGCTCCAGCCTATGCTAGGCAGGCATGCTGCTAACTGAGCCCCATCCCAGCTCCAGCCTGTGCTAGGCAGGCATGCTGCTAACTGAGCCCCATCCCCAGCTCCAGCCTGTGCTAGGCAGGCATACTGCTAACTGAGCCCCATCCCCAGCTCCAGCCTATGCTAGGCAGGCATACTGCTAACTGAGCCCCATCCCCAGCTCCAGCCTGTGCTAGGCAGGCATGCTGCTAACTGAGCCCCATCCCCAGCTCCAGCCAGTGTTAGGCAGGCATGCTGCTAACTGAGCCCCATCCCCAGCTCCAGCCAGTGTTAGGCAGGCATGCTGCTAACTGAGCCCCATCCCCAGCTCCAGCTCATGCTAGGCAGGCATGCTGCTAACTGAGCCCCATCCCAGCTCCAGCCTGTGCTAGGCAGGCATGCTGCTAACTGAGCCCCATCCCAGCTCCAGCCCATACTAGGCAGGCATGCTGCTAACTGAGCCCCATCCCAGCTCCAGCCCATACTAGGCAGGCATACTGCTAACTGAGCCCCATCCCAGCTCCAGCTCATACTAGGCAGGCATGCTGCTAACTGAGCCCCATCCCAGCTCCAGCCCATGCTAGGCAGGCATGCTGCTAACTGAGCCCCATCCCAGCTCCAGCTCATGCTAGGCAGGCATGCTGCTAACTGAGCCCCATCCCAGCTCCAGCTCATACTAGGCAGGCATGCTGCTAACTGAGCCCCATCCCAGCTCCAGCTCATGCTAGGCAGGCATGCTGCTAACTGAGCCCCATCCCAGCTCCAGCTCATACTAGGCAGGCATGCTGCTAACTGAGCCCCATCCCAGCTCCAGCTCATACTAGGCAGGCATGCTGCTAACTGAGCCCCATCCCAGCTCCAGCCCATACTAGGCAGGCATGCTGCTAACTGAGCCCCATCCCCAGCTCCAGCTCATGCTTCTGCGTGGCCATCTGCCACTCCTTCCCTTCTAAACCCAGTTTCCTCTTCAGCAGAATAAGAGGATTGGGTGGGGACAGTGGTATCTAACCCTGGCTGTTCATCCAAGTCACCTACTAACGGGGTGACGATGACAACCCACAGTGACCACCACAGACCTACTAAACCAGACTCTGGAAGAACACAACATTAGGGGAATGGGATGCTTCCTAAGACCACTGCCCTCTCAGTTCCAACCTGCTGTGTTTCTGGGACCTTGTCTTTTTTATTTATTTATTTATTTCCAGACAGGGTTTCTCTGTGTAGGCCTGGCTGTCCTGGATTCGCTTTGTAGACCAGGCTAGCCTTGAACTTGCAGAGATCTGCCTGCCTCTGCCTCTGCATGTGCTGCAATAAATGGAACCTTGTCTTGACTACACTTTCCTGCTCTCTCTCTCTTGAGGCCTAGCACCAGGCAGGAGTCTCAGCAGAAGGTGGGCGACCTGAGTTCTGATTCGAGGCACACTGATAACTCAGCGTCAGCAAGCTACTTCCTCTCTGTGGACCTCCGTTTCCTTCTCTGTAAGACTTGGTAGTGGTCCAGACTCAGGCACCCGCCAATTATTCACTGGAAAGCTCTAGAATTCAATGGGTTTGTGGCTGAGCCAGGACCTTGGTAAGGGGTAAGGCTCTAGGGGCCATCGTGGGAGGGGGCAACTGATGCTGATCGCCTATTCTTGCCCGTATGGATGCCAGCAGGTCCTGCTTTGCACTAGCATGATATCTTTGTCGTCACAGTCTCTCCCCACCCCTGGCACCTGTGGCTGATCTCCACAACACACAAACCCCCGGGGCTCAGAAAGGGAACTGTATGCAAAACTGGCAGAATGAACTTCGGGAGGATTTCACAAACAAAAACATTACATTGAAAAACAGTTGTGAGATAATTAGAATAAAGTAATTTTAACTTTATTAAGTATAAGCTTTTATAGAGCATCCCACTAGTTCTAAACCATGAGACTAAACCAGCTAGCTTGCTGTCCTAAGTTCACCCAAGATGAGCCACTGAGGATCTAGAGGCCACCAGAGCTCCACACCTGGTCCCATCTTGGCTATTGAATGAATCCCTTACAGATTGATTCCCCAGACAGGTGGTGCACAAGGCTGGGATCCATGAGCTCAGTGCCAGCTTGGGCTACATAGTAAGAGCCTGCCTCAAAAGAACAAAGAACAGCAGGGAGGCAGTGGGGCACACCTTTGATCCCAGCACTCAGGAGGCAGAGGCAGGATCTGTGTGAGCTCAAGGCTAGCCGAGTCTACAAAGGGAGCCCAGGATAGCCAGGGCTACACAGAGAATCCCAAGAAGACAAAAGAGCCTCTCCACCAGATGGCCACCATCATGGACACGAGCAGCGTGCAGCCCATCAAGCTGGCTAGGGTAACCAAAGGGGATTGGTTTGCAGGGACAATGCACGCAGATGCATGTGGAATTTATGGATGACACCAGGCACTCTATCATCCAAAATGGCAAAGGCCCTGTTCAAGAGGGTGATGTTCTCACCCTGTTGGAGTCAGAAAGAGAGGCTCAGAGGTTGTGCTGATCCTGGTGCAGGGTCCTGGATACCCACCACCCTAACCCATGGGATGACCTGCAATTGTTAAGCATTTGTAGTATTAAAAAAAGAAAGAAAAAAAGAAAGAAAGAAAAGAAAAAAGTCACAGAGAAGCCAGGCGCGGTGGCACACACCTTTAATCCCAGCACTCAGGAGGCAGAGGCAGGTGGGTTGCTGTGAGTTTGAGGTCAGCCTGGTCTACAAAGTGAAACTAGGACAGCCAAGGCTACACAGAGAAACCCTGTCTCGAAAAACCAAAAAGAAAAGAAAAGAATAGCAGCAATAAAAACTAAGAGAGAGAGAGAGAGAGAGAGAGAGAGAGAGAGAGAGAGAGAGAGAGAGAAATCCCCAGATGCCTGCATGCACTTTGTAGTTTAAAAGCACCAAATTAAACTGATGTGGTTTAGAAGGCCTTTGGCAGGAAAACATGTGAGATCCTCGTGTGGAAAGCCACATAACTTCCTCAGGAGCCTGTGCCCAGCGTGCTTCCATGGGAGGTGATTCGGAGAGTGAAGACATCAATACTGGCAGATATGGGATGGATCCAAGTGGTTTTTGAGTGTTACCAGGGTTGCGTAGTAAGACCCTGTCTCAAAAAGAAAGGAACCGGGGTGGGGGCGGGGATGGGAGAGAGAGAGAGAGAGAGAGAGAGAGAAAGAGGAGGGAAAGGAGAGAGAAAAGCTGGCCACTCACCTACAATATACCAGTTAGACAAGTGATAGAGGGAAGAGGACATTTATTTGGTGTGCCGAGGAACAAGCAAGTGAATTCAGGGACACCCCCAAGTCCGTCGTCAGGGTATTGACTCCAGGTTTAGGCAAGAGGTATGAATAACTAAACCGTCCTAGTGAAGATGTGGCCTCACGCATCCTGACCCCTTGTCAGGATGTCAGTCTGTCCTGCAAGGTGGTCCAGATAAGTTGTCCCAGCTGTGCAAAAACTCTTCCTAAGATGTGAATTCCTCCACCGGCTTTCAGCCTTTCCCCTGTCTCAGCACAAGATTTCTGGGGAAACGTAATTGGAGTGAGGTCCATTTCAATAGTCCGATAGCTGAAGAATAGGGCACAGGCGCTCTTTATACCATCTCTTGTGTCGGAGTCACACTGTGTGGCTCAGCGGTACTGCCCTGGTCTAGCATGTGCCAGGCTTTAGGTTCTGTGCCCAGAATGGGAAAAATAAACAATAATGAAGCTAATTCAGAATTAAGGTAGCCAGGAGTGGAGGTGCCCACCTTTAATCTCAGCACTCTGGAGGCAGAGGAAGGCCTCTGAATTGGAGGCCAGCCTGGTCTACAGAGCAAGTTTCAGGATAGCCTGAGCTACATAGAGAAACTCTGTCTCAGTTCTGGGCATGTTGCTACTGGGAACTGAATTTTGTCCCTTTACTGTCATGTGTAGAAGCTTAAACTGCCTCCCCCTTTTTTTCCCTTCGAGACAGGGTTTCTGTGTGTAGCCTTGACTGTCCTGGACTCGCTTTGTTGTGGAGGAATGTTTTTTGTTTTTTATTTTGTTTTGTTTTTTGGTTTTTCGAGACAGGGTTTCTCTGTGTAGCCTTGGCTGTCCTGGACTCGCTTTATAGACTAGGCTGGCCTCGAACTCACAGCGATCCACCTGCCTCTGCCTCCCAAGTGCTGAGATTAAAGGCGAGCGCCACCACGCCTGGCATTGTGGAGGAATGTTAAGTGAATGTATCAACCGTCAATAAAGCGCTGTTTAGCAAATCAGCTAGGCAGAAGGACAGGAAGTGGAAGGTGGGACTTCCTGGAGAGGGAAAAAGTTGGAAGGTTGGAGAGGGACGAGGTTTTTGACGGTTGGAGGAGCATGGACCGGTGCAGGGGTCATAGTGGCAAGTGCTTGGAATTTATATTATAAGGTTCAGAGTAGTTTGTTTAGTTTACGAGTAGATTAGAATGAGTTCAGACTCTGCCCTTCGAAGTGCTGGCAGCTTTAAAGTATGTTTCAGTCTCCCTGTGTCAGTTATTTACTTTGTGGGCCAAACAGATACAAAATACTGCAACACTTTGTAGACCCGGCTGGCCTCAAACTCACAAAGATCCACCTACCTCTGCCTCCCAAGTGCTGGGATTAAAGGCTTGTGCCACCGCTGTCCAGTTTAACCCCCCCTTCTTTATTTGAGACAGGGTTTTAATATATTAATTTGGACCCTGTCCTCTCCGAGTTGCTTGTCACTGTTTTATCACAGCAACAGAAAGCTAAGTAGGACAGCCACCGTGCCCGGCATGTGGTTATTTTTCATTAAAAAAAAAAAAAAAAAGTTGCCTTGATCCATTCAAGCCGCTATAACAGAAGACCTTAGATTTTGTAATTTACAAACTATTTTAATTCTCAAAGTGATGGAGGCTAGGGAGCTTGAGAGCAAGGCAGACTTGGCGTCTGATGAGCCGTGAACAGCGGAGGCAGCCTGTTTCTCCTAGATGGTACCTTTGCCTCCTCCTGTGGTGGTGTACGTGGGGCAAACAAACTCCCAGGAGCCTCATTTGTGAGGGTGTCCATTCCAATCATGAAGGTTTCTTCAGCCTTCACTTCTGGATGAAATTACCACTCAAACGTAACACACTTCATAACCCTCGGGGTTAGTGCTTGAGGTAGTTCCCTCCGCTCCCCTTCCCCCTTCTTCTCCTTTTCCCCCTCTTCTCTCCCCTCCCTCCCTCCCTCCCTCTCTCTTCCTCTTTTCTTTCTTTCTTTTTTCAAGTTATTTATTATTATGTATACACTGCTCTGTCTGCATGTACACCTGCAGGTCAGAAGAGGGCATCAGATCCCAGTATAGATGGTTGTGAGCCACCATGTGGTTGCTGGGAATTGAACTCAGACCTCTGGAAGAGCAGTCAGTGCCCTTAACTGCTGAGCCATCTCTCCAGCCTTTCTTTCTTTTCTTCTTCTTCTTCTTCTTCTTCTTCTTCTTCTTCTTCTTCTTCTTCTTCTTCTTTTTTCCAATGCTGGGGTTAGAACTCAGGAAGCTGAGTATGCTAAGCAACCCTCTGCTACCCAGACACAGCATTTGTTTTTTTTGAGACATTCTTAGTCTATTGGCCCAGGTCCTCCTGCCTCAGTATGTTGAATTCTGGTTTTACAAATGTGCACATCATAACTGATAGGTATTAGGTTTTAATATATTAATTTGGAATGGCATCAACATTCAAACCACAGCAAAAGGTTGGTTGTGTTAAGTGATGAATAGACCTATTGTTTGATTTTGTTCTGGAGGCTGGGGAGGTCTTTTGAGAGTCCCTTTATATAGCCCTGACTGTCCTGGAACTCTCTATGTAGCCCTGCCTGGCCTCAAACTCACAGAGTCTGGCCCAGCTGATAGACTTGCTATTATTATTGGGGTAGTTAGTAAATAAATCATTTAATGTTGTTTATTTAATTTTAATTTCTTTCTTTTCTATTTTGGCTTTTTGACACAGGATCTTCCTGTGTAGCCTAGGCTACCTTCAAACTTTGTTTTATCCTCTTTCCTCTGCCTCCTGGGTTCTAGAGTTACAGGTATATGCCACCATACTTAGCTTTAAATTTTTGAAAAGCTGTTTATTTACTTTGTGTGTGTGTGTGCTTTCACACATGCCACAGTGCACATGTGGAGGTCAAAGTGCAACTTGCAGGGTCCCAGAGATGGAATTCAGGTCCTTAGACTTAGCAGCAAGTACTGTTACCCACTAAGCCATCCCAGTGGCCCTAAATTTTAAATTTCTAGTGCAACAACAACAACAAAGTGATTGAGTGACCCTCAATAGTGTTAGGACTGAAAAGCAATCCACCAAATTCAAGGAAAAGGGCAGGAATGCTGTCCCTCTAGTCCCTGTGCTAAGAAGTGGTAAATAGGGTGACAATTCCATCCAGTCTTTTTCTAGCACCTTCGAGGCAGAGGCGTGACATCAAGACCGTGTCGGAGATTAAGGCCCTGGCTCTGCTGCTAACAGGCTGTGGGATGCTGGCTAGAGCTCTTTCCCATCTGGAGTCCAGCTTCTGTCCTTGGAAAATGGATGGTTTTATGAGCTGTATCCTTGGGGTGTGGCTTAGCTTATGAAGGGCTGAGACACTTGCACAGATCTCTTCGGGGAAGAAAGGAAGGGAGGGGGAAGGGGCTTGTTCTTCAGTTTACAGAAAGGGAAGTTAAGCTCCAGAGGTGTGAGGAGAAAGAATTGCATAAGGTCTTGTTGGAGCCAGCACTGGAGGCAGGAACTGAGGTAAAAGACTTTGTCTCCTGGGCTAAGGCTGGGTCCTCACAGTGGGCCTGTTGACGACATTCCCGTGGGCTGGATGTGGTGGCACAGGCCTTTGAGCCCAGCAGAGGCAGGAGGTCTCTGTGAGGTACAACCGGGTCCTCTTAGCAAGTTCCTGGCCTGCAAGGTCTACACGGTGAGACCCTGTCTCAGAAAATTAGAGAAAGTATTTGTATGGTGCATGGCACTTTGAAAAAAGTCAGGTTTTGGAACAATCACATCCTTAAGAAAGTAAGAATGAGCCGGGCAGTGGTGGCGCACGCCTTTAATCCCAGCACTCGGGAGGCAGAGGCAGGTGGATCGCTGTGAGTTCGAGGCCAGCCTGGTCTACAAAGTGAGTCCAGGATGGCCAAGGCTACACAGAGAAACCCTGTCTTGAAAAACCAAAAAAAAAAAAAAAAAAAAAAAGAAAAGAAAGAAAGTAAGAACGGGGGCCAGTCGTAGTGGTGCATGCCTGTAATCCCGGCACTGGGGAGGCAGAGGCAGGAGGATCACTGTGAGTTCAAGGCCAGCCTGGTCTACAAAGCAAGTCCAGGATAGCCAAGACTACACAGAAAGACCCTGTCTCGAAAAACAACAACAACAAAAAAAGAATAGGGCCGGAGAGCTGGCTCTGTGTTTAAGAGCACTGACTGTTCTTACAGAAGACTGGGGTTCAGTTCCAAGCAACTACATGGTGGCTCACAACTGTCTGTCACTACAACTTCAGAGGTTCTGACGCCCTCTTCTGGATGCCTTAGATGCCAGGCATGCTGGAGGGTCACATACACTAATATACATACAACAGTACAACACTAATGTACATACATACATACAACATGATACACACACACACACACACACACACACACATATAAGTTGTTATGTTTTTTTTTTAAACATGAAAATAAAAAGACAAGGAATTCCAGAACTTCCAGGCTCCAGGGTTGCACAGCCCTGAGCCCAGGTATCCACAGCTGTGGAAGCCTCCACCCTCCATTGTGAAAAGAAGGGGCATTGTTGACACATTCCTTTTGTGGCTGAGTCACAAGAGATACGGAGCTTCCACTGAGTCCTCTGGGAAGAGCTAGCAGTATTGACAAAGCAGTCGCTAGGGAGTCAGGCGCCACTGCCAGGATGCCTCTAGTTGAGATAAAAGGTCCTAGAGGGCTAGATTACCACAGAAGCTGCCGGGCTCACAGCAGTTCTGTGGCAGTCGCCGGAGGCAGCGCTGCAAGACTGGAATGTGGCACGAGGTGGCTTATGTAGCCCAGGTTTACAACAGGTACAGGGTGAAGTATTTACCAGCTCAGGAGGAAGCCACGCCCCATGGGAGTGTTGATCTGCTTTTGAAAACAGCTCATGCCGTTACAGTCACCGGATTTTTAAAAATCCCTGTCCTTTTGAGCTCCACAGTCTGGTGGTAGGCAAACAAACTGTGCGAATCGGGGCCCTTCCTGATTCTCTTCAGCTCTTCCAGAAATGCGCTATGGTTATTATTCACTATTTTAATGTGTAGACTGTTCCGATAGCTTCCACTTGGCCTTTTCTAGCCTGAAAAAACCAGCTGGGAAGTGTATTCTGTTTACCCAGATATTTACTGCTTTCATTCAGTTCCTATGGCTGTAATAAGATACCAGAGGCAGGCTACTTTATGAAGAAAAAAAAGTTTCTTCTGGATTATTGTTCTGGACATATAAGATTTGCCCTTTGATACCCCAAGATTCCCACTGAATTAATTCAGGGAGTCCGTTTTGACAACTGAATTTTCCACTCATGCCCTTACCTTCAAAGAATTAGCCACCAGAAAGCTTATTCAGGTTACACAGAGAAACCGTGTCTTGAAAAAAAACCTAAAAACTAACAAACAAACCAAAAAACCAAAACTGTTGGTAGGGCTGGGTATGGTAGCACACATTTAATCCCTGCACTCTGGAGGCAGAGGCAGCCTGGTCAGAGTTCCAGGGCAGCCAGGGCTACATAGAGAGACCCTGGTCAAAGAGCAGGGAGTGGGGAGGGGTGGGGGGGGTGGGAGGGTGGGAGGGGGTGGGGGAAGAGATGCTGATATAGGGCTGGGGGTGTAGCTCAGTTTGTTGGGTGCTTGTCTAGCATGCTCAGAACTCTGGGTTCTCTCCCAGCACGACATGACCTAGGTGTGATGGTGTGCTTCTGTGATCCCAGCAAGAGGGAGGCAGAGAGCAGAGCATCTCCGAGGCCAGCCAGCCAGTCCAGCTTCCGCTGAGAGACCTGGAATCAAAACATAAGGGAGAGCAATTGAGAAAGACGTCTGACACATACTGTGCCCACCACACATATATGCACACATGTGCTTTCGCGCACACAAGTGCACACATACACAACATGCACATATAAACGCTGGTGTTGGGCCAGGGCAGGAAGAAAACCTTGTGAACTTTCTCCAGCACCACGTATAGGGTGTGAAATGGCAGCTGTCTATAATCCCAGGCTTCAGGAAGTGAAGGCAGGGGGTCAGGAGCTCATGGTGGCCACAGTGACTCTCAGCCTGTGACCCTAGAGCTGGGGAGGCTGAGATAAGAGGATTGCAGTGAGTTGGAGGCCAGCCTGGGCTACATAGTTAGAGGTTAGTATGGGCTAGTATGATTCAAAGAAACTCTAGTGTTATCTCCAGTGCATTTCTGAGGACCTTGTGTGAGGAATGAACCCTGGCAAAATAGGCATCGAGCTGACGCCACGGAGAGTCCGTCCACTCCAGCATTGTTCCACCATGTTGTGAGTTCGGACCTCTTGGCCTCCTATCTTTGGGTATAGTAACAGACCCAGGGAACCAAACAAGCAAGCAAGCACCTTAGCCTCAGAACCTCCACTTGGTGCACTGTTTTGTTTTCTTTGATAAGATAATCAACCGGGTGCAGCCAAGGAGGAGACAAGAAAGGCCCAGGAAAAACAAAAAGATCATCTTTAGGTCCTGGAGGCATGAGGCAGGACGTTCCACATACCACACAGGGGCACACGGCAAAGACAAGTGGGTGGTCAGATGCGGGTGACAGGTGTGATGGTGTGTGCCTATGAAGGTTTCTACGCAAAGCCGAGAGTAGCCCAGCCAATCAGGACAAGCTAGGTTGGATAATTTCTATGTTTTTTTGCCTGGATAGGGGTACTGCCTAGCTGGCTGGCACCCTGACTCAGGTAAAGAAGAGGCATTTTGAGGTGAAGGGAGGCCTGACTCTATACTTGTTACTTTGCCTATCAAAGAAATAACTCCCACTTTGACCCTTTCTTAGATGCCCAAAGATGTCAAAATGTCTGAATGGGACCAGTGATAGTAGCTCAGTGTAGGGTTTTCCTTGTGTGTATGAGGCTGAGGAGGGGAACACACACACACACACACATACACACACACACACACACACACACACACGAATGTAAAATATTGAAGGCATTTGTAAAACAGTGCCCATATTCATAAGTTCAGTGAAATCTGATATTTCTTTTCCTCTTATCAACTCTAACACCTTTGGGGGCTCCCTTCTCACTCAGTTTCCCCAAGTTTCCATCCATTGACATTTCAGGGGTGAGAGGTGTTCTCAAAGCCTACAGTTCTCACCCTGAAGAGGAACCATCTATTCTGAGCTGAACGGCAGCCATGGCCCAGGGATGCAGACTACAGCACAAAAGGAAGCCACAGAGCAAAGCCCTTCCCAAATGCCTTGTGGGAAACATCAACCAAGCAGGGAGACCTCTGCTATGGATCTTGGATGCCGAGTGATGACATTCTTAGCGTTGGGACTGTTGGAAGAGAGTGGTCTGGAAAGAATCCATTCCAAAGATTTTACCTGGCAACCAAAAGGATGTCAGATCAGACACTAAAGTATGCATGAACAACTATTAAAGGCCTGGTCACTTTTTAAAACCTCTTTATATCTTTGCATATCAAAAAATAACCCCCACCCAGGCGCTTTCTTAGATGCCCAAAGATGGCAAAATGCCTGAATGGGACCAGTGTAGCTCAGTGTAGGGCTTTTCTTATGCTAAGTGCGGTCCCCTCCTTGGCCAGCCTCGTACATTCAAGGAAAGCCCTACCATGAACTACATCATCAGTTCCATTCACCTTAAAATGCCTCAGCTGGCTAGATATGGTGGCACATGCTTTTTTTGTTCTGTTTTGTTTTTCAAGACAGGGTTTTTCTGTGTAACAGACCTAGCTGTCCTGAAACTTTCTCTGTAGACCAGGCTGGCCTTGAACTCACAGAAATCATGCGTTTAATCCCAGTGCTCAGAAGGCAGAGGTAGGCAAACCATTGTGAGCTTGAGGTCAGCTTGGCCTACATACAAAGCAAGTACCAGGACAGCCAATGCTACAGAGAGAAACCCTGTCTCAAAAACGAAAAACAAAAACAAAAAAACAAAGCAAAGCAAAACAAAACAAAAAAAAACCCTTGTAGAGGAATGGTAATTCAGAATATGGCTGTTTTGGCAAGAGAACACATCCAAAGAGCTTCTAGGACCCATGTGATCCAGCTGACAAAATGTCACATTCTTTAATCCCAGCGCGTGGGAGGCAGAGGCAGGTGGATATCTGTGAGCTTGAGGCCAACTGTTCTACAAAGCGAGTCCAAGACAGCCAAAGCTACACACATACACACACACAGAGAGGGGGGGAGGGAGGGAGAGGGAGAGGGAGGGAAGACATCCAACAATTTTCTAGGCTGGAAGACAAACACGTCTTTAATCCAGGAGACAGAGGCAAGCAGATCTGAATTCAAGGCCAGCCTGGTATTGAGCAAGTATCAGGTAAAGAAAAGTTTAGTGGCTAACACAGAGAGACCCTGTCTCGAAAAACCCAAAAAATAAAAAATAAAAAGAAAAGAAAAGTTTAGGTCCAGGCGTGGTGGTACAGGCCTTTAATCCCAAAGAAAGGTCAAGATAGTTTGTAGAAGGAAGCACCCATGTTTGAAAGTGATGTCTAATTGAATAGCAGAAAAGGTGACGAATCAGAGAAGATTTGACAGACTAGGATATTCCCAGCTCTCAGGGGAAGAGAGAGGAAAGGGAAGCTTCTTGAGAAGCAATTTTTCAGAATGAGGAGGCAGTTTTTACCAGGACAGTAATAGAGAGGTGGATTGCAGAGAGAGAACGCAGGTGAAGATAGAATGAGCCAGAAAATGAGAAGAAGCCAGAAGATTAGAGCAGACTGCTGAGTTAGTTTGAGGCCAAGCAGAGCAATTCTGGGCTGAGAGAGAAGCCAGATTAAATAAGTCAGCTGGGAGAAGAGTTTGAACCAGAACAGCTGAACTGAACCAGCCAGCCTAGAGCTCAGAAAGAACAAGAACAAGAAAGGGTGAGCTTATTCAGCAGTAAGTCTCAGAGGCTGAAAACATTCTAGGCCTAGGTTAGATTGTATGGTGGCTAGAAGCTTCTAGACTAGGCTAGGCCAGCAGAAGGAGGCAGTAAACCAGCAACAGAGCCTTTATGCTCTGATAAAACCACACACTGATAAAAGGACAGCCTGTCACAGTGGCTGGCACCCTTAAATACAGGGCTCAAGAGACAGAGACGGGCAGAGCTCTATTAGTTTGAGGTGAGCCTGGTCTACATAGTGGGTTCCAGACCAGCCAGAGCTGGTCTCAAATAACAACAGCAATATATAGAGAGAGACAGGCATGCAGGGAAAGAGGGATCCTTTGTGCTGCCAGGAGTAAAAACTGGCGCAGCCCCTGAGGAACGGAGCAAGGAAGTTACTCAGAATGCTAACAGTTGAACTTCCAGGTACCCTAGCAATGCCACTCCTGAATACTTACCCAAAGGATCTAAGTGAGGTACCCAAGGGGAAATGAAGGATAGATGGACATTTATCACTAGTCACCATGGTTGAGAGCAGAACCATCATCACTCTTTATCTCAACATATTGAGTGGTAGAGGCAGAAGATCAGAAGCTCAGGGTCATCCTCGGGGCCATAGCATGTTCAAGGTCATCCTGGGTTGATGCTATCTCAAAAACAAATACAAACAAAAAACTGTCCGTGTGCACAACCACAGGCAGAACCAGTAAGTATATTGTTAGGGAAGCAGAGCCTCTGAAAGGTCAAATAAACTCACCATGAGGTAATTTCTGTTTTGGTTTTTCTTTTCTTGTTTTGAGACAGGGTTTCTCTGTGTGGCCTTGGCTGTCTTGGACTCATTTTGTAGACCAGGCTGGCCTCGAACTCAGTGATCCGCCTGCCTCTGCCTCCTGAGTGCTGGGATTAAATGCGTGAACCACCACGCTTGGCAGTCTTTCTTTCTTTCTTTCTTTCTTTCTTTCTTTCTTTCTTTCTTTCTTTCTTTCTTTCTTTCTTTCTTTTCCCGTTTTTCGGGTTAGAGTTTCTCTGTGTAGCCTTGACTGTCCTGGACTTGCTTTGTAAACCAGCCTGGTCTCGAACTCACAGCGATCCACCTGCCTCTGCCTCCCGAGCGCTAGGACTCAAGGTGTGTGCCACCCATGCCCAGCCTGTTTTGGTTTTTCGAGAAAGGGCTTCTCTGTATAGCCCTAGCTGTCCTGAAACTGGCTCTGTTAGACCAGGCTGGTCTTGAACTCGCATAGATCCACTTTCCTCTGCTTCCCAATTGCTAGGATTAATCTTGTGTGCTACCATTACCTGGCTCCCCTCTATGCCCGATTGGGCTTTTCTATATAGTCCTGACTGTCCTGGAACTCACTGTGTAGAGCACCCTGGCCTGGAATTCCCCGTGATCATTTGCCTCTGTCCCCTGAGTGCTGGGATTAAAGGCAGGCCCCCATGAGATAATACCTTACACAATTTGAGGAAAGGAGCTGAGGAAGCGAAGGGCAAGGCTAGGAGACAGAGGGTCAGAAAGAAGCAAACACGACTCCGAAGGGAGGACTGCGATGGGAAAGCAGCTGCACTGGGCGCTTAGTGCTGAGTCTGGGGTCTGGTAAGCAACAGAGGCAGCAACCCGGAAGAGTTTTGTTTTGGGGGTTGTTTTTTTTTTTTTTGGTTTTTTGGTTTTTCGAGACAGGGTTTCTCTGTGTAGCCATGGCTGTCCTGGACTCACTTTGTGGACCAGCCTTTGTGGACTCACAGCGATCCGCCTGCCTCTGCCTCCCGAGGGCTGGGATTTAAAGGCGCGCGCCACCACCGCCCAGTTTACCGGAAGCGTTTCTGACAATAGCCGGGGCAAAGCAAGTGCAAGCGCACTGTCTAGACTCACTACAGTAACCACGACCTTCAGAGAACTGCTGCCTCATTTCTGTCTTCCTGATCTGACGAAAATTCCTTTTCTGGCCAACGCTCACCTGAAACAGTTCAGGGGAGGGGATTCTGGGAAACAGCTCTTCCGTAGCTATGTTCAAATACTACAAACCACAGGTGTGTAAAATGTGAACCTGAACGGGATCCTGGGCCGTGAGAAAACCTACAAAGATGGGAGGGGTTCTTTTGTGGTTCTAAGGCTTAATGCGTGGGTTTTGTTACGAGGTAAGGAATCCCCCTCAAATCTTCTACACTGTCAGCACATTACCTGTATGGTGGGGGAGGGGCGCTGTTTTGGTAAAATTGCAATGATTTTCTTTTTCCCCCAAGACAGGGTTTTTCTGTGTCTCCCTGGCTGTCCTGGAACTTCCTTTGTAGACCAGACTGGCCTCAACTCAGAGTTCCTCCTCTGCCTCCCCAAGTGCCGGGGTTACTGGTGTGCACCACCACCTCCTGGCCTGCAATGATTTTTTTTATATATATATAAACTACTTTAAAAGAGATGACTTAAAGGGATGACTGTATTTACAGTCGCCTGGTGATTGTGTAAGAGACTGTCATACTTAGGAACAGTGCGCTTGGGTCTGAGACTGAGACTGACCAGTGGCGGGGTCTTTACTAACAACCAGGAAGTTCTGGATTCCAAGCCTGCCACCACTACCAAGAGAGCAAAGCAAACAAACAAACAAAAATGTGTAGGACCGGCATGGTGCTGCAATGCCTGGCATCCCAGCACGTGGGGTGCAGTGGCACAGGTCTCCCCCCAACCTCTCTTGAGACAGGGCTTCTCTGTGTAGCCTTGGCTGTCCTGGACTCACTTGGTAGACCAGGCTGGCCCCGAACTCACAGAGATCCGCCTGCCTCCCAAGTGTACCACCAACATCCAGCAGGCGTGGGGCTCTCTATGAGGCCAGCCTGGTTACACAGTGAGATCCAGGCCAGACAAGGATCCTATCTCAATAGATAGATGGACAGGTGATAGATAAATGATTGCTATGTGAAACAGATGATTGATAGATGGAGAGATAGATGATAGATAGATGACATATATAGATGATAGATAGATGACATATATAGGTGATAGGTGGGTAGATAGATGACGTGTTGATAGATGGATAGATAAGAGAGAGAGGTATATAGATAGATGATGTGCTTGGATGTTAAGGGTGAACTATCAAAGCCGGGCATGGTGGTGCACGCCTTTAATCCCAGCACTCGGGAGGCAGAGGCAGGCAGAGCGCTGTGAGTTCGAGGCCAGCCTGGTCTACAAAGCAAATCTAGGACAGCCAGGGCTGTTACACAGAGAAACCCTGTCTTAAAAACCTAAAAAAAAAAACAAACCAAAAAACAACAACAACAAAAACCAACCAAACAACCAAACAAAAAAACCAATGAGGGAGGTGGGGGATGCAGCTCAGTGGTGGGGCACTTGCCTGATGTGCAGGAGAACGCAAGTTAATTTCCCAGTAGTAGGGGAGGAGAAAGACCAGAAAGGGGTCAAATTCAGGAATATTCTTCAGAGCTACCATCAAATCCAGGCTCAAATGAATCTATGGGGAGCAAAGATTTAGAGTTTCAAGTTCCCGTCTAGAACTGTTTCTATGCCACTGCAGATGCACGTCTGGACACTACACACCGGACACCCATTCACACACACATACTGCAAGTGTTGTAACCCACCTTCCCTTTTTTTTTTTTGGTGCTTGGTATCAACCTTATACACTAAGCACATGCCTGGCCGATAAGCTACACCCCAAGCCCACACCCTTCCCCAAAGTCTAGTGGTGTATTAGAGAGTTACTGAAGTGGTGCGTGGGCAGACTGACATCGTCTACCCAGTGACACAAGAGTCCGCTATGTGACAGGCGTTCACTTATTTAACGGCTGCATCAGATGAACCTGGAAGCGGAGAAGCCATCCCCGCAGGAAACAAAGGAAGCTTTGGCAACTTGGTGGTCAAAAGTATGAACTGCCCAGCCTTGGGTTACAGGCATGAAGGCAGGCTCAATTGGCTGGGAGGACATGTGCCCCAACATTCCAGCTTGCAGTCAAGCCTGGCCTGTTCAAGGATCCAAACTGAAAGCATAGACAAGACAGAGCCATGCAGGGAGCCGGATCGTGGCCACCGACGGGCATGACCCCTGCAGACACCTCATCAACGGACCTAGGTTCTTCCCACTGGGTTAATATGCTCCCTCCACACTGCAGCCAAACGCAGGCAGGCTGCACTCAGCCCCAGCCTCCAGAAACAAGGAGAGTGGTTATCTCAGAGGAGAAAGTCCCACTTGTGTCCTAGAGATGATAGAGAGTGACTCAAGCAAGCACAGATGAGATGTCACTCTTGTTCCTAAGGCTGGCCATCTCTCAATGCCACCACTGCTTTCAACTTCCCCATCCATGGCTTGCTTGCGCACAAAAAGAAGCCTCACTGCCCTGGCACACTGCCTCCTTTCTGAGGGTCCTAAAACTTGCTCACACTCTCCAGTTTCATTTCCCTCTTCGTAAAGATGTAATTCCATTATTTTTAATATTTTTAAAAGATGTATTTATTTTGTAACTCCATTATTTTTAAGTGTGTGTGTGTGTGTGTGTGTGTGTGTGTGTGCACGTGCGCATGTGAGGATGTGTGTGTGAGTATAGCTGCCTGTGGAAGCCAGAGGCATCAGACCCCTTGGGGCTGGAGTTATTGCCACTTGACCTGCTGCTGGCCACTGAACTCCGTCTACCACAAGTACTCTTAACTCCTGAGCCATCTCTTCGGCCCCCTCCCCTTTAACTTCTAATACTCACCGTGCCCTTTCCTGGCGGTTGCTGCATCTGCTCAGAGCCAACTGACATGCTGATCCGTGCCAGTAAGCCCAGGTCTTTGGAGGCTTACAAGCTTGAGGCTAACCTGGGCTACATAGCGAGGCACTGTCTTGGAAGAACAAGATCCAGGGAAGAGGCTCAGTGGCAAAGCATTTGTCCGGCATGTGAGAAGTCCAACAGTGCAAAGCAAAACAAAAAGACTGCAATGTCTTGACAGACTAACAGACTCCCCTCCTTTCAGATCCACTGTGGTCCTAGCTCTACCTGATGCTATTGGCATGTGATTGTGTAGTCTACCTTATATAAATTCAATGAGTGGTGACCCAAAGGACCAGCTTCAGATGCAAAGGAAGAGCTTAAACTGGTCATTTCAGGCAGGCATGGTGGCACACGCCTTTAATCCCAGCACTCAGGAGGCAGAGGCAGGTGGATCTCTGTGAGGTCAAGGCCAGCCTGGTCTTCAAAGAGAGTTCTAGAACAGCCAGGGCTGTTACACGGCACACTGTATCCTACTCAGCGTTTACTGGCTTTAACAATGAGCCTTGGCTGTATGTTACACACTTTGCAACACTCCTGCAAAGCAAATGGAAAGAGAGGGGATGAGAAGAGTGATGTAAAACACAGTGTGAAATCAGAAAGTGTCCCCCAAAAAATCTGGATTTGTAAAAATAACATCAGTTTCTAAAGCAAAGCCGGACAGAGAGAGCAAGCTTCACCAAGCGACTGGGCCTCTGTGAAGTTGTCCTCTACTGCCAGACTTGACGGAACTGTTGAATATGTTCTTAGCAAGTCAACTGCTGTCAGTGAGAAGGAAAAATATCTCTGGATTTCCTGTGAAAAAGCAGAGATTGAGCCGGGCGGCAGTGGCACACGCCTTTAATCCCAGCACTCGGGAGGCAGAGGCAGGCGGATCGCTGTGAGTTCGAGGCTAGCCCGGTCTACAAAGTGAGTCCAGGACAGCCAGGGCTACACAGAGAGACCCTGTCTTGAAAATAAAACAAACAAAAATTGACGGAAGAAAAATGTTCTGAATATTTAGTATGTTAAGGTTAGCATTTTTGCTTTTGTCCCTCTAGTAACAGGCACATGTCAGGCCATAATTGGATTGCATTTATTCTTGTATCTGTTTACATTTTTCTATAACAATGCTTCTTTATTCCTCTATTTCTCTATAGTTTCTTACAGATTTGGGTTAAAACAAAACAAAACAAAAAACCTTTTCCTATAAGGGAAAATACAGATGTTAACACTCTTACCCAAATCCCTTCAGGGAGCTGAGGGGCCGATAGAAGCCAAACCCAGGCTGGGATGCTACTCAGTGGTAGGCCACCTGTCTGGCAGGGGCAGGTGCCCGGTTCCCTTTCAGTGTGGCAAACCAGCCCAACCCAGCTGTGTGACATAACTGTTGTGAGCATAGGTCTGTGTGTTCTGTGGGTGAATGTGTGCGTGTTTATGCACGTGGGTGCGTGTGGAAGCCAGCGTTTGGCAGTGAGTTACTTTTTCAGTAGTCTCTACTGCCTGGCATTTATGTGGGTGCTAGGTCTGAACTCCAGTCCTGTGCTGGCTGGACCAGCTCCCTGCCATTAGGTCCCTCCTAGAATTAGCAGCATCCTTTTATTTCCTCAAACTCACTAAATACTGAACAAAGGCTTTTGCTTGTGGGTTTTTTGTTTGTTTGTTTGGTTGGTTGGTTTTTAAGGAAATCTATGTAATACCTTTATGTTGGCCGTGCTTTTTAGTCTGCTCAGGATTCTAACCATGATTTGCCATTAACCCTTACCTATCTTTAACTTCTATAGGATCCCCCCCTTTGGAGGCTTTCCTTAGGCCAACCTCTCCTCACTGTTGCCTCCATTAGATCTAAACCGGTCCCCATGATAGTCTTCTCCCGTCCTGAACGATTCCTTCTGCACTGGTTCCTGCTTGTCATGGTACAGTCCTCCAGCGTGTTTGGGGTTTGCTGACCTTCTCCCTCACCGGACTTGAGCACAGTGGTTCCTGGTGAGTACTGGGAAGCACCCAGGATGGTGGAACGTTTTGTGTCATTCGTAAACTGCTGCTGGAAGTTTGCTGAGGTCAACAGTGAGCTTGTTTTTATTGTCTCTGGAGTCTTTCTCGTTCCTAGTCACAGCGTGAATGGCCTGCGGCTGACTGTCCATGGCACTACAGGCAAATGTTCATAGGAGACCTAAGGACACAGCAACCCAGCGCAGAGTACAAGGCCTTGTTGCCAGAGAATGCCAAGTTTAACTGTTAGCCCAAGATTTAACTTTTTTTTGGTGGTAGTGGGGGGTTGTTTCCAGACAGGGTTTCTCTGTGTAGCCTTGGCTGTCCTGGACTCACTTTGTCATCTAGGCTGGCCTTGAACTCACAGAGATCTGCCCGCCTCTGCCTCCCGAGTGCTGGGATTAAAGGCATGCGCCATCACACCCAGCTAAAACATTAACTTTAAAATTGTAGTATGAATGTGGTGATTTGAAGGAGAATGACCCCCATTGGCTCTTATATAGTCAAATACTTGGTCCCTAGTTAGTGGAACTGTTTTGGGAAGGAGTAGGAGGTGTGGCCATTTTGGAGGAGGTGTGTCACTCCAGACCCAGTCTCCTCTCTCCCTCTCCTGCCCCCATCTCTCCTCCCTCTTCTCTCTCTCTCTCTCTCTCTCTCTCTCTCTCTCTCTCTCCCTCCCTTCCTCTCTCCCCCCCTCCCATGCTCCCCACGGTGATGATCATGGATTGCGCATGCTCCCTATGGTAATGCTCATGGACTCGCCCTTTGAAATTGTAATCCCCCCTCCGATGTAACACTTTCTGAAGCCAGTCATAGTGGCACACGCCTTTAATCCCAGTGCCTGGGAGGCAGAGGCAGGCGAGTCACGGTGAGTTCGAGGCCAGCCTGGTCTACAAAGAGAGTTCCAAGACATCCAGATCTGTTACACAGAGAGACCCTGTCTCGAATCTCTCCCCCAATTTCTTTGTAAAATTAAAATAATAATGTTGAACAATAAAAATGAACCCTGGCAGAGGCAGGCGGATCGCTGTGAGTTCGAGGTCATCCTGGTCTACAAAGTGAGTCCAGGACAGCCAAGGCTACACAGAGAAACCCTGTCTCGAAAAAACAAAAAAACAAAAAAAACAAAAAAAAAAAAATGAACCCTGCCAGGGCATGATGAACTGTTCTTGCCATCCAGCCATGATTCAGTGGTGCATGCCTGTAATCCAATACGTGGCAGTCTGTAGGAGGAGGGTTCCCAAGAGCTTAAGGATAGCCTAGGCTACATAATGAACCCCAAACCAGCCTGGGCTACAGAATGAAAGCCTGTCTCAAAACCAGACAAATGAACAACAGATCAGGCTCAACTAACTTCTTTTTCTGTTCTTTTTTGATGTGAGCTTGGTATATATGTTTTGTGGGTTTTTTGTTTGCTTGTTTGGTTTTGCTTAACATTGTTGAAAGCACCGGGCATGGTGGCGCACACCTTTAATCCCAGCACCCAGGAGGCAGAGGCAGGCGGATTGGGTGTGAGTTTGAGACCAGCCTGGTCTACACAGTGAGTCCAGGACAGCCAAGGCTAACACAGAGAAACCCTGTCTTGAAAAACCAAAAACAAACAAACAAACAAACAAACAAAAACATTGTTTGAAAGCATCCTCTTGGCCTGGGAGGATGGCAGAGTGGTTAGGAGGGCTTGCTATTCTTCCAGAGGACAGGGTTCAGCTCAAAGCCCCCCAGGGATGGTTCATGAGCAGCAGTGATTATTGCTCCTTCTGGTACCTTCTTCTGGCATCCACAAACACCTAGGCACATATGTGCATACCTCCTCACATATGCATAGTTTTAAAAATCTTTTTATAAAACATTTTTTCAGTGGGTGGGGTGGCATGTACCCTTGAAGATAGAGGCAGGTGGATCTCTGTGAGTTGCAGGCCTGGCAAAGGTATAAATAAAGTGATGCCCCCAAAACAAAAAAACAAACAAACAACAACAACAACAACAACAAAAAACCAAGTGGCGCACGCCTTTACCCCAGCACTAGGGAGACAGAGGCAGGCGGATCACTGTGAATTGGAGGCCAGCCTGGTCTACAGAGTGAGTCCAGGACAGCCAAGGCTATAAGAAACCTTGTCTCAAAAAACAAAACAAAGACAAACAAACAAAAAACCAAGAAAACACACACACACACACACACACACACACACACACACACACACCAGCATTTTCTCATGGTATTAGAAACTTTAAAAGCATGGTTCTTGGGGGAGTTGAGAAGGCTCAGTGGACATGTCTAAGACTGGGAGCATGAGTTTGTTCCCAGGACGCACCCCTTTTTCATTTTGAGACAGTCTCATTTTGTAGGCATGCTAGCCTCGAATTCACACCAGTTGCCCAACTTGCAGATTTATAAAAGCTTGAAAGGACTCCATTTGTCAAGTGTCTTAGCTATTGGTGCCGCTCAGAGCACTGATGTCTTTCAGGAGTGGATGGTTTACCCTGACCCTCTTTATTCCCTCTCTTTTCTCTAAGAGCTCCGTCCGGTTACCTAGCTATTAAGACCACAAGGGCCCACTTTAACCAGAAAGCTGCTTTCCATGCCCTGAACAGCAGAGCCATGTTAGCTAAGTCAGGTGTGTGAGGAAGATACAGACCCCAGAGAACCTGGTCAGATTTATAGTATATCATATATCAAGAACTCCACTTTAGCCGGGCGGTGGTGGCACACACCTTTAATCCCAGCACTCGGGAAGCAGAGGCAGATGGATTGCTGTGAGTTCGAGGCCAGCCTGATCTACAAAGTGAGTCTAGGAAAGCCAAGGCTATACAGAGAAACCCTGTCTCGAAAAAAACCAAAAAAACCAAAAAAAAAAAAAAAAAGAACCCACTTTAAAAAAATGAACTCAAATAGTTCACAAAAGAGGAAACATATTGTGCTAAAAGACTGGGGGGGGGGGGCTGGGGAGAGAGGGGAGTTCTACTTCAGTGGTAACAAAAGAAATGCAAATTTAAAAAAACCCAAGTACCATTTTCATCTATAAACCTTGTATTAAAAGTTTTAAAGAAGAACGAAAAAAAGAAAAGAAAAGAAAATTCTCAAACAAACAAGCAAACAAATTAGTCAGCTGGGCATGGTGGCGCTTGCCTGTGATCCCACCATTGTGGGAGGCATAGACAGGTGAATCTCTGTGAGTTTGAGGCCAGCCTGGTCTACAAAGTGAGTCCAAGACAGCTCCATTTGGTCTCCCATCTAGCCTTGGCTGTTCTGGACTCGCTTTTTAGACCAGGCTGGCCTCAGACTCACAACAATCCACCTGCCTCTGCCTCCGAGCACGCTGGGATTAAAGGTGTGCGCCACCATGCCTGACTTGGTCTCCCGTCTTTAATAGGCACATTTAAGTGAGGACGGGCTGTGTGGGACTAGGGATTTCGTTTTTAACCAGGCCATGGAAGGGGAAAGCTGTGATCTCACAGCACCGTGACATCACCAGTCAAGCAGCTCCTTGTGAGTCAGAGCTGCTTAGCACGCAGGGAGTGCGTCCTGGCATGGACTGGAACAGAAGTCAGGCTTTGAGGTTGAAGGTGAGTGTGGGGAATACCAGACCGGAACCTGACATTTGATGCTCCTTTCCTAACAGATCCTTTTCACAGAAACAAGAACCGAAATGCACAGTGAGCAGGCATGCAAAACAGGCCGCTATTTCAGTTTGAATCATGAACAGGGCCACTGTGGGCCATGTGAAACTAGGGTCAAAAGGAAACTGAACACTGGGCCATGAGCAGGCTATGGTGACATTGTCCGAATAACTGGACACTGTTTTTGGTTTTTTTTTGGTTTTTTGGTTTTTTGAGACAGGGTTTCTCTGTGTAGCTTTGACTGTTGGCCTGGAACTCACAGCGATCTGCCTGCCTCTCCCTCTCAAGTGCTGGGATTAAAGGCATCCGCCATCACCACCCAGCTAACCGGACACTCTTAGCATGAGCTACGCTGGGAGCTAGGCCACGGGGCAGAACTTTGGAGCATTCTTTTCCTGCTTAGAACAGGGATCCGTAGCTCTCCTCTCTCCTCTTCCTCGGGGTCCCTGCAGTCCCCTTGGTCACCCAGCAGGCTCAGCACTATATTGCCTCTTAAGGCAATGCTGCCCTGTCACCCAGGGTTCAGGCCCTCACCCTCCCACCACAGGACCACAATAGCCTGCTGTGTTGCCAGGGGCCTGGGCACCACTCCACTCTGAGCAACTGGGTCACCCACAGTGTTCACGTACTAACAGCTCAGCCATGCCAGGCTGGCCAGTGTGCTTCAAATTCATTCTGCTTTCTTTGGCCTTCCAGAACTGGATGGCTCTGATGGAAAGAATTTGCAGAGGCTGTGGAGTGGCTCAGTGGGTAAAGGCGCCAGTGGCCAAGCCCGACAGACTGAGTTTAGTCCCTGGGACTTGACTCCACATATATGCCATGGTACATGCACAAAGACAGACCAAAAAGTAAATAAAAAGGTAGTGTTTCCTTTTCTTATTTCTTTCTTTCTTTCTTTTCCTTCTTTCCTTTTTTTTTTTTTCCCCAAGACAAGGTTTCTCTGTGTAGCGTTGGCTGCCTTGGACTCACTTTGTAGACCAGGCTGGCCTCAAACTCACAGCGATCTACTTGCCTCTGCCTTAGGCGTGTGCCACCACACCTGGCTCTCCTTTTCTCTTTCTTTCTTCCTTTCTTTCTTTTTTTAAAGAAAGGCTCTGCAGCTCCCCCCGCCCCATCTTGAAGGATCTACTACTTAGCTTTTATGGTCAATTTGACACAACTTATAGCCACTGGGAAAGGGGAATCCTGGTTGAAGAATTGCCTCAGTCAAGTTGGCCTATAGCCTTGTCTGTAAGGAGCTGTCTCAATTGATGATTTATGTGCGTAGCCACAGCTCACTAAGGGCCCTAGGACAGGTGGTCCTGGGTTGTGTAAAAAAGCTAGCTGGGAGTGAGTGAGTGAGTGAGCAAGCCTTCCTCCACAGTTTCTGCACCAGCCTCCTGCCTAGAGTTCTGCCCGACTTACCTCAGTGATAGACTGCTGCCTGGAAATATAAACTGAAATAACCCCTTCTTCCCCCACACCTCCTGCCCCTCGCCAAGTGTTTTTGGGGGGCAGTGTTTTATCAGAGCAACAGAAATCAAACTAGGGCAAAGGGATTCTCCCTTGGTGAGGCACTTCCCACTTTCTATCCTGAGCCGCTCGCCTCCCCAGAAAGCACTCCCAAACCACAACTGGTACCCAATATCTGCCCACTGGAAGCTTCTTCTGATCATCTCTCCTATGGTCATCCAAAAGCAAATATCACTCAAGGGGCTGGAGAGACGGCTCTGTAGTTGAAAGCACTGGCTGTTCTTGCAGGGGACCTGGGTTCACTTCCCAGCGCCCATATATCTGTTCACAGCCATCTCTAAGTCCAGTCCCAGGAAACTGTTGCCCTCTTCCTGTGGGGCACCAGGCATGCATGTGGTGCACATACATACATGCAGACAGACACTCATATACTCATGTACATAAAAATAAATAAATAAATTTATCGGTGAGCTGAGGTGCACACGCCTTTAATCTCAGCACTTAGGAGGCAGGGGCAGGAGGATCTCTGTGGGTTAGAGACCAGCCTGGTGTACAGAGTGAGTCCAGACCAGCCAAGTCTACACACAGAGAAACCCTTTACGGAAAAACCAAAAACCAAAACCAATCAAACAAACAAAAGATTTCATTCAAACCCAGTTGTCTTCTAACCAGGGAAACTTGTGGAATATTTAGAAGATGTAAATTAATATGAGTGTGAGTCCTGAAAGTGTTTTCAATACATAGCAGGCACTAAATGCCCTTAATTTAGTTGAAATAATATGCAAAGATGCTCCTGAGAGCCATTTAATTTAAAAATTATACATGCATAAAAATGACAAAAATCTCACACTTTGACTTGGACCTAAGTTTAGGCCTAGGCATTTTAGTTACTTGGACAGCTCTCTTCACTTCGCTAAACTGCTTTACCTATACAGAGAAGATAAAATCTGCTCCAGAGGGCCCTTGAGAAGATTAAATATGACACTTTATGTAAACGAGCTACACTTGTTCACACTGGATGAGTAATCACCAGTGAGGGCTGGTGAGGCGGCCAAACTAGCAAAGGAACTTGCCGTGGAGCTGGGTCCCCAAAACCCACGTGAAGGTAGAAGAACCCCAACTCCACGAAGTTGTTCTCTGACTACCACACACGTGCCACACACGTACATACATTATAAACACATAAAGTAAGAATTGTGAACCGGTGGTGGTGGTGCATGCCTTTAATCCCAGAACTCAGGAGGCAGAGGCAGGTGGATCTCTGAGTTTGAGGCCAGCCTGATATACAGAGCAAGTCTAGGACAGCCAGGGCTACACAGAGAAACCCTGTCTCAAAAAACAAAAACAAAAACAGAGAATTGTTAAAAGAATTTTGAAAAAACATTTACCTTTATAGAGGAAGACAAAAGCTTTTGTTTTGTTTTGTTTTGTTTTTCTAGACAGGGTTTCTTTGTGTAGCCTTGCTTGGTCTGGCCTTGAACTCACAGAGATCCGACTACCTTTGCCTCCCAAGTGCTGGGATCACAGGCGTGCACCACCACTGACTGACTGTTTTTGTTTTTCAAGACAATTTGCTTGGTGTTTGTTTTTTATTTTGTAGCCCTGGCTGTCCTGAAACTCACTCTGTAGACCAGGCTGGCCTCGAACAAGGAGATCCACCTTCTGCCTCCTAAGTGCTGGGATCAAAGGCATGTGCTACTGCTGCCAGTGAATGTTTAACTTTTCTTTCAATGTTTATTTTTATTTTATGTGCATTGGTATTTTGCCTGCCTACATGTCTGTGTGAGAATGTTGGATCTCCTGGAACTGGAGTTACAGGCAGGGGTGAGCTACCGTGTGGGTGCTGGGAACTGAACCCTGGTCCTTTCGAAGAACACCTAGTTCACCTTAACCACTGAGCCATCTCTCCAGACCTCCCAAAATAACATTTTTGAAAGCAGTATAAAACAGTCATATAGTCAGTTGTGGTGTCCCATGCCTATAATCCCAGCACTTGAGAGGCAGAGACAGGAGGATCACTGTGAGTTCAAGGCCAGCCTGGTCTACAAAGAGAGTTTCAGGACAGCCAGAACTATCACACAGACTTCCCCTCCCCACATTTAAAAAAAAAAAAAGTCATATAACTTCTAAAAAAGTATTTAGTAATACCTGCTCAAAAGTGGTCAATCTGGGCCAGGTGTAGTGGCAAATGCCTTTAATCCCAGCATTTGGGAGGCAGAGGCAGGTAGATTGCTGTGAGTTCAGGGCCAGCCTGGTCTACAAAGTGAGTCTAGGACAGCCAAGGCTACACAGAGAAACCCTGTCTCAAAAAATGAAAAACAAACCAAAACAAAACAAAAACCCAAAAACAACAACAAAAGAAAAAACAAAAAAGAAAAACCGGAATCCCACAAATTGTCCTCTGATCTCCAAATGCACACCATGGTGGGTGCATGTCTGCACACTGACAAAATTTTATATATATATTTTTTTTTTAAATTTTTTTATTTTTTATTTTTTAAGCCGGGCAGTGGTGGCTCATGCCTTTAATCCCAACACTTGGGAGGCAGAAGCAGGAGGATCTCTGTGAGTTCAAGGCCAGCCTGGTCTACAGAGAGAGTTCCAGGACAGCTAGAGCTGTTACACAAAGAAGCCCTATCTCAACCCCCCCCTCCCGCCCCAAAAAGTGCTCAATCATATTTCCTAGGACCCAGCCATTTCATTCTTAGGACCATATCCACAGGGGATTTTTATGTACATTTGTTTCCCAAACCATGCACCAAAACATTCTTAGCCACAGCTGTGTGCGTGTGAGAACCAACCTCCAAGTCCAGGTGTAGAAGTATGAAAGCGTCTTCTCCCGGTGCAAACCACAGCTTTGCCGGACAACAGTGTGAGTCTCATCTACATAATACTGAGCCTAGGAAAGCAGACGCTTCCAGTCCTAGTTAGCCGACACTCACAAACATTTGTGGATCTATGGTGAGTGACCTTCCACTGATGAAACCCCAGTCCGTGCTGGTTCACGTCTGTAATCCCAGTTTCTTTAATTTGGGTGCTGGTTCTACCAGTGAAATTTGTGGAATAGTACTTTCCTTCCTTCCTTCTTCTTTCTTTCTTTCTTTCTTTCTGTTTTTGTTTTGTTGAGACAGAGTTTCTCTGTGTCACCCTGGTCCCTTTGTAGACCAGCCTGGCCTCTGCCTCCCGAGTGCTGGATTTAAAGGCATGTGCCACAACGCCCGGCTTTTCTTTTACCTTTTTTTTTTGGTTTTTCAAGACAGGGTTTCTCTGTGTGGCCTTGGCTATCCTAGACTCACTTTATGGACCAGGCTGGTCTTGAACTCAGAGATCCGCCTGCCTCTGCCTCCCTGAGTGCTGGGATTTCAGGCATATGCCACCACACCCGGCAACCCTAGTACTTTCTATGCATCTAACACATCGCAATACATAATTTCTTAGAAAATGGTGTAAAAATAATCTAATTATTTTGTAACCAGCTCAATGGAGTTTGGTTTGAGCCCATTCTCAGAGACTGCACAAAAGCTCAAGCAGTTTGCATATGTTCCTATTTTCTCCGTCCCTTGAATACCTGCAGGACACAGGTGTGGCCTGATCTCCTACCGCATGAGAGCTGATGTCTAGACAGCGCGGCCACCCTGAAGGGCTGGCTCATTACTTTCTGGGTCTTCCCAGTTCTTGTCCACCAATCACGGGATTTTCCAGTCTGCAGAACTGTTGTACATATTTATATCTAATGAATAGCATATCATTTGGGTAAAACCCCAGCACATATGACTGAAAAGAGATGTGTTCCCCATATATATGGAACAATAAAATATTTCAACAAAACAATACTTCTTACACTCATGCCGGAAGCCTTCCACTGCCTTCTACAACATAAGCTCCACAAGAGCAGGAATTTCATTTCATTCATTGCTTAATCTTTTTTTGTTTTTTTTTTCAAGACAGAGTCTCTCTGTGTTAGCCTTGGCTGTCCTGGACTCGCTTTG
Organism: Acomys minous; assembly: GCF_964271855.1. Taxonomy (NCBI): domain Eukaryota; kingdom Metazoa; phylum Chordata; class Mammalia; order Rodentia; family Muridae; genus Acomys; species Acomys minous. The sequence goes on from NC_140494.1 coordinate 104,387,919, forward strand.
TAGACCAGGCTGTCCTCGAACTCACAGCAATCCTCCTGCCTCTGCCTCCCAAGTGCTGGGATTAAAGGCATGCACCACCACACCTAGCACTTAATCTTATTTTACTCACAATTTCAGTACCAAGAGCATATGGAACAGTCTCTGGGATATGATGGGGAAACAATAAAAATTTCTTTTTTTGAGACAGAGCCTTACTTTGTAGCCCCAGTGGGTCTTGAACTAGTAACCAATCCTTTAATTTGCTTCCTAAGTTCTAGGAGTATAGCACTCCAGGCTTAAAAGGGTTAAAGTTACTGTTTTTTGTTTGCTTGTTGCTTGTTGTTTGGTTTGGGTTTTGTTCATTTTTTTTTTTAAGATTTATTTATTTTGTATACAGTATGCATAGATCACATTACAGATGGTTGTGAACCACCATGTGGTTGCTGGAAATTGAACTCAGGACCTCTGGAAGAGCAGCCCGTGCTCTTTTTTTTTTATTTAAGATTTATTTATTATTTATACAGTATTCTGCCCACACGTGTGCCTGCCCACCAAAAGAAGACACCAGATCTCATTACAGGTGGTTGTGAGCCACCATGGTTGCTGGGAATTGAACTCCGGACCTTCGGAAGAGCAGACAGTGCTCTTAACTTCTGAGCCATCTCTCCAGCCCCAGCCAGTGCTCTTAACCGCTGCGCCATCTCTCCAGCCCCTGGGTTTTGTTCTTTTCTTTCCTTTTATTTCTTGGCCAGGATCTCATGTAACCCAGGTTGATGTTCATCACAGTACACACCCGAGGATGGCCTTGAGCTTCTGACTGGGCTGAAGCCTGAATGAGCCAGCTTTGCCTTGGTTTGGCCCTCGGTCTTCAGTTGGCTTAGCCTGTGACCCTTGACCTTGTAGCCACCAATCAACTTTCCAGGCTTGGGCAGGGCTTGCGGGTGGGACTTTTGACATCTTGAATGTGATTTCCTGAGGCATCTCGACAGCCCGGCAAGGTACCAACTGCCTTGGCTTTGTAGGTATTTGCTCCAGGCCCTTCCTGCTCTTCTTTGCAAAACACACACAGTCCTCAGGAGCTTCGGGTCAACCTCCTTGAAAGATTCAAAGTTCTGTGACCTGGGTTACTTGATGCCATTTCTGTGCCATGTTGGGGATTGGTGTGTGAGGTGTGGTCTTGGACTTGGTCACGTATGCGTCATAATCTGCAGCTCCCAGGAAGGCTTTCTCCCCCCCCCCCACCTCTCTCTCTCTCTCTCTCTCTCTCTCTCTCTCTCTCTCTCTCTCTCTCTCTCTCTCCATATTCTCATGGAACCCTAACTGACCTAATCTGTAGCTGGGGGGTATCTCTTTACTGATTCTCCTGCCTCATACCCCAATGCCAAAAATGTCTCGAATTAAACCATTATATTCTAAGAGAAGTAGCAAGGAGGATGAGAGAGTATTTTCTAGAATCAGGCTACTTTGCTACAAATCCCATCTCTGCCACTTGCTAGCAAGGTGATATGAAACACATTATTTAATTTATCCATGCCTCAGTTCCCTCATATGTGGTTAGGATCAGAATGAAGTTTAAAGAGCACTTGCAAAGCCAATGTGTGGAATTGTTTGGTGACAGTGTACCAAAATGTTCATTAGAATCTAAATAAATGAAATACTTTTGAATAAAAGTCTGGATCCCAGCAAAATTTGCTGTAACAATAGTCAAGTTTATTATAAAATTTATATGGAAAGGAGGCTAGAAAGTTGGCTCAGTGGGTAAGAACACTTGCTTGATGTTGGGGTTTGAATAAGAAATGTCCCCCACAGGCTTCTGTACTTGAACACTTGGTTCCCGGTTGGCAGTTCTGTTTGGGGAGGTTGTGGGTATTAGCATACAGCTCCCAGTCTGCCTAGCAACCTGTGATGTCATTACCTGCCCACTACTAGGTGTGCCAGCTGCCCAGGATATAAAAAGGGCCACCCCACCTCATCTCCCTCTCTTGCTTCTCTCTTACCTCTCTTCCTCTCTGTCTGTCTGTCTGTCTCTCTCTCTGGGGTGCCCTTCTCCCTTCTCTGTTCTCCCATGTGTCTACAAATAAACTTCTCCATCCCATATCTGTTGCCTGGTATCTTATTTTTCATATTTAATATTGGTGGATCCTTAGGAGGTAGGACTTTGCTGTATTGTACAGGCTCCTTTATTCAGAGATGGTGCTTTTCTTTGTTTTTTGTTTGATTGTTTGGTTTTGGTTTTGTTTCTGTTTTGTGGCAGGGTTTCTCTGTGTAGTCCTGGCTTATCCTGGAACTCACTATGTAGACCAGGCTGGCCTTGAACTCACAGAGTTCCATCGACCTCTACCTCTCAGGCACTGAGACTAAAGGTGTACGCCACCATGTCTGGCTCAGGGATAGTTCTTGGTTTTTGTTTTGGGGGGGGGGTGTTTTGTTTTGCTTTCGCGATAGGGTTTCTCTGTGTAGCCTTGACTGTCCTAGACTCACTTTGTAGAACAGGCTGGCCTCGAATTCACAGACATCCGCCCGCCTCTGCCTCTCAAGTGCTGGGATCAAAGGCGTGCGCCACCACGCCCGGCTTTCGGGGATAGTTCCTAACCTCTTCAGAGAATATAGAAGAGTTATTGGCTGGGGAGATGGCTCAGTGGTTGAAAGTTCATGCTGCTCTTCCAGGGGACCCATATTTAGTTCATCACCCACACGGGGTACCTCACAACTATCTATAACTCAGCTCCAGGAAGAGCTGAGGCCTCCCACCTGCACTCGTGTGCACATACACACATGCACATAATTAAAAATAACAATAAGTCTTTTAAAAATAGGCAAGGGAGATGATGGCTCAGTGGTTAAGGGCACCTGCTGCTCTTGCAAAGGATCCAGGTTTGGTTCCTGGCACCTACATGTAGCTCACAACTACCTATAACTCCAGTCCCAGGGGGTCCGACACCCTTTCTCAGCTCTGCAAGCACTAGACACATGCTTGGTGGTGCAAGTGTGGTACATCCATAAATACAGACAAATACTAACACACACAAAATAAAATAAATAAATCTAAGATTTAAAAAAAAAAAAGTATATTGCCAGGCAGTGGTGGCGCACGTCTTTAATCCCAACACTTGGGAGGCAGAGGCAGGTGGATCCCTGTTAGTTCGAGGCCAGCCTGGTCTACAGTGCAAGTCTAGGACAGCCAAGGCTACAGAGAGAAACCCTGTCTTGAAAAACCAAAATAAATAAATAAGTATATTGCAGAAGAAAAATATCTAAATCTTTAAATACAAATGTTTCACACTTATCCATTTTGTGTGGTGTGCAAACACTCTCTGTTACCAAGGCTTGCAGGAGGGAGTCAGTCAGAGGACAACTTGCAAAACTCATTTCTTTCTCTCTTGCCACCATGTGGGTCCTCCTGGGGATGGAACTCACATTACCAGGTTAGGCAGCAAGTGCCTTTGTCCACTGAGTCATTTTGGTGGCCTTGCTGCCACGGCTGCCTCCTCCCGCCCCTCCTCTTCTCCTTCTTGAGTCTCATGTTGCTCACGCTGGCCTCAAATTTGCTCTGTAGCTGCAGATGCTGTGATTAGTCCTCCTGCCTTTGCCTCTGCCTCCCAAATGCTGGGATTAAGTGTGTGAATAAAACCAGTGGCTTCTATAACTGTTAACTAAGAAAGTCTACAACCTGATTTCTTAAGGTCCATTAAGGATGTTGTAACCTGGGGATTTGTGTTTCTCTTTATTTCCCCACCTGGCCTATTTCCTTTTTTCAAAGGTACTTTGGTTGCCATAGAAACAGAAACAAACACAACTAGTTTCCTCTAATTGAAGGGCTGGATTCCACCCTGAGCTCTGCCCGCAGACACAGCTGTGTGACCCGTTACACCTCCCCACTGCACTCCTCCCCGACTTTGTGCCCTCATCTCCCACTCCTGGTCTGGCTGCACTCTTGTTAAGTGTGGATCGCTGTGGGAGTGTTTGCCTCCAGCTCACACACGGAATGTGCAAACCAAACTCTCATCGTATTGATTAACGCTTGCAAAAGCCCAAGGTATTTTATAGACCTCTGTTGATAGGTCATTGGCACTGGGGCTACTTTGGGTGTTTCTGGGAGTTTTTTTTTTTTTTTCCCTTATTAGATAGCTGTGTAAAAGTACTTTTTGTGCATGGGTGTCTAAGTAGCATAGATGATGCAAAAGTGCTGAAAGGGGTGCACATTAGGGTAGCTCTATCATCCTCTGAAGTGTGGTGAAGGAAATAGAGTGCCCAAGGGCAACTGCAAGCTGAAAAGCTCACGTATGGACAATTTCTGTCTTTCCTTCTTCTCTGTCTCCTTTCCTCCTAAGACCTCCTAACTTGGGGAGGGGGGGAAAAGACTTCCTTACTTGGGGAAGGATTTGATCACAGACCATAACAGGCCTGGAGAATAGGTGGAATTCTAAGTGAGTGGTTCTCAACCTCCCTAATGCTCCAACCCTTTAATACAGTTCTTCATGCTGTGGTGACCCTCATCCATAACATGATGGTTGCAGCTCCTTCATAACTGTAATTTTGCTACTGTTATGAATCGTGATGTAAAATATCTGATATACAGGATATCTGACATGTGACCCCTGTGAAAGGGTCATTAGACCCCAAATGGGTGGAGACCCACAGGTTGAGAAACACTGCTCTAAACAGACTCCCTGGAATGTGCTGATAGTGTGTTGCTGGTATAACCACTGTCAACAGGAAAGTCAGTGCATCGGGCACCTGCTGGTCAGCCACTACTGTGATTCTTCCAACACACACACACACACACACACACCCTCCTAAAGAGGAAATTGCAAAAGAGAACTGAAGAGATGAAACACAGATTTACAGTGAGGGGCATGTTTACATCCTTCATGAGGAGTGTGAGCATATTTTTAGGCCAAGCAAGTTTACCATGAGAACATCCACAGTTCTGGGCGTGGTGGCACACACTTTTGATCTCAGCACCGGGGAGGCAAAGGCAGGCAGAGCTCTGTGAATTCCAGGCCACCCTGGTTTACACAGTGAGTTCCAGACAGCCAGGGCTACATAGAGACCTTGTCTTTAAAAAAAAAAAAAAGGAATACATCTGTTAAACCATTTGTTTTTATTCCAAATGTCTCAGAATTCTACACTTCTGGCTTAGTTGGGTTTTCTATTGTCATGACCATGGCAACTCTTATAATGGCAAATATTTAATTGGCACTAGCTTACACTTCAGAGGTTTTGTGCATCATCATCATGGTAGGAAGCATGGCAGCATGCAGCAGGCATGGGGTGCTGGAGAGGTTAGCCAAGAGAGAGTTCTACATTTGGATCAGCAGGCAGCAGTGAGCCCCTAAGCCTGATTTGAGCTTCTGAAACCTCAAAGCCCACCCCTTAGTGAACCACTTTCTCCAACAAAGCCACACCTACTCAAACAAGGCCACATCTCCAATAGTGCCTCTCCTTAGGGGTCTATAGGGGCTATTTTTGTTCAAACCACCACAGCACCTAAACTTTTGGAGCGGTATGCATATGCGTGCTTGCATGTGTGTTCACATGTGTATGAATGTGTGTAGGAACACATGTGTGTCGAGGCAAAAGGTTGAAACTTAGTAGCTTCTGGATCATTCTCCACTTTATCTATTGAAGCAGAGACTCTCTGTTGAACACAGAGCTTGCTGATTTGGCTAGACTAGCCCAACTGCTTGTTCCAAGGATCCCACCTCTGTCTCCCAAGCACTGGGATTCTAAGCAGACCGCTGCACCTGCCCAACATTTACATGGGTATAACCCTTGGTGTACTGTATGGCTTCTTCACCTGCCAATAAACAGCTGATTGGCCTACGGTAAGACATGAAATAGGAGGGATGAGTCACAGTCGAGAGCGTGAATGCTGGGATAGAGGGAAGCACATGGGAGATTGGCCCTGGGACACTGAGGAGGACAGACCCATGAAACCTGAGCAGAGGTAACCAGCTACAGGCAGAACTTAGAACAGAATAAACAGGATGTTAGTTATGAGCAAGTCAGGGAACATGCCCAGCTATATTGGCCTAGGCTTTTGCAAATCTGTGTAAGTCTCAGCCATTATTTCTGGGAATAAGGGCGTGGGTGGAAAACGTGGGTTACAGAAAACCACCTTTTTCACATGGGTGCTGGGGATCTGAACTCAGGACCTCGGGCTGTATAGTCATCTCCCTAGCCCACTTCTAACGTTTTTTTTTTTTTTCATTTTTAATAATATTTATGTGTGTGGGTATATGCATGTGAGTGCAGTTGCCCATAGAGGCCAGAAGATGGCAACAGAGCCCCTGAAGCTGGAATTTCAAGTGGTTGTGACCTACCTGATCTGGATGCTGGGAATCAAGCTCAGCTCCTCAGCAAGAGCAGTTTGCACTCTGAACCTCTGAGCCATTTCTCCAGCCCCAACTAATAAAATTTTTGTGTGGGATTTTCATGGAAAATTTTTTTCTCTGCCACATTCTCTGTCCACTCCCACTTTTCTTTGTTCTTGGGTAGAGCTTACTTAAGACAAACTTTCTTGTCATGGCTTCTTTCTTTTTCTTTTCTTTTTTCTTTCTTTCTTTCTTTTTTTTTTTTTTTTTTGAGACAATGTTTCTCTGCGTTATCTTGGCTGCCCTGTACTCACTTTGTAGACCAGGCTAGCCTTGAACTTACAGTGATCTGCCTGCCTCTGCCTCCCGAGTGCTGGGATTAAAGGCACGCGCCATCACTGCTCAGCCTGCTTTCTTATAGAGCTCAGGGCCACCAGCCAAAGCATGGCAGCACCCACAATGGGCTGGGTCCTTCCCTATCAATCACTAATTTAACAATGCCTTACAGGCTTGCCTACAGCCCAATCTTTTTGGAGGCATTTTCTCAGCTGAGGTATCTTTTTTTGTTGTTTTGTTTTTGTTTTTTGGATTTTTGGAGACAGGGTCTGTGTGTGTTAGCTTTGACTGTCCTGGACTTGCTTTGTAGACCAGGCTGGCCTCAAACTCACAGCGATCCTCCTGCCTCTGCCTCCGAGTGCTGGGGTTAAAGGCGTGCAACACCATACCCGGCACTGAGGTTTCTTCTGCACAATATGTTAAGTGCATTTTGGTCACTGTAGCTCCGCAATCTGCTTCCGGCTCTTCTTACCCTCCTCACATTCGTAACTTCTTTTTAGGTTGATGGTGTCATTTTTGTTTTGAGGGTTTTGTTTGTTTGTTGTTGTTGTTGTAGTTTTTGAGGCCCTGAATTTTCTGCCCCAGTTTTTGAGACAGGGTTTCTCTGTGTAGCCCTGGCTGTCTTAGAACTCACTCTTTAGAACAGGCTGGCCTCGAACTCACAGAGGTCCACCTGCCTCTGCCTCTCAAGTGGTAGGACTACAGACATGTGCCACCACCACCTGGCAAGGCCCTGAATTTTTTTTAGAATTTATTTATTTATTTATTTGGTTTTTCAAGACAGGGTTTCTCTGTGTAGACTTGGCTGTCTAGGACTCACTTTGTAGGCCAGGCTGGCCTCGAACTCACAGTGATCTGCCTGCCTCTGCCTCCTGAGTGCTGGGATTAAAGGCGTGCACCACCATACCTGGCCTCCTTTCTCAAACTTTATTAAATTGAACTCATTTCAGATTTTTCTTGGGCAACTTAATAACCAAAATTATGATGTAATTATCCTTGTAGAGGTGGTGTGTGTGTGTGTGTGTGTGTGTGTGTGTGTGTGTGTGTGTGTAAAAGAAACAAGTCCCCATATTTCCTAAGAGAGTATCCAGGAGGTGATGTCTGAAAAAGGAAAACCAGGATTGGAAAGACACCCCAGCAGTAAAGGAAACACTTGCTCCAGTTGTTTCAACACCCAGCACCACAAACAAAACAACCAAATAAAACTCCAGGAAAACAAAAAACAAGCAAACAAACAAAAATAGTAGGCAGGAATGTAACTGTATTATTTAAACTATGCTGGAAGGCTGAGCACTGTGCACCTTCAGCTAGTGGAGAGAGTGCAGGCAGGAGCAGTACTTCAGCAGAGGAGCCAGAGACCAGCTCAGAGACGTAAGACCTTTCTTTTTCTTTTCTTTCTTTCTTTTTTTTTTTTTTTTGAGACAGGGTCTCTCTGTGTAGCCTTGGCCGTCCTGGACTCACTTTGCAGACCAGGCTGGCCTCGAACTCACATCGATCCGCCCGCCTCTGCCTCCCGAGTGCTGGGATTAAAGGCGTGCACCACCATGTCCGGCTAGTAAGACCTTTCTTATGCACAGATCTGCACGGCAAGTGCTTTACCCACGAAGCAATTGCCCTAGCCCTTAAACTCTTTTGTTTTGTTGTGACAGAAGGTCTCACTATATACCTTTGGCTGGCCTGAAGGTCACAAAATCATAGAGATCAACCTGCCTCTGTGAATTCTCTTTTGTTCCCTTCCTCCCAAGGTGATGGGGCCAGCTAACTATAGGCCAAAACCTCTGAACCCATGAACCAAAGTGTCTCCCCCCCCCCCACCCCCACACACCCCCTACCCCCCCACCCCCCATAAGTTATTTTTCTTGGGTGTCTGTCAGAGCCATGAGGGGTGAAGTAACAGGTAAGCAGCAGCTGGCTGTATACAGAGACACAGTTGAGCCAAACTGTATCACTCAGCTGTGGCAACACAGGGCAAATGTATCAGTGTAGTAAAACCTGACTAAGGCTGCTGTGTCACTAAGACCATGTTAGTGTCTCTTACAAGTGGGTCCCAAGACATTATGCTAACCTTCCTTTCCTGCTGGACTCTTTAGCCACTTTAGTTTAATATCACTTTTCTTTTTCGCTTTTTTTTTATTATTAATTTATTCTTGTTACATCTCAATGGTTATCCCATCCCTTGGATCCTCCCATTCTTCCCTCCCTCCCATTTTCCCCTAGTATCACTTTTTATAACATTTTACTATGATAAAATTCTTTCACTTTGGAAACTTGTGTAGGATTCCTTAACTTTCATGATCTTGACAGTGTGGAGGGGTTTCGCCTGGTTCTACAGGCCAGTTGCTTTGTACACCATCCCTCAGTTTGAGTTTTCTAGTGAGCAGGGTCAAGCTGGGGTCTGGGGTCTGGGGTCTGGGGTCTGGGGTCTTGGGGCTGGGGGCTGGGGGCTGGGGGTTGGGGGTTGGGGGTTGGGGGCTGAGGGTTAGGGGCTGGGGGTTGAGGGCTGGGGGTTGGGGGTTGGGGGCTGGGGGCTGGGGGCTGGGGTCTTGGGGCTGGGGGCTGGGGGCTGGGGGTTGGGGGCTGGGGGCTGGGGGCTGGGGGTTGGGGGCTGGGGGCTGGGGGCTGGGGTCTTGGGGCTGGGGGCTGGGGGCTGGGGGCTGGGGGCTGGGGTCTTGGGGCTGGGGTCTTGGGGCTGGGGGCTGGGGGCTGGGGGCTGGGGGCTGGGGGTTGGGGGCTGGGGGCTGGGGTCTGGGGGCTGGGGTCTGGGGTCTGGGGGCTGGGGGTTGGGGTCTGGGGGCTGGGGGCTGGGGTCTTGGGGCTGGGGTCTGGGGTCTGGGGTCTTGGGTCTGGGGGCTGGGGGCTGGGGGTTGGGGGCTGGGCGGGAACGGCTCAGAAGTGATACTTTGTTCTTGCTGTTAGTGCAGACTGTTTTTAGAAGATAACTGTAAATCTTTCTTACATTTATTTACTTATCTGAGTATGTGCCAATGTGGGTGACCCTGTGTGCCCTGCTCCAAACAGCCACTCCTGACAGCCCCACTGACACTTTTCCCAGTAGTCCTCAAGAGCCCTTCTAGCCCTCTTTACTCCCATGTAGACGTCGGCTTTGCTTTTAGGGAGAAAAGAGAAGACAGGCAGGAAGTAGGCTTTTGCTTGCTGGTTTTTTGTTTTTGTTTTTGTTTGTGTTTTTTTAGTTTTCGAGACAGGGTTTCTCTGTGTAGCCTTGGCTGTCCTGGATTCACATTGTAGACCAGGCTGGCCTCAAACTCACAGAGATCCACCTGCCTCTGCCTCCTGAGTGCTGGGATTATAGGCATGCACCATTACGCCTGGCTTTTTTTCTTTTCTTTTTAAATTTTATTTATTTATTTTAATTAAAAACTTTTTTTTGGCTTTCTATTTTTATTTTTGTTATTTTCTTTTCTTTTGTTTTTGAGGCAGGATCTCACACAGCCCAGGCTAGTCTCAAGGTCACTATGGAGTTGAGGCTGCACTTGACCTCTCCATCATCCTGTCTCTACCTCCAAAGTGTGGGTATTACAAGTAAATACCACAGAGGCATATGATAAACTAAAACCTCTTCCCTTTTTGAGACAGGGTCTCCCTATTAAGCAGCTCTGGCTGTCCTAGAACTCACTATGTAAACCTGGCTGGCCTCCAACTCACAGAGATCCACCTGCCTCTGCCATGACCAGCTTAAATTGACTTTCAATCAGTCTCCCATCAGTCATTTCTGCTTACTGTTGGTAACTAGGAACCCTAAGAACGGTCCATGTTCCTCCCACCTTCAATGACTCAGTGCCAATCCCCCTCTTCCAATCACTAATGTGACTTTCTTCCATCTTCTCATATTTTCCCTGTGCGCATGCTCCATACACCCTATAAAGGCCACCATGGCAAACTGGTCTCTTTTTGTTTTCCATCCCATTCAGATGCAGCCGTTTGCCTCCCTCTCCTCCCCAATACATTACGTACATGAAGTCTGTTGGGAGCTGTGGTTGTGATGGCATACCCTGGCCCTGATGGCCAAGGCAGCATTTTGCCCCCAAACCGTTTCACTTACCCCAACTTCCAGAAGTACCCATGGAAAATCTCGGAAGCCATTGGGAAATTCTTTGGTGAAAAAAAAAAAAAAAAAGGTTGTTTGTTGGCTTCTTCTTTGTCAGCTAAGTGTGTACACTTTCTAGTTGTGCCAACTCCGGTTAGCTTTTGTCCTCTCTCTGGCCTGGTTTTCACTCTATAACCCAGGCTAGCCTGGAACTCACTATGTAGCCCAGGCTGGCATTGAACTCAGGATACTTCTACCTCAGCCTCCCAAATGCTGGGGTTATAGGGATCAGTACCACACTCAAGTTTGATTTTTAAAAAAATTAATAAATGTATTTGCTGCCAGGTGTGGTGGTGCACGCCTTTAGTCCCAGCACTCGGGAGGCAGAGGCAGGTAGATTTCTGTGAGTTCGAAACCAACCTGGTCTACAAATCGAGTCCATGACAGCCAAGGCTACACAGAGAAACCCTGTCTCAAAAAAACAAAACAAACAAACAAAACAACAAAATAAATGTATCGCTTAAGCAGCTTCCAGTGGGTCAGGCCGGGAGATGAGCCTTCTACATAATGTCTCCTTCCATTTAGCAGTAACTCCAAAACTAGATATTTGTTACAGTTGAACGCTAAACTGTCCCCTATAGGCCTGTGGTTTTTTGTTTTGTTTTGTTTTTTTCCGAGAGAGGGTTTCTCTGTGTATTCTTTGCTGTCCTGGAACTCACTCTGTAGACCAGGCGACCTGCCTGCCTCTGCCTCCTGAGTGCTGGGATTAAAGGCGCCTGTGGTTTTAATGCCCAGGCGCCAGCTTGCAGCTGTGTTGAAGGCCTTGCAGCCTTTAGAAGGTGCTGTCTGAATGCTGGACCAGGTCCCTAAGGTGGGCCTCTCAGGGTTCTGCCCACATTCCCTGCTTCCTCCTCTACTTCCTGCTTCCTGATCCTTGCGGGAACATCACCTCCACACTCTTTTCTCCACAAACCCTGCCAGGCTTTTCCTGCCGTGATGGACTGAGACCTCTCTGAAACCACGGGCCGGAACAAACTTTTCTCACTTTAAAATGGCTACAGAGCTGCAAAGGTTATGCATGCAATCCTGCTGTTGTGATAATAATCCTTTGCGTGTGGAAATGGTCTTAGAAATATAAAGCAGCTTGACCTAATCATTCAGCTCTTAAATGACAGATTGTGGATCCAAATATAAGTGCTGTGGCCATGCCTCCTGCGCCTTCAGCTGTTTTGGTCATTACTGCCTCCCTTACTGACTCAATGTGGCTCCGGAAACAACTGCTGCTCTTTTCTGGACGTCAGACTGGACCTGGCCTGTCCCAGTCCTCTGACCAGACCTCATCTTCTCCCAAAGCCCTGTCCACAAGGCTCAACGGTAGGGCAATGTCCAGCTGGTACCTCACAGCTTCTCCCCAGGCCAACCTCTTTGATTTAGCAAATAAAAAGATGGGAGACCAGTTAAATTAAAATTTAAAATATGGGTAAGACACTTGGCTCGCTTCACTTACCAGGAAACTGCGACAGAGGAGAGGACATTCTAGTGGGACTCTAGATGAGAGAATCATGGGAGAAAGGCAAAGTAGAAGGACCCAGAGGGTCCTAGAAGCCTACAAGTAGAACATTATGATAGGCAGATTTGGGCACAGGGGTCCCGCTCAAACTAAGGCACCAGCCAAGGACAATACAGGCGGTAAACCTTAAGCCCCTACCCAGATCTAGCCAATGGACAGAACACTCTCCACAGTTGAGTGGAGAGTGGGATATGACTTTCTCACATACTCTGGTGCCTCACCTTCGACCATGTCCCCTGGAGGGGGAGACCTGGTGGCACTCAGAGGAAGGACAGCAGGTTACCAAGAAGAGACTTGATACCCTATGAACATATACAGGGGGAGGAAATCCCCCTCAGGAACAGTCATAGGGGAGGGGAATAAGGGGAAATTGGGAGGGAGGGAAGAATGGGAGGATACAAGGGATGGGATAACCATTGAGATGTAACAAGAATAAATTAATAAAGGAGGAAAAAAAAGTGAAAAAAAAAAAGACACTTGGCTCGGTGGATGAGAGAGTTGGGTTGGCTTCTCCTGTTCGCTCAGGTGACTCACAGCCATGTAACTGTAGCTTCGGAAACTCCAGCCCCCCCTTCCAGCTTCTGAGGGCGTTGCATGTATGTGCTGCACAGAAACTCATGCAGGCCCGCGCGCGTGCACACACACACACACACACACAAACACACAAACACACACACATAATTTTAAAAAATCATTTTCATCTGTATCCCCATTCAGTACAACGTAGTTTTTTGTGCTGAGAATGGAGCCATTTGTCTTACACATGCTAGTCAAGTGTTCTGTCCCCGAGCTGCATCCCTCAGTCCCATGATTCAACACTCATAGTGAAAAACAACAACAACAGTATTTCTATGGCATTCCGGTGTAACTGGTGTTCTGCGGCTCTCCACCTTCTCTGAAGGCCTGCCTCCCAAACCGCTTGTTGGCCATTCATTCACAACAGCTGGCCTTCTGCAAGTGGGGGGTTCCATGTCTTTGGGGGCACCTACAGACCTTTTCTCTTCTTGTCATTCCCTGAACAGTAGAATATGACACTTGATTGCATGTTATTTACATTGCATTAGACATAAACAATGTAGAGATGACTTGTACAACACTACGTGTGCATAGGCTATGTACATCAATAGTATGTCCAGGCGGGGGTGAGTGCCTGCCCAGACACATTGCACACCCCACCCCACCCACATGCAGAGAACTAATTCATGGCTGTGATTCATACAGTTCAGTGGTGGGGCACTGCCTACAACCCAAGATGTGTGCAAGAGGAGGAAGAATACAATCACACTTTATTTTATTTTTTTACCAGAGCAGCTCAGAGGACTGTGTCGTGCAGAACAAAATTGAGGAAAAGCCAAGCGCAGGGTCATCTGGACCTGGATTAACAGAGAAGGACACTGATGGTCCCAGTCACCACTGCTCCCTTCGTGGGTGAAGTCTAGACAGAATCTGCTCCCTGGGGCAGTTAGAGCAGAGGCCTTGGTGCAGGCAGTGGGAGAGATAAGGCCTACTGAGGCATCTCTTCAGTCTAGGAAGGCAAACTACTTGCAAGTTAAAATAAAGGAATCAAGCCCGGGCATAAGTAAATGGCACAGCTTTTAATTCCAGTACACAGGAGGCAAAGGCAGGCGAATCTCTGTGACTTTGAGGCAGAGTCTAGTCTACATAGCAAAGCTACATAGTAATACCCTGTCTCAAAAATAAAATAAAATAAAAACAAGGAAATAAATGAAAAAATAATTTGCAAGTTAAGGTAGCTAAGGCTAGAGTCCTTGTAAATGTTTAGCTAGAACATTCTAGGCACTTGGGATGTAAATTTGGTTTGGTTTGGTTTGGTTTTTGCTTGTGGTTTTTTGTTTCGTTTTGTTTTTCGAGACAGGGTTTCTCTGTGTAGCCTTGGCTGTCCTGGACTCCCTTTGTAGACCAGCTGTCCTTGAACTCAGAGATCCGCCTGCCTCTGCCTTCAGAGTGCTGGGATTTAAAGGCATGCGCTACCACGCCTGGCCCTAATAATTTGAGCTTTTGATGAGGATTTTAGAAAAGCCCAATCTCATGAGAGACAGCAGGGTGAGGTCTGGAGTCTGTTTCTTTGAAGAATGAGATTTACTTGGAAACCTACAGAATAAGGAGTGGGGAGGGGTGCTGAAGGGCAAGACACCAGGGTAGAGGTCCCCGGTGAGACAGCTTGCCTGTAAACCACCCAGGGCCCTCTGTGGGGGGAAACCTGAGTTATAACACCAGTGCAGTAAACAGGCCAACAAGGACAATGCTGTCGGAATGAATGCGAGGACAACTAGGTAAGAGGGACTGGGTGGGCTCAGGGATGTGTGTGTGTGTGTGTGTGTGTGTGTGTGTGTGTGTGTGTGTGTGTGTATGTGTGTGTGTGTATAATCTATGTGTCTGTGTGCCAGTGTGTGCCTGGTGCCTGTGGAGGAGAGAAGCTGTAGATCCCTGGAACTGGAATTAGGCGTGATTGTGCGTTGCTGTGCCATGTGGATGCTGGGAACTGAACCCAGGTCCTCTTGCAAGAGTGGACAGTACTCTTAACTACTGAGCCGTCTCTCCACTCCACCCCACCCCACCCCCACCCCAGGAAGTATTTTAGAGATGAAACCTTAACTCCAGGAGACTAAAGGGAGGGACCGAGTAGATGATTCAAGAGCCCCTTAAGGGAACATGTACAGCAGACCTAGCAACTGCCGGGACTTGTCCATGCTGTCCGACACAAAAGAGTGTAAGCTTGAAAGGAAGAGGTATCGCCGGGCTGCGGTGGCGCACGCCTTTAATCCCAGCACTTGGGAGGCAGAGGCAGGCAGATCGCTGTGAGTTCAAGGCCAGCCTGGTCTACAAAGTTAGTCCAGGACAGTCAAGGCTACACAGAGAAACCCTGTCTTGAAAAACCAAAACCAACCAAACAAATAAAAAAAGAAAGAAAAAAAGAAAGGACGAGGTATCCGGGAAAGAGCTAAGGCTAGGTTGTATGGGAGATGGGTCTAGACGTGCAGGCAGGGAACTGAGAAACAGAATTCCAACACCTTGATTTTTCCCTTTGGGCTCAGGGCATTCACCTGCTTGGAGGAAGTCTCATATCTCAAGGCGTCAAAGAATGGTTGTGCTCCACACCACTCACATGGCTGAATTTACGCCTTAAACACCTGGCTTGATGGCCTGATCCTAGTCACAGGGCATTGTATGCCCATGTGAAGACATACATAGCTCCCAAGTCTCCATTTCCCCCAAGATCCGTAATATTGTTTTATTATTCACTCACTAGCATTTGATATCTTTCTGCCCATGTTTATTTGTGTATGTATGTGTGCCATGGGATGCATGTGTATGGGGGGGTTGATTCCAAAGGTCAGGTCTCTCCTCAACCATGTGGATCCTGGGATCAAACTTTGGTCATTGGGTCATCAGGCTTTGCGGCACAGTGTCGTCACTTGCAGAGCCATCTTGCTGGCACCATTCAGTAACATTTATCAGCATTTATTGTATGCTTGGCAGAGAACATGTAATTTTTTTAATGAGATGGCTCAGTAGTTAAGGGCATATAAGAGTACCCTACCTCAGATGGCTTATAGCCTTCTGTAACAAAGGAATCTGACACCTCTAGTCTCCGGGGGCACATGCATCCATGTGTGAATACACACACACACACACACACACACACACACACACACACACACACAATTAGAAATACAATAAATCCTTTTTGAAAGACTGATGAGTGAGTGACAAAAGCATGCACGGTTGAATGAATAAGTAAATTAGTATAGCTTGTTGATTCTAGAAGCAAGATTCAATTTTTAAAAATTGAGGACTTCATTGCAAAACTAGCTTCACTTTTAGCATCAAAATAGCTTTGAAGGCACCTAGATGGCCCACAGTCAAAATGGCCATTGTTAATTGTGGCATGCAACGAGTCAGACCCTCTGCTGAGCGTGCCAGGTGGTTTTTTCATTTACTTTTCTTAAGCTCCACCCCCAGCAGCATGTGCAGCTCCCTCATGTCACAGGTGAGCAGACAGGCTTTGGGAGGTCTTATTACTCCCTAATGATTCTTCACCTTCCAGAAGACACTGTTCTGACTAAAGATTGCTTGCTCATTCGCACCTCTGTGTTCTAGTTACTGCCAAAGGTAGCAGTGTAGCCGCTGAAGCTCCTGCTTTTGGGGTTTTCAAGTAGAGAGATGACTGTGGCATCCAGCCAGAAATCACCTTCATCACTGCCCTCCTTCTTGCAAAGTAACCAGCCAATGACTATTGAAAAATCTCTCTGTGAGGGCTGGAGAGATGACTCAGAGGTTAAGAGCACTCCCTGCTCTTCCAAAGGTCCTGAGTTCAATTCCCAGCACCCACATGGTGGCTCACAAGCATCTATAGTGAGATCTGGTGCCCTCTTCTGGTGTGCAATTGTACATGCAGGCAAAACATTGTATACATAATAAATAAGACTTTAAAAAACACACAACAAAGCTGGATGTGGTGGTGCACGCCTGTAATCCCAGCACTCAGGAGGCAGAGGCAGGTTGATCCCTGCGAGTTTGAGGCCAGCCTGGTCTACAAAGTGAGTCCAGGACAGCCAAGGCTATACAGAGAGATCCCGTCTTGAAAAACAAAAAACAAAAACAAAACAAAAACACAATGAACATATTTCTTTTTAAAAAAAGAAAAATAAAATCTCTCTATGAGCCAATTTACAAATAAGAACCTGTGGGCGCTGGAGAGATGGCTCTGAGGTTAAGAGCACTGACTGCTGCTCTTCCAGAGGTCCAGAGTTCAATTCCCAGCAACTATATGTTGGCTCACAGCAACCTATAATGTGATCTAATGCCCTCTTCTGGCATGCAGGCAGAGAGCTATATACACAAGAAATAAATAAATCTAAAACAAACAAACACAAATAAAAACCTGTGCAACCCATGGTGGTACCTGCCTGTGATCCCAGCACAAGCAGGCCAAGGAAGGAGGCTATGAACTTGAATCTAGCCTCAGTTACAGAATGAGACCCTGTCTAAGAAAAGAACAAACAGGGATGGTCTGCTATGTGAAATAAAGAACTCTAAGACACAATGCCTAGATTTAAAGCAGGCTTCGAATTTAGAATAAGAAACACAGGAAATCTGGAAAAGGCAAATAAACCAGTGCATCTAGAACGGTCAAAGAGCTTGGGAGAGACATGCCTTTTGGAGCCATCTGATAACGGAAAACAACATTTGTTGAACTTCAAGGAAATAACAAGTGAACAATGGTGACACAGGGATTTAATTCAGCCCTTAGGAGGAAGAAGTCAGCAGAACTCTTAAGTTCAGGGCCAGCCTGATCTACATAGCAAGTTCCAGGATAGCCAGAGCTGATAGTCAGACTCTGTCCCCAAAAATAAAATAAAAAGATAAAAGAAAGTATATTTATTATGTTAGATATCACATCATTATGTATTAGACTCTTCAAGGACATTATTTTAATCTGTTGTTTTATCAATTCACCAAACATTTTCTGAGCATCTCCTGCATGCATGACCTTTACTATTTGTCACTGGCCAAAGGAAGATGATTATGATTTTGTTTCTGTCCTATGTTTGAATGAAACATGTTTATGAACAGCTATGGCACAAGGCTATAAACACAGTAGGCCATGTAAGTTATTGTCCACACTGCGAACTTTAGAAAATAAACAGCTGTACTGTTGACAGTTGCCCTGGAAAAATCCAGACTGTTCTGAGCCAACCTGCCAGGAGCATCTTAGCAACAAAAGAGCTCCATGTAGCAGGAGCTCAAAGGAGCATGTGAAATGGGTCAACAGTGCTCTGTGGGAGAGACGTGGCTTGAGTCAGGCTGGGCAAATGCAGTAAGCAAGACATTGGAAATGGACTATGCAATGAGGGGAGGGGGCAGGACTTTCAATGCCATTATGTATGCACATATTCCTGAAAGACAGCAGGGTGGTGCACATCTGTGATCCTAGCATTTAGGAGACTAAAGCAGGAAGACCACCACATTGGAGACCACTGTCAGAACAAGACTTTATCTCAAAATAGGAAAAGAAAAAAAGAGGGGTAGGGGCTGGAGAGAGGACTTCACAGTTAAGAGCACTGGCTGCTCTTGCACAGGAAAATGGTGCAGACATATATGCAGGCAGAACACATAAAATAAATGAATCTAGTAAATAATTTTTAAAAATCATAATGATAGGGCTGGAGAGATGGTTCAGCGGTTAAGAGCACTGTCTGCTCTTCCAGAGGTCCTGAGTTCAATTCCCAGCACCCACATGGCAGTTCAGAAGTGTCTGTAACTCCAGTTCCAGAGGATACAACACGCCCTCACAGACACACATGCAAACAAAACACCAAAGCAAATAAAATAACTAATTTTTAAAAATCATAAGGATAGTCTCAGCAGTGACTCGGGGCAGTAGGTCCAGCTCCGCTTTTGAAGCCTCTTGTTTTGAAGGGAGACGGGCACTTAATTTTATTCTGTTGGTAATGGAGAATCATTTTAAGGCCTCTCGAGCTGGCTGATGATCTGACTGGAAAATTCCTGTGCCTTCATGTGCACAATGGGCTAGAGTGGGAGAGGCAGAGGAAGTCTACTAAGCTCCTGGAATAGTCCAAATGAGAGAAAACAAAACTCCCAGCTTGGGACAAATGGCAGCAATAACGGGCATGGGGGTGGGGGTGATAATATAGAGGAAGAGGTTGCCGGGCTTTTCCCACCTGGCATAGCTGCTGTTCCCAGGAGACCATTAGCAGGGAATGACTGAGGGAGGGAAGACTGTTTCAGTTTGTTCATTATAACAGAGAAAAAGCTGTTGGATTCGGGGTTGGGGGGCAGTCATCAGGTCAGGGTCATCTGCAGGCCAGCCTGAGCTACAGAAGACCCTGATTCAGACACTGGAGAAAATGTTGAACATGAACCCAAGCTGAGGGGAAGACCCAACGAAGGGAGATTCTACGAACTGGAAGGGACAACAGGATAATTTCTTTAAAAAGAGAGAAGCCAGGCATGGTAGGGCATATCATTGAGCTCAGCCTTAGGGAAACAGAGGCAGGAGGATCTTTGTGAGTTTGGAGCTAGCCTGGTCTACATAGCAAGGTCCAGGACAACCAGAGCTACATAGTGAGACCCTGTCTCTAAACAAAGGAACAAATAAATAGTAAGTTAAGTAAATAAATAATGAAATGATGCAGTGGTGGCGCACACCTTTAATCCCAGCCCTCCACTCGGGAGGCAGAGGCAGGCAGATCTCTGTGAGTTCGAGGCCAGCCTGGCCTACAAAGTGAGTCCAGGACAGCCAAGGCTATACAGAGAAACCTTGTTTCAAAAAAACCAATAAATAAAAATAAACAAACAAATAAGATCAATTGGGGCCAGGAAATGGTTTAGCAGGTGAAGGTGGTGTCAGTGGATGCAAGCAACTGGAATTTATCTCTGGAACCCGAGTGGTCTTCTGTCCTATATACACACACACACACACACACACACACACACACACACACACACACACACACCAATAACATAAAGGTATTTGTTTATTTTTGGTTTTTTTTTTTTTGTTTTTGGTTTTTTTTTTTTTTGGTTTTTTGAGACAAGGTTTCTCTGCGTAGCCCTGGCTGTCCTAGACTCACTTTGTAGACCAGGCTGGCTTGCCTATGCTTCCCGAGTGCTGGGATGAAAGGCTTGTGCCACCAGGCCCAGCTATTATTTTGTTTTTCAAAACAGGTTTTCTCTGTATAGCCCTGGGTGACCTGGAACTCACTTTGTAGATCAGGCCAATATTTATTTGTTTGTTTGTTTGAAACAGAGTCTATCTAGCCTGGTTTTCCTGCAACTTGCTATGTAGACCAGGCTGGCCTCAAACTCAGAGAGATCCACCTGCCTCTGCCTCCCTGGTACTGGGATTAAAGATGTACACCATCATGCTCTGCTTCAGGCCTCATTTTTAAAATCACAGATCTACTTTCAAAGGCCGAGTATTCTTCATGACTCTTCAGGCTCTTTGCTACCCAGAAAATTCAGAAACAGCATTTTGTTACAGGCTCAAGCACAGTGAGGACTTGGTATGCATCCCAGCATCCCAGCATCCCAAAAGGGCCACAATGCTATTTTTCAGCAACTGCCCTCCCCCGCCCCCACACAACTAAGTTGGAAAGTCCCCAAGGAGACCAAAGCATCTGGCATGAGGATTGTGTCAATTTTCTCTTGCTCAGAATAGACCAAAGTGAATTTATGCCTAAACAGCTCGTTTCCAGATTTCACTGTTTTCTCAGCCACACATTATTTTCAAATTAATAACAAGTAAAAACTAGTGGTGCACAGTAATCTTAGGAAAACTGAAGAGCAAAATGAATGGCAAGACCTCAGTGTGATGAGCATACCACACACGTGTGACTTGAAAAGGAGGTGACCATACCACACACGTGTGACCTGAAGAGAGGGTGACCATACCACACACGTGTGACCTGAAGAGGAGGCCCACAGACACCTGGCGAGCTGACTGCCTAAGGATGGTAGTAGGGATGTGGCCTGTCATAGAGAACAAAGCCCGGCCAAGGACGTGTGGGGAGATGTGTTTAACTCCTTTCCATCCTTGTTGTCCTATTACTAAAGGACTTTTCATTTTGTTTATTCTGAAAGTGTATTTCTCTATCATTTTCCTGTAAAGGCATACATTTTATTTTTTTAAAAGATTTATTTCTTTATTATGTATACAGTGTTTCACCTGCATGTCAGAAGAGGGCATCAGATTGCAGGATAGATGGTTGTGAGCCACCATGTGGTTGCTGGGAATTGAACTCAGGCCCTCTGGAAGTGCAGCCAGTGCTCTTAACCACTGACCCATCTTTCCAGCCTTGTTGATGTTTTTGTTTGTTTGGTTTTTGGTTTTTCGAGACAAGGTTTCTCTGTGTAGTTTTGACTATCCTGGACTCGCTTTGTAGACAAGGCTAGCCTCGAACACACAGCAATCTACCTGCCACTGCCTCCCAAGTGCTGGGATTAAAGGTGTGCGCTACCACTGCTCGGCTATTGTTGATGTTTTATTTTGTTTTGTTTTTAGTTTTTCGAGACAGGGTCTCTCTGTGTAGCCTTGGCTGTCCTGGACTCGCTTTGTAGAGCAGGCTGGCCTTGAACTCACAGCGATCTGCCTGCCTCTGCCTCCCAAGTGCTGGGATTAAAAGCATGCACCACCACCTCCTGGCTGTTGATGTTTTAAATAGAGGGTTTCACTAAGTATCCCCGGTTGGTTTGGAACTCTGTGGCTGTTGATGTTTTAAATAAAGGGCTTCACTAAGTATCCCTGGTTGGTTTGAAACTCTGTAGACCAGGCTGGCTTCAAATTCAGAGAGCTGCCTTTCTTTGCCTCCCAAGTGCTGGAATTAGGGGTGTGCAACAGAAGCCTGGTCCAAAAAAGGTATTTTTAAGGAGTAATGAATTACAATTCACCTTAAATATAAAAGTGTGGGCCAGGCGCATGCCTGGTGGTGCATGCCTTTAATCCCAGCGCTCCGGAGGCAGAGGTAGGCGGGTCACTGTGAATTCGAGGCCAGCCTGGTCTACAAAGCAAGTCTAGGCTAACCAAGGCCACATAGAGAAACCCTGTCTCGAAAAACCAAAAGCCAAGAAACCAAACCAAAACAAAAAGTCTGGGCTAGAAGTTTAGCTTAATGCAAATCTGTTTGAACTGGGGAGGAACAAAAGGTATTATGATCACCGGACCTCTCAACCAGTAAAATTGAACCCACATAAAAAGTCCAAATGGGCCGGTGGTGGTGGGGAGGCAGAGGCAGACTCTGTGAGTCCGAGGACAATCTGGTCTATAAAGTGAGTTCAGGACAGCCAGGGCTACGCAGAGAAACCCTGTCTCAAAAACCAAAACCAACCAAACAAACAAAAAAACCCAACAAACCAAAACCAAAACACCCCCCTCAAAAAACAAAACAACAACAACAACAACAAAAACCCAAAAAAATGGGACAAACAAGGCCTCATACTTTTTAAGAGATCACTTAGCATCTCTCCATGGTGATGGAGCAAGAGGTGCAGGCCTATTCCTTTGCATGAGTAGCAATTTTAAAACCTGGGTGGGAGATAACACGCTTTAAACTCAGAATCACAAAAAGTAAAATAATAATATAAACAATTAAGAGCGCTGGGTGCTGTGGCAGGCGCTTGTAAATCCCAGCTGAGTTACAGGCTAGCCAGAACCACAATGCAAGAACCTGTCTCAAGACAACAAAGGGAAGGCTTGAAGCACTCTAACACAGGCAGCCTTTGCTCTGTGGAACTAAATCAGAACCACCAAATGACAACAGGGTTATCATCTTCAGAGCTTGCTATGTCAATGGGTTCAGCAAGCATCCATAGGCGTTTGGTAAAGGCTTGGGCCCTCAAGAGGGGAAAAAAAAAATTAGGAAAGCGCTACAGTGAAAAAAAAAAAAAGTGGGTGGGTGGGGCGGGAGGGAAAGAAGGCTTCAGGCTTATCTGATTGGCTGTTGCTGTCTAGAAAGCAGGAGGAGGGCTAGGAGCAGGCAGCCATTGGTTTAGAGAGCATATTTGGCTTTCTCTGATTGGTCTCAAGTTGGAAGCAGCGGCAAAAATATGGAAGCTGCCAGTCAGTGACTAAGTATTGACTGGCCAGGGCCCATTAGCGTCGGTGTTCTAGCATGGAGTCCTTACTGTCACGTACGCTTTGACCACTGTCAGTATCTCTAAACCCCCGGCTGCGTGAGACTCAAGTTTTTACTTCCCCTTTGTCCCAGCTCCACTGTTATCTCCGAATGCTTGTCTTACTTGCAACAAGACGGCTTTTTCTGTTAAGGACGTTAGGATCTGGAAACGATGGAAACAAACGCACAAACATCTGCAGAAGAAGGTCAGGCGGGAGAAATCTACTGGTTTCCCATTTCCATAGTGAGTCCTCGCTCGTAGGGGCGGCCTGCCCTTCTTTCTAGAAAAGTGCCCCCGCGGGCAGGAGGTCACCTCGCTTGCACGGAGGGCGCGCTCCCGGCTCACGCTTTCCCCGGGAGCGGGCTCGAGGCCGGTGGCCCTTCCCGCAGCCTCCCCCGACCGCGCCGGCCCCACTTGCGCGCGTCCCTGGGTGGAGGTGTGCCCTGGTCTCGCGGCGGGCTGCCCTCCGAGCGCGCCGTGGGTCAGGAGTCAGCAGACCTCCCGGCGGGCCCCGACCCACCAGCCCAGCTCTGGAGAGACGAAGGCAAGGGCGACTCTCCCCGGCCACCATTCACTCCCCAACCGCGTCTCGTCCGCTCTGCAGGCAAGCCCTCCCCTCCGTCTGTCCGTCCGTCCGTCTGTCCCTCCCGAAAGCAGCTCCGAGTTTCAGCTGAGCTCGGCCCCGTCAGAGAAGGGTCTCCCCGGACCCTCGCCCGCCCCGCTGCGCCCAGGAAGCCGTGACGCCGCGGCGGCTGCAGCGGCCCGGGCTCTCGCCATCTTGTGTGGAGGAGGAGCCGCGGCCGCCGCCATGCGGAGAGGCTGGGAAGGAAGGAGGGAGGGAGGGAGGGAGGCGACAGCGACAGCGGCGGCGGGTGCGGGAGGGGGCAGAGGAGCAGAGTCAGCTCAGCCCCGCGGCGACTTCGGGGGCGCAGACACAGCGGGCCGCGGCCGAGGTAGCGCTGGGTGGCGGCGGCGGCGGCGGGCGAGCGGGCGGGCGGCGCGGCACGGCGGGGGCGGGGCGGCGCGGCGAGGGGCCGGGTGGGGGCGGGCGGAGGTTTCCGAGGAGGAAGGAGCCGCCGCCATTTTGGGAGCTTCGAGTCAACAATAAAGGACCGAGGGTGCGGAGCGGGAGTGGCCTCGGTGGTAGGACTCGGGCCCGAGCCGCGGGGCGTGGGGGTGAGGCGGTGTGGTCGGGGTCGGCGGGGCCGTGAGGGTCGCGGGGAGCCTCCACCACCCCCCCCCCTTCGGGCGGGCGGCGGGGCGCGCTTAGGGCGGAAGCCCGAGGCCCTAGGCCAGGCCCCGGGGTGGACGGGCGGGTGGCCGCCGAGTGGAGCGGGGGCGGCGGAGAGGAGTGGAACCGAGGAATGTGGTGCGCGGCGGGGTGAGTGCTCGGGGCCAGCCGTGTGGAGGACGGGAGAGGGGGACGGAGTGGGGGGCCCCCCTGTTGGGGGCGGCCGGGCTGTGCTGTCCCGAGACCCAGCTAGGAGAGGGAGGACCCCGCGGCTGCACGGTCGCAAGTAGGCCTTGCAGGTTGGTGCGAACCTAGGTTTCAGGGAGACTACTCCGCGCCTTGGCGGAACGGAGACGCTGTCCGGTTTCGGGGTTCTCTTCCGGGCTTACTGAGGGGCGTCCCTATTGTTTCCCACTCGCGGAGCTGGTTCCGGCTCTTGTGGCGCAGATAGGATTGGACAGCAACCCTTCTTTGCGTTTTCATCCGAGGGACTGGGTTTAAAGAGAGTGTAGTTGGGGGAGGGGGCGAAGAATTAGTGCTTTTTGGTTACCGGACTCCTAGCTTTAGCCTGGCTTTCCCCTTCGCCACAGCCTCCTTTTTTCCTTCAGAATAACCCCACTTCCAACTTCCTGCTGAGGCTTAGAGAAATTGCGCTGCATTTGCAAACAAAAGCCCTTGTTGGAGCTGATAGTACAGTTTTGGGTGTGAAACTGTCAGTTGCTAACCCTGTTCTGGGCAGTGTTGTACTTAACTCCACCAGGGGCTCCTCCCAGCTAAGTATGCGCTTCTTCGTTCTTGTTTTTTTGTTTTTGTTTTTGTTTATGTAGGAATATAACTTGCACAAATCTAAATTGGGAAGGGGCAGGGAGAATATATTCTCCACTGAGACGTAAAGCTGCAGTGTAGGTGTCAGTTGAAGAAGGGAGCAGCTATTGGACGAATCTCTTTGGATTTAAGGCAATAGGAGGCCTCACTGTGCGTGATTAACAGTACTGATGGTGCGGGTTAGTGTTCAGAGGTTGCCCCCTTTATCCTCTTAGTGCTTTACAAACCTTCCTATTTGACGTACCTGATGATACTGTTGATCATAAGCTGTCAGTACAAAAAAATAGCTGCTAGCAGAACAAATAAACAACTTCATGTGATGAACAGCATTTTCCAGAAGTTGATAAAGTTTTTGTTTTGTTTTAGCAAACGGTGTTTGCGAACAAAACTTGACGTCTTTTGACTTGAAATTTTTGGATTTGGGGTACTCGGTGTATGGCCAAAATATCCTGCACTCGTTAAACTAGTATTTTGGGAGAAGGTGAGATGTAAGGGGATTACAAAATAAAACCAAAGGACTTGGGCTTGTGCTCTGGTCCGTATTAATTTTTTTTTTTTTCCGAGACAGGGTTTCTCTGTGTTAGCCTTGGCTGTCCTGGACTCACTTTGTAGACCAGGCTGGCCTCGAACTCCCAGCGATCTGCCCGCCTCTGCCTCCCGAGTGCTGGGATTAAAGGCGTGCGCCACCACGCCCGGCTCGTATTAATTTCTTATTTACCAAATATTAAGAATTCCATTTGGGGGACAATTTAAAATAGAGGAGATTGATCAACTCTTTCTTAAAAATAACTGATTTGAGAGAATTTTTTATTAAACCTACAAGTTTAACTCTTTACTTTTCTTTACCCCTCAACTACAAAAAAATTTCCCCCCTTTTTGAACTTTGTTATTTGAAAAGTGTTATATTGAAAGGCAACATTAACAAAACTAACAAACTTAGTATTGAGGGGGTTTTTTTTTGTGTGTGTATGGTTGATTTTTCTTTTGTTTTTTTGAAATTGAAGAGGGTCATAGGGTTTTTCAAGCAAAAGATTTTTGAAATGTAGACTGCTTCATACGGATGTGTTGGCTGCCCTTTTTTTTTTTTAAGACAAAATTCAGTGTGGGGGGGAAGACACCTCTATAGTTGAAACTGGTAAGAAAACCTTTTGTATTGTTTGAAAACAGTCGTCACATTTAAGGGCTCTCGGTTGCTGTCAGAAGTAGAAAAATATTAGTGAATTGTCTTGCCTTGGTCAGTTCTAGAGTTACAGTAAGTAAGTTGATAGTTCAAGGCTTGATGACTTGGAGGTGGCAGGGCTTGGGAGAGAATTCATCAGAGAGGAGATTGAAGAACAGATTAATTTGCATTTCATCAATTGTATCTTTCTGCCTATTTTTCTCTAGGTTGCTTTGATCTTGAAATCTTCAATTTTTGTGGTTGGATCCTGTGTAGATTGGGTTTTTAAGGCAGTTCTTCACTGTGTCTTATCTGTCTCACTAGTGATTTGGCCTGAGTGTGGCTGTTAGGAGTTCTTTTAAAAATGAACATTCCAGTGGAGTTCTTTAAAAGGGAGCAGTTTCCCCCCTTGACTTTGCTGTTTACTAATTTAATTTTTTTTCTTTGTTTCAGATTGAAGTGAGTGAATTCAGATAAAATTCAAGCTTGTTAGAGGGCTTTAAAAAAATAAAAAGTTGATTCGGTGCATGAGAGCAAGTTAATTACTGCTGCTGCTTACCGTTGAGAGACTTACAGGTGCTTGCCTGAATTGCAATAAAGGACTCATCTATTGAGCAGGACTTATTTATCTCTTCATTTTGGAGAGCCTCATAAACTGTTATTACAGTTTCTCTACTGACTTTCAAAAGTTTGGAGTTTGAAAGCGACACCTTTGCAGTTGACAAGCATGAGCACGGCCAGAACAGAGAACCCTGTTATAGTGGGTCTGTCCAGTCAGAACGGTCAGCTGCGGGGCCCTGTGAAGGCCAGCAGTGGCCCAGGAGGAGGGGGCACACAGACACAGCAACAGATGAACCAGTTGAAAAACACCAGCACAATCAATAATGGCACTCCGCAGCAAGCACAGAGCATGGCCGCCACGATTAAGTAAGTGTTGGAAGAGCTCGGAGACCCACAGTCTCTTGCTCATGCCTGTTGTTGACTGCTTTACGCCTTAAGTTAACCATTGTGTTGCAGGTGGAGGACAGGTGACTCTGTATGGCCAGTAGGTGTTTGTAATAGAGTTATGTATTTCTGCCATAATTGACCCAGCAAGTGATGAACATAGGCATCTGTAAATTACTGTGTTTAGAAATAAATGTGTGCTGTTTGTAGTTCAATGGAGGGGTTTGGAAACGTGACTAAGATGGCCCTGTTGTGTTTTGTTTTTGAGCAGGCTTACTCTGTAGCCCAGGCTGACCTGGAACTCATGCAGTCTCCCTGTTTCAGTCTCTTGAGTACGAGAGTTATGCAAGTCAGCTACCACACCCAGCCTTTTATTTTTCTTTTTGCTTCTAGTGTTACCGCTGCAGCACCCTAGCTTGTACAACAGAGTATTTGAAATTTTGAAAAAGAATTTATTTAAAATACTTTTAAAGACTTTTAAATTTTCCTGTGTATGGGCATTTCACTTGCATATATGTCTCTTTACCACATGCATGCATGTCTGGTGTTCATACAGACCAGAAGAGTGTGTTGAATCCACTGAAACTGGAGTTATAAATGACGGTGAGCCTTCTGTTGGGTGCTGGGAAATGAACCTGGGCCAATGCTTTTAACCAATGAACTGTTTCTCCAGTCCCCTTCGAGGGCTTTTTGTTGTTGTTTGTTTGTTTGTTTTTTGAGACAGGATTTCTCTGTGTAATAGCTCTGGCTGTCCTGGACTGTCTTGGTAGACCAGGCTGGCCTCGAACTCTCAGTGATCCGCCTGCCTCTGCCTCCCAAGTGCTAGGATTAAAGAAGTGCGCAACCACATCTGGCCCAAGCAAGTTTGTTGTTGTTGTTGTTGTTGTTTTTTTAAGATTTATTTTATTTATTTATTATGTATACAGCGATCTGCCTGAATGCACGCTTGCATGCCAGAAGAGGGCACCAGATCTCATTACAGATGGTTGTTAGCCACTGTGTGGTTGCTGGGAATTGAACTCAAGACCTCTGGAAGAGCAGTCAGTGCTCTTAACTTCTGAGCCATCTTCACAGCCCAAAAGAGCAAATTTAAAGATTCAAACTTAAAACAAAACAAAACAAAACAGCAGGCTCTCCAGGCAGTAGTGGGGCGTGCCTTTAATTCCAGCACTTGGGAGCCAGATGCGTGTTCCAGGACTGTCAGGGCTACACAGAGAAACCCTGTCTGGGACTTACATCCCATCCTCCAACCTCCCTCTACCCCCAAAAAGGGTCATTTTGTTTTTCAAGACAGGGTTTCTCTGCGTAGTCCTCTATAGACTGAGGCTGGCCTTGAACTCACAGAAATCGGCCTGCCTCTGCCTACCGAGTGCTGGGATAAAGGTGTGGGCCACCACCACTCGGGCCAGAGGCTCACTTTATGATCCTGGCAGCTGGCCGGCAACTTGGTGTGTGAACCAGGCTGGAAGTTCACAGGCGTTGAGCTTCCTATGCAGCTGAGCACTAGAATTACAGGTGTGCGGCACTGCACCCACTTGACACGCGCTCTGAGCTCCACGCACATCCACTGTAATTTTACCCATACCTTTTTCCTTGGTGGAACTGACTGTTCAGGCAGGCGTGGTGACTGAGGCTGGAAGATTGCCTGAGTTATAACTCAGTATGTAAGGCCTCGTATGTCCTACGTAGTAAGACGCTGTTTCAGTCCTGCCCCCCTACCAAGAAAAGGGTTCTTCTCTTGAGTTTTTGTGTTTGGGGGTTTCTTTTTTTTTTTTTTTTTTTTTGCTTTTTCTTTCTTTTACAAATCATTGGAATTTAGGACTTTGAACTCTTGGGAAATACTTTTTTTTTTTTTTCAGAAGTCTTAAATTTGTCAAACTTAAGATTTTGTCATCTTACTGTAGTTGGGAGGTTTTTTGTTGTTGTTTTGCTTGTCTTTGAGATAAGATCTTGCTTTGGCCAGGTGTGGTGGCACACACCTTTAGTACCAGCACTCAGGAGGCAGAGGTATGTGGATTTCTCTGAGTTCGAGGCCAGCCTGGTCTACAGAGGGACAGGACAACCCAAAAAGATTGATTTATAAGGAATTAATATTAAAAACTTTATCACAATCTGTTAAAAATACAGCTGTACATAAAATGATTTAACATTTACAAATCTTCATAGAGTAATACTTTGGTTTATTGACTTGTTTTGCTTTTGGGTTTTGGTTGTTTTGCTTTTGAGATAGGGTTTCTGTAACCCTGCCCTGTTTGAATTCTGGGATTATAGGTGTGTGTTGTCATCCTGAGTTTGAACTGTATTAGGGTATTTGTAGCCTGGACTTTTCTCTTTCTAGGGAAATGTAGTCTTCCCTGGCCACTAGAATGTATAGATTATTGCTGTTTGAGTCACTATTGGTCTCTAAGAATTTCCACTTGTTTTGAGACCACACTGTGTAACCCTGGCTAGCCTGGAACCCTGTATATAGACCAGGCTGGCCTCAAGCTTGAGATCTGCCTGCCTGTGCTTCCCGATTGCTGGGATTAGAGGCATATAGGATTGTTTTGTTTTTTTAAGATTTATTTATTATGTATACAGCATTCTGCCAGTAAGCTCGAAGAGAGTACCAGATTTCATTATAGATGGTTGTGAGCCACCATGTGGTTGCTGGAGACTGAACTCAGGACCTTTAGAGGAGCAGTCAGTTCTCTTAACCTCTGAGCCATCTCTCCAGCCCCCTTGGTTTTGGTTTTTTGAGACAGGGTTTCTCTGTGTAGCCTTGGCTGTCCTGGACTCACTTTGTAGACCAGGCTGGCCTCAAACTCAAAGTGGTCTGCTTGTTTCTGTCTTCCCAAGTGCTGGGATTACAAGCGCATGCCACTGCACCCAGCTTAGTTATAGTTTATTTTAACACATACAAATAGGCAAGCAAAATTTAGGCTCCTTTTGTTCCTAAGGAAAGTATTGTTTACCTTAACAATTTTCTGGGGTTAGTGGTTTCTAGTTTTGTTGTCTTTTTCTACGTTTTAGTGTGTCATCTCTTTGAAGCCATATGAATTTCACCAGAGGTTTTAGAACTCTTCAGTACTTACCTCTAATACCTATTTTTTCACTTTGATTTTTCATCTTTAAGATATAATTGAATGGGGGCTGGAGAAATGGCTCAGGGTTTAGGAGCACTGGCTGCACTTCCAGAGGTCCCAAGTTCAATTCCCGGCACCCATATGGCTGCTCACATCTGTCTGTAACTCCAGTTCCAGGGGATCTGATACCCTCATACAGGCAAAACAGTAATGCCCATAAAAATAAATACATTTTTAAAGGATATAATTGAGGGTAATTTGTGGGTCAGTTTTTGCATTATATCTTACGTATTATGCATTGTTGAGTTTGACAGTGTGGCAAGCTACTTTACTAGGTTATCTGATGGTTTTGGTTAGAAATTCAGTGGTATAGGCTGAAGTAGAGGATCATTGATTTAAATATCATTTATTTAAATAAAGAAAAGAAAGGAACCTGTGTTTGACTATTTACACTGCTTTGGCCTGTTGTGGGGATAGTTTCAAGCATCTCCAGATGAAATGACTTGAGATGTTCATGAACAGCAAATGCTTTTTTTTTTTTTTTTTTTTGAGATAGTACTTTACGAAGTCCAGACTGGCCTCCTGAGTGGCTGTGTAGCCACAGAAATCATTGAATCCTAGACCTCTTACTTCTGCCTTCCAAGTACTGAAATTGCTTGGTGCATGCCATCGTGCCAGCCTTTTATAAATTACTGATAAGATTATTAGACATCAAGTTTGTCTATGAGAGAACAGAGGTTTGTGGAAGTCATTGGTAAAGCATCACAGAAGAAGTAGCAATAGAATCAAGGCTGAACCTGTTTGAAACCCCAGGACTCTGCTTTTGTGTTCGGAGCCACATTCTTTTTGTTGTTCAGACTATCCTTGGACGACCAGGCTCAGGGGGTCTTTCTGCCTCCTTCTTCTGGGCAGCTGGGACTGCAGATTCTCTTGGTTCTAACAAGAGTTATTTAGTTACCAGAAGTTACAGGCTTGGATAACTATAAGGTACTGTGCCAAATTAGAAGGTACTTAACTGTTTAAAGGGATCACCTGTTGATTTTAAGTTCTGGTTACTAGGTAGCCCATTGGAAACTCTCAAGGACCTGGGTTCAGTTTCTTAGCATTACAAAAAAAGAAGAAAAAAGAAAATGTTGTAGTTACTAAGTCCTACCAAACTGTTACCATAAAGGAATTTGAAACATGATTTCCAAAGTGTGTCTCCCTGTAGTGCTGTGGGTTGAATTCAGTTTTTCAAGAAAATCTAGAATCTGAGCCTTTATATGAAATTTACATGTTCAATGTGTGCAGCTAAAAGAAAGAAATACTATGCAGATGAAATAAAACGTGTTTTGACAAACACTTGTGCTTCCACTCTTAAGAGGATGGCTACTCAAAGTCCTTCTGTTCTCAAGTCGTTATCCTCCTCAGAGGATTTCCCAAGAACATGTTCCTTGAAGTTAATGGTCTTAGTAATTAAGTGCTTGAGTGTGTTAAACTTACTGTGCTTTTAAGAGGGATGATACTATTTGAGACATTTGTCTGTATTATTAAGGAGGAAGCAATGAATTATGATAATTTCATGTTTACTGTATTCTCTCTAGACCTGGTGATGACTGGAAAAAGACTTTAAAACTCCCTCCAAAGGATCTAAGAATCAAAACTTCGGTAAGTTTGGTTGTAGAATTCAAATTGGAGAGTGGGGCAATTATAAGTAAAAGAGTTAATGAAATGACACCATGTGGTTTTGTTTTGTTTTGAGATAGTGTCCTGTGAAGTCCAGGGTTCTCCTTCATTAGCCTCATTAGTGCTGGGGGTATAGTTAGGTATGTGCTATTGGCCTAGCAAGTAGGCTTAATTTTTGAGCATCTTTAGTTTTTCTAGATAGGGTTTCGCTATTTAGCTGAGGCTGTATGTATTGAAATGGCTCAAACTATATAGTTACTAGATAATGGATTGTCAAAAAATCCTTCCAGTCTTTGATGGGATTACATAATAGGTGTTATATATATTAATTGGTGTTGGTGTATATCTATGTGCATATCTTTGTTTTGTTTTTCCAGACAGGGTTTCTTTGTGTAGCATTGGATGTCTTGGAACTACCAGGTTGGCTTTGAACTCACAGAGCTCCACCTGCCTTTGCCCCCTAAGTGCTGGGACTGAAGGTGTGCACTACTACTACCCAGCCTGGCTGCATATCATAACCTTATTTTTCAACTTTTTTTCTCAGCCTCTCAGTGAGATATTTGGGTTAGGTGTCATAACCATTAGATGTGAGTGTGTAATCACAAGATTCAGAAAAGTTCTTTTCCAGTGTTCTCAACCAAGGCTAATTTTTGTGACCAAGGGAATATTTAGTAATAACTAGAGGTATTTTTGACTATCACTCCTTGATCCTTATAGAACAGCCCCAAAACAATTACCTGACCACAAATGTCAAAGCCGTATGCTTGAGAAACCCAGATACAGCCAGAGACGTTGGTCGATAGTGAGTAGGAGAACTAGGGTTTGATTTCACATCTTGTAACTAATTGAATGTTAGGTGTGTAGAAATAGTCTACGTTAGACTATTCTAGGTGGCTTTGCCCAAAGATCTTTCTTTCTTTTTGTGAGACAGGGTTTCTCTGTGTACCAGCTCTGGCTGTCCTGGAACTCGCTCTATAGACGAGGCTGGCCTTAAACTCACAGAGACCCACCTCCTGCCTCTCCTTCCCAAGTGCTGGGATTCTTTAGGAAATAGAAATTAAAACAGTAATAATATATGGAGTTTTGTTTGTTTTGCTTTGAGACAGGGTTTCTCTATGTAGTCTTGGCTGTTCTGAAACGTCATTTGTAGACCAGGCTGGCCTCGAACTCATAATGATCCACCTGCCTCTGCCTTCCGGAGTGCTGGCATTAAAGGCATGTGCCACCACTCCCAGCTGTATTGTGTGTTTTTAAGATTAGGTGGGTAAAGGGTTGAGTAGGTTGGCCATAGTTTTTTAAGCATGCTAACTATGAAAGAACCTGGACTGTATTTTATTTTATTCGTTTTCATTTGATTAGGATGTGACCTCCACAAAAGGAAATGAGTTTGAAGATTACTGTTTGAAACGGGAGTTGCTAATGGGAATTTTTGAAATGGGCTGGGAAAAACCATCTCCTATTCAGGTATGTTCACCTTTTTGTTACATCAAAGTTGTGCATTATACACAAGCAAAGTTTTTAAAAATACATATTTTATAGCAGAGGAGTGGTGGCATGCACCTTTAATCCCAGCATTTAGGGGCAGAGGTAGGTGGATCTTTGAAGTTCAAGCCAGCCTGGTCTACAGAATGAGTTCCAGGACAGCTAGCACCACAGAGATCCAATCTTAAAAAGCAAAACCAAAAAATAAATGTACAAGTTTTTTCTTTTCATATATTTTGAGTGTGTTGTCTGCATGTATGGCTGGTACCTGCAAGAACAAGAGGGCCTCAGAGTCCTTGGAACTGGAGTTAGAAGATGGTTGTGAGCCACTGTGTGGTCCTGGGAATTGAGCTGTCTCCTGAAAGCATGAGCAGTACACGTAACTGCTGAGCCATCTCTTTAGCCCCTACTTTTTTTTTTCCTTTATCTTTCTTTTCACCTGTGGGAATAGTGTGACATTTCTTTGTATTTGTGAGCATGTACATTGTTTTTCTGAACTTTTTAAAAAGTTTTTTTTTGAGATAGGGTTTAATCTAATCCATACTAGCCATGAATCTGAAGTGTAGCTGAAATTGGCCTTGGAGCTCTTGTTTCTTGCCTCAGCCTCCTCAATCTAGAATTATATTGCAGACATCACCACTCCCAGCCTTTTCTTGAACTTTTAAAGGTTAAGTTACAGAGTCCTGTCCCTCTACTTAGGAGTCTCTTGATGTATATTTCCTTAGAATAGGGATTCTGTGTGGTTTTATGTTTTGTTGGTTTTGGTTTTGTTTTGAGATTGGTTGGGGTTTTTTTTTGTCATTGTTTTTGTTTTTCAAGATAGGGTTTCTCTGTGTAGCCTTGACTGTCCTGGACTCACTTTGTAGACAAGGCTGGCCATGAACTCACAGAAATCTGCCTGTCTGTGGCACCATGCCCAGCTTGATTGATGTTTTTAATTTATTTAATTTTATATTTTTATGTGTATGGGTGTTTTGCCTGTGTGTATGTTTATGTACCACGTGTACAGTGCCTGAGGAGACCAGACAAGGATGTTGGATCTTAGAACTGCAGCTATAGGTGCTTGTGAACTGCCAGGTGGGTTCTAGCAATCTAGTCTGGGCTCTCTGGAAAAGCAGCCAGGGTTTTGACTGCTGAGCCATCTGTTCAGTCTCTGGATTTTGTTTTTAACATTTTGTGGGTTTGTAGAGGTCAGAGGAGTCAGGTCTCTTTCTATTGTGTAGGTTCTAGGGCTCAGACTCAGGTCGTTGGACTTAGCATCAACAATCCCCGTACCATAAGATTATTTTGTTGTTACTTAGTAAGCGGTGTACATACGTGAAGCAGGGAGGCACAGGCTGGTAGTAGAACTCAGTGGTAGCGTGCTTGGGTAGCAACCCAAATCGTCTTTTAACGGTACATATACGGGCAGGTTTTTCTTCGTAGGGGCCAAGTATGGAAGGATTGACTGAGCTGAAACACTGTAAGAAACTCACTGCAACCCAGACCAGTGAGATCAAGGAAGACTTAGAGTGGTGATTAGGAAATTACCATCATAATCAGGATGGCACACCTTTAATCCCAGCACTTGGGAAGCAGGAGGATCTCCTGAATTCGAGGCTAGCCTGGTCTACAGAGAGCTCCAGGACAGAGAAACCCTGTCTCAAAAAAAACAAAACAAACAAACACCTTAAAAATAATAATCAAGAAACTTAGATGAAGAGAAGCTATTTGCTTGGTCTTTAAGTATTCTCTAGAATGTTTATTAGTTTTAAGGGAGGGGCAAAAAGTAGTAGACCTCATACATTATGAAGTGAGAAAAATCAGACAACACTTGGACAGCCTCTATGTACCTTCAAATTCAACACCAGAGAAACCTGTAACAGTTTTGCAGTATTTTTGCTGAGAAAACATGACTTGAGCCTAATCACAGGGACCCATTTTTAAACAGAATAAAACAATAAATGGAAGCAACTGGAGATGGAGCTCGGCTGGTAGAGAGCTCCCCCGGCATGCACAAAGCCCTGATTTCGATTCCCAGCACTACTGGACAAGATTTTACAGACCTGTAATTCCAACACGCTTCTGTAGAAGGATTACACGTTTAAGGTCACCCTTTGCTACAAAGAGTTTAAGACCAGCTGGCATATATGAGACCCAGTCTCAAAAAGCAGCAATCAGTAAGATGGCGTGTACAGAGTCTTGTTGTGTAGCTAAGCTGACTCCAAACTCAAGACCTTCCTGCCTTAACTGCCCAAGTGCTAGAGTTGTAGGCATGGGCTGTCGCACCTGCCTCTTACTACCGACCTTCTCTCCTTACCCATGTTCTTTTCTTTTCTTGGCTTTTCAAGACAGGATTTCTCTGTGTTGCCTTGGCTGTACTGGGACTCACTCTGTAGATCAGGCTGGCCTCAAACTCAGATCTGCTTGCTTCCTGCTGTGATTAAAGGTGTAGCCCACTGTGCCTGGCTATTACCCATTTTCTTGTTTTCCCTTAAAATGAATGGTCATCTTTGTCAGTATTTAAGACTACAGGGTGATTTGTTTATTTTACGTTTTGTGTTTTGCCTACATGTATACAAGTGTACTCTGTGTGTGCCTGGTTGAGGCCAGAAGACTCTGGACTCCTGGAACTGGAGTTAGAGCCAGATAGTTGTCAGCTTCATTGTGTGTGCTGGGAATTAAGCCTGGGTCTTTTAGAGGAGCTCCTAACCACTGAGCCATCTCTCCAACCCTGAGATTATAGTTTAAAAGGACATAATTTTTTAGGTTGATTTATTCTATGTGTGTGAGTGCTTTAGCTATACAATGTACAGGCCTGTAAGAGATCAGAAGAGAGTAGAGTTAGAGATGTATATGGATTCTGAGAACCAAACCTGGGTTCTCTGCAAAAGCAGCAGGTACTCTAAACCACTAAGCTATTTAATGGGTATTTTCCCCTCAAATACTAAAGCCTTCCTGATTAGACGTTTAAGCTGTTTAAGCTGTCTGTTTTTGAATTGTGTGTGTTTTGTTTTGATTTTCAGTGTCAACTGTTTTTGTTGTTGTTGCTAGTGTGTGTGTGTGTGTGTGTGTGTGTGTGTGTGTGTGTGTGTGTGTGTGTTTGTGCGTTACTCTGTAGCTGTAGTCCATGCTGGCCTGGAACTATATAGCCCAGGCTGTCCTTGAAGTTGTATCAGTCTTCCTGGCTCTGCCTGCTAAGTACTGGGCTACAGGTGTCAGTTCTCAGCTGTGCTTTGTATGTTCAGGCCAGAGGACAGCCTCAGGTGTTACTCGGCGGTCACCCGCCTGTTTGTTGATGTTTGAGACAGCGTTTCTCTCTCTGGTGTTAGAAGCACTAAGTAGCCTAGACTGGTTAGTTAGTGAGCCCCAGGGGTCTGTTTGTCTTTGCCTTCCTAGGGTTGAGCTTACTTGTCCCTGCTGTCTTGCCTGGCGTTTTTGACACGGATTCTGGGAATCAAATTTAGGTTCTGGTGCTGGTGAGGCAACTGCAGTACCAAATGAGCTATTTTCCTCACCCTTGAATAGCTTATGAGAGCTGGAATATAGTTGTATTTGGCTGTAAGATTATTGGAGAATGAAGGCTGGGTGTGGTAGTGCACACCTTTAATCCCAACACTCCAGAGGCAGAGACCGGCGGATCACTGGGAGTTCAAGGCCAGCCTGCTCTACAAAGTGAGTCTAGGACAGCTAAGATAACACAGGAACGCTGTCTGGGGGTGGGGGGGAGATTATTGGAGAACGAGGCATTTGAAATCGTTCTCAAAAGAAGTTTTACAACTTGGAATTGGATACAAAACAGATTGAGCCTGTACATCTCTCTGGATGTAGCCATCTGTAATGGCTATTCATTCCAAGCCCTGTGTCTTCATTGTGACCTCATTCTCAAAGTAGAGTATACTCCTTGGGAGACCCTGGGAATCTGCCTTTCTCTGACTAGTGCTATATTAACTTTGAGATTCTGATCGTGAGGTGTCTGTGTGAGTGATATGTAAAGATCAGAAGACAGTTTTGGGCGGCAGTCCTAAGGCACTCTCCTGTGCCCTTCCCCCTCCCTCTGACTGCTGTGTATGCCAGGCTAGCTGGACCTTGAGGATTCTGTGTCTCCACCTCCTATCTCACCATAGAGTTCTGGGGTTATAAATATGGACTACCATGCCTGGCTTAGCTTTTATGTGGGTTTTGGGGATTCAAATTCAGGTCCTCATGCTTGCTCATATTAGTCAGTTAAATGCTGTTACTAAACTAATCTTCATACCCTCAGTTATCTGCTGAGGCAAAGAAAGAACAGTGTATGAGGGGAACATGGAAACCTGTTGCTGTTGGCAGCAGAATTCTGCACTGTGCCAAGAAATGAAATTGCCTAGCTGGGGTGGTGGTGTACACCTTTAATCCCAGCATTTGGGAGGCAGGTGGATCTCTGTGAGTTCATGGCCAGCCTGGTCTATAAAGTGAGTCTAGCACAACCAGGGCTGTTATACAGAGAAACCCTGTCTCAAAAGCACCCCTCCCCCCCTTTTTAAAAAGCAAATTGCTTTGTCAACTAGTCTAACAAAAATGAGTAGCTTATTCTCTGTAATTACAGTATTCTGAATCCTTTAGTGAGTTATTCTAAGTAGTCATGAGTTAAAATAAGGCTAAAAGAATTAAGTTGTCTTCAAGTCTAGTATTTATTTCTTTACTATTGTCATAATAAATTTGTTTCCTACAGTAGCTTGGAAATTAATATCTTTTTTAAACGATTTGGTTTTTTGAGACAGAGTTTCTTTTTAAGATGTATTTATTTTATTTTATGTGCATTGATGCTTTGTCTCTATGAGGATGCCTGGTCCACTGGAACTAGAGTTAGAGAGAGTTGGGAGTCACCGTGTGGGTGCTGGGAATTGTGCCTGGGCCCTCTGGAGGGACAGCCAGTGTGTTTAGCCGCTGAGCCAGCTCTCCAGGCTCCCTTTCCTTTCTTAAGACAAGTTCACTTGCCACTTAACAGCATTTTTCAGCTTTTGTTTGTTTGAGACAGGGTTTTCTCTGTGTAGCCTTGGCTGTCCTGGACTCACTTTGTAGACCAGGCTGGCCTCAAACTCACAGCGATCCGCCTGCCTCTGCCTCCAAGTGCTGGGATTAAAGGCGTGTGCTGCCATGCCAGGTTCTCATTTTTTAACATTTTGTTTTGTTTTGTGATGGTGACTTAATAGCCCAGGCTGACCTCAAGCTCACAGCAGTCCTCCAGTCGGCCTCCCGAGTACTAGGATTAGTCTTGAACTGCCTTTTTTTTTTTTTTTAAAGCTTTTAGAGTTTGCTAGAAAATGTTTCTGATAGTGGGATGAGGAGGTGTGTGCACTGGTAAACTCAATAGCCTGGGTCTCATGATTTCAGGCTAGCCTAGGGTACATAGTAACACAGCTGTCTCAAAGAGAGTCGGGAAGGGGCCTCTTAGGAGAGCTCAGTGATAAGTATGCCTGGCACCAATCTCAGTGCCAAGTGAAGAGAAGCCTCACACCCCAACCAGATGCTCTCTGGTCTTGACCTCAGAGATCTTCCTGCTTCTGCCTTGATGCTTGGATTAAAGGTAAAGGTGTATGCCACCATGCCATGGTCCTCCACCCCCTCACCCCTTGCTTGAGACTGTATTCTATTTCTTAACTTTTATCAACAAGTATGAGTAGGAATTCTGCCCTTTTACAGTGGCATGACACATTGTGCTAAATGATAACTTAAATTTTCATTTATTACTATGAATGTGAGCATGAGGTCAGAGGAAAGCTTTTTTTTTTTTTAACAGTGTTATTTATTATGTGTGCAGAGAAGTTGTGTTGACTTTGGAGGTTGATGTAATAAAAAATAAAGTACCAACTTGGTCCCAGAGTAAATGTTTTAAGCTTATTTCTATTTTATATAAGAAGCAGCTTTCTGATCTACAATTTTCATACTACTTTGTTTGTTTTTATGTTTGTACTGGGCATTGAACCAAAGGCCTTATAAATGACTAGCATATACACTTGATCAGCGACTTACATCTCCAGCCCAGTGTACAAATTTTTCCTGTGGTATCTGATTGGCTTTACTGGTCTGAAGATGGCATATGCAATATAATCTTTTCTTGGGATGGTTGCTGCCATTTCTTTTTTCTGTTTGTATTTTAGACAAGCTCTTATGTAAGTCAGCCTAGTGTTGAACTCCTGTTCCTGCCTACTGAGCTTGCAGACATGAGCTACTATGTGGCCATTTTCATTTCTAACAGAAATGATCTTTTCTTGAGGACTATTTACAGCCTTTTGAGAATTTTTTCCTCTGTTACTTTTTTTTGTATACACATACTCACATGTACTTTTGTTTTTTGAGACAGGATCTTTCTCTTAAGTAGCCCTGCTGCCAAAACCAGGCTGGTCTTCAACTTTGATCTGCCCTGCTGCTTCTGGGATAAAAGGCCTTATGTTACACTGCGGTTCAACTCAGAACCTTTCTCTATGAACAGTTTTGGCAAACTTGGTTCATAATGACGTTAATGCTCACTGGTCTTATTAATCCACTTGAGTCTTTGCTGTTCATACAAAGTACAAACAAAATATACTTCTGAGCAGTACCAAGGCGGGTATTCTGAAGTGTAATTCAGAGAAGACTGTAGTTACGTACTGCTTTTATTCACAGGTAAGTTTTTTATTCACAAGTAATTTTTGTATTACTTTATCTTTTAGGAGGAGAGCATTCCCATTGCTTTATCTGGTAGGGATATCTTAGCTAGAGCAAAAA
Source organism: Acomys minous (assembly GCF_964271855.1). Taxonomy (NCBI): domain Eukaryota; kingdom Metazoa; phylum Chordata; class Mammalia; order Rodentia; family Muridae; genus Acomys; species Acomys minous. The sequence goes on from NC_140494.1 coordinate 104,427,923, forward strand.
ATGGAACAGGCAAAAGCGGTGCCTACCTCATTCCCTTACTTGAACGGCTGGACCTGAAGAAGGACAATATTCAAGGTCAGCTGGGTTGAGTGGGTGAGGTGGGGAAGACTGTCGGTCTATATTTGCAGCTTTGTAGAAGGGCTTGTTTACCTTTGGTCAGGATTTATGCAATCTAGACTTGTTACTATCTTTACTGTCTTTTTACAGTATTTGGCTTAATTGTCTACTCCCAACTTTTAAAGAGGATCTTCCATATTCAGAGTACTGATATGTAGTTGATACACAGTTGTGGAGATTCCTGTGAGATAAGCAGTGCAGGCTTTACTGCCCTGTAGTTAGGAAAAGTGCACTGCTGAGAGGTGAAGTGAGTTCCTGCTTATGGCTTGTGCAGCTGAATTGTGTGAGCAGAGCTCTTGTTGATGCAGTAAATGCTTCTGTTGTAAAGGCTTGAGCTTAGGGGATTTTGAGAGTTCAGAAGCAAATTTCTGTCTGAAATTAGTTCATATGATTGAGACTTCACCTCTAAAGCTTTTCTTAAAATTTCCAGCTTTCAATTCATAATTATCTCTCCTTATTTTCATATGATGTAAGTAGAACCTGAACAGGAGGCATTTACTACTTAAGTGTTTAGATAAGTGAATCTCTTCTGTCAAACAAATGCCACTTCAGACTCTTAGATGTATTATGTTTGTGTTAATGCCTCAGGCTGTTTTCATAGCTTCTTAAACTTATAAAAGTTGGTTGGTTGGTCTTTGCTTCTCCTTACTCTGTTCTTTGATATTTTCTAGCAATGGTGATTGTTCCCACTAGAGAACTTGCTCTACAGGTCAGTCAAATTTGCATCCAGGTCAGCAAACACATGGGAGGGGCCAAAGTGATGGCAACCACAGGAGGAACCAACTTACGGGATGACATAATGAGGCTTGATGATACAGGTAGGAAATGATTGTGGTAGCAGAGCTCTGACTAATTGTAGTTACAAGTGTCTCCTTTTTATGTAGTTTTGAGACTTACATTTAATTATGCGGAAATGCAGGTGGTGTGTGTAGGTGCCCATGGAGAGGTCATTGGATTCCCTGGGGCTAGAGTAAAGGTAGTTGTGTGCCACACAGTGTAAGTGCTGGGAACTGAACTTGTATTCTCCGTAAGAGCAGTAAGAGCTTATAACCACTGAGCCATCTCTTCAGCCCCCTGTTAGTAATTAATTGTGGCTTAGTAAGTTGCTTAGATACATAAAGCCCTGGATGTTCCACCAACAGATAAACTGGATTCAGTTGGCACACACCTGTAGTTCCAGCACTGGGGTAGTGAAAGCTAGAGGAGCAAATGTTCAAGACCATCCTTACCTACACAGTGAGTTTGAGGCCAGCCTGGAACATATGATGCTCTGTCCTAACCAAACAAGGAACCAAGGAGCAGAAGCCCTGGCCAGAACATGAATAATGAAAACAACCATTTCTTTCTTTCAAGAGGGGAAAAAAAAAATAGATAACTAAAAGGATAGTCAGCCTTATTAGTACTTTAGTTTTTTCTTTCTCTCCCCCCCCCCCAACCCCCCAGTTTCTCCATTTAGCCCTGGCTGTCCTGGACTCACTGTGGAGACCAGGTTGGCTTTGAACTCACAGCGACCTGCCTGTCTCTGCCTCCTGAGTGCTGGGATTACAGATGGCCAGCGTTTTTGATTTCTCTCTTTGGTTTTTTGAGACAGAGTTTCTCTGTGTGTAGCCTTGGCTGTCCTGGACTCGCTTTGTAGACCAGGCTGGCCTCGAACTCACAGCGATCCGCCTGCCTGTGCCTCCCGAGTGCTGGGATTAAAGGCGTGCGCCACCACGTCGAGCTGTGTTTTTTATTTCTTAAGGCCGGGTTCTCTCTTTGTAGACCAGGCTGTCAAACCTCAAATTCACAGAGTTCTACCTGCCTCTGCCTCCAAAATACTGGGAATAATTAGTTTTTAGTATTATTTAATGTGGCTTAAAAAGTACTAGATTTATATTAATTGTTCTAATTTTCTTCTTGTTTTTTGTTTGGTTGATTTTGGGGGTTTTCGAAGCAGGGTTTTCTCTGTGTAGCCTTGACTGTCCTGGACTCACTTTATAGACCAGGCTGGCCTCAAACTCACAGTGATCTGCCTGCCTCTGCCTCCCCAAGTGCTAGAATTACAGACCTGTGCCACCAAGCCCAGCTAAATTGTTCTAATTTTTGAGGCCAAAAACTATTAGTTATCAGTCATGCACATTTGTAGAAAGGAGGCTGTTTTATAACATGTGTATACAATATACATGACGGTGTATTTCAATTTATAAACATACATTTTCAAGTAATTGGATAAGTACAAAGGTGTATATATACAAAGTTGTTTATTCTGGTGTGCTTTGTAGCCCTTAAAAAGAAGGTATATTTAAATATTTCAGGAGATTGGGTAGATAGAGTGAGATGGCCTGAATGGCATTTCCAGAATTACTGACTTGTTTTTTGGTTGGCTGTTTTTTGTTTTTGTTTTTATTTTTTTGGTTGGATGTTTTTATTTTTGTTTTTTTGAAACAGGGTTTCTCTGTGTAGCATTGGCTGGCCTTGAACTCAGAGATCCTCCTGTCTCTGCCTCCCCAGTGCTGGGATAAAGGCATCCACCACCTTACCTGGCTGATCTTTGTACCTTTTTGTATTAATTTGCTTTTTTTGGTTTTTGTTTTTATGGGTTTTCAAGACAGGGTTTCTCTGTGTAGCCTTGGCTGTCCCAGACTCATTTTGTAGACCAGAGTGGCCTTGAACTCACAGTGATCCACCTGCCTCTGCCTCCCCAGTGCTGGGATTAAAGGCCCAGCTAATTGTCTCTGTAAACAGTGTTTGTGATGCTGAATACATATTATAAAATTATAGTTTTTACCCTGTCCTAGAAAAAACTTAACAAGAATGTATATATTTTCTGAATCTCCTTTTCCTGTAGTGCATGTGGTGATCGCTACCCCTGGCAGAATCCTGGATCTTATCAAGAAAGGAGTAGCAAAGGTTGATCATGTCCAGATGATAGTATTGGATGAGGTAATGCTTCTTCATTTAGAGGATTGTGCAGTACTCTGTGGGCTTCGCTTACAGTTTTCAGTGAATAAAGCAAAAGCTGTTTTTATTTGACCTTTCTGAGTACTTATGTTAGCAAATAACTAAGCCAAGTTCAGTCTAAATTTATTCAATGATACATTTTAAAAGCATGTTATGGATGTCTCCTAACCTTCCCTTTCCATTTGCTCGGTGTGAAATTATAACCTAATAAGAATCTCTTCTTCTAAGAACTTAACTGAGGCCAAGTGTTTTACCTGAAAGGTAGGTCAGCTGATCTACACAGCAAGTTTCAGGCCAGTCAGAGCCACACAGTGAGACCTGTCTTAAAAATAAGTAAAGAAATAAATAAGCAACCAAAAAAACCTTAGCTGTGTCTCGGTGCTTTATGCATTTAGCCTGTCTGTGTTAGTGTTTTGGTATAAAGTTACTTTCCGTTTTGTTTTGTTTTTGTTTTTGTTTTTGTTTTTTTGAGTCAGAGTTTCTCTGTGTAGATCAGGCTAGCCTAGAACCAGGGATCTGCCTGCCTCTGCCTCCCAAGTGCTGGGATTAAAGGCATGTGCCACCACCACCCGGCTCCGGGTTTGTTTTGTTTTAGATTACTAGTTTACTGACTTTTAAAGAATCATTTATTTATTATTATGTATGCAGTGTTCTGTCTGCATATACACCTGCACACCAGAAGAGGGCATCAGATTACATTATAAGTGGGTGTGAGCCACCATGTGGTTGCTGGGAATTGAACTCAGGCTCTTTCTAAGAGCAGGCGGCCTTCTTAACCACTGAGCCATCTCTCTAGCCCCAGTTCACTGACTTTTGACAAATGAGGAATAGCACTAAATATTATTCAACATTGAGTACATAACATGTTTTTATGTAATTTTTAAGTCTGATGAGGTCTAGGTATCTTAGAAAGTTGTTATGGGGTACAGGAAGCCTGTGGTTTGGTTGGTTGGTTGGTTTGTTTTAATTTATCATATATACACAGTTTTTTGCCTGTGTGTGCACCAGAAGAAGGCACCAGATCTCATTATAGATGGCTGTGAGCCACCATGTAGTTGCTGGGAATTGAACTCAGGACCTCTGGAAAAGTAGCCAGTGCTCTTAACCTCTTGAGTTATCTCTCCAGCCTGTGTTTTTAGTTGAGGAAACTGTAGCATGCCTAAGTGGTACCCAGCACAGTGAATGAATAAAACTCTTTACCCCAATTGGTTTGAATTCAGAACCTAACTTGGCTCGGTTTTGTAATGGGGTTTTGCTATATAGCCTAGCCTGCCCTTGAATTTACCGTCCTGTCTATATCCTGAAAGCAAGGTGTATGCAAACCACTCCCAGCTCAGAACCTATATGCTGTATTACTTCTTTAATGGAAATCATTTAAACCCTGTGAGAGGACTTTGAGTCTGATTTTTCCTTAGGTAAGGATTACAGTCTCGTGTCTGTTTCAACAGGCTCACCATGTAGCTCAGACTGACCTCCCCTCTCAGTCCCTCTCCACCACTTGGGTGCAGGACTTACAGGCATAAACTGCCATACTTGGCTCCTTCTCCCTTCTGTCTTGATAACCTTAGACACTGTATTAAAGAAACTTATGGTCATAGCTGGGAACAGCCTGTGTAGGCTGTACTAACCAAAACTTGTAATGTCTTACTCCTTTTAAATGTACCCTTTCTTTGTATTACAGGCAGATAAGTTGTTGTCACAGGATTTTGTGCAGATAATGGAGGACATTATTCTCACACTACCTAAAAACAGGCAGATTTTACTGTATTCCGCTACTTTTCCTCTCAGTGTACAAAAGTTTATGGTGAGTAGTAAGTCTACTTGGAGTCAGTGTCACCATGGCACCTATGAGTTAGGGCTTACTATCAGTATATGCTTTGTGCTACTTTGTGGGTTTTGTTTGGTTTGGTGGGTTTTTTGGTATGTTTTTATGTGATCAGTAAAGATTGTGGATTTATTAATATTTTATTTAATTTTTAAAATTTATGTGCATTGGTGTGAGAGTGTCAGATCTTAGAGTTACAGATAGTCGTGAGCTGCCATGTGGGTGCTGGGAATTGAACCCAGGTCCTTTGGAAGAGCAGGCAGTGCTCTTAACCACTGAGCCATCTCTCCAGCCCCTGTGTGTGGGTTTATAACTGAGGCTTTTGTTTTGTTTTTGAGACAGGGTTTCACTATGTAGCCCTGGTCAGCAGGTTGGCTTCAGACTCACAGAGGTCTTCTGACTCTGCCTCCCTAGTGTTGGGATTAAAAATATGTGCCACCACATCTGACTTACACTTTTTTTTTTTTTTAATAAACTGGATCTGTATGAGTCCTGAGGCTGGTTTATATGATGAGTTTAGAGACACACACACACACACACACACACACACACACACACACACACACACCTCTACACCCCACCCCACTCCACGCACTGAGTTTCTCTGTGTATCCATTGCTGTCTTGGAACTCAAGTCGGTAAACCAGGGTCGCCTAACTCAGAAATCTATCTGCTTCTGGCTCCTGAATGCTGTGATTAAAAGTGTATGCCACCACCCAGCCGTGAGGCCCTGTTTCCAAAAGAGTTATAATTTTATTGATTTAGCTCTTTGTGACAAAGTCACATATCCCATAGATACTAGGGAAGTTGTTATAGTGGTATCCAATGCACAAAACGTGGTTGCCCTTGGAAATTCTGTGTAGTCATGGTGATCTTTTCATCTCAGCCTCTGGGACACAGGCATGCACAACCACACTCATCTCTGACATAGTTAGCATTTTGAGTCTGAGGTCTACCATTTTAAGATCACTTACTTATTTTGTGAATATATGTTTTGAAAAGAGAAGCATCCCTTTAGAGCAAGAGACGGAAAAGAAAAAAGATGTATAAACTCAGGGCAAAAAATGGGGCTCAGGGGCAGAGGTCTTGTCAAGCATGCCTGGAGCTTATATTTAATTCTTCAGCACTCCCCACCTTCAGGGGAAAAGGTGAGAAAGAAATGCATACTGTTTTTGTTTTGTTTTTTGTTTTTTTGAGACAGGGTTTGTCTGTGTAGCCTTGGCTGTTCTAGAGTCACTTTGTAGACCAGGCTGGCCTTGAACTCACAGAAATCTACTTGCTTCTACATTTAATTTAAGAGAGAAACCCAGTCTTTTACTTAAGACTCCTGTCCTCTCCCCCTACCTCCAGAATTCCCATCTGCAGAAACCCTATGAGATAAACCTGATGGAGGAGCTAACTCTGAAGGGAGTGACCCAGTACTACGCATATGTAACTGAGCGCCAAAAAGTACACTGCCTCAATACACTTTTCTCCAGGGTAAGTAGTGGGCTTTAACTGCTGAGTCCTATCCTCTACTAATTCATAGTAAATTGGACAATTACATTATTTTCTCCACTACTTTACTGTAAAACAAAGTGCTACTGTTCCATAAAAAGTGGCTTTGGTTGACTTAAGGTTGAAATTGATTGACACAGGTGCTTTATTTTTTATTGTTAAACATTTTGGTTCATCCTGATTATTTAGATTCTTTGTGAATACATGTAATTGCTAAAATTTATTTGTGACCCGCAAAATCAGTACTGAAGGTATCATTTTGTAGACATGTGTGGTGTGGCCAAAAAACAAACAAACAAACAAAAAACCCTGATCCCAGCTAAGGTCCAAGAAGAGGACATTCTTCCTTCTTGTTCTAGCTCTCATGCTATAAATAAACATACAGTCTTTGAGTCCTTGTTTTTCACATTTTGGTTCTGTTCATGGTTTGATTCCAAAATGGTCCCTACACTGTTGGTGAAATGCTGACCTGTACTCTAAAGCTCAAGAAGACTGATGCACTGTACAGTACAGGGCAAATCTATTGGATAAGCTTTTTGCAGGCATTGGTTACATTGGTTTGGGACTATTGATGTATTAGTAAGGCATGCTTAAAGAAAAGGAAACAACTGGGCATGGTGGCACACACCTGTAATCCCAGCACTCAGGAGGCAGAGGCAGGCGGATCTCTGTGAGTTAGAGGCCAGCCTGGTCTACAAAGTGAGTCCAGGACAGCTAAGATAACATAAAGAAACCCTGTCTCGAAAAACCAAAAAAAAAAAAAAAAAAAAAAAGGAAAAAGAAACAAAATTACATGCTTAACTATTTACAAAATGTGGTCAGAGCCTCACAAGTACTTAACTTTTATTTTCCCTAGAAACAATGTTTTTTATGTATTTACTTGTTTTGTTTATTTTAATTATGTATATGTATGATGTTTCAGTCTATATGGGTTATGTACACATGAGTACAGCTGCTGAACAGTGCAGAAAAGGTGTCAAAGCCTCTGGAAGTAGAAGTAGTTATAAGTAGTTGTGAACCTAGTGTGTGGCTGAACTTGGGTCCTCGGCACGAACAGCGCTGCCTTTAACTGCTGACCACTTCTCCATCCCCAAAGCAGCGGGTCATGTGTGCTGGTCCAGTGTTAACAGTGGCATTTCCTACGATGTCTGCTGGGAATATTGAGTCTGTGTTTTGTTTCTCTGGCAGTGAGGTGGCCCTTATGAACCCTTATGGAGCAACTCTGCTGCAATAAATCCAATTCTCATCAGCAGCTGTTCCTAAGATTCTGGTTAAATATTTTCAAGATTAGCAAAACAAATGTTTTGTGTTTCTTACACTTCCCTTTTGTGCTCAGCTTCAGATAAACCAGTCGATCATTTTCTGCAACTCGTCTCAGAGGGTAGAATTACTGGCCAAGAAGATTTCTCAGCTGGGTTACTCCTGCTTCTATATCCATGCTAAAATGAGGCAGGTGAGTGCAATCCGAAAACTTGAATAGATCTAATAAAACAATTCTGCTGGGTGTGGTGTAATGCCAGCACTCAACGAGACAGAGGCCAAAAAAAGAAAAGGACACTATAGAAATGTCAGATCTCTAGGTCTATGCCTGAAATCCTAGCACTTTGAGGAAACTAATAGTTTGAAGTCATTCTCTACTAAGTTTGAAATCGACATGAGCTGCATGATATCCTTGCGGAGGGGGGGGGGAGCACAGAAGACAGATTCATTCACTCTCGGGTAATTTCTGGATTTCAAAAAAAAAAGATTTATTTATTTATTATGTATACAGTGTTCTGTCTGCATGTACACCTACACACCAGAACAGGGCATTAGATCACATTATAGATGGTTGTGAACCACCATGTGCATGCTGGGAATTGAACTCAGGACCTTTGGAATAACAGGTGGTGCTCTCAACCACTGAGCCATCTCTCCAGCTCCTGGATTTATTCTTTTAATGCAGTAAACTTAATAGATAGCTCCAAGTAGCAATTTAGTTTGTTAAAAGCAAATACAACTTAAGGTTTTGTTCCTCCGTCAAATTAGTACATTTCAAGGATTCTGTCTGCTCCCAGAAGCTAGTGATTCCTTTATTGGAGAATACCAATACAAATGTTTTCACAGAAAACACTGCTCTGGATTTTAATGTAACTCCTCCTTACCTAAAAGTTCTCAGATCCCTTGCCGGGCAGTGGTGGTGCACGCCTTTAATCCCAGCACTGGGGAGGCAGAGGCAGGTGGATCGCTGTGAGTTCGAGGCCAGCCTGGTCTACAAAGTGAGTCCAAGACAGCCAAGGCTACACAGAGAGACCCTGTCTTGAAAAACCAAAAATAAATAAGTAAATAATTTTAAAAGTTCCAAGATCCCCCATTGATGCATGAGATAGATCATAGACAGTGCCAGATTATATATGTATACATGCTATGAAAATAGAATAAATATAACAATATATTGTCATAAGTGTTATATGAATGTGATCTGAGTATATCTTATTATGCCTGTCCTTGTAGTGTTAAAAAATGATAAAAATGCTTATACGATAAAATGAGTGTATCACATAGACATTGTGAGTGATACAGCTTTTTGACTGCTACAGAAAAGTTACTGGACACTGATAACTGACAGTTCATCTGATAGCCCAGACAGTGAAATGACAAGGGTAATGTCTGTATACTGTAGGTGCACTGGACACAACAATGATTCACATATTAGAGTGTACAAAATTCCTCAGAAGTGTGTCATTTAAAATTTAGGGATCATTTCCAAAATATTCCATTAAAGTTTTCAAACCAAAGTTGATTATGTATAACTGAAACCAAGCAAGTTAAAACCAAGAATGCAGCTAAACTAGTATGTATGTGGTCTGCAAACTGATGGTTTATATTTGTATAAGCAAGTTTGGGGTGTGAAGAACTGATTGGGTAGGAGAAACCATGGTGGAAAATTTGAGTTGTCTACAAATTTTACTTAAGTAGTTTCTCTCTCTCCTCCCCCGCCCCCAACACCCTAGGAACATCGAAATCGTGTCTTTCATGATTTCCGAAATGGCTTATGCCGCAATCTTGTTTGCACTGGTAAGTGGGGTTTTGTTTGTTTGCTGGCTTGAAGGTGAAGTGGGTGCTGTTTAGTTCCTGACATTGGGGTCATGCTGATGCTTATGCTGCACACATGGCTGTAGACTAGGCTTTGCATTCGTGTGTTTTCTGAACAGTTCTAAAGTACAAGAGTGAGCAAACACACACACACAAAAAGGATTTTAAAAGTCTGTTTTTCCCTAGGCTAAGATTTTCTAATTTTTGGTTATTCTGTTACTGTAAAGAAATAAACCTAGGTAGGGTGAGAGAGGCACATAGATAGTCAAACAAAAATTAAATTTGCCAGGCAGATGGCACACGCCTATAATCACAGCATTCAGGGAAGAGAGACAGGAGGATCTCTGAGTTCCAGGACAGCCTGGTCTACAGAGTGAGTCCAGGACAGCCAAGAATACACAGAGAAACCCTGTCTCAAAACAAAACAAAAAACCGAACTAATAAATTCAGTGTCTTCTCAGCTATGCACTTGGACTTTGATGTGTTGGTATGAAGAGATTAATCATTTGAGTGAGTAGAAGGACCTGGAGGTTGTATACATTGATAAATATACTCATCTTTATTATCGTGAATTCTTACATATGCATGCACCTGTGTAATCACTCAGATAATATTTTATTTTAGAGTATTGGTTGGTTAATTGGGTTTTTTTGTTTTGTTTGGTTGGTTAGTTTTGATTTGAGACAAGGTATTACTGCATAGCCCTTACTAGCCTGGAAATTGGATATGTTGACCAGACTGGTCTTAAACTCACTACTTTTATCAGTTGGCCTTTGCTTCTAAGTGCTGGGATTTAAGGTGTGTATCACCACACCTAACACACGCACACATTTTTTTAAAATGATCTCTTTTAATTTGTGTCTGTGTCTGTTTATCTGTGTCTGTGAGAATGTCTGCCACATGTGCATGGGTGCCTGCAGAGGCCAGAAGAAGAAAATGGATCCCCTGGAACTGCAATTATGTGCACTCATGCCTTCTGGAACGAGCAGCAAACGCTCATTTATAACTTTGTGGGTTTATTTATTTACTTACTTGTTTATTTGTTTTGGCGTTTTGGGACAAGGTTTTTCCGTGTGGCCTTGGTTGTCCTGGACTCACCTTGTTGACCAGGCTGGCCTTGAACTCAGAGAGATCCTCCTGTCTCCATGAATGCTGGGATTACAGGTGTGCGTCACTGCTCCTGGCTTCATTGAGAAGTCTCTTTAGATAACTGTTTTAGAATATTTGACTAAGAATTTTTGTGGAAATGCGCTATAAATAAAATACTTGTTACTTCTACCCAGTAATCAGGAAGTAACTATAAAAATAGCTTACATGTTTTGATCGCTGTTTTTTGTTTGTTTTTGTTTCTCTTTTCTTTTTTCCTTTTTTTAAACAATCTTACGAAGTGCCCAGGTTGTTCTCAAACTCAAAGCAATCTTTCTGCCTTAGCCTCCTAAGTGCTGGAGTTACAGGTATATACCACCATGCCCAACAAGAATCCTGAAGTTTTTAGAATAAGCACCAAGTATTTATTCCCCATCTTCACTTCATCTGCCCCCCTCCCTACCCCCTCATCACATTTTCCCGCTGATGTTTTTCTTCTCTAAACCAAAGCTACCATGCACACCACATTGTAAACATCCATTGTTGCTCTTCCACATACTTTGTTGATACTCAGTGAATGTTTACTCTGTGCGTTATAGTCATACTAATATTACACAGGTGCACATACAGTCAGGGTATTTTTTTCTCCAGTTCTGAATTTGAGAATTTCGTTCATAAATGCATTGTATTTATGTCCCTTCCATCCCTCCCTGTCCCACTTCCTTCTACTCCTGTTCTTTTCCCTCTTAATTCATGACTTCTTCCTCTGTAGTCTTTTTGTACTGTGTGCTTTTTGTACATGGATGTGCATATGTGTAGACAATCCCCCCCTTTCTTTCTTGTTTTTTCTGATTTTTCAAGACAGGTTTCTCTGTGTAGCCTTGGCTGTCATGGACTCGCTTTGTAGACCAGGCTGGCCTCAAATTCACAGCGATCCACCTGCCTCTGCCTCCCAAGTGCTCGGATTAAAGGTGTGCGCCACCACACCCAGCTGACAATCTTTTCTTTAGTTTTGCCTATGTATATGTGTGTGTTTAGGACCGGCCACTTAAGATTGGGGCTCAGCTCTGAAGAAGAATATTCTCTGGAGGCAGGCGTAGTGGCACACGCCCTTAATCCCAGCACTCTGGAAGCAGAGGCTGGCAGATCACTGTGAGTTCGAGGACAGTCAAGGCTACACAGAGAAACCCTGTCTTGAAAAAAAAAAAAGAAAGAAAGAAAGAAAGAAAAGAGTTCTCTCAGCAGCTATTGGCTGCTGTTCTTCATGTAGAGGTGGGGCCTTGTGAAACTTCATATAAGCATGTCAGTTGGTGTGGTGTTTGCAGGCTTTTTGGTTTAGTGGAGTTTTGGGGGTTTTTGTTTGTTTGTTTGCTTGTTTGGGGTTTTTTGTTGTTGTTGTTGTTCTGTTTGTTTGGTTTTGGTGTTTGGAGACATGGTTTCTCTGTGTAGCCTTGGCTTGGCTGTCCTGGACTTTCTTTGTAGAACTCAGATCCATCTACCTCCCCAGTGCTGGGATTATAGGCATGCACCACCACGCCAGGTGTTTGGGTTTTGGGTGGGGGTGGGTCTTTGCAGGTTTTATGCAGTCAGCCATATTTGAGTGATTAACTTTTTAAAATTGTTTTGAAGGGCTGGAGAGATAGCTCAGAGATTAAAAGCACTGGCTGCTCTTCAGAGGTCCTGGGTTCAATTCCCAGCAACCACATGGTAGCTTACAGCATCTATAATGAGATCTGGTGCCCTCTTCTGGCATGTAGGTGTACATGCAGGCACAACATTGTATACATAATATATAAATCTTTTTTTTAAATTGTGCTGAAATATTTGGCTGTATATGAATGTATCTGTTACAGTTTTTTTCTTGCATTTGGGAAACCCACAAAATAGCTTATTGGTGAATGTTGAAGTTGTTAACTAAATTCAGTATTCACAAAAAAATAAAAGCTACATTTCCATTACGCACTCCCCCCATCCTCTCTGTTTTTCCATTTTAAGTAAAAAGTTGGGGCTTAGGAGCTGTGGGTACAATCCCTAACACTAAAATAAAGAAAAAGAAAGACATCGATCGTAGTTATAGTGCTTGTTCACTGATGTGAGTTATTACACTGATTAGTTGATTTTATTTATTTATTTTGTTTGTTTGTTTGTTTTAGTTTTGTTTTTTTGAGACAGGGTCTCTCTGTGTAGCCTTGGCCGTCCCGGACTCGCTTTGTAGACCAGGCTGGCCTCGAACTCATAGTGATCAACTACCTCTGCCTCCAGAGTGCTGGGAGTTAAAGGCGTGTGCCACCACTCCCGGCTTTCATTTATTTATTGAGTCAGGCTCTTCTCACGTAACCCAGGGTAGCCTGAAGCTCAGCATGAAGCCCAGTATGACTTCTTCCTCTTCTGCGTGAAGGGATTGTGGGTGTGCCTAGTCTTAATGTATGCTGGGATCGATCCTAGGGTTAGGGTTTTGTGCACGGCAGTCAGTCAAGCTGCTTAATGAAAGTGTGTGTGTATAAAGTCCTACCTGTTTGGGTGGCTGAGGGAGGCTGTTTGAAGCTGCCCTCAATCTGTGCTATGGATTGAAGAATGGCTTAATCAGAAAATAGGTCCTAAAGCAGAGCTTGCATACCATGCAGTCTTCATTAATAGTACTTGGCTTTGCTGTAACAGTTCGAAAGCAGCCTTAAAATGTTTTACAGAAGAATGGACAGTGAAAAGAAAGTTACAAAAATAAAAAGAAATAGTTGATACCAGGTGTTGTGATCAAGCACTGGGGAAGGTGCAAGAAAGTTGCTTCAAGTTCAAGGCCACCCAAAGTTACAGAGTGAGACCTCTCTTTATAGTTAAGCTTGCCCGGTGCTGTGGCTCACAGCTTTACTCCCAGCACTCAGGAGGCAGAGGCAGATGGATCTCTGTGAGCTCGAGGCCAGCCTGGTCTACAAAGCTAGTCCAGAACAGCCAAAGGCTATACAGAGAAACCCTATTTTGAAAAACAATAAAAAAAGTTAAGTTTAGCTGGGTGCACGCCTGTAATCCCAACCCTTGGGAGGCAGAAGCAGGCAGATTGACGTGAGTTCGAGGCTAGTCTGGTCTACAAAGTAAATTCAGGACAGCCAAAGCTACACAGAGAAATTCTGTCTCCAAAAAACAAAGATAAGCTTCATTGACAAGGAAGTAATATAAAATATTTATTACTATCCCAGGTGCTTATGCTTATTAGAATATAAAAATAATAGCTGTCAAGCTTCAGGAGAGATGGTGTATTAATTGGCTTTAGAGAAAGGGGGATTTCAAGTTTGAAGACTTGGGCAAAAAATGGTCCATAATGGCCGGATGTGGTGATGCACACCTATAGTCCCAACACTCAGGAGGCAGAGGCAGGCAGATCTCTGAGTTTGAGGCCAGCCTGGTCTACAAAGTGAGTTTAGGACAGCCAAGACTACACAGAGAAACCCTGTCTCAAAAAACAAACAAACAAAAAGGTTCATAATGGGGCTGGAGAGATGGCTCAGCAGTTAAGAGCACTGTCTGCTCTTCCAGAGGTCCTGAGTTCAATTCCCGGAAATCACATACGGTGGCTCACAACTATCTATTATGTGATCTGATTCCCTCTTCTGTTGCACAGGTATATATGCAGATAGAGTACTCATGTAAAACAAATAAATAAATTTTTTAAGGGGCTGGAGAGATGGCTCAGAGGTTAAGAGCACTGACTGCTCTTCCAGAGGTCCTGAGTTCAATTCCCAGCAACCACATGGTGGCTCACAACCATCTATGATGTGATCTGATGCTCTCTTCTGACCTGCAGGTGTATGTGTGGGCAGAGCACTGTATACATAATAGTAAATAAATCTTTAAAAAAAAAAAATAAATAAATAAATTTTTTAAAAAGGTCCATAAAATTCTTAAGGTATGCTAGCATGTGCTTATAATCCTAACCTTTGAGAGTCTGAGAGAGGAGCATGAGTTCAAGACTAGCCTGGGCCACCAGAGACCCTCTCTCAAAAAAAGAAGTCAGTATCATGAATGATTTTGGAATGATACCTGAGAGAGGTAAGGGAACCTAGTTAGGACCCTGTTGTCAGTTTGGGGGCTTTGCGTGTTCACTTCAGATACGTTGTAAGTTGTTTACCATAGTAGATGAAGGGCCTCTAAAAGCATAATCAGTGAATTACTTCTCAAAAAAAAAATTTTTTTTTTTTTAGATCTGTTTACCCGAGGTATTGATATACAAGCTGTGAATGTGGTAATAAACTTTGACTTCCCAAAGCTGGCCGAGACCTATCTTCATCGTATTGGAAGATCAGGTGAGTAAAAAGGGAATGGCCTCACAGGCATTACGTGATGAGAAATATTATCAGTAATTTTTCCCTTGTGAAGTAAAGTATAACAGCCATGAGAGCAGTGAAATCACACCAATTTAGTTGTTTGCTACTAAGTATTTTTTTTATTAGTAAAATGTTTTACAGGCAGGGTGGCTGGATGTGGTGCACTTAGGAGAGACATCTGTGTATTAAGAGGCCAGCTGGGTTTACAAGCTAATTCCTCCTCCCTCCCCTCCCCACCCCCACCCCCTCCAGACAGGGCTTCTCTTCTAGTCCTGGCTATCTTGGACTTGCCTTGTAGACCAAGCTGACCTCGAACTCACAGAGATCCACCTGCCTCTGCCTCTGCCTCTGCCTCTGCCTCATGAGTGCTGGCATTAAAGGCGTGTGTCACCACACCTAGCTACAAACTGATTTTGAAACCAGCTAGGAAAGGCCGGGCGTGGTGGCACACGCCTTTAATCCCAGCACTCGGGTGGCAGAGGCAGGCGGATCGCTGTGAGTTCGAGGCCAGCCTGGACCACAAAGTGAGGCCAAGATAGCCAAGGCTACACAGAGAAACCCTGTCTCAAAAAGCCACAAAAAAAAAAGAAAGAAAGAAAGAAAGAAAGAAACCAGCTAGGACTACATAATTGAGACCCAATTTCAGAGAGGGAAAAAAGTAAACAGGTTGCACGTGGTGGCACATATCCCATAATCTCTGGGCTTAAGAGGCTGAGGCTGGGGGATGGAAGGCCTGGAGAGATGGATTTCCTATTAAAAGACCCTCTAGAGTTTGATTCCCAGCACCCACATCAGATAGCATAAAACTACCTGTAGGGTCTGGAGAGAGTGGCTCAGAGGTTAAGAGCACTGGCCGCTCTTCCAAAGGTCCTGAGTTCAATTCCCAGCAACCACATGGTGGCTCACAACCATCTATAATGAGATCTGCTGCCCTCTTCTGGCCTGCGGGTCTACATGCAGGCAAAACACTGGATATATAATAAACAAACAAATCTTTAACAAAGCAAAACAAAAGAACCTACCTGTAACTGCAACTTGTTATTTAAAAAAAAAAAATTAGGTAAACTGCATAGTATATCACACACACACAAAAAAAGGCTAAAATAATTACTATATATTTAAAGTGAAATACAAGAAAACTTTATTGCTAGTGTAGTGTGTGGATATATTATTCAATGTGTGTAATTTGGCCCTATAAACAAGCATCCATTTTGTGATTTTTAAGAAAGTAAAATATGAGCTGGGTGTGGTGGCAGATCTCTTTAAGTTCGAGGCCAGCCTGGTCTATAGAGGACTACACAGAGAAACCCTGTCTCGAAAAGTCAAAAGAAAAACTAAACAAAACAACAACAAAAAAAGCATGTGATATTAGCATATAACTGGTACAAATCTCACACATAAACTTAATTGCAGTACCATGTACAGATCAAGTGGACTTTTAAGTGGTTGTTATGCTGTATTATCTAAGGAATAGTGGCTGAGAAAAGCCCGTGCCTACTCAGTACAGTTGATGTGCCAAGGGAAAGACTGTAAGTTGTTTTGTTTCTGTTTTTTTCTGTCTTGTTTCTGCCATTACGAAGGGCACCAAGCTGGGTGTGGTGGCACTCCTGGAATCCCAGTGCAAGGGGAGGTCAAGGCAGGTGCATCTCTGTGAATTCCAGGACAGCCAAGGCTACACAGAGAAACCCTGTCTCAGAAAAAAAAAAGAGGAGGAGGAGGCACCAAATGAAAATATTAATGCTGTGTGTTTTGCGACATTACAGACTTGTACATACATGTTGCTTTAAGACATTTTATTTGCCGCTTCTTGAGCTTTTTTCACACATTTAAAACTCATAAAGCACATTTTTCTTTAGGTCGCTTTGGTCATCTTGGCTTAGCCATCAACTTGATCACATATGATGATCGCTTCAACCTGAAAAGTATTGAGGAGCAGCTGGGAACAGAAATTAAACCCATCCCAAGCAACATTGACAAGAGCCTGTATGTGGCAGAGTACCACAGTGAGCCTGTAGAAGATGAGAAACCTTAACAAGCACGTACGTACCTCACGGGGACAGACCCTTCAGATTTAGGAAAGAAATGGGTTCTTTTCCTCTGACCTCATGTGCTAGCAATAGTTGCACCCAGTGTCATAAATAAGAATGCAAACCTAGAATCTCTTGGGTGAGGCAACCATTTGATTAGAGACTAAGCCAGTGGCTGGTTATGGTGGCACACAGCTTAATCCCAGGCAGAGGCGGACAGAGTTGTGTGAGTACAAACCCAGCCTGTTCTACAAAGGGAGTCCAGGACAGCCAGGGCTACACAGAGAAACCCCAAAATAATAATAAAAGAGAGAGAGACCAAGCCAGCGCTACTCCTGAGACAGCATCCTCAGCATGGTGATGTGTATAACGCCTAATGCAGATTTCGGGCATTGGCAGTCTTGGTTTAAAAATATTTCCTGCTCCCCCCTTTTAGCCCCCACTCTCCCCTCCCTCCCTCCCCCACCCCCGTGTCTCTGTGTGTGTCTCTCTCTTAAATGGGTGTGCTAATAAGTTAGGTAAAATTGCCAGGTGTGGTGGCACACGCCTTTAATCCCAACACTCAGGAGGCAGAGGCAGGCGGATTGCTGAGAGTTCAAGGCCAGCCTGGTCTACAAAGTGAGTTTCAGGACAGCCAAGACTACATAGAGAAACCCTGTCTCAAAAAAAAAAAAAAAAACGAACAGATATGTTGTATGAAATTCTGAACTAAAATGAGGTATAAAGTGCCCCTTCTGACACCTTGGTAGGGTTTGGGAGGTGGTGGTTTATTTTCAAGTTACAGAGTGTACTTTAATTTAGGGATTTTTTTTTTCCTGGTTTTTTGAGAGGGTCTCTGTGTTAGCTTTGCCTGTCCTGGACTCGATTTGTAGACCATGCTGGCCTTGAACTCACAGCAATCCACCTGCCTCTGCCTCCCGAGTACTAGGATGAAAGGCGTGTGCCACCATGCCTGGCATGGGATTAAATTCTTTAAATTAGGGGTTTAGCCCAAGGCAGAGCACTGTCCACCATTGAGTCTCCAGGCCTGCCACAAATGCAGTAACTATTACTGTAGTTTCAGAGAATTTCTCAGCCCTGTATGGTGTTAACTCTGTAATGTCAATACTCTGGGAACTTAGAATTGGGAATTTTGAAGTTACTCTGGGCTATACAGCCTTGTCTCCCAAACAAAAGGCCTTTTCTGTATTATTTTTTCACTTTGTTGTTGTTGCTGTTGTTGCTTATTTTGTTCTATTTTTGAGAGAGGCTCAGGTAGCAAAAAGTGCCTTCAAACTCCTCATCTACTGTAGGATGGCCTTGAAAACTAGTCTCTGTGGTCCACTTCCCAAGTGCTGGGAGTAAAGATGTATACAACCAAGCTTGGCCTCTTAGTTACTGTGTGAACACTGTCTACAGTTAGAATTTGACAATCTCATTCTGTCCTGGCGTGTGTGGGGAAAGTCGTTGATTGGTTTTTCTGGGACAGTCTGTAGCCCCAGCTTGACTGAAACAAACTCACGGTGATTGTCTTGCCTCGGCCTCCTGAGCGCACACGTTTACATGCTGAGCTGCCACCTCCAGCTAAAGTTCTCTTACGTAGTTTCCTGTCCTGGTAGATACTAGTAGTTTCAGGAGAAAGTACTGGAGAAAAGTTTGGGATAAGGGTTGTAAATACATGTCTCTTCGTTTTATGTTGTTTCCATGGATGTTAATTTTAAATTTCTAAACTTTTTCTGTAGGCTTTGACAAACTACAGAAGGCTCCTTGGATCTGTGACACATCATTTGTGGGGGGGGGGGTGCTCTTCTCTTTGTGGGTTTTTTCATCTTTATTTTGGAACTATGAAGAGTTATATAAGAGCTCAGACCTTTTTCTTTTTTTTGTTTTTTTGTTTTTTAATGGTGAAGAGAAACTGAAAAGAAGAAATCGACCTTTTTTGTTCCACTTGTTTGCACTGTGTGCTGACTGAATATTCGTTGCACTAACTGCTGGTTTTTAAAAATGTTTTCTGGGGAAAGGGGACAAGGAAGGAGAAAAAGAAAAGAAGGGGAGAAACCCTAAAAAGAGAAGAGTCTCGGTGAACACACATGCCTGTCTACAGTTCTCCAATAGCTGACTCTACTGCATTTCAACTTCTCCCTGGTTATTCATCCGTTTTTTAAGCCTGAAGAGCTTACTACTTATTTGTGCGAAGTGCCTTATGCTACAAGACCATTAAGAATATCATCTTTTCCACACAGCCCAAGGAATCAACAAAGTCATGTTCTATTTTCTTTCTTTCTTCCTTTTTTTCCTTTGCCTCTTCACTTTGGTTTCAAGTTGAAGTCTCTCTTCCTGTTCTACCAGTACTCGTGCCCAGGGCCGGAAGGTGGACTAGTGATGTTAGCGCCATTTTCCTTTTCTTTATATGGAGGAGTTGATTCACAACTGCAGTCCATCCACACTGTAAATACATGTATTTAAAAAAACAGTACCAAGTAAAATTTTCTTCTGGGCTGAGTAGACGCACCATCGTCGCTCCCAAAGGAAAGAGCAGCCTCTCACTGCAGGAGCCACATGACAAGCCTCTGTGCTCTACAGCAGAACACTAACCTGGCTCACACGTCTCCATGAGCAGTAAGGCACTGATGCAAAGACTTGTCGGAGCCTTGACCCTCTTTCCTTCGTGGCAAAGCGCGTCCCGTAGAAAATTGGATGTGTATACTTGTATAAACTTTGTAAATAGGTTTTTTTCTGGGTTCATATATATATATATAAATATATATATATACATACATATATATATTATTTTTTTTGGATGAAGGTTGCTGGGATTAAGGGATTAGAGTGATTATGGGAGCAGCTAAAGATGAGAGGGGCTCAGTTTTCTGCAACACTAAATTCTAAAAACTGCTTTGGCCTCTAACTATAGGAAGCAGACCTCTGCAGGGCCCTGTGTTGGAAAAGGGCCCACACGCCCAGGGTGCACTGTCTGCGCCACACTGCTCTTGTGGTGCATATGTGGTGGTCTTAGCAGAGAGCAAGGAAGCTGTAGAAATCTGTGGTTCCTGAGGGCTTTGAGAAGCTCTGTGATTTGGTTCTCCTGTTCTGAAAGTTTGAGGAACTTCCCAAGTTCTGCAGAGGGGAACAAAGATTCATCTTCCTTGAAGTATGATAAGTGTATGGAGAGCTAAGTGGTGTGAGTGGGCATTTGCACTTGACTGAACCAGCACGGGCCTCGGAGCATAGTTGTCTGTGTGTGAGTGAGTAGCTCTGCCCGCCCTCATACATACATTTTTGCAGGAATGGGCTACCCCTGAGAGCTGTTAACTTCCGTGCTGCAGGAAGCTGCTTGCCGTTCTCTGTGCCGGACAGGAGCTGTCTGTCATTGTGCATTGTACATTGCTGGCAGATGCGTTAGGTGGGTAGTGTTGCTTTACATTGTGCCCCTCCCAACATGCTTGATGTTTGGCCTGATCTCCAGGCAAAAGGAGTGAGATGAATCAAAACCAGTGAACTTTTTTTTTAAAATTGTTTTTAATTCCCTTTTAACCCAGTATACTAGGTCAGTCAGGAGGCATCTAGGGAACAAAAAAAAGCAAAAAACAAAATTTTAAAAATTGATTTCCATATTCCATCATTTTCAAAACCTTAAACTATGACAAGGTATGTCGTGTATGCTTCCATGCTTAACTCACCTGAATAAAGGGATCTGTTATTCGAAGTTGCTTTTCGACTTTGCCTAGTACTAAAGCAAAACTACTTGTGATTTATCCCAAATTCTTGGGGATTAAAATCCTACAGATGCCTCCTGATCAGACATATCCGTGACCCCATAACAACTGTAGCAAGAGCTGCACGGTACAAACCCCCAAAAGGCAAGTCCGCTCAGTGTTGGTTACTAAACATAAACCAAATTAAGGAAGCCACTTTTTTAGGGAGGGTAGGGGAGGGGTCTTAAAATAACTTTTTGACCAACAAATCTTGCCCTTGTACTGATGCAGCTCTCCTCCTTCCTGCCGTTGGCGAGATAAGAGGGATCTTCATGTAGAACATGAGCAGGAAAAGGAGGATAAATGCCATCTGTCATCTCGCCAGAGGGCATGTGGTAACTCAACAGAAAGTGCAGTCTCTTGCCACCCTTGGACTGCTCTGCCAGGTGCCACAAGCCAATGGGTCCCTCTTAAAGCACAGAGTCCACATGGAGAGTACTCTGAAGTGCAACCTCTGCTGAGGTGTGGCACTTGGACTAGCTGGGCACCCGTGAGTCACTGTCTTAGAGAGGCAGCAGAGCGGGTGGTGCTTAGCTCACAGGAGCTGTTAATGGGAAGATGCCCTACTGATCAGGTCAAAGCCTGGTCTTTTCTTTTCTTTTCTTTTTTTTTTTTTTAATCCCTCCTAAAATAAGGAACTACTACTATTGGAAATTCTTTCAGGTTCTTTCCAGCCATTTTTAAAGTAATTGTTATAGGTTTTGTTGTTTGCTTTTTGTTTTTGTTTCTCCAATGGTTCATTTGGGTGTGAACTGTGTCCCATTTTTAATATTCAAACTATATCCACCTCAGTGCTTTTAGCCTCTGGTCATGTGGTTGTGTAATAAGTTACACACACCTCGCTGCCTCAGGGCCTGTTTTGTTCTTTCCCTTTATGTTCTGAACATGAAAGAAACTTTCTTAGGAATGGGATACATTTACCATAAAATGATTTTTTTCCTGGAAAAGAAAACCTAACTAGTTCTAAATTATTTCCAAATTGGTACCAGCATCATAACATTGGGTTGGCCCCAAATGGTGGGGTGGGTGGGTGGGCATCATAATTCATTTTCAGAATGAGATGAGGGCATCTTTCCTGGGCCTCCTGCTTTGTGTTAGACAGCATCGTGCTCTGTCAGCACAGCACAGCACAGCACAAAGCTTCGAGTGAAAAGTGTTGGAACAAAACATCTCATTCTGATGATTTGGTTTTTTGTTTGTTTGTTTGTTTGTCTTTTTTGTTTTAATAGGGGTGGGAGGGAGGGTACTATGTCCCAAAAGGGAGGGCGTCTGCACTAAGGATTTAGAAACACTTTGGAAGCTCATAACCTCATGGGAAACTGCCTTTAGCCACACTCCTGACCTTTAGATGAGTAACAAAAAGATGAAATAAGTTCTTGGGAATTAAGCCATGTTATTTTAATTGGATACATTTTTTTCAACTTTCTGTGTATCTTTAAAATTGTTACTGTGGAATGATTTTCTTGCCAAATATCTTTGTCAGGCAAAATTATTGGCCTCATGGGAGGTGAAGTAAGCCAGCTTTTGGGTGAATTTATGTGGACTTTGGTGAGTTTGTAGTTCTTTATATTCATAAAGATAGTTTTTTAAAACTCCCAAAGCAAATCTATTTTCTTCTCTAATATAAAAACTCATCTTTGGAATAAAGAGTTAAGTGTCCAAGGGTTGTAACAGTTATGAGGTCAGAGGGAGCTAGCCTGGCCTGGCCTCTGCCCCTCCACAGCTGACAGACTCCAACAGAGGTGTATTTAAATCTCCAGTAGACAAGAGCTGGCCGGGGAAGGGAGGGGTGGGCCTGGGTTAGTGAGATACAGGCTGCTGTATTTTAACCAGTGGTTCTTGGGGAGGGGTGCCTGGAGAATACAAAGTCACTTCCCTTTTTTTGAAACAAAACAAATTAGAAAATTAAAATTAAAAATTTTGTTCAGTAAAAATAAGAAAATTCTAGTGTCCCTAGCCACAAGGGACTAATTCCACTTTGAACAGTGGGAACTTAAAATTTTGAAAACATTTGGGGAAAGGGAAAATTGGCTTTAATTGGCAAATGTTCCAGTGGGGGTGTGTGTTTTTGTTGGGATGTGTTACATTGTATGTACATGTCTATGGACGGAGGCTTACCAAGTTTATACACGGTTCAGAAAAGATGGTTGGTAAAATCTTGACTATTTGTTTTTGTTAATTTATCTCAATAAAAGCCCACTGGAACTCCAGGTGTCTTGCATGTATGTTCTTGAAGCAGGTTGTGCCTGTAGGAAGTACAATTTTACCGTTGTACTTGAGGTTATGAATCCTGTTCTCAACAGTCTTGTGAGCCTAGTTGAATAAACTTGAAGGCTTCTGTTGTCCACCCTACACTTCCTGCTGTGCACACAAGTTTTAATAGAGGTGAAGAGCCAGGATCCATTGGGATTCTAAGTCCTCACCTCAGCTCCTAGACTTAGTCAGGTGTAAAGCTGAACATACTCACAAATCTTAGGTAACTACAAGGAACAATTGGTAGACAGGCACAGCTGTCAGAATCCCCAGAGACAGCCCTTGCCAGTTCTCCCCCAGAGTGCGCAGGTACAGGAAGATCTGCTAGGAAAAGATCAGCCTCAAGTGGAGAGATGGGGTGGAAGAGAAGGGGACTGCAGTCCACAGAACCACAAACTGATTGTAAACCAGCGGCCCTCACCACGTGTGGTGGTACGGACGCCTTTAATCCCAGCGTGAGTTCGAGGCCAGCCTGGTCTACAAAGTGAGTCTAGGACAGCCAAGGCTACACAGAGAAACCCTGTCTCGGAAAACAAAAATGTGGCCCTTGGCCTTATAATGCTACAACCCTTTAATATGGTTCCTTATTTTGTGGTACCTCCAACCATAAAATTGTTTTAGTTGCTTCATAACTGTAACTTAGCTACTGTTAAGAATTGTAAACATCTGTGTTTTCCTATGGCCTTGAGTGATCCCTGTGAAAGGGTTTTCCGAACCCAGAGTGGTCTTAACCTACAGGTAGAGAACCATTTGTAAACTATTGGGAGTTGTGCCATAACAATATTGTATACAAGAACAAATGTAGGGCTCAGCTAAAAGATGACTGCTCAGAGCGTTGTAGGACTGGGGGCGGGGGAGGGGCCCAAAGTGGATGCAGTTTTGCTTTGCTTGTTTATTTTGAGAAAGCTTTGTATGCATTCCAAGCTGGCCTTCGACTTTTCTTCCTGCTTCTGCCTCAGAAGTGCTGAGGTTTCAGGCGGGTGCCACCACACCAACAATTGATTTATGCCAATGCAAAGAATTCTTTCTGTGGGAGGAGGGCAATAAAGAATGCTGGCCTATTGGGCAGCCATATTGCAAGAAAAACCTGGCAAGGCATTGTACAAAAAAAATGGGCCGTAGGAGTGTAACATGCGTAAAGTCTGGAGGTTGTGGCAAAAGGATCCCAATCCTCTTCTCCATCACTTCCTCTTCCCTCTTCCCCTCAGAAACTCTTGCTCCTGCTGGATTTGGCCAGCTAGGCATGATTGTGGAGTGAAACGTAAGTTCTGTTTTAGGATAACCCAAGTTAGCAGTTAGTTCAGGATTTATGATGTGCCAATGTTGACTGTTTGTATGTGTAAAAGTCACAGCAGGTTATCCACCTTGAGACTCGGCTCTGTGACTGCTACATTGTCATGAAGGCATGGGGACGCGTCCTTGGCCTAAGAACCACTTGAGATTGTAGGGTAGATGTGCTGTAAGAGCCTAGGGAATTCCCATAGCCACACTGACACCCTCCAGCCTAGGGCACCAAGTGTCTGCCTCCCAGGTGCTTCCTCACTTTCTCCATACACGGGCTAAGTTAGCATCCGAGCTCTGGCTTCCATTTAGACTGACTTCCCAGGGATGTCCAACCCCCTCAGAAATTCAGAGGCAGGAAAGCGTGCAGTCCTCAAGTTCCCTTGTAATCATTTTTTTCATTCCTTCCATTCTTTATGGCAGGGATCCCCTGGCTGCTTGGTCTCAAAAAAACCTCAGTCTGAAGCTGTTTCCCACCTCTTCTGTCACCTGTCATTCTCCCTTGCTGGGCTCCCCTAGGCCTGTTAATAAATCCCCCTCACACTAACATGACATGTTGGGAGTGTGTCATCTGTTTCTTGTTGGAATCTAGTCTGATAAATTCTTGGTATTAGCAGCCCCAGGAAACAGACTGAATGAGGTTCTAGCCAGGTGGTGGTGATGGCACATGCCTTTAACCCCAGCCCTCCAGAGGCAGAGGCAGATCTCCTGGTTTGAGGGCAGTCTGATTGATCTACTGAACAGGCTCCAGGACAGCCAGGCCTACACAGCACAACTTGAACCTTCCGCTGCTACATTAAGTATGTGTTGCCAAGTCAGCATGCTGTGAGCTGCCCCCCACAAGTTACATGTCACCTAGTTCATTACGCTACCAGGCAGCGTTGAGCTTTGTTGGTCCAGAAGTTTTGGTTCTCAGTGGAGGAATACCTACGTCGGGGGATTCAGCAGTGGCTCTGTTAAACTAGAAACAGGCTCTCCCTGGCCCACTTGGGGTAAAGGAACCAACAGGCAAAATGCTACATCCAGTGGCCGATCTTGGTTGGAAAAATTAAACTGGGTTGTGGCTATACTCAGGATAAGGAAGAATACGTCTGTGACAAGGCAGGTCCCTCAGGGCTCCCATCCAATATGATGATAAAAGTGACAGTGTCTTAGGTAGGCTAGACAGCTCACAGGCCAGATGACTCAAGGATGACAGTTTGGGCTGGACATATATCTTGGTAAGGTGCTTGCCTAGTAAGTGCAAGTCCCTGGGTTTGATCTGTAGGTCTGAAAAATAGTTTTGTTTAAATTAGGGGGGAAAAAAAGGTAGTTTGTTTGAGCGCAAAGTTTCAGGACAAGAGCGTGCAGGAAGCAAGTTGCAATGAGCATTTGTGAGCGCCCTGCCAGTTGCAGAAATGAGGACTATTACAAGGTTCTGAGCAGTTCTTGCTTCATTAATCAATTCTCTTTTTTCTTCTTTCCCATTCTCCTACTATGTAAGCTAAATGTTTCAGTCAAAGGAGGAGGCTTGAACATGGCCTGAGGAGAAAGTGATGTGGAAGAATTGGTACCCTCTCCTGCAGAGAAGTTTAGCATATTTTTGATACTTTGTTTTATGAGGCAGCGGCTCATGTATCCCCAGGCTAGCCTTCAGCTCAGTGTGCTTAAGGGTGCTCTCAGAACTCCAAATCCTAATGCCTTTCTAGTCTCCAAGTGCTCAGCTAACATGCATATGCCACCATGACCAGTTTATATGGTTCTGGGGACACAACTCATGCATGCTACAAACTGAGCTATATTGCCAGTTCGTGTAAGAGATGAGAATATTAGGTAAATAAGGGCTGGAGAGATGGCTCAGAGGTTTACAGCACTGCTGTTCTTCCAAAGGTCCTGAGTTCAGTTCCCAGCAACCACATGGTGGCTCACAAGCATCTACAATGAGGTCTGGTGCCCTCTTGTGGTGTGCAGGTGCACATGCAGGCAAAACACTGTATACATAGTAAATAAACCTTTGAAAAAAATATGTAGCAAACAGTGTCACTTTGACATGAAAATTACATCGAACTAGAAGGAAATAAACAGGGATGGGCATTCAGAGCTTCCTTATCCAAAAATATAAGGAAAGAGAAGAAAGAGGGAAACGACAAAAGGAGTGAAAGGAAATAGATGGTGGTTGAAAGTTGTCAGAACTAATGAAAGATATAAGGCCCAGATTGATTCAATAGCCGTTGAAATGCTGTCTTCTCTCTCCTTACTCTTTTGTTTTGACAAAGCCATGCTACGTTGCTTAGGCTGGTCTTAGTCACTGTACTCAAGTGATGCTCTTACCTCAGCCTCACCAGTAGCTGGGACCACAGGCTTGCATCACCACACCTGGCTAATGCTTGCTTCTAAATTATGCTGCTGTGTGTTTCATGTCTTTCCAAGCAGTCTTAAATATTGGGCGCGCGCGCACGCATGTGTGTGTGTGTGTGTGTGTGTGTGTGAGAGAGAGAGAGAGAGAGAGAGAGAGAGAGAGAGAGAGATAAGATTAGCTAAATACAAGCTAATTAAGATAAGAATGCCAAATTCAAGCCAGACGTGGTGGCGCACACCTTTAATCCCAGCACTTAGGAGACAGAGGCAGGTGGATCTCTGTGAGTTCGAGGACAACCTGGTCTATAAAACAAGTCCAGGACAGCCAGGGCTACACAGAGAAACTCTGTCTCGAGGGGGGGGGGATGTGCAGGAGAGGAGTAAGAATGCCAAATTTTGGATCATCAGAATCTGAGATAACTTTGCTTATCCCACGTCCAAGTTTTTCTTTTCTGTTTTCATTCGAGGAGTGGGGGGTGGTTTGGTTTGGTTTGGTTTGGTTTAGAGGCAGGGTCTCTCTGTGTAGCCCTAGCTGGCTTGGAAATCGCTGTGCAGACCAGGCTGGCCTGCCTCTGCCTCCTGAGTACTGGGATTAAAGCTATATCTGACCTATTCCGACTCTGCTCTCGTTCACCCTCTCAGTCTGTCTCTTTTCTTCACCCCCTTGCTATTCTTCCTTGTCTCCTCTTTCCTTTCCCATCCCCCTTCCTCTCCTCTCCCTCTTCTTTTCTGGATCTCTGTTTCCCTTGCTGAGATGTGGTTCTTGTGAACCTGGGCAGCCCCAAACTGCCCTTCGTGCTGTTTTGTTCTCATGTGAGCAACTGGGCTAAGAGGCAGTGTGCATCAAGCAGATCAGGGCGAGGTCCTGGGACATGGTCCTGCTCCACTCTTCTGAGGCTGCTCTCTGCTTATCTGACTGTGCTGTAGAGAGATTCCCCAAGTAAACCTTTCTCTCTTGGCTCAGGTCACAGGCTGGGGTCAGATAAGCAGAGGGGTCCATAAGGAGCCGTTTTGTGATGGAGGCTGAGAAGGAGGCCCTCCTAGAGCAGCACTCTCAAACGTAGATCTCGACCCTGTGGGGGTCAAATGACCCTTTCATGGGGTCACCTAAGACCATCATAAAACTCAGATTTTACACTACAGTTCATAACAGTAGCAAAATTATAGTTATGAAGTAGCAATGAAAATCATTTTATGGCTGGGCATGGTGGTGCACGTCTTTAATCCCAGCACTTGGGAAGCAGAGAGGCAGGTGGATCGCCATGAGTTCAAGGCCAGCCCTGTCTACAAGACCAGTCCGGGACAGGCAAGGCTACACAAAGAAACCCTGTCTCCAAAAACCACAATCTTATGGAGTCAGTGTCTCAATTGAGGCACCCTCCTCCTCTGTGATGACACCAGCTTGTATCAGCTGACCTAAACTAGCCAGCACACTATAAATCATGCCCTAAACATACCTTCTCTCAAGGTCAGTGGAATATTCGTCAGCCACAAGACAGGCTGCACAGTGGAGCAGGAGGCTAACTGGTGTGTGTCCACCCAGAGACTGCCCTCAGCTACCCGCCTGTGGACCGCATCACAACAGCCTTTGAAGAGAGTTGCCATTATCCCCACTTACCAAGAGAGGAAACTGAGGCTCCAACAAACTGTTATGACTTGGCTGCACTTACGGAGAACAAATGTGACCAAACCTGGCCTTGTGTCTCTGAGGCTCTCAGTAAGAGTTGCCTTAGTGGTCCGAGATGAGTGGTCTGGGGACAGGCTTGGCTACCCCTTGCACAGGTGTCTCTGTGGCTTAAAGTGGCTGTGGCCACAGGTGGCACTGATTGAAAGTGAGTGGGAGGTGTGAGGACCATAGCAACTTCACCACAAAAAAAAAAAAGAATTGCCACAGTCAGGACCAGCTGGGCCCTGGCCTGCCTTTACAGTTCTTTCTTCCACTGTTTCTCACCACAACAGAAACTGCTTATCTGCAGGTGTGTAGCTATTCTAGGAGAGTGAACGGTGTGTGGCTGCCTATGCGCTGTGGGAGGATCAGTCACACCACGGCTTGCCATCCCACGGCTGTGTCTCCTCCCATCACTGGATGCCTGCAGCTCCTCGGCTGGAAGCTGTTGTTCAAGGCTAGCCTTCGGGTCCTTTCTCCTGTCAGATGGGGCCAAGCTACCCAGCCTGGTGGGAGTTTTTAGTTTCCAAATGACACCAGTTGGCTACATACAGCAGGACGGTGCGTGACACGTCTAGCAGTTGAACAGTTTGGTGTAAGTAGACCCTTGTCATGGGTCATGACATTGACCATGTCAGCATTCCATGGTTGGTACAACGAAGTCACGTCATTCTGGCATCACGGAACCTCCAGGGAACTAAGAGTTCTTTGCCTGAGAGTGCCATGAAAGGCAGGTGACTGGAGCAGGTGCACACCTGTGAGGAAGGCAGGCAGCAGCCTTGTTCTACATCGCCAGGAAGGTGGTTGCTGACATCCCTATGTAGACATCATGGCCTCTAAAAAATAATAATTTCAGCCAGGCAGTGGTGGCACATGCCTGTAATCCCAGCACTTTGGAGGCAGAGGCAAGTGGATCGCTGTGAGTTCGAGGCCAGCCTGGTCTACAAAGTGAGTTTAGGACAGTCAAAGCTACACAGAGAAACCCTGTCTCGAAAAACAAAATAATAATTAATAATAATAATAATTTCTTATTTTTTGAGATTATAATATCATTGCATCATTTCTCCCCTTTCTCCCCTCAAGTCCTCCCGCACACCCCATCTTGCTCTCTTTCAAATTCATGGCTTTTCTTCATTAAGTATTGTTACATATTTATGTGTGTGTGTGTGTGTGTTCCTAAATACATAAATACCACCTGCTCAGCTTATATAATGTTACTTGTATGTATGTTTTCAGGGCTGGAGCAGGCAGGCAAGAATACTGAAGAGCTCCAAAACTGGCCGGGGTGACGGCTCGGGCTCTAGAGTGCTCACCTCACAAACTCCAGGACCTGAGTGAGCTTGGATCTCCGACACTGCCTGCAGTCTCAGTGCTGGGGAGGCAGGGAGCAGGCAGCCCTGGGAATTTCTAGCCAGCCAGTCTAGTCAAATTGGTGGGCTAGGGGTTCTGTAGGAAATTCTTGCTCAAAAATTAAAATGAGAGCTGGGTGGTGGTGGTGGTACACGCCTTTAATCCCAATACTCAGGAGGCAGAGGCAGGCAGATCGCTGTGAGTTCAAGGCCAGCCTGGTCTACAAAGTGAGTTCAGGACAGCCAAGGCTACACAGAGAAACCCTGTCTCGAAAATCATGAAATGGAGAGCAATAGCGGAAGATACCTGAGGATGACTTCTGGCTTCTAAATACA
This sequence comes from Acomys minous, assembly GCF_964271855.1. Lineage (NCBI taxonomy): Eukaryota > Metazoa > Chordata > Mammalia > Rodentia > Muridae > Acomys > Acomys minous. The sequence goes on from NC_140494.1 coordinate 104,457,762, forward strand.
TGCATATCTACATGTACAAGAGGAGAGGCCATGGAGACATTGGTATCTGCCTGGAAATGCCATGGAGATACGGAGGCGAAGGACAGGGTCTGTAGCTAGTCTTTGCTACTTTGTGGGATCTTCTTTTTCCCACCCTTTATCCCCACCCTCTTTTACCCCCTATCATAGATAAGAGAGAAAGGATAATAAAGGGGAGAGAGAGAGCGATCCCTGAATCTAATTTATTTCCTTTTGTTTCTCCTTTGTACATGACTACTAACCAACCACAACCACCTACCCCACCTCTTGGGTCCCTAGCATTTATATAGTCTCTGAAAAGTTCCCAGACTTCCAAACATTACACAATTGAAGAAACTATCTGCAGCTGGCAAAACCACACCTCTGCTAGAGCACGAGGCAAAGCCTGATCTCCTGCTGTGGACAGTCTGAAGCCACCCCGCATCCCCACACCTGGGATCAAAATAAAAACATATTCTTGGGGGCTGAAGAGATGGCTCAGAGGTAAAGAGCCTTCAAGAAGTCCTGAGTTCAATTCCCAGCAACTGCATGGTGGCTCACAACCATCCGTAATGAAAATGAGATCTAGTGCCCTCCTCTGGCATGCAGGCATGCAGGCAGAGCACTGTATACACAATAAATGAATCTTTAGTTAAAAAAAAAATTTTATATATATATATATATACACACACACATATATATATATATATCCTCTTATAGTATGTCTGTGTTTTAAAAAATAAAACAAGCCGGGCATGGTGGCATACACCTTTAATCCCAGCACTCGGGAGGCAGAGGTAGGTGGATCGTTGTGAGTTCGAGGCCAGCCTGGTCTGCAAAGTGAGTCCAGGACAGCCAAAGCTAACACAGAGAGACCCAGTCTTGAAACAAAACAAAACAAAACACAAAACACACACACACACCCCAAAAAGCAAACAAACAAAAAACAAATTGTCACTACAAGGGTCCTAATGAAAAGGATTTTGTTGTTGGTTTGTTTCATATTTGCTTCTTTGTTTGTCTTTGTTTCTTTCAAGAAAGGCTATCTCTATGTAGCCTTGGCTGTCCTGAAAGTCACTCTATAAACCAGGCTGTCCTGCCCGGCAGGAAGTTCTTAAGAAAAAAGAAAAAAACAACAACAAGCCAGGCGTGGTGGCACACGCCTTTAATTGGAGAGGCAGGCAGATCATTGTGGGTTCGAGGCCAGCCTGGTCTACAAAATTAGTCCAGAACAGCCAAGGCTACACAGAGAAACCCTGTCTCAAAAACCAAAAAGAAAAAGAAAACAAAACAAAACAGTGAACAACAGCCACTCTGCACAAGGCGCCATTAAAGATGCCATCTGGCAGCAGCCAGGACAGAAACAGTGGCTTAAACATTGAAGAGGTTGGTTTGTCTCATTTAACAGGAGGCTGGGACTGGTGTGAGTTAAAGAGGCTGTCCAGTACAAAGAAGCTGAAGCAGGAGGATTGCTGTGAGTTTGGGCCAACCTGGGATACTTAGTTCTTGGCCAGCTTGGCCAAGAGAACTTATCCCAGAAAAAAAACAAAACAAAAAACAAAACCATGGATCTCAAGAGTACATGCTGCTCTTCCAGAGGACTTGAGTTTGCCAGCACCCACACCAGGCAGGTCACAACGACCTGTTACTCCAGCTTTAGGAATGTCCAACGCCTCTGGCCTCCGTAGGTGCGTGTGCACACAAACACACTTAAAAATAAAATTAAGGGGCTGGAGAGATGGCTCAGTGGTTGAGAGCACTGGCTGTTCTTCCAAAGGACTCTAGTTCAATTCCCAGCACCCACATGGCAGCTCTCAACTATCTTTTGTAACTCCATTTCCAGGGAATCTAATACCTTCACACAGATATAAATGCAGGCAAAACACCAGTGCACATGAAATGAAAATAAATAATAAAAAATCTTAAAGTAAGTCTTTAAAAAATGAAAAGAAAAGACAAACAACCCAGCAGGGCATGGATCTCAAGAGCACATCCTGCTCTTCCAGGATTATGTACAGTAGCAAATGCCTTTAGTGCCAACACTAGGGAGGCCGAGATCTCTGTGAGTTTGACAGCCTGGTCTATATATCTAGTCCCAGGCCAGCCAGGGTTCCCTAGTGAGATCCACGCTGTTTCAAATGAACAAAAGCAAGAATATAAAACATCCTAAAACAGCAACAATAAAAAGACCTGCAAAGACAACGGGACACACCCAACCAGGGGCCACCGCCTGGTATGGTCTTCAGTTGGGTTTGCTAGGATTTAGGCTGGGTATGGTCGCACACTCCTTTAATTCCAGCACTTGGAAGGCGGAGGTAGCTGGATCATTGTGAGTTCAAGGCCAGCCTAGTCTACAAAGCAAGTCTAGGACAGCGAAGGCTACAAAGAGAAACCCTGTCTCAAAAAACAAAAAAACAAACAAACAAAAGAATAAAAAAATAAATAAAACATCTTCCTTTTTCTTTCTTCTTTTATTTGTTTGTTTTTTGTTTTGTTTTGTTTTTTCGAGACAGGGTTTCTCTGTGTAGCCTTGGCTGTCCTGGACTCACTTTGTAGACCAGGCTGGCCTCCAACTCACAGTGATCCACCAGCCTCTGCCTCCTGTGTATTGGGATTAAAGGCATGTGCCACATTCCTGGCTTAATGTTTTTCTTAGAGATTTCTGAACACTGTGAATCCCAGGGACTGCACCACCTGTGGGGTAAAGCACGACCATGGGGGCAGCATGGCTTGAGTTGGGTCACCAGGTGGTACTGATTTTGCTGACAAGAGCCGTGGCAGTGGAACACTTGGCTCAGCGGGGAGATGCTCAGTCACTTGGGCACATGCCATGCTCCCACGGAGAGACCGGAAGCCACAGTGGTTGGGGTGCTAACAAGAGTTCAGGCAGGTAGAGTAGGCAGGGTGGTGCAGGCAGCTGCAGCTGGCTGCTGTGTGGCCCACACGCTGCCTCCACCCCTTTCTGCAAAATTGCTGTCCTGTGCAGAAAGGAAGAGGAATGGGTGAGACACCCCCAGGCCCTGCTCATGTGTGCAAGGGCTTGCGTTTTTTTTTTTTATTTTGTTTTGTTTGTTTTTTTGTTTTTTGGTTTGGTTTTTTGATCCATAAGTGGCTGTGGTTTAAGCCAGAGGCCTTAGCCAAATGGGAAGCTCTGTCCTGGCGTGGCAGAGGCCGGGGGGGGGGGGGGGGGGGATGGGAGTCGGGGGAGAGGTTGAAGGGTAGGGATGGCACTGCATGGCTCAAGCTGCAGCAAAAGTGCAGAGAAGCCAGTCCTGCCTGCCTGGCCTAGTCCACACCCTCCTCCACCTCTCATTTCTTGAATTAAGTATAGCTCTCCTACACACCCCTGCCCCGCCGGCCTTGCAGGCTTTGCTTTTTCCTTACCAGGGTCTTTTCTGTCTAAGGAACAGCCCAGAACAGGACATAAAATTCCAAGAGGTCCCACCACAAAGGCCTCCACTTCTGCCACCAGGTTGCGCACTGAAGCAAAGTCTCCACAGCAGCCCTTGGACAGTTCTCTGGAAAAGAGAGCCTCGGCCTGTTTCCTTGCACAGTTGGCTGCTTCCAGCATCAGTCTTACACCTTGGGACAAGCTATACCCACACGAGGCCCCAGAGCTGCTGGCCACAGCCTTCTGTCTGTCCATCTGTGCTGCTATTTGGACCTCCCTGGGTATAAGGCAAGCCTAGGGCCTGTCAAGAGGCCCTGGGGTTCAGTCCAGACTGGTGCGCTCTGTGTCCCAGAGCAAGTCAGTCAAACTGATGGACTCTGTGTCCCAGGGCAAGTCAGTCAAACTGATGGATTCTGTGTCCCAGGGCAAGTCAGTCAAACTGATGGATTCTGTGTCCCAGGGCAAGTCAGTCAAACTGATGGACTCTGTGTCCCAGGGCAAGCCCAACCTCCCTCTGAACTCCAGCGTCCCTCCATGCGGACATACAGCACACTCACCCTAGCTCCATGTCACCAGCTCTTACAATATCAGTAAACACAGGCAAGGAGCTGGGCAGAGTGGCGCACCCCTTTAATCCCAGCACTCGGGAGGCAGAGGCAGCGGATCACTGTGAGTTCGAGGCCAGCCTGGTCTACAAAGCGAGTCCAGGGCAGCCAGGGCTACACAGAGAAACCCTGTCTCCAAAAAAAATAGAAAAAGAAAAAAGAAAGAAAGAAAACAATTAAGGAGACCATGTGAAAGGCAAGCAGTGTTATCCAGGATGGGACAGGTCTCAGAGGAGGTAATGAGTGGCCAGAAACATCTCGGAGCAGGTAGAGAGGGGACAGCCAGACAAAGGAGGCTGAAATGCAAAGGTCCTGAGGTTATCTTCCAAGAGTCACCAAGTCCTAGGTGTCTGGGACTGAAGTAGAACAGGCCGAGGCATGGAGATGGCTCATGAGAAGAAGGGAGCAGGGCTGATGGTGGGGCATTGTCACCAGGGCCTATAGCCCTAGTGTGTGGAGGGCAGAGTCCTCTGCAGCTTCACTGGATGCAGCCTAACACAGGTCAGTGAGAAACTGTCTAGGGGACAAAGTGATGACATCCTTCTTTGGCCTCCGTGTGCTTAGAGTTGGCTCAGTGGTTAAGAGCACCGGCTGTTCTTCCAAAGGTCCAAAGGTCCTGGGTTCAATTCCTAGCACCCACATGGCAGCTCACAACCGTCTGTAACTCCAAGATCTGACACTCTCACACCAATGCACATAGATTTAAAAATTAAATAAAAATATTAAAAAAAAAATAGACTCACCCTCAACGTGGGCACATACACCTCACACAAACATGCAAAATAAATAAACAATAAAGAAAGCAACCAGACAACTAGTAGATTTCATCCTAAACAATATAACAAGGACTTCAGACCTTCCTGGGGTCTGGGAGGCTCCCTGCAGGATCTGGAGATAAGAGATGACCCCTTCTGTCCTAGAGGTTCCTTGGGGGGTGGGCGGGAAGGTCCCCTTAATATCCAAGAGCAGGGTCCTACTAAAGGCGGGACTATACAGCCAGATGTACCAGAACTTGCAATCCCAGCGCTTGGCCGCCATGGAGGCCATGGACGAACAGAAGGGTGCCTGGTTCGACTACGACTTGGAAAAGGAGAAGAAGAACCTGGAGTTTTATCCCTCCAACCTCACCCCACTCTGGGCTGGCTGCTTCTCAGACACTAGTGTTGCTGAAGAGGCTCTCAAGTACTTGGAGGTGAGGGGACAGGGGGCAGGCCTGGCATTCTGGAGACAGGACCCTCCCTGCCTGAGGCCAGCGCCTGTCCTAGCCTGCAAGTCTCGCTGAGGCCACTGGGAGCAGCTGTGAGACAAGGCCAAGAAGGGTCTGGAGGGGCAGCTCTGCCTTCCCTGACTGAGAGCCCAGTGTCCTTGGCTCCTGCCTCAGCCACATCAATGTCTGGAACCTTCTAGGACAGCAAGATCTTGGCCTAACAGTGTGTCCTGTCTCTACCTGTGGGATTTCCCAAAAGTCTGGGAGCCCTGGGCTAGTCATCAGAGGTACAGATGCAGAGGCTATCTGCCAGGGCCTGACCTGGGCTGTAGGGGCATGCTTGTCCTGGCAGTCATAACCAGAATACAGGGCTCCTCATCCTCTCCCTGGCGCCTCTGCTCTATTGGGAAGCCCTCAGCGACACACCTAACCTGTCCGAAGTGTCCCAGCACTCTTTTCCCTTCCCGCCTGCCCCTGGACCAGCTAATTTCCTAGAATTCTGGGAGTTGTAGTTCTTAGAAAATAGCAAGGTCGTATGGGAAAATAGGGTGGTCCTATGGCTTTGAGACACATGTCTTATCACCACTCACTGGGAATTCCAGAGAGTTGTCCCGATCAAAGTCCATTCTGGTCAGTATTTAATTAAAACTTGCTTCAAATTTGGTTCAAAATTAGCCGGGCGTAGTGGCGCGCACCTATAATCCTAGCACTTGGGAGGCAGAGGCAAGTGGATTGCTTGGTCTACAAAGAGGCCAGCCTGGTCTACAAAGCGGGTCCAGGACAGCCAAGGCTACACAGAGAAACCCTGTCTCAAAAAACCAAACCAAAACAACCAAACAAACAAAAAAACAAATTTGGTTCAAAAGTGTGGAACTGGTTTTCCTCTTGTGAATCTCAGGATGAACATTTGGAGGCCCCAGCAAGAGGACAAAGACCATTCTGCCTCAAGTGGTCTTCACTACAGGCCTGGATGGCTACTCTGGACACCCCACCCCAACCCCACCCCTGCCATCACAGAGAATGTCCATGCTCGAAAAAGGAGATAGCAAGCCTTTTTTTTTTTTTTTTTTTTTTTTTGGAGGGCTCCTTTGGTAAGGCATAGTGACATTTTTCTGCCTTTTTCTTTTCTTTTTTTTCTTTCTGGACTCTGGTTATGGGGTACTCTATCTGGAAATGGGAAGACCTGACACGGTTTATGCACCCCGACTCACAGCAAAGGAAAATGTACCACAGCCTGCTAGGGACTTCTAGTTAATTGGGGGATTTTTTTCTCCTAACCTTGTAGCCCTGAAGAAGCCCTTGTGAGCTGAAGTACCCTGAGAGGCCCAGCACCCTGGCACGCATCAACAGGATTCTAATGCCTAGGCTGCACGGTAGAGCTAAGGAACCACAGGGATAGTCTACAACACTGGGGGCCAAGATAAGCATTTGGCCCAGCATGAATTTGGAATCCAAGAAAACAAAGAGAGGCCCAGCCTCTGGTATCTGGGTTATGAGGGGAGGCTATTTAGAAAGAAAAAAAAGAAACCTCATATTTTGTTAAGAAAATTTCTCTTAGCCAGGCGGTGGTGGCGCATGCCTTTAATCCCAGCACTTGGGAGGCAGAGGCAAGTGGATCGTTGTGAGATTGAGGCCAACCTGGTCTACAAAGAGAGTCCAGGACAGTCAAGGCTACACAGAGAAAACCCTGTCTCGAAAAACAAAACCAAAAAAGAAAAAAGAAAAAAGAAAAAAAAAAAAGAGAAAATTTCTCTTGATCTCTGAAGCAGAGTACTCTAACTGTTAATGTCTTGTTTTTTGTTTTTTGGTTTTTTTAGTTTTCGTTTTTCTTTTTTTCCTCCCAAGTCAGGATTTCTCTGTGAAGCGTTGGCTTGTCCCGGACTCATGCTGTAGAACAGGGTGGCCTTGAACTCACAGCGATCCACCTGCCTCTGCCTCCTGAGTGCTGGGATTAAAGGCGTGCTCCATCACACCCAGCTTTGCCACTGTTATGAATCACAATGCAACATCTGACAAGCAAGTGACGCTGACTATCCCTGTGAGAGGCTCTTTTGACCCCCAAAACGTCATGACCCATAGGTTGAGAAATATTGTTTCAAGCCCTTTGCCAGATTGCTCAGATCACTGTCTTGCTGGAATACCATCATTGTGAGTTCCAGGCCAGCCTGGTCTACAAAGTGAGTCTAGGACAGCCAAGGCTACACAGAGAAACATGTCTCAAAAGCCAAAAAGAAAAAATAAGATATTTAAGCTTATTACCACATACAGAGACACCCCAGCTTCTAGCAATGACCCTTAAAGTCTCCAAGAAGATAATGGGGCATGACAACTCCCCCAGGAGTGTGGTGGTAACACTAACCCTTGTAAAGACTGCCCCAAATGCCTCACCTGCTGCTAAGGCCCGGCCCAAACTGTGGACAAGCAAGACACTGGAGAATTGATTACCCCATTTTAACTAGACAAAGTAAGATCAGTGCCCCATGATTGCGCTCCATAGGAAAGCCTCTCATCTTCAAAGACTGATTCTGTCCTGGTACTTCTGCCCACAATACCATGGAGACCATCGGAGCCTGGATGACTGTCCAGGTGATGGGCTGCTCTCTGTCATTGTAACTGGTGCATAGGCCATTTGGATTATGCTTCTTGCTGTAATTTATCCTTCTCAGATCTCTGATGTCATCTGTGGCTAACCATAGCTTTGTCAGCTTTTCAGCAACAGACAACCTCCTGTTCCTTCCCTGAAGGCTGCAGCACCATGTTGATGCATTTAGAGCTATCAGGTCTCTTGTTATGAAAAGGCAGATAAGGGGGCTGGAGAGATGGCTCAGAGGTTAAGGGCACTGACTGCTCCTCCAGAGGTCCTGAGTTCAATTCCCAGCAACCACATGGTGGCTCACAGCCATCTATAATGTGATCTGGTGTCCTCTTCTGGCCTGCAGGTGTAACATGCAGACAGAGCACTGTGTTCATAATAATAAATAAATCTTTAAAAAAAAAAAAAAAGAAAAGGCAGATAAGCCAGGCCCTAGAACAGCCAGGGCTACACAGAGAAACTCTGTCTCAAAAAAAAAAAGAAAAAAGAAAAGAAAAAAAAAAAGAAAGAAAGAAAGAAAAGAAAAGAAAAAGAAAAAGAAAAAAGAAATCATTTGCTGGGCTGGAGAGACGGCTCAGAGATTAAGAGCACTGTCTGCTCTTCCAAAGGTCCTGAGTTCAACTCCCAGCAACCACATGGTGGCTCACAACCATCTATAATGTGATCTGTTGGCTTTTTCTGGCACACAAGCAAAATACTGTATACGTAGTAAATAAATAAATAAATTTTAAAAAAAGAGAGAAGAAATCATTTGCTGAAACCCTCAGAACTTTTAAAGTTTTCATATCCTTAGACCTTTGTATACTTTAAAAACACTTTTTCTTAGATGCTCCAAAGGTGCATGGGCTTTAAACCACTAATCATTTACCAGAGACAAGAATAGGTCCACCACCCCCCACCCCCCACACCCCCGCCCAAGATAGTGAGACAGAGTTTCTTTGTGTAATACCCTGGCTGTCCTGGAACTCTCTTTCTAGTTCAGGCTGGCCTGGAGCTCATAGGGATCCCTGCCTCTGCCTCCCTAGTGCTGGAGTTACAGGCATAAGCCCCAATGCCCGGCTAATAAGAGTAGTTATTATTGACAACAGTCATTTGCAAGGTGTGTTCCTTAATGAAAAGTTACACCTGTAGCCCGTTTGTCCTTTATTTTGAAGCCTGTAGCAATGCAAACCTATCTGCCTTTTCTTTCTTTCTTTTTTTCTTTTGGTTTTTCGAGACAGGGTTTTCTCTGTTTAGCCTTGACTGTTCTGGATTTGCTTTGTATACCAGGCTGGCCTCAAACTCACAGAGATCCGCCTGCCTCTGCCTCCCCAGTCCTGGGATTAAAAGCATGCACCACCACGCCCAGCTATGTCTAGAACTTTTATCTGTTTTTGTAAACTAAAAATTCATGTAAGCTTCAGGAAATCATGGAAGTCGTAAGATCTGAGTTCACCTGTCACAGGTCAAGAGGACTCCAACTAAGCCTAAGATTCCCACCTGGATAGTCCTAAAATGGGATCTCTGGAGCCGGATGTGGTGGCCCACGCCTTTAATATCAGCACTTGGGAGGCAGAGGCAGGCAGATCTCTGTGAGTTCTAGGCCAGCCTGGTCTACAAAGCAAGTCCAGGGCACCCAAAGCTACACTGAGAAACCCTGTCATGAAAAAAAAGAAAAGAAAAAGAAAAAACAAAACAAAACAAAAAAAATGACGTCTCCCTGGTCTTGAGACTCCTCCTTTTCCCCAATTACTAGGACCATGGACCCGAATAATCCAAATGTAAGTTCCTAAATTTTTTTTTGAAACAAGGTTTCTCTGTGTAGCCCTGGCTGATCTGAAACTCACTTTGTAGACCAAGCTAGTCTTGAGCTCACAGAGATCCACCTGTCTCTGCCTCCTGAGTGTTGGAATTAAAGACGTATGCCACCATGCCGGGAGTAAATTCCTAAATTTTAACTTCTGTCCCTAGTCTGTATTTGTCTCAGCAGATATCGGCTCACCTGACAGCATCCAGGGTACACCTGTGAAGTGCAAATGCTAAGGCCTGGACCTGTTGAAAGTGGATGTGAACAAGTCCAGGGTTTGTGATTGCTGCTCCCTGTTTCCTTAGCCGGGTGAGCTAACCTGATGTTTCTGATGAATGCACAATGGGCCAGCCTTTGACTAGTCTTTCAGCGGTCCTGTTATCTGGCAACAATGTCCCAGTTTCAGCTGGAAGCAGTTACAAGAGAGAGCATGTGGTTCCTTGCCTCCCACAAAAAGCTAAAATGCTACAAAAAGAAAACTCCTTGGCATTGGGAACAAAAGCGGACCAGAAGAGGAAGCTCAGATCTGTCAACAGGTAGATTCATTGACTGAAATAGTTCCACAGTGTGGTAGCCCACTTCACCTGCTTTATGAAGAACAAGGAAGTATTATACAGCTTTAAGAGGAAAGTATTATTTCTATACAAACCATTCAGGACTATAATCTGGCTGTACTCAAATAAACATTACGAAAAGGGGATCTGAGCCGGGCAGTGGGGGTGCACGTTTTTAATCCCAGCACTCGGGAGGCAGAGAGACAGGTGGATCTCTTTGAGTTCAAGGTCGGTCAGCCTGGTCTACAAAGTGAGGCCAAGATAGCCAAGGCTACACAGAGAAACCCTGTCTAGAAAAACCAAAAAATAAAAAATAAAAATGATGGTTATTGTACCCCAATACAAACAAGTGCCCATCACAGAATTGAGGATTTGACCCAGGGTACAACTCCAGGGGGGAATGGAAAACCCCAGGTCAACCTGTAATCCCCACCTGCCCAGGGACAGGTGACTTCCTGCAATGCTGGGAGCAGTATGTAGTTCTTGGGAAAAAAAAACAAAACCAAAACCAAAGTCATATGGTGGCAGTATGTCTTTGTCCTTAGGAAGCCCCTACAGTCATGTCTGTCACCATTTGCTGGGAATTCCAGAGTGCAGACCTGACCAAAGTCCACCCTGGTCAGTACTTAATTAAAGCTTCCTTCAAACCACAGTAGCCGAACTGTGGTTTTTCTCTTGCAGATCTCAGGATTAAACACTCCCTCCAACAGAAGCCCTAACAGCTCATGGGTGCGTGGGTGGGTTCAGATAAGAGATCTGGGGGCCCCCTTGGGGAGAGTAAGCCCCTCTGTTCAGGGTGGGCACTTTGGAAATTCAGCTCCTGGCTGGGGTGGGGTCTAGACTTAATTAAGCCACTTTCCCTCAGACCTGGGAGGTGGCTGTCCAGCTGCCTTACTTAGAACTGAGTCAAAACCAGTTTTGTCATTCATTCTGACATCTCTTAGTCAAGAGCCTTCTTCTCCAGGTGAAGCTGTGCCAATCTCTGGGTGGCACAGTCAGGGCTGTGGCGGCCCCCAGTGGCCATGCTTGGGCACCACAGAGGCCGGAGCTGCAGGCAAGTACTGCTCTTTGTAGCCCCTGTGGCTGGAGTGGTGACTTAGCATATGTGTATGTACACACACACACACACACGTATATGTATATATATGAATTGTAGTGTGTGTGTATATATATACACACACACATATCACTGTAAGTATATACATATGTATGTATATATGCATGTGTATGTATGCATGTATTGATTATACACAGTTTCATTATGACATTTAACAAATATATATTTAATATATTTTAATCATATCCACTTCCATTACCTTAACCCTGCCCTTCATCTTCCAAACTAATCTCATTTTCACTTTCCTGTCTCCCTTTTGGGTGACCCACTGAGTTTCATTATGGTTGCTTACAGGAACATGGATGAGGAACTACTTACAGGAGCATGGGCACCTTACCAGGGCTACACTACTAAGAAGACATATCTCACTCCCCTATTCGCTGCTATAAACCTCAGGGAAGTCTGGAGCCCTGTACGTCCCTCCTCCTCCATGTCAGGGTGTTGGCAGGCCTAGTCCTGTCCAGTCTTGTGCTGTGAAGTCAAGAGCACAACAGCCACAGCACGGCTGGGAGAGAACATGTGACAGGAGTCCACCCTGTCGTCCAGCTCTTCCATCCTGCCCTCTTCCCTCTGGTGTTTCTCGAGCCTTAGCATCGGTGCCACAGATGTCCCATTTATGGCTGAGTGCTCAACAGTCTCCCCCTTTGACCACTCTGAGTCCGCAGTTGCTGTGGTCCATGGCATAAGGAAGCTTTCTAGGCTTAGTGATGGCACACGCCTTTAATCCCTGCTGTGGGAGTTTGGGTTTATATGTAAACATGCTTTTGGGTGTTTTGGTTTTTCTTTTTTCTAAAATATTTTATTTATTATTATATTTTAAATATTTATTTATTATTATTATATATACAGTGTTTTGCCTGCATGTAGGCATGCCCACCAGAAGAAGACATCAGATCACTTATAGATGGTTGTGAGCCACCATGTGGTTGCTGGGAATTGAATTCAGGACCTTCAGAAGAACAGCCAGTGCTCTTAACCTCTGAGCCACCTCTCCAGCCCTTGGTTTTGTTTTTTCGAGGCAGGGTTTCTCTGTGTAACAGCTCTGGCTGTCCTGGATCTTGTTTTGTAGCCCAGGCTGGCCTCGAACTCATGGAGACCCACCTGCCTCTGCCTCCCAAGTGCTGGGATTAAAGGTGTGCGCCACCACCACCCGGCTAACATGCTTTTTTTAAATCCCAGGTGTGGGATATGGGGGCTGCTCCAGTTTGTCCGCAGCTGATAATTATCTCCTGAGAGGGCACGTGATCTTGGTCAGCTGGGAACTACCTCGTGCAGGGGCGTGGTCTGACTGGGGGCTCCGAGAGAGAGAGAGAGAGAGAGAGAGAGAGAGAGAGAGAGAGAGAGAGAGAGAGAGAAGAAGGCTGCTGGTGCTTCCCCCCCTTGCTGCTCCTGGTTGCTGTTGACGCAGTGTGAGGAGAAGTTCGAGTTACTCTGAAATGGAAGATTGAGCTTGCCTCAAGGAACCTTATGACCCCTGAACAGCAGGAAGCAGCTAAGCTACGCCCCCCTCTCCCCTCTAACCTTCTTTCTCTCCTATGTGGTGTTAGGGTGTTGGGAGGGATTGGGGTGGAAAATGGAGAGATATAAGGAACTCAAAATAAAAAAATAGATTTTAAAAGTACGCCAACAAATTACGTCACTTGGAGCCAGAGGCAGGTCGATCTCTTGAGTTTAAAGCCAAGCTGGTCTATATATCAAGTTCCAGGACAGCCAAAGCTATGTAGAGATCCTGTCTCAAACAAAAATAAATAAATTTTTTTCTGACAAAAGCACTAGTGAGAGATACATGTGATTATTTCAAGGGCAATTTCTTGAGCATGTCATGTCCCATTTGGCAAAAACAACTATAGCTTTCACACCAGGGCCTATTACTTCCTCAGCCCAGGGCTCTTGACCAGGCGTACAGGATCAGACATGAATTCCTTCCTGGGTCATAGGCTTCAAATCTAATCAGAAAGCCATTGGTTACCCTTATGGCATATTTGCCACTCCTTCACCAGTTGGCCCATCTTGCCTGGCTGGTCCCTAGTGTAGCACCCAGAGTCCACAGCTGAATAATAACCATCCCCAAGCTGCATGGTGTTGGTCTGATGTATTTTGATGCTAATTAATAAAAAGCCAGCACCCCTGGGCAGGGCAAATGAGATAGGCGTGGCTAAGGTTCCTGGGCTTGGAGGAAACAGAAAGAATCTTGGGAAGAAAGACCAGAGAAGAGAGGAGAAGAAGGTTGCGCCATCATGGGTTAGATGGAAGAGAAGCACATGGCCTGTGTGGATGGAGATGTGGCCCAGATGAAGAACATTAGCAAGTATTTGGGATTATGGATGGGAGGTAGCTTGAGAGAAATTATTAGAACCAGATGGCATGGCATTGGGGCAGGTGTCTCAGACCTGCATCACTATGGGAAGTAGTTTAGAGGATTAATGTCTACCCTGCCCCAGGTTAACTAAGGCTATTTTAAAATATAGCAGGTGTCTGTGTCTTTATTGATTGCTAGGAGGTTATACTGAAATAATTATAATTATAGGCCTAACGATAAACATTACTAGGTCGTACAGGCAGTATTGTTAATTTAACAACAACAACATGGCACCTTCCCAAACTGTGAAGTCTAGCCCTTGAAGGGGAAGCTCCCAGACCAACAGTTCACTGAGGGGAGTGCCCCCTCACACAGCCTGCCCTCTTGTCCTCAGTATGACATCGTCATAACAGTGGGTAGCCAGGCAGAGAAAAGAAATCTGGCATTCAGGTGAGCAGGCCAGGGTAAACACGTGGATCTGCTGTTCCTCAGAGCATACATGGCCTTCTGAGGCCTCAGGGTGCAAGCTATGTAGGCCCAGGCGAAAATTCTGAATGGCAATCATTAGTGCACCCTTGTGTGTAAGGGGGTGCGGTGTTTCCCACCCTCCCCAAAAACAGGCTTGTGAGAGAACAGGTAATGTCTGTCCGCCTCTTGCAGGAGCATGGTCATTGCCAACCGATAAACATCCTAGTACGGACTGTGAGAGGAGATGTGTATGTGAGCCCAAAACAAGAGGCGGGGCTTTTCAGTCTGTGCTGTTCATCACTCCACTTCAGGACGCTCCTAGGGAGAACTGCTCCAGCAAATGCCTTGAGGCTTTGGTTCTGGCTGCTTGCTTCCGGGCTCCAGTGGCTGTGGTTGCAGTCACCTTCGCTGAACTGCTGGCTTGCTGTTTAACTGGTCTATTGGAATCCTGCTGCCTACACCAGCGGAATCGTTCTAAGGAACTGAGTCTAAAAAAGGTCTATTTCTTCTGTTCCTATTAACCTCTTTTCTCTCCTATCTAGGGTAGGTGGAATGGAAGAGAGGTATAGGTATTAAAGAACCCTAAATAAAGTAGGTTTGAAAAAGTTCAAAGCCTACGAGAAGGAGAAGGAGGGGAAGAGAAGGAGAAGAAAGAGAGAGAGAGAGAGAGAGAGAGAGAGAGAGAGAAGAAAGAACTGAGCCCCTGAGTGATGTTTCCAGGACACTGGAGGTGTCCTGCAGCTCATGAAGAACACTGTGGGGTCTCAGGCTCTTGTTGCTCTGCTGCCTGGCTTATGATGTAAGCACCTTGTCCCACACGTGCTTCTGCCTGCATGCCACCGGAGGCCCAAAGTAATAGGATCACTCAATCTTTGACCCTTACTAGTGGCTCCAATAAATGGATCAGTCAGGATCATAAGCCAGGCCGGGCATGGTGGTGCATAGCTTTAATCCCAGTGCTTGCAGGCAAAGGCAGGCAGATCAGATCACTGTGAGGCAGAGGCCAGCCTGGTCTACAAAGCAAGTCCAGGCCAGCCAAGAAAAACAAAGAGAAAAAAAAATCATAAGGCAAACATAAACCTTTTCTCTTTATAAGGTAATTGCAAGTATTTCATTTGAGTAATTAAAAATGATTAATACAATACTCTACTATTAATCTAGATGCTATGAAATATACCAACCCTGACTGAGTGATGCTTGCCAAAGCTATCTTGTGCTCCAGACATCAAGTACTCATGGCCTGGGGACTACGTATATAGGTATGTGTAATTGCTTATATGACGTCACTGTATTATGTCCAACAAAGTCTCCTTCAATTAATGGTCCTTAGAGTGCTCTGAGAAACTCTACCCAGTGGGGGTTTGGGACAGCCACTGACACTTGCAGCTAGCCAGACCTTGGGAGGAGAGCTGAGAGTTGTATGGAAGAGGCAGCAGGTGTGTGTGTGTGTGTGTGTGTGTGTGTGTGTGTGTGTGTGTAAGGACCCAAAGGGGTCAGGAGTTCCGCAGGAACACCACCAAGGCCAGTGGATCTGGACCCGGGGGGCCTGCACAGACTGATGCACCAACCAAGGACAATCCATGCAAAGTACCTAGACCCACCTGTTCAGATGTAGCTGATGGGTAGCTCATGCTCCGTGTGGGGAGGAGGGAGAGAGGGGACTGCCTCTCACATGAACTCCGATGCCTGTGATTTGATCACTGCCCCTTGGTGGGGCGATCTTGCAGGCACACAGAGGAAGGGGATGCAGGCTACTCTGATAAGACCTGATGGGCTGTGGTCAAATGGTGGGGGAGGAGGCCTCCCCATCATAGGTCCAGAGGAGGGAAAAGGGCCAAAGATGGAGAGAGGGTGGGAACTGGCAGATAAGAGGGAGGGGATAGCAGGGCATGGTGGCAGCACACGCCTTTAATCCCAGCACTCCGCTCATGAGACAGAAGTAGGGAGATTGTTTGAGGCCAGCATGGTCTACAGAGAGTCCAGGACAGCCAGGGCTGGTGTAACAGAAAAATCCTATCTCGGAAAAAAAAAAAAGAGCGAGAGGATAACAATAGGGATGTAATGTGAATAAATTAAACTAAAATTTAATTAATTAATTTTAAAAACACAATAAAGCTTCCTTCTAGACTTTGCTCAGGGGCTACACAGAGCCAAAACAAACTAAACCAAACGCTGCTCAGGGCCACTAGGTGGCCCTCTCTTCCAGCCCCTGAGTCTACAGGCATTTTGCTCACTCTCTTCTGCCTTCTAGCAGCTTCTGTTGTTGCTGTCGGCCCTGACTCGAACTCACAGTGGTGGGATTAAAGGTGTGTACAACCACTCCCAGCTTAAGCTTTTTAATTATCTAACGTCTATGCATGTATGCATGTGTGAGCGTGAGTGAGTGCTCTATTATATCGGTTCTGGGAATTGAACTCTGGTCATCAGGCTTGACAATAAGTGCCTTTACCTGCCGAACTATCCTGCCACCACACCCCTCCAAAGTGACAAATACTGTTGTGTGTGAATACATGTATGTGTGTGTGTATGTATATAATATATATATATATAATATATGTATATGTGTGTGTGTATTTTGTCACTGAACACATTAAGAAAATTTCTCAAGAAGAAAGGAACATGGGAGCTGGAGAGATGGCTCAGAGGTTAAGAGCACTGACTGCTCTTCCAGAGGTCCTGAGTTCAATTCTCAACAACCACATGGTGGCTTGTAACCATCTATACTGTGATCTACTGCCCTCTTCTGGCCTGGAGGCATAGATGCAGGCAAAACATTGAATACATAAAAATAATAATAAAATAAGAAGAAAGAATAGAACATGGAGAGTCACTTGTTTTCGAGACAAGGTCTCATTGTTTAGCTGTAGCTATCCTAGAACTCACTATGTAGACCAGGCTTGCCTAAACCCACAGGGATCTTCCTGCCTCTGCCTCCAGAGCACTGCGATCCTAGGTGAGCATCATGAAGTGTTTAACCACCACACCTGGCTACATGAGGTGTTTATAAGAACTGTAAGATGCCGGGCGTGGTGGCGCACGCCTTTAATCCCAGCACTCGGGAGGCAGAGGCAGGCGGATCGCTGTGAGTTCGAGGCCAGCCTGGTCTACAGAGTGAGTCCAGGACAGCCAAGGCTACACAGAGAGACTCTGTCTCAAAAAACCAAAAAAAAAAAAAAAAAAAAAAGAACTGTAAGAGCTGGTTTGCAGGGACGCAGCCTGATTCTTCACGTGAACTTCAAACTTCATTGGTTCTACCATGCAGTTTTCTTTCTTTTCTTTGGAGACAAGGTCTGGTGTAGCCAAGGCTAGCTTTTTACATAGCTGAGACAGACTATGATGTCTCACTCCCTTCTGAAGTTTTCTGCATCGTTTAGTGGTCTGAGCTTTTCATTGTTGTAACAAAATCCCTGGAACCAATCAATTTAAAGGAGGGAAGGTTTTGGAAGGGTGCTGTGGTGCTTGCCTTTAATTCCAGCCCTGGGAGGTGGGGGGAGGGTGGGGAGTGGGGGCCAGAGGCAGAGCAGGTGAATCTCTGAGTTCGAGGTCAGCTTGGCTCATATAATGAGCTCCACAGTAGCCAAGGCTGCATAATGAGACTCTGTCTCAAGAAACAAACTAAAAGAGGCCTGGCAGTGGTAGCACACGCCTTTAATCCCATTGTTCGGGAGGCAGAAGCAGGCAGATCTCTCTAAGTTCGAGGCCAGCCTGATCTACAGAGCAAGTTCCAGGATAGCCATGGCTACACAGAGAAACCCTGTCTTGAAAAAGAGGGAGAGAGAGAGAGAGAGAGAGAGAGAGGCTTATTTGGGCTCATGTCTCCAAATGTGTTAGTCTGCATTTGCCTCAGTTGCTTTGGAGTCTATGAGAGGCAGAGGCAGGTGGTTCACTGTGAGTTATGGGCCAGCCTGGTCTACAAAGCAAAGCCAGGGCAGCCAAAACTACACAGAGAAATCCTGTCTCAAAAAAAAAATCAATAAATAAATAAATAAATAAAAATTTAAAAATTTTAAAAAAGGAATGCCCATAAGGTTACACTCCCAGCAAACCTGAGCTAGACCCATCTCCTAGAGTTCCCACCCAAAGGTCTATTAGGGTATCCCAATGTGAAAACACCAATAACCTCAAAGCTCTTAGGATCCAGTCATCCCACAAGAATGACCACACCTTTGAACATTGTTGTATTTGGGAACCAGGGTTTCAGTACATGAGGTTGGGGGCCGCAGGGAAGGGGGTCATTTCAGATCCAAAGCAAAGCGGTGGAGCTCAGGGTTACTGGGACTCATGTTACCAGGCTAATCACAAGACAGATGTCTCTTCATCTCAGGTCATTTACAGCAAACTGTGGGTCCTTAGTTGCAATTAGGCCCTGACCAAGACTGTGACTGACTGGATTAAAATGCACTTCACAGTCCTCCTTGTCAGAACTTTGAATTGCTTGACTCTGATGAGCTAGGCCCCTCTTGATGACTGCCCTTCAGCTTCCTGGATTTATCCTCCTGGTGTCCAGCATGGTAAATCTCTCAGGTGTCCTGTTCCCCTTCAGAGTGCTAAGTGCTCCCTGGCAGCCATCTTTTCCACAGTTCTATTCTGAGTAAAATAGCAATATCCCACAGGGCGTGGTGGCGCACGCCTTTAATCCCAGCACTCTGGAGGCAGAGGTAGGTGGATCATTGTGAGTTTGAGGCCAGCCTGGTCTACAAAGTGAGTCCAGGACAACCAAGGCTCACTCTCTCAAAATTGAGACGCTGAGTAATTACATTGGTCCTAAAGTTACTCCACACAATTTCAAACTATAACCAAACTTAATAACCAGCATACTGTAATTAGAGGGGACCTCCTAACAGCCAACCACAGCCACTGAATTTTCAGCCAATCACAGGCTGAGAACAACTCTCAGTCTCCAAAGTGAGTCCAGGACAGCCAAGGCTACACAGAGAAACCCTGTCTCGAAAAATCTAAAAAAAAAAAAAAAAAGGGTTTGCCTTGTAGGGCTGGAGAGATAGCTCAGAGGTTAAGAGCCCTGGCTGCTTGCTCTTCCAGAGGTCCCGAGTTCAATTCCCAGCAACCACATGGTGGCTCACAACCATCTATAAATTTGCCTTGCAGGTAGCAGGGTAAAGCTCTCTGAACTTTCATTGTCTCAAGGTGCTTCCTAGTTACTGAATCCCTTCTTTGGTCAATTAAACACTGTAAGTTGTCTGGCTTTTCTTTTAGCGCTGATGAAAACTGTTCAAGTGGCCACCAGGCTCAACTCCACCGGAAAGGACATGCCAATCACAGCTACCAGTAAGCTCCTCCCTGCGCCTGTGCCCTCCTCCTGCACTGGCTTGGTTCAGGCCCGAGACCCTGAGGGCCTATTTTGTGCTCAGCTGCAGCCTTATAAGAGCTCTGTGTCCAACATCCTTCCCTTCTCACCCCTTCCCTGCCAGCTTCTGAAAGCCTAACCCTGCTTCAGCCTACTATTTCATTGGTTCTTGTTGGGGAACTGAATGCCTCTGTGTCTTGGCAAAACCTTTTCCTTTAAAAAGAGATTTTTTAAAAAATGTGCATTGGTGTTTTGCTTGCATGCATATTTATGTGAAGGAGTCAAATCCTCTGGGAATAGAGTTATAGGCAGTTGTGGGCTACCATGTGGGTGCTGGGAATTGAACCAGGGTCCTCTAGAAGAGAGTGCTCTTAAGCTCTGAGCCATCTCTCCAGCCCTTTAGCAAAACCTTTTCACTAACTGATGCAAACATGTGCCTCTAGCCTGTCACACCACCTCCCCTGCACGGATGCTAAACGTCTCTGGATGTCCCATATGACATCCCTTCTGTCTGTATTCCTCAGGGCTCACTGCAGATAGCATCTTATGGGGGATCTTCCTGACCCATCCACTGAGAGGCTGTCCTGTGTCCCCACATAGTTGCCTACAGATAACAGTGAGGATCTGAGTTTGGCATCGAATTGGAGAAGACTTGAGCCATTCTGTTTAAGATGATAAAATGGTCCCTTCTGACGTTAGTGACTTGGGAGCTACACACAGACTTGGTCTCTAACTCATACATGGGCGACCTCAATTGTGGGCCCTTGGGTGCCCAGCTATATAACTCTGAGGAAAGTCCCTGAGCTTGTGACTCCAGCTAGGATTGAGCAATGGAAGAAATAAACAGTAATGGTGGCCGATGGGGTGGTGACCACTGTGGCGAGCAGAAGTGATAAGCAGTCCACAAGAAAACGAAGCATCTCGGGGTGGCCACACCTCATGGCCTGGACTTTGGCTGACCTGGGAAGGCAAGTAAATCAGGCCATGCGTGGCAAGCCAGAAGGTGCCAGGGCTTGCTTATTCAGTTGGAGCCACAGTGCCCACCATGACCTGGGAGTTGTACCTGCTGTTTCTGCTGGGGCTGGGACTCAGGTCCCAGGAGGCCTTACCACCACCCTGTGAGAGGTAGGGTTGGAGAAAAGCTGGGTGTAGGGAGGAAGGCAAGGGTGGTTTGTTTTTGTTGTTCTGGTTTTGTTTTGTTTTGTTTTTTGAGACAGGGTTTCTCTGTGTATCCCTGGCTGGCCTTGAACTCACAGAGATCCTCCTGCCTCTGCCTCCTGAGAGCTGGGATTACAGGCGTGGGCAAGGGCAGATTGCTGGGATGGGAGCTCGCCCTCTAAGGACCAGGCTCTCAGAGGAAAAAAAAAAAAAAAGGAAGAAGTGTTGGATTCTGGGGGTAAGGTCTTACTGTGTTGGAACAAGCTGAAAATTTGAGGGAGCTTATTTGTGACCAAAGCCGGCCCTGGGTGCTGCAGGCCAGAGCTCACCATCCAGGCGGCTCCTGGGACAGAGCAGGGCTGGGCCTTCCATTGTTCTCCAAAACTCTCTAACTTGGTGTGAGGGGGAGTCTAGGCTCTGTCAGAAGTCCATGGGTTCGGCCTACCCTGCTGCTCTCTCTGTGCTCCAGGGCAAGTCAAACCTTTCTCCTGAGCCTCAGCCACTACCTGCAAATAGGAAGACGAGGGCACCATCCCGCTGCCTGGACATGGCGCCACCATTGCTTTTCACTCTTCCGCAGGGATTCATGGCGCTCTCACTCCACGCTCACGTCACCAGCTCCAGAGCCTAGGAGGGAGCCAGGCGAAGAGAAGCTGGGGGGCTAAGGAAGGAACCAGCAGAAGGGTGTTAGGATGGAGCGAAGCTCAGAGGAGGCAGTGAACAAACAGATCTGTGGATGCAGCCAGCCTTGAGCAGAAGGGGACAGCGGGGCCAAGAGTCTGCAGTGCAAAGGCTCCGGGGTGTCTCCCAAGGGTCGCAAAGTCTCATGTGGCAGAAGTAGACCGGGGCCCTGGGGTGGAGATGGCTCTGGGGAAAAGGAGACCAGGCCTCAGGCTCTGGTGGCAGGACTGGGGCGGGACTGAGGATCCTATAGGGGATGCATTTTAAAGACTGAGCTGTGAAGAGGCGTTGATGACCAGTTGTGGAGGATGGAAGGAAAAGAAGGGTCTGGAATAATTACTAGGACTTGTTTGATCAGAACTAGTTAGGGTTTCAGAGTTGTCTGTTCGATCCAGTCTCTTGTGTCCTGTTGGGCTGTATGTAGACTGCGTAGCGTGAGCGCCGGCTGCTTGGCCCTGAGAGCAGTGGCATGTCAGTGGCCTACTCGGACAGTCACATGTGGGCCTGTGGATAAGAGCCATTGACAGTACAGACAGTATAGAAGAGTCCAGGAGAGAGGAAGCTCAACTTTCCAGCGGGCCTCTCCCAGGGAATGTGGGTATGAGCCAACCAGAAGGCTCCCTGAGGCTCAGTGCTGAGGTTTTTTGGGTTTTTTTTTCCCTTTTCTTTCTTTCTTTCTTCTTCTTCTTCTTCTTTTTTTTTTTTTCCGAGACAAGGTTTCTCTGTGTAGCCTTGGCTGTCCTGAACTCACTTTGTAGATCAGGCTGGCCTCGAACTCACAGCACTCTGCCTGCCTTTGCCTCCCAAGTGCTGGGATTAAAGGCGTGTGCCACCATGCCCAGCTGGTGTTGAGTTTCTTTTGTGGGTCCTACACAGTGTCCTCTCTAGCTCTCCGGGGGTTAAACTGATATTGTGTAGCTTGTGGCCCCCACTGTAAATCACAGCATTAGCCTAAGATAGCCAGCAAGCTCCAAGTCCCATGGAAACACTCACCAGGCAGCCAGCCAGTCCTGATGTCTTAGCCCTGTTCTGTCAAGAGATTTGACTGTGTGGAGGTGGGGACATGGCCACCTGTGCAGTCAGCCCTTTTCTGCTGTGATGAAGCATCTGAACGGTCTTCCTCTTGAGTTCCTGGCAGGTTATCTCTACGCCCTTGGACCATCTCACATGACAGGGCTGTCTTTGTTGCCCAGCACGGGCCTTCATGGCTTATGAATATAAGGGGACTTGTGGCATGTCCCCAGGGTGACTCAGGATGGGGCAGCCACTCCAGAAGCACAAGAATGTGTTTAGAAACTTGGACCTTTAGGTCATAAGATATCATTTAACCTTCAAGAAAGTAAGCTTCCTGGACATTGCTTTCAACCACATGGCCAGGGACTCAGTTAATTGTGCTCTTGGTAATGAGCCCCTGACCAAAACTCTAAATTCCAGACCCCGGTGAAGCTTTCTGGTTGGAGACACAGCAGCAGGTTGGTCGGGTGAAGCACGGTGATTCCACAGGGAGGACATCACAGCAGTCAGCAGTTGCCCTACCCCTGCCCTGGAGCACCTTCCTTTGGCTCATCCTGATTTGCTCCCAATAAGAAAAATATCACTGGTTGGGCATGGTGGCACACAGCTGTAATGCCTCAGGAAGCAGAGGGAACCCTGTCTCTGAGTTTGAGGCCAGCCTGGTCTACAGAGCAAGTTCCAGGACAGCCTGGTTTACACAGAGAAACCCTGTCACCAAAAGCAAAACTAAGAGAAAAATATAATCACAGGTATAGTGACTTCCTGGTTTCTAGGAATTTATGGAGTCTGAGGGGGACTATGGGAACCTTCACATTTATACACAGTTGATCAGATCTGCGGCGGAGTGAGGACCCCCTAAGTTTATGCCTGTCCTCTTCATAAAGGAAGGACTGTTCCCCAACCCCGTGTGTGGACTCTGCATGTCTCCAGGTGGCTGGCACCAGAATTAAATAAATCGCAGTTGGTGTTAGTGTGTGATTCGGGGATCACGAACCTCTAGGCGACTGTTTAGAAAAAGGGAGGACAGAAGGTCAGGTGATGAGGAAGTTTTCATTCCTGGGTGACCACAGGGTCACTTTCGTACTAAAGAATCCTTGTGCCAGTCTCAGCGAACTCCTTTAATTCAAGCACTAGAGAGGCAGAGGCAAGTAGACCTCTGTGAGTTCGAGGCCAGCCTGGTCTATGTAGTAAGTTCCAGAACAGCCAAGGTTATACAGAGAGACCCTGTCTCAAAAACAACAAACTAACAAGAAACCAAACAAACAGAAGAATTGTGCTGTGTTAATTAGTGGGTTTGAGATGATGGGACCATTTCCTGGGGAACTGACTCCCTGACACATGAGGCAAAGGACACCGACAAGAAACCAGCAGGGGCTGGAGAGACACTCTGTGTTTAAGAACACACACTGCTCTTCCAGGGGATTGGAGTTTGGTTCCCAGCACCCACACCTGGCAGTTCACACCAGACTGTAACTCCAGCTCCAAGTGATCCAACACCCTCTCTGACTCCTTGGTGCACACCCATATGCACTCTCACCCTCCCTCCCTCCCTCCCTCCCTCCCTCCCTCTCTCTCTTCCTCTCTCTTCTTTCTTTTTCTTTTTTTGTTTTTTTGAGACATGGTTTCTCTGCGTAGCCTTGGCTGTCCTAGACTCACTTTGTAGACCAGGCTGGCCTTGAACTCACAGCGATCCGCCTGCCTCTGCCTCCAGAGTGCTGGGATAAAAAGCTCAAAAGGCTTTTTAAAGTAGGACATGGGATGTAGGTTAGTTTGTAGAGGGTTTGCCCCAGCATGAGTGAAGTCCTGGCACCCCATAAACAGGGCATGGTGGCACCCACCTCTAACCCCAGCACTTGGGAGGTGGAGGCAGGAGGATTTCAAATTCAAAGTCAGCCTGAAGGTCATTCTCAGCCACGTAACAAGTTGGAGGCTACCTTGGGCTACATGAGATCCTATCTCAGAAACTAACCGAGGAACTGGCGAGATGGCTTGGTGAGTGTCACTGTGCAGGCCAGGCTGACTTGTGACTCTCAAGCCCCCTTCCTCCCCGACTTGAGTATGGGATTATAGGCATGCACCACCCCTCCCAAAGGAACTGCTCACCTTCTGTTGAGCAAAGAACAGGCCTTGGAGCAGCAGCCTTTGAACGCCTTCCCAGCGGAATTGCTGATACCTTGGACTAGAGAACTGCCAACTGCTGAGGTAATTAGGAGCTTGCTATCAGATATTAGTTGAAATTTCCCCTAAAACTAAAGGCCATGAGATATTGTTGACACATGAAAGACTATGGTACCCTGGATCAATGTTGAAATCATGCTCTCGGAGAGAGGGCTGTGCCCTCTGGACACTCCGAATGAACCCACAGTTTGTGTACATGTAGCATGCTGTTTTGGTTGAAAGGAAAAAGAAATCAGCTCCATGGGCTGGATTAAGACTCTGCCAATGAGTGTGGGTTTCAGCGACTCTTGAGTAGGGGCTAATGGCCTGGCGCATATGGTCAGGGAGAAAGATAATGGAAAAATTAATGAAATTACCCTTAAAGGTTTGAGGATCTAGCTCAGTTGGTAGACTGCAGTTGATCCCTGTCACTGCATACGTGGGGCGGCATGGTCCGTTCCTGTAATCGAAGCACTCTGGAATGATCTGGAATGATCGGGAGTTCAAGGTCATCCCTGGCTCCATATCTAGTTCATGGCCTCTCCAGGGTGAGACCCTGAATGAGGAAAGAGGAGGATGGGAAAGACAGTTGAGACCCTTGTCGTGTTACAGCAGGCAATAGTGAGAGACGAGGATGTGGAAAGGCTTGCACCCCTTCACACGTGTGCTAGCATTCACGGAGCTCTACTGACCGCTAGTGCAGGCCTCTGCTTTTCTGGGTGGCTTAGAAAGCAGGTGTGGGAGGACGCTGGGCTCGGCTAGCCACTTCTTCCTGTGGGGGAAGGGAACAGTACAGCTGTTGTTTTCCTGTCATCTGAGCTTGCTCTCTCTTACCTGATGCCATGGCCCCAGTAGCAGGATTGCGGCTACAAGTGCCAGAAGCCAGGGTGGCCCCCAAGCAAGGGAAGGAAGCTGTGTCTATCAGCAAGACTTCCCGTGCAGCGCAGTCTGTAACAAGGTGCTCCAAACTACAAGCTGCCCGGAGGCCCCTCCCATTTACAACTGGCACCTGAGTGATGGTGGCTTTATTACACTGTGCCCCCTTAAACGTGTGGAGCCTGATTAGTGTCAGAACTGAAATGCCTACATCACAGATATTCTAGCCTTGACCAAGATGATGATGATGATTGTTATTATTATTTTTTTTTAGGTTTTTTGAGACAGGGTTTCTCTGTGTAACAGCCCTGGCTGTCCTAGTCTTGCTTTGTAGACCAGGTTGGCCTTGAACTCACAGAGATCCATCTGCCTCTGCCTCCCGAGTGCTGGAATTAAAGGCGTGTGCCATAACCCCATCCTTCCATTCCCCCCATTCCCCCAGAGCATGCTCTTGCTTGATCTCCCAATGTATTTGATCATCAGTACCAGTGTCATGAAATGAGTTACTTACACTAGGTAGTTAAGCTTACCCATGATGCCACAGCACTGTTCAGTCTGCGAAGATTATAGAGAAGTGTTCTGTGCCTCATCTTTTTACCAAGTAAGGTGTGCAGATATCACTACTTGGTGTCGGGAGGGGCTCTGATCATTTTCTGGATCCCAGGTAGGTTGGGAACAAAGTCAAACACCCTTTCAGGTGGTGGTGGCTCACGCCTTTAATCCCATCAGGCAGATGCAGGCGGATCGTTGTGAGTTCAAGGCCAGCCTGCTCTACAAGGCTAGTCCGGGACAGCCAAGGCTAATACAGAGAGACCCTGTCTTGAAAAACCAAAAAGGAAAAAGAAAAGGTCAATCACCCTGTCTCAGTTCAAAAGCTTGGGCCAAAATTGGTCTCCATGGTACATTATGTTACAGAGGCCAGGGCTTCCAAAAGGGCAGGCACACACGGTACTGGGGAAGGGCACCTATCTATCCTTCCTAGTGTCCCAAAGAGTGTGTCTTCTGACCTTTGGAGCAAGGGAGGTCAGGGTGCATTGGTGCGTGTTGTAAGCCTCCAGGGGATATGGTAGAAGGCTGTGAGCTTGTCCCTTGAGCCCTGGCAGCTGGGGTGGAGATGTAACCCTTAACGACTTTGGCCTCGATGTGCATTAAATAATCAGGAAGCCCTGCTGGGGCAGTACACTGCCCATCCCCAGGGCTGGAACCTGCCATATCCAGCAGCATTCATGGACTTGGCCTGGATCCTCCTCTTCCCTCTCCCAACCTTTGCTCCCATCCCTGCTTGCTCTAATTAATCAAATCTTTGCATCTGAACGCTTCTCATGTAAAGTAATTCCCAGCTGAGCTCCGTGGCATGTGTTTGTAAACCTCAGCACCCAGGGGGCTCCGGCAAAAGGATCAGAGACCAGCCTGGGCTACACACAGTAACAAGGGAGCTCAACGGAACAAAACAAAAGGCAGGTGGGTCTTTGTGAGTTCAAGGCCAGCCTAGTTTACTTAGTGAGACCCTACCTCAAAAATAAACCAGTAGTGGTACACACCTTTGATCCTAGCACTGGGGAGGCAGAGGCAGTGGGATCTTTGTGATTTCAAGGCCAGCCTGTTCTATAGAGTGAGTTCCAGGATAGTCAAGGCTACACAGAGAAACCCTGTCTTGAAGAAACAATATATACATACATACATACACACATACAAGCAAGCAAGCAAAATAACACAGAACTACAGAGGTGGCTTATCAGCTTAAGAGCACGTCCAGAGAACTTGGGTTCAGTTCCCAACATGTCCATTTGATGTGATGTCATTTGGCCCACTGGTGGCCTCTGGGGACTGTATCTCCCCTACCCCCATTAAAAAGTGTATGGGCAACCAGGCATGGTGGCACACACATTTAATCCCAGGACTTGGGAGGCAGAGGCAGGCATTGCTGTGAGTTCGAGGCCAGCCTGGTCTACAAAGTGAAGCCAGGACAGCCAAGGCTACACAGAGAAAGCCTGTCTCAAAAAAGCAAAGAAAAAGTGTAAGGGCATTTGATCCTCAAGTACATTTGTACACCAGTTGTATGCCTGGTGCTCATGGGGGCCAGAAGAAGCATCAGATCCCCCAAAACTGGAGTCACAGACAGTTGTGAGCAGTCTTGTGACCACTGCAGATCAAACCTAGATCCTCTGGAAGAGCAGCAAATGCTCTTATTTGCCTAGCCATTTCTCTAACTCTTGTTTTATTCTTTTGAAGGAAATGAGGCCAGTGGTCTTGTTTGTTTGTTTCTTGTATTTGAAGTGCCCTTAATGACATCCTTGGCCTGACATTCTTTACCTAGTCTTTTTGTTTGGTTGGTTTTTGAGATAGGGTCTCATTATGTAGCCCTGGTTGTTCTGGAACTGATATGTAGACCAGGCTGGCCTCTAACTCACAGAGATCTACCTGCCTCTGGGATGCTGGGATTAAGGGCATGTTCTACCTCACTCGGCTTGGGAAAGACTTATTAAGGCATTTCTACCGACAGGCTTAGAGGTGCATGGCTTTAATCCCATCACTCCAGAGGCAGGGGCAGGTGGACCTCTGTGAGCTAGAGGCCAGCCTGGTCTACATACTGAGTTCCAGGACAGTGATCCTGACATCACCATCCTCCCCCTCCTCCAACAACTAGTGTCCGTCCCCAGCCCTCTCTTCTAATTCTAACTCTTCTCCTCCTCTTCTTCCTCTTCCTCTCCTCCTTCTTTTTCTTTTTCTTTTTCTTTTTTTAAAGATTTATTTATTATGTATACAATGTTCTGCCTGCATGTACACCTGCACACCAGAAGAGGGCACCAGATCTCATTATAGATGGTTGTGAGCCACCATGTGGTTGCTGGGAATCGAACTCAGGACCTCTGTCTGAGCCATCTCTCCAGCCTTCTAGCCCTCTCTTCTGACCACTGCCGCCCCAACTGTCTCTGCAGCCAGATCTATTGCCATGGGGAGCTCCTGCACCAAGTTCAGATGACCAAGCTCTTCCAAGACGACAAGCAGTTTGTGGATATGTCACTGGCCACATCTCCAGGTAAAGCCACCATGGCTTCTGAACCTCCACCCAGGCAGGAGAGGGGGCAGCATAGGCTTCCGTGATCAGGGGTGTCTTGGCGTACCCACTGACCCCTTGATGTCCCTTGCTCTCCAGATGAAGTGCTGCAGAGCTTCAGCAAGCTGGCCATGGCG
The DNA here is from genome assembly GCF_964271855.1 of Acomys minous. NCBI lineage: Eukaryota > Metazoa > Chordata > Mammalia > Rodentia > Muridae > Acomys > Acomys minous. Next base: position 104,486,165 of record NC_140494.1, read on the forward strand.
CACAACCACAGCATCCCCAGGCAGCAGCTTCAGGAGTTTGTCCAGTGGCACTTCCAGCCCGTGGGGCAGGAGCTGCAGCCCTGGACCCCTGAGGACTGGAAGGACAGGTACCATTCTGGAGAGAAGGCAGGAGAGGGTCCTCACTTAGGCCTGCCTCCATGAACTCTGTGGGGCCATCTCTTCTAGGCCCCAGTTCCTGCAGAAGATCTCAGATGCCAAGCTGCGTGTCTGGGCGGAAGAGCTACACCAGATCTGGAAAAAACTGGGAAAGAAGGTAGCAGTGGCCTGGGTCTGCTTCATGGCCCAGCTGACTGTTCTGGGGATGGGACAGAGCCACGCCTGTTGGGGCCCACAGTGCCTGAGAGCACATATATTCCCTAAGAACACAGCCCACACTCCTGAGCTCTAAGCAGGAGCCTTCTAGAACGTACTTCTGACTTTAGAAAGGAACATCTGCTTCTAAAGCCTGGCATCCACTCACACAAACCAAGCCAGTCCTGCCACCGGCGGCCTGTCCTCTACCTCTCTCCCTATGCCAGCCTCACTCCCAAGAACAGTCATCTTGCCTGCAAGTGGCCAGCCTGTGTCCCTGCCTAATGGTTTGCCCTAAGGCTGCCCAGGGCCAACTAGTCCACTAGGTACATACCTGGTCCCCGCTCTGCTGCTTGCTCAAAATGATTGAGGCGGGCTGTGCTCCCCCCCCCCCCCCCCCCGGTCAAACACAGAACTGGCAGGAGTGGACCAAGGAAGGATCTGATGGGTCCCACGCCAGGCGTCACTGCTCCCAGTCTCCTCAACTGCCCCTGGGGACAGGCATGGGTTTCATCACTCTGGAAGGGGGACTGGGAGAAGGTGCTCTGCCTTCTGAGTTTGTCTTCAAGGGGCAGCACAGGGGTGTTGGAGTACGGGAGACCTCAACTAGCATTGCCTCATCCACTGAGCCTCAATCTGGGTCACAACAATGGATAGTGCCAGTGGCCACCTACCTGATGCCTTGCCGAGTGACCTGGGCTTCAGCATACCATCAAGTTGAGCCAGGACCCCAGAGGCTGGCATGTGGAGAGTGAGGACCCTAAGGCTCCCAGCATCTGGCCTTGACCACACAGCAAAACAGAAGGACCAACAGAAGCAACCTCTACAGTCAGGGATGCTAGGCCCTCTGCCCCCACCCCCACCCCTCTGCAGCCTCCAACCTCAAGGCTGGTGCTAGGCTCCCTGTGCCTTCTTTCCTGATTGCAGATGAAACCAGAAGTCCTCAGCCACCCAGAGAGGTTCTCCCTGATCTACTCAGAGCACCCCTTCATTGTGCCTGGAGGACGTTTTGTCGAATTCTACTACTGGTGGGTGCCCACGTCTGAGAGGCTAGAGCCTCATGGAGGCTGGCAGTGATGCGGGGGGGGGGGGGGGGAAGGGGACAGGGGGGACAGAGGGGGCGGAGCCAGGGTCAGCGCTCTCCAGCGTGGGAGTGCAGGGCAGAGGGTGAGAACTGGGTGACTGGGTGACATGCCTGTGCCCTGCTCCCTCCCCAGGGACTCCTACTGGGTGATAGAAGGACTGCTTCTCTCTGAGATGGCCTCAACGGTGAAGGGCATGCTGCAGAACTTTCTAGATCTGGTGAAGACGTAAGAAGGGAATCTTAGGCAGGGAGCTGGGCTTGCCTTGGCCTAGCTCTTGAGCCAAGGCGGGTATCTAAGCAGAGTCCCTCTCGGCAGCTTTGGACATATCCCCAATGGTGGGCGTGTGTATTACCTGCAGCGGAGCCAGCCCCCACTCCTGACCCTCATGATGGATCGATACGTGGCTCACACCAAGGATGTCACCTTCCTTCAGTGGGTACCGTCATGCTGGCCGGAGACTCCCCAGTGCCAAGGGCGGTGGCTATGTACCTGGGCTGAGGTGTTGCTTGCTTGCCCCACCCCAGGGAGAACATTGAGACCCTAGCCTTGGAACTGGGCTTCTGGGCTGTGAACAGGACCGTCTCCGTGAGCTCAGGGGGACAAAGCTATATATTGAATCGCTACTATGTTCCTTATGGAGGACCCAGGTGAGAAACCGGCCTGCCCTCAGTTCCTTGTCTGCTCAGTCTGACGTGAACATCTGTGTGTGTGTGTGTGTGTGTGTTTGTGTGTGTGCCTGCATGCACATGTGTGACTTAGCTTATCAAATGTGGACTCTGCGAGCCATAGGCCCCCTTGTGCTGTGTGTGTCAGGGTGACAGGGTGGCTGAGTCAAGATGACCTAGCTTTCTGGTTGAGCAGAGGGGCTTAGCACCTGCTGATGTCAGGCTTTGCCCTTCTCTTTGCTAGGCCAGAATCCTACAGCAAAGATGCAGAATTGGCAGACACCGTACCAGAAGGTGAGCGGAGGCAGGAGGAAGGACGGACTGAGCGTCCGCCCATGTCCAGCTCTGATCAGTGGCTGCTCGCTCCTGTAGTTACTTCTGCCCTGGGGGCTGCTGTTCTGTCCTCACAGGGGACCAGGAGGCGCTGTGGGCTGAGCTCAAGGCTGGGGCTGAGTCTGGCTGGGATTTCTCTTCACGCTGGCTTGTCGGAGGCTCAAAGCCTGAGTCGCTTAGCAGCATCCGAACCAGCAAAATGGTACCCGTGGATCTGAATGCTTTCCTGTGCCAGGCAGAGGAACTGCTGAGTAACTTCTTCTCCAGAGTAGGTGAGCACCCAATGAAAGGAGACCTCCAGTATGGGCTCCTGTATCAGCCTTGGCCATAGACTCTCCAGTCAGTAAGCCTTAAGGCGGCATCGAGAGAATGCTGCCCCTTTTGTTCCTTGAAGACCTCAAGGGCCTGTGAGGAGACACTCTGGTGCATGCATGAGATATCTCTTCGTTGCCCAAAGCTCTCCTCAGCCCCTCAGAGTGAGAGTCCTCAGAATGATGGGCCTGGCAGACAGACCACCATGTCCCCGGGGCCTGGGCAGGGCCATTAGTTGAAGGATCCATGAGTCCCAGTGAGCACTGGGGAATCATGGTCCTTGGACCTTAGAATTCTTAGCCTGTGTGGGCACCATATATGGAAGAGGGCGATGTAAAGACGCCTAAAGCCAGGGACCCAAGGGTGGTGCCCAGTGCTCTGCCTGGGGAGACTAAAGGCAATGCCACACAGGGAATGACACCGAGGCCACCAAGTACAGGAACTTACGGGCCCAGCGCTTGGCCGCCATGGAGGCCATCCTGTGGGACGAACAGAAGGGTGCCTGGTTCGACTACGACTTGGAAAAGGGGAAGAAGAACCTGGAATTTTATCCCTCCAACCTCACCCCACTCTGGGCTGGCTGCTTCTCAGACCCCAGTGTTGCTGACAAGGCTCTCAAGTACTTGGAGGTGAGGGGACAGGGGGCAGGCCTGGCATCCTGGAGACAGGACCCTCCCTGCCTGAGGGCAGCGCCTGTCCTAGTCTGCAAGTCTCGCTGAGGCCACTGGGAGCAGCTGTGAGACAAGGCCAAGAAGGGTCTGGAGGGGCAGCCCTGCCTTTCCTGAGAGCCCAGTGTCCTTGGCTCCTGCCTCAGCCACATCAATGTCTGGAACCTTCTAGGACAACAAGATCTTGACCTACCAGCATGGGATCCCGACCTCTCTTCGAAACACAGGCCAGCAGTGGGACTTCCCCAATGCCTGGGCCCCCCTGCAGGACCTGGTCATCAGAGGTAGGAAAGTGGGCAGCTGATAACACCCATGCTACTTGTCTAGTAGGCCCACCCTCCTCTCCTCCGCTCCAACTCCAAGCCCTGGATTAAGAACCTGTTGGTCATCAGCAGGGTGTGGTGGCGCATGCCTGTAATCCCAGCACTCAGAGAGGCTCATCTGGGCCTCCACCTGCTTCCTGCCTTAGGCAGAATAAGGCTGAAGCTGCTAGTGGTTCTGCCCAGGATGGCGTCTCTGAATACTCAAACATTATCTGGGGTGGGGGTCTAGGTTTGGCCAAGTCAGCTTCTCCCCGGACTCAGGAGGTGGCTTTCCAGCTGGCCCAGAATTGGATCAAAACCAACTTCAAAGTCTACTCTGAAAAGTCAGCCATGTATGAGAAGGTGAGCTGGCTGGCCTGTCTCATTCTGTGGCTGTGCGGCCCCTAGTGGCCGTTCTTGGACACTGCAGGGGCCTGAGCAGCAGCCTGGTACATTCTTCTGTTCCTTCAGTGGCTATTGCCCTATAGCTAGGGTGGTCAGCATAGGGACAGTACCCGCCTATTAACCCATGCGTTTGTCCCTAGTATGACATCACAAATGGTGGACATCCAGGTGGAGGAGGGGAGTATGAAGTTCAGGTGAGCAAGTAGGGTGAGCTGACTGTCCCCCACAACATAAACACCCCCTCTAGGCTTGAGATGCCCAGGAGGTGGGCCTATGGGTGAGATTCTGAATAGCAAAACCCAAAACCTTGGGAAGAGGGGATCCCCAAAACAGGGCTTGGGGGGCCTCTGAAAGCTGGCCCCAGCATCCTGGCTTCTCTCCAGGAAGGATTTGGCTGGACCAATGGACTGGCCCTGATGATCCTGGACCGCTATGGTGACCGGCTGACTTCAGGGACCCAGTTAGCTTCCCCGGGACCCTACTGCCTAGTAGCTGCCCTTCTTCTCAGCCTTCTGCTACAGTGACCACAAGGCCTCATTGCCTGCCGCGCTGCCTCCTCTGGCTCCAGCCCTCCCTTTTCCCACTCTGCCCCCGCCCCGGCTGTCCCGCTTGGAGTATGTGGAGACAAGACCTGATTCAGGAGGTCGAGACTGGGACTGGATTCCTTCCTGGAACTTGCACTAGGGGAGAGTGTCTACACTTGGGGAAACTGAATCCTGATGTCTGAAGCACCCCCACTGGGTTCCACATACAACCTGCACGTACACACACGTACATAGTCAAAATGCTTTTACTGTTCTGCTGAAATGCTTACAAATACTGCAAAACACCCAGCCAGGCCCAGCAACCAAAGGCCCAGTGCTGGGGAGGGCCGGGAAGGTGGCTTAGTGTTAAGGCGCAAAGGCTGAGGCCAGCCAGCTGGAGACTTGATCCTCGGCTCTCCTTCCCCATCACCCTTGGGAAACTGAAGGGAGGGGAGGGTACCAGAGCTCAGGGCCTCTGCTTCTTCCCACCCCACTGACGATGACTCAGGCTTCTTTCTGGGCGCTCTGAGCTACCCTCCTCCTTTGTTGGGAACTAGTCCTGTCAGAACGGGAAGACAACCCTCTTAGCTTCCTCTCCCCTCAGGGCTGCTGTTCCTCTGGTCTTGGATTCCCCGGACATCTTCCCTTCTGGCTCTAAGCAAGGCACAGTGGAAGGGAGAGGGCTGGACTGGGGGGACTGGAGAGACACGGCGGCAGGGAGGTGGTCAGTCTCCTCCCACCGTGTGGTGACGTGCCCCCAGGCCTGGGTTGGAGAGATGATGGCACGTACCCTCGTGTGGCCCACAGCTGAAGCCGTGGGCAGAGAGCCACAGAGTGGCCATGGCAATTAGTGTGTAACCATGGTGATGAAGCAGTCACCATAGTAACTACGATGATGGGTTTGCAGCGCGATGGTGGGGGCTGGACCTCAAGGATGACACTTGAGGTCTCTGGTCCTTGAGCAAAGTAGTGTAAAGTATGGAGGCGGAGGATGGGAAACAACAGGAAGGGGAAGTGCAGGCCTGAGCTGCTCCCCAGCTCCACACATGGCTCTGCTCAGTAACCCCCAGGCCCCTGAAGAAGGGTGAGATGAAAAGGGGATCTTTGGCAGATTCTGGTACCATAATTTGTCTTTTATAAAGAGAAAAAACTGGGGTGAGTGGGTGCCAGGGCAGGGCTGAGAGGCCAGCTCTCTGCAACACCTCTTTAGCCTGCCACACCCAGGAGGGAACCCTGCACTTCTGGGCTCCCAGGAGGCAACAGGCCTCTTTCCCTTTTCCTTTCCTTTCCTCTCTGCTGGCTCTTCAGGGACCGGAGCCCAATTCTCAAGCACCAAACTCCTTACAGAACAATTTGTCTTCTTGCACGAAAGCCCCGGGGTATCTACTACAGCCTGACTCTTCGTGGCCCAATGCCCCGTGTGCCACTGACTCCAAGGATAAGCAGAGTGCCCAGTGGCAGGGCACGGGGTCCTGGGGCTGACCTGGGGACCCAGGAGGTGCACAGCAATTAGTTCATGAACTGAGTGTAGCCCTCAGCTCCCGTGACAATGACATCCATCCAGATGCGCATGGCCTCTGCAGATGGGGCCACCATGTAGTACAGCCGGTCATGGGTCTTCACGCAGAAGGTGAGGGCCGGATTCGGACTCTGCAAGGCAAGACAGGAAGTGCTAAGGTGAGACTCTATGCCTAGAACATTCTGTCTACTTGCCTACTTTGCTTTCCTCTTCCAAGTCCCCAGGAAGGCCTGATTGTAAGGCGGAGTCTCCAACAGGCCAAAGCCCCGCCCCCAAGGGGCCACAGTTTGCATTCTAACACACGGCAGAACTAGGCTTTTTTTTGGGGGGGGGGATTTCGAGACAGGGTTTCTCTGTGTGTAGCCTTGGCTGTCCTGGACTCACTTTGTAGACCAGGCTGGCCTCTGCCTCTCGAGTGCTGGAATTAAACAGTACTAGGCTTATAACCCTTGCAACCACCATAGCAGCATACAAGAGAATCTGTCATAAGGGTTGTCCCAGGGAGAATCAGATTCTCCTGTAAGCCAAAAAGAGGAAGGAAAAGGTGGTAAGTAGGATGCTGGCCCAGACCCCAGAGGAGCAAGTGTCAGGGTGAGGGGGATGAGGGGATCTGAGGGCTGACCAGAGAGGGTGACTTACATAAGGCTGGCTGCCTGGCTCAGCCTCTTAATCAAGTCTCCAACTCCAATCTAGTGCCTGCCCTTCCCCCACCTGCCCCTCAGTTCCCCTGTCTGTACTGTCTGTGTCCCCAGGGTTTAAACCAGCTGTCCTGGCCAGAGGGGAAGGCAACAAGTGAGCTTCAACCCACAGGAGCTCCTTGCTTCCTCCTCTCTCTGGCCTGGAGCAAGTTACAGGGATGGAGGAGGAGGAGGGGGGTCAGGGGTCAGGGGCCATAGGGCGGAGGAGCTGTTAATATGAGCAGTTCTGGTTACTGGCATGTGGGGTGGGGGGTACCTCAGTCACCATAGTGAAGTGGAAAAACCTTTTCTGGGAGCGAGAGAGGAAGAAAGGGAGAGAGAACTGGTGAAGAGAGGAGAGTGAAGTGGACCCTCAGCCGAGCCCCATTGCGACACCCGTTCCTGGTGGCTGTCCCTGCAGCCACGCTCTGGGACCTGGCTGCCTCACCTTGGCTGCGCTGCGCAGGTGGTCATAGTACACTTCCTCGATGGCCTGGAAGTAGATGACCCCCTTCAGCTTCGTCTCATGTTTGTCTGCAAAGGAAGCAGGGCTAGGCTGAGTGGGACAGAGCAGGGGGTGCCCTGAACCTGAGCTCGCTTCTTCATCTGGGGCATGGGTTACAGTCCTGGCCTCTAAGACTCCAAGACGGAGTCTAAAAGGGAAGCCTACAGACAGGGATAATGCCAATCAGAGCTCTGTCGGGATGCGATCTGCCGTTAAGACAAAATTACACAACTGGCAAGAAATGTTAAGGATATGACAGGTGGGAGGACATGGGTGAAACTTATGGACAACTGGACCACATCAATCAAAAACAGGGCACCTGAGCTGAGGCAGAATGGTTTTGAGCTCCAGATCAGCGTAAATGAAGTCATACTTATATATAAAATAATTACATTTTTAATACAAATACAAATAATAAATAACTTAGAGGAAAGGCTTTGATCTCAGCACTCAGGAGGCAGAGGCAGGTGGAACTCTGTGAGTTTGAAGCCAGCCTGGTCGACCTAGTAAGTTCTAGGCTAGGACAGAGGTACATAATTGAGACCCTGTGTCAATAAACAAGCCAACAACACAAAGTTAATTTATCTGACTTAATAACAGACTTACAATGGTCACAAAAAGTTAGAGCATATCATGTGTATTACATAGCTACTGTTCTATGAGGATACAGTGTGTGTATGCATGTGTGTGAGGGTGTGCACTTAAGAGGCCAGAGGGATGATGTCATTTTCTACCATATTCCCTTGAGACAGGGTCTCTCAATGAACCTGGAGCTGGGTTGGCAGCCAGCGAACCCCAGCAAACCTCTGTCTCGATCTGTCACAGCGCTGGGGTGACAGCTAGGCACAGGGCATAGAGTACAAGGATTTGCACTCAGGTTGAGCTCTTCCCCACTAAGCCGTCTCTGCAGCCCCAAGAAACACCTGATACAGGTGTGGGAATAAATCTATAAAATGCACCAAGTGTAAGTATGCACATGTACATGTATCTGAAACACACCTTATGAGGCAAATGAGACTAGATTAGCTGCTATCGGGAATAAGAACGCTGTTCAGCCGGGCGTGGTAGTGCGCACCTGCAATCCCAGCACTCGGGAGGCAGAGGCAGGTGGATCGATGTGAGTTCAAGGCCAGCCTGGTCTACAAAGTGAGTCCAGGACAGCCAAGGCTAACACAGAGAAACCCTGTCTTGAAAAACAAGAACGCTGTTCATCTGAATATGTGCTCACCTACAACCCAGCATCTGAGAAACACAGGCAGGGGGGTAAGGAGTTCAAGGCCAACATGGGCTACATGAAAAGAAAAGAAAACAAAAAGACAGAAGCACTCGTATTACCCGTACTCTGAGGAAACACAGCTCTCACAGTAAACTTTTCACGTTTTGATTTTTGAACCACATAGACATTTATCTCATGGTATTAAAGAAGGAAGGCTGGAGGAGTTCAGCTCAGTTGGCAGCATGCCAGCCCAGCACACGCAGGGCCCTGGGTACAAACCTACCGTCACGCAACCCTGGCCTGGTGAGTGGGGGCGGGGAGATGGGTGGCTCAGCGATAAAGAGCACCCACGTCAGCTTACAAACCACCTGTAACGCTGGGGTCTCTGGCCTCCGCAGGCACCTGCACATGTGTGCATATACCCACATACCCGCACACATGCCTGTATGTGTACCTTAAAATTATATTTTACTTAAAAAAAAAAAAAAAAGGAAAAGCAATGTGCTTCACACCTGTAATCTCAGAATTTGGGAGGTAGAAGCAAGAAGATCAGAAATTCAAGGGTTATCATTAACAACATAGCAAATTCAAGGCCAAACCTGGGCTATGTGGGAGTCTGTCTCGAACAAGGAAAACAAAAAGCAAACAACCGAATGAGGCAGCCACAGAGCTAGGGATGCACACAGCTCAGTGGCAGAACATTTCCCTCGAAAGCACAAAGCTGTAGGCTTGATTCTCCAAGCAGAGGAAGAGGAAGCTACGGAGGACTGACATACGCAGAGCCCCAGTGGGCGGGCGACTAAAGGCATTCAGTTCACTCACTGTGAGTGACGTGTCGGGTACATGCACCATTCAGCATTCAAGGTTGGGGTGGCTGCAGGGAGGAGGGTGAATTGTCACAGAACTGGTGACCACTTGGTATGGAAGAAAGGGGACAGCTGATGACAAACACCAACCAGATGGTACAAGTGACACCCGCAGCCACCAGCCTGAGTCCACGGAGAGGGTGATGCCAATCGCTGAACTTGCAAGCGGCAGCTATTACTAAGCTCTTCCCGTGGTCCCCTCCCCACATCCCAGGTTATTTCAGGCCCAGTTCCCAGCCCTGCCTCTCATCTGCCGCGATGCTTAGGAGGAGCTTTGAGAGCTTCAATTTTCCAGTGCACGGTTCCTTTCTGGGAGAACCAGCTGCCTCTGTGTCTTGGCACAGACTGGTGCCAACACATCCCTTCAGCTTGTCTCACAACCTCCTCCACACACCGAGCTCTGTGGAGTCAGTTGAGCTTCTCACTGTGCCCTTGGCAGCCGCCCCCTTCACATTCTAGCACCATCTCTTCCCGTCCATATGCGTGGCAAACGCCTAAGCAACCTTCGAGACCCGCCGTGGACCGCTACAACACACAATCATCAGTCCTCAGCACGGAACCCACAAACGCTGAATCTGAGCCTTTGTTACCAACACCTGTATCTTCCTCCAACAGCGATGGCTACGTGCCAGGCACAGAGGAGGTGCTCAGTCACTGCAGAGTGACCGAATCCTAGGTGTCTAGAAAGAAATCACAAATCTGCTAGGAAGCTACCACATGGTGAGAAGATTCAGGCACACAGCCTAGTCGCTTGGCCAGCGTGGCTCAGAGCTCAGGAGTACCCTACCACATCTGAGGGTGTTAAGAGTGTGGAAGGCGAGAGCACATGCAGAGTCCAGCTGAGTCTGGCACAGAACGTGGCATCTGTCACTACCGCATAACGCTCTGGGCTGATGTCACACAGCAGACAAGGATGGCTGCCGGAGCGCAGAGGAGGGTGGGAATCACTCCAGGAAGGTGGAAGCCCTGAAGGGTTTACCCAGGTTAATCTCTGAAGTGATTTCCTGTAGGAAGGAGGAGGGTGCTGGGCCAGCAGGCAAGCCACACCCAGGTCTTGGTGTACCCCCACACCCATCTCAGTGGCTCCTCCTGACATGAGAAACCTGGCCACCCTCCAGTCCGGCCGTGCCCCACCCCCTTCCTCTATCCCTGGAAATAGTAACAGGTTCCTGCCCACACTGTCCCGCCCACCTGCCCTTGGTCTTGTGCAATCTGGCTTCTGCCTCCCTGCGTGGTGGAAAACCTCCTCTCTACAGATCTCAGTCCTGGAGTCAAATGGCCTTTGGGCCACATCATTCTTGGCCTTCGGGCAATATCTATCACTGCTGGTGACACCTTGGGCTTATAAATGTCTGTTCCCTTGGCCCGCTTTCTCTTCTGTTTCCGCTGTCCGCCTAAATGTGGTCTCCTTTTGTTTCACGGACATGAAGCGAGATCACATTTGCCAAGTGCCAGCACAGCACCTGGCACGAAGTCAGAGCCAGCTTCCTGCTTCCTGCCCTTCTGCTTCTGCTGGCCTCTCTCCCTGCATCTCCCCTCTACTCCGCCTCATCCTTGCTGGAGCTTTGAGACCTTGGGCAGAGGCTTTCTGAGCCCCATTTTCCTTATGCAAAAATAGGTGTAAATACAGAGCTTTTGGCATGAATTCCACAAGTGCTTGATGAACAGGACCTGAAGTGGCTCTGACTATTACTCAAAGGCCTCACAGCCTAACCTTTCTCCTTGGACATAGCTGGATGCACCTCATCCTAAACGTGTCTGAAGCGGAGCTCTACTTCCCAGCTGACAAGGTCCTTTTACAGTCCTAGCCTAGCTCCAGCCAGGCCTCTGTCTTTCCACATGCAGGGTCACAGTGATTGGGGAAGGCTTCTCAAGTGGGTAAAAATTAAGAGGGGTAGGGGATGCTGGGTTGGTGGTGGCGCACACCTTTAATCCCAGCACTCGGGAGGCTGAGGCAGGCGGATCGCTGTGAGTCTGAGGCCAGCCTGCTCTACAAAGTGAGTCCAGGACAGCCAAGGCTACACAAAAAAAAACCCTGTCTCAAAAAAAAAAAAAAAAAAAAAAAAAAAAAAAAAAAGAGGAGCAGGCAAGCCACTGGGTCTGGGCATTCCCCTTTCCCAGCTCTTGGTAGGACTTCCTCCCCTGGCTCTGCAGGTGGCGGGGCTGAGTAACTGGTAGACATGTGTGGTACATGTTACTTCCCAGCTGAGGCACTTAAGGTCAAGGAGAAGCCCCTCAAACCTCTCTCGTCTCTCGGCCGATATGGCCAGCTATGTCCCAGAAAGATGTACTGTAAAGCAAAGCCAACCAGGCTGCGATGCACAGCGATGTGGTGCACAGGACTGCTGATCATTGCTCAGTCTAGCCTTTGCTGACTAGAAGGCCGCATGGCTCCTCATGCTCCAAGCGGGAAAGCCCAAAGGTGTTCCGTGGATGGGAACCCATGCCAGAGATGGGGTGAGGAAGAGAGAGAGCAGGGAGAATAAGGCTCCTGGTCCCTGGACTATCCCAAGAGTCCTTGAAACTGTCTAAGCGATTACCTCGAAGTCTCTGAGGGAGACCAAGGGGGCAGTTCGCAGCCCAAATACTGCACCCTGTCAGCAAACTCAAGCATTGCATTTACTTTTAACTCTCTGCTTAGTAGCTCCCTTCCTGACCGTCTGTGCCAAGGGAGAAAGCATGGCCACTTGGCTGTCACCAGAGCCTAAAACAGGAATTGGAGTTTATCAGATGCCCAGCAACACTACAGAGCAAATGAGTAAATGATAGAACGAACGAACGAACAAATGAATGATTGAACGAATGTGACCCAGGTACGCTCTACATTTTCAGAGGCGGGAAGCCAAAGCCCATCAGAGCTTCTGGCCCTCTACTTGGAAACCCTGGCCTAACCTCCAGCAGACCAGCTAACTCAGCTGTTGGAGCCCAGGGGGTCCCCGCCCTGACTGGCCCAAGGGGAACTCACCCACATAATAGGAAAGGGTGCGCTTCAGCCGATCAAAGACAAACCAACGCTTCTTCCACGATTTAATCTTGCCGCCCATCTTGATCAGGTACCCACGGCAGACCTGATGGGGAGCAGCAGTGAGGACGTAGCCAAATATGGAGCCCCTGAGGCTGTCTCTCCAAACCTCTCCTTTACTGTGTGTCATCCCCCAGGCAGCACACAAGGTGCTAGGACAGTGCTGCCGATGTTGGGACACACTGGGGCCACATTCCAAGGGGCCTCCCCCCAAAGAGGTGCTTCCAACTACGAGCGCCACCCCCACCCCCAAGCCGTGTGGGTGTGGTACCTTGCTGCTAAGCACCACATGCAGGCAGGTGTCCACCCCGTGGCCTGATGACTCTATATGGGTCTTCAAGTCAAAGTCCTCCTTCCGGTTGGGCAGATAGCGTGTCAGAGGTCGCGCCTGGGGAGAAGGGGCACAGACAGCAGAGTTATTTCTGGTTTTCCCCTCATTCCCTTGTTCTTGTTCCTCTGCCTCAGTCCTAACCCTGACACAACCTCACACCAAGCCCTCTTGACTCCTGCAGGTGTCACCGGCTTCACAGCACCTGGGACCACAGTGGAGACCTAGCACGCTAGTGCAGACTTATCTAAACCCGGGCAAGACACTGATCAGCTCCCTGCCTCTGTTCTCCCACATATGACCAAGACGTGCAGCCATTGCTGTCTTCTTGCCCTCCTCTCCCTCCTGACAGAATGAACAAGAGGCCAGTTGTGAGCATGTCCTGGAAAAAACACGGCATGTGGGAGGTCTGCCCTCTAGGGGTGGGATACAATTCGGCAGATGAGCACCTCCCCACAGTCTCAAGGCCCTGGGTTCCATCCTCACGATCAAAAGACAGAGCTGGCAAGATGGCCCAGTGGGTACAGGAGCCTGCTGCCAAGCCGGGTGACCCGAGTTTGATTCCTGGGACCCTCATGGTAGGAGACAATCTCACAAATTGTTCACTCCCCACAAACATACACTAAATATATAATTAAAAGAGGTAAGAGAAGTAGGGGAGCCCCCCTCCCCTTTGTTTGTTTGTTTTTCAAGACAGGATTTCTCTGTGTAGCCCTGGCTGTCCTGGGCTTGCTTTGTAGACCCACAGAGATCCATCAGCCTCAGGCTCCTGAGTGCTGGGATTACAGAGGTGCGCCATCTCATCCAGCTAGGGACCCCCCCCCCCCTGGAATCTCTCTCTCTCTCTGGAGAGAAGGCTCAGAGGTTAAGAGCACCATCTGCTCTTCCAAAGGTCCTGAGTTCAGATCCTAGCAACCACATGGTGGCTCACAACCATCTGTAATGTGATCTGATGCCCTCTTCTGGCCTACAGTTGTACATGCAGGTAGAACATTGTATACATAATAATAAGTCAGTAGATCTTTTAAAAAAATTTTTTTAAAAAAAGATAAATAAATAAATGAGTAAGACAGAGATCTGCTCAGCGACTCTGTCTGGGTTATATTCTTCTAATTTCCTTATATTTAACACAAAGACTACAAATTAGACAAACACTAATTTGTCTACCCTGTCTCTGTTACTAAGGAGAACTGTCCACCAACTGGAGTATTTTTCTACTCTTGCTTTTCCAGAACAACTTTGAAATGTCAACTAACCTTACAATGTCACAGATTACTTAAACACAAAGTGTACAAGTTGCAAAGAGATGCAAAGATGGCTTGGCCCCGCTGCTCCCTCTCCTACCAGGCTCTAGCCTCAAAGACGGAGGCTGGGGAAGAGAGTCTGAGGGGCTCAGGGGATGGGAACAGAAAGGGAACGAGGCTTCTGATAAAGATCAGACCTCAGGAGCTCCTGATGGGTTTTCCTTTTCCTTCCTTAATTTGCTTTAATGTTTTTGTATACACACCTGCTGTGTATAGGTGATTCACACAGTGCATGCCCACAAAGGCCAGAAGGGGGCAGTAGATCCCCTACACCTAGACTTAACAGCTGGTACTGAGCCACTGTGTCCTTTGTTGAGAACCAAAGCTGGCTCCTCTGCGAGACTAGTAAAGGCACCTAACAACTGAGCCATTTCTCCAGCTCTACTGGTGGTTTCTTTCCTTTTTGGTTTTTTTGGGACAGAGTTTCTCTGTGTAGCCTTGGCTGGCCTGAACTCCCTTTGTAGATCAGGCTGGTCACGAACTCAATGTGATCCACCTGCCTCTGCCTCTCGAGTGCTGGGATTAAAGGCGTGCGCCGCCACATCTGGCTCTTCTCTTTCTTTTTAATTGCGGGGTTGTTTTTGTTTGTTTGTTTGTTTGTTTGAGACAAGGTTTCACTGTGTGTGTCTCTCTCCACATATTTTTTTAAAAGATTTATTTATTATGTAAACAGTATGCATCAGATCACATTATAGATGGTTGTGAGCCACCATGTGGTTGCCGGGAATTGAACTCATGACCTCTGGAAGAGCAGACAGTGCTCTTAACCGCTGAGCCATCTCTCCAGCCCTCTCCATATATTTTGTAGTATTTGTCTAGATGCGTTTTTCTTCAGACTCTTACCTGACTCCGAAGATATATAGGTGGCCTGCCACAGCTTCAAATCCCACCCACCCCAATAAACACCCCTACACCCCCACCCACCAAACCCTGTGGGCCTGTTTTTTTGGCCAAGGAGTCCCAGGTAGAGTTCTGTCTGTGCTCAGTCCCCAGCAATGTTTCCTGGAGGAGAGGCTTGACAGCCCAGCAGAGGGGCCTGGGTCATTCCTTCCGCCAGCCGCTGCCTGATCTCCCACCCACTTACCTGGGAGAACTGTTTCTCCCGAAGCTTGACTTCCTTCTCCACCAGCTGCTGCCTCCGGGCACTCTCACTCTGCAGCCGCCGCTCCACTTGCTCCCGCCTGCGCCGTTCCTCCTCCAGGGCCTGCCTCCGGAGCTCCATCTCCCGCTCCTGTCCACGAAGCCAGCAGTCAGTGCCCTCAAGCCTGGCCGGAGCTGCAGAGGCACCGACCCTGGGCAATGGCCTGGCTGAGTAAGCAAGTCCTCCAAGGCCTCCCTCTCCGGAGTTGTGTCTCTTCTCTGTGGGCTGCAACCTCACAAAACCCCTTATGCTTCTGAAGCCTGAGCTACCTCATCAGACAAATGGACTTCAGCTGGGCGTGGTGGCGTGGAGGCAGGTGGATCGCTGTGAGTTCGAAGCCAGCCTGGTCTACAAAGCAAGTCTAGGACAGTCAAGAATAAATAGAAAAACCCTGTCTTGGAAAACAAAAAAAGGAAAGAAAAAAAAAAAGAAAAAGAAAAAAGGGCTTCAGCATGTCTGCTTCTGGGAGTGGGGTAAAAATTCAAAGATGTCTGATATAACATCAGATTCTAGCACAAAAAAAGCAGGCAATCAATCGCTGTGCGGTGGTGGCGCACGCCTTTAACCCCAGCACTCGGGAGGCAGAGGCAAGTGGATAGCTGTGAGTTCGAGGCCAGCCTGGTCTACAAAGTGAGTTCAGGACAGCCAAGGCTACACAGAGAAACCTGTCTCGAAAAACAAAACAAAACAAACAAACAAACAAAAAGCAGGCAATGAAGTGGGTCTTGTTATGACTTTCTTTTATGAGACAGGGTCTCATGTAACTTCGGTTGGCCTAGAACTCTCTGTGTAGACCAGGTCTACCCACCTCTGCCCTCCAAGTGTTGGGATTAAAGGTGTGCACCACCACACCTGGTTATAACTTTTTTAAAAATTGTATTTTTGTTTATGTGTGTGTGTGTGTGTGTGTATGTGTGTGTGTGTGTGTGTGTGTGCGCGCGCGCCATATATATCCACCAAGGCTAGAAGAGGGTCCTGGGCGCCCTGAGATAGCAGCAAGCCCTTTTAATTGTGGAACCCTCTCTCCAGCCCCAGGCACTTAGAACATTATCTGAATTCCTAGAGCATGCAATATTTAGCCATTGTTCTTGACAGCTGGTACATGCAGTCCTTTCCTAATCACTGATGTAATAAAGCTCCTTAAGACTCCACATGAAGCCAGGCATGGTGGCGCACGCCTTTAATCCCAGCACTCGGGAGGCAGAGGCAGGTGGATCGCTGTGAGTTCAAGGCCAGCCTGGTCTACAAAGCAAGTCCAGGACAGCCAAGGCTACACAACTCTGTCTTGAAAAACTGGAGGGGAAAAAAAAGGGACGGGGGCGGGAGGGCTGGAGAGATGGCTCAGAGGTTAACAGCACTGTCTACTCTTCCAAAGGTCCTGAGTTCAATTCCCAGCAACCACATGGTGGCTCACAATCATCCATAATGAGATCTGGCATCCTCTTCTGGCATGTAGGCACACATGGGGGCAGAATATTGTATAAATAATAAATAAATAAAATCTTAAAAAATTAAAAAAAAAAAAAAGACCCCACATGTAAGATTTATTGTTGAATTTCACACTTAGCGGGTCCCCCATCCATAGGGAGATTTCCTCTGTTTGTTTTAGGCCGTGTGGTCCCTGGGGTCTACTTACTATTTCTCAATCAAGTGACTGACAGGGAAGGGGATGGAGAGATGGCTCGAGAGGTTAAGAGCACTGGCTGCTCTTCTGAAAGGTCCTGAGTTCAATTCCTGGGAACCATGTGGTGGCTCACTACCATCTATAATGAGATCTGATGCCCTCTTCTGGCATGCAAGTGTACATGTAATGTAGGCAAAAACACTGTATACCTAAATAAATAAATCTTAAAAAAAAAAAAAAAGACTGACAGGATTTCTATTGTTGTTTGGTGGTTGGTTTTTGATGGCTTGAGACACGGTTTCTTTGCATAGGCCTGGGTGTCCTGGAATTCACCATGTAAACCAGGTTGGCCTCAAACTCACAGAGATGTGCCTGCTTCTGCCCTCCAAGTGCTAGAATCAAAGCTGTGAACCACCATACCTGGCCGATACAGATTTTTTTTTCTCCCCGAGACAGGGTTTCTCTGTGTGACAGCTCTGTCTGTCCTGGGCACTCTCTCTCTCTCTCTCTCTCTTTTTAATTTTTAGTTTTATTTATTTATTTTATGTATATGAATGTTCTAGCTGAAAGTACACCTGCAGGCCAGAAGAGGGCACCAGATCTCATTATAGATGGTTGTGAGCCGCCATGTGGTTGCTGGGAATTGAACTCAGGACCTCTGGAAGAGCAGCCAGTGCTCTTAACCACTGAGTCATCTTTCCAGCTCGGTGGGCTCTCTTTGTAGACCAGGCTGGCCTCGAACTCAGAGCTCCGCCTGCCTCTGCCTCTCTGAGTGCTGGGATTACAGGTGTACACCACCACACCCGGCTGGTTTTTGTTTTTTAAAAAAGGCACTGCTTGACCTAAGAAGTCTGAGGCCATCCAGACCTCTGTTTCAGGAAGGAAGAAAGGGGGGAAGGAAGAAGGAGGGAGATGTGGTGATGGAACAGCTTCTACAGGTCCTTTCTTTCACTTGCCACCCAAGCACTGATTTCCTCTACCTATCTGTGTCCAGGATAAACCTAGATCCCTCTTTTTTTGAGCCTTAGCCAACCCTAGATCCCCACAGCCAACACTTCTGCCCTGGCTTAGATATTTGCTGTTTTTTTTTTTTCCCGTCTGCTATCTTAAGCCTTCACTTTGCTTTCTCAACTGTCCCTAAGGAGAAAGTCCTCCTCCTTAGGTTCCCACAAGGTCCACAGAATGGGGCACTCTCCTATAGGAAACCCGGGGTTAGGTGAGGTGACAGCTGCCCTGTGATCCACAGGGCTGGGATGCTGTTGCCTGCCCGAGCCTCCCATGCCACTATATAGTTAATGTGGGTGGAAGGGCTTGGGGTACAGCGCAGGCACTGGAAGGCGGAGGGCAGCTCCGTGCTCACCACCTGCTGCCTCCTGGCTCCAGTCAGCCTCACCCTGGACTCCATGAGCCGGCTCTTCTCTGCGTGAGCTTCCTTTAGCATCTTCTCCATTTCCTCAATCTTGCCCATGTCCAGGCCACTGGCACTAGGAAGGGAAGGGGAAGAGAGCGCGCGTCAAGTGAGCTCGGGGTTATGTGGCAGGGGCAGAGGGCTGGAGGTGGGAGGCACCTGGACATGTTGTCGGGGGAGCAGGCCGAGTTGCCCCCTGTTGAGATGCTAGTCTCCATGCTGTCCGAGCTCTCCAGGCTGAGGGTGTCGTAAGCGTGTTCGCCCTCCTCCCCGCGCTCCCTGCCTGCTGGCAGGTGGTGCAAGATGGAATGGTGCATGAGTGCAGGGAAGCCAGAGGGGCCTGCTGGAAAGGGCGCTGCACCATGCAAGGCATCCCACTGGCACTGAGCCTCCGCTGCAGCTTTCTGCTTCAGCTCAGCCAGCCGCCGACGCTGCTCCTCGATCACTTGGTGCCCTGTAGGAGAGGGACAGTGGGAGTCACCGTGAGCTCCTCACTCGCCGGGGGAGGGAACGCTGGAGCATCACAGACAGAGACAAAGCCAGGAGAGGCTAACACAGAGCAGCCCCTGCTCCACAGCTTCCTCATAGTTCCCACAGCCCCGGGCCGTGGCCTCGCCAACTGTGCGGTTGTGCAGGCCAGTGTCCACAGTCTGACTTCAGGCCTCTTTCTGTAGCCTGAGCACACACAGGGCACCAGAACTGCCCTAGCTGTGCCCAGGCAGCATGCCAGTCAGCTGTCCAAGCTCTCAACAGAGGCCTGTACAGATGAGCGGGGCACATGCACCCCCACTGTATCTCCTGGGGAGGGAGGGAGGGAGCTGGTGGGAACCCTTGGACAGTGCAGGTCCCCAGCAATGCAGAAGCAAGTGCAGCCAGAGCAGGAGAGAAAGCAAAGGAGCCTGGGAAGCACAGCTGAGGGCAACAGGGAGGGAAGCCAGTCAGGTACCCCCAGCTCAGCGAGGCCCGGGGAAGGGGGGGGGGGGCGGGGGGCGGGGCGGAGAGGAGTATGCCGGCAGGCAGCGGAGCCTGGGCAGAACACACCATGCTAATGTCAGGGCAGGGGCTGCCTGGCCAAAGCAATGTCCTGAACCAATGCTCTACCTGCTGGGTCGTCGGGTAGGAGGGGCTCGGCAGGAGGTAACTCGACTGGAGTGGGGGGGCCAGGGTAGAGGGTGCAGGAGAGAGACACAGAGGGGATAAGAGAGAGAGAGAAAGAGAGAGAGGCACAGACATGGGCTTTCAAAACAACTGAAACACACACAGGCACAGGACTCCTGTCTGAAGAGCCAGCATCTCGGGCTAACATTTCTAAGCCACCATCACATCCACCCCCACTGCTTCCAAAGTCGACCCTCTTTGGTCAACAACAGCTTCTCCTTATTGGATGGGCCCTCTACGATGTCACAGGTCCTCAGACCCTTCATCCCGGCCCTGGGGTCTTCTAAAAACGCCCAGGTAGATCTTCGTGAGACCATTTCTGCTCCTGTCCTGAGCCCAATGGCAGGAAACAAGTCCTGTGAGAGGGCTGAGCATGCGTGAGGTGACAAGAGGATCTGTCCAGGGAACGGAGGACGGGCCGGGATGGCATCACGGCCACTTACCCTTCTGCTGCAGGGCCAGCTGGCGCTTGGTCTCAATGTCCTGTAGCGTGGCTGCCAGATTGCGAGGAAGGCTGCTGGTGCCATTCTGGGCGAGCAGAGCACTCTGGGGGAGATGTAGGAGCACTAGTATTGGTGCTCCCCACTCTTAGCCCATGCCCCACATGGCTATCTCCATCCCCACCACCACACATGTCCTCAGACCTTTGGGGATGGACTACGGCCCAGGGTAGCCACGCTGAGCTGTGAAGAGGAGGACGAGGAGCCCGAGGAGGAGGGGAGTGGGCCGCTACGGGTCCGGGGCAGGGGGCTGGCCGCCTCACCATCCATCTTAGAGCGGTAAACCTGGAGAGGAAAGATACTGCCCAGTGATCCCCCAGCTTCCCCACTGGCTGCCACATCGTGGTACCTAACCCAGATGGGAATCCAAGGTACCACCCTGGCCCAGGGCCTCCCAGACCTTCTTATCTCCAGAAGACAACAGGGTTGAGCCTCCTGAGCTAGTACAGTGGGCAGATGCTACTGGCTAAGCCTCCTTTCCAGGCCTTTCCTCCTTGAGCCCATCTCCAGCCCAAGCCTGGATCTGACCCATGCAAGAAGTCAGTGTCAGCTGGGCAGAGCCGTGTAGGAGACTAAGTGGAGGCCAGGCTCCTGTTCCTAGCTCTGCCAGTAACAGACTGTGTGGTCTTGGGCCACATACGTCCCCACCCTGCCCTTGGGTGCTCTCCTACTCTGTAAAGCAAAGGGCAGAGCGCTACCCTAAGTAAGTAGCCACCAAAATCCCTCGTGGCGCTGACATGCGTCCGATCTGCTCTCTGAGATTGAGAGCTGAGTCTCCACACTGCTTCTTAGCTGAGTGGCTTGGCTGAGACTATTTTATTTTCCTCCATGTTTCAGCCTTTGATCTGTGCCCTGAGAGCTAGCACCATCTACCTCAAAAGCCTGTGGTTGGGATTCAAGGTATCAAAACTTGTGGAAGTCTCCAGCCAGCTGGGCATCCAGCAGAGGTAGGACACGCGTTTACATGAACCAAAATCCTCCCCGAGGGACTAGAGGATGTTCGCTGAGGTCACAGCCTCAGAGGTACAGCCCCTCCACTGAAGACCTAAGTTTGAAGGTGGAACTGTAAGTCCTAAGGCCCATCAGTGGAGCAAAGTTTGGTGGAAGACCACACAAGTACCCCTGCCTCCCACAGTCGGCAGATTGCTGGGCACTCAGATCTGACGGTGGTCACACAGGGTCACTGTCACTTCAGAGAACCTGCACTCTTTTCTGCCTCCAACTTACCCCTGGGAAGACCGGGAGAACAAAATGCCAGCAGCTTCCCTAGGTCACCCCAGTCCTAACTGCAACAGGACCACGGGCATGTCAAGCCCCTAGTCTGAGTGAGCAACTCTGGAGAAAACTCCCTCCCCATTGGTCAGTCTTTTTTTGTTTCTGTTGTTTTGTTTTGTTTTTCAAGACAGGGTTTCTCTGTGTAGACCTGGCTGTCCTGGACTCACTTTATAGACCAGGCTGGCCTTGAACTCACATGGAGCCACCTGCCTCTGCCTCCCAAATGCTGGGATTAAAGCTGTGTGCCACCATGCCCCGGACTGGTCAATCTTGACCCCCTTGGACTGAGGTGGTGCCCCATTCCCACCCCAGACACACGAGGCACTAGAACGGTCAGATGCTGCCCAAGAAAAGACCTTTGTTTCCCCCCTCTGGGCCCAGAGGAGCCTCCTTGCCCTGCTGGGCTAACCGCATGACCCTAGGTATGCATTGTGCCTGAAGGATTGGCAGCAGCGTGCTCAGAGCAGGCAGTGAGGGTTACCTGCAGCTGACGAGAAGCTTTGACAGGCAGAGGTGGGGGAGAGGAGCGAGGGGAGGCTGCAGCAAGGCCAGTCCCCAGCCCGGCCATCAGCTCCTGATACCACTGCTCTAAGTCTACAGCAGGAAGCAGCAGCTTCTCCATCTGGAGGGGTGGGGTGGGGGTGGGGCAGGGAGAGAGTGGAAGGGCCAAGACAGGAGAGGGAGAGATAGGAAGAAGAGAAAGAAGACGAGGAGGGGAAGGCAAAGGGAGGCCATGTCAGGGGAAACGGGAAGGGAGGTTTGAGGGAGGGAGGGAGGAGGGGGAGAGAGCGTGAGGAGAAGGAAGAGAAAAACAGTGAGACAACAATTGCGCTAAGTGTGCTAAGAGCAAAGAGAAAACAGTCAGGGCACAAGTTCCAGAGTACAGACTTGAGCTACATCAGCAGCCAGGCAGCCAGCACCTGCAGGCACCAAGCACAGCCCTAGGCCCTCAACCAGCTTAGAACACAGAGGCCAGCGAGCAGGGGCAACGCACTGTCACAGCAGCCGGGAAAATGGGGTGTGGCAAGGACACACAGGCCACCAACCTTAGATGAAGGCGTGATGGAAGCGAAGGAAGAGGAGGGCGGCATGGGAGGAAGGCGGGTGATGGGAACCAGGTCCTGGGTGGCAGAAGCCCAGGAAGGCAGGCCTGGCGAAGGGGTGGGGGGCACGGGCGAGGTACCCCACATCGCTTTTAGCTGCTCAAGCGTCACGTACTTGGGAGGAGGACAGCCACGGGAGGGAATACAAAAGGTTAATGGGAGGAGAACCCAAGAGATGAGCCCTGACCACTGGGGAGGGGAAGGGTCAGAGCACAGAGGGAGACCAAACCCTAGGAGAGAGAGAGCATTCTCTCACCAGGATTCTCTCCTTGGAGATCAGGAGGCCGGGTTTATCCCTCCCAGGCCATGAAGCGCTGAGGAGAGCTCCCAAAGTCCCATGGAAGAAAATGAACCACGTTCAACCCCCAATGATGCCAAGTGAAGACCCTGTTTGCCCCTGCCCCCCACTCAGGCTGAGAGGCAACTGAAGTCCTTCAGCATAGGTAGGCAAACTCTGTGGCTGATACCTCGCTGTCAGGCAGGGACTGGGGGAGCCTGTTGGGGCAGGTGGCAGACACATAGGGGTCCAAGCAAGAGAACAGCCGGAGAACCTGAGCCAGGCTCACAAACTCCCAGGGTGCCCAGCGTGGGAGACAGAGAAGACATAAAGAGTTTCAACCAAGTACTCGACACCCCACACTCCATGCCAGGCTAAAGTCATCACTTCATGTTGATGAGGAATCCAGAGAGGGGGAGGGTTACTCAGTAGCCAACTATGGCCACAGTGGCTGTGGGGAAAGTGAGCTTGCAAGGGGCAGGCAGTGGGGCTGGAGAAGACGGCTCAGAGGTTAAAAACACTGACTGACTGCTCTTCCAGAGGTCCTGAGTTCAATCCCCAGCAACCACATGACGGCTCACAACCATCTATAATGAGATCTGGTGCCCTCTTCTGGCCGCAGGTGTACATGCAGGCAGAGCACTGTATACATTAATAATAAATAAGCAAATCTTTAAAAAAAGAAAGAAAGAAAGAAAGAAAGAAAGAAAGAAATAGTGGCTGCCCCAGGAGAACCAACATAACCATCTATAAATTGACCCCAGAGAAGGCCCTTCCAAAAGCCCAATGAAAAGTAGAACCTAGATCCCAGAGCCCTTCTGCCTCTATTACACTGGGCATCCCCGGTTGGACACACACAGGCAGCATTAGGCACTAGTCACAGTGTCCCCCGAGGTCCCCAGGGGACGACCATCAGAGCAGGAGCAGGAGTGGTGGAGAGGCCTAAGCAAGACAAGCTCTGAGAAAACAGGTCTGGCCTTAGCAGACAGCAACTTCTGTCCCAACATAAAAACGGGCCCACTGGTCATGGAAAGATGTCAGCCCACTTCCCTAGAGGTCGGAGCACAGGGTCTATGGTTCTCCATCACCTGTCCTTAAGCCCTGAGGTTGTGTGGGTGCTGGTTGGCAACATGGAGCGTCACCAAAGCGAAGATCCCTAGGCTGCCTAGTCAGGGTGCCCAATCTAGCCCCAGAGACAGACTGTCTTCTGGGCTCAAGGAAAAAGGAGGCCGGGCCATAGTGGAGTATGTTGGGAACACTAAAGAATGGCATGCAGATTACATGCAAATTAAAATGCAAATCAGAGTGATTATTTTGCCAGGGCTGCCTAGGCACTCTGCGAATGACATGATAAGACACTCCGCGTAACCTCTCAATGGATAAGCCACGTGCCCTTCAGCCCTCCCTGGGAAGAGCTGGAGGCAGGAGTGTGCCGGGCAGGCAGGCAGGCAGGCGGCGGGCAAAGCAGAGCACGCAGTCAACCGGGTTACCTCTTGTGCTTTGGGACAGAGCTGAGTGGAAGCAGGAGGGGTTAAGGAAACAGAGGAGGGCCCGGCCTGAGAAGACCTTGGGGACAGGCCCAGAGCTGTGGTCTCCAGCCCCATCTCTGAGGACTCGGAGATGAGGAGCTGAGCCTATAAGAGGACACAAGGTGAGAGGCGCCCCATCTTAACGCTCAGCTCATCTCTACCCTGGCCCAGACCTAAAGTGCGTGGACAAAGAAGAAAGAAAGGTCAGGCAACCAACACGTCCTGACTGGACTTTCCACACCAGACGTAAAGATGTGGGGGAAGAACCATTCAGTTCAAGGCCCACTGCTAAGCTGAAAGCCCTGGCTCCAGACTGACGCCCAGGTGTTCCAAGGTAAGGCGCTCTAGACCCCGTATCCTCTTCAAGGGTAGGGCCACCCAGTCATGTACCTTACTAAATTCTGAGCTCTCCATCACCCCACCTAGGCCCCTGGGTCTCTCACATATACTCAGCCACCCAAAAGGGTGAGGTTCCAATGGCGACTAAAAGGCCGCTGGCCGTGGAGGGCTACAGGCCAGCCCCAGGGCCTTCCTCTTCAGATCTTTCCAGTTAAGGAGGTGCCCTGTACTCGTAGGTGCCACACCATGCTCTGGAGCTTCTCAGGAGCCCTCCCCCTGAGCCTAAAGCTGGGGGGAGGGGTTACCTCTTTGAGGGTGGAGGTGGTCTTCGGAAAAGGCCTTCCGCCCGTGAGTGAATGGTACCTCCTCTCCAGCACAGTCAGCTTCTCCTTCTCCTGGAGCCCAGAGCAGCAGGGTCAGAGACATGGCGGGGTCAGAGACAAAGGAGCGGGAGGGAGGACGGAACCCTGTGAGGGTCCACACCCCTACTCTCGTCCTAGCAATCCCACCCTGACTTTCCGTTCTCACCTCCCCTTACCCACTCCCAGCCCCTCAGGCCCCAAGGCCAGCTACCTTCTGCAGCAGCTGCAGGGT
The DNA here is from genome assembly GCF_964271855.1 of Acomys minous. Classification (NCBI taxonomy): domain Eukaryota; kingdom Metazoa; phylum Chordata; class Mammalia; order Rodentia; family Muridae; genus Acomys; species Acomys minous. The sequence goes on from NC_140494.1 coordinate 104,511,156, forward strand.
GGCATTCTTGTCGCGGGCCAGACGCTCTGACTCCTGTACTGCCTGGGCCCGGATCTGCCCAGCCTGACTGTCCAGTACAGCTAGGCGCTCCTGAGGAAACGGGATGAGATCAGGCCCTAGAGGGAACATAACTCAGGCCACAGCCTGTCTGATTCTCCTGTCCAGAGACTCAGGACGCTGTGGCTGTGAAGGTAACCGCCACTCTCTCCTGCTTGGCCTTAACTCACCCCAGGAGAATTCTGGCCAACAAGGCCAGTTCTTTTCTCTTGTTCCTCCCTCCCTCCTTTACCCAGTGGCCCCAGTGTCATCAGGCCTCATGAAACCAATCCCTTAGTCTCTATTTCCTAGCCCCATAGCCAATGGCTCCCAAAACTTGGTGACACTGCACAGTTAGCACCCCCCCCCCCCGCCTGCCCCCCCAGTGCCCCCGTCCATCCCCCTCTGCCATCACTGGAATCCAGGCTCTCTTCTTCCTGCCGGGCTTTGCCGGCTCTCTCACAATCTCTGGATCTACTCTACATCTCCCCACGTCTTCCTAAAATAACCTTTGAACCTTATTTGTATATCTGAATTTCCTAACCATCCTAAAAAATAATTCCATTATTATTTGGGTAATTTTTTTTTATTTGCTTGATCTTGGTTCTTCAGTCTTGCTATATAATCCAAACTGGCTTTAAGGTCACAGTTCAATCTAGGCTTGCTTTAACATACTCTGTAGCCCAGGCTGGCCTTAAACTAGACTTTGGAGTCTAGGCAAGCCTTGAACTCATAGCAATCCTCTTGCCTCAGGCTCCTGAGTTCTAAAACCACCATGCCCCACTTTTCCTTTGGTTTTGAGAAGAGGTCTCACGCTCCTTGGCCTGGGCTGGAACTCCTGGGCTCAAGCACTCTTCTTGCCTTTTCACCAGAGAAACTGGGACACATCCTTAGAACCGAGTGGGGACCATAGCACTGGCTCTTCAGTAACTTAAAGAACTCGGCATTCAAGGGCTGGAGAGATGGCTGAGGGGCTAAGCGCACTGGCCGCTCTTCCAGACGACCAAGACTCAATTCCCAGCACCCGCACGGCAGCTTACAACTTCCTCTAACTCCAGTCCCAGGGGACCCAAAACACACGTGGTGTGTACAGACACACATGTAGGCAAAACACACGTTCAGATAAAATAAACATGAAAACAAAACAGAACAAACAAACAAGACCTCAGCGAGGCCAGATCACCCCTCTCCTCAAAACCTTTCAGTGGCTCTTCACACACACACCCCTTGCCCAGCATTACATCACACACACACATACACCCCTTGCCCAGCATTACGTCACACACACACTCCTTGCCCAGCATTACGGTGCCCTGCCTGCTTGTCCATCCATGCACTCTGGCTCCACCATGTGTACTCTAAGCTGGGCCACTGTAGACTTCCTAGTCTGTCACTTTCGTCCCAGGAGCACCATCCAGGCCTTTTCCACTATTCCGAGGCTCCTCCTCTAAGGCCAGGCTGGGTACCACCACCTCCGCCTCCTCCCCAAAGCCTTCTTCGCCTGCCATTCCACTTCTGTGCTCCTGCCCAGGCATTCACGTTAGTCTAGATCCATCCACCTTTGCCTTACTGTGATCTGTGACTGTGTCTCCACCATTGCCCCGCCCTCTCTGTAAGACCAGGCACAAGACCAATGTCATTTCTGTCCCCATAACCCCAAGGGGGCTTAGCACAGTACCTGGCTCAGCAATCATGTGCTAAAAGAAAATAAAAATTTTTTTTAGGGGAAAAGATGAGAGCTAGGCAAAAATATGTTGGATTAATCTCAGGTAGTGTTCAACCATCACTCTTAGGGAACAGTACACAGGAGGAAGCACGAAGGGAGCTATCCTAAACTTGGGAGTCAACACACACACACACACACACACACACACACACACACACACTCAACCAACAAAAAACAAAGCAAACAAACAAACCCGGAAACAGCAGACAGGAATTCTCACAGTAAACAAAGCAAACAAACAAACCCAGAAACAGCAGACAGGAATTCTCACAGTGGCAGCCGCCACTTAGTGGGACCGTGGGAGGGCTTGGGGGTGCTGCAGAGTGGTTTTATCTGTCACTTCATCTAACCTCATGCAGCAGGGGCCCCTATGCCTCTTCTAGAGATGAGAACACGGCCATGTTTAGGAGCTAGGATAGTAGCTAGTGAGACATCCGGTCCTACTGGGACCAGCTCTCTGGGATTCCAAGGCCAGCTTCCTCAACCACTCTGAACCATAGTGGACAGATAAGTAGTGCTCCAGGGAAGACACAGCCCAAAGGGACTCTGCAGGTACAGGTGCAAGGGCTGGACAAAGCGAGGCCAGCTGATTTGGAGCTCCTGGCCACATTCTGTGCAGGCAAAGAGGAAGAGTGGTGAAGAAGTGCCAAGCCGGACCACGTATAGCACGGCAGACCCTGACTCTGAAGCTTGTATGCTGGAAGGTTCTGTGCAAACAGCTAGTTCCTGAGTCCCAGTGACCGGTCTATAAAATGAGGCGGTCCCCTATGAACAACACGAAAGAACCCAAGGGATGGTCCTAGCAGGGTAACCGCCACGTGAGCCTGGGGAACAGCTTTCTTCTTTCCTGCATCTCATATCAGAGGGGACATTTAAAAAACATATTTATTCCCTTTCTTTCACCGGCATTTGTGTGTCTGGGTGTATGGCTGTGTACCATGTGTGTATGGGAGCCAGGGAAGGTCAGAAAAGGTGTTGGATCCCCTGGGGATTATAGGAACCTAATGTGGGTCCTCTGGAAGAGCAGCCAGTGCTCTTAACAGCCGAGCCACCTCTCCAGTCCCCAAACAGCTCAGGGAAGGAAACCAGGGGTCTAGATTTATGATATCCAGGGGCTCTCTCTTACCAGATGGTCTGCAAGCCCCCAGCTCACATGCGAACCCCCCTCCCCAGACCTCACTGTCCTCACCTCCCACACTCACTCTAGCCAGGAAACTGTACATGAGCAAATGGTCTATGGGCCTTTGACATGGGTATCTGTCACAGACTCGGGCATCACATGAGCCACCTCCCTAACCCTTTCCTGTAACACATGCCCCCATCTTCTGTCACTGCCCATGCCTGGTGTGGCTGAGCTCTACAGCTGCAGCAAATCAGAACTGACCATCTTCTCACTTTGCAAAGAGTCACCCCTGAGCTGGAGCTATCCTAGCATCCGGACCTGAGGTCTCGGTGTGTATACCTGCACTTCCTACTGCTCTAGAAGGCTGTGGGGAGGGATGGAGATTTAGCCCAACGCCAGATACGTGTTTAGCACACAGGAGGCCCTGGGCACCTCAGCTACAGTCTCCTCCTCCGTCTCTACTCTCCATTCCTGGACAAACCTAGCTATCCTTGCTGAGCCCTGTCCACCATCACAGTCTGTTCCGCCTTTGCATATTACTCGCCTTCACTTTCACTGAGAGTCTTTTTGTGTGGTTAACTTTTGTAAGTCAGGCTGTGATTCTACCCCGGGGGTCACTAGCCTCCTCCATCCTGCCCCAGGGCAGTCTATGCACACCTTCCTCTTGGTCACGCTGCGCAGCAGCTCAGCCTTGCTCCGCAGCAGTCCCTGGCCGGCCAGCTCCCTCTCCTCCTCCACTCGACTCTCTCGCTCCAGCTGCTGGAACTCCAGGTCCTCAAAGAGCTTTGTCTCAGTCTCTAGAGCATCTGCCTCCTTCAACGACAGCGACATCGCAGTTGGGTGGGGGATACTCTCAAAACCACTCTGGGCCAGGCAGGCCAGGCCACAGAGCCATGAGTTATGGGGACGATGGGGGGGGGGCGCTGGACCCGGGGAAACTAGGGAAGGAAGTGGCCCCACCGCCCAACTCCCTCTGTTCATTTAGCTGAGCCCTTTCCGCGGACACCAAGGTCTGCAGCGCTGATCCCCACCCAACCTTGCCGGTCCCCTTTCAAGCCACTGCACCGTCCCAGGTGTCCGGCAAGAGCTGCCCCACCGCTCTCCTGTCTTCGGTCTGGGCGGTGGCCCACGGGGGCCGGGGGAGGGGGCTGGTGGAACTGACCCTTCTCAGCTGCTCCTGTAACTGTTCCCGCACTGACTCGGGGCAGTTATCGAGCTGCGTCTGGAGCTCGGCGTAGAGCGCCTGGCGGGCCTCCAGGTGCCTCCGTCCCGCGGCCAGCTCCGCCCTCTCCTGGTCGGCGGGAGGGGAGGGAGGCGGGGCACAGGGGAGAGAGAACACACACTCCTCAACTCCGGCCCAGCGAGGGGGGCAGGGGTGGGCACGGGGGTACACCAGGAGTAGGGGGTGGGGGTGGGGCAAGCACCGAGACGGAAGAGCGCAGGAGAGGAAGGAGGGCACGTGGGAGGCAAGGGGCAAGGAGCAGAGGTGTAAGACAGGACGCAGGGCAGGGGACGGTGTGACAAAGGCAGAGGTGTGGGGGCAGGGTGGAAATGTTGGTCCCTTTAGAAATGTTTAGGCGGGTCCTAAGACTGGACCTTTCATTTGCGCTCCAAACCAAAGTCAGCTGACGCAACATGGCTAGAACAGAGAGCCTCGAACTCTACCACTGTCCCGAGACCAAAATTTAACCCTGGGGAAAATGGGAGTAGCGGGAAGGGTTAAATCCAGGAGTTGAGAGTAACCGAGGCGCTCAAGACGTTAGAGTTACAGCGGTGAGGCAAGGGGACCCCAGCCCAACCCCCATGGCCTCCCTCCCCTCCTGCCCAGGGTGGGGGTGGGGTGCCAGCAAAGCAGGCTGAACTTCAGTAGGGATGAGGGTTGCAATTAGTTCGGCCCGTTGCCATGGTAATAGGAGCCCCAGGAGTGGATACACAGAGGAGGTGGATGGCTCTGTCTGGGGCGAGATGACACCTCTGAGGGCGGAAAGGGGGACGAGGGGAGGAGTTGGTGAGTCACCCCTCCGAAGGACAGGCAGAGGAGAAACTGTGATTACTGATTCCAAAGGCAGAGTGGGGCCATGGGCTGGCAGCTGGAAGGGAAAGTCAAGGGAACCTTCCCAACACCACCACCGTCATCACCATCACCACCACCGCTACCATTTTCACCATCACACCTCAAACACCTGGACCGGAGGGAAGGCAAAGTCCAGGCCTCTGGGCAATCTCTGTTAAGAGAGGCTAGCCAGATTGCTTGTGGAACAGCTTACCGCTAAAACTACACCCTATGCTGCACCTGCCCAGCTCACCTACCCATCCCAGACCTTGATCGGGCCAGTCCTGAGGTCTAGACACCTCTGCCTTTAAATTATCCAGTGTTCTAGGTGGCCTCCAAGAGTAGGAGGAGGGAGGGGACCATCGGAGTTCAGGGAATCAAGGATGGGTAACCACTCAGTAGGCAGAAAGGCCCTGTTCGAGCCCACACGTGGACCTCTTTACCACTCAGCTTCTGAGGGCTAGGCAGGAGGGACAAATAGCTCATTCCACCTCAAAACCTCTGCCCTTCAGGGAGCTGCAAACATTCTGGAAGCAGCAGCCCCGACCCTTTCCAGTAGGAGGCGCTGTTTGGGCAGGGCAGCTCTTTGGCCATGAGTACCTCCACCAAGACGCAGGCACTCAAGCACACACGCAGGCATGCACGCACCCACCCTCACACCCCTTCCTGCCAGTGCTCCACCAAGCAAAGTTTAGCTGTGCCTTCCTGCCAGCTCCTTTCTGATAATGGGGTCCCACGCCAAGAAAAGGGGGCAACATTAGAGGGGAGAGGCCAGGGGCACAAAGGCACCCATGGGAGTTAGTAAAGCTGGCATGACTCAGCCCTGCCTGGGTGGCCTGGCAGTTAGGGCATGCGGAGAACCCAGGACAGTGATTAGAAGGGGGCGTTAGTGCAGGCCTGGTCGGCAAGCATATGGTTAATCTGGCACAGAATCTGGGAGTGTGGTTTTGGGGGCCAGAGCCAAAAGCTCCATTTAAAAAAAAAAAAAAAAAGGAGTGGGGGCAACAAAATTTTAAGATCCTCAAAATTGAGAACAAAAGGAAGAAAAGTCTCAAAAAATAATCCAGAAGAAGTAAACCTCTTAGAAAAATACTGTCAAATCCAGAAATAGATGAGCCCTCTCCACTTCAGGGCTTTGGGCACGCGGTTGGGCATCTTGGACATGGCTGGCATAACCCCTGTGGGACGGAGCAGCCCCTGAAGACTGGCAGGCAATCTGAAAGGGGCAGGGGCAGAGCTGGGACCATCTGGGATGGGAGGCTGCAGACCCTGATGATAGGAAACAGAGGCCTGTGGGCCATCTCCCAAAGACCACATCCTACGCCCCTGAGGCATGCTGGAGGGAGGTTTCTCCTCAGGGTAGGTCCCAAACCTGAATCATGCCCCACCCCACCCCCCAACCCCAGCAGCAACCGTCCGTCCTTCAGGTTGTGCTCAAACTGCCCAAGAAAGGGCTTTGGCACTTCCTAGAAGAACCACGCGGGCGCCAGAGTTGACAGCAACCCAGGCAACCAGCGGTAGCACAGAGATCTAGGTAAGTGACAGCTCAGACACCAGCCCAGCCCCTGGCAGTACCGTCTAAGCTTGTATCTTCAACAGAGAACAAGGTCCCCTGTCCCTGGAAGGGCTACAGAGACCTCTTGGTGTGCAGGATAGATGCTGAGGCATGGACAGCCCTAGGGAAGGCGCTTCTCCCTTCTCTTCTGGGCCACTGGTCGCCGGGTATGGTTACCTTGTCCCTCTCCTTCTGGATGCCTGTCTCCAAGGCCACCAACTTCTCCTGCAGCTGGTCCACCGCCCTTTGTTCTTTCTGCAGCAATGCTCGCTCCGCCTCCCTCTCCCCCTGCAGCAGTGCCCTCTCCATTTCAGCCTAGATACAAGACACCAAGACCCTCAAGGCAGGGGACTCAAGGGGCGGAGGCTGGGGGAGGGGAGGGGTACCCATCCCAGGGCCTGCACTATGTCCCAACCACCTCACCTCTCGGGCTGCCTCCTGCAGCTGCTGTTCCAGCTCCTTCACTCGGACTTTCAGCTGTTCTACCCGCCCCAGAACCTGAGCACGCTCCTCTTCCACGGCCAGCACCTCTCCTTGGAGCTTCGTGCCAGGAGCATCTTCATTCTGAAGAGGAAGAGAGCGCCCATGTAAGAAGACTAGAACCTTCCAGATCAGACTATCAGGGCAGATAATAACGCATTTCCTCAAAGCACCTGGAAGGGTTAACCAGACTAAAAACAAGAGGCTACTTTCCTCCCAGCTGGGGAGCTCAGCTATAAGCTATAAGGAAAATATTTACTGGAGTGCCAAGGTTGGGTGAGGCCCTACGGAAAGACAGGTCATAAAAGCACATTTATAGCTTGGGAAAATCATGGTCACCTCCTTTTCCTCTTTGCCCCTACAGTTCTTCACGTCTGGTCTCATCCAAACCTTGACCCTTTCACTACCCCTTCAGCCCTGGCACCGCCCACTGGCACCGCCCACTGGCACCGCCCACTGGCACCTCTGAGGCCCCCTCACCTCCTGCTGGGTGCTCTCTGTACTACTGCACTCCTCTTTGAGATTTTCTTCATCTGAGCGCTCCATGCTCTCCCACAGGCGCTGGGAGACACTTCCAGACTCGTCACCGCTCCTCCCAGGGACCACTATGGCTCCTGCCAGGCCTCTTGAGGGTCTCCTGCCTGCCAATGCCAATGCTGCAGTGGCCTCTCCAATACTGGGCAGTTCCCCAGCCTCAGGTCCCCCGTCGGCTCGGCTGTACTCGGCACACAGGTTCAGGATGGTCTCTAGGCGCTGGCGTTCCTGGGGACAATGGACGGTGCAGAACATGAGGAACAAGTCTGAGACCCAGTGGTGGCGCAAGCCTTTAATCCCAGCACGGGGAAGGCAGAGGAAAGTTGATTACTGTGAGTTTGACACCAGCCTGGTCTACAAAGCAAGTCCAGGACAGCCAAGGCCTATCTCAAAGAAAAAAAAAAAAGTCTAAGACCCCATGTGGCTTGAGGCAGAGTGTGTTGAACACTAGGGACTCTAGGCCTGACATCTGAGGCTAGCCACAACCTTAAGATCTTTGGGAAACCAGGTGTGGTGGTGTACAGCTTTAATCCCAGCACTCTGGAGGCTGAGACCGGCAGATCTCAGAATCTGAGGCCAGCCTGGGCTACATAGTGAGATTCAGGCCAGCCAGCAAAAGACTACGTAGTTGACCCTGTCTTTTGTTTTGTTTTGTTTTTCCAGACAGGGTTTCTTTATGTAGCCTTGGCTGTCCTGGACTCACTTTGTAGACCAGGCTGGCCTCAAACTTACAGAGATCTGCCTGCCTCTGCCTCTCGAGTGCTGGGATTAAAGGTGTGCACCACTACCGCCCAGCTTAAGACCCTGTCTTTAAAAAAAAAAAAAAGTACGGGAGACAGAGGGAAAGAAGGTTCTTCACAAGCAGGCAAGGGAACGTGGCCATATGCCACCTGTCCACATGGCCAGCTCCTCCCATCTTCCTGTTCACTTTCCCTTTTCATTCTACCCTAGGATGAGGCTTTTTCAGAGTCACACAGAGACACATCCACACACACATGGGGACATAAAGGGGTAAGCAGCCTAAAGACCATAACAAAGCTGGGCGGTGGCGGCAGCGCGTGCCTTTAATCCCAGCCCTCGGGAGGCAGAGGCAGGGGTGACAGTGGGGTGGAATCTCTCTGTGAGTTCAAGACCAGAATGGTCTACAGAGCAAGTTCCAGGATGGCTAGGGCTACATAGAGAAACCCTGTCTGGAAAAACCAAAAAGACTGTCATTAAAGACACAGAGCCATCCAGGTGCTCATGTTGACACGGGTACAAATACTACAGGCACAAGGGCACATGGATACACTGGTCCTGTCACATAGGCACACACAGACACTCAATGTGCCCTGGGGGGGGGGCAGGGGAATACATCAGCATTAACAGGTAGGTACACACAAAGACACCAGCCCTGACATGCATGCACACAGAGATAAACATAGTCTACATACAGCTGGGTAGACCACCTGCAGACAGACAGGGCTGGAAAACAGGCCATGGGGGCCATAGGACCTGACAGTCCAGACACATAGAAAAGGCAGAAAGGACACTGTCTTTCCAGTCCCACTTCAGCCACTTCAGTCACCCAGGCAGCCAACCCTTTGCTCATTAAGGCAACATGAACTAGCCAGGTATTGAGCAAAGACTCTGTGGCCTACCAATCTATTCTCCCACTATAAATGCAGACACAGACATGGTCCCCTCTCAGGTGCCCAGGACGTGAGGAACTACGGCAGTCGCGGTCCTGGTTTCCTCTGTCCTACTCATTCATCAGTAACACCCGAGCCCTGACTTTCAAACCCAGAGCCCTAAGGTGCTCTTTGGGGGTCTCTGACATCAAGTCTCTCTCACCGCCTACATTGTGGCCTCAACTTCCCATCCCGCAACAACTTACCCAGTTTCCTTCCTGCTGCCTGCCCAGTTCTGTGGCAAAAAAAAAAAATCCAGGAACCAAGCCTCAGCACCCAGGAGGTTGGGCCAATGCCTCACCCCCGCCCTAGGACCCAGATAAGCAGCCTGGCTCAGGTGGGAGGGGCAGGGCGCAGCAGGCGGCGGCCTCTGACTTAAAGTGGCAGGTGGGGCAGGTTGGGGCTGGTGGTGAGGTGTGTACCTGTTTGAGGGGGGATGGGGGTGGGGAGGCTGGGCCCAGCACTGACTATGCCAGGCTCACCATCCCTCTCGGGATGAGGACCCAGAATCGCCAAAGCACAAAAGTGATGAGAAGACGTGACAAAGAAAGACCAGGGGTCCTGACAAGTACACTGCCCCACACACATCCTCACCCCAAACTAACCAGTCTCTTCTCAGATTCTTCAGACAAATGTCCTCCTCAAACCAATTCCAGGGTACCCAAGGCCCCCCCCCCCCCCGCCACCAAACCCTGAACTTCTGTTCTCAAGGCGAGGAAAGGATAATCTATGTTCTTGTCTGTGGGCTTTGAGCCTGCACTCAGCAAGCAGCCAATGCCCCTGGAGCTCCCTATGCTATTTGGGGGAATCCCTGCCCCCTCCAAGCTCAGATGCCATCTCTAGGACAGCTGCCCAGAACCACACCCAGACTCGGTAGCACCCACATTTATGCACGCAGACACATACAATCACGGAGGCCGTCGGGGGTGGGGGGTGGGGCTGCCCACCCTGTTTTTCCCTCTTCCTTAGTACCATACTCTTAGAGAGCCCACCTGGGCCAGAGTAAGCAATTCACGCCCATTTGTAGATGCCAAAGAGAAGAAAGGGGGACCAGAACCTTCCTAAATAACGAGGTGCTTGCTGTGTAAGCCTGATGACCTGAGTCTAGTCCCTGGAACCCAAGGAAAAGTGGGAAGGAAATGGCTCCACACTGTTCATTGTGACATAGGTCTCCAACACACACACACACACACACACACACACACACACACACACACACGAAGACCCCTACTTCCCCACAGTCCAGGCATGGTGGGTGATGCATGTGTGAAATCTCAGTACTCAGGAGGCAGAAGAAAGATCATGAATTCAAAGCTAAACCTGGACCACACAGCAAGTGTGCAGCCACACTGGGTTACACAGTAAGACCCGTCTCACAGGACCTAGAAAAAAAAAAAAGTACAAGGAGAGAAAAATAATTCTAGGGCTGGGATATAGCTCAATGGTAAGGTGCTGTTCTGACAAGCCAAAGGTCCTGGGGTTCAATGCCTAGCACCTTACACGGAATAGGCCAAATCACTGCTCCTCTCTGGGCCTCGGCCTCAAAACCTGCTTTTCAAACTTGGGGGTGCCGCACGGCTTCACCGTAAATGTGATGTGTTTTCCTAAAATATTCCTAAAATACTGTGCTCAGGTAAACAATATGAACCTAATTCACCCACCAGAACAAATGATCTGCCACAGAATAAATGCTAAATCGGCAAGATTTTAAAACAAAGCCTTAGGGCTTGGAAAGACGGCTCTGGTGGTAAAGCTCTTGAAGACTTGATCCGCCCCCCCCCCCCCAGTCCCCAGTAATTCCAGTATGGGGGAAGGCAGAGACAGAAGATCCCTGGGACTTGCTGGCCAGCCGGTTCAGCTAAATTGGAATGCTTCCGTTTTAACGAGAGACTGTCTCAAAAAAGAAGGACAGTGAAGAGGAGCTGAGGAAGACACTCTCCACTTATCTCTGGCCTACACGGAGATACACACCTGCACGTGCATGCACACACACATGCAAAAATAAACTCTAAAAAGCCTTAGAGATGTCAAAAGAGATATGGTCTCTTATCCTGACGGTCTATCCCGAAGAAGCCCAGACCGGGTACACGGCCCCTCCTGCTCTGCCAGCTGGCCTGCCCACACCCTGGCAGAGGCGCTGCCTTTGGGCAGCAGCAGCCTCCCTGGCAGTGGCTCACCAGCCTCTCCATCTCCTGCTCCCGGAGCCGCTCCTGGCGCTGCCGTCGGTGGTACTCCAGGAGATCGTCCTCATTATCACTGATCTCTGTGATGCTATTTTTCCTCTCCCTTGGGATGGGTACCCGCAAGTCTCCACTGGAGAGCTTCCTCTGAGCACGGGGGCTCTGACGAGGTGAAGGCCCAGTAAGAGAGCCCAGACTGTAGGCTGGGCTCAGCCTGCCGCTGAAGCTGCCCTTGCGAGGTGCCAGGGACTCCCCGAGTGTGGGCGAGGGACTCCGAGTCCTGCGGCCCCGTGCTCCTAGAGTCAGGGAAAAGTCTTCTGTGGAAGTCCCGTGGGCTGCCCAGCGCCGGGGGCGGGGACTCTCTGCCACTTCCCTGCTTAGCTTGGGGTCTGGGGTAGTCCGGGCTGGCAGTGGGGACAGAGCCCTTCGAGACAGAGATGGACTCAACGGTGGTAGTTCTCGCATACTGTCCAGGCCCCGCCGGCCCAGGCGGGGACTCTCCGGAGGCTGGAGTGTACGAGTTGCTGACCCATCTGAAAATGTTCGGCCCACCAGCTGTCGGGAGGGGCTGGTTGTCAGCACTCGCTCTGTGCTTGGGGGCTCACGGAAGGGACTGGGAGGGCGGTCCTGGAGTGTGCCGATCTTGTTGCGGGGAGCAGGAACTGGGGGCTGGAACTTGGGGCTGCTAGGAATACTGGTGGCTTGGCTGCGGGCACCGGGAGATGGATATTCACTCAGGCTGATGGCCACCACAGGCAACTGCCCACCTAGCCGGGGGCTCTCAGTGGTTCTGCGGGCCTCAGCCAAGACTGTGGCTGCAGGACTGTCCGTCAGAAGACCCCGGAGACCAGGGCTGGGAGGTCTCTCATGACCCCCTTTTCTGCCCAGCCGGGGACTTTCAGAGGAGTGGGTACCACTTGGCCGAGCCTGTGGGGGTTGCAGAGCCAAATGGTAGCTGGAGGAACGTGCAGGCACCAGTGGGGGCACAGAAGGCCCTGGCTCCTGCCCACTGGGTGAGTGGCTGGCACAGCTTCCACTGCTGGCTGGGGAGGAAAGTGGAGAGAAAGCTGGAGAGGTGTTCTCGTAGCTGGAGCCCACAGACATGGCACCGGGGCTGGTTGCAGGGGACAACAGGTAGCGCCCACCATTAGCCACTGGTGACAGTGGCGACGTGGCGGCAGGCTTCTTGCCAGCTGCTCCAGGCTCCTCTAGCACCAACGAGTCCATGATTTCCTGCAGGTCCTTCTCAATAGAGCTCACCAGGGAACTGTGGCTGACACAGGCTGAAGGTCCCCGGGTCACAGGCTGTGCTGCTGTGTGGTTCCCATTGACCAGGCTCTCTGATTCGGCTGAGGGGAAATGCAAAGAGGCCTCAGGCTCTGATTGTTGGTTTGAGGGAGCCACACACATGCAGAAGCAAGTAGAGTACCACACAACCAAATCCTAGGGCAACGGGGCCGCGTCGGGCCGTGTCGGTTCTGGAGAAGGAGCCAGGAGAGCTAAGTTCTGGCACCAGCCCCACTCTGCCACTGACCTGGTTCTGCAACCTTACCCAAACCCTTTTGCCCTGTGTTCCCTCCTCCTATAAAGGCAGATGATAGGCAGGGCCTTCCTGGCTCTAAGCCGAATGACTCAGGACAATACCAGGTACGCACTCCTTAGTTGTTTCCAATGCACCCCGACACTACAATCCTCCTTGCTTTGGCTTTCCCCCAACTTTCTGTGCCTCTCTTTTAGGAGTAGGCACACTGCAGAAAAGATGGGGATACACTGTAGAGCTGGCCAGAAAGTTCCAAGTCTTCTTAGTCTAAGAAGCCACCAGAGCCTCTCAATGCGACAGTCGGAGGCTGGGGGGGGGGGGGGGGGGCGTGGCCCGTGAGCAGTGGGTGGTACCAGCTTATCAAATCCAACACAGGAGAAGAATCTGCTAATGGCCTGTGCCTGGAAGCCTGGCCAAGGAGCCTCGAGGTATATAGCTCAGTGTCTCTAATTATTCCATTAAGCCACACCAGCAAGAACTGGCTTTCGCATGGCTCTAGCCCTCCTTTGTCCACCAACCAGGAACTAATACACAAACAGCTAAAGGAGTGACTTGACCAGACTGGGTTGGGGGCAAAGTGAGCCCCCAGGCACTGAAAGACATAGGTGTAGGGCCTGAAGAAAAGAATTGGTTTCCAAGACTGCATTTGGGTCCCTGAACCAGTCGGGGGGGGGGTGCCCCACATGCTTCCAGTGACTACTTGCCTTTTACTGCAGGTCACTAATAACCATCCCTTCAAGAGAATCGAACACACAAGCTCACCTGTCACAGAACCAGCATTGGCCCCTCTAGTCCCGCAGCATCTGAATCCCAACGCAGAGCCTGCTAGCTTCCCCCACTGCACCCCGCCCCCTAAGCAGCTGGCTTGAGGGACCTGTGTTGATTCCTAGAACAATCACCAATTCTCTTCTATGGATCAATAATTCACACATAAACTGCAGCTGTTCTCTGAGTCATCGGTCAACATGGCGTGGCCTGAGGGTTGAGCAGCAGCGCCTCAGGATGCTATCACCAGCAGGTGGGACCCCTCAGAGGCTACTGAGGGTTCATCATAATAATCAGGCCCCCTTGAGTGATGACACAAGAGGACCAGGGTCCCAGACGCTGAGGGGTGCCTTCCAAGGCGGTAGGTAGGGTTTCAGGCTAACAGAACCTCAAGACACATGACTTCCTGGTTTGAGCCAAAAAGCACTGCCTTGGATCTTTTCCAGTGGCCCTACGGCCTAGCATTCTCCACCAGCCCATGGCAGGTGGCAGTGAGCCCAGACCGTCGGTATTGTCCTGCCCTAACACTCCAAGAGTGGTTGGAATGGGCAAAGACACATGTCCAAGGGGTGCCACTTACCCCGCCACCTGCCTCAGCTGGACACTTACCAGGGCCAGGGTTGTAGGAGGGCGCTGGGGCCCGACCCCCTGCTGGAATCATACTCTTCATCCACTTGGCTTCAGCTGGGTGGTTAAAGCGCAGGAAGGTGGACTGACCCAGACATAACATGCAGCCTGCAAAGAAAGCAATCGCTTAGAATAGGCAGGCAGGGACAAAGCCACCACAGCCCCAACACTAGCGCGCTTACCCTCAGCTCCCAAGAGCCATCTCGTCTGGACTCAGTGTCCAAGCAACACACCTATCTGTCCCGCCTCTCGGCAATGGAGCCCTGAGATGCGCACAAATCAGGGTAGGAACTGGCTGGTAAGTTCCCCCAAAATGGAGTCCTATTGTTAGCTCTGAAATCTTCAGGTGACACCACTACACCGCCAAGCTAGTTTTCTCATAAAAACTGAACATTTGATATTACCAGATCTCCCAGGGTTAACTAATAAGACTGTATTTGCAGGCAGGAGAGATGGCTCTGCAGTTAGGAGCACTGGCTGCTCTTCTAGAGGACCAGGGTTCAATTCCCAGCGTCCACATGGCAGCTCACAACTGTCTGTAACTCTTGTTCCAGGGGATCTGACGACCTCATTCAGACATACATGCAGGCAAAACACAGATGTACAAAAAATAAAAATTAATTATTAATAAATCCTTTAAAATACTGTATATGTGAAAATACACCAGAAGTGGAAAAAGTTCTTCAGAAAAAAATGAGTATTTGGGGGCTGGAAAGATGGCTACTGGGTAAGAGCACCTACTCTTCTTACAGAAGACTAGAGCTTGGCTCCCAGCGCCTACAAGGTGGCTCAAAACCATCTGTAACTACAGTTAGCTCCAAGGGCTGTGATGCCTTCTGACTTCTGAGCACACCACACAGTCATGTGGTACCCTTACATACAGGCAA
Organism: Acomys minous; assembly: GCF_964271855.1. Classification (NCBI taxonomy): domain Eukaryota; kingdom Metazoa; phylum Chordata; class Mammalia; order Rodentia; family Muridae; genus Acomys; species Acomys minous. The sequence goes on from NC_140494.1 coordinate 104,526,332, forward strand.
AACACTCATAAAACAAATAAAAATAAAGCATGAAAGAAATAAGTCTAAAAAAGAAAAAAAAAAAAAACATCCACCACCAATGGGTGTACCCGCGATTGACCGAATTACCCGTTGGGTAAAAGTGTTAGTTTTAGAGGCAGCATTCCAGACACACACACACACACACACACACACACACACACACACACAGAGCAAACAAACGAAGAAGAAAAAAAAAGATACGGAGATATCCATTAAGAGATACGGAGACAAGGAAAACCCCACAGATCAGTCAGGTGCCCGAGTGGGGCTCAAAATTCACACCAATTCCTTCCAACGGTATGACGTCAGGAGGGCTACGACCCTTGCTAAGCATCTAGGGAGGGAGCACTTCTCTTTTTCAGACAAAGCACCCCCTGGCTGTTTCTTAGTCTCCCATAGAATCCAGCCAGTTCCCCACCACTGGGCCGGCTTCAGCCAAACACATTCCCAGGCAAGAGACACAAGCCCAGTCCTGCCCAGGAAGTCTAAGTGCATAGGCGGTGGGTATGTGGGAGCCAGTAAATGTAGCCAGGGGCTCAGCAGCGTGCACAGCAGCAGGTGTGCCCACGGGCGCCTAAGCCTGGCTGGCAGAATTCCTCCTCCTGCCGCGCCAGGTGTTCCAGGCTCCTGCGGAAGATGCTATACTGAAAGAAGCCAGAGCCCTAGGGCTCTCTACTACTTAGCCTCCCAATTTGTCCACACTCCCGGCCGCAACCTCCTGGCTCCCCAATCTGGTGCTACTTGGGGCCCCATGCTTCATGCCAGTCTGGGCTAAGACTGGCAGGGAAGTCTACATTCCAGGACGTTGAGGCAGTTCAGCTCAGGGAGGCTGCAAGGGCAAGGGGCATCCCAGGCCAAGTGGGTACTTTGACAGGACCCCTACTGAGCTCAGAGGCCTGATTCTGGGACCCTGGACACCAAGAGGCTGACACTCTTAAGTAGCCCACCCATGGCAGAAAACCGTGGCGGACAAAGCCACCCACTACTTTGGCACACCCACAGGCCCTCCCAGGCAGACGGCACCAACAGTTCTAAAGGCTGATGGGTAGTTGGGAGAACCACCTTCCCTGCCAAGCCACCAATCAGAGGAGCTAATCCCATAATAATCATAACTGGTATAAATAATAGTCACCCAAGCCATCCACCTAATTACAACCACAGCTGTGTCAGAGAAAGCCAGTTGCCCCTCCCCTTTCAGCCAAATATTTAGCAGTCTAATTAATGATGAACTTGAAGGGTCTAGACAGACTCACTCAACTCCAGGGTGACAGGGGGCGAGAGCTGCGGCTCATCACAGTCTAAACTGGTCAGCAGGTGGGGAGGCAGGATGGACTCCATCCAAGTAGTGCCAGAACCACCCAAGGAGGCTGTGGGTATCTAGAGACCCTCTTCCCTGGGCACCTACAGCCTGGAGTCACTGCCCTGCCCTTCCCCCCCCCCCAACAGGGGGTGTGGCCATGTTGCTCTGGGCTATAAATAGTGATGCCAGGCACCAGCGCTGTATTAATAGAGTGGGCAGGAGGGCATCGGAACAGAGAGCAGACCAGCTCTGGCCCAAATTAACTTACTATTTGTACTCAGGGGCCCCAGGCACTGCTCCAACTCTGGCACATACTGCCCCCCCCCCCAGAGACCAGACCAGCCTGTCTACCTTAGGAAGCCCCCTCTCTGCTCACACCCTCAGGACTAGCTAGCTCCAGACTCCCTGGAAACCCTAGCCATCCACTCAAGAGTCCCCGCCTTGTCCTCCCTACCGAGAAGGGTCCAGCTGTGTACAGGTGGGTGGAGGAGCTGAACATCTGGAGGGAAAACACGGGGCGAAGGAGAGGGTGGATCTTGTCTGTGAAAGACGCAAAAGGGAAACACCCCACACCGACTCACACACACAGAGACACTCACAAACCCTACGGGCTCACGGCCATATGGGCAGACATGCTTGCTGCACACTCAGAGCGACAGTCACTGTCCTGCTGGCCACACAAATAGAATGGGCTGGCCAAAGGGAAGCTGGGCGAGGGAAGACTGTGAGAAAAGATCCTTGGCGGTTCCCATCAGAGCCTCCTGGTCATAGCACCGGCTCCCTCAACCTAAGCAGGACCCCACAACAGGCTCCAGAGGCGGGTCTTAAGCCGCAGACTCCCCAGAGGTGGGGAAGATGGGGTCTGCACAGCCACTCAATAACTCGGACCCCCACTCAAAGAGGTTCTGGGTACAGGAACCATCAGATTCACAGCCTCAGGCTGTGAATAGAGGGGAGAGGACCCCGTTCCTCTCACTGCACCCACCCTTCCCAGGACGCCCCTCCCAGCCAGAGCGTCTACGCCCGGTTGCCTGGGGCAGTGGCTGACCTGGGTGAGGACTCACCGCTGGACCTCCGGACCGTTCGCTCCCCCACTAGCCCGGGCCCTGCAAGTCGCCCGCCCGCCAGCCCTGGGCCTTTGAGGGGGCGGGCCGACCTCCCGCGCCGCCGGCTCCAGGCGCGGTGCGAGCAGCCAGGCAGCGAGCAGCCGCCAATGCCCGGGGAGGGGCGGGCCGGCCACCAGTGGCGGGGGAAGGGAGCCAGAGAGGGAGGGACAAAGGCGAGGAGGAGGGGAAGAGGAAGTGATGGAGGAGAAGAGTGTGGAGCTGGATGGAGAGGGCGGGGTGAGAGGGAGGATGCCACCAGGCGGCGGGATGGAGAACCCGCGCTCCCGGCTGGAAGGCTAGTGGGGCAGGCTGGAGAGGTTCCCTGGGAGATGACGTTGGAAGTTAAGGTGAGAGATTAACAGAGGCCAGAAGATGGAGAGCCAGAGGTTGGACTGATACCAGGTTCTGTCTCACAGAGTCGCAAGACCATAACTGGGCCAGAGTCACCTTGGGGCAGTAACACTTTCTGACCTGGTGGCCTTGGATTCCTATCTACTGAGTGAGAGAGAAAAGAGTGCGAATCTCCAAGGGATCCAGCTGGGGTTACTAGGTTCAGCTATGACCCTCTGTCCAACACCGGGACAAGGTCACCCTGGGCTGAGAGCTCAGGCCAAGGCAGTGTTCTGTGCAATGCAAGCAGCACCTACCTCGGCTCCTGTCACCACCCACCAGCGCTCACCCCCAAGGACCCAGGCTGCTCCAATACACTGCCTCCTCCAGAGGCAGCCCATGGGTCAGCCGTCCTTTGTCCCAGCCACAACTTGCAGTTGTGGTAGCTGCAGCAAAAACAACTTGTCCTCTATTAAGACCCTTTCTGGGCTTGGAAAGGTGGCCCAGTGGTTAAGAACCTGGGTTCAATTCTCAGCACCTACATCGCTCTTTATAACCGTAACTCCAGTTCCTGAGGCTCCACCTTCCCCTTTGGACATTAAGCACACATGTGGTGTACAGACATAATGGTAGGCACACATAAAATAAAGTGGGTTTGTTGTTGTTGTTGTTATGGAGTTTTTGTTTTTTTTTGTTTTTTCTTTTTATTTAAAGACCTTTGCTATCTGGAGCCTCCAAGGTCAAGTAAACATTGTGAACCAGACTGGAACATACTGGCTGAGGCCCCTAGAATGGCTCCATCCCCGCCCCCCAGGGCAGTTTCTCTGTGTAGTCCTGGCTATCCTGGACTCGCTTTGTAGACCAGGCTGGCCTCCAACTCACAGAGATCTTCCCACCTCTGCCTCCCGAGTGCCGGGATTAAAGGTGTGCGTCACCAAGCCCAGCCTCCTAGAATTGCTTTTAACCTAGAGACCTGGCCCTGGACACCAGAACCTCACACACAGACAAACCGCACACACTCTCAGGCACACTCTGTGCCCAGCTACCCAGGAAGGTCCAACTGTCATCCCCAATACACACCAACACTGCCTAATCACACTGACACCCCTCCAATCAGGCGCACACGGACCCTGACAAACCTCCATGTTATACGCGCTCTATCACACAGTTACTGTCACATTTTCATGTCCCCAGCCTCCAGCCTCCTCTTACATATGCTCTCATTTGAGCAGAGCTAGCCTTTCTTTTTATTTTTTTATTTTTTATTTTTATTTTTTTAGAGCTAGCCTTTCAATCAGCCCCTGGGGGGACTCTGAAATAAAAAGCCAGTTTCCTTAGAGAAATAAAGGAATTTTCCATTCTTGTTGAATAGGCCAGTGCCTCACCCACTCACTGACATATTATACATGTCCACGTGCACGCACACACACACACACACACACACACCACATGTACACAGGAAACTTGTTTCCCTTCTCAAGAAAAAAGGAAGAACCATATAGGGTCAAGTGTAAAATGAGGGGAGGCATTTTTAAAAAAAAGAAAAAAAAGAAAAAAACCAAAGGCTCCCCAGGAAAGAGTGATTCACCAGTCTGGGAACTGTGATGGCCAGCTGGACCGACCCAGGCAGACAGGGAGGGCGCTGCTGGCGGGGGAAACAGAGCAAGAGGCAGACACAAGGAAGCTGGGAGCTCCCAGTCTTCACTCCTGCTCTCCTTTCCTTGAGTTTGCCAGTAAAGATTGCTATCAGTCCTAACAGAGAAAGCTCGGAGGCTTCCTGTCCAGTTCACAGAAGGAGTAAGTAGCATAGCCGGAGAGGAAAGGAAGAGGCTGGTGTCCTGGGTCCCAGGGTGGCAGCTGGCACCCCAGGAATCCTGGCTGTACTGGGGCAGGACTCCTTCCCACCAATGGGACGGCTTCAGGCCTAAAGGACGCTTGGATGGTGGCAGCCCATGGTAGGGGTTGATGGGGGAAATCTACTGCCTAGACAGCCCAGGCCCCGAGCTGTGTGGCTCTCCGGAGTCTCTCCTCCCTAGTCCCCTCCCAGATCTTTCATGTGGTTTGGTGCTGTGGTCCCAGGGCGGAGCAGCCTAGACCCAAGACTGAGATGCAGCCGCCTTGTATCCTTGGTCCGTCTCCCAGCTCCACCCTTTCCTCAGTAGAGAAGAGGGCAGCATGGGATGTGCCAAGATGCCTGGGTACAGGGGTGGCTCCCTTGCGTGTTCGTTTCTCTAGGCTAAAGGTTGGCATTTGTTTTCTGGCTTCCTCTCCCTCCCCTTGCCCAAGCATACTCCTGACTAGAAGAGCCAGTCACTGCCATCGCTGCTTGCCATGAAGCGTGTCACTCCAAGTTGCCTATGGCTGGGCACAGTGCCCAGAATGATGCTTCTGAGGCCTGGCCCCAAAGAAGGCTCCTTGTTATTCCTAAGATATCCTTTTACCTCTCAAAGAGGACCCCTGATACAAAGCCAGAATAGACAAACAGACAGGAAAAGAGAGAGAGAGACAGAGAAGGGGGGGGGGCAGAGAGAGAGAGAGAGAGAGAGAGAGAGAGAGAGAGAGAGAGAACATGCTCAGTGTATGACCTTGTGTTACTAGATAAGTTCTTCACCACTGAGCGACATCTCCAGCCTCATGTGACCCTCTTGTATACGTGACACGCCACGGAGTTCTCACATACACACAGAAACACACACACACACACACACACACACACACACACACATTGTGATGGCATCAGTTCTGAGCTCACCCTCTCTACCCATTTGAATACACCCATCTGTAAACACAAGGAAAGACACAAACAAACAACAAAACATACAAGCCCAGAGACACAAACATATCCGGAGACACATAAACACAGTCCAGTTACCCAGACACACAGAGATAGCAGTGCACCCCCGCACCACCCGGTTTCCAAGGAAACGCACTCCCAAGAATGTCCGGACTGGGGCCAGGCAGGGCTGGGCTTGGTGCCTTGCTCCAGAGATGGGACAAGGAAACTCTCAGCTTCTGGAACCCAAGGGAGGGGGAGAGGGAGGGCTAGGAAGAACACCCATTCCTTTGTGCCTCCGCCTACCCTGCCAAGCTTCTGGAACAGGCGAGCCCAGACAAGAAGGCTGGGTGGGGGGTGGCAAAGGGAGTTTAGGGTCAGAAGAAACGTAGGAGGGTACATACTTGGCAAGATGGGCTTCTTGATCTGGAGAGGGGTCACTAGGGCCACAGGAAGTGTTTGAGTATTCTGCTGTGGCCTTGGACCCTCCCTCTTCTCAGGAGCTAAATGATGCCCTAGGAACATGCAACAGAGCATCGATGCTTTCACCCCGTTTACTATTCACAGAGGGCAAGAATGATTTTCCTTGGGGGGGGAATAATGGGATTGGGAGAATGAGGTGGAGACCTGGAGGTCTCTGAACTTGCTCAGTCTCTGCCTTTGCTGCTCTGTGTCTCACTGAATCTTGGAGCAGATGCTTTCTCCTGACCCTGGACAGGTCTGCCGGGGGACCAGGCAAACATCACAGTCAAAGCCCCAGCTTGTGGGGACTCCTGTCATTCAAGCCAGAGATCCTGAACCCCAGGAGAAGTCAAGTCGGCCCTCAGCTGTAGTAGGACCTACCTCCCCAGGACATGTTGTCTATGCTCTGCCACACCCCAAATGCAAAAGGGAGGAGAGGGCTTGGTTGATTCCTATGCCAGAGGTGAAGGAAGTGGCACTTTTAGAGCCCCAAGGAGCTTGAGAGATGGTGGGGTGGGTGGGGTTTCCAGAAGCTTCCAGCTAATGGGCTTCTCATGAGAGCCAGGCTCAGCTCAAAGCCTCCACCCTTATATGAACGTGACTCACAAAGATGCACCTGCCTCTGCCTCTGGAATGCTGTGATTAAGGGTCTGTGCCATCACACCTAGCCAGATGTTCTTTCCTCAATCCCTTAACACAAAGGCCGACTAATGAACTAATGATGCTTAGTGCCTGTTTCCAAGGTGACCACATCTGGCCTATTCAAAGTACCACCGAGCCAGCCCTTACCTGCCTGGTAACCATGATAATCAGGGGCCTCTAGATGCCAGGGCTTCCCTTACCCAATAGAGCAGACTGGTGCCTTGGGAGACAGAGGGGTAGCCATATCCACGACCCTAAGAATGTCCTCAGATCTCGCCCTCATCCCATCCCCTCAGAGGATTTTGTCCTCTAAGGCAACTCAAAACAACTCCGTCCCGACATCATAAAAGTTCCTGATCGGTGCTGTTCCACTTGCTCTCTCTCTACCACCACTAAAAGCCATACTATAGCCAGGTCCCCCTGACAGCAAGGACTAAAAGCTCTTCTCTCCATGTGGTGTGTGAAGAAAGAGTGAGGAGGGAAAAAAGAGGTCTGGGAAAGTCTGGACGCTGGGGGTGAGGGGTGAGGTGAGATTTTTAAAATATGTTCTGACATTGCCACTGAAATTGAGTATAGCCAGTCACGCACCTGACATGGGAAGCGCCACAGCAAGTCCCCCCACCCCCACTCTCACCCCCATCCCCCCACCCCCACCCCGAACAATCTGTAAAACAGAGACCTCCGTCCCTCGTTGGTGTGGAGGTATCAAACCTTACCCTGAGTGAGCCGGGTTGGCTGCCGGACAGGGAGCCCATCAACAGTGCAGGCATTGCCACAAGGGTACAGGGTGAGAGTGCCCCTCAGATTCTCGATGTAGCAGTGCTCTGGAGCCAGGCCTGGACCCTGGAGCGAGATGTCTCTGGCTGCAGAACCAATGACAGTCCTCCCTGGAGACAGGAGGTAAACTGAGTCAGAATGGTCAGCCAGGCTAAGAAGGCAAGGAGATGGCAAGGGGGCCATGTCTGTCTCCCACTTAAGTTGATACTCTGTCAAGTTCTGGCTACCCATTGTGGGTCGAGCCAGTAAGTGCTAGAAACTCATTTTATTTTTTATTTTTTTGGATTTTTGAGACAGGGTTTCTCTGTGGAGCCCTGGCCATCTTGAACTCACTTTGTAGACCAGGCTGCTCTTGAACTCACAGAGATCTGCCTGCATCTGCTTCCTAAGTGCTGGGACTACAGGCGTGCACCCCACCACCGCCCGGCTAGAAACTCATTTTAAGCAGTGAAAACTCCGTGTCAGGGCGGGATCCAGAGAGAAGCCACATAACTAAGACACCTTGGCAGCAGAGAGGTGTCCCTCTGTTCCCCTGCTGTCTTCCTGAATGTCTTCCTCTTTCTCCTCCTTCCTAGTCCCCTATCTTCTTAGAAATGCCCCCTTCTCTCTCTAGTCCTTGTGTTACCAGCATCCCAGCCCTCCCTTCCTCTCTCCTGTCCTTCCCGCCTCTCTCTCCAGTGCAGCCTCTCCCCTCCATCCTTCCCTGGTGGAGCCCCTGAGACTGGCATTTGGAGAATGTGGGGAATGCAATATCACCCAGGCAACAGGTGCAGCCAGGAAGGGAGAAGGGCAGGCAAAAGCCATGCCAAGGCCTCCTGTTAGGATATATGCCCGTCTTTTTCATGTTCCACATAGTTCAGGCTCCCATGCCAGGCATCACCCTGGACCAAGGGTGGGGGTGGGGCTCACTCTGGATCCCACAGACTGCTAGGAGCACTGTGCTTTCTTCTTTCCCCCTCCACTCTTCCTTGACGCTAAACTAATCTTTAATCCCAGCCATGCAGGCAGTTTATCTGCCCGCAGAGAGTCAGGGGAGGCAGAGACAAGGCAGGCATTGCTTGCACAAGGCGGGAGAACCCCCTCCCCCCATCCAGTCTCCAGGGCAGGAATGCATGCAGTGACAAAGAGGGCAGATGCCACATCCTGCCAGAACTTGGCTTACCTTCCTCCAGTGGCAGGAGGGTGATGGCTGTGCTGAGTCTCCCGCTGCCCAGGCTCACCAGATGAGGTTTGTCTGTCTGCACTTTCAGGCCTTTACCCGTCTCAATCAGATCCAACGGACCTTTCTGCAGGTAACGTGGATGGGAGGTGAGACTTAGAGACTCCAGGCCAGCACCCTACTTCCAGTCACACCAACACTCCCTGCAGCCCTTGGCTTTCTCTGAAAGGCTCTGAGGTATCTGGAAGGCTTAGCACAAAAATCTTACACAGAGCATTAATGCAGTAAATTCTAATTACATCTGAATCCGGGCCTCTAGTTTGTCCCACTGGATTTATCTCAAGGTTCCTGGAGTCAGGAACCAGGAGAGCGACCCTGCCGGAGAGGATCCGTAAACTGATTTCAGACTTTCACAGAGTCGACTGGCTGAACCAATTAACCTGACTCAATTCAAGACTGAGCTGCTAATAGGCTTACGACTAGGGATGGGTAACAGGCAAAATAGTGGATACAAAAGATGGGTACATGAGCTGAACCCAAGGCCGGAGAAATGATTTAGTGATGTAAGGGAGTGTTCTGCTCCTGCGGAGGACCCACGACCAATTCCCAGCACCCACAACAGAAGGCTACAATTCCCTCTAATTCCAGCCTAGGGTTATCTGACTCCTCTGACTTCCTCGGGTATTTGCACTTTACGTGCACATCCCCACACACGTAAACATAACTTAAAATAGAACGTAAAGAAGAGCCTCTCTCCCTGTGGTTCCGGCCCCACTCACCTGCACCACGGCCTGGGTCTTGCATCCTGGGCCTAGCTGGTTCCTACTGAGACTATCCATGGTTTTAGGATACCAGCGCTCCTGGAAACACAATAAAAAGCAGGTAAATGGGAAGGCTGGGGATGAAGGAAGGAAGGAGGCCCTGTGGCAGGGTTCTGGGGCAAAAGCCAACACCAGCCTGGAGGGTCTCCAGTACTTGTATGATGAAGGAAAGGTGGGAAAAAGTAAGGAGCTTGGGGGAGGGGGTAGCCGAGGTGCCTCCACCTAAGTTTCCAGCTACAGTGTGGATGCTACACCAAGCCAGTCCTGACCTTTGCCACCACAAGCACAACCAGCCCTAAAGATCTAACCCATGTCCCCTGCATTTTCTTACTCTATACTACCCAGGTCCCCAGACTTAGGGGCAGAAGGTGTCTGCCCCAACCCCTACCTATCTGGAGCCTTAAACAGAGCAGGCAGAGAGAATAATGAAGTCCAAGGAAAACCCTCTAAGGATGCCGACCAAGCCAGGTGGGTTCCCCCGGCTGACGCAACTGCTACCCCTCCCCCAACCTTTCCTTTTCCTCTTCTCCCTTTGTCTCCTTTCCCAAGGGTCTCAAGAGGATGTTTTCATGAAGAAGACAGAGAGGAGAAACCGTTCCATTCCTGTCATGTCTGTATTTCTCAGCACCTGCACTTTTTCTTTCCTTGGAAGCTATAAAACCCCAGTATGGCCTGGGCATGGTGGCGCGCGCCTTTAATCCCAGCACTCGACAGGCAGAGAGGCTGGCGGATCGCTGTGAGTTCGAGGCCAGCCTGATCTACAAAGTGAGTCCAGGACAGCCAAGGCTACACAGAGAAAACAAAAAACAAAAAATCAAAAAAATAAGGGAAAAAAAAACACCCCAGTACACACAGAGGACAGGACTCTGGGGCTCCTCACTGGCTTGGAGTTGGAGTACCAGAACCCAAACTTGAATCTCGAGCCTATCTATCTACCAGGAGATCTGGTAGCTGCATTTTTTTTTAAAAAGTGTTTTAAAGACTAAGCAGTATCCTAGGCCACACCCCATGAGGTGCAGTGTGCTCTGGGAATGGCAGCTATTACAAGCTGTGTAACCTTGAAGTCTAAACCACTGACCACCACACCACTACTCCCCCACCTCTGTTCCCAGGCTTACGTTTTGGTGTCTGACCTTTGTGTGTGAACACACTGCCAACTCATCAGGGTTTCTTCCCACTTTCTCTCCCAGCTGTCAGGAAGTAGAAACGGGAGTGCTCCATCCAAGGAGTGTCCCCTCCCGGATCTCCAAGGCCCTCAGCCATGGAGTTACTAAGTGTACTCTTCCCCCACTTCCGCCCTTCTTTTTGGCCTGGTCTTCATCATCTGTCACCATTTCCACCCAGGTTGGCAGAAAAGAGGCGGGAACTGTGCCTGGGACCCACCCCAGGATCACCTGGGAAGAGGGAAGACAGGCCACTGGCTCACACCAGACCCCACACTGGCCCCTCCCCAGACAGGGGATAGGGACAGAGCTGTATGTCTTTCTTTTGTAAGATTTATTCATTTATGTGCATTAGTGTTTTGCTTGCATGGTCTGTGAGGGTACCAGATCCCCTGGGACTGGAACTGGACTCACTCACAGTTGTGAGCCATCTCTCCAGCACCAAGGTCTTCCTTACACACAGGGAAATTTCTCCGTGTGTTTTTAAGGGAAGGGAGGCAAGGGAGTGGGTTGAAATTGGAGAATTATATAAAAAGAGTGGGAAAAGAAAAAACAAAACGACAAAGGAAAGTACTGTCCTTTGGGCGGAAGACTTTCAGACTGGGATGCAAGACCCCTAAATTTATCCTGGCTGGTTATAAAGTGGAAAGTGAAGGTTGCTCGGTATGGTGTTTGCTTTTAATCCCAGCACGCAGGAAACAGAGGCAAATGGATCTCTATGAGTTCAAGACCAGTTTGGTCCACACAGCAAATTCCAGACCGGCTAAAGCTTCATCCCAGGGAGATCTTGTCAGACACACCACACACACACACACACACACACACACACACACACACACACACACACAGAGAGAGAGACAGAAACAGAGAGAGACAGAGACATAGAGCGAGCTTGAAATTGTTTCTAACCCTCCTGATACACCTCAGCTGTTATGACATCATACCCTCTTTAATGTGGTGCTAGGGATGGATCCAGGGTTTTTGTTTGTGTTTGTATTTGGTTTTAGTTTTTCAAGATAGGGTTTCTCTGTGTAGCCGTGGCTGTCCCAGACTCACTTTGTAGACCAGCAGGCTGGCCTCAAACTCACAGAGATCCGCCTGTCTCTGCATCCCGAGTGTTGGGATTAAAGGCAAGTACGACACCACTTGGCAAACATTCTACTAAATGAGCTACAACCCCAGGACCCTGGAGCGGTGTTTTGTTGTTGTTATTTGTTTGTTTGTTGAGACTGCTGGCCTAGAACTTATTATGCAGCCCAGGCTGGTCTAGAACTTCTGTTTTCCCCCCTCCCATTTGCTGGGTTTAGACCAGTCAGGTAAGCCACCATACTTGGATTGAACAAGCCACTAAACTCTCATTGTCAAATCAATCTATAAAAATCAGAATAATAATAATTAAAGGAAAGGAAACTTAGCTGGAACAGGGCTTGTCTGGGGCTAGGAGAAGAACAGAGATAGACTGTGAATGGGCATAAGATTTTTGAGGCGCTATGTGCAACAAAGATGTTCTTTTGTTGGGCGATGTCATGTGTGCACATGTGTGTTTGGACACATGTGCAGAGGCCAGAGGCAGATGTCAAGTGTCTCCCCCTGCCTTGCCCCCCGACCCCCTGGAGTTATTCCCTTGAGTCGGGGTATCCCATCAAATCTGAACTAGGCTGGCGGCCATCTAACCCCAGCAATCCTCCTGCCTCTGTCCCAACCCTAGAGTTAGACACAGGAGCTGGGGATTTGAACTCAGGTCCTCAGGCTTGAGCAGCAAGCATTTTTACTGTCTAAGCCATCTTCCCAGCCTGCAACAGGAATGTTCTAAAATTAAGTTTCAATGATGGTTGCATAGCTCTGTAAACATACTAAAGATAATTGCATACTTAATTTGGGCTGGTTTTATGCTGTATAGACTAACCTTCAAGAAAGCTGTGAAGAGAGAGAGAGAGATCGGGAGCTGGAGAAACCGCTCTTTGGTTAAGAGCACTTGTTGTTCTTCCTAAAGACTGGAATTCTGTTCCCAACATCCACACAATAATTTGGTAACCCCAGTTCTAGGGATCACTCACCTTTTCTGGCCTCCCTGACCTCCATACACACACATGATGCACAGCTATACATGCAAGCAAAACACTATACACATAAAATGCAAACTTAGTTTTGAAAACGAAAGGTTATCTGAAGACCCAGGCAGTAAACTAAATCACACTCTACGAACTCCAAAGCAATCTAAAAAAAAAACGGCAGCTATGATTAGCTATGGAAGGCATTTAGGTCTGGGCCTCAGTTTCCCCATCTGCCTCGATGGAACATTTTGTCACTGTCACCTGTGAAGCGCTTGCTTCTTTACACTAAATACATTCAAGTGGAGATAAAGATTGTAAAGGAATTAGGTTAGTGAGGAAATAAGAGTGACTCCAGGAGAGACGAGAAGGGACTAAGGAGGTGAAATGAGAGGAAGAGATAAGGAGAGAGGCGTAGAGAGAAGATAAGAAACCGCCCAGCAACTTGGAAGGTGAGAGGCTATGGCCTCAGCTCAGAAACCTAAGCCCCGGCAGAGGAAAAAGACACCAGACCAACATGACCTGGGCTCAGGCGGTGTTTTGATAGAGGGATCTCACCATGGCCCAGGTGCCCTCTTCTCTGACCCCCATCCCATGTCCCTTGGAGAAGCAGCGTTGTCCCCTGCCGCCTTCCACGGGCTGCCTGGGGCTGCTATCTGTATCTAGGGCTGTAATTACCCACTCTGTGTGGCACTTCTGGGGAACTCAGCTGTGCCCAGATGTCTCCCCTGCCAAAGGCCCTTGTGGTGTGCCTCCCACTGCTGAGGAGCCGGCCTGGCTCTCTGCAATCCTTCTCAGTCTCCTACCCAGACTAGGCGGCGGGGGGTGGGGGGGCCAGGCTGTGCGATTATTATGAACTGAGGGAAAGACGCCGCCCTACAGTACAAGGACTGGGAACCCCACAGGTAACCTTAGCTCCAACCCCAATGCGCCAACACCCGACACCTATCTCCAAGTCTTAGCACTCAAATAAAGGTGAAGAGAGTCCTGGTGTAAGCCAACAGCTCCAGCACCAGCAAGCACTAAAGGAAATTCCTGAGCTCCCAAAGGGCCCGGAAAGAAAGGTCCAAAGCTAGCCTCGGAGCGAAAAGCCAGGTCCCCCTCCCTCACCTGGGTCCCGCGGGGCCAGCCGGCAGATCGCGAGGGGCAATGCATAGCTGCAGGTCCAGGTCTTTCGGGTCACCGTGACTTTTGTCTTCCCTACTCACATCCGCCTTCAAAGAAGGGCCACCGGTAGAGGAAGGAGTCAAGACGGGAAGGAAACTGAGGCTGAGGCGGGGCGCCCGGGGGTGGGGAGTAGGGGGCAGGTTATCCAGGAGAAGCAGGGCAAGTGTCCAAGGGCCAGGAGTGTAGAGAAGAAATGAGAAATTAAAAAAAAATTTTTTTTTTTAAGGCAGAGAGAAAAGAGGGTTTGTGGACGGGCAAGAGGTGCAGCGATATGGAGTGTGAAATCGCGGGAGCCTAGAGAGGAGGGAAAACTGAAAGCTGGCGAGGAGACCCGGGTGTGGTGGTGCACGCCTGTAAACCCAATTCCCAAGTACTCCCGGATGTGGCGACCGGAATATCATCCACTCAAGGCCAGCCTCGGCCTGGGCTACATGAGACCTTGTCTCAAAAAACAAAAAACAAAAACAAAAAACAGCAGCTCTGAGGATGAGACAGTGACCTCAGAGACTACTTGTGGGGGAGGCAAGAGGAGCCCCCCCCCCGAGAAGCGCAGCATCAGGTATGCTGGAGAACTTCGAATACAGTCCCCCCAAGTAGGAGAGGTGGCAAAGAAGGAACTAGGCGCTTCAGAAAACCTCGGGGGGGGGGGGGGGGAATCGTGGGTCAGGTGGGAAAAGAGGGAATCCCAGAAACCGGAGAAGAGAGACGTGGACAAGTCGGGGACAGAGAAGACAGAGTTAGGACGAGTCGTTGGCGGGGAGACGTAATTGGGGAGCGATGCTGGAAAGGTGCACTTCTGAAACCCGCAGGCTTCGTGGATCCCCGCACACGAAAGGGCTGCCCCTCCCCGGGCCACCGGGTGGGACAAGGCTTCAGTGTTGGGCCGCCTGCTGCGGCTGCCCCGCCCGCCAGGCCCTGGGACAAGCGGCCTTTCTTCAGCCGGGCCGGGAGAAGAAGTCGCTTGTTTGCACGGCAGGGAAAGGGGGCGACATGGCAGCTGCAGGAAGGGGGCTGGCGTGTGGAGGGGGGTGCGTGTGTGCGAGAGGTTGCGTGTGGGTGAAGCCGCCGCCTCTCCTGGCAACGCTTTCCCGCGCGTGGAGTAAGTGTACCAAGTGTGTGATGAAGTCGAGGCGCATGTGAAGGATTCTTGTGTGCACCAGTGGTGTGACACTGGGCTGTCGGTGTGACGTGTCTTGAGGGCGCGTGGAGGTGAGGCGTGGGAGCTGTGCGGATGCTCGTGTTAGTGGCCTGTCTTGTTTGTGTGACCGCTGTAGGGTGAGTCCGAAGTGCGATGAGTCAGTCACCGGGAGCCTCCGGGACCGCTGAGCTAACGGGCCCAGAATGCAGCCCCACCCGGGTTGACTGAGTCCCCCGCTGGGCCGTGCGGTCGCGAGCCAAGTCCCCACTGCGCTGGCCTGGGCGGAAGCGTCCGCGGCGCCTGGGCAACCCCTCGCCCCGCGGCCCCACCCAGCCGGCGGCTCGCGCTTCCCCATCCCGGGGGAGCCGGATGACGGGGCTCGGCCTCTGTGGGGGAACTCCGCGCTGTATTTGGATCCAGACCGCGGAGGCGGAGCGACAGCCTGCCGCTCAGTCATCCCAGGTCTCCCTTGGAGGCTTCTGGGACCCTCGAAGACACTGGAGTCCTGGAGAAGTGCCCAGGAGACCTAGATGTGGAAACCCCAGGATCCTTCCCTGACTCCCACGCCTCATAGCAGGACCCACATCATCGAGTCTATCCAGGCAGCTGGATCTGAGACAAGAGCGGAGACTCCTCGGGGATACCCTTTCCTACTGTAGTAGAGAGGAACCATATGGGGTGCTGTAGACAAGGACACGAGCGCGTACCCCAACCCGAGACTCCAAGTGTGGGATACTGGCCGTCGAAGTACCCACAGGAGAATCGAGGTCCCGTAAGGCTCGGGGGTGGGGTGGGGGTGGGTCCCTCCTCAGGGTGCCAGCGCCCCCTCTGGCGGTGGCGCTGGCAACGACTCCGGAGGGCAAAAGCAAGTATTTCATGGAGGGCGGTCCACAAAGCCCCTTCCGCCAACGCACTCACCTGGCATAGCACCTTTCTACCAAGCTCTCTGGGCTAGACTGACCTCGTCTGGTCCCAAGGACTTTCCCTTCTGCAGACCCAGCCATACGGCGAGTGGAACCCCAAGGCATAGTGGGAGGGGCACGCTTACCTTGTAGGGAGTTGGGGGGACACCAGTCCCTTTGCCCAGCTGGGCCCCAGCGGCCTCAGGCAAGCGAGGACACTGTTGCTTTTCCACCGAAGCCAGCTGAGTAGGAGGAGAGGGAGCCTGTCCCGCCCCCCTCCCCCGAGTCCCCGCCCCCATCCCGTCCGGTCCGCCTGGCCAGCTAGAGAAGACGCCCTTGTGGTGCTGGAGCCCAAGGCCCCCACCCAGCCTTTCCCATAGCAGCACCTCCCCCGCCTGCACAGCGCCCGCTTTGTTCATCTGTACAGCTGGGCTTTCCACCACCACCACCACCACAGCCACCACCGCCGTATGTCTCCTCGTCTCCTCCGCTCTCCCCTTCCGACCCTCCTAGACCACCCTCCACTCTGAGCCTTCAGGCTCTTCTTTATCCCCTACCCAAGATGCTAGAATCTTCCACTGACTCTCAATGAGCCCTACCACAATCCTACCACCGATTCTCAACTATACTTTCAGAACATCTACAGAGGGCACACAGGTCTTCCCCCTGCCAGCCCCTCCCCTTCCCTATTCCAAGCCCTAGAGAGCTGTAGATAGAATTAATAATTGCACACCAGGCTTCAGAAATTAACAGGAAGGACTGTTAATAGTATGGTACAAGCCAGGCGTGGTGGCACACGCCCGTAATCCCAGCACTCAGGAGGCAGAGGCAGGCGGATCGCTGTGAGTTCGAGGCCAGCCTGGTCTACAAAGTGAGTCCAGGACAGCCAAGGCTACACAGAGAAACCCTGTCTCAAAAATTCACTCCCCCCCCCAAAAAAAAGAAAGAAAGTACAGTGCAAGCCAGACGGTGGTGGTGGTGGTGCACACCTTTAAATCTCAGCACTCAGGAGGCAGAGGAAGGCAGAATTTTGTGAGTTCGAGGCCAGCCAGAGTTCCAGGACATACAGGACTACACAGAGAGACCCTGTCTCAATAAATAAATAAATAAAAATAAAATGAGAGAGACAGAGAGAGAGAGAGAGAGAGAGAGAGAGAGAGAGAGACAGAGAGAGAGAGAGAGAGAGAGAGAGAGAGAGACAGAGAGAGAAGAGAAGAGAAAAAAACAAAAAGTATGGTGCAAACTACAGGACCCAGGAAAGCTGGATGGAATCGTTGTCCTGCCTCTGTAGAGTCACCTCCATCACAAATTTGGGTGACAGACAGAGCTGGAGGCAGGGTAGAAAGACACCAGGTTGGCTGAGGAGAGTGTGGAAGAAAAGAGGGGAGCGGTCTATGATCCCAGCCTGGTGAAGTCCTTTGCCAATTCAACCCCCACCCGGAAATCCAAGCTGCCAGTGGAACCGTACCTTGCAAAGCCTGCTCTTGCCCCAGGAGACCGCTGGGAGGCCCCCAGGGAGCTGATCTCAAACGAGAGAGTCCCGCACTAGAGGACTGGCAGACACTTCCTCAGTGAAGGAAGAAGCAGGAAGCCCCCAAGTCTGGCCTAAATTCCAGAGGGGATGGGTTGGCCAAAAAAAATGTAAAACGAAAAGCCCTCTCTGGAATGCGCAACCCCTGTTCTGATCCAGTGGCTTTTGTTTTGCGCCCTCTCTCACTTACCCAGGAGTGGCAGGAGACTGAACTGCAGGAATTTGGTCACTCATTGACAGGGCCAGAATTAGTAGGGGGCACCCGCAGCTGGCAGTTAAACTAGAGGCAGCCAAGCACTGGACAAGAGGGAGGGGGAGAAAGGGTCCCACTTGCCACCCACTCCAGCCAATAGCGGTAAGACAGACTTGTGGACACCAAGAAGCCCCAAGATGTACGCAGGAAGTCTCTTTCTACCTCTCTTCATATCATGTGAGGCTCGTGGAAATATTTCCACTCTGGCCAACGTTCCTGAGGCACATATCACAACAGTGACTTTCAGCCTGTTCTAGTGTGTTTTTGAGCAAAGAGAATTATCTTGTTCCATATGTGAAGACCTAGCATTTGGAGAGGGGGCTCAGATAGTGGGGTGTCTCGAACTCTTCAATCTTTTTCTTAACCTCCAGCTGCTGTTTACTGAGTTGGCCAGGAGGACTGTGAAGTAGTAATTAAACCTGCCAGAGGCCGATGATGCTGAGGCAGGGGGTTTAAAAAGCACCTAATGTTTCTCAGTGTCCTGCCAATGCAGGGACCAGCTGACCTTATGACCAAGGAGCAGTGAAATTGGTCCCGTCTCCTGCTGCGTCTGGCCTCTCCGTTCCCACAGTTGGAGCACTCAGGGGACTAAAGACCTCCCGCCCCTAACCCTCCACCCTCATCCCATTCCACATCTGGGGCCCATCAAAAAGCTCAGCGCTCTCTCACAGTTATGCAAGAGGTCGAGCAGCTGGCTGGGAGCTCAGAAAAGGGGGAGGAAGCGAAGAAAGTAGAAAACAGCTTTCCAAGCATGCTTCAGACTTTCCGAAATGGAAGCAGGGGAAGAGGGCAAAGGCTGTATGTGGAGGGAAGGAAGGGTAAGTTCTTCAAAGCTTTCCGCACTTGGTTGTGGCTGGCAAGAGTTGGTTTCCACACTCCTCCTGTCTCTGCCCTTGGCACGTTTCTTACTCTGTCCCTCTTCTCAAATTGTGCTGCTCCCTCTGGCTCCAGAAGAGGGTGAATGTTACTGATTTGGCCAGCAGCCTCTGTGGGCGGCCTACTCCCTCTCCCAGAAAGCTATCCCTCTTGTTGTGTAATGGTTTCCTCAAGATTGAAATTCTTTCCTGTAGGGAGGCTCCTTAAGAAGGAAGGTAAACAACTCAAAAAATAGCTTCAGGAAGTCCCTGAAACTGACCAGGTTCTCTAGGCTCCTCCCTGCCAGAGTAAGCAATGAAAGCCAATGGTCCTGCCGGGCGGTGGTGGCGCACGCCTTTAATCCCAGCACTCGGGAGGCAGAGGCAGGCGGATCGCTGTGAGTTCGAGGTCAGCCTGGTCTACAAAGTGAGTCTAGGACAGCCAAGGCTACACAGAGAGACCCTGTCTCGAAAAACCAAAAAAAAAAAAAAAAAAAAAAAAAAAAAAAGAAAGCCAATGGTCCTTAGACAAGCTGCCTGAAAGAGGTTTAACTCTCTTGGAAAGGCCGCTCTCCTGGCTGTTGAGCAGCCTACAGGGTGTGCAATGTGCTCTAGGTTGCCAGCTCGTGTGAGCAGTTACTCAAGCTGGGGTGAGTTTGTGATACAGCTGTTTTTGAGTCATTTCTGCACCTATAAAGAAACTCATCACCAATACTCCTGTAAGTAACCCCAATAAAACTCATTGGTTCACCAACTTGGACTTTGGTGGTATCTGTCCTTTGGTTTGCCATGTGGTCCCTTTCTGGGGGGTAGGGGGGGTGAGTGGACCTGTGTGTTGTGTCTCCCTAGGAAAAGTTTTGTCATGTAACACCTCTGTGACCCCTTTGGGTCCTAAACGGCATTATTGGTGTAGGTGCAGTGGCATCAGTGATGCGGGTACCTCTTCACTGCACCCGATTTGGTGAAAAGCTTGCTCAAACTTTACCTTCACAGGGGTGAAGCTGCTCCTTTATGAGTTGGTCTTAGACAATTTGCACAATCCACATTTGTATGCAAAACTAATGCAGTCAAGCTATGTGGGGACTTTGGTCAGCAGTGGTCTTGTCCGCCTCTGACTCAGGACCTGCTTATGAGCAGACAAGAACAAGCACTCAGGATGAGTGTAGCCCAAATGTAGAGTGCATGTTGTTTGGTATGTAAGGCCTTTTTTTTTTTTAAGATTTATTATTTATTTATTTATTTATACAGTGTTCTACTTGCATGTACCTGTGCACACCAGAAGAGGGCATCAGATCTCATTACAGATGGTTGTGAGCTACCATGTGGTTGCCGGGAATTGAACTGAGGACTTCTGGAAGAGCAGTCAGTGCTCTCAACCTCTGAGCCATCTCTCCAGCCCCCGGTATATGAGGTCTTGAATTCAGTCCCTAGATTGCATACACACTTATTTGAGAAATAAGATCTGTTCTGTTTCTTCTTGTTGCCTTGGATTTGCAGGACCACTTTTTAAGGCAGTTCCTGTTCCTGTTTGTTAATGATTTGATCAAATAGGGAGCACCCAGGTGTTTCCTAGAATTGGATTGGAACATTTAGGGGCTTTGAGTTGTTTTTAACTATTTGACATGGGAACACAGCTTGTCATCTATAAAGATCAAACCCAAGAACCATGGCATTGAGTTAAAGGGTGTATGTGGGAGCGCTGCAGAGTTGACCTAGTTGTTAAGGCACTGGCTGCTCCTCTAGAGGACCTGGATTTGATCCCCAGCACCACATGGGGTTCACCTCCCAAGGTGGTTCCTTGAGACTCTAGTCTCAGGGAACACAATGCCCTCTTCTGGCCTCTCTGGTGTACATAATCCACATAAGCAAGACTCATACATATAAAATAATTTTTAAAATTAAAGCAGTACGAGAGTAAAAATTATTTCAAAAACAAAAACCAAATGGGGCTGGAGAGATGAGTCAATAAACTGCTCGAGAGGATCTGATCAGTTCCCAGCATCCATAGTGATTTACCACCCTTGTGACCCCCAATTCCAGGGAATCTGATGCCTCTGGCCTCTGCCAGTACCTGCATTCATGTGCACCTACCACACTCAGGTAATCACACACATACACATTATTAGAAATACTAAAAAAAAAAAAAATTAAAACCCAACAAGACAGAAAAATAATCTTATTTTGAGTTTATGGTTTTGTTGGGTCACACTGCTATCGTCAGCCGTATAATCATTTAGCCCGCACTCAGTGAGAAGCAAGGTCAAAGACCTTTCCTTTTTGGCAGAGGACGGGATGAGAAGCACATGCTTCCAAAACTGGAGGTAGCTTGACTTGTGTTTATGAGCAGGGCCTACTTTGTGTCAGTGGCAAGCCCTCCCAGACAAAATGAGGCATGTTGTTAGGGATTTGCTCCACCCTTGGACAACAGCAACGCACCACCAACAATTCGTGGATTCTCTACCCATCATCTTGGAAAAGCGCACTAGAGCTGCAAGCATGTGTACAAAAAAGTACAAGGAAAGGAATGCAGGGGCATGGTTGTGAGAAGTGTCCCTGTGTAATAAGGGGTCACCCGTAAGGCTTTGCTTCTAATCCTACAAGGCAATCTTTCTTTTTTCCCGCCTACTCCCAGGGCCTTGGCTTTGCAGACCAGGCTGGCCTCAAATTCAGAGATCCTTCTGTTTCTGCTTCCCCTAGCCCTGGGATTACAGGTGCGCGCCACTATGCCCAGCTACTGAAGTTTTTGTTTTGTTTTTCAAGACAGGGTTTCTCTGTACCACCCTGCCCCAATCTTTCTTTCCTTTTTTTTTTTTTTAAAAGATTTATTTATTATACAGTACTCTGCCTGCTTGTGTGCCTGCAGGCCAGAAGAGAGCACCAGATCTCATTATAGATGGTTGTGAGCCACCATGTGGTTTCTGGGATTTGAATTTAGGACCCCTGGAAGAAGAGCCGGTGCTCTTAACCTCTGGGCCATCTCTCCAGCCTCCCCCCCTTTTTAAAGATTTATTTTATGTATGTGAGTACTTTATTCGCATGTACACCTGCATGGCAGAAGAGGGCATCAGATCACATTATAGATGGTTGTGAGTCCAGGACAGCCAAGACTATGCAGAGAAACCCTGTCTCGAAAAACCAAAAAAACAAATAGGTAAAATAAAAAAAGACAAAAATCTTAGCCTCCATCACAAAAATTTTATTATCCCTGACACAACTACTTATTAGGGAGAAGAATCTGCCTTCTAAACAATTTGTTGGTTGTTAATGTGTTTTTCCAAATAAAAGGTAGTAAAGAAGTCTGATTTGAGATAAGGTCTAAGTAGACTAGGCTGGCCTCAAACTCAAAGAGATCCACCTGCCTCTACCTTCTGAGTGTTGAGATTAAAGGTGTGTGCCATCACACCTGGCAAGAAGCCTCTTAAGGGAATATGTTTTGTTGTTTTTTTTAAAAAAAGATTTATTATGTTTATTATGTATACAGTGCTCTGCCTGCATGTACACCTGCAGGCCAGAAGAGGGCATAAGATCACATCATAGATGGTTGTGAGCCACCAATTAGTTGCCGGTAATTGAACTCAGGACCTTTTAGAAGATTAGCCAGTGCTCTTAACCACTGAGCCATCTCTCCAGGCCTGGAAGTAAGTTTCTAAAGCACCTCCATACCTTCCTGGCTCACTTACTCCTCACTGTTTGATAAAGGGAAGGCTCCTGGGTACTGCAAGAATGCTTCATTTGGGGCTGGAGAGATGGCTCAGAGGTTAAGAGCACCGTCTGCTCTTCCAGAGGTCCTGAGTTCAATTCCCAGCAACCATATGGTGGCTCACAACCATCTATACATACCTCTAATGCCCTCTTCTGAGATGCAGGTGTACATGCAGATAGAACACTCATATACATTTAAAAAAAAAAAGAAAAGAAAAAGAAAAAGAAAAGAATGCTTTATTCGACTTGACGGCTCCTGACAACATGAAGACTCCACACCTGGCAGAAGCTCTAAGCAGGTTTAATCCTACACAAAAACTACACTGTCAGGAGTGTGTGTGTGTGTGTGACTTGAATACACACAACAGAGAGGTATAATACCTGGAAAATGGAGACAAGGCAATGAATACACTTGGATAATTTTCTTTTAAAAAAATCATTAATCTTTAATTTTAGATCCTATTACAGTACCATGAATCAGTGAGCAGACATCAAAGAGTCCAGTAAACATTTCATTTTATAATACTCTTTTATTTGATTAAAGAATTTGCTTTCGTTGTGTACATTGGAATGTTATATTCCCTATGTATTTTACAGGGTTACAAAATGTCTCTCATTTTAAATATTACCCCAAAAGTAACTTCAGAAAAAAAGTCTTTGTGAAATTAAACTTGACTTTAAAAATCATAGGGCAACAACTCTGAAATACAACTGGATTAATAAGATTTCTTGTCTACTTATTAACTACATGACAGACTTCTTATCCCAGTCCCTTCCTCAGAAAACCTTACATGAAAACCAAGCTAGAGATAAGGATTCTTCCCTGATGCAGTTTGGGGGAAAGGGAAAGGCTAGAGATCCCTTTGGCAAGCCATCCCAGCCAGGGTTTTTTGTATCTGCTCTGCTCTCCTGCCACCTCAGAGTGTGGATATCATCTACTGTCACGTACTGCTGCCCACTGCTAGTGCCTGCAGCCTTGCAGCAAACTATCATGCACCCTGCCCAGTGCAGTGCTTGATGGGACCGGCTGATTCAGCCTCCACTGAAAAGGTAATGGGTCAAATGGAACTGAGAACAATGACGACATGATGACACCAAAAAGGCTGAGGAGAAAAGGTTTTCAGAGACAGGGCTAGGCAGTGGTAAATGTCAGGTTAGATGGAGTGTGTCTGAGTAACCCCTCTCACACACCAACATAATCACCTGCCTCTCAAATCGCTACCACTCAAATGGTGAAGATGGGGGTCTCTTCAATGGTTTAGGGCTGACGGGGAAATGGCAGCCTCTAGCCTCATTTCTGCTGGAAAAAGATGAGGGGAAGAACATCTGGGAAGGGGCAGGGGGAGGACATGAGGAATCTAAGTGGACTATGACACCTTGCGTGACTATGCTTTAACTCAACTGTCCCACACGAGAACTGCAAGTTTGGGCAGCACTAGCAGCAGACATGATTATTTGTGGAAATGGATGTAACCATCTTATCAGGTAACTAGAAAAGGTACGTACGCCTGAAAGCTGCTTCTCAGCTAGCGTTAATATTGACACGAGTGGGATTCACAGTACTGCCTGCAACTGGAAGGGCCTGGCTTACAAGGAACAACTTAGTAAAGAGATGGAGACAGGAGAGGACATAAGACAACCTTGTATTTCAGCTTCTCGGCTCCACGTCCCTTAAGCAGCTCTCTGGTACTGTCTAAAGTCAAGAATGGCTTAGAAAACCTTGTTCTAGGAGTGCTGAACACAATACCTACAAACAAATGATCCCAGTATTGACTGAGTGTACTGAAAGAAAACTCAAAGTAAAGGGGTGTGAAAGACTCAAATCTATAGAGAAAACTCAAAGTATGAAATATAACTATATGTAGGGCTTAAAATAAAGGGGAGACTTAGGTGGAGGCAGAAGAGCTGGTTACTGGGGCATTCCCTGGACAGCTCTCTTCCTGTTGGCCAGTAAAACCTGCCAAAGAAATCAGCAGCCTTTCCCTTTATGCCAGTGTCATTTCTTTGTTAAAGAATGTCTCTGTGACACCGCAACGCTGGGGGTAAGTTGAGGGTCCTTGAGCGCAGAGAACGTGCACTGTATCAGAAAAAAAAGAGGGGGCTCCAATGGCTTGTAAATTTGGAAAAACTCTCCAGCCACTTTTGGCTTCTTCTTTATTAATCTGAAATCCTTCTTTTTCGGCTTTCCCTTCTTGGTATTACAGGATTTCATATTTGTCCACTAAGAAAGTGGTCTCTGTAGAAAACCTGACAGGGCTGTTTCCATCTACTTGGGTCACTTTGGTAACCTAGGAAAACAGAGAGAGGGGGGCGGGGGAGGGAGGGAGGGACGGACGGAGGGAGGGAGGAAGGGAGAGAAGAAAAAAGGACGGTGAGTCTTTTTCATTACAGATTACAGCAAAGTCTCTAAAAGCAGCTTAGAAATACTAAAGAGCACTCAGCTCACACTTGCAGCTCATGGCATCATCAAATCTGCTCTCTAGAGAAAAACAACTGCTGCAATAAAACAGCAGCGGCCACATGTAAAAGCCAGGAAAGTCAGACATTCTAGAAAGACGATTACTTAACATTCTGATTCTAAATGCAGTATGCGAACTCTCCTGTGTTACTTATTAAATCCATCTCAGTCTCTTGTGTTCAAAGCCCCATTACACTGTGATTTTTCTTTTTATGTTTTTGGGTGTTTTGAGTGCATGTCTGTGTACCACTTGTGTGTCTGGTGGCAGCAAAAGCCAAAAGTAGGCATTGGATCAGCTGGGACTGGAGTCACAGACAGTTGTGAGCAGCCATGTAGACTTGGAAGGTAGAGGCAGGCAATCTGTGAGTTTGAGCACAGCCTGTCCTATATAGTTCCAAAGCATCCAAAGCTATACCTAAGGATCCTGTCTCAAAAAACAAACAAACAAACAAACAAACAAACAAACAAACAAACAAACCAGTTACAGGAGAGTAGTGACAAAATGGCTAAGTACTGGGACTCAAACTTGGGTCCTCTGGAAGAGAGCAGCCAGTGCTCTTAAGCACTGAACCATCTCTCTAGCCCCAGGACTAGTGTTTTCTTCTTCTGATATAAATGTGTGTATGTGTACACACACACACACACACACACATATATTTTTAAGATTTATTTATTATGTATTGTGTTCTGCCTGCATGTACACCTGCACACCACAAAAGGGTACCAGTTCTCATCATAGATGGTTTGAGCCATCATGTGGTTACTGGGAATCAAACTCAGGACCTTCGGAGGAACAGACAGTGCTCTTAACCTCTGAGTCATCTCTCCAGGCCTCCTTCTGATTTTTTAAATAAGGTTTCTCTGTGAAGTCCTGGCTGTCCTTAAACTCACTCTATAGACTAGGCTGGGCTCAAACTCAGAACTCAAGAGATCTGCCTGCCTAAAGGCATGTGCCACCACTGCCTGGTTTAAGATTAGTCTTATTTTGTTGTTGTGTTTTTTTGTTTGTTTGTTTTCAATACAGAATTTCTCTTTGTAGCTCTTGTTGTTCTGGAACTCCCTCTATAGACCAGGCTGGTCTCAAACTCAGAGATAGAGATCCACCTGCATTTTGCCTCCCAAGTGCTGGGATTAAAGGGATGAGCCACTATGCCCAGCTCAGAATCATTTTTTAAAAAAGATTTATTTATTATTTATATAGTACTCTGCCCACATGTGAGCTAGCAGGCCAGAAGAAGGCACTAGATATCATTATGGATGGTTGCGAGCTTCCATGTGGTTGCTGGGAATTGAACTCAGGACCTTTAGAAGAACAGCCAGTGCTCTTAACCTCTGAGCCATCTCTGTTCAGAATCACATTTTTTCACAATCCAGGGCTTTTGGTATGCTAGCCAAGCATTCTCCACTGAGTCATATTCCTAGTCCTAAGCACTAATTTTGCTTCTAAATAAAAACATTTGGGACTAAAAGTAGAGCCCAGTGGTAAAGCATTTGCCTAGCATGCTCAGGCGCTGGGTTCAATTCTTGACACTACTAAAAATATAAACTAATGTATTTTCATTTCCTGGGTAAAAGGTAAAGCAACAACAAGGCACTGGAAAGCCATATGAAAATGGATTTTAAGATACATGAGGTCAGAATAAATTTAATGTTTATGAATCATGTAAAATCAGTAAATAATTCTATAAGAAACATTTTATTTATTTTAAAACTTTATCTAGAGAAGAAATCTGAGGCCAGAAGGATGGCTCAGTAGGTACAAGTGTTTGTCTTGCTGCCAAGAAGGAAAGAACTGACTCCATTAAGCTGGCACACACATGGTCCTACATATACAGACCAAGTGATCTTTCTTTTTAGATTTTATTTTATGTACATGTATTTATGTGCCTGGTGCCTACAGAGGGCAGAAGAGACTTTGGATCCACTAGAACTGGAGCTTTGGATTGTTGTAAACAACCGTGTAAGTGCTGGGAAGCAAACCCAGGTTCTCTCCAAGAGCAGTAAGTACCCTCTCAGTCCTGAGCTATCTTTCTAGCCCCTGCACACCAGGGGGGGGTTAGGTAGAAGGAACGACCCTCTAGGAGCTGGAGAGACATCTGGTCTACACAGCAAGTTCTAGGGGGGAAAAGATAATTCACGGCAATCCGCCTGCCTCTGCCTCCCGAGTGCTGGGATTAAAGGCGTGCGCCACCACCGCCTGGCTTTCAGCTTTGCCTTTTGCCTGGACATGAAACCATGCTACCTATCCAAGACAATTGTCCTGCCTTTCCCGTATCTGTCTTCTGTAACAACATAGTACCTGTATGTTGCAGTAATTTTTTTTGGAGATGAAGGAAACTTGAACAGGGAAGAAGTCATTGGGCTGCCCAGGAATGCTGAACTCCAGGCTGCCACTCTTATTTTTGGCATCGATCACTGGCAGGCACCACTCTAAGGTATTTCGCCGACTGTCATGCCGATACTCCCCATCGATTTCACCAATCACAGGTGCACCAACACCCGATCTAGAACGACAAACAGCTGGTCACTGTAAATGTCTAGAGCTCAGAGAACTTCAACAAGAAAAAACAACCTTAAATTTGATCATACACCTCAAATTCTTCCTCAAGTTTTCTAAAAATTATGCTGCTTAGTAACTTCAAGGATCCAAGTTATATAGAACATAGGCATTTAAGATATGCTCTGGGCTGGGCGTGGTGTAGCACACCTTTAATCCCAGCATTCTGGAGGCAGAGACAGGAGGATGGCTGTGAATTCAAGACTAGCCTGGTCGACAAACCAAGTCCAGGACAGTTAAGGTTACACAGAGAGGGCTGGAGAGATGGCTCAGAGGTTAGGAGCACTGACTGCTCTTCCAGAGGTTCTGAGTTCAATTCCTAGCAACCACATGGTGGCTCACAACTATCTATAATGTGATCTGGTGCCCTCTTCCAGAGGGCAGGCACACATGCAGGGTATACATAATAAATAATGGTTAAAAAAAAAAGTTACACAGAGAAACCCTGTCTCAAAACAAAAACAACAACAACAACAACCAAAAAAAAAAAAAACAAACAAACAAACTTGGGAACTAGCAGGGAACTGAGACTGCAAATGTCTGTCAAAATATTTTTCGTTGTACAAAAAAAAATCACTAATGGTTTGCTAGCCTGTTATATACTTTTTCTGTTTTGTTTTTTGAGACAGGGCTTTCTTTGTGTAGTCTTGGCTGTCCTGGACTCACTTTGTAGACCAGGTTGGCCTCAAACTCACATAGATCCACCTGCCTCTGCCTCCCCAAGTGCTGGGATTACAGGTAGGTATATACCACCATGCCCAGCTAACTACTTTAATTTTTTTAAAGATTTACTTATTTTATGTATATGAGTACTGTATCTACATGTATGCCTGCATGCCAGTATAGATGGTTGTGAGCTAACCACCATGTGGTTTCTGGGAATTGAGCTTAGGACCTCTGAAAGACTAGCCAGTGCTCTGAGCTATCTCTCTAGGACTTTTAAACAACAAAACTCTTTAATAAATAACAGTGAAAAATAAAGCAGGTTGGTAGTGGGAGGAGACTTTACACACCAATAACAGAGGTGAACTTGGATCTTCGAGAAGATTTGGTTTCAAAAAGAGTTCAGAATGTTTCAAACCTTACTGAAGTCAATGCTAGTGAGTATATCTGATTTATAATTTAGTGAATTTATTTGGTAAAATGAAAGCATGACTACAAAGACTGGACAAAATAGAAATAGATTGGAAAAAGAAATACATGGCTGTCTTTGGTCACAGAAGAAACAGGGCTAGTTAGGATGTACTTTGCACTCCCACAAATGGCTGACAGGCAGTGTCATCCACTCCCACACATTCTAAATTTACCCTCTTTTAGTTCAGCAGTGACACTCAATGCTTACAGTTGGGGTAAGTGTGGAAAACAAAGACTACTTTAAGGTGGCAAACGACTTTAACTCTTTCCCATCAATTTTACAGTGCTGGTTCCTTCTCTGTGCCCCAATTCTGATTTGGACTTGTAACTGATCAACTAGACACTGGGGTAAAATATTTTCTAAAGATTTAATCTTCAGAGCCAGGCATGGTGGTGCACGCCTTTAATACCAGCATTTGGGAGGCTGAGGCAGGCGGATCTCTGTGAGTTCAAGGCCAGCCTGGTCCACAAGTGAGTCCAGGATAGCCAGTGCTACACAGAGGAAACCATGTCTCAAAAAACAAAAAACAAACAAACAAAAAAGATTTCATCTTCAGAGGTGGGCATGGTGGCACATGCCTTTAATCCCAGTACTTGGGAGGCAGAGTTCAAGGCCAGCCTAGTCTACAAAGTCAGTCCAGCACAGCCAGGGTGACAGAGAGAATCGTAGAAGTAGAAGTAGAAGTAGAAGAAGAAGAAGAAGAAGAAGAAGAAGAAGAAGAAGAAGAAGAAGAAGAGGAGGAAGAGGAGGAAGAGGAGGAAGAGGAGGAAGAGGAAGAAGAGGAAGAGGAAGAAGAGGAAGAGGAAGAGGAAGAGGAAGAAGAGGAAGAAGAGGAAGAAGAAGAGGAAGAGGAAGAGGAAGAGGAAGAAGAAGAAGAAGAAGAAGAAGAGGAAGAAGAGGAAGAAGAAGAGGAAGAAGAAGAAAAAGATTTTATCTTCAGGCTACTGCAAAATTGAACGAAGACACAGGAAACCACCACAGCCATAATTATAGAGTAGACAGAAAGGCCTAAAAACTGTGGCACTCTAAAAATAGTCTACTAAAATAAATATCAAAAGTCCACCCATCAGCAAGAGTCCTGCCACTGTTCAAGGTAGCTATCTATTGTTCTAAAGGAACAACGGACTTATGAATAGTTACCCTATTATTAGTTTACTGTTTTCAAAATAGGGTCTTTTTTTGTATAGCACAGGCTTGAAATCAGAACTCTCCTACCTCTGCCCTCTCAACTACAAGTGTGTTGGCTAATTCTATTGATGTGGTGGTTTGAATAAAAATGGCCCCCACAGATCCATAGGGAATGACAC
This sequence comes from Acomys minous, assembly GCF_964271855.1. Taxonomy (NCBI): domain Eukaryota; kingdom Metazoa; phylum Chordata; class Mammalia; order Rodentia; family Muridae; genus Acomys; species Acomys minous. Next base: position 104,555,941 of record NC_140494.1, read on the forward strand.
TATTAGGTGGTGTGACCTTGTTGGAGGAATGTCACTAGAGATGGGCTTTGAGATGTCAGAAGCTCAAGCTAGGCCTAGAGGCTGGCTCACTGTCCCTGCTGCCTGGGGAACCGGATGTAAAATTCTCAGATGCCTCTCCAGTATCATGTCTGCCTGCATGCTGCCGTGCTTCCTGCCATGATGATTACTGACCAAACCTCTGAACTGTAAGCCAGCCCAATTAAATGTTTTCCTTTATTTATAAAGTTGGTATCTC